>NC_142267.1:3336100-4536100 GCF_052056855.1 Sturnus vulgaris | reverse complement strand
TCGAAGTCATTGCTAGGGAGGAGGGGGAGGAACTGGCAGCCTCTGTCAGAACAAGGAGAGGAGGATCTGTTCATTGTCAAAATCCAAACTGTTCACAGTTTGTTTGTCTTACAGTGATGATCTCGAGGTGCAAATAGTGAGGAAATACTTTGTGAATTAAAGGTTCCATATAGCAGAATTGTTCCCGAGTGCTAGAGGAGAATTTGACTTAAAATAGTCCATACCCAAATTAGGATGTGTTGAAGGAGAAAAATGTTATTGGAATTTGGAGACTAATGGTGTAAAAATGCCTTTTAGGAACAAGAAATGTCTACCAGGCCTGTTCCCTCGGGACATAAACATCTTCATGTTAATTCTCATCAGCTGCTCTTAGTTATGTTTGAAACTGTATTTAAATGATGCCAGAACAGATCAGTAGAGTAAGAAGCCAAAACACCACATCTTCCCATCTAAATGAATCATTTGACCTCAGGCAAAATAACCAAGTACTTGGAAATGGGTGCAAGTGGGAATTGTTCAGTAGTATTTGGGGAAATACCAATTGACCTGTGGTAAGGTTTGCCTGACTGGCTCAAATACCAGCCAAATACTGCTTTAATTTGACTGCTTGGAGTCTTTATCAGTTTAACAAATAGTTACACTTGGGAATTCTTTTTGTCTCTGAAGTAACTTTCATAAATCTAGATTATGTAGTCAACTTCTTTTTATATCAATTATATAGTATGAAGGATTTTTTTGCCTTTGTACACGAATATCAGCACAGTTTAACTTTGATTCTACTCTGTGTAGGCACTGTTGGGTTTTGATTTTTTTCCAGGAAATCTGAATATTTTTTCAAGACTTGCTTTATGTGTATTTGTCTGCCAGTTTGTTTTTCACCTTTCAGTTTTTCTGTGAAAACATACTTCTTCACAAATTGTTTCGTCATTTATCTTCAGTTTCGTTTTGTTTTTAATTCCTATTTTCTAGGACTCTCCTGTAAAAACAACAAAAAAAATCCCTTAATGCCATGGTAGAGCTATTGCATGCTCATCTTAGGATAAGCACTATGCCAAGGGATGTGAAATCCAAGCTTGCAGAACCTGCAGAAGCTGAGTCACAGCCATAAAATTGCCTGCAGGCTTCTTGCTCATGCTCAGTGCCAGGCCTAGATTTTGTTACTTTGTGTTTGACACGTGCAGGATGATTCAGATAAAAGCCAAGGGTTCTGTTAAAAACAAATGAAACCCCCACAGGAAATCATCCAAAGGAATAGTGGGATGAACACAACCAAATGTTTTGCTCTTGATTTTGTCCACACCTTTGTGGGTAGCGTTGAGTTCAGTTTCTGTGCTTGGCAAAGGTTCCTTCAGCCTGTCCAGAAATCAGTGTACATTCAGGGCCAGCAATTGCTGCACTCCAAGTATTTTTGTCATGTATTTGGTCTCTTAAAGCCTTTTGTCTAAATGAGTCAGTAGAGGCCGACTTAGCACAGGCAAAATTCCCTTCCCACCTTCTCCTCACGTTCTGAGGCTTTCAGACTCTCAGTACACAGTGGAAAAAAAAGCCTGATTTGGATGTTTTATGGATTTTCCACGTTCTTTACACATACAAATAAAACTTTATATAGCAGTGATGAATTTCTAAACACCAGATATGTAATGGATGCAGTGTATCTTTTTATGGATAAGAAGGCTAGAGCAGGGCTGCAGACCTGCATATTTTGAAAATGAAATATATAATTATTCTAAAAGGTTGTACACCTCTAATTTAAGACAATGAATTGGTCTATTGTTCATAACAGCTTTTTATGGAAATACTGTTTGTCACGTGTTCATAGAGCTTTCACAATTACTGACAGAATGGATGGAAAGTGACTAGTTTCTTTATACAGACACCCCTTTTATTTTTTGTTCTTAAAAAGTAATCTACCTCTTTAAAATTTGTAGTTTAATACTTGTTTGGTGAATTTGTGCCACTTTAACTTTCACTTTCACTATCATTCCCATTTTGTTACATTTCTGTTATGGGGACTTTATGTTGAAATATTGTATAAAGCATTTGTAGCAAGTTAAAAAAATAAAATATTTAAAATTATTTAAATTGTTTTGGACACTTCAATTGTACTATATGTGATTTACATTTTACATTAATTTCATTTTGTTTTCATTTTGGGTTGTTAATCTTGGAGCATGTTCCTGTATTAAAGTTTGCTGTTAGTTATATTGTTTCTTCTATTGGAGAGTGATATAAAGACTATTCTAATGAAAACATTAAAAATTGCAATTTGACATAAAAGTGGGGTTGTCCTTGCTTTTGAACGTTGCTGGAGGGCTGTGAATGCAGGTAAGGCTGAAGAGGGATTTTCCTCCTCCCTGTGCCACCCATCCTGTGCTGAGTCCGTGGTGTTACAAGCACTTAATGACCAACTAGAGGAACTGTCATGACACATTTTCTAAAACCAATAAAGTCAACTTTTTAAAAACTTGGGGGAAACTTGCCTTTTGTGTGGGAAATAGATGTGCCAGGAAAAATGAAACAATGCACATCTAGGAGGAGTTAAATGTAATTGCATTCTTCGCTTGTGTCCCCCCGGATCAGTGACATGAGTTTATACCAATTGGCCACTTCTGACTTAGCTTGAGGATTTTAGTTTTTAATTGTGGACACAGCTAATAAATTTATTTAAATGAAAATGACATACACTATTTCAACTTCTGATACTATAGCTTTCTGGTTTTCTGATACAGTTTTCTATTTTTATATGCTTTAAACTTGTTAAATAGTTCAATTAAAAGAAAATACATGCTAAGATTTTTTTGGCTCTTGAGAATTTTGGTATGTTGTATTCCACCACCAAGATGTGTGTTCTGCCTTTTGCAGTGGAGCTGGAAGCAGCTGTGTCCATATTAGTGTGACAGTGGGGTGGAATAATGTAACATTGATAAGGCTGAACACCATTACAGCAGTCAGCTCCCTCACATGGTCCCTGCTAATCCAGCAGTGAGTTTTATTCTGTGTAGTTGTCTCTTCAAGTTAATGCTTCTCTCTGAGTAAGACTCCTTGGTAAGAACTCCCAGTTTATTTTTTTTGTGTGGGATGTCATTCCTTGAACTGTTCTCTCCATAACAACATTTTCCATGAATTTTAACTGATGAGGAAGATCTGGTGGAATGATGCAGAGGTTCCAGCTTTGTTCATGGGGTGTTTTTGCACTCACTGCAGTTTGGGATTTGCACCACAATGGAAGAGGTGAATCCTTAGTCTGCTTACAACAGCACTTACACCAAGGAGGTGGGAGGTTTTTCTATATAAACAGTGAGGTTTTTCTATATTTTTATAGAAAATATTATTATATAACATATTTTTATATAGGTTTTACTATATTTACCCAAGAGAAAACATATCCAGTGTTGTATTTGGATGTTTCATAAGAAAAAGGAAACATGAAAAAAACCTCATTTGCTGAGGATGGGACATAAGCTTGATTGATTGTTCCAAATCTTTTGCTGACAAATGAAATAGTTGGTGTTTGCTGTTTCTGCAGTCTGGGTATTGCAGTCACCCTGTAAGGATTTCTTAGCCATGTCTAGCAGTGAACTGATGGTGAGTAAACCAGCCTGATTCTCTAATATCATGGCAGAAATGCTTTCATGATTTTATGTGCAGTTTCTCTGCAGTTAAATGTTGTTAGATGTTAAATCCTGTTGGGTCCCAGACTCATGTTCACCAGTTGATCAGGGAAGTGCTGGGTGATGGAGATCTCCAAATGAGAGAGGATCATCAAAGAGTTTCAGTTCTAAATAAGTGACTCATCACAAATAGAAATGTGCAGCTTTCATAGTTACTATTGCTATTGCATCTCATCTGCATAATTGAATTTCTCGGCTTTTATAGCCGCCTCTCTATGATCTGAAACAACAATAAAGCTGTAATGTTGCCCACAAAGAGCTGACATGTCTTGAAATGCGTCCAGCCCGGCAATGAAAACAATTAAACTTGTCCTGTTTACAGAGACCAAGTGACACGCTGGGCGAGATCAAATGAATGTGTTTAATAAAAACAGCGATGCTGGAGTTGTTGTGGAGATGGGAGATCTGACAGGTTGTGTTTACCTTTTTTTTGTTTTTCGTTTTCCGGTTTGCTGGAAGGCATGGGAACCAGCTTGTGGCAGCAAGTGTCTGAGCTGTGTTCAGTCCTAGGTGTTAGAGCCAGTCCAGGGGATGCAGCCGAGCCCCTCCTGCTCTGCAGCTCCTCAGCCCTGCTGGAAGCTGCCCAAGGGGATTAAGGCTGGGGTGTTTCTGGTTCTCTGATTTGTCAGCATTTTGTATTGCAAAACTGTTATTTAAAATTCTAGTTTGGTTCCTGATGATTTTCTTCGGGGACGTGTCACAGAGTTTGATGTCTAAATGTTCAATATTGAATGCAAATAGGAATAGCACTCACTTCATTTACTGTGGTTTGTGACTTCATTTCCAAAATTACAGGGTCAGCTCCAGCTTTTTACTGGAGTTGGGTTTAGCCAAGGAGCTGAATTGCTAGAGACAGACAAATAGCTTGTGAATGACCTTAAAAAGAGAACTTAGAATACCTTACATACTAATTCTGGCTTTTATTTACTGGATGAGATCTGCGTGAGTCACATGATGTTGTAGTTCTGCTCATGATGAAAAGGAGCTAAACAATTGATTTTGAACAGGAAGTAGATGCTGGTTTGGAGCTGAGCTTTTGTGGTAAGTCTGTGATGAGAGAGGGATGAACTTCCACATCTGTTTGTTTAAACTAAAAAGTAGCAGCTTTCTAATGGAGAAAAGGGTGTACCTTCCAGTACTTTGCAAGAGTGGGATGGTGAGGAAATTGTATCTATTTCAGAGCAAGATGCAAATAAAACACTCCTAAGTAAGGCATGGTGTAAGTGTAGTTAATGGTCCATTGTACACATCAAATGAGAGAGTGGGAATTGAATGTTATTAAAGAGGGATTTTTTTCCATGTGTATGAATGAGTTCCTGTTATTTCCTGAGCTTTGTTTGGGATCTTTTTTTTTTTAAATTTAAGTAATGCCTTATGATATTTTTTGAGTGAAATAAATAGTGAGGTAACAGACTGCAGCAGGAGTTGGTGCCTCTTTGTGCCCATCAGTTACAGTCAGGCAAGGGTTAGATGTTTAAAATTGAAGTAGGTTGGTAGAGTGAGGATGGCTGTGAAGCATCCAATACCTGAGATCACTGACAGAACACGGGACCAGGAGTCCTGTGCTGCCTCTGCACCAGTCTCCAGCCACTGCTTCTGACCCTTTTCCTTAGTAAAGAGGAAGCCATTGAGTCACCTCTGAATGCTGCTTCCCACACGTACTTCATCACTTTCCATTCTCATTTTGCTGCACCTTTACTTCTCTTAGTAAGTATTTTAAAATGGTTTTGATAGGTCATATTTTTAGAGCATTCATTGGGAAAAGAGCACTGAAATACTGCTTTCTGGTTTTTTAAGATAGAAGGCAGTAAAAATGCAACATGAAGCTTGGGCAGGCATCAAGTTGGAGGGAGGCTTTTTTAAGAGGTAGGTAGCTGCTTCATTTTCCTAATTTATTCAAAGCTCGAGCGGTTGGTGAAACAAAGTTGTAATCAGCAACATGCACTTTGTTTGTATATATTTATCTCTCTGTTTAATTTTTTAAGACTTTAAGTTTCATGGGCCAAAGGGGATATCTGAGTCATGTTTTGGATGACAGTACTCCCAGAAACTGCCAGAGGGTTGTGAGAAATGGCTTTGGTTACTCAGCGGGTGATGTTCCATTTCCCTCAAGTGCAAGGCTCAGCGTTCAGTCGTTCCAGGTGGTCTGGCACACAGCAGGTGAGCAGCAAAACTGAAACTCGCACCACTCAATGCCCTGTGTCAGTCAAAGAGAAATAATCTCATATCTGGGCCTGTTCCAGCAAAGCCTGCCTTGTTCTAGCTGAGGGAGCTGGAGGGGCTCAGCCTGGAGAAAAGGACACTCAGAGGGGACTCTCAGTGTCTCTACACTCCCTGACAGGAGGGTGGGCTGGGCTCAGCTGCCAGGGAACAAGGGACAGGACAAGAGGAGGTGGCCTCAGACTGTGCCAGAGGCTGCCCAGGGA
This sequence comes from Sturnus vulgaris, assembly GCF_052056855.1. Taxonomy (NCBI): domain Eukaryota; kingdom Metazoa; phylum Chordata; class Aves; order Passeriformes; family Sturnidae; genus Sturnus; species Sturnus vulgaris. The sequence continues at coordinate 4,530,003 of NC_142267.1, read as the reverse complement.
CGTGGTGGGTTCCCCATCCCGGGTGGGTCAGGCTGGGCTCAATGGCCTTGGAGGGTTTCCAATCTCACCGAGGCTGGGCTTCCCTCTGCAGTTCAGGCACTGCTGCTCAGCAAAGTTAAATATCTGTGGCAAGGGAAACGCAAGGACTTTTTCAGGAGAGTGATTTCGTTGGGAATGCAGAGCCTGCACTGCCTGCTCTGGGCATCTGAAGGCTCATTCCCGGCACAGACCGTGTGCATGGCCCCAGCCACGGCTCCCTGGGGAAATTTATGTAGTGTTTCCTTTAGGTGTCCAGATCTCTGCTAAACATTGCAGTGTGGAAGGAGGTGGGAAGATGAGAAATACTGAATTCTTACATCACTGAGCTGCTTTGAAGAGTTTCACACTCAAAATCCACTTTCACTGGAATTTGAAGTTGTATTCTCCATTTATTATGCCAAATTCAGCATGTCACTCATCTGCCTTTTCGAATCAAAAGCACGCTTTGTTCTGTGGTTTCTTTTTTATGTAATGAGATGTGCAGGACAAAGGGCTCGTCCTTGTCCCGCTGCCCTCCAGCAATCCTTTTGAACTCTTTTGGTGTCACCATTTCTGTATAAAGCTGAATAAAATCAACTACAGTGTTCCCTATGTGTGCTGAAAGTTTTCTCATTCTGTTCGAAATGTGATGCAGTAGATAAAACTTTGAATCAAGTCACATTATCTGACAGTATAGAAGATGAGTTTGAGTACTTCTGTTTTTAATCCAAAATTGTTCACCTTTTGGCTTGCAAAATACTCTGTGCTGCTTTAAAAGGGCAGGAAGATAAATTGCTGTTCATCTAAATTACAGGTTTCCACCAAGATTTCCTAAGTGACTGAGACTCTAATGTGTGAGCTCAACTTGAAGTACCTTCAAGGCAACTGATTTTCTGAAGGAGCTCAGAAGCTCAGTGCTGAATTCGTTTCCAAGTCACTACTTTAGGTCACTTAGGTTGCTTTTAAAAATGTAATTCTATTTAAGTAACATGATGTTGATACATGAATTTTAGAGTCCCCCAGGTGAGCTGTAGGCATGGGGTGAGATTTTTTCCAGCAGTTTGGTGTTCATCACCACAGCTCCTCGTGATCCACGCGGGGTGGAACTGAGCCAGCAATGAAGAAAATTAAACTGTAGAGCACGTGTGGAACAAAGCGATTTCTGAGTTCCTGTGGGGCAGCAGTGCTGCTTTAAAGGATTAAGTTCTTTGAAGCACTGTGGTTGGAGAGTGCTGTTAGGTGTCTTCTTGGAAGTCAGAATGCAGAGGATCTCAAGAACAGGTTTTTCCTGTTTAGGTTCATGAAAGGCCTGATCATTATATTCATGTTCTCGCCTTAGAGGCCACGTGAAGGAAAGATAAAATCCTGACGTGTTCCAACTCTTTCCCTGCTTTTATGAATAAACACACATAAGTCTCCAAATATCCACAGTACAGCACATTAAGATCCTTTTTGCTTTCTGCTGCTTCCCCATTTTCTCTACAGTGAGTCAGGACTTTTCCACAGAAAAGAGAGACATCCCTTTCCACAGAATTCTATTCATAAACCTTTTTATCTTGATAAATACTTTGTTTCACTGAAACAGACAAACGAAGGTCTTTTCCTTAATGGTTGATGTTTTTTATGTTTTTCCAAGTCCTTGTTTTGTGTATTTATTTTCCCATTAAGCAATATACTGCTGCCCGAGAGTATATTACATTTCAGTCAGGGTAGCAGCACTGTGCTTTAATCACACTGAGAGCAGAAAGCCCAGAAATGGCTTTTATCCACGCCCTGAACCCTCTTGCTTCCCTTCTGGCCCGTGAAATTACTCAGCCTAATTCTGCAAAACCAAGAATTTGGGCTTAAACATCCACATTTCTATTTTTTTTTTTTCTCTAGGCAGTCAGTGATTTGTGCCAGCATAGCTATTCTTTTACTTAAGAGTAGGAAACCCTTGATAGAATATATTCCTGGCATGCTTATTGTTAAATGTAACGTGGAATGTGTGTGTGTCTGAAATTTTGGAGCATGTCCTTGGGGTTATTTTAGATTACAGAGTATGATCCTTGCAGGAAAAAAAAAACACTTTAATTGAGGTAAAAACGTGAACCTAAATCACCTGAATTTTTACCACATACTGCCATGACTTTGTTGATGGAATTTCCCTGGTGGGACTGGCAGCCACCTCAGATCAATCCAGCCTTCGTGCCCACAAATACCATGGCTTATTTCAAGGGAATTAAACCAGCAACCCAGGGAATGTTAATTGCAGAAGTGTGGTAGAAGACAAGCTAATTTGAATAAAAAATACCAAATGTATTTTGGGAATGTCTGAGGGAAGGGGGTGTGCCAGGATTTGGCATTTTTCCTGGCCTTTGAGTTTGTGTGTGCTGCTCATGGCAAGGCTCAGGGGCCTGGGAAGGTTTATGGAATAGGAACTTGGTTTGGACAAATATTTAAGTATTCAGGAGACAATTTAACCTGGAAGAGTAAAGGAGGTGATGGGGGAACCTTTTCCTTTGTTCTGTTCTCTGCTTTAAGGCTGCAGATTTTCTGAGTGACCTTGGCAAATCCCTTCCCACCTGACTCCATTTTGGATCTGAAAAGCTGGGATTATGGTGCTGACTCACACTGCAAAACACTTTCAGATCTGAGGATGGAAAACTTTAAGAGCTGGGATTTAGCATGTTATTTATTGTAGGGAGTCTCACCAAACTGGGTGATTTATCTCTTCAAGATTGCTCTTGGTTGTGAGAGAGAGCTTTAGGCCCTGTCTCTGTGTCAAAAATGTCACTCATTTAATTTCTGGGTTAGCTTTAATTTCTGGAATAGCTGGTGCATCTACCAAACTGTTTGGTTTAAAAGTCCTTAGTTGACAGAGAAAACTGCACACAAGTCCTTCCTGCTACCTGACATTTGGGTTCTTGGTCTTTTTCCTTAAAAGCAGAGTGTGTTTTCTGATCTTGTTTTATATATATATATATTTTATTTTTTTTTTCTGGCTGGGACTGTTCCCTAGCGATGGTTCTGGCAGAGCTGGGCTAGCCTGGGCTGTGTGTTGGTGTGGGCTGTGCACAGGGGCTGGGAGCAGCCCTTGGCCCTTCCCATGGGATCATCCCTCACAGCAGGCACAGGGTGCTCAGGATTCCTTGGCTTTGCCTGTCTCCAGTTACCCTGTGCTGAGATGGTGAAAGCAGGTGTGAAGTGACAGTGCCCAAAATAGCGATTTCAGTCTCTGCTCCAATGCACTGGGGGGGTTTAGCTCCCCTCCCCCTCGGGACCAGCTCCCCTTGCACACCCAGGAGTTTGTCAAAATCATCCCAACATCAGCTCTTCTTCAAACAGGAGAAATGAGGCTTCTCCATCCCCTCCAGGTACTGCTGGAACAGAGGAGGGCCCTGGTTCCTGGCACAGCTGTGGTTCTCAGGCCTGGCTCATTGGGAGCACCATGGAAAGGCAGCAGTAAGAGCTCCATAAGGAACTCCATTTCATTTGCTATTTAGGAAAAATATCCTTTTGTATCTCATTCCTCTAGTCCCCAGCTTCCAACTAACAAGCCATGATCTATTAGCTTTAAAGGAAATTAGGGATGAAAGATTGTAGAATTCTGGAGTAGTTTGGGTTGGAAGGGACCTTAATCCCATCTCTTTGCACCCCCTGCCATGGCAGGGACACCTCCCTCTGTCCCAGGCTGCTCCAAGCTCTGTCCAGCCTGGCCTTGGACACTTCCAGGGCTGGAGCAGCCACAGCTTCTCTGGGCACCCTGTGCCACCCTCACAGTGAAGAATTTTTTCCTAATGTCTGATCAGGGTGTGCATTTGAAAACCTAGGTCAGATTTTCCCTGATGTTTTGTCTCTTTGGATTTGAGCTTTTAACATTTTTTTGCTTTAGGTGTCCCATAGGATCTAGACCCTGCCTGCAAGAGCACACAGATGTCATTGATTATAGAAGAACTTGAAGAAGTCATAATTAATATTTTGACAGAAAGCATTACTTACATGGAGACATTCTAAACAGAAGGAAACTAAAATTTCCCTCTTCTAGTTATAGTAAAAATCTGAAGCCAAACAAACTAAACTGACTTTGGATATTCTGCTGTTTCCCTTGGTAACAGTCCTTATATGGAACAACAAAAATCTGGCTTTTGTTGACCTCCCCATTTCCACTTTCTGGTTCTTCCACATTGGCTGAAGGTTTCAGGATTGAATTCACAAAGGCTGCAGAGGATGATTTACACAGAACAATAACAAAACGTTTGGCAGGCAATTTCAACCACCAATTTTAATTTGAAAATAATTGAATTGCTTACTTTTCAAAATTTCTGTGGTTTTGGTTTTCTGTTGTAATGGAAAGTTTTGCACTTCTTTACATCTAACTTGCAGTTACATTGTGTGTAAGGACAAACTGAAATCTCCTTTAAAGGGTGTCTATTGAATTCTAAAAATAACCCAGGGAGAAACCTGGCTTTTAACTTTTTTTAGACGTGTTGCTGAAAATGGCATTTCAAAAGATGTTCCCTTGGAAGAACAGAAGTGGTTGAGTTTGGTCAGAATTTTGAAGAATTTGCCTTGAGAAGGAAGAGATGTAATTACCTGTGGGGGTGCACAGGTGTGAGGAAAAACAGACAAGTTTGTGCATGATAGCAAAAGGTGCTGAAGTGAAAAACAAACAGAGGATTTTTGGGAATCTTTTAGTGTATGGAAGTTTAGCTTGAGCATACATTTGAGCTGAGATTGTATGTCTAGAATAGGGCAGAAGCTGTTGGACTTCCCTTGTTTCAAGTCATGTTTTCAGGCTTTCTTCTTGAAATCACAATCAACTGAGGCATAAAATTAAAATTTTATGGTAAAAAAGTCTCAGATTTTCACTCTGGGGCTCTTAGTTTAAAGTGTGGAGTGCAGTGAAGGCGCTGCTGTGACCTTTACGTGGGGTCTGTCAGTGCAATAGGGACAGGAGAGTTCTGCCGACCTAGACCTGGGGACAAATGACCAGAGCTGGAATGTGATCGGGAAAAAGAAAATTCCTTTTCCATAAATATGTGTATTTTAAAACCTGGACTTGTATTTTAAAATGTGGACTGTGCTGAGAGAATAGAACATGGCTCTTGGGCGGAGGGTCTGGGGCACGGGGTGGGAGCCCGGACGCTGCTTCCAGTGGCCATCAGCTCTTTCCAGCTTCAATAAACCCCCAGGGTAAGTTCAGAACAAGGCAAAAATCCCCTTTTGCCTTCCGAAGTGGCTCTTGGTCCTTGCAGTGTGGGTGGAATGTCGTTTTCTTTTCTCACTGGCATTCTAAAGCACATGCTAAAGCACATCTGTGTTTCTGTTTGTGCCCGGTCCCTGATGCTCTTCTGCCTCTTTGCACAGTTCCAGGCTCCGCATGGCCTCTAGATGTCCCTCCTCCTCCTCGCATAACCCCAGCGCCAGACAGTGCAAGAAATCCAGCTCCAGCACATCCCACTTCTTCAAGGAATAGCCCCTGGGCGTGTCAGAGCACAGCAGGTACAGCCCGGGAGGGAGCACTGGGCTCCCAAAGCTCCCGCGTTTGTGTGGCCAAGGAGTGCAGGGCACCTGGGAGAGCTGAGCCCCACCTCGGGAAAGGCACATTGCTGCTGTGGCCGGTGCACATGTGGACTGGGAGAAGATCTGGATGAGCCATAAAAAAGCTGCATCTCCTTCCATGCTGGAAATGATGCTTGCAGTCCCAGAACTGTGAGACCACTGAGATGCTCGTGCCACTGCTGGCTGCTCTGTCTCATTTCTGGCCTGGAGAGTGTCAAGGATTGATTCCCTTTGGAGCTTTTTGCTAGCAATAATCTCCTCTTGAAATGTGTGATGTGCTCATTCCAAAGGGATAAAATCTTCCTTAGTCATGGGTACTTACTGTGGATCAAAAGGATGTGTGAGGGTAGTCAGCCCTTTACCCCTCATGGAAGGTTTAAGGAGAGTTTTGGTCATTATTTTTTATGTTCTTCTGGATCCCAGGGAGCTTGAAGATGGTGACAGTTTTTGTAAGGATGGGTTTTATCCCTGTCTTGGAAGGAGTGGTGTTTGCATCTGTAATAGTGGGCCAAGTGCTGTGGGATCTTTTAGGCTGAATGGGTGAATGCTGGACAAATATTAACTGTCAAAAAAAAAAAAAAATACCCACCTGGGAATGTGCATTTTGCTGGCTGCTTTGGGGGCCCACCACAGTTAAAAACCCAGCATTACAGTGCAAATTGCAGTGCTGTGATATGAAAAAGCCTTCGTTGAGGGCGTGGTGAGACACTGTGCAATGCAGCACTATGGGCTTGGGCAAATTAATGACCCAGCCCCGTGGATTGGTGAGGCTGAGCTGATTTTCTGTTGGTTTAAACAGGACACTGTTTTCTGCTTCTTCATTTCCTCACCATTAACTTGCAGATAATAAACTCGTTTATACTGATATAACAACTAAGGAACAGGATACTTAACATGTATAAAGCTAGAGGTGAGAATGAGTACCAATAAAATCAAGACACTGCAGCCTGAAGTTTATTTTTTCTTAAAACCATTCAAAAATCAACATTTGAGGGAATAGTTAGTAATACTCTGAGGTTTGCTATCTGCTGAACAATGGAGGTGGTTGCTAATGAATGTTAATATCCCTAGCTGGTGCACAGACCGTTCAGCTGTGGGAAATCTAAGCAAAATTAAATAATGGGTGTCTCTTCTCTGTACAGTGGTCACTGAATGACTTGTCCTGCTTCCAGCTCCATGGAACATGGAACTGTGACTCCTTGAACTATTTCTGATGAAATGTCTCTGTATTTTCAGGTACCAGAAACTTCTGACTGGGAAAGGTGAGGTGAAGTAATCCTCAAGCATTATCCTCTCCTGCTTTGCTCAGATGAGGTGAGATGGGTTCCTCAGCAGACAACAGGGACAGTGGTTTCTTCTGCTGAGGTGGTGATGTGCCTCTGTCATCTCACCCTTCCTTCCAAGGGAGGGAGCACAGAGAGGCTCCTGCCTTCTCCAGAGAGTGATGAACTGTGGGTGCTGGGCACAGGGTGATGTTGGGGTGCCCCAGGGTGTGGAGCCCCCGTGCCAGCATGGAGAGCAGCATGGAGAAGTGTCCAGGCCTCTGCAGGCAAAATAACCATGGATGGCTCTGCATGAGCCTCCTCTCCCTGGCAGGGCACAGAGGGTTTAACACACTATGCAATTCAGTTCTGAAAAGACTGTTACATCCTTTTTGATTCTGCTTTACATCCTAACGGGTAGAGAACTGGGCATCCCACAAAAACCCCTGAAGGGAGTGGCAGGTGTCCCTGAGGTTTCCACATGTGAATTCTGGGTACCCCAGTCTCTTGACTTTGTGCCATTAGCTTTAAGGGGCAGGTGCTGTCGCTTTTGAAGGGCATCAGGACACGTGTTTTTTGGGAAGATCACCTGTTACTGATCCCTGGGAAATGCACTGATAGCTCAGTTCCATGAAGGGACAAGCATCCATTTCTCAAGAGCTGCCATAACTTGTATTGCCAGTCTGGTTCTGGTTGGGGTCAGGATTTATTTATTTAGGGACAGTATCAAACACAGGTGTTGCTGTGCAGTATCAGGCCAGACTTGTCCTTTAATAAAACATTTGTCCTTAAATAGAGCAGCTGTGTTTGTGTCTCCAGACGTGTGTTTGTTTTTGGGGATCCTATCCAGAGGCCATCCATGGGGACAGCCAGTAAAGAAAATTCCAGAAACCCACAGGTGAGCTGGTAAAATGCAGTGCAGAAAGGTCTCTTAGCTCTTTCCTGCCCCCAGATGGGGTCAATCACACCCAGGTTTATCATCTGCCAGTTCTGGGCACAACTTCTGCCCAGTTCACCCTTGAGGTGAAGGGTTCCTTATGCCAACAAATGATTTTCCAGGATCCCTGCCAATGTAGCATCCAATTTGGATTTTTTTTAAGGGGGCCAAAGGGGTTGATTGTTGTATTTCCTTCTTGTTTCAGTCCATTTATCCCTGTCCTTGACTTTGCACTCCACACAGATAAGCACAGATCTGTGTATGCACACCTTAGTTAAGAAGAAACAAGTGCCCAGTGGATACTCATTCCCACCACTCTGAAAAAGTCAAAAAAAGGATCAATTTTATATATATATATATCTGCATATATAGATATGGCAGATAAAATATATATGCATGGAATTGCTGAAAGCAGTTAATTTTGTATAGTTCTGATGAAAATCACATTGTTCAAAATGAATAGAAAAGCTTTAAAGAAGAAACACTATCCACCATAAAAATGTTTCAGGTGCGTGTTGAGCTGGAAAGAAAAGGTTTTTTCAGGATCTTGTATTATCTCACTACAGATTTTTTGGATAAACCCCTCTTGGAGGCTTTCTGAGAGCAATTGTGGTTTGGGGGAAGGCTGAGAACTGGATGAGCCATAAAAAGCTGAGTCCCCTTCCCTGGTGGAAGTGCAGGACTGTGAGACTGAGATGCTCGTGCCATTGCTGGCTGCTCTGTCTCATTCCTGGGTTGGAGAATCTCTAGGGTTTGTTCCCTTTGGAGTTTTTTGCTAGCAGTAATCTCCTCTGGAAAGAGATGTACTAATTGTAAACAAAGGCTGGGAATTTTCACAGTAGACTTGGGAGACTGAGGATCTCATCAGTCTTTCAAACGAATTGGAAGTGAGCATCCAGATCTGCCAGGCAGTTTGGTAAATTTTGGTCAAATAGCACAAAAAACGAAGTTTCCTGGCCTTATGTCAATGTCCAAGCAGTTGGTGTGCACACACAGCTCTCTGATCACTTTGTCTCACTTTGGTTTTGCACATTACCTTTCTATTTTCTCTCCACATTTCGTCCTTCCTCTCATCATGTAATTCTGTTATGGCAAGCCCTGTTCTTTCAAACAGGAATGCTCTTCCTGTGTCTGGAGAGTACCTAAATCACTTGAAAAAGGAGTATACAGTGCTGATAAACCCCATATACTCTGACTTAAATCACCAGTATTATTGGTGGTTGGTTGATTATGATTGATTTTCCCAGTGTAGTTTTGTAGCTCACCTTGTCAGAGATCACAGTAAATGTATAAATTATCACTGGTCACTTGAGGATTGTTGCTGAGGAAGAGTTTTCTTGCCATAGAGCCCAAATAGTGCTTTAAACAATCCATGTTCCTCAGACCCACTCAAGTTCCAGTCAGTGAAATGGAGTGTGGAGTTCTGGCGTGGATGCTGCCCAGTTTAGTGCCTTTAAGGCATCCCAGTGAGGTTATTAGAGGTCACTTCTGTGCAATTTATTTTTGCTGCCTTTTTTAGAGTGTTATCGACTATAAAAACTGACAGACTCAAGGAGAGAGGTGTGTACATTGCTGTGATATAGGAACGTTTTTCCCAGAGAAATTCTGGTTTATCACACAAGCCTGTAAATATGTATTTACAATTTTAAAAGCACGTCTCTATGTCCCTGGTTGTAAATGCTCTGTTTTTAAAGTTTTATAACATGTGACTCAACCAAGAGACCACAGTGAGCAGCTTTATATTGTACTGGTCTGTTTGAAGGATCCATTACAGTCTGAGCTGTAGCAGAAAAATATCCATGCCACCATCAAGAAATAACCCATGGTTGCACCAGACTTCATCATTTTTCCTCAGATAAGAAATGCAGGGGGGGTTTTTTTGGGGGATGGGGTGGGGGGGAGGAGCTGTGATTTTTCTTGCAGGAAAAAAGCATCAGTTCAAAATGGTGTCATTTCTCTGGACCAGTGAGGAGATTTCATTCACAGTGAATTCAGGAAAAGTATGCCATTTTTTCCCAAGGCAGAATTTCACAGTTTTGCAGCAAATTTTTAACCTCCCCCGTGCCTGCTGATGAAACGTGAAATTTTGCCCTTGACCAATATCACAAGTTCTTGTGAAAATTCAAGGAGAGGGTGGGGAAGAAGCTCAGGTTTTGCATGTGGAATTTGCAAGGACGACACTGGCAGCTCTGCAGTGCTCTCATGGCAATGCTGACACTGAGAAGTTTATTAAAAATAAACTGTGTGCAGATGTGGAGGGACCTGCCTTGTGCTTGGGCTCTGAATTGCTCTGGAAGACTGAAAGCTCTGTTGTCTGTCTGCCATGTAAAGAAAAAGAACAACAATAAATTAATGTGGAAAACCACTTTATGGAAATACTTATTGTTATTTCAGCCAAGGAGGTCTTAAAAATAGAGCTTGACTGTGCTCTGGCTCTGAAACAATGGAATGGTTTGGGGTTTTCCTGGTGGGTGGCAGAAGAGGAGGTGTAAGTGTCACCTTGGTGTGACAGGTTCTGTGCACACAGGCAGGGATTCATCCTCCTGGCAGCTCCACTCGAGGTCTGCACGCCTGAAGAAGCAGCACAGGAGCCCTTTGGAGGGCTCATCCAGAGCCAAACCTGCTGAGCTGTGTCAGCAATGTGGAACTTGAGCTGCTGTCCTCAGCTGGGAGGGAAATGTTGGGGCAGGGTGAGCAATGGGAGGGTTCTTTCCCTTGCTGGGAGTGGTCCCTGTTTCATTGTGTGCCATCACAGAATATTGAGATGTTTTGTGCTTTCTTCAGGGCTGTGGGACTTGGCTCTTTCCATAGAATCCCAAAATGGTTTGGAGGGACATTAAAGCTGATCCCATTGTCCCCCTGCCATGGGCAGGGACACTTTCCACTGTCCCAGTTTACTCCCAGCCCCATCCAGCCTGGCCTTAGACACTGCCAGGGATCCAGGGGCAGCCACAGCTGCTCTGGGCACCCTGTGCCAGGGCCTCACCACTCTCATTGTAAAAATTTTCTTTATACTCTAAATGCATTCTCCTTCAGTTTAAAACCCTGTAAGGGAATCACTGAGGGTGGTGGGCAGCCATTAATCCAGTCACATGCCTTAAAAATGCCAGCAGGTACAATAAATAGGTTTGGGAACAGCTGAATTATATATATTAATATTAATTTAACCTAGGCTAAAAATGGCTCTTTCACCCCAGAAAGTCTGAAGGTTCCTTTATGTATTATAAATGTGTTCTGTTAGAGAAAAGCCACTGTTGTCACTGTCACCTGTCAGTGCCTGCAGCAGCTGACAGGCAGCCAGGCTCCTCTGGCAGTGTCACAGCCCCTGTGGCACTCAGGACTTGCCACCCAGTTTCAGGTGAGTTTGAAGGGATCTGACTGTGCTGAGCTGTCATTCTGTCCCTGTGTGAGAATCTTGAGAAATATTCTTTAAATAGCTGCATGCCTCCATCCTTCTGTCTGTGCTGTCACATGAAGCAGAACTAATTGCTCCTTTTTAGAAGAGCTGTGGCTTTTTTGGGAGAAGGCTACATCCAGAAACAGATCAGGAGGATCACTTTCTCATCTTGAGGCTGCTGCCTGAGGCTGCTCAGCTCTGTGTGTGTGCTGCTGGCAGGAGGATGCAGACAGCACAACACTGCCGGTGGCTGGATCCCCTCCCAAAGTCCCAGATAGCAAAGCCAGGGGCTTGTTTCAGTCCTTGGTGCCAGCGCTGATTGTAAATGCTCCTGCAAGGCTGTGGGACACAGAGCTGTGTGTGCTCAGGGCTGGGCACAGGGGACACGGGTCCATCGTGCCTGAGCTCACCTCAGCAGAGTGGCAGGAGCTGCACATCCAGCACTGCTGGGTGACATCGTCGGGGCTGGCAGCAGGGGCAGCCTCTGAGCCTTTCCCTGGGCTCACACCCAGCCAAGGTCTCTGCTCAGTGCTGGGACACACCAGGGATGCTCTGGCCCTACGAGCACTGACAGAAACAGTGCTGAGCCTCCTGGAATGAGGGACATGGGCTGTGGTGCAGGGATGAGCTCACCTGGAGGTGACAGCAGAGCAGGTTCTGCCCTGCTGGGCATGGACAATCATCTCCTACTCCCCAGTGAGGAACAGGAGGGGCACTGACAGGTGCTGGGGGCAGGGGACAATTTCAGGCTGGGCTACATTTGGTTCATATCAGGAAAAAGAAGGGGCAGTTTTTAAAGAGCAGCTCTGGACATGTTATCTTAGATATGAGATGCTGATGGAAATAGGGCCAACCCTCCTTTTTGTACTGCTCTGCTAAGTTTGGGGTCACCTTGACTTCAGCAGCATTTTGCAGGGTTGGTTTCCTGTTAATCTTTTGTCCTTGTATGCCAGTGGCAGTGGCTGTGCTGGGTGAGGGGGAATTAACTCCAGGCTCATCTCCTTGCCCAAAGTCAGCTTCTCTGGGCCTCCACTCCTCCAGCTGAAGCTCTGGGGAATAGACTGTGTGGGGACAGACATTGCATCAGAAAATCTGCAATATAAATACACCGTGCTCGTTATTAAACTCACATCTTGCCACCTGCACCATGTATTCACTCTCTTAGATATTGAATTTTCCTGCAGCTGGAGAGTTTAACTGACAGACTCCCCGAACTTCTTTCTTGGGCTCCTCTCTCCTGTGCAGCGATTCAGGCTTGCCTGGGGTGTATTGATTCAGGAATGCTTCTTAATTTGACCTTCAAGGGAAATCCTGTAGTACTCTGTCCTAGTAGATTCTGTATCTGAGTTCAGCTTCTCTTTGTGCCCAGCACCAACTGATTAGAGCCCTTTCAGAGTTGGTATTTCTTTTCCACAAAGATATTTATGTATTAATTAAGCCATACTAAAGCCTTACTTTTGATAAGCTACCCAAAATATTCCCGAAGTCCTTTAGGGTTTTTCCTTTCTGCACCACTTATTTAATTTTCTTCTGTGCATTTCAAACTTTTTTTTCTGAAAGAATAAAACTCAACCAAACAAAATTGTCTTTCAGCCAAGAGCTGCTGGATTACATCTGAAGGAAGGCAGAAATATGTTTAATTGCTGCCTCTGATGCCAAACCTTAAGTGCTTTGCTTCAAAGTGAATTCTACAAAACTCCATTTGCCTTGCATGACACAGGCATCAGAATTGCAGAAAGCTTCCAGAGCTGATGTCCATGGTCTGAGCAGGAATAATCACATCCATCCATCCATCCATCCATCCATCCATCCATCCATCCATCCATCCATCCATCCATCCATCCCCATGCACGCAGCCAGTGATTCCACCAGCCCTCCTTGTGACAGTGCTGTGCTGGAAGAAATGCAAAAATCCTTAGCTGTTATTTTTCCTCCCAGAGTCTCTGCCTTGCACCACTGAAATGCTGATTTCTGACTCAAGAAATAAGGTCCCACCTGCTACCATTCATAGCAGGCAACACCTCATTAAGGATAATTGCTGAATATTCTTTCCTGAGCCCTCCCCCATCCCCAAATCCTTTGCTACAAAGAACATTGTTGGAATGACCCCATTTCTCACACAGGGTATTTCTGGAGCTGTGAAGTACCACAGCAATGAGACGTCTGTTCTCGGGGTGTAATGATTTCAGTAGTTTCTTCTCTCCCTTTCACGCATTTTGCTGTGGCATATTGTTCTCTGTTCAGGGGGATAATTGGGCATGGAAGAGAAGCAGATCTCCACCGAGCTGCGTTTCCAGGGCTCTCCTGTCCCCGTGTGACCCGTTCCAGCCTCTCCCTTTGCATCTCGGGGTCACCAGTGGGGAGAAGATGAACTGCTACAGCCTCAGGAAATGACCTGGGAGATCTCTCAGCAGCCATTCCAGGGCAAGGCCCTATAAAGGTGCATTAGCTGGACTTTTCCTGGCACTTGGCTTGATGGTGATTCAGCTGTGGTGTTTTTTAAATTGCTTGTGTTGCTGCATCTGAGTAAATCTGCTCATGAGCAAATCTGGCTCCAGCAGTGGAGTCCTTGCAGAAAAAGCTCCCCCTCAGTGAGGGGCAGGGGTTGATTTCCCTCTCCTTTCTCCTTCCTCCCACACTTCCAGGCCAGAGCCCACAGATTTAATTCACTGTGTGCAAACACAGCTCCTCTAAACTGAGCTCCAGCATCTTAACAAGGGGCACATTATTCTCGTTATTCCTAATATTAATTTATTTTCTTCTCACCTAGAAAGAGAATCTTTGAGTCAGGTTATGTGTTGTGTTAGGGGTTATTTTCTGTGCAGGGTCAGTTGCTGCAGCTGATGGAGTTCACAATGGCACCAGCAGAACTGGGGGGACCATAAGGAATTTTGTACATGCCAATAGATCCCAGGGTGTTGTGGTAAGCACAGAAACCCAGAGGATGAAATCTGGCTCTGCATCGTGTGTGGGACTCAGCACAGCAACACAGGTGTCAGCTGCGAGGAAAATCCAGGTGAGCTGCAGTGAGGTGGAAAATGTCATTTCTGTACCTCAGGGAGGATCATTTCTCGGGAGCAAAATGTACTGAGCCAAACCGAGCATTGCCTGGAGTGTGTCCAGAGGGAGAGGAAGGCTCTGCTGAGCTCCTCTGCTCCCAGCCCACCGGGAGGGAAGGTGGTGGGTGCTGAGCAGGGACACAGCTCCCACAGCAGCCCAGACAAGAGGGTTTGTTGTGTTGCTCTGTGTTTTTTAGGGACGTGGAGTGGCCGGGTGCCATGGCTGTGAGCAGTGGTGTGGAGTGGAGCGTGGCCTCTGGGGCTGACTGTGCTGGGCTGGAGCCCCATGGGGAGCTCCTCTGGAAAACCCTCTGCAAATGGAGCAGCAAACAGCCCTTAACAGCTCCCCACTTCACTCCCTCTTATCCCCAGAGTGCCCCTCCCTCCAGTGACACAGCCCTCAGCAGAGGACAGCTTTTCTAAGATTATTGGGTTGCTTTGGTGGTTAAGAACGTCTAATGCACTCTCCTAATGCACAGCGGAATTGGGGAGGAGGAAAAATACCCCTGTGAGTTCATCTGCAACACTAAAACCCCTGATGTCTTGAAGTTGGAAAAGTTCTGCTAAAGAAATAGAGAAAAAGGATTTGCAGGTAGCCTCTTGCGTAATTGTCTTTATTTTCTTTTTCTTTTTTTCCTAAATTATGCTTTAATATTTCAGAGCTGGATGCAGCTCTGCAGTGGATTCTGCAGATAAGTTACCAAAGAGCTCCGGGAGGATTTCGTGGGACATGGTGAGAGAGCAGCAGGCACAGTTAGGGAGGAAGAAAACAGGCACCTGAATGCTGAAGACATGGACCAAGTGGCCCAATTTTTGTTTCCTCCATGAGATAGATAAGAAGGTGAAGTTGAATCTCTTGTTCGTGTGAGGGCAGAAATTGTTCCTGTGTCTTTAGTGGAATAAACATGCAAAGTAGTGTCTGGTCTGTTTGTTTGGACTCTGCCAAAGATAATCTGAGCCTAAAATCATATAAATCATAGAATCCTAGGCCAGTTAAAGGATGCTTTAAAGGGCATCTTGTCCAACCTCCTGCCATGAGCAGGGACATCTCCATTAGATTGCTCAGAGCCCCATCCAGCCTGACCCGGAATGTTTACAGGGATGAGGCAGCCACAGCTTCTCTGGGCAACCTGTGCCAGGGCTTCTCCACCCTCACTGTAAAATATTTGTTCCTTAAATTGATGTCATATCTGAGGGAGTGAGCACAGTTAAACCTCCCCAGCTGGGATTCTGTGTGCAGCTCCCGGCTCGGTGCTGCCCCAGCAGCTGGGATGCTGCAGCACAGACCAGAGATGTGACTTCAATTCCCGCTGCTCAGAATTTTTCAGGTGTTCCTCGGCCTCTCTCTGCCTCCTTTGGCTGCAGGAAGGGCTGAGATCATTGTCCTTCTCCCCCGCCTTGCGTTGTACCTGCAGGTACCTCTCATTCTTTGCCCTGGGCTTTCTGCTGCTGTGATCTGACAGTTCCTAATTTCCACCTGGCTCACAGTGTGTTTTCCCAGCCATGCGGTAAGGTTTCTTCCCAGCAGACTTCCCAAAAAAAGCTCTGATGACTCACGGACGACAAATTTATGCAGAGCTCCCGGAGTCAGCATCCTTTGCATTGGCAGAGGGAGTTTTTGAAATAAAGATGAATCAGCGCTGTCAGACTTTGCTGGGAGTTTACTCTTGGCCCCTTTTCCCTGGAAACAGCCCAGGCTGGAGGAATCCCTGCGGGATGCGCAGCCATGGGCACCGCGGGCAGGTTTGGGAGCGGCGATCCCTCCTTCCCTGGAGCATCCCGGGGGACAGGCGGGCAGGAGGGGGTTAATGCGGGCAGGAGGGGATTGAGGCAGCCGGGAGGGGGTTAATGCAGCCGGGAGGGAATTGAGGAACCGGGAGAGGGTTAAGGGAGGCCAGGAGGGGATTGAGGCAGCCGGGAGAGGGTTAATGCAGCAGGGAAGGGGTTAATGCAGCCGGGTCGTTGTTCCCTGCCCGAATCAGCATCCCCAGGTGCCTCCAGACGCGCTCCGGGAGCAGCGGCTGCATCCGGGCAGGGAGGAGGAGGAGGAGGAGGCCGGGCAGGCACTGCAGCAGGGCTGAGGATGTTCCCGAACGTGGCTCCAGTCTCCTCCCCCTCGCCGCCGTGGCTGCGGGAAGGGGGGAGCGGGCTGTGGGGAAGGGACGAGCGGCGGGGCTGATGCCGAGAGCCCCCGGAGCCCTGCCCGCAGCCCCGGGGAGGCTCCTGTGAGCTCCTGAGCCCTGCGGAGGGGATCCCCCGGTGCCCGGGCATCCCCGGCAGAGCGGGGCTGGAAGGACGGAGGTTCCGCATCCTGGCGTGGGAAAACTCCCGTGCTCCTGCGGGAGATGTGCCCGGGCTCACGGACACGGTAGCCGCGGGGTTCGGGCGTCTCGGGAGAGGAAAAGAGCCCCAAGACTTTGCTCTGACCATGGCAGATCGCCCGCAAGGGGCCAGTCCTCGGTGCCTGGGGCAAATTCGTGCCTGAAGCCACCAGACCTGCCCAGGACGCGGGAGAAGCTCCTGGGAGAGGCGCAGATATTTGGTTTGCTCCATGAAAATACCGATGGCACTCAGCTGAAAGCGTGCGCTGGTTTGGGGAGAGGGCAGGAGCAGCCTGGCATCTCTCCATTGCTCCCTGGGTGTCTCCTCCTGCCCTGCTGAGGAGCCGTGGGGGACAGGAGGGCTCCGAGCTCCGGGCTCTGCTCCATGACCAACGCTCGGGACTGCAGGGAAGCCATGGACTCGCCCCCGGCCACCTCCAGCCCTGCTGCAGCGCCTGTCACCTTCTCCCAAGTGTTCGGGCAGCAGTGCCAGCTCATGGAAGCAGGTAAGAGAGGAGCTACATCCACATCCCTGTTTGCCATGTCCTTGCTGTCCCTTTCTTGCTCTGTCTCCCAAGTTCTTCCCTAAAATCTGGTGTTTTCCAAAGTTGGGGTGACTGCTTTTGTATTTGCACACTGGCCTTGACTACCCCCGAAACCACTGAAAAGCTCTGTGCCCAATTATTTTGTGCCCAATTATTTACAAACAGGAGCAAGGGTTGGGATGGCTCTGTGGGTTTGGGTTGACATGGACTGGAACAAGCTGCTCTTTCCCTGGTGCTGGAAGTTACCTTTGGATGTGAACAAAACATGTGTGGTGATTTTTGCATTTCAAAACAAGGACGTTCTAACTGGAGGCTGATTTGCTGCTTTGGAGGGCGATTGCTGCAGCATGTGGATATCTGCTTTGGTATTCAGCTCTGTGAAGGACAAAGTGGGTTTTTTCCATGGTTGTTTGTGTTTCTGTAGCACCTGGGAGCTCTGTTCTTTTTCCCAGGTGTTTTCATGCACTTCTAACTCTCTACAGATGGACCTGGTTATTTCTTATCTGTGCCTTTTGGCTGTTAAGTAGGTGGTGTGGAACGTGACTAATCCAAAATTTTCCACCTTTGCCTCCTGTTCCTCACAGGTGCTCTGAAGCACCGGTCTGTGAGGTGCCCCAGAGCCGTGCACTCACATCCCCCTTCGTCCCTGGGTCCCCAAGTTTAAGAGATTGGATAAGGGATTTTACAAAATGTACTCCTATTTTCCTATCTTTGCTGACATTTAGCTCTGAGGAAGGGTGTGTTTGTTTACTTAGAGCCATGGAGAAACCTGAGTTTGTGCAGTGATGCCATAACAACCCTTACTCCGAGTTTTTAGGGCTTGTTTTCCTCAGATCTACTGGTACTGTCTTATGACTCTTTGTGCTGGTGCAAGTATCGTGGCAAATTTGTCCTGTAAAATGTCCCATCCTTTTTCCCTCTCTTCTAGTAGCCAGTTCTGTGACTGATGATGTTTGGATTATATGTTTCTACTTCTGTGGTGACATTAAAAACACAATGTATTAGAGTTTCCTGCAGGTCTCTGTGGGATTTTTGCTCTTCCCCCCAAACTTTCACAGGCAGAGCTGGGAGGATGGCTCATTAGGTGACTGATTAACTGGCTGCTAATCAGTTAATCAAGCTTGAGATCATTCTGCTGCCTCCAAGAAAATGTCAGGCAGATCTTCAAGAGAGTTTGGTATTAAACTTTCCTATGACATATCCTGGGATCAGCCCAAAGGCTGTGGATCCATTGTGTCAGGTCTTACCCAAGGAAGAGATGTAGGAGGAAGCTCTGATTCTGGGTGAGCAGTTTGTTTCCTAAATTAGCAAGACGAACGAGGTGGGAAAACACAGGTGGTAGTTTTATTTGGGTTTGTTTTCTTTTCCCTTTCTTAGAGAGAAATTCCCTGAAAGGAAACCCGAGATTTCTGGGTTTTCAAATCCCATCTTAGTCAGTCAATCAGAAGATTTTCTTCACTCTGGTGGATCATCTTGGTAGGATTTTCTAGATGATTTCTCGGGTACGAGGTGAGATGCAATGCAAGGATGATTGCCATGGATGTCAGTGACATCCAGAGGGATTTCAGTGTATGATGGATGTTCCTGTGAGTTTCCTGTCCTTGCAGCAGTGGCCAGGCACACTCAGTGCTCCTGGAAGCAGAACTTGAGCTGGAGTGTCTGAGGATGTGTCTGTGTTGATGGACAGGGCAGGAAGGATGCCCTAGGGTGGCAGTGGGTACAGCTTTGGGACACCAAGCTCTGGTTCCTGACCCTTTTGGGATAGGGCCACAAAAGGGCTCAGTGTTGAGTAGGGCTGTGCAAGTGCCTTTACAAACCATAAAACCAGACTTTGCCCCTGTGGTTCCCCTCAACAACAATCCATGAGGAGCCAAGTTCTGACCCAAACAGCCCAAATCTCACCAGAAAGATTTGTGGGTGCCCAGGACCACATCACTGCCATTGGTGACATTTGGGCTCCTTAACAGCACAGGGATGTGCTTGGATGATAAAGGTGCTGGCCTTAATTAAATGTCAGATTTTGTGCCTGGAGAATTGCCGAGCTTGAGCTAGATCACAGGCTTGGCAGCACTCTTTGATGTACCACCTGCAGGGATCTCGTGGTTTTTGCAGGTTCTGCCTGTGCTCTAAGGACACTTCTCCTCCAAAGCACACGAGAGAAGAGCTGGGCTCAACTGGCAAAGTGTGATTCGGGTTGTTGTAGCATTATCTGCTCTTGATGCAGAAACCAGAGGGGGTGTGATGCCCCCCTGCAAACACATCCCAGTGCTGCTCGTCAGTAACTTGCTCTGAAAACCAAATACTGAATGTTTGGAAGTCACCTTCCCCCTTGCCAGCTGCACCTCATTCCCATGGATGTAAGACTTGGGAAGTTGGGGGTTTTGTGCAGCTGATTCTGCACACTTGGCTGATTATCCGTGCACAGCTTGTGGAGATTTCAGTAATGACAGTGTCAGCCTGGGAGAGAGCCTGGGAGCCCTGCACAGCTCCTTGCTCTCTATTCAACCTCTGCAGCAGCATTTGCTGGCACAGCACATGGGATGCTCTTTGGAAAGTTCTTTTTCTACCTTCCCTCTTTATTCTGTTGCCCTTTTCCTCACCAGTTTAGTACAGCTCCACGACTTTGTTTGCTGGGATGTGTTCCTGGTGGTGAGCTGGGGAACAGTGGGGATGGGAAGGCTGCAGCTGGCTGAGCTCCCCCCTTTAAGAGTTCTCTGACAAAACTCCAGTTTCCCAAGGCAGCAAATCCTCACTGTGGCAGGCATTAAATTTGGCTGATGCCTGAGAGATGTGTCAGTGTCACCTGGGACATGGCCACCTTTAGTGAGAGTGTGATTCCCAAAGGAGGGGCTGTAATTCCTGCCTGGGATCACTCAGGGAATAAATTTCTGTTTTCCTTTCCAAGCCATGCAGGGTGGGTGATGTTTTGCCTTTTCCAGCCCAACTGCAAGGCTGGTTATTTCCAAAAGAAGTAATTGGGGGAGAGGCTGGCTTCATAGCCCCATCCTCAATCTTCTGATCCCAGAAGAAATTCGTGCCTGCCAGGCAGTGCTGGTCTTGCTTGAAGCACAGATTCGAATCTGGCACATGTTTGTGCTATAAATTTTGCTAATACCCAAATGAAAGACTCCAGTTGTTCATTTTAGAAAAAAAAAAAAAGACCAAAAAAAAAAAAAAAGTCTGAAGGATTTATGATTGTCACTACCAAACTTTAAAATGAGGGTTACTAAGAATTTGAAGAGTATTTCCCATCTGATCTCCCATGAAATATTGAATATATGGTGTGAGATCTCCAGGAGAGCTGAATGCTCTCTGGAAGAATTAGGCTTAGTAGAAAAACCATTTATTTTATACATGGGCAGATTCCAAGCAATTTGTTTGGTGTATTGCAGTTTTCTGGACTTACATCTATGCATTATTTTCTGACTCACTGCTCCATTAGAGTAATTTTCATTTTCCATCAATTCCTTGGCTCTCAGATGCTGCTGATTTGTTAGGCCTCCAATATTTTTTCTTTAAATCTTGCCAGTTAGTTTTCCATTGGTTATGAAATAAGGAACTTGATTCAAGATGTGAACAAGAAAGTAATTTGAAATTCATCCTGACCTTAGGATTTTGCAGTGAATCTCTTCCATATTGTATTTCCATTACATATATATATATATATATATATATATATATATTATCCATTACATGCATTCTGGATTCCACTCTGGTGGCTGCTCCCCAAATGGATGTGAGTTTGGCTTGGTTATCCCCCTCCAGCAGAAAATTAAGGACATGATAAAAAATCCTTAGGAGTTCTTCTATGGAAATTAAAGTCATGTAGCTGAAAGCTTTTGCCTTTCCCCCTCTCCATCTGTAGTTTACAGCTCTTGATCCAGTTCCTCTCAAGGGGAATGTGAGGTGAGATTGATGTGGAATTATTTAAGCAAAGTATTTGTCATGAAGCATGAAATCCTTGGAATCTCACCTGGTCTGGCATCTTCTGCAAAGATTTTGTTTTGTAAACAAAGCGTGGAATATGCAACATAGAATTCCTTCATCTGGTGCTTGAATATGGTTTTTAAACAAATAAAATAGTATTTTAAAAAGACTAAAATAGTATTTTAAAAATACCTGCTCTGTACCCCCTGAGTTGGGTGGAGGTTTTCTCAGGAGCTGGGCTCCTTGAAACAGTTCAAATCTGAAGGGTGTTAGATGTGAAAAAAGTGATTAATGGGAAAATTTCAGCCCCTGATAAGATGCAGAAGGAAATCTCTGACCTTCTAAACTGAGGCTGAGATAAACATTGACCATCTGTGCTCTCTTATTTTGTGCCTTTAAGTCCCTTGTGCATTTTTCCATGGTTTAATTAAATCCAACAGGATCTGGTTTCAAACCATTTTCGTGGAGCTGAGGCAGAGCAGAGGTGATGCAGTTTTGGCTGAGTTTAGCAGTGCCTGTCAGGCACTGAGGGAGATGCTGCAGAATCCCAGACTGGTCTGGGCTGGAAGGGGCTTGAAAACCCAACTTGTTCTCCACCCCTCCATGGGCAGGGACACTTCCCTCTATCCCAGGTTTCTCCAAGCCCCGTCCTACCCAGCCTTGGACACTTCCAGGGATGGATTAATCTCAAAACCGTGGTTATTTCTGCTGCTGGGTTTCCTGAATTACAGAGCTCCAGCTCCCAGAGCATCTGAGCAAAGCTTTAGTGACAGCTCTTGTTGTTCTGCCATGGACAACAGAAAACAGCACAAAACCTGCTTGGATCAGTTGGTTTGAGGCCACAGGGAAGCAGGGCTGGGAATGTGTCTGGCACTCAGAGCATCAGGTTTCCTACGTGCATTAGTCAGTAATAAATCTTTCATGGTAACAAGCTGTTTCATTTGCTCTCCCAGGAGGAGAGGGGGTGTGTGCATGCTGGAGATGTTTTCAAATGTTGTTGCAGCAGCCTGGCTTAATTACTGTGCCTCAGGTCAGATTAACGAGTTTTGGGAAAATAAGAAACTGGAGCAGGTGTCAGGTGGGTGAAGGGAGATGAATTTGGTGACCTGGTCCTCCCAGGTGGGGAATCACTGAGCTGCTGAGGTGAGACATCACTGACTGGTGATGATCAGACAAAGAATCATGAGATGGGCTGGGTTGGAAGGGACTTTAAAACCCATCTCATCCCACCCCTGCCATGGCAGGGACACCTTTCACTGTCCCAGATTGTTCCAAGCCCTGTCCAGCCTGGCCTTGGACACTTCCAGGGATCCAGGGGCAGCCACAGCTCTGGGCACCCTGAGCCAGGGCCTGCCCACCCTCACAGGGAGGAATTCCCTCCATATATTTGACCTAAATGTCCCCTTTTCAATTTGAACCCTTTATTTCTTGTCCTGTCCCCACAGGGCAGGGACCTGAGGCTGTTGTGTTGCTGGCCAGCACTGCAGACACCTGGAAGTGAAAGTTACTGACTGCAGCATTACAAAATTGACAATTTCTCTGTTTTGTCAGATTTTGTGGCTGGGGATTTTCCTTTGACTAAGTCTGGCTGCTCTTGAAGTTTCTGTTCCCTGAGTAGAGCTGTGGTCTGGGTTTATGTGCTGGTGTTGTCAAACTTCAGCAGCAGCCACATAAATCTGTGCCCACCACTGTAGTGCCTGAGAATGTGTGGAATAAAATCCCTGAGTGCAGAATAAAATCCCTGCCAACTTTCTGTGCACGTTCCTGCCAGGCTGAATCACCCTGTGTGTGTTGGTGCAGAAGAAAGTGTCATTCTTGTCAAAACCAAACCCGTTTTTCTGACATGACAAGAAATGTATCAGAAACAAACTGCTTGAGAAGCCCCTGGAGTTTTGTGTTTTAGAGGAGAACAGAATAATCTGATTGTCTCCAGGGCCAGCTCCAGCACTAGGAGCAAACAGCATTTACCTCTTCCCACAAAAGCAATGAGTAAAAATCCTCCCTGACAGGTGATGTGCTCCTGCCTGAGCTGAATAGATTCGGGGGCCACAGAAATTAAACGGGAAGATCACTAATATTTTTATTTTCTTCCCAGTGGAATGGGCTGTTACTAGGGATAAAAAGAAGTGACATTTATCTCCCTCTTTTCACTTCATTAGGTAGGACTGTGCTCCAATGGATGGAGCCCACTTGCTGTCTGTGGCTTTTACTGCTCTACAAGGTTCTTTTAACATTTGTTAAATGGTTGAAATGTTCTTTTAAACATTGTGCTGTTGTTGTTTGCTTGGGGAGCTTCACTGGGCCCTGAAGGACAGAGGCACCAAAGAGAAGGATTTGGTAATTCTCTATAAATATCAACATGAGGTGCTTGAGAGAACCGTGGAGTCCCTGTTTTAGTGAGCAAAGTGGGGTGGAACAGGTTGGAAGTTTTGTTATCTCTGAGAGGATTTCCTGCTTTTATTTATCCCAGGCTGGAAAAGTTCTTGGGAATTGCTGAGCCTGGCTGAGAACACAGGACAGGGATCAGGACAGCAGAAAGAGCAGCTGGTGAGGGTGATGGACTGCACCTGCTTGGAAGAGGGGAGAAAAAACCCAGTATTGTCCAAAACTGAGGAATGTGGGTATTAAAGAGATGATAAAAGCTGGGCTGGAGCTGAATCCCCATTTCCTTGTGGATCTGGTGCTTTTCTGCCCCGAGCAGCACTGGGAGTTTTGGGCTGTGGTTAAAGCTGCAGCAGGATTTGGGAGCTGCCCTGCCCTGTGCATCCCCCCTGCCCTGGGCAGGCAGCTCCTCTGTCACCCTGCCCTGGGACTGTCCCTTGGCCCATGGAGATGTGATTCGTGTGTCTGAAACCAGCCCAGCACAGAGGGGGGGACCATGGATGTGTTATTGAGTGTGGAATTATGGATGTGTACCTGCAGCTATTTAGAGAATGCACAGCGGGAGGGGGTTATTCTTAAAACAACAAGGAAAAGCTTTTCCCAAATATTCTGACTGCTGTGTGCTACCAAATATCTGAAAAAAAACCCCCAAAATAACCCAACAAACAAAGCCAAACCAACAACAGAAAACAGAGAAAATATTGAACAATATTTTTTGCATAAATTAAATTGTTCCCTGTCATCTCAATAGTAGACTCCATTATTACAGCATCTGTGTATAGAGCACTTGTGAGCTGATTTACTCCTCATTCAGTTATGGGCAGTGTTCATCTGCCCTCCTGATGGACTAATTTGGTTTTGTCAGTTCATGCTCATAGCAAAGTGTGTGGATGTAATAATTCCCTGCAATTGCAACCCTCATGTTTTTATGACACCAAAATAATGAACTGAAAACATGAATGTGATTACACTTGCAGCTACAAACAGGAATTAGTTATTATTCTTTCTTTGGAGGTCTTAGAGGCAATTTTAATGGCCTTGCATTATTAGAATGGTAAAGAGGATGAAAGACCTGAAGCAAAGCATTTGTCTTTGCTCTGGCTTTATCCTATTTTATGGTAGGTGGGAATTTTTGAGAATCGTGTAAATGGATATTTTTCCTAAATTCTGATATGAAATAATGAAAGTATTTTACTAGAGCACATCCAGGCCATCATGAGTTTAACTGGTAAATCAGCTGAACAAGGTTGAGGTTCCTGCCTTTGTGCTTTACCCTCCTGGCTAATGCAATGGCTGAAATGATGAAAAAAAACCACGTGAGCCATTCCAAAATTAAACATTCCTAAAGAGCTGGAGTATGATAGCCTCAAAATATCCATGTGTTATCTTGGCTTGGAATGAAGTACATTGTATGAAATTTAAACATGGGAAAACTATGCTTGAATAGGAAATATGTTTGATTCCATTAGTCTTGAAATAGAAATGCAGCATCATCAAAGCTCTGGTGAAGAGAAAAGGGGCTGGGAGGGAGCAATGGATGGGTTTTTATTCTGCAGAGCCCCCCAAATGAGGGATGTTGCATTTTTGCAGAATTATCCTGAAAGGCTCAGAAGGTTCAAAGCAGCACCTTTGTAAGGGCTCAGCACAGCAGCCAGAGCTGGGCTAAGGACAGGAGTCACCCCTGGCACTGCTCTGCCAGCTGGGCTGTCCCCTCTGCTGTGGCCAGAGCAACTCCCAGGGAATTCAGTTCATTTCTATTTCCACTGCTCCTTTTGTTCCTGCTTGCCCAATCACCTGAGCAATGCGATGTTGGTTTGTTATATTCTGTGTCCTTGGTGCTCATAAAGGGACTGGAAGTGCTGCCCTTGCTAAAGGGTTAAAAAAGTAAAAAAGTTAAATTCCAGGGAATTCAGAGTGTGTCTGTTAAGGTTTGGCAAAACAAAAGGCATGTGATGCTGTGAGTTTGAGCAAAATGAAATTTCATTCTCTCTGCAGCATCTGGATAAAAACCAGCCCCTGTGCCTTGTTTGAGCTGCTCAGGTTCTCTTACAGAAGTGCTCATGGTGAGCCTGGGTTTGCAGGAGCCAAACCAAGGGTAGAAACTGCTGCCAGGGGCTGCAGAACTCAACAACTCATCCCCAGGATTGCCAGGAAGAGCCCTGAGGATTGCTCAGTGGGAAGGCTGGAGAGGGCTGGAGGGAATGGCTAAAACCTGCCAGAGGAAGAGTGAGAATGGATAAACTGCAGGAATTCTTCCCTCTGAGAGTGCTGAGGCCAGAGCAGCTGTGGCTGCCCCATCCCTGGAGGTGTCCAAGGCCAGGCTGGATGGGTTTGGGGCAGCCTGGGGAAGGTGTCCCTGTCCCTGGAGGGGTGGAATGGGATGAGCTTTAAGGTCCCTTTTGGCACAAACCATTCTGGGATTCCATCAGCAGCAGCACTGTGTGCTCAGTGACTCTTGCAGGCTTTAACCAAGGGTTTGATTTTTCCTGCCTGGACTGGGAGCCTGGTGGGTCAGGGGGAGGGTGCAAAGGCACCTCAGTTCCCTTAAATGTGTTGGAAATATGAAGGGTGACCTGGCCATGGCACCCCACAGCTCTGAGCACATAAATTCACTCTGTTTATCCATCTTTCCCAGCTTCTGGAAAGTCTGGGAAGACTCCAGTTATGAGTCAGGTTAAATCAAGATGGCATTTTTATGACTGTGAAGAGTTGGAGCTTCCTCCTCTGTTTTTCACCCATGAGCAGATAATGATGGCAAAGGACTCTCACAAACCAGCTCTATCCACCACTGCCAAAGTTCTCACGAAATAATCCAGCCTAATCTCATTAAATAATCCAGCTCTTCACCAACCTGTGCCTGGCTGTGGCCAATTCCCACACCCTGGAGAGCTGTGGTTTTCTAGCAAAGCTGGTTTTTATAGCATAAATTCTTGGTGCTGTGGTGCTGACCCCCGGTGGTGCTGCCTGGTGGCTCCTGCTGTGCTGTGGGAAAACTGCTCCAGCCTGGATCCTGACTTCCCATTAAACACCTGAAGTAAAAAAAAAAGCATTTCTCAGAATGTATTCTGAGAGAGCACAACTATTCTCCAAGACAACTATTCTCCAAGAAATACAAAACTCTTTTCCCTTTCCTTCCCCCTTTTTTTTCATTTTTCTTTCCTATTTTAAATTACTTTTTCTTCAGCTTGGGGAGCATGTTTCCAGTGGCCTATTGCAGACCTGAGAGCAGTTTGTTTTCCACCAGCTTACCCATCAGTTTGCTGTGTGCTTAAGATGCCAATAACACACTGACTTGAAAAATAATGATCCATCATCATCAATTCCTCTGGATTTGTCAGGCTGGGGATGGCAGCCCCAGATGAATTGGTTGTTTTAAAAAACAAAAGTAAGAAAAAGACTTATTGTGCTGGCATTTGTGTTTCTGAATGTCCTCTATTTCTTAATTCCATTTCTTAATGCAAAGATGAGATTTTCTTGTTTCCCCCTTCTCAAAGCTCAGGGTTTTAGTAAATAATGTGTTAAGTGCAGCAAACACATCAAATGATAAATTTGCCACGCAAATTGATAAGGTGAGATTTGTTTCCTGTAAACAGCAAAATGCTGCTTTTGCAGATAAAAACAAAGCTTTTATCTTCAAGGCAAACTGTAAATGAACTAGAAGGGTAATTTAACATTCACAGTTGTTTAAATGATATTAACTCTTGTGAAGATTTATTATACACAGGTAGGAATCTCAGAGAAGGCATTTCAGAAGTAAGAAATTTTTTTCCCCGTGAAGTTCAGCATTTTAGTTACAATTTGATATTCATTAGACTCAGAGATGGATGGATTTTGTGCCAGTGTTTTGTGAGGGTCTTCCTACCATTTAATATTGTAATGTTCACCACATGGGAGGAAAAAACAAAGTAAAGATAATCTCCAGCTTTGATGTCAAAAGACACACGAGAAAGTTTAAAATACAAATTAGCTTCTCTAGAATCCAACTGTGTGGATCTAATTACATCTAATGCTAATTATCCTATTGATCTTAGCATTTTACTGTATTCCAGCTATGACTATTGCCGAGCATTAATCACACATTCACACTTATCTACATAAAGCCCAAAAGCAGGCTGGGGCTGCTGCTTTGCCTTGGGAGTAGAATAGTGAATTTAGATGGGTTTTTTTATCCTTTTTTCCCCCTTCCCTTTCGGCTTTTCTATCCCAGCTGGCCCCAGTTACTGGGAATGCCCGGTGCTGTGTGCCTGCACTCCAGGAAAGTTGTGTTTGCCCTGGGGAGAGAGGGATTTTGTTATGCTTAACTCTCATCGAGCTGGGTAATGTTCCACTTGAGGTTTGCTGCTTTCGTTCACACTGATTGAATTAGGGAATGTGGCTTAGATGCCTTGCCCCCCTCCTTTCCCTTGGGGAGGGTATTTTGTAATAAATCCGAAATTATTAATGAGTGGGACTGTGATCATTTCTTTTAAGAAAGGCTGAGTAGAAATGGTTGGGCTCTGATTTCCTGTGATCTGAAGGGGAATTCGGGGTTTTTGGCTGGGCTGTTTCTCTTTTCTTTTGTTGGGCCATGGCAAGGGGGGCTTTGGCAGCCTCAGCACAGGATCCGGAGCTGGGGAGGGTTCCCGGGGCTCCTCCCTTCATCCACAGGATTTGGGCACCTCAAACGCACGAATGTCCCAATGCAGCTCGTGCTGCTCTCGCTGTGCTCCAAAGTGCTGAAATTGATGGAATCCCTGGGAACAGACCAGGAGAGGGAGGCAGAGTACACGGCAAAGCCACACCCGGCAGGCACTGCAATGGCTGAGCTTGGCGGGGAAAAGTGTCTGTGGGGCACGGAGGGGGAGTGTGACACTGATGGGGAGAGTGTGACGCGGGGATGGGGAGTGTGTGACACTGATGGTGAGTGTGTGACATTAATGGTCAGTGTGTGACACTGATGGTCAGTGTGTGACACTGATGGTCAGTGTGTGACACTGATGGTCAGTGTGTGACATTGATGGTCAGTGTGTGACACTGATGGTCAGTGTGTGACATTGATGGTCAGTGTGTGACATTGATGGTCAGTGTGTGACATTAATGGTCAGTGTGTGACACTGATGGTCGGGGTGACACTGATGGTCGGGGTGTGACACTGGGATGGTCAGTGTGACACTGATGGTCAGGGTGTGACACTGATGGTCAGGGTGTGACAGTGATGGTCAGTGTGTGACACTGATGGTCAGTGTGTGACAGTGATGGTCAGTGGGTGTGACACTGATGGTCAGTGTGACACTGATGGTCAGTGTGACACTGATGGTCAGTGTGTGACACTGATGGTCGGGGTGACACTGATGGTCAGGGTGTGACACTGATGGTCAGGGTGTGACACTGATGGTCAGTGTGTGCCATTGATGGTCAGGGTGTGACACTGATGGTCAGGGTGTGCCATTGATGGTCAGTGTGACACTGATGGTCAGGGTGTGACACTGATGGTCAGGGTGTGACACTGATGGTCAGGGTGTGCCATTGATGGTCAGTGTGACACTGATGGTCAGGGTGTGACACTGATGGTCAGGGTGTGACACTGATGGTCAGTGTGTGCCATTGATGGTCAGTGTGACACTGATGGTCGGGGTGACACTGATGGTCAGGGTGTGACACTGATGGTCAGTGGGTGTGACACTGATGGTCAGGGTGTGACACTGATGGTCAGTGTGTGCCATTGATGGTCAGTGTGACACTGATGGTCGGGGTGACACTGATGGTCAGGGTGTGACACTGATGGTCAGGGTGTGACACTGATGGTCAGTGTGTGCCATTGATGGTCAGTGTGTGACATTGATGGTCAGTGGGTGTGACAGGAGTATTTTGTGGGCACCAAACCCCCAGGGCAGTGTCCCCATGTCCCCAGTGCTGGGCTCTGGTGTCCCCGTGCTCCCAGTATGAGATGCTGGTGCCTCTCCCAGTCTCATAATTTGAATGCTGTGAGATCCATCCTCACACAGGGCACCCCTGTGTTGTGTTTTACTTTTTATTTTTTTTATTAAATACATGAGATGGTATTTTTTGTTTGGACTCAGATGTTTATTAATTTTTATTTATATTACTGTTTTATAAACTGCGACTTTTACAGTAACTTAACCTAATAAGCTAAAAATGGTGATTTTTTTTTAAGGCTCTTTAAGGATAAGCTGTTTAATTAAGAAATGATACTTAATTTATTTTAATTTTTAACTTAATAATTAATTACTTGTGGTTTGCAACCCGTACTTTTTTATTTAATTACAAAACACTACTTAGCCTTATGAAGAAGAAGGTGAAAAAGGACAAACTTCCGTTTTAAAACTTTTATTTTCTTTTTTATATATATTACTATATTCTAAAATTTTAAACTCTAATTTTTCTACTATGTGATATTACACACTTTTATTTAAACTACAAATTTATAATCTCAGTTTTATTACTCAGTTTTCAATTTTGGAAGCTTTCTCCATGGCCTCAGGTCAAATGCAGGGTTCTGTTGGGGGTCAGTGCTTGTTAGCAGAGAAGTTCTGAAGTTCTCAGTGAGAACTCACCTGAGCTCTCCAGGTGTTCTGGGCTGTTCTGGCTCTCAGGTGACCCCTGCACCCTCCCCACCAGCCCTGCAGCTCCAGCACAGGTTTGCTCAGGGAATTCCTGACATCCCAAAGCTGCATGGGGCAGATGCTGGGCTGAAATCCAATCCCATGAGATGATTCTGGTTCAGGTTAATCTGCACAGATTCAGGCTCATTTCAGGGTAATCAGGCTGATTTAATGTGATTTGATGATTACAAGCAGCAGCATTTGGTTTATCAAATAGGCCAGATTAGATATAAATCAAATTTGTCCTGAGAATTTGAGCCCAAGAAATGTTCATCTGTGAGGGGGATGTGCTGCTGATCTCACCTGCAGGGGGGAGAAGAAAGGAAATAAAAACTTGAAAATCAGAGCTTTTGTCTTTATGGTGTTTCCTGTTCTTAGTTTTATGAACTGAAGCCTGACAAAGTGAATGGTGAAATCCAGAGAGAAAAAGAATTCTTCTCTCAGCAATAGCTCTGCAAACTGCCCGTTAAAAAAAAAATAAATAAAAAAGGCATTTTAAGTAAATAAAAAGTATTTTGGGAAACCAGCTCTTACAAGAGTCACATCAAGGGCCTTTCGTGCTTCTGGCAATCAGTCCAAATTCATCAGCCAGTTTCTCTAGAGCTGTGCCCTGTGTAAAAGTTTTATTTGATGTCCCAGGCAACCTTGAACGTTCTTCTGGGCTGCATCAATTTGATTTAATTCAGCTTCATGTTAGAGTAGATGATCTCACATCAGCCTGGAGCACCCACACTGTGCTTACTGCAGGATTTTGGCTGGTGCACGTTTAGGATTTTTGCCAGGACAGTGTGACCAAGGCAATGACAAAAGTCTTAGTGCTGGGGGGAAGTGCAAGGAAAATGAAATTTCTCCTCTGTGTTGCTTGCAGCACCCCAAGGGTACATGGAACCAGCCAGGTCAGAAACAATTTGCCCCAAAATAATTCTGTGAATGAAGCTTAGGGCAAGCTGCACATGGAAGTTCTTGCCAGAGGAGAGGTTTTAGCTAAATAAAGTTCTGGTGAGCAATTACTGTCATAATTTGGTGGCAAATCCTGTCAGGGAATCGCTCTTGGTAACTCTTATATTATTAATTAGCTCAACTACCATGAGGCATTAATAAATATTGCAGTGCTCTTGCTGAAGAGTTAGTTGTTTATTCCCCTTTTGCACATGACACACCTGAGGAATGAAGGTTTTTTCCTCATTTTTGGTAGGTTCAGAGCCAGTGTTTCAGTTTCCAGACAAAGGGAAAATGTGAGTGGTGTGTGTGAGGAGCCTTTGGTGTCTGCTGGGTCTGCACTCCAAACACAGGGCTCTTCCCACAGGGGTATTCCTTTCATTCACAGCCTGGCTTGGGTTGGAAGGGACCTCA
Source organism: Sturnus vulgaris (assembly GCF_052056855.1). Lineage (NCBI taxonomy): Eukaryota > Metazoa > Chordata > Aves > Passeriformes > Sturnidae > Sturnus > Sturnus vulgaris. Next base: position 4,498,656 of record NC_142267.1, on the reverse strand, counting down.
AAGATCCTCTTGTCCCACCCCTCCCACTGTCCCAGGTGCTCCCAGCCCTGTCCAGCCTGGCCCTGGGCACTGCCAGGGATCCAGGGGCAGCCCCAGCCTCGTGGGGGAGGATTCCTTCCCAATATCCATCCAACCCTGTCCTCTGGCAGCTTGGAGCCTTTTCCCCTTGTCCTGTCCCTCCAGGCCCTTGGAAAATTCCCTTTGCATCTCCAGTGGGTCAGGTGGGACCAGCCTGAGAGCAGAGCTGCTTCTTCTCTGTCCTGCTGGGATTTTTGTGCCAGCACAGGCACTCCTCTCCAGGCTCCCCTCTCTCCACAGCCTGAGGATGAGTTATGACATTTCTTACTAGGAAATCATCTCCGTGTGCCATTTTCTGCCTGTTGTCACCATTTGTTTCCCCCTTGCCAAGTCTAACCCTTCAGCAGGACACGACATCATCTCACTGATGATTTTTTGGTGGCTTTAATGGTTCGCTCAGACCTGTCCAGTCCTGTTCCCCAGACGTGACAGCCCTGCCCTGGCTCTTGTGCCAAGAAAAGCTAATCAGGGTGAGGCAGTGAAAGGTCACTGTGCCAAGGTGCCACATTCCCGTGGGGAATTCACAGCACGGTGTGTGACCCTGCCCTGGTGACAGGCTGCAGTGAAAATGCGGAAGGATTGGCATTTACTGGAAATCCCTCTTGTTAAATCCTCAGTCCCTGCAGTCCCTGAGTGCTGGAGGGGGTTCTTAGGGTGATGAATGTCTCCTTGCATTTGTTCTCCTACTTGGAAAAGGTGTGTGCACTGTGAGATGCTGCCCCCAGGGTCTGTTTCTGTGTGTGCTGTGAAATGTTTTTCAGGTGTCACCCCTGGTGCCATAATTTCCTTTAATAAGCAGAAGTCGGTCTGTGATGAGGAAAGAGTTGCCAGGGCTGTTGTATTGTGGTGGAGAGTAATATGTTTGAAGAAGGGTGTTTATCTTATTTTATGGGGCTGTCATGGTTAATAAATGGATGAATAATTAAGTAAACTTATCCATAATTAACTCCACAGCCTGTGGGCATGTGACCAATTTGGACAGTCCTTATGTCAAGGCACATATATCAGCCCTTGGAAGAAATCTCAATTCTTTATGAAAGAGCAAGTTTCTCTGAGCAAACTCCTTGCTGAATTTCCAATTAATTAAAGGTTTTCTTCTGTCTGTATTTACTTTACAAATGTCCTGTATTGTGTTTTACCACTGATATCTCACTGCTGTGGCTCATCCTGTGTGCCATGATTTATATTTCTCTGTCCAATGCTTGAAGCTTCACTGGGTTACTGTTATTATTCCATATAGAAAATTATGTAGAGAGCTGGAAAAGTTCTTGATTGAATTCTATATGTAAATCACACCATTATTCAGGGGAAATTAAGGGCTGAAAAAAGATGGTTTTGGGTTTGGATATTTTTCAGCCTGTATTTTTTATTTCTTCAGCTTTGGACACAAAATTTTTGTTAGGCTTTTATCACCTTTTGTTCTCATCGACATAAAAACCCCTTCAGTGGATATTGGATGAAGATGAGTGTTATTGCAGGTGTATTTCAAGACTGAGGCTGAGTGTTTGGGTAAGAATCTGGCCCTTGAACGTTCTGGGAGTGTTTTAGTAGCTCTGGGTGCCCTTTGCTGCTCGGGCTGTCCGTGAGCAGCAGGGTCAGTGGAGCATCCCCTCTGTTGTTATGGGAACCCTGCAGTGGGGTGCCAGGGCAGGCAGCAGAGATGGCATTTGTTGAATGACGTGTCAAAGCAGGTTTTGCTCTTCTCCTCAGAGGGATTTGCACTCTTGTTTTTGCAGCAGTGCTCTGAGCACAGGATGTTTGGAGATGTAACCTGTGCTGGGAACAAATACTCTGCATTTCCATGTGGAATTGCCATCCGGGTGCTGTTATTTGGGGTGTGCATCTCCATCCTCTCCTGTGCCATTGCAATAATTCACTCATAGCTGCTCAGGAGGTGAGGAACCCACATTCACAGCTCCCCCCAAACCTCCTGGAGTTCATGGAATTATCAAGGGCTGCAGGTGCTGAGGGTCAGTGCAGGGTCAGCAGTGAACACCACACCTGCTTCACTCTGCTCAGGTGTTAAATACAAACCAGCTTGCATTTTGAGTGGCATCTCCTCTTTGAAGCGTGAATGAAACCCATGAGGTGAAATCCTGAGGGGTTTTAGGATGAGAGTGTGCAGACAAGGTGGCTCCAGCACAGCTGCACTTGGAGCCATGAATATTCAGAGGCTGGGGGTAAAACTCCTCACCCGTGGCTGGAGAGGCTCTCCAAGCTCATCCTTCACCCAAATCCTCCAGCCCAGCAGAGGCTCTCCAAGCTCATCCTTCACCCAAATCCTCCAGCCCAGCAGAGGCTCTCCCAGCTCAGCACATCCTGTTTTATCCAGCTCTTTCTGCCCAGCAGATGCTGCTCATCCTTTGCTGTGGTCGTGCCTCCCATCCAAGGCTGGCACTGGAATATGTGGTCATAAAACTTTCTGACCAGACAGCTCTGAGCCTTGTAACTTCTGGAGATTATTTCAGTGTAAACTCATTTTCTTCTCTTCTGGGTGGAGGATGTGTGAGCTGGGTAGTTCAAGAGTTTATTTGAAAGACTTTTTCCTACTTTCAGACAAGACAAAGCCTTTGACATTTTGGAGCCTGTTTAAGCATCCAGCTCAGAGCTACAGCAAAGTATTTAATTTCATTATTTTCACTCCATCTTTCTCCCTAAAAATGTCTAAAGCACACATACCATTAGAGCTGCTTGAATGCTCCACGGTAAAACTTCAGGAACTTTGGCACCGCATCTGATTGGAAATTCAAATGGGATTTTCTGGTGGGGATGGAAATCCATCTGTCAGCTCAGGGCACGTGAGGAAGAAGGTGGGGATGATGTTACCAGAGTCAGCATTTGTGAGATCATTTCCTACATGATTTGCAGCACAGAGAGTTCTAAGCACTGCTAAACCTCATGTTTTAAAGAATAGAGCCAGGAAAATTGGAGATGATATTTTTCTTTTCTGAAGGCAGCGAGTTGTATTTATTTCCTGGGTGCTGTGTTCATAAGTGATGAGAATTCTGAAGTCTAATGCTTCTGGAAATTTCCTGCTTCAGCTGTAGCACCTGGATGTCCCCAGGTCAGGGAGAGGTGATGCTGAACAAGGGGGTTTATTCTGTTCTGTACCTTTCCCCCAGACACACATTTTGCCTTCCAGATTTTTTAAGGAGCTTAATTCACTTGATTATTTCATATAACTGCAAGAAAAACTAATAAACAACGGACATCTCATATTATTTTTTTTAACATATCAGTATTTCATGGTTGCTATCATTTATTTTTACACTCTCCTCTTCCCTGCTGTTGCCTGAGCAGGGAAGAAGCTGATGCTCACTAATACCAAATTTAAATTTGTTGATCAAGTTTGAGATAGATCCATGAATGAAAGAGAAAATCCAACCCAGCATTTTCAGTATTTCTAGATGTTCCAGAAGGAAAAAAGAAATCTAAATGTTGCAAGCAAGCAAGAAATGCAAGTGTGTATTTTTCTAGCTGATGAACTGAAATTTGCTGATTTGAAATTTAATTATTTTTTATCTGATCTGAATGTTGGCTTCTAATTTAGTTTTTATTCCTAGTTCTGTATATCACTAATAGAAACATGTTGGGTTTGATGAAAGTCATAGCCTTGTAACAAACATTGTTTTTTAAAGGGTGGAACACAACAGGCTGGAATCAACCTGTGCTTTATTTTCCAATCAAAACCAAACACTCTTCAATCCAAGCTTCTGGTCCTCCTGGAGAGACTTCACAAATGCACTTGGATTTAGAAGGGAGCAGATGAGACAGCAGGTAACAAAAATCAGCTATGCAGTATTTTAGATAGCTCAGTTTGTCCTTTTTCTTGTCAAAGACACAGATGCCCAGTACTCTGCTCAAAAGCTCATCAGAAGAAATCCTTTTTATACCTAGGAAAAATTTCTCCATATGGTAATGTCATCACAAAAGAGCAACATTCTTCTATTGATTGTCCCCTGCAGGTATCCCAGTAATAGAACCATTATATAAAAAATTTAGGGTCTTATAATTCCTTGTTGCAAATCTGATGGAGTTTTGTTTGGGAAGACAGAATATCCTCGTTGGGTTTTCTCCTTCCCTTCTCTAGCATCCCTTCATTTTAGGGGCTGCTCAGTCACTGTGAATTGCAGAGGAGCAGATGTGTAAAGTCTGAGTGACATCTGCGGGGCTGAGGCACAAAAGGTTCTGGCCGGGATGGGGGGATACAGGCAGGGATGGGGGGATACAGGCAGGGATGAGCTGAAATAGAAAGGGATGAGCTGGGAATACAGGCAGGGATGAGCTGATACAGGCAGGGATGAGCTGGGGTGGATAAAGGCAGGGATGAGCTGGGGGATACAGGCAGGGATGGGGGGATACAGGCAGGGATGTCCTGTGGGGATAAAGGCAGGGATGTGCTGACAGGACGGGCACAGATCTCCTGTGTCCCTGGGCTCACATCCCCTCTCTCTCCCAAGGCTGCCCTGGCCCCTGCACTGCTCTGTAACTCTTGAGGGCAGTGTAAATCACTCACCAACCTGGGAAAAAAACCTTCCTTATTCCAGAGTCAGCTTTGACCCAGCTCTGAGCTACCAGGTTTGCCAACAGAATCTGCTTTTTTTCCCTGCTGGCACAACACTGGCTGTGGGATGAGAAAGTTTAGACTCTCTGTAACCAGTGTGATGGATGAAGCAAGGAAAAAAAACCCAAACACCATCCTTGCCTCTGGAGCTCTGAGTGTTTGGATCTTTCTTTCTGATTTAAAAGTCAGAATAAAGTCAGAAATGAAGATTTTTAGCTTGGAAATTAACAAGTTTAATCTGCAAGCTGGGGAAATATATCGAGAAAAAGAGACTCAAGGGGGACCTTCCTTCTCTCTTCAAGTCCCTGACAGGAGGGTGGAGCCAGGTGAGATCCAGGCTCTTCTCCCAGGGAAAGGAAACAGCCTCAGGTTGTGCCAGGGAATATTTCTGCACTGAGAGGGTGGCCAGGCCTGGGACAGGGACAGTTCCCACCAGGGAGGTGTTGGAGTCACAACTCCTGGAAGGGACAGGGCTCAGGACCTGGCAGTGCTGGGATGGACTGGATGATCATGGATCTTCCAACCTGAATTATTTAATGTGTAAACGTGGCATCTCAATGCTGGTTTTATTTCCAGGTTTATCTGTACTCCTGCCTCTCCAGCACAAGTATCTGCACTCCTGGAGGGACTTCTATCATTTATCAGGTCCCTCTACAGCCAAGTTAACAAGTTGGCTGCAAAAAGTAAAATATTTCAGATGATAAAAAGATTTGGTCCTTGAAAAAAACCTCAGTGTTTTCTCTATCTACCAGGTAAATTTATTTCTAAACCCTCAATCCTTTCCCTATTTGCCAGGTAAATCTTTAGTGCTGAAGCTGACTGGTGTGTGTAGGAGGCATTTTTGTGTTTTACTCAATGCTTTGACATCAGTGGAAATGAAAAGCTGTATAATTACCCTCTGGCCTTTTATCTTTCTGTGGTATCATCTCTAGAGAACCAACGATGGGGTAGAGAAGCCTCTGCACAGCAGATAATCACAGCCATTAGAGGAAACAATGCCAACTTAAAATCAACTGTGTTTTGCTCGGTAAAACATTGATATTGGAGTCTGTGTTGATCCATTCCTGAAATCAGGCAGCCAAGAAACAGCCACTGCTCAAGGCAGCAGTCACAAATTGAACTAATTGTTGAATGGTCTAGTAAAATCTTAAAATATTCAGAGGATTGGTGTTATGAGATGGGGGACACAAAGGATATGAACATGTGCTCTACGTGAAAAATACAAGTCAGCCTTAATTACAAATTTCCAATCAATGCTGCTGTGTTTTGAAGGTGTTGGTAAATAATTAATGAGCGAGTGAAACCCAAGAATGAAAATTTTGATTTACTCACTGATTTAAGTGAGTACCGGTGCTTTCTAAAGGAGGAGAAGGAAAGGAGCAGATTTGTGGCACAGCTGGAATGTACAGGGTGCAGAGTGGTTTTATTCAGGAGCTGAATGCACGTGGGGTGGCTCAGCTGCTCCCTTTGTCACCGTCCCTGATCAGCACAGCAGCCGAGTGCCCGGGACTGCTGACTGCGTGGGGAATACTCACTTGTCAATAAGATCTTCACTGCATGTCACATCCACTTAATGGCATTTAAAGGGGAAGGAAATCAGTGTCTCACAGCCCTGAGAAGGTTCAGATCATCAATTTATCTCTGTTTGTCTGAAACCAGTTGAAAGTACAATGCAAGTTTGCCACTTAGGGATTTTTTTGTTGTTGTTGTTGTTCCAGTTCTGAGTTGAACTGGTTTTAAAGCTTGTGTCAAGAAGAGCAAGCTGCCATGGGGGGCAGTGGCTTGGGTAGCCCATGGACCTCCTGGATCTCTGTGAGCACCTGCCCTTGGTCTTTCACCTCCTGCTCAAATTGGGCAAAGTGTTCAGGCCTTGTGGGGCTCCTTGCCCAGCCTAAAGACTGGCACAGAGAGCACAGCAGCACCTGCCAAGGGCTTTATGACATCTGCAGCCAGCCTTCCTTGGAAAATAATGTGAATAATGTGTGATCCCAGGTATGCCAGGATTCCTCCATCTTTTTGAAACATCGTTAGATATGACTCACTGATTAAAAAAACAAAATTACAGCAGTGACTGACAGGTTTGGGGTGCTTTTTTGGCTCTTTCTAATTAATGAAGCAATTAAGGACCATCAAATCTCAACCCACAGCATCAGAGCAGCCATAAATGCAGTTCCCTCTGTCTGCAGGGGTGGGATGCCAGGATCTGCTGTGGCTGAGCTGTGCAGAGCCCACCCCAGGGCTGTGACACTGCCCCCAGTACTGATGCACTGCAGTTGTTTTTGCAGCTCCCCACATCAGCACTGGCATTTCCAGATTTAGTTCAGATCTCACTGCAATGCCCTCTCAGCTTAGAGGAAGAAAGGAGTCTTCATAGCTGTTTTTGAGTTTTCATCTCAACATTTTGAGCCCTGTTGGTGCAGTCCTCATCCCTCAGATGGACTAAAACCAAAACCACACCATCCTAAGTATGTTTGCCTTGTTTCTAACAAATATGTTGCTATGGGAACTTGATGTTGCACCAGATGCTCCAGCTATCTGTCTCTAGGCTGGGGGTTTTTTTTTTCTGTAAATTAATTGCATTTAAACTAAACATATTAAGTTATTTCATGTTAATTAATTTGAATGTTAAGCTGGGTGTTTGCAGTTTCCCCTCCCTGCTCACCCCCCAACATTAATTAATTGCTCCAGACCCTGCAGTCCCTCACCCATTGCTGTGGTCTTCCCCAGCTCTGCAGTTACAGCACTCGCTGCCTGCATGGGAAGTAATCAGTGTCCAAAATAATTGCTTTTCACAAGTCTGCAGTCAGCTTCCTTGTCACATATTTAAGCTGTAATGAAACTGTTTCGGTTGCCAGGAAAAAATATTCAGTTGAAATGTACTGTAATTGCAGGTGGAAAGCAGAGCTGATAATGGAGCTGGTTTTATTTAGCACATCGTGTTTGCATTTGTTGGAGGCATTTCCTCCAGCACTGCTCTCCTCTCCTCATTCCTGCTGGGGGAGGAGGAGGGCTGGGATCCTCCCAGTGTCTCTGTTCTGTATTTAGGCAGTGGAAGGTGCAGGGGAGCTCAGGTGTGGCACAGGGGGCATGAAGAGCATCCTTGGCCCCGAGGCAGACAAGTGACACAGGATTAATCTGATTGCTCTGTGCATTCAGCCAGCAGTGGAGCTTTGGGAGAATGCTTAAATTCGAGCTGGTTACCTAAAAATCTATAAATAAATTATCCAGGAGTTGTTTCTAAATCTAAACTTCCTGGGAGCTCAGCAGCAAACAAAATCATTGCTTAGGTTTGCAGCACACCACAGTAGACTTTGTCCTCGAATTCAGAATTCTTGGAGCAGAATCCTTGCTGTGGGAAAGGACAAGATGGTGAATGTGTGCAGCAGACTTAAAACATTTCCTATGCAGCTCTGTGGCCAGAAGCTGTAGAGAAACTGGCTGATGAGTTAGTGAGTGTCCTGGATTGACAGACAGGTGTTTACTAGGGAGGGCAGGAGCCTCCTTTGGAATGGAGAATGTAAACTCCCCTCCCTTGAATTATTATAATTTTGAAATTAAGAGCTCTTAGGCAAAGGCGTGAGGATAGGAATGACAGTTCTTTAATAGTATGTATAACAGGCAACCAAAGAACAATAACCATGGAATTAATAACAAACAGAACCAGGGGCCCTGTGAGAGCTGAGATGGGACAGGAGCGAGGGGAGGCTCAGGGCAGGAATGAGCAAAATCCTGGGCTGGGGGATGAGGTGTATCAGAGAATTCTGGGGCAGAAACTGGGACTGAGAGATGTCCTGGCAGGGATGGGATCAGGGCAGGGATGGGATCAGGGCAGGGATGAGGGATCGGGGCAGGGATGGGATCGGGACAGGGATGGGGGCTCAGGGCAGGGATGGGGGATCAGAGCAGGGATGGGGGATCAGAGCAGGGATGGGGGATCGGGGCAGGGATGGGGGCTCAGGGCAGGGATGGGGGCTCAGCATTCCTGGTTACCCGAGCAGAAGGTGATAAATCCCTCCTTTAGTGAGGCAGGGGTTAGTAAGGTCCTGGTCAGTGGCTGCTCTCCCAGCACAGGCTCAGCCCACAGAAGCAGCTCCAGGCTGGGTTATGGTGAATTCCTTTCCCTGAGCATCCTCTGCAGCCCAGAGAGAGCCAGCAGCTGCCCCTGCCCTCCTTTCCCACCCAAAATCCCACTGTATTTCTGTCCCTCGGAGAGAAATGCCCCAGATTAGAGAAAAATGCCACCAGACGCCCTCCTTCCCCCATGAGTTTGGCCACTTGTTTTCTTCAGTATTCCAAAGTTCCCAGTAGTCTGGACAACTTTAGCAACTTATGGGAAAAATTCTGTAGGTAAGATGGAACAAAAAAAAATAAACCTAACCCCTAAGAGAAGCCCACAGGGAAATCTTATTTACGAGGAAGGCAACAGAAACATGAATGTGTTTTTATCTTACTGAGCCATGTGCTGTGTACATGGTGGGAGCTGCACAGTCCCTGCAGTCCAACAGCAGCAGGGACGTGCTGGGCTCCAAACTCCTCTCATTTAAATGATTCCTTAGACCTTTCCAGCTCCTGGAACTTTTTGCTGCAGTGAAAAGTCAGCTGATCACCGAGGCAGGGAGCATGGAATCTTCTGTCTCTCTTTAGATGCGTTTTCTTTCTTCTTGTTTATCTTTGACTTGGATTTCGATAGGTTTTTGGGGTCGAGTTGCCATTTGAAATTGCTCTAACCCAAAATTTAATAGCAAATTCTGTGCTTTGCAAGCCATTCATTGGGAAGATGGTTTTGGATCAACTATAGTTACTTGCTTTTTAATGCATACACAGATTTTTCTGCATATATTTAGACAATTTGAGTGTAGCCCAAGGAAAAGGAATTAAAGAGTTGATTACCATAATTTTGAATTTCATTTCCTATTGGCCTTTTCCTATTCCAAGTGCGTTTCACTTTGCAACCTTTTCTGCTTGGATTGGGCCAGCTCAATCCTTGCAATTGCTCACTGAATTCAGTGAACCCAGGACACCTGCTGCTCTCAGTGGCCACAGTTTTGTTGCCAAGGTTCTCTTCACACCTTTGAAGCATTATTTATTTACTTTTTTTTAAAGGAATGAAAGTCCATGTGCCATGGTAATTCCTTGCTCTCCTGTTGAGCCTGAATTTTTAACTGAAACGTGAGCCTAAGCAAGCAGCCTGTTAATTCCCAACTAACCTTCTCACTGGCTGATTGCAGCTGGGGAATGACAGCTTTCCCATTTTGTTGAAATAAGCAAATTGGGAGGAATGTGTGGAGGAATCTTAGAGGCTTTATTAATGCAAAACACAGAGAGGCTCCTGCTTAGATTGTACTTCTTTGATTACTCAACTGAGTTATTAGATACATGAAGAACAGCCATTTAAATGTAAATCCATTCTCCTTCTGTAATAGATAAATGGGCTTTGCCTTGAATTTGTAAGCAGAATATATCACTTTGATATAGCAACTGGAGCTGAATAAAGCCAGTCAGTGGACCGAGGGAAGGATGAGGATTCCTTTAAAGTGAATGGAATAGAGGAGACCATCAGTTAGTTAATTAACTTCCATTTCTACATTAATGAACTTTCTCTGGTGCTTGTTTAAGCATCCAGATGCTTGCAAAATGTTTTTTCCCCCACCAACAGGCATTAGTTGGCATGTGATAATTATAAATGGAGGTACCTGTCTTTTATATCCCAGATATAATTTTTTCGTGTGCTCTGTGGCAGAGTCATGGTGTGGGTGGTCCAGAGCTGCACTGTGCTGGGTGGGCATGTGGGCTCTCAGCCCCAGGGCACCACAATTCAGAATCTGAAAGAGGGGGAAGAAGTGGATTCAGTGTCCTGCACGTTCCTGATGAGAGCTGGAGAAGGCAGGAGGCCAGAGCTGGATGCTCAGCAGAGGTGGCTGCTCTGGCAAAGCTCCTCTCCCCTTCTGAAACACAGGGCACTCGGGCTAAACCACACTGCTGCTCCAAACTCTCTCTGGATGACTCTGCTGGTTGTTACAAGGATAGAGGAGTTGAGACAACCAGCTCCAGGCTGCCCAAGGAGAAGGTAACTCCTCCTGCAGGGTGTTCCTTCAACCCTCCCATGTTCAGGAATTGGCTCTACTCACCCATACCGAGGCTGCCCCTTCTGCTGTTTGATACAGAAAACTCTGCAAGATGCTTGAATTTCAAAAGGCACTTGGCTCCCAGAGAGGGGCTGGAGCAGCCCCTGGGTGGTGGCACAGGGCCAGAGGAGCTCAGCCCTTGGTCGGGTCCCTTGCCCTGGGTGGGATTTTGGAGGCTGAGCTTGTCTGCAGGAGCAGAGCTAAACAGATTTGCAGTGCCTTGGAAAATCTGCCCCAGGAGCAGCACGGGAATAAGCACATCCAAAGTTAAATAAAGTGGCATGGTTGGATTTCTGTCTGAACACAGGAAAAAGAGGAATTGTCCCAGGGGTGTGGACCTGGGCTGAGATGCTGCAGAGCTGCCTGCAGATCCAGGCTTCCACCCAAACCAGAGGCAGAAGTTTTCCTCTTGCTGACTTTCCATCCCTCAGAGCCCCCTGTGTGCTGGTGAGCAAATTGCTGCTTCTCTCACACATCCAAATTCCAGTTTGCAGTTCTGTTCCTGCACCCTTAGCTTTTGCTTCCTTAAAATAAAAATACTCTGAAAGAGGAAACATCTCTATTTTGGCAAAACTGGGCTGTGTTCTCCAAAGCAACTACAAAACTACAGTCAAGAAGCAGGGAGACAAATGGCAGAGTTTCACCTTGGTCATCTGTAGGAAGTTTTCGATTTTCTTTATCCTGTTCTCCTGGTGGTGTAGCTGCAAGTGTAGCCATCCTTGTTATCCACCTACTATTGGGTGCTATTAATGGAATGCTTAATTCTCCCCAACATCACAGCAGTCTGTGAAATAGAACAGATTTAAATTCTAATAGTTAATAGCTGAATAAATACATCTGCCAGCCATAGACCATCTCAAGCATTGCCCACTGCAACTGTAATTAAACTGTAATTAAAGCCAGTTAAAGCCATCAGACATCTGGGTGATGTGAGATTTGGTCCAGCCTGCTGCTTTCATTACCTCTGTGGGAGTTGGGGGGTTAATGGAACTCTCATCATGGGAATGTATTTTCAGAAATCATGGTGACCAGATTTGCAGTGATGGCTGCATTAAAAATGCACTGGGAAAAAAAATTAAATATATTGGAGATTAATCTGTTGCTGTTAGTTCAAGTGAATAGTTTCTGGTTGTGCTCTGTGTGAGGAGTCCTATATGGACATGAATTAAAAGTTTCAGAATCACAGAATGGTTTGGGCTGGAAGGGAACATAAATTCCCTCTTGTCCCTGCCATGGCCAGGAACATTTTCCACTGGACCAGGTTGCTCCAAGCCCCATCCAGCCTGGCCTTGCAATGGACCTTTTTGCCATAATACTTTAAAACACTTGTTGCAGTTATTTCTGCAGGCTGGGAACTAAAGGAACAGAAATAAATGATCAAGGAGAGTGCTGGTCATATATCCCAGAAATATCCTTGCAAAACCTTACAGTTGTTTTTGGAAACTGCTCAGTGCTGCTTTTATTACTTATAAATGCCAAGGAAGAAATTAAATTGCTTCTCATACTGTATCCCCCCAACCTGGGGAAGTTTCTGTTGAAGTCTCTGGAGGACAGAGCTTTACTTAATCCCCTTAAAATTGATGTGAGAGCTCCAGGTTGTTTTGCTGTTCAAGGCCTGTTTGTCCTTGTGTCTTCCCTTGCTTTTCTGAGGGTGGGGAGGATGGCTGACCAGTTTTGGGACAGTTTATTGCCTTATTCTGAATCACTGTGGTGTTGGTTGTGTGGTTGGGGTTTGCTGTTTTTAAATTCATTTTTGAGTTGTGGTACTGAAGACTTTGCTCTGTGAGTTACCTGCACCTTTCCTTACATTTCTGATGACTTATTTGCTAGAAGGGATAATTAAAAATTACAATTCTGGAGATATGGCAGAGACAGGGGGATGTAGGAACCGATTTTCTTCACTGAGGCTGTGCTGTGAACAAAACCCTCAGCACTTTGAGCAAAACTCTGTGTGGCAGAAAGAAAATAGGGCAGTTTGACTTGATGAGGATTTATGTCTGCTGGGTTTCTGTGACTTTAAATACTGTCTACCACAGAATCTGAGTTATTAAACCTCCATGACTGATGTATCTACACAGACCAAGGAGTGACCCTGAACCTTTGCTAAGCTTTTAAAACACAAAGTTGATTTATTTAGATTTTTTTTCTCTGTCTCTAAAACTAGAATGGAGAAAAGGAATTGAGAGCTCACCTGAGAAAGTCAGAGAAGAGCAGGAGCCCTCAAAGATGGTAGAGTTGTTGTGAATATAACTTTTCTACAAGTAAGACCTGACTTTTAGGCTACATTTTCTTGAAATCTGCTGGAATTAGAGACTGGGCTTTGCACATTCATCTGCCCTTGTCATGGATATTTATATGACCACTCCCCACCTTGAGTTTTGGCAAGTGCTACTCAATATTTCATCTTAAATGGATGATGTGGACACCAAATACTCTCTGAATATGAGCTGTAGCTACAGGAGATCCTTCAGGTGCCAAAGGCTCAGTGAGCTGAGCCCAGGGGAAATGAGACTTTAAATAGTGCTGGACTTGCTCCCTCAGCGTTGTAAACTCTCAATTTTTCCCAAGACTTTGGGTTTTAAAGGCAGAAGAGAGAACAGACCCTCTACAGACACATTTTAGTCTTGAGACAATATAAAAACTGACTTTATCTGGGATGCCTTGTGCCAGGTTTGCAGCATCCCAGGACTTAAAGCTTTACCTTAATATCATTTAAATAATAATATTCGTTATTTCCTCCCTGATATCTCAGGATGCAGATTCACACACCCAGACCTCCAAACACACACAAACACACACCTTTTTATTTTGCACTTTTGCAGCATTCAAGTAGCCACAAAGTAATGAAAGAAAGGAGATAATTTCTCCCTTGTTTCCAATGAATTTTGCATAGGAAGCAGCCCTGTGCACTGGCATCACTCTGTGCTAAGAGCAGAGCTCTGCTGGGTCAATGGCTGCAGTTAAGCAGCCCCAGGACACCTTTGAGGCCAATAACAGCCTCTAAATAAGAGCAGTCTTACAGACTACTCCAGGACCAACCTGCCAGGCCAAAAGCTATTTATTGTCACAAAGTGTGGCATTACAGGCTGCTTCCAGACCTGCCACCTCCCCAGACACAGCAAAGTGTGAGCTTGCTCAAACTGATATTAACATTTAATTTTTAATGGACTAATTAAACTGGCCACCACAAGTCTTAGAGGTCAAGTGTACTTTTGGTTTGTATCAGTTAATTTCTGGTTTTTTTCAGTAGGACTCTGACAAAATGCTGAGAAAATCATGTCTTTGTGTCAGAATTTTTCTACTCCCTTTAGTGTCTTTTGCATTTAAACTTCTGCTCAATACTATAAATACCATCTTGTTTCCCAGAATTTTCCAAGGGATAGAAAGCTTATTTAAGTTTTAAAACAGCTGTAGTAATAGGCAGACATGTCATTAAGATCCTAATCAAATACACACAATTATTTTATTGTGCAAGCTTGGAGTTTTAATAGAATTAAAAATACAATTGAATTCAAGTCCAAGGTAACATAATCCCCCTCAGTGTTTCTGCTGATTGGAATTTTAAATTCCACTCAAGAATAAATGGAAAGAAGTCTCTTTTGTAAAGCACCATGATGCCAAAATGTGTCATCTGTAATGACATGCTCATCAGATTTGGTTGTATAATTTGTACCTTTAATTTATTGGGCAATGAGACTCTTAATATGTACTTCATGTGTCTCCAAAGGTTTTATTTGGCCGCCAGCCTAAAAAATATCAATATTGTAAGGATTAAACAACCAAACAAAAAAATCAAATAGCCCAACAGAGAGACAAAATCAATACAAAAGAAATGTTTGGGTTGTGGGAAGTCATTGGACAAGGCAGGGGGATAAAGCTGTGGAGAAATCGATGTGCCAAAGGACAGGAATGTCCTCTTCAGCCAGGTGCTGGTTCTGAAAAAACAAATGGAAGGTGTGTGGTGGTGAGAGGAAGGGTTGGGGTGGGGTGATTGTCCAGCCCCCCCAGCAAACCCCATTTCCTGCTCTTTTACCCCAAGATGTGATGGTGTCAGCCAAGCCTGGCTCATGGTGCCACCCCTGCTGAGTGCTGCTTGTCATTGTGTAGGCACAGAAAAATTGTGAAGTGTTTTCAGGAGCAGGAGGGCTGAAAGGTGGAAAACACAGCCCATATAATTTATCCACGGGATGGGTCAGAAATGGGTTTTGAATACAAATCTGTAATTAACAGCCCCACAATTGACTCGTGGGCCCATCAGGTGTACAATTAACTCCTTTCTGCTCATGTTGGACAAGCGTTCCTTTGATCCAGGCAGAGTTTGTAATTTCAGATCTATAGTTTTTAACTGAAAATCCATGTAGCTGAAGATTAAAGTCTCCTCAAGGAGGACACTGTGCCAGCACACACAGTATTTCTGTCTGATTTAAGGGTTTTGAGGATCTTATACCCTGAAGGTGACATGTTCCCTGTCAGATGTGAGGGAAATCAAAAGTTGAAGCTCTTTTAAAATTTGTCAGTGGATCTGCCGTGGATTTTTGTAATTAGCCAATCATCTCTGTGACTGTGAAGCTTTTGGAGATCTTCTGCTGTCACTGAGCTCCCCTGGGGCTGCTGCAAAGGTGTGGGTTTGATTTTTCTATGGATTCATAGAGTTGATCCCATCAGGGAAAGCCCTGGAACTTGTAAATCAGGCAAAGAAAAAGCACAATTATTTCCTATGATACATTCTCATGCGTTTCAGTGAGAGACTGTTAGAGATGCAGCTCTGGCTGCCTCATTTTTAAAATTTTTAACTCCTTTGCCGTTCAAAGACCCGTCTTTCCAATGAAAATTTATGGTGGGTGCCAAATTTCTCATCTCCCAAACAAACCAAGTAGCTGGAAAGGAGCAGCCAATTAAGATGCACGATGCTCTGCCCTAAGTGACAGCCCATAAATCAGAGCCTGTGGAATATTACATTTTAATGCACTCGTGCTCGGTGCATCCACACATCCCAGCATTGCTGAGGGATGAAGTCACTCCTGGGGGGACCTCAGGGAAGTCACACTGTTGCTGTAAAAAGTTGTCAGGCCTTTGGTATGTTGTTTGTAGAAGAAACACGATTCTGGGCGTCTGCTTGCTCTCGCTGTTAGAGGAGGTGTTTAGGAACCTAAAGTGGGTTCCTTTCTTAGTGCTATTTAATAAAAGTGATTTATTAGGAGAGTGAAGAATGCTGTAAGCAGAAGTCTTGTGAGAAAAATTAACAGAAAGCATGACTTGAAGGGGTGAAGCTCAGAGCAAACTCACTAAATTTGGCAAGGAACACATTAACAAAACAATGTGCTTGGGCACGAAAAAAATCCCAACAGTCAAGAAACAGGGTCAAGAAAAACACCCTTCTGAGTGGAAATGGGTGTTAGACATACACAGAGCCAGATCCACAATTTTCACAAAAATAACACAAAGAATGTGCAGAGTAGCAGCACAAAATTTATTTCCCTAAACTTTATTTTATTCTTCTTTGCTTTGGTTTTTACGGTTCACTGCCTGCCCTGAATGCAGAATGCAGAAGGCAGAATTGAGAATGCAGAATTGAGAATGCAGAATGCAGAAGGCAGAATTCAGAATGCAGAATTCAGAATTCAGAATTCAGAATTCAGAATTCAGAATTCAGAATGCAGAATTCAGAATTCAGGCTGTCTGGAGCAGCCCACGCTGATTCCCCTGAATTTTGAGGTGATTCACGGGGGAATGGCCCTGCTCCTCTTTTGGGGGTGATCCCCAGCTGAACCCATCCTGGATGTGGGGGATCCCCCCGGGCAGTTTTGGTGGGGGGAACCTGCCCTGCATCCCTGAACTTTCATGAAGCTGGTTCTTTCTTTGAGAAAACGCTCATCTCTGTCATTCCTGTTCTTCCCCATCCCCTCGGAGCTCCGGCGCTATCTCCTGAATGTGGAGGCTTTCTTGCTTTTATTTCCAAGGAGTCAAGTGCTTACAAGGCGAGAAATCGAAGAGAGGGGAGGGGAAAAAATTCCCCACCCAACCTGCAGAGCCCAACAATGCAGAAGGAAAGAAGTGACAGTGCTGAGAGTGCCAGCTCTTCTTTCCTGGCAGGAAATGAATTGTGTGTGTGTGGCAGGGAGATGGAGGTGAGTGTTGTGGTCTCTCACTCCAAAGGGCAGCACATCCTCTGCAGGAAGGGGACCCGGCTGCTTCCGACCACCCCAGGCTCAGCACAAATAGATATTTAGATATTTATCTATAGATAGGTGGATATCCACACAGGCACCGAGAGCAGCTCAGATAATTCAAAGGAGAAACACTTCTGAGTTCTTTTGAGTTCTCCCCTTTGTGCTGGGGGCAGCTGATGTGCTTTGATACAGCCCCATCGGCTCCAGAGTGATGGTGAAGATTTGGGAGCTGATCCCCAGGCATCAGTGATGGGGTTTGTGCATCGGGAGAGCAGCAGTGTGGGCAATAATTTAATAATTTAATAATTTAATAATTTAATATTCCCTCTGGATGTATCACCGACCTCTAAATGTTCCACACAGGGTGAAATACTTGGTAATGAATCAGGTTTGTAGGCTGGTCTCAACACCTGTGCTGTCCTGAGTCCCAAATCTGCCTGGAGCCATTCCTGTCCAGCTGGATTTCCTGGAATTTCCTTGCCCCCCTGTTTGGAAAACAGCAGCACAGCCTGCCCTGCTCCTGGTGAGCTCCAGGCTGAAAGGCTCCTCTCCATTTCTTTCCATAATGTCCAGCTTCCCCAGAACTGCTCAGCTCCACCTCTGCTCATTTATTCGTTTTGGGTTTTTTTTAATTTAATGATCAAATCATGAAGTTATAAGAAATTACCTCTCCTCCCTTAAAGATCCTTTCATGAATAATTCCCCTGTGCCTGTTCCTTGCTCATTGTTACACTCAGCAGCCTTGGCAGATGAAGAGGTCAGTCAGTCCTTGGCCTACACAAATGGTAATTCAGAGCTGAATTTCATTTTTTTTTTTTTCCCTTCCAGGTTGGCAGCCCTTTGTTTAAAATGAAAAAATGAAAATACCTCCAATACTCTGTAATTTCTTAAGTACAAAAATGCATTAATGATAAGGTAATTTTAGGCTACTTGAGCTTGTTTGACCTTAAAAGGTGTAGGAGTTAGTATGGGTTGTATTGCCTGAAATTATAATATCCCACACCTTGCACCCTGCTATGTATTCTGGAAAATCCTAACCATATCGAGAAATAATCTCTGGGTTTGCACCAGTGTAACCAGAGAATATTTCACCTCTTTTCCCATCTCAATGCCACGTAGAGGTCCCGTAATTAATTAATCCATATGAGAATTTAAGTAAGTGACTTAGGGAAATATCAGGAATTGGTGATACTCACTATAAATGGAACCTAAATTTGGATTAAGCCTATTGTAGTGCTTTTTATGAATTCATAACTTCTCCTGCCTTTCCTTTTTTTCATTTGAGACAACTTCAGAAGATAAAGTTGGAAGAACAATGATTCAGAACATTCTCAGATTTCCAGCCAAAAGGGTGTCCTTCTCCTTTCTCATCTCATGTTTATTATTTTACCCCATCAAATAAAAAATATCTGATACTTCTTTTAGAGTAAAAGCAACGTGTAGGAGGAACCAGAGGAAAACAGGCTGGAGGCTTCCTCAAGAAAGGCAAAATCTTATTGTTTGCTCCTTATCAACAGAAAGCACCAGCCACATTAAATGGAGCTGGATAACAGAGTAATTAATTCCTCTGCCTGAAACTTGGTGCCATCTCTGCGTGTGATCGGGGAAGGGCTGGGATGAAAGCCTTTGTCTCTGGGGCTGCTGCTCTGTTTTGTTTCTCGAGGTTATGGTGACAACCTCCTCCCCCAGCCTGGGGCTGTGCAGAGCTCTGCCAAACCTCGCTGTCCAGCCGTGGGAGTCACACCTGGGGGCTGGCACACCTGGCCTTTGTGGGAGCCACAGTCAAGCCCAAAGTGCAGCCAGGACGATGCTTTTCCTCTTTCCCCTTCCAAGGGAAGCAGGATTACCTTGGCCTGGGATCTGAGCACGGAGGGAGTGGATGCTCTCGTGGTTTCCCTTTGCTGAAAGCCAAAAGGAAAGTTTGCCAGGAGTCGGGGAGATTTCAGTGCAGGAGCAGAGCAGAGGCTTGTCCTGTTTGGTGTCAGAATCCACGGATGGCCAAACCCACAGCAGTAAGGGGAGCTGCAGTGTGCTCTGTCCTGCAGGTTATATAAAAGCTGGATCATTTTATCATGAAAATCCTAATTTGGATGGCCTCCTCTTCTCCTTGAGATAATTTAGACTATGGGAATAACTGGCATAAGGAGCATCTGCACTGCTTTGTGTTCTTACCTTTTGTTTCCCTCGTGCTGGGGACTTTGAGGATGCACAGGACAGGGAATCCTCCCCCAGAGCTCCTGTGCTAAGCAAGCAGGGTTTGTTTTTATTGTAATCATTATTATTGTTAAAATGCCCCTGTTCCCACCTGCCTGCACCTTTCTCCCAAAGACAAAGCCCTGCCTGGTGGCTCCAGGGACATTTCCCAGCCGAGGCTGCTGTGCCCCAATTTCTCTGCCCATTTCATGCCAGGCTCACACAGACTTTTCAAAATGGGATCAGTAATCTTTGGTTTTCCTAGATTTCCTCAAACCATTTAAAGACCCATTCGAGGTCAGGGAGACCTGTGAACTCTTCACATTATATTCTGAATAGTTTCACATTTGCCCTTTGTATTCATTTGCACTAATCAGTCTCTTCCCTGTTATTGCTGGGTGAGTCACTCACAGCTTCCCCTCTCCACTTCTGGAGTTTGCATAGTGTGGTCGATGATGACCCAGTTTGGGTAATTTGTCCTCGTAATGATTCATTTATCACTATCCAGAACCCACTTCAGCAAAACACTTAAATGTGCTTTCAAAAGCTGTACTTACAAAGAATTAAAATAAGCGCTCGCTTGAATGGTCTGGAGGTGGAGAAATTGTGTGTAATCACGCTTCTCCCTCGCTGATAGTACTGACAAATGTTCCACCTTACAGCATTTTGCAAAAAGTAACAATTGCAGATAAATAATTTTGATAAGCAGAATCAAATAACAGCAGTGTGTCATTCCTGATTAGATTTGACATTGTGCTAACATCCATCTTCCCCAAGCAGCTGCGTTGATGCGAGGCTTTCCTGCTGGAATCTGCCTCTGAATTATAAAACTGTCCAAAATGTGCTGGAAGATTTATTTCAATTCCAAGATCATTGATTTGCTAGAGGAAACTGCGGTACTTGGTGGATACCTTCGAAGCACATTTATGTAATTGATTCTTTTGCAACCAAATGTAGAAGAAATATTAAATAGAGTTGCTTCAATTTCAATGCTGTTCCACATGGCCAATAGTTCTGCAGCTGGTACAATTGGTTTTATTTAATATATATATATTTATGTATATATATATTTATAAACACACACATATATATATATATATAACTTTTACCAGCTGAGTTGTGGCAGTGAAAGCTACCTGGGTACAAGCGAAATTCTAACTGAAACTTGCCTCTACGTTTTTATTTAAACCACATTGAAAGCTAAATCTCAACTAATTAGGTTGGGGAAAGTTTTAATGCGAGAGCATGTTGACTCTGAGTACCACTAAATACTTTGTTTAATTTGCATTTGTTAGAAATTTTTCCCATTAAAACCGCAGCAGAGCTGTGAGCTGTGGTACCATGAATGGTTTCAGGACAGGGCTTTTACACCTTATTAGCACTGCAGTAAGGGAAAAATACTTTAAAAAGCATTAAGGGGGAAAAAAATGTCATTAAGAATATATTTGTCAGCTTCCAGAGATGCTAATGAATAGGAACATAATGGCATTAACAGCTGGAGATCATCTTCTTTACCAGGCAAAACTTTAACCTCGCACACTTCTTTCATCTTGGTATGGAAATATGCACTAATGAAAGCTCTTCCCAGGACGGGAGCTATTGGGGGGTTTAAGATGTGGCAAAAAAAAAAAAAAAAAAAAAAAAAAAAAAAAAAAAAAAAGCCTTATGTGTGCAGTTCTCCGTTATACTTATTTATATTTAAATTGTAATTATTTATTTTTTACATAAAAATAAAAGTCATTACAAAGAGTAACAAGAGGAGGCCGTGAAAGAAGCCAAAGGGTTGAGGTCTTGCACCTCAGTGTTAATTTGTGGTGGTGGTGGCAGCGCCCTGCTTGTCACACACACGAGGAGGAAAACCCACGAAAAGATTTCTGATATCCTCAGTGCAGACATTTCTGAGGCTGAGGAGCAGTCCTGCAGGCAGGGAGGCTGTTTTTGCTTTTCATTAGCCTAATCTCGTCAGAGTTTAATAGCAAAAACATGATAAACCTCATGTTCTTCCCATTAAAGAAACCTGTATCTCCTCTAGTTCCGTGCGTGCTATCTGCTGGCATTATTAAGGAGTTTATCATCCTGACTTCTCATGCAAATTACAAAGGGATTGGAGGGATTTGCTCCTCAGCTGAGGAACAAACCCGGTGGATCCAGTGGACCCGAGCTCTGTAATTGGCACCTGAATATGCTCCAGGCAGATGCTGCTGTAGATTGTGCCAGCAAATTACTTCTTGACCATGGCTACTTCTCTGCTGTGTGCTACTTTGTAGATTTAAATCTGTCCTTTGTTCTTGTCAAAATACCAGCGGGAGTATTTTGAAGTGTAATTTTAAGCTGCTTTCTTCAAAAGGTATTAATGCAGAGAAATGAATCAAAATCACAGCAAAATGGTATGAGGTGTCTTTATCTTGGGATAAAAGTGGCATCTGTGTGTCACAGGCTGAATGAAAACTGCACCTGGGACAGGTTTCCCTTTTGTCCTGGAGGAAAAGGAAGAGCAAGAGCTGAGTCCTAAAAATTAGTGCAAACAGACAACCCGAAATGAGCTGAACTTTTAAAAGGAGGGAACTTTCCAGTGCACTGAGACCCTACAAATGTATTTATCTTGCCTTTATAACTTCTGAAAATAACTCAGTGATCAGCAGCAAAAGGGCCCTTTTTAATGAGAAACACAAAGAATAGGTGTAGTCTGACTAAACTGTGAAAATGTGATATTTAAAATACTTCAGAGAGATGCCCTGCCTGTGTTGGTGTTTTCTGTGTGAGCACAGAGTCACCAGCTCCACACATTCCAGCTCTGGAATGGTTCAAACAGAATCTGTCTCCCACCTCCCTGAGAGTGTCTTAAAATCGCCTTTGAAATGTGGTAAAAGTACACAACTTTGATTCTCGTGATGGTGTTTGCAGTCTGAGCTCAGCTGCATTTAGGCTTTCCAAAACCAAATCAGAGCTGTTCAGGCTGTTGGGCTATGAGAAAATAAAGAGCTACTTCGGGGTGAAATAAAGCCACCGTTGCTTTCTGCTACAATCAGAATAGAATTATTGCAAATGATGTTGGAAAGGGAGCAGGAGGAGCCTGCTGGTCACCTGCTCTGGTCTCACTGTTGTTTGAGCTGCTGTGCCACCACTAAATCAGGAGTAGTGGCAACAAAATGAGTCAATGGAGCCCCACAAATACGAAGCACTCTGCCAGAGAAAATCAAACTGCTGTAATCCGTGAATCACTGCTTGCCCTCTGAGCCTCTGTCTGTGTTGGTTTTTTGGTTTTGTTATTTTTTTTTTTTTCGTATCTATTTTATGAGCTGCTTTTTAGTTGCTTTCTTGGCCAAGCCAAGCAGAACAGCAAGAGCTGCTCCAGCTGAGGCAGCTCTCCACAGCCCAATTACGAGCCAGCTGCAGGTCCAGCACCTCTGGGATATCCAGAGAAACCTCCCCAAAACGCAGTCATTTGTAGTCTTTGCTTTTCACTGGCTACCTTTGATTTCTCCTTTTATCAGACTGAATAAAACACATTTCAGCTGCAGCTATCACTAAGCATCTGCAGGTTTTCCTAGCTCAGGATTTAGCAGGGAGGAATTTGGAGTTAATGGCCCTGTATTGGATGCTGTTGCTAAGAAACCCTGGCTTGGCTCTGATGTCCTTTTGCAGTTTGGCGAGTTCCTCCCCGATGGAAACGCTCGTGTTTCAGCCTCTTGGCTTGTCCAGAGCAGGGTGTGCTCTGCTCCCAGCTTGCCTGGCTCAGCCCTCGGCAAAATGAAGTGGGAATCCAGTTTTCCCTGTTTTCTGCCCACTTTAGCCCTCGTTGTCTGGAGTCGTGAGCCCCTCGTGCAGCCCATGACGTGTTTGCTGTCTGGGACTGGCCGTGTGTTCCTGGTCCCAAAAGCCTTGTATCCAGGAGATATCATCACCTGGCTGGAGACACAGAGACAATTTAAAAGCAGAACCCATCTGTTTCACACTGTAATACGCCGTTTTCTCGTTGCCATGGCAAACCTGGAAAGGAGAGCAGAGAGCGATGTTCAGGTGAGGGAACTCTGCCTCAGCAGGGAGGCAGGAAACAGGTTTGGGGTTGTTTTCTTTTTAATGGGGTGCAGAAATCCATAGGGATGAAGCCAGACGCCTCTGTTGTGGGAGTTTCCTTGAGCCCCCACCCTCTCCTGGTCTGACATTTGTATGGGGGAGCCGAGGAGCCCTGCACTGGGTCCGCACAGGCTCCATGGACTTGGTTGGCAGGGATGGTGTTTGTCCCAGTGTTTGCTCTGGATCTGACAGCAGGCAAGCAACACAGCTCCTCTTTCTGATTTCTGATGTGTGGGTGGAAGGAAAATGCTGGACAGTGGAGATGAAGATGGGGTTTCTAAAGACCAGGGATCCTCCTTCTGCTGCTTTTCCCTTCCCCAAGCTGGCAGAGAAGTCCCTCAGGTGTCTGGAGCCCAGCATTCCACCCACATGCAGCCCCAAGTCAGGCTGAACTTCTGAAATCATTGTGAGAAACTGAGAAAAAGCAATTCGGAGTAAAGACACGTCATTCTGATAAGAATGAAATCCACCAAAAACCTTAAAGCTCCACGGGAGAGAGCAGAGCCTCTATTCAGCTGGAGCTATTCAGGGCTTGCTTCTTATTTACACAACACTGTATTTTGCACTGGTATTGAAACTCAGCAGACTTGGTGCTGGTTTCACCCTGACTTTATACAAAATAGAATAAATAAATGTCTTGCATTGTGTGGTCTCCAATCACCCCCAATATGACACCAAAATTAGTCGATGGAACTGTATTATCACTTTCCTCTCTTCTATCTTTTGGCCATAATTAGCAGGGACACTTTCTGTCAATCAAGTGTCAAAATTAAATGCTTTCCCTTCATCCATCAAAAAAAAGAGAATGGTTGTTCCCTTGGGCAGCTGCTGGGGAGCAGAGCAATGGGCTGGCTTAGTAACAGGAGAATTGGCTTTAAATGCAAGTGTTGAGGTTTAAACAAGTTCAGGAGCCTCAGGGAGGTGAAAGGCTCTCAGAAATGGTGTCATTCTCATTGTCACCAAGGCAAAGGGAGCTGGAGCTGCTCAGGAGCAGCGAGGCTGGAGGATGTGTCACAGCCCCTGGTGTTTGTCAGGCTGGCAGGGCAGCAGCTCCATGTGGCTCATTTTGGGGCATGTCCCACCCATCACGGGCTGGACACCCAGGGTTGGGTGGCTGCCTTGACCTGCCCCTTCAGGAGTGTTTAAACTCCATCCTGAAAAGCAAGTTAGACACTGAAATGCCTCAGTTACATCAGGAGCCCAAAAACTGAGGGCAAGCTTCAAAACAAAACGAGTCCCTGAGTCGCTCCAGGGGGACTTGAATGTTTTAATCAAAACCTTTTCTATTCACCATTCACCAACAGTCCATGCCACAGAGCAGAGGGAGGATTTTAAATATCTCCTGCTCTGCTGCTGGTGTGGTTTCACCTGCCTGGATCACTGCAGTGATCTCATCTCTCCTGTGCCTGGCTGCAGTCCCAGCTCCTCACTCGGGCTTGGCACAGGGACACAACTGCTGGGAAATCCCAGCCCTTGCAAGTGCTGCCTGCAAAATCCTGCTTCCCCAGTCCCACACTGTGACACTTAACTCCTCCTGCCCTTTATTAATATCATTGCTTTGCCAAACAATCCTGCTGCAAGGGCTGCAGATGAAAGTGAGGAAAGGAGGTTAATGCAATCTATGTTATCCCTGTCTACAAGGATATCTGGGATTTTCACTGCTTTCAAATTCCTGAAATAAATGCCACAAGCAAAGTTTACAAATGCAGAGTGAGTAATTTAGATATGAAATCGCTCAGCTGTGAAGTCAAGGTTCAAAGCTGAATCACAAAACCCAGGGAATCCAAAACAAAGAAGATATTGTTTTCTGCAGGTAGGGAAATTTAGAAACAAATTATTTCCCCCTGGTCATCAGGAAGAGAAATCCACTCATGAAAAACGTGAGGAGGTGTTGCCTGCCCAGTGCCCATCCCATTGGATACAATAAAAGCACCTTCACAGGAACATCTAGAAAACCTAATAGATGAGAAATAATGATTCCAACTGAGGCAAACATTTGAATACTCTGTGGTTACTATTGAATGTCCTACTTTGCTGAAAATGTCATAAATTTCACAAGTGATCGTGCTCAGGTAGAATGAAAACAACATGACTGAAAAGAAGTGGGAAGTGCCCATGGAATGTTAAAATGCCATCCTTAGCACTGGAGGAGGATATGATTAACCATCATCAGGACTTGCATGTTTTCTAAAGGAAACCTTCCCATTGAGGTGCCCTTAAAAACTTGTGGGTTTTTCAGTGAAAAAAAACCAACCCAGAAGCGTTTGACACATTTCCTGTGTGGGCACCTCCCCAAGTGCCACATCCACTTTGAATATTTCCAGGAATGATGATTCCACCACTTTCCTGGACAGCCTATTCTAGTGCCTGGGCACTCTTTATGGGAATACATTTTTCCTGTTATTCCCTGGCACAACTTCTAAACCTGCTGCTTGCATGGCTTGTTCTTATTTACAGGGAATGTTAAGTCTGAAGCTGAAAAACCTGATCACAGGATAATATTATTTAGGAAAAAAAATACTCTTTTGCTGCATTTTATAGATGTAGTTTACAGAAATAACAAGTTTAAACACTGGTCTGAAAAAGTCTGCTTTATTTTAGGAGGAGATTATTCAGTTCTGGGCTCATAAAAGTAAATGACACACTGGAGAAGTGTGAATGTGAAGATTTTGCTCCAAAGATATAATCATGTCAGGGTTATTAATTGCTGAATATAGTCTCATTTTATCTTTATTTTCTAGATAGTTATTTTTATTCCATATAAATAGGATCGGGGACATTGGCTGCAATGATACAAGTCAAAATCAGGCAGTAATGGACACTGGAACCACAAAATTGCACAAATTGCAACTAATCCAAAATATCCAGGGTATTGTACATCCATAGGTGACATCATCCCATGAGTTGAATGGTTTAGATGAATAAGAAAAGGTGTGGATTTCTCAGTCTTCAAAAGGAATTGATGCTGTTTCTGTGGCTGAATGGGACTGGATGAGAAGGAGATGCAGGAATAAAACAATTATCAGTCAAAAGCTGTGCAGGGGCTGTGCTGGCAGGGCCAGTGCAGATGGAGCAGCTGGTGTGGTCCTCAGCATCACCTTTATCTGCAGCAGGAACTAAATCCCCCTCCCAGGCTCCCTGAGACAGCTGGGTTTGTGTGAGTGCTTGATAAAACTCGACCCTCTGATCCCCTGTACTCAGCCGAGGTTTATCAACCTGTGTTTCCTCTGTTTGAATTTCTGCTTTTTCTAATGCTCTGCCAATAAAGGGGTTTTTCCTAAGATAGAATTGCTAAGCCCAGCGTTTTGTTAGTGTCACATCCAAGGTTTTAAGCAGCAGAGCTGCTCAAGAAGGCAGCAGCTCTCAAGGAAATTTAAATGCTTGCTGTAAAACTATTCTCCATCCCTTCTTTTATCTACGAACAAATACAGACACATGCAGGGAGAGATTTGCAGGTTGCCAGTTTTCATGACTTTATTGAAGCCTCAGAATCATTGGCATTTTTCTGATGTGACAAATCTAGTGCTTTTTTTTTTTTTTTTTTGCGTGGTTTTTCTTTTGTTTCTAACATTTCTGGTTGAAAGAAATGCCATCCTAAGGGTGAAACAAAGATCTCAGGAGCTGATGTGAACAAACACAGTGGGTTTGATTTTTACATCTTGTTTTTTAAGCCCCTTTCAGGATTTCTGGTGATCGTCTCTCATTACTGCAACCTGAGCAGATCACCAAGACAATATTAATTGGTTCTCAACACTCACAGCAACACATAAAACTTCAGTCTCTCCCACGTGTTTGGTGGGAAACAAACCAAGCTCAGTTGTCTTCTAACACTTTCAGTTCATTGAAACCCCAGAAAAGCCAGTGATTGTTTAATTCCCTTCAGGAAGGGTTTTCTTTTACCTTTGACATGAAGGACATGGAGCATCCTGTTTGCACCAGTTGTTAAGCAGAACAACTCCCAGTTTGTAGCTGAATATCAGGGAAAAGCCAAACAAGTCCCTTGCTGGTGGTGGCATCTCTCCTTTGTGGTGTGTGGCATTTCCACAGTTTGCAGAATGTGAATTTCCAGATGGGAATGATGTGTTGAGGGTTTAGCTGACCCATCCAAGAACCTGGAGCTCATTTTGTGTGAAGTGGGAACCAGTCCTATGGAGTTGTGGAACGGGGTTTTAACCCTTTAAGTCTGGTGGAAGTAAGATGTATAGTTACATGGTTGTTTTTTATGATGGGAAGAAAGAGATGTTTATCTAGAAATATACTTGGTTTTACAGCATGACTTGTAACTTCAAGAGTAGAGAAAAGGTGATTGGTTTAGAGAGAAAATACTTTATTTTTAGGGTTTTGTTACGTATTACAATAGGTGTTTTATTTTGTTAATTAATTTTTTTTTATTTTGACTAAATTATTACTCTGGGAGAAATTCTCCCTAGCCTTGAGCTGGACCAGCTCATGGGCTGGGAACAGAGCTGAGAAGCTCCAGCCTGGAATATTTTTCAGGCTGTAATTTTCTTACTTTCTCGATATGTGTCCCACAGTCCTACACCCCATCCAGGACCTTTTATGTGAGCACAGACGGGCACCACACCTCCAGAGGCAGCTCCCAGCTGGATGTCTGATCCTGCTGCAGGCACCCGGAATTTCGTGCTTGTTCTCTCCCTTCTCATCTAAATAAAGCAGCTATTGTTTCTGGAATACAAGGGTTGCACCATCAGCCGTGGAGGTGACAAATAAACGATTACCCAGCAGAAAGGGGCGAGCAGCAGCTGCCAGGCTGCTGTCACTGTGCCGTGTCCTTTGGAAAGGTTCTTTTGGTTCTTGGCAAGTGTGAATGGAGTTCCTCTTGCAGGAGTTGGATTCGCTGGTTTGGCACCACGCCTGCCACATTTCTCAAAGTTTGACATTGTTCCTGGCCCGGCAGTTTGCAGCTCTCTGGGGAATTCAGCATCTCAGTATTTCTGTAAACAACAACAGCCCAGCCATAAAGTTTGGAATCTGCCAGAGCTGGAGCTCTCTCAGCTCAAGGCTTTGCCCAAAGCAGCAGGACCCCGTCCCAGCTGCTTCAGCCTCTGCTCCAACTCCATTTTCCCATCATAATCATAAGCATAACAGGGGAATTTATATGAATTTTGGGGTTTTTTCCTCCTAGAGTGAGTGGTATTTTTTTTTATTTTAATGTTTGTTAGTTTAACTAATACAGCTGGGGTGAATAAGCAAGCTTTTAGGGATGGGATCACTTCTTCATCTAGATGATGTTCTCGTAGCTCTAGTGAGATTTTACCCAAAGAGGAAAATATTGTTTATTTTCTAAAGGAACCTGGCAGTGTTTTAGTGAGAGGAAACACTGAGCCTTTTCCTTTTTAAAATTTTGGCCAAATTCCAGTGAAATTCATCTCACTACTATCATTAGCTGTGACTTAGAGCTGAAGAACCTGAGGCAAAGAAGAAAAGTCCTTTCCAAAGGGATGATTGAAAAAACTCAGAAAGAAACAGCAAAATACAACAGCTCTTCTTTCCCTACTCAGTTCTGATATGTCTTGGACACCTTAACAGGAATCTTTTTAGCAACGGGGGGTTTCTCCAAGGAGAATATGGACATCTGTCCTTGCAGACAAGTCTGGAACTCACATCCTTTTTCTGCTCCAATACGAGCTTTTAAATGGAGAGGGACTGTAAAGAGAGATTACAAAATTTATTTCTGTGCTGCTAGATTCAAAACATATCAAAACAATGCAAAACTGACATTTTAATTGAAATGGTTTAAAGTCCAACTTTGAAAGAAGCTTCTGCACCATAAAGAACATATCATGAAAAACTTTGATTATTAAAAAGCTGCTACCACCCTGCAGAGCTCCACTTGATGTTATTTTCATTTCCAAAAAAGTCGGGTTTGAAAAGAGAAATAAGCTAATAAGCTGCAAAAAATGGCCAGCTTTATTGCTGAACATGTTTTCCTCTGGAACTCTAGTGCCATTTATTGGTCTGATGGCTTTCTTTTGCATGTGGGAAGCTCTGAACGCAGCTCTTTGCCAGTTACACACAAACCATTCACAGCCCAGAGAGACCAGCTCGTCAGTAATTACTGTAATGGCTTATTTGCAGTGTTTCTTGAAAGGTGATTGAGCCCCTAATGCAGACACCAGATATTTTTTTTCTTCACTTAATGGTGTGGTAAATTATTCCTACGAGGGGGCTCATTGAATGCCTTCTTTGAAACAAGTTAAAGGCCACAAAGGAAGAAAAAAAAGCTGCAGGTCTCTTCTTAGCAATAACAGGGGAAAATATTTATGGAGTGGTTCAGATGGAGATCTTCCCTGTAAGGCTGTGGCTGTCAACATCTGGCACAGGCACATGGGTGGGGCAGGTGGCTCAGGGTGGGTTTTCCAGCTGCAGAGATGCAGGAGAGCCTGGCTAGGGGACAATGGGCTCTGCTTGCTCAGAGCTTTGGTCCTGATGCCCGTGGGCATTGCAGATCAGCTTCTCCTCCGGGTGGGACTGAGAGGTGTTAAAACACTGCAAGAATGGCTCAAGAGAGGGGAACAGGTTGGATATTAGGAAAAAATTCTTCCTTCTAGGGGTGGAAAGCATTGGAACAGGGAGGTGGTGGAGTGGCCATCCATAAAAGTGTTCAAAGAGCAAGCAGAGATGGCACTTTGTGACTGGGTTAATGGGCACAGGGGTGTCTGGTTGGAATTGTTGATCCTGGGGGCTTTTTCCAACCCTAAGGATTCCATGGTTCCATGATTCTATGACTCTGTGATTCCACGAGCTTGGCTTTTACAAAGGGAGGTTTCTTCTACTGCTAAGTGAACAAATTAATTGATGTGTCTAAATGCAATTAGCAAATGCTACGGCAGGAAAGGCTTCCTAATCAGAATCATTAATCTGGCAAAAATGAACTGTTGCATGTCTTGCATGTCCTCTTTCAGCAAAAGCACATCAGCCAACCTCAATAATAGAAATAACACCAAGTTTTATTTCTAATTTAGCTGTATAAATATCTTATTTTCACACATTGTAGTGTCTACATGCCATAACCCAAACTGCCTTGAATTTCCAGGGCTTCAGGGCTGTCTGTTTTTTGGTTCCAAAGGCAGGATTTGGAGCTTTCACAACAACATTCTTAATTTCTCCCTAAACACGTGCAGGTAGGAGAAGTTTTGGCAGGTGGGGATGAGGAAGTATTTGAGATGTGTGATTTATAGAAAGCAGAACATGCTGCTGGTCCTTGTGCAGTCTGTCTCTCCATGCTTTCAATGCCCCAAACCTGTGAGCTGCCCAGGCAGCAGGAGGGGAACCCTTCCCTTCTCACCTCCTTCAAACATCATTAATCATGGGGCTGAAGTCACACAGAAGGTTATAATTGGACAATAAAAAAAAAAAAAGTTAAAGAAATTTAGTCACTCACCTGAGCAAATCAGTTTTATCTAATCTTCAAAAAGAGATTTCAACTGGGAAAAATACAAATCCAACAATTCAATTGGGGTTGTCCAGCCTGGAGAAAAGAAGGCTCTGGGCTGGGCTTTAGAGCCCCTTCCAGAGCCTAAAGGGGCTCCAGGAGAGGGACTGGGGACAAGGGATGGAGTGACAGGACACAGGGAATGGCTTCCAGTGCCAGAGGGCAGGGCTGGATGGGATATTGGGATTTTGGGATGGAATCCTTCCCTGTGAGGGTGGGCAGGGCTGGCACAGGGTGCCCAGAGCAGCTGTGGCTGCCCCTGGATCCCTGGCAGTGCCCAAGGCCAGGCTGGATGGGGCTGGGAGGAACCTGTGGGAGGTGTCCCTGCCACGGCAGGAGGGGGAGAATGGGATGATCTGTGAGACCTCTTCCAGCCCAGGCCATTCCATGGTCCTGGAAGGCTTTGGGAGCCTGGAGCTCCTCATGCCCCGAGCCCTGAGTCTGGCCCTGCAGAAAACGCAGTGAGCTCGGACAGGGAGGCCTGGAGTGCTCTGAGTGTTTTCTTTCTCCTCACTGCAAAAAACAACTCCCCTGGCTGATACTCGAGAAGCTCTTTGGTAACACTAAACCCTAATGAATTGCACAATTTGCCCACACACATCCCAGGGTGTGCAGGCACGCTGAGGTTTCCCTGGCAGCCCGGAGCTGTGAGCTCTGCTCCCTTGGGATGGGTTTTCAAAGGATCCATCCATGCCGTGTGATTTTCTCTCTTGTCCTGTGTGGGAGCAGATCCCCAGAGGTGAGAGCTGACCACTCACACACGAGTCAGACCTGAACCCCTTCTCTATTTCCATGTGGCAGAGTCGGCTGAGGAGCCCAGGAATCCTTACTCAGCCTCCCTTGATAAAATTATGATGGTGTCCGTCCTCTTTCATTTACTCACTCCTGCTGCCGAGAATTAATTTTAGACTCTGCTGGCTTTTGTCAGTAGATCTCAGGATATATAATCTATGCTTTATTTTATTTTGTGCTCATCTGGGCAGTAGCTGGAGTGTATAAAATGGGGTCTCCTGGAACAACTTTATTGCTTCAGTCTCTTCCTCGAATGAGTTTTTGGTGCAAGTATAATTTTTCCCTGGTCTCCGACAGAAAGCAATTTCCTTTTTCCCCTGCACGTCCTTCAGGCTCTGGTGATTCTGCCCTGCAGAAAACCAACTTTTCTTGCTTCTGGGGGTGGCAAATTGTCCTCACCTGAGCACCCCAGCACAGCACATCCTCTGAGAGCAGCAGGCAGAACCCCTGCCCCCCTAAGAGATTATTTGATCTCTTTTTGGGGTGACATCAAAGAACTAACAGAGGATTGTTATGGTTCCTTCACCTCTTGAAACTGATCCTCACAGTGAGGAAATGATGAAATTGGAATGGGAAAAGCTGGGATGATGACAGGACTTTGACAGGTGTAACTTTTATTTAGCAGGTTGTCTTGCTTGCAGCATTACAGATGTGTTATCAACCCCAAGCCAAGGGGGAGACACTGATGCCTTAAATTTTAGCTTTAAAATTTTTCAGATTCTGTGCTGCATTAGTGTGTGACTCTGAACTTCATATAAAGTGTTAGCAAGTTCTCCTCACAGTTCAGTCACACAAAACAATCCTTTTGCAGCCCCAGAACCAAGGACACCGTTGCAGCTTCAGGCCCAAAAAGTGCAAACAACAGCAAATTGAGGAGAAGATCTGGGAGCTGTAATTGGACAATTAACCCCAATATGGAAATGGACCACATCTTATAAAAGTGTGAAAACTCATGACCCATCATCCATTTTGGGTGTAGCCATGGCCAGGCTCTTGTACTGCCCAAGGTGAATCCTTGGAAGGCTTTTTAATAAATCCCTACTTTATTCCTTTAACACTGTCTAGCCTCTGCTCTGGGTAGCCTCTCAAGGCATCAACACAGCAAGGTGCTGACTTCATTTTTTCTCTTTTTTTTTCATTTTAGGGGACCAAGAAGTATCTTTTAATCTCCACTAGACAAACCTGTATTTATATCTGAAGTTCATATTTTTTTCCTTTAAGAAGAATTTGATGTTTTCACAAAGAACTGTCTGGGTTAGTGGAAATGTTGCTCAGCAGAAATGTCTGAACCATAACATTGTGAGTGATGAAGGGTTTGCCTCATTATCCTCCTCCTTTAGATTTTTAGTGGGCAAAAGGCTGGAAGTTTATCTTTATTTAAATGAGAAATATCGAATTTCTTCTGCTCTAAGAAGGGCCCTTTGGAAGCTGTGTTGCAGACTGACACAGGACTTCCAGAAAAATAGTATCAGGAATGGTTTGGTCTTTTCAGATTTGTTTTCACTGTATGTGTAGGCTGGAGGTTTGGAAATGCCTCTTTTACTTTCATGAGGAAGACTCAGAGGATTTTATTTTCTAATAGTTTCCATTGTGTTCATGGGAAAAGGTTTGTTTCACTAAGCAGAGTATAAACACAGCACTGTGGCAGATCCCTCTAAAAATTGCTTCAATACTGATCTGCTTTTCCCACATTCTTACTGGAAAATATTTTTTCTGATTCCTCTGGCATCTCTCTAAACCTAAAGAATTACAAATGAGAGAAGCATTTGCCCCCCTGAGCTTCATGTGCCACACACTCCTCCAGCAGCACTAACCTTCCCAAAGAGGAAGAGAAGAAATGTCAGAGAATGGAGAGCTCTAGCTTCAGATGAAGAGGTTGGAATAATTTAGAATAATATAATTTAGTTTGTTTTGAATTACTTTAAAATCAGAAAGCCTGGGAGAAGTTCTCCATGTACCAGTTTCTGGTCACAGTCTATGTAAATCTGGAAGAGAGCCATCAGCTCGAGGAGAACTCTGGTGTACATTTGTATTACTGAAAGCAGATGTGGGCTTAGGGCTCCAGCCAAAACTTCAGAGTAGGAAAAAAAAAAATGATCTGTCCTCAATTCCTCGTGGGTCAGAAAGGATGGGATGAATCAATCCTGGTGCACTGGTGCTGGGAGATGTCTTTCAGCCTGACATGTCTGATAGAGATGCTAGCTCAGTCCAGAAGTGATCAGAAAACCAAAGTGCTGCTGCCTGTGTGCAGCTGCTGCCTGCTGCTCTCCTGGATGGAAAACCTGCAGCTCCCCGGGCTCACAGTGTTGGCTGGTGTGAGGACAGATGATCACACAGTGATTTGCTCGTGGTGACTTGCAGGAGCTCAGCTGCACGTGGTTCCCACCAGCCCTTTGTGCTGCTCCCCAGGCCCTGTGTCCCCCCCAGGGGCTGGAGGTGTTTGGGTCACACAGATGTGACAAACAGGACTGTGGGGAGCACACGGGTCCCACCCAGCACAGCAATTGTGAAACAGCCAAGATCAGCCCTGGCACAGGGTGCCCAGGGAATCAATCCCTGGCAGTGCCCCAGGCCAGGCTGGACAGGGCTGGGAGCAGCCTGGGACAGTGGAAGGTGGCCCTGCCATGGCAGGGGTGGAATGGGATGAGCTTTAAGCTCCTCTCCAATCCAAACCATTCCATCATTCATGAGTCTGTGATTTCTGGTGTGGTTTAAAATGGATTCTCCATCACAGTGAGCCTCAAACTTCTTTTCTATTAGCAGGAGGTGCAGGAACACCCTGAGCACTGGGAATCCTCCCAATCCCCTCACCAAGGCATTTCCAGGCACAGATTTTATTTTATTATTTTAATGAAAAATAAACCCTCTCAGTAGGGAGGATTCTGCTCTTTCCCTCTTGCATTTTGGAGACATAACTGTGATTTGTTTTGGCCCTTTTGTCTGGGGAAGATTTGCTCCTCAGTGAGTGGTTTCTGGCTAATCTTTACTACTTCAAATTTTGTGGTAAGATCTTCTTTAGACAGAACTAGGTCGAGTATATTTCAATTGCCTCATGTTCTTAAGATCAGTTTGTCAGAGAGTCCTAAATAACACATTGCTTTATTCATAAATAGCCTGAGCAAGGCAGGGTTTGCAGCACGTTCAGGGTGTGACAGTGATGTGTTACTCTGAGCTTATCAAAGGCCTCCACTGCCTGAGCCACCAGCACAAAGAAAATATACTGAAGAATTATTTGGACCACATTTATTTAATGAGCCAGCAGTAAAAATGAAACCTCCAAACTGGCCATGGTTGAAAAGCAAATCACAGCACAGATTTTTCAAATCTGTACGAGTCCAGAGCTTTTCATTGGGTGGAAAATGTGACCATTGGCTCATATATAAATTGCAGCTTCATAAAGTGTGTGAAATTGCTGGGGGATTTCTGTGAGCTGTGGAGGTGGTGATTTCTGGCTGGGAGCAGAATCTCACATATAATACCTGGGGTTTGAACCCACGAGGAGAATTTAAAAGATTAACAGTGATTCAAATACCAATAATCACGAAGAAAGAAAATGAGCAATATTTTAGTTGTTGGTCTGACTCACTCCTACTCTAGCTAATAAAAAGCCAATTTTTTCAGCTTCTTTCCTTCATGTTGTCTGGACTTCTGGTTCCCTGCACATCAGAGGGAGCTGGGCTGTGAGTCAAGAGACTGACTTAATTTTTTTTTCTTGTTTTCACTTGAGCCATGACTTGTTACTTGAGATTAGAAACATAATCAGAGAATCCTGGAACGATTTTGGTTGGAAGTGTACTTAAACACAGCCTCATTCCCACCCACCCTGCCATGAGCAGGGACTGGACCAGGCTGCTCAGAGCCTTGTCCCCATGTCTGTGATGCCTTTGCTGCTCCTCTCAGGAGAATCCAGGGGAGGAAATGGGGACCAATTATTTCCAGTTACACTTTTCCAGAGCAAATGACACTGATCTCAAACTCAAAACATTTTGTTGGCTTCCTCCAGCATGGTTTCATTGATGTTTCTTGCTTTCCATCTCTGTGCCCACAGCTGTTGAATCTCTGCACTCCTTGAATGACCAGATCTCCCATTTTATTGTCAACAAGTCAAAAACCCTGGATGAGGACGAAGATGCCTTTTTGCCCAGTGAGAAGGAATCTCTGAAAAGTGCCATGATGCTGATGAGGCACCTCCTGATGGATGCACAGGTAGGAAATCAATCCACACACGTGTGTTAGGATGTGAGGAAGGCACATTACACGGATCTAGAGGAATATGGCATTTTTATGTGCAGTTTTAGAGTGGAGAACATTCTGACTCTTCTTTAAAATCGATTTTGGCTTCTGAAATCTGCAGCTGTGGAAGAACATCTCAGTGCACAGAGTGTGCAGCTTGTGCTGGGGCTGAGTCTGAGATTCAGGGTTGAAAATGGCTCTTAATTTCAGGAGAAAATGCAGCAATGTACCCATTGATGGGAGTGCAGCAATAACCCCATTGATGGGAATCCAGCGTCAGCACTACCAAAAGAAAATCATCTGTCCACTAAGCATCTGTGCTGAATGCCACTTTTAGAAGTGCCAGACAACTGAGCTGTTGGTTTAGCCAAGCTCTAAAATGCCAGTTAAAAGTCATGAAATGATGTGCAGATGTTTCTTTGTGCCTTTGCTGCTTCAACAAAAAAATCTCTTTCTCTGTAGCTTTGCTGTGTTGCAGTGTTTCCTTCAGCCTACAGAAAAACACCCTTTGAAATATTAATTGTATTTATCTTTCTATATTCCCTTTTGGTCTTTATTTGCAAAGCCTGGATGGAAAATGACAGCTTCTGTCAGAGGGCTCTTTTGGAACCAGGTGGTCTCCTCTGCCTTGTACTCTGGCAAACCCTAAAATCAGGCAAAGGTGGCCTGAGGCTGTCCTGACATCTTCTGAGCTCTTCAGGACTGTTCCACTTCCATGTTCTCCCACGTGGAGCCTGGTGGTTTTCTTATCTGCTTTTCTCACTTTCAGAATCTTTGGTCCTGATTATTTAGGATGGCAGGGATGCTGTTGCATTTGGGAGTGGCCTGGGGGTCCCTGCTGTCAGCAGCACATGTATTTTAATATTGTGTGTTTGCAGGCTATGGAGTGCACAGGGAGCAAACCCTTCCTGTTGTGCTCAGGATTTCGTTTTTGTGAGGATGGTGCTGATCTCACTTTGGCACATCTTTAACCAAGTCACCCCCATTTACCCCAAACCAGCAGAGTTAATGCTGTGGAAGTGTCATGGAGAACACAAGGGGTTAGACTGTGCTTTTGGATCTGCTCCCACAGTGGGAATAGATTCCATAGATTCCCCTGCAGGTAGGAATAAAATCACAGAATCCCAGAATTCCACAGAATCCATGGAAATCAATGGAATCCTCCCAGTCTGAGGCTGTGTACAGAGACAAGCTGAAATCCAGTGCCTGGCCCTTTTACTCCCCTCTCCTGGCATCAACCTGATTTTGACTGGTGGATAATTTGAGGAGAGAACATCCAGCTTGAAATTTTGGGCAGAAAGTTTGGGTCAAAAGGGACATTAAAGCTCATCCCATTTCACCCCCTGCCCTGGGCAGGCAGGGACACTTTCCACTAGACCAGGTTGCTCCAAGCCCCATCCAACTCCATCCAAATTCCAGGTATCTGGAATACCTCTGGGGACTCAGGCATGAGAGCAGGCAGATGTTTACAGGCATCTGCATGTGGCAGATAAAAATAAATATGGGGCAAAAAGATACCTATTGATAATCCCCTTGTGCAAGAATTCTATTTTTAGCACCCAAGAATTGCTTTCCTACTTATCAGCTGTCCTGAATGCATATTAATTGGTGCCTGTGATAGAGAGACTGATTAGGAAATGCTGAGAACAATGGGGAAATGTCAAGTGCTCCTGTATCCTCAGGATGTGCCTGGATCCCTTCCCAGAAAGGACAGGATGTTTTCTTGCCTGGGATTTTCAAGTTGGAAGAATGACAAAGTGGGAAGTGGTAGTGGTGAGTAGAAGGATGGAAGTAAACAGGTGATAACATCCAGTAAAAAAAAAAAAACAAACCAATAAAATAAATCCTCTGAGGAATGAAAGAAACATGAGGCTGGCAGGAATATCAACAGGAATATTCACAATATAAAATATTGTGTGTGAATATAAATATGTGCTAACCCAGACTGCAGAATGCCCTCTGGCTCTAATCACACAGGAGGAAAAAATATCACCAATGCAATTATTTCTCTTCCCTTCCCTTCTCTCTTTTCTTCCCAGTTAGTGGTTTTATGGGAAGATGGAGCCCTGCAGCTCTAAGCAGTATTGATTGTGTGAGGCTCTGTATAAAGATAAGCTGAAATCCAGTGCTTGGCACTTTGACTCCCCTCTCTTGCCATGGACCTGATTTTGACTGGTAGATAATTTGAGGAGAGAGCATCCAACTTGAAATTTTGGGTAGAAATCAGCTGGACTGCTGACCCAGCAGGAGTGACTGGTCAGAGGGGACAGTTAATGAGCATTTCTCACTTCTCTGCCACTGTTAATCTGCTTTGAAAAGACAGGGATGATGTGGGGGTGATGCCTCGTGCCTGCTGCCCTTCTGCTTTGGAGGGAAATTGGACACATTTTTGGACACACACCAGGAGATGTTGCTGAAACAAAGGTTTCGGGTCCAGCATGGATCTAACTTTGATCTTGAGTCATTTTTTTGGCTTAAGATGAATCACTGAGCCAACACACAGAGCTTTCCACTTTGGAAAACACCGTGAGGGCTTTTAGAGGAGGCTGTGCTGGGGACCACGTGCATCTCCCTGTGAAGGGACAGCTCCCTGCTGTCTCAGCAAGGTGTCCCTGGGGGCACAAAGGACAAGGATGCTCATCAGAGTGGAGAAGAGGAACCTCAGCACAGAGGCACCAGGGAGCCTGCCTGGGGTTTCCCAGCTGGATTTTCTGTTAGTTAGAATGTGGACTGTGTGCCCCTAAGCATCAGCCCAGTCCCTATGTCTATTAGGCCATATTTCTTTCTCACTTGGCTGCTTGGAAAAGCCTCTTTTGCCCATCTGTTTTCTCAATTTACTCCACTTTTCACTGATTTTAATGCCTCTGTTTTGTGGTAGTCGTGTACAAGTAACTGTGACAGTAGTGATTGTGGCTTTATAGGGGAAATTAGAGGTCACTTCTTGGTAAACACAGCATGGAGAAACAGCTGTTGAGTGGGGGAAAAAATTCTTCTCATCTCCCATATGCAAACGGGTTTTCCCCATGGAGAATGGGGCATATTTTGGACTTCTCCTGGCTAGGGAAATGGTATTGGTGGGAGAATGGTGCTGCTGGCTGTGGTGTTGGCTGGCTGAAGGGCTGCTGATCCATCAGCAGTGTTAAACTGCACGCAGGGAGAGGTAATAAGCTGTGTGGAGTCTCTCAGCAATAGGCTGTCAGCTCAAATTCAGCCCAGGGAAGACAGTGATTTAATGAAAGTCATTACAATCT
Source organism: Sturnus vulgaris (assembly GCF_052056855.1). Taxonomy (NCBI): domain Eukaryota; kingdom Metazoa; phylum Chordata; class Aves; order Passeriformes; family Sturnidae; genus Sturnus; species Sturnus vulgaris. Next base: position 4,459,717 of record NC_142267.1, on the reverse strand, counting down.
GCAGGATCTCTTGACCCCGGTGCTCTCCATTCCTTCCACGCCCTGGATGGGATTTCCTCCTCACAAAACCCCTGGTCACAGGTTTGTGTGCTGGCTGCTGGGCTGACAGCTCTGGGAAGGGAGCATCACCCTCCCTGGGTCCCTTTGTGCCCAGATCCTCATTCCTGGTGTGTGCCAGGGCTGCAGCACATCCCTGACATCAGGAATCAGCAAATCCCTGACATCAGGAATCAGCACATCCCTGATATCAGGAATCAGCACAGCCCTGATATCAGGAATCAGCACAGCCCTGACATCAGGAATCAGCAAATCCCTCACATCAGGAATCAGCACAGCCCTGACATCAGGAATCAGCACATCCCTGACATCAGGAATCAGCAAATCCCTGGCATCAGGAATCAGCAAATCCCTGACATCAGGAATCAGCACAGCCCTGATATCAGGAATCAGCACAGCCCTGATATCAGGAATCAGCACAGCCCTGACATCAGGAATCAGCACATCTCTGACATGAGGAATCATCACCTTCCCTCCCGAGCCACCGTGTCCTGGCCAGGGCAGTGCTCCAAGGGTGGGAATTGTGCTGCCTGAACTAAGAGGTGTGCTGGGATGATGCAGTGGCACAAAAAGGAGGGAGGAAAGGTGAATTTATTCCCCCTGCCATGTCCCATCCTCTGCCTGGTGTTGGTGTGAATAAACAATTCCACTGCTGCCAGACAGCCCCGTGCACAGCGCTGTGGCAGGGACACGGCAGCCCGTGATCGATTGTCACTGTTGTCAATCATTTCTGACAGCCCTATTATGCTCAGAAAGGATGTTTGCTCTGTGCCTGTTGTTTTATAATCCTCAGAGGTGGAATTTTATAGCCTAGCAGTGTTTTTTCCTCAGACATTTCCCTAAGCAGGATTTATTGCTTCTGAGACACACGTGACACAAATCCATTATACCTTCAAACTTTAAATCACCCCCCAGCTTTGCCTAAATTACTTTTTGATTTGTTTTACTTGAGTTTCTGTTTCTAATTGCAATTGTGAGAGACTGGACTGGTGTGGAGCAGAAGGTACACAACATCCAAGGGCTGAGTTGTGCATCAGCTCTAATCCAGCTGTTTCCAAGGGAATTTCTCTAATGAACAGAAAAGGTGCACCCAGGCACCAGCCTTGGATGTGGGGTAATATTCTCTTACATGAAGGAGCACATGACATTTTGCTGGATGCCTGCCCTCAAAAGCCAAGCTTTCAGGAAGTTCAGTCCATTTAGTTCCTTCCACGAAGTGCTTAATTGACTTCAAGTGGATTTGAAGTTCTTTGGGAGAAATACCATTTATTCAGTGCCTTTCCCAGCACTGTTGTGATTATCCTCAGGTGTTGCTCTGGAGGGAATGAAAAGACACCAAAAGCATCTTGGGGCTTGCATTGGACTTTTAGAATGAGATCATACCACAAATGATAAGTTAAGAACAAGATCAGCTTTGTGAGGCATCTGGCTTAGATTCACTTGGATTTTAGTTCATGCTGCCTAGGCATGAGAGTGTGAGGGCATTGAGATATTCAACTGCTTCACTGCTGGGGAGTTCATTTATTTCTTAGGTAAAGACAGAAAATCAACCTGATGATGCTTCTAACTGAAGTTGTTAACAAAAAATTGTTCTCATTGCCCAAAAATCATAGGGAAAAGAACACTTTCATTTACATTTAGAAGTATTTTTTCTTTAAAATCTGGTGTTGTAGCATTGTTTTGGTGTGGCTTTTTGGTTGGTTGTTTTTTTCCTTTACTCTGAATCAAAGAGCTCCAGCCCTCACTGACTCATGGGACAAACCTTTAGCAGGTTTGCAGATGGAGTTAACCTTTAGCCAGGACAGGTCTGCAGATGAAGTTAATGCCAGTTTGGACAGAGGATATTGCCTTGCTTTTCTTTGGAAAATATCTGAGTATTTGAGTTGTCACCACCTTAAGCCTTTTAAGCCTGACACTGATACCCTGTATATAAATAATTTGAGGTGAGAGTCTTTCAGTTTATGGAGAAAAGGAAAAGCTGCTTGGCATGACTTACATTTAGCCATTCAACATCCCACCAGCTGTCTGGCTTTGTTTTTTTGTATTGCCTTCCATTTCTAACGAGACAAACTAATAATTTCTCAAGCCCTTTTACATTATAATCTTTTCTCCAGTGGTCCCTGTTGCCTTCCTGAGCAGGCTGCTGTGGAGACAGCTGCAATAATTGCTGCAGAACTGGTAGCAGAGCAGTGCTATTTCCTCAACTGACCTTTAAAAATAGTTCTTATTTTCTGCAGAGGGCTGCTGTATAAAACCAGCCATGTTGTTGCAATACTTTGTTACTTAAATGCTTCTCACCATCTGTTCTGCAGACTTTTAGCAGAGCTTCAGGAGCAATGCCCCGTGACCTTTATTTTCACACGAGTGGGTCCTAGCAGTATCAACAGGAAGAACAGGGGAAAGAGGATTTGTGTTTCAAGGAACTGAAATTATTGGAGTTCTGAAAGGGTCCTTGCCACACCGATGTGTTTTGAGGGCTGCAGAAAGGGAAATGATGCCAGCTCTGTTATGGAATATTATAAAAATGCAGCTGCAAATGGGTGTTTGCATACCTTGGTGTTCATTTAGCCCAGCCTGCACAATCCATGAGCTGGCCTGGCTTGGAAACAGCTTCAGTTCCAGTCGGGGTGTATCTAGAGGAAAACCCAAAAAACAAACTTGCTGCTATGTATGCTGTATTTTTTTTACATTAATCTTACTGTCCCATTTCCATAAGAAGGAATCTTCTTGGCTGCTTCAACACCTTCTAATGATCCCTCTAGGTCTAAAAGGGAGCACAAAACACTGACTTGTGTTGAAGGAGGAGAAGATAAAAGGCAGAAGTTTCATCAAGGACCTTATGTCTGATGACATTATTGACTTGTGTTACACAGCCTGGTGTCTTGGTTTGACAGACAGGTGTCTGCCAAGGAAGGCAGGAGCCTCTTCTTAAAATGGGGAATACAAACCCCCTACGTCCAAATTATTATAATTTCGAAATTAAGGGGCTCTCAGGCAAAGGTATGGGAATAGGAATAACAGTTCTTTACAGGAAAATTAAAATAGAAATCCAGTATTACAGAGAACAAACCCAAAACACTGCCAGAGTCAGAATCCAAGCTGACCCCCCGTCAGTCAGTCAGGGGTTGGTGCAGTCCCATTCCATGGTGGCTGCAATCCTGCACTGACAGATGTGGTTCTGCTGGAGCAGGGCTCCTGCACAAGGTGCAGTTTTCCTCCAAAGCTCCAGGGATGATGTGGAAGGCTCTGGTTTTCCTCTGGGATCCAGTGGGAAAAGGCTGCTCTGCTGTTCCAAATCTCACCTTTGATCTGGGTAGGAAATGCTCGGCTCCTGCCCTGGCTGGAGCATCTCCCATGGGATGATGGAATTTGATCAGCCCTGCCCTGGGACTGCATGGCCATGAACAGGAGAGATCTCCTGGAGGGAGGATGGGCTGTGGGGAAGATAAAGAACACTGCAACAGCTGGGTTAACAGCTGGAACATGAACAGAGGATATCCCCACAGAGATCAGGATCACTGCCCCAGCTGTTTTTATCACATGATGATAGAATACAAACTTTTTGTCACATCCTGCATTGCAACATAAAACACCTGGCTTGTGGTGCTTGTCCCTAAACAGGTACCTGACAATCTGCTGCCTCCTTCATGGCCTGAGACATCCTGGGTGGGCTGTCTCTATTAATTCAGTTTATTTGGAGAATGAGGAGGGATCAGAGGCACCTCTGACCCAGGTGAGCTGTGGTGTGCTGCTCCTTCTACCTGCCCAGCTCTGCACATCCTTAGTGACCCACAGGTGGTGGGTCCCATCCTGCCTGGTGGCCATGCCTGATTCAAAACCCATTAATTTTGTGAGCCAAGACTCAGGATAAGGAAGTTTATAAAATGATTGTAAAAATGAGAGTTGCAGTCTTGGAGAAAGATCAGTTCCTTATTTTCTTGAGGGAGATTCAGGACAAATTTATGAATCTTTTGTCCTGTGGGACAGTCTGTGCTTTTCCCACCCTCAGGGGGTCAAACCTGAGCTGGAACCATGCAAAGGATGGATTCTGTTGCCTACCATCACTGCAAAGAAATATTTATATCACGAAATAATGGTGCTGAATCCCCAAATTACATTTGCTGTAAGACCAGTGCTGCTGGTAATTCACTGGCTGCAAGGTGGTTCAGCACAGACACATCGGGTCAGTTCTGATTTCATTCTCATTCTTTCTTATTTAGCTCTCCTTTGGAACTGGAAAAGAAGCTTGTTATTCTGAATTAGGTTTGATATTGCTGTTGAAAGCTCAGAAATGCTTTCAATATTTGCAACCCTGCAAGAGTAGAAAACTAAAAGAAATATAAATAAATCACATGTACAAAGAGGAGAGCATAATAGCACCTTTAAAGGGTGTGGAAGCAAGGCTCTCAGCAGGTTTGTTGTTTGTTTAGTTGCTTAAAAGTTAGGGTGGACTTTTATGTTTTTATGATGGTGTGGAGGTCAGTAGGAGAGGATGGCTGACAGTGAAGAGGTCACTGTGGGGGTTGTATAGCAGCACTCAGAGAGAGAGAAATAAATATATACATTTATATGTGTGTACAGACAAGGATATAGCACCTGAGAAAACCTGATGGACCTTTCTTTGAGTCAGAGGAGAACCAGAACTGATTAAAAGAGAAAATGCATAAAGAAGCTGAGATCTCTGCAGGCAGATCTCTGCAGATCCTGGATTTTGCCAGTTGAATTCATATCCAGGTAATCCCAAAATTCCAATTTCTGTGATACCTTCACAAAAGGCCCTCACACCTCTGAGCAGGTGGCTCAGGAGTGAGTGTTTCATTTGCAGAGTCCTGTTGAACATCAAAGAAGAGGTGACAATTTTGTCTCACTTAGAACACGATGTGTATTCATGAGCAGGGCGTGAGTGTCAAAGCTCTGCAAGCTTTAATTGGAGTTCATGAGAGAGAAACAATGAGTATCTTCATAAATGTAGGAGAAGCAATTAGTGGAGGCCAGAACGTATTTGCTATCGCAGCAGTTTATCAGCAATGCAGATTTTTCACTTAATAACAGGAGAAAACCCCAATTGTGCAGCCAGCAAATGAGACAGAAAATCCCAGTTAGCCTCACTCAGTGCTAGGAAAGCACAAGACTCAGGAAAACGTGTTCTCTTCCCTCAATGAGTTTTCTCCTGCCTGGAGAGTCTCCTGCTCCATTTCTCGTTAACAAATGAGCTAAAGCTCCTCACCTGAGCCCGAACTGAGCTGCAGCTGCACCATGGTGCTGGACTGAGCCACTGGGAACTCCATCCCAAGGCAAATCCTCCTCCTGACTCAGCTGCAAACTTTTCTCCAGCCTGGGAGTTCAGGGGTCACCAGGCTGAGCCCAGCAGGAGGTGGGAGCCAGCCAAGCTTCACATTTGTGTTTTTGTCTCAGAACCACCAATAAATATTTAATGGCTCTGCGAGACAGAGTGAGTGTTTGCATTCCCTCCCCATATATCAACAGTTGCTTTAAGCACTTGCTTGATAAAAATTAAGCTGTTTCTCCAGATTCCTGCCTCAGATGCTGGATAAGGAGCTAATTTTGTAAGCAAAAGCTGTCTTGTTTTGAAAAAGAAATTCAAATGGAAGAGCTGGTTTTTGAAAGTGAATGCTGGGCTACTATTCCTGCAGAAATATTCCAAACAGCCCTGTGAGTTAACCCTGGCAACAGATCTTGTCCAGATGTAATAATCCTTTGTGCTTTAACTCCTTCTAGGCTGCAGGCTTAGCTCCTTCCTAGGAAAGCATCCATGCTAAATCCATTCCATTCGATTTCATTTGCACGGAGTTTTGGCAAACCATAGATTTTCTCTGGACTCCAGGTTTTCACAGCAGGATGAATTTACTGGTTGCAAGACCCTGTCACCACTTCAGATCTGCTCTTCCTTCAGGGAAAAGGTGTCTTTTATCCATTGCACAAATATAAGGATGTAATTTAATTCCCATCTTCCTCATTTATCTGTGAGTTGGGAATAATATTTGCCTACTTCACAGTGATCGTGTGAGGCTCTTCATTCATTAATGTGTAAAAGCTTTGAGATCCTTAGGATGAAAATTACTTTAAAAGATGCTGTTAATAATAAATACCAAGTAATGCACCTTGGTACCTCTTAGCAATAATTGGTGCTATCATTCCTCAACTCTTCCATGAATTAAAAGGCTTTGAATGGGACTGGAACCACGAATGGGATTGGGACCAATTACCACGTAATCATATGTCAGTTTTTATATCCTTAGCATTCCTGTCACGGGACTCTCGGGAAAATCTCCATGGATTTTAATGGTGCAGTGTCAGAATTCAACCCCAGACATGTTTGTGGGATAATTGCTGGATAACCTGCATTCTTCTGGTAACTTGGTTGCTTAGTGATTAAGCTAAAAGCAAAAGTATGCTGGTTTAATATTAACATAAATGGAATTAGCCACCCTTTCTGTGAGTTAAATGTTACAGGAAAATTCTCATTATAAGGAAATAATGATTTTTTTTTCTTTTGATATATAGATTTAATTATTTTGTTGATAGTTTTTGACCTGCTCTCTGTACTTAACCTCCACTCCAGCATGTGGAGACTGGCTTTTATGGAAAATCCAATAATTTGTTGCTTGGTCACCCAACTTACAGTTTTATTAGATTTCAAGCACACAGCATTCACCAGAGAGGCTCTGAATATGCATCCCAAGTAAATAAAAGCTCACATAAAGAAATTGCCTGATCTTTCAAGGATACCAACATTATTTCTTTGGAAGGGGAAAGCACCAAACTTGGGAATGACGTGTGGGATGGAGCCAGGACAAAGGACTGTGTGAACCTGGACAGGAGAAAGCTGATGGCCAGTAAGGTGTGGATTTACAGCACAATGTTCCCTCTTAGGAGCAGCCTCTTCCTCCTGGCTGGGAGTGAATCTTGTGCTGTGAACGTTGCTGGTGCCACATGGGGGAGATGTTGAAGAAGAGCTGGATCCTCCACTCCTGCACGACTTCCCAGGGAAGAGCAGCCTGAGGGGTTTAGGAGCCTGATTCCTTTCAGTTTCCCTCCCATGTGATAAGGATATAAATATCCTGTATAAAAGGGATCTGTGCAAACCACTTGAAAAATTATCCCTCTTGGCTTCAGGGCACATCCAACATCTTCCAGTTGCTGAAGGTGCTTTGATAAGCAGCACCACGAAGTGCTCAGTGAAGAGAAAACAAGGAGTGATGCAGTCCCTTGTGTTAGCACCACTGCAGCTCTTGCCCTCTTGCCTGGCAAGCTGGGTTTGGGAAGGGATGGTTTGGAGGAGCCAAGGGAGTCTGGCTGGCAGGGGGAGTACTTAGCAGGATTTCTTGCTGCTGTTCCTTAATACCCAAAAAATAAGGATAAGCTCATACAAGTAGTGTGTGATTTACTCAGGCCCACTGGCCATCTTCCTTGTTTCTTCTTAGAATAATACTTTTCACACTGCAAATTAGTGGTTAATGCTTATTTATGCATGAGAAATCTCCATAGAAATGGCTAAAGGGAGAGTTTCTGTGCTGTGTGAAAGCCAAAAAAGTAAGATTGACTTTTTGAATTACCTCTCCAATATCTATTTTTTTTCTGCAGTGGTTTAAAAAGATGCTTATTCTAGGACCCTGATATGTTTTGTAGTATTCTAGCAGCCAGGTTAACAGGTAGAACCAGTACTTTTGTAACAGGGGTGAGCTGTGAAGCTGGGTTTCATAGCCTGGGGGAAGTCAAGAGATCTTCATTTTTCAGCTTAAAAAGAAAAAAAAGAAAGAAAAAAACCTACAAACTCGCAGCACATACCCCAAAAGCTGAAGTGCTGCCCCCTTTGAACATGGGCTCCAGGTGACTCCAGGGGAACTCTGGCTCCTCTTTCAAGCACGACCTTCCCTTTCTGCCCACAGACAGCCAGAGGCTGCAAGAATACAGCAACTTTTTCCTCTCTGTCTTTCTGCATAGAGAAATTCAAAATCACTGCATGATGTGTGCCCCAATTAATATTCCCTGATTGTTTCCCTTTCCCTTCCAAATGATGTCAGTCTCCGTTATTTTTGGCATAATGGTAGTGAGAGGAATGTCTGTTTTTCAGAAATATTTTATATCTCTTTTTTTTTGTTCGCAACAATCTCTACTCATCTCAGGATTTTTATTTTTCTTTTTATCCTCTTGCTTTTGACTTATATTGTAAAAGACTTACAGTAAAATAATGAAAACTGTCTTAATCTATCACTACTCAGTTTGTACATTATTAATAATGAAGGCAGTGTAATTAGGCTGCAGAATGCACAGTGAACACAACGCTAAGATGTCCTTAACTAACATCTGTGGCTATTGCTTGGCTTATATTGGCACAAGCCACCAAGATTTTACATGAAAACAGTTATATGTGTCTGGCATTGCTTTTGCAGAGTACAGGGGCTTCATTTTGTACTGGCTGCCTGTTGAAGGACAGCATGAAATCCACAGCAATGAATGCTCAGCTCTATTTGAGCCGTATTTAAGGTGCACGTCCTGGTCTCAGTGTCATTGCTTTGCTGAAAACTTTTTTCTCTTGTGCCCTTGGTGGTTGGACTGATGGGGTGCCATGGACAGAAACTCATCTTTAAGAGGTCCTTCTTCTCTTCTGCCCCTTGCTGTCCCCTTTTCCATCTCAAACTTTTGTGATCCCCATCCTCACACCCTGTTACAGGGAGGCCAGGAATGAACAAGGTGCTTTTCCACTCTGTCATCAACATAAACTCGTGGTTTGATCCTCTGCCTGTGCCGTCCTGACCTGTGACATGTTGGATCTCTGGTGTCAAAGGCATCAAAGGTGGCTCTGTTTCAACTTTTTCCTGCAATGCTGGGGGGAAATCTCATCCTTAATGCATGTGTGGGGCTGCAAGGCCACCACTGCCACAGAGCTGGCTGTGTCCATCACAGAATTATGGAATCATTTAGGCTGGGAAAATATCTTTAAGATCAACATGTCCCATCCCTCCCTGTTTGACAGCTTCCAGCTGCTGGCAGGGCACTGAAAAGGGATGTTTAGAACAAGAGAGATGTTTACATCAGATATAAGGAAGAAATTCTTCCCTATGAGAGAGGTCAGGTCTTGACACAGGGGCTGGGGAGGGAAAGGACCTTAAAGACCTTCATGTTTCAACCCTTCTGTCCTTCTACCAGACCAGGCTGTTCCAAACCCCATCCAACCCAGTCCTGGACACTTCCAGGGATGGGGCAGCTTCAGCTTCTCTGGGCACCCTGTGCCAGGGCCTCACCACCCTCACAGGGAAGGATTTCTTCTTTGTATTTAATCCAAACCTATTCTCTACCAGTTTAGAGCCATAACCCCTTGCCTGTCAAGCTGGGATGGATTGAGGTGCTCCTCCCCTGACAGCTTTCAAGCCCTTTTCCCCAGCTTGCCCAGCCTCCAGCTGCTGTTAGCATCACCCCTCCTGTCAGAGCCAGAGTTATGATCCTCCCTGAGTCTTCCTGCTGTGCTTACATCGTGTGTATGATCAGTGATGACTCTGCACAAACAAGAAAATAAACCAGCCCTACAGCTGTATGAATGTATCAGCTCCACGGAAAACGCTGGGAAATGCAACGTCTGCAGAAGGAGGGAGGGGAATTAAGAGAGCAGGGGATTTTATTGTGGCACATTTGAGAGCAGAGCCCACAACACAGAGTGAATGAAGACCTTATAAAAATACTTGGCAGCAATTCCTCTAAATCTTTCAAGGTATGAGTTTCTTATTTTAGTTGATTTACTGAGCTGACAAAGAGGCAATCATCGTTAATCAAAATAACTCACTCCTGCTTTGAGTATGAGAGCTGAAGTTAGATGAAGGTCATGGAAAAGAGATGATAAACTAGCCCGGGATCTTTAGTGGCTGGAGTTTATTAGGGATCCTATTCTAAGGGGGAAACAGATTTTGGCAAATGCTGATGCTTTTTAAAATGGATTTTTTTTCAAGAAGTAAGGATTGCACCTCTCACAGATGCACAGATGTGATGCACTCAAGTATGCATGAAGGGATGATTTCCTGATGGCTTTGAGCAGCAAGAGATGCTGTATTGGAAAGCATTTGGTATTCTCCTGGAGGCAGGGAGGGAAGCAAAGATTTGGATAAGATATGTAGGAGATGAGAAGTGATAGGGGCCTGTGAGTGCCAAACCACATTTTCTGGGGAAGCTTCAGGAGACCGAGCCACTGACACTTCTGAGAAATGGATCTCTTGGGCATCGTGGAGGCTTCTGTCCATGCCTGAGTCCATTTCTATTCAGTGAAATATCTTTCCTCGACCTTTGACGGTGCAAGGACTCCCTGCTGCATTCCTCACCCTGCTCAGGTGCACACCAGCCTGTGCAGGGCTCACTGAGGAGGACGTTTGTGAACACCTTGTTCAGCAGTTTGCTGATGGCTGAGCCCCAATTTATGCAAAACTGAACAGGCAGAAGCCCAAGAATCCTTCAAAATTATGCTAATGATTCTTAACAAGTTCCATGTTTTGCCTTGAAACTCACTTCTTTAGCTAAAATGTTCTCTGCATTCTGTCTAGAATTAAGGGAAAATATCTAAATTCATGCAAAAGTGATTGCCCAAAGCAGTGAGGACTGCCAGTGCCTGCAAGCAATATCAATTAGTGTTCTGGTGCCAGAAATATCAATAGCTCTCTTGCCAGTAGCTTTATTATAAAAAACTTGGGTTGATAACTGTGTATTTCACTTGGATAACATAATGTGTGACCTTAGCACGATGAAGGGACACAAAATCCCATATAAATTGTTTAAAGCTAAATGCTTTGTGCTTGAAGTTTGTCTTCTATTCCCTCTTCTTCTTGCCCTATGGACACATCTGATCAGTCTAAACCCTGTCATTTAAAACATTTTGTGAGGTATCTGAAATGTCTAAATAATACTCTTATGCATTTTGTTTTGTTTGCATCATCAGTGGCACAAACACTCCTGGGGACTGCAAATATTCATGGAAAGCCAACAAAAGAGCAGCTCCCAAATACAGGGGACCACTTCAATATTGAGAAAGCTGTAAGTTACAATACAAATAGCACACACCTATGTCTGCTCATGAATCAAATTCTATTTCTAAGAGATCTCTTGTGGCAGCCTACTAAAACAATATATTACGTGCTCAGAGGCAGTGTTGGACTGATACAATGAAAGGGGGATAATTAAAGGCTTTGCAAATCCCAAATGTGCCAGCAGCTGTGGGTCAGCTCAGGAAGCAGCTCTGGGAGCCACACGTGTCCCTCCTGCAAGGGTGGAAACCCTTTACACCACACTTGTGGAGAATAAACCTGGAGGGGGAACAGCTTCTCTGCCCTGGATGAATATGTAGAAGAAATCCACTGGGAATGATGAAAAAAAAAAAAAAAAAAGAGTGGTAGCAGGTGGCAGCACTTCTTTTCACCCTACAAAATGCATATTTAGAGGCAAAATGGAGAGGAGGAACCAATTAGTGGGATTACTGTGCTTCAAGAGGCAGGTGCTTGCATTCCAGCTAGGAAGCTGCTGCTTCCAGTGAGATGAAATGCAGGTGCTTTGTGTACAACAGAGGCTTTCTCCACGAAATTTTGCTAATTACAGAAGCAGAGGACAAAAAGAGGTAAAGCTTGACAGCAGCTTGTTTGACAATGAACAAAGGACCCATAAGGCAGCATTAAAACTCAAGAAGAAAATAAAAAGAGTTTTCAGAGCTGAGCAATTCTGCAGGTTCATTTTGGAAGCCATAAAGAGAAGGGGACGTGGTCCTTTGAATGGTGGGGAATAGGGAGATAGGGATAGCTTGGATTGCTTTGGGATGTGAGGAATAAAATGGGATAAAGTGCTTGGCTTTGGGCAGAATAATAACCACAGCCACACATCCCTACTTAAACACAGAAAAAATGAACATCAGAGAAAAAAAACTATGGGTGAGCACCAGAGAAAGGGCTAAAACAGAGATCCTCTTGCTCGTCTGGATGCAGCTCTGGCTCCATCTGAGCCGAGAGTGCCTTTTCCTGGCTGCAGAGCAGATGGCTCCTCTCACAGAGCTGGCACGGGCAGGGCACGGTGCCTGCATCCTGCAGGGATGGCACAGCCTCCCCCACTGCCTGTCCTGAGAGCCAGGCACAGCCCCCTTGCACATTCACATCATCGTTATCTTGTCCCTGTCACAGTGTAGAGCTGTTCCCAGTTACTACAGGATCTATTAAAAAAAAAAAATGAAGAAGGGAAATAACTTTGCTGAGGGGTACTTCGGGGCATTCAGACCATTCTTCTCTTAGAGACGTGGCAGTGTTTAATATTTAGGGGTATTTCAGCTGCCTGAACCCTTTTCTCTTAGCTGTGTGCTGTGCCCACTCCTCAGCTTTGCTGCTTTCTGGTGCATGAAACAAAATCCCTTGGTCCTGCCAAGGATACTCTTCAGCAGGTGACCTTCCTCCAGGACAGCAAAGCTCTCGAGTGTTCATTATTATTGTTGTAGCCAAAGGATTGCTTCTTGCCATTTTTAAAACATGGCCACTTGGAACTCAGTAGGATGGGTGCTCAAATGTGGTTGCAATATAGGAATAACAATTTCCAGGCGTGTCTGGATGAAAGCTGGAGTCAAGAGTTCTGAAATGGTTACAGTATTTCTAAGAGATGGGAGATCAAATGGTTGCCAGAAGTAGATGTAATTATTTTTGTGGTAACACTCATTTTAGTACTATTTACACACAGACATAGAGATACTAAAGACCCAGGTCCCACTTGCCATTCCAGATGTTGAAGGCTGATGCAGACATGGTGAAGGAAGATTTTGTCATGAGCTTGGGAAGAAGAGAGCAGGACTTGGGGGATGAAGACAAACTTCTGAAGCTTTGGGTGACCCTCTAAAATAAGTGGCCTCTTGGGTTCATGATCAGGAATGAACCACTCAAATTATTAAAGGTGAACAGTGTGGATACAGAAAAATCTGCTGACAGGCTGAGCTGGGATATTGAGCCTGGAGAAAAGAAGGCTCCAAGGAGACCTTAGAGCCCTTTGCAGTATCTAAAAGGGGCTACAGGAAGGCTGGAAAGTCACTTTTGACAAGGGCCTGGAGTGACAGGACAAGGAGGAATGGCTTAAAGCTGAATGGAGATAAATTTGGATAAGGTCTAGGGAGGGAATTCTTCCCTGTGAAAGTGGGGAGACCCTGGCACAGGCTGCACAGAGAAGCTGTGGCTGCCCCAGCCCTGGAAGTGTCCAGGACCAGGCTGGAGGGGGTTTGGAGCACCCTGGGATAGGGGAGGATGGAATGGCAGGGGATGGAATGAGATGAGCCTCCCAACCCAAACTGCTCCGTGATTTTTCCAGGCTCCTTGGCTTTCTGTGGCTGCTGACAGTGCATGAACAGGATTTAACAGCCAAGCCCACGAGGAGGAGAATAGACGGGTACAAAGCTGGATCAGAAAGGCACCTCCTGGGTGCAGCAGGGACAATAAGCGAGGTTCTGAACAATTCATCTCCGTAGGTGCCACAGCCGGGGGCAGCCGGGAGAGCCGGGCTCGGGCACAGGCTGGGGGGAAAGCGCTCGGCTGCCTCGGGCAAGGGAGGAGAAGGGAGAATCCCGGGATAGAAACCTCGGCAATGCCCTTTAAACAACACCTCTAACCAAGGGAGCAGCTGGAGGTATCGCTGAGCCGTCCCAGAGTGGGGAACTGGCTGGGAATATCTCGGTGGGTTTTGGAGGCTCTTGGGGCAATCTGGGTCTGGGATGCGATAGCCCGGAGAGCAGAGCTGTGAAAGCGCCGTAATTAGCGCCTGACAAAGCAATTAAAACCTGACAAACGAAGGCAGCAGAATGAAGCTTATGGAAGTGGACAGGGCTCCAAATGTGAGCGTGATAGTGAATCCAAAATACCACAGGGGGAAAAGGTGCCCGGGGCAGGAACCTGGGTGACAGTGGGAGCTGGACCCCATGGAGCCACGCTTGGCTAAACACCAAATACCCCAAAAATCCACACACAGGGAATTGCCTCCTGCCCATGGCTTTCCCTAGGGATTTGATTTTCCCTTCTGGGTTGTCCAATCCTCCAAACTGATTTAACTGAGACCTGAGGCAGGCTGGGTGTCTGTGTGCTCTGCCAGGTGTGCTGCTGGATTATTTTCAAGAACTGGCTTGGAATAAATTTAGTTGTAATAGGTTGTTTATTTGCTCCCTTCTACCTGAATTTTGCAATTTGCTACTATTTTAACTAAGTCTTGCTAGAGAAAATGGCTCTAATTTGCTTTTATTTCTCAGATGTGACAAGAGCAATGCACACCTATGTGACTGGCTAGTTTTTCTCTCTGGCTGAGACTCAGCAGTCAGATAAACTATGAACATTTTTTAAAACCCAGAAACTTAAGGACTGGCACCATGTCTGACATGGACTTGTGTGAGAGCTCCATGTTTTCTCACATTTGAGAAAACTGGCACAAGAACTCGCAAATCTGGAAGAAATGTCCGTGCAGGTTGACTGCACAAATGAATTTAATCGTTTGCACAGAATCTGTTTTGCTGTTTCACACTGTAACAACACCGATCTGATTATTTTTCTTTGCTTTAACCAGCAAAATGTCTCTCATTGGTGTTTGCATAATTAATGCTATAGGATTCGGCTTTGATCCAGCGCCATGCCAGGAATCGCTGTGCTCTCCAATCTGCTGCAAAACAGCATTTTCTAGCACATTATTTTTATTCTAATGCTGTAATATGGAAAGCCCTGCAGTGCCCTGGCTAATGTGGCTTCTTCTGTCTCTGCATCACAGTAGTTGGCTCTTCCCTGACCTGGGAGAGCTACAAATCCCATTAGTTTAAAAGCAGCATCATCCTGAATGTGTTCCTGCCTGTGAACTCCAAGCTGCATTTGTCTGTTAGATAGATGTACACAGTCTGGTTGTAATTGGGGTGTTTTAAAACCTGCTGGAGCATCAAAGCACTGCAAGGTGGGGTGTCAGAAGGACTTACCCAAGCTCTGTGTAGCAGATTTTGTGATGCAGATTCCCCTTTTGATGGGAGGGTATTCAGGAAAACCCACAATGGCTGAAGCTGTCCTGTCAGAGGTCACATTTGCTGTGTGTTGGATGGACTGGTTTAACTGGGAAAAACCTTGGAGATCCCTTTATTGCTTCTCTGAATGATCCAAAAGGGAAATTTTTGTTTTGTTTTCAAGGGAAGGGAGGATTAATAATGGTAACACAAATTCTGGTTACTGTGGGATGACAAGCAAGCAGGGAACATAAGGGATGAAATGAAATAATACAATCCCGATAATGAAGCAGGATAATCAATAATGTAATCAAACAAGTGATTATATCCTAATAATGAGCACATCCCCTCCTCCCCAGTGACTTCTGCAGCTTGGCTACCTGTGCTTCTCACCAGGCACACAGCCCTTTGTGGCAAATGGATTAAGAATTTCCCTCCCCCCCCTTCATTTAATTTTTGCTCTCCAGCTTCCCCTTGTACTCCCCAACACCCACAGCCCTTCCCTTCAATGTGCTGCTTGACCAAATGTGTATTATCTGGTAGGATGATGCATCAAAAATACTTTTGACCCTTCTTCTCTCCTTTGGTGCCATCTGTCAGAGAAGTCTTGGACCAGCTCCTTAACCCCTCACTGTCTGTTTTTCACCTGTAAAGCACAAAGGTTGCTGTTCTTGGCCTTGTGGGTGTTTGCCTTGGGATGAGAAGGGTGGTTATTGGTACAGAACTTTCATTACTGGAAGGGCTGCTCTAATCTCTCTTTATTGCTCTAAAGCAATAGCAGCAAAAAAATAATGGTTTAAATAACTGAACACACCTGGCCAAATATCAGTGAACATCCAGGGGAGTTCTGGCCTGCCCAAAAACCTATTATGGTTTTCTCTTTTTCAGTTCCAAAAATAACTTGCAGGGGTTGTGGGGGGGAAGGAAGGTGGGCAAGGTTGTGCTGAACAACTCTCGGTACTTTTGGAAAGTCTCCTCTTTATCTGGCAGCTGCATTGCTTTGCCTGATAAGCCCTGCAGCCTGCTCGATTTGACAGGATAAACCACGGCAAGCAGCAAGCTTAATCTCCTTGAGGCAAATGGAAATGATGTCTTCCTGCAGATCTGTCTGTGCAGATCCCAGAGGCCACTGCCAGCAGCAAAGTTTGTTCCCAGGGGCTTCTCCTTCCAGCCCCAAAGGCTTCAGGCTGGAGATGCAGGCTGGGTACACCCCAGTGTCCCAAATTCCTGAGCTACAGGCACTAGAGGCTGCTGTAACCACCCTGTCACCCTGTGGGCAGGATTGTTGGAACCCTGAAGCCTGGGAGTTTTCTGTGCTTTCTGGCACTGATCCTCAAAAGAACACTGCTTTTGACTTGAGGCCTTAGAGAAAACTTCCAAACTTGAGTGATGGAGTTGGAATCACTGGTGTGTAGTTTGAATAGAAATGTGTAATATCACATGGTGAAGGGTTTGGAATTTGGGATTTTAGAATATAGTGATAGGTATGGAACAAGAGGGAGGCTCTTGGGCATTGGCTTTTTCTTCCTTCTTGTTCCTTCTTCTCCTTGGTTTTGGGTAGTAATTTTTGGTTGAATAGAAAATCCCTCAGTTCAGGTCACAGGTGTTTGGTCATTGGGTCAAAAGTATAAATAATATAGATGTTAGCTTTTAATTGGATAGTTGGGCCTTGGAAGACCTTGTAATGAGCAAGATCCAGCTCCATTTTCTCACTTTTAGCTTGTTAGCTAAAGGAGCTGTGGAACTCACTGTTCTATAGATAAGAAGTAATAAACAGCCGAGTGTGAACACAAAAATCCATCTCTGGTGCTTCCATCCTGACTCTGAGTGAAGGCAGAGTTAAAAAGGGTCAAATACAGGATTTCCCTGAGACTTCCTACATGAGCAGGACACAGCAATAGATTGCTGCACTTGAGGTTTATTTCCATGGATGTGCTGAGAAAAGAGATCGTGGTGTGGAATGGCCATCCAAAGAGGAGCTCTGAAATAAAGGAAGGAGAGGCAGTGGAGTTTTATTGCTGGAAATCTGATGGGATTTGTAAATCCAGGATACAATGAGGAAGAGATTAAGCAAGAACTCTAGAGGGACTTTGGGGAAAAAAAAACCCAATCCCAAAAAATTTCCTCAAAATCCCAGAGCTGAGTGGGTTTTTTTTTAAGCAGAGTGAAGCTGGTGGTGACACCCCCAGGCCATGCCCCAACCCACGGGAGGAGCAGAGAGGAACATTCGTGCTAAAAGCCCCTACAGGTGGTCCAGCAACACCTGCAGAAAGGGACATAAAAGCAAAGTGAACTTCTGGGTAATTTCCTGAGCTAAAAATATGGCTAAAATAGAGATAAAATTTCAATCATCATTGTCAGTCACATCAGGGGCAGACACAACTGGGAGGTGTGTGCTGGAGGCAGAGCTGTGAGTGTAGATGTCTGGCAAGAAATGGGGAAAAAATTTCTGCTTGAGCAGATACTGGTTAGAACTGGGGATAACTTTTGAGTGGAAAACACATTAAAAGCATTGTTTTTACTACACTCCCATGATGGAAGTTGTTCTGCTTGAGCTTCTTGGTCTTTTTCTTGCCAGTGCTGATGGGGTCACTCAGTGCACAGGCTCCAGTGATGGCTTTGGCTCCCATCAGAGCTGGCTGCAGGTTTCTGCTCGTGGCCCCCACTGATCCCACCGTGTGTCTCCTGTTTCCTCTTTTCCATCATTTCATTACTCAAGCAACTGTCATCCTTGTCTCCTACAGAGTAGTTACAGAGTTTTGTCAATTGGTCCAAGGAAAATCAATTTGGCTGAGCACACCAACAGTTAATGTTAAAGGCATAATTCAGCAAAGCATCTTAAAATCTAAATCAGACAAACTAAATAAGAATGAGATCTCTTCTGCAAATTTATAGGTGGCAAACTAAAATGTCAGGGGGTCATGTATTCATCTGTCAATGTGTAATGCAATTAGACAAGATAATTGGGCAAACTAAGTTTTTACAGAGATCTGGAAAATGTATTAACTTTCCTTCATTAGCTTTGATAGCAGTGCAGAGCCATTGGGGGTCTGTGTAAGGTGCAAAACTGAGTCTGGATTTAGGATTAAGGTGGGAAATATTCCAATGGGGAACAAACAGTCTGTTTTCTCAATGTCTCGGGCACAGCTTACAGGAGGAACAGTTTGCTGTGTTCCCTTGTGTTGATTGAGGAGGGCTCAATAATGGAAATGGCAGGGGCAGATGTAAATATGAAGCCAGTAATATGTCTTAATTTAATCAACACTTGACAAAAATCCCAAGGAAGTAAATAATCTGTTCACTTAGCAGATTTTACTGGGGTATCTCCAAATCTTTTGTGGCACCGAAGCCCCAAGCTGGAGTGTAAACAGCAAGAATGATCAGAATTAGAAAAAAAATTAAAATAGAGGCAGAGCTCAGGATGTCTAAGAAGGGCTATAAAAGACATCTGGACAACTTAAACAAGGTCACAGGCAACAAGGAGCCACAGAGACTGGGGCAAGGAGTGCATCCCTCAGCATGTTTAACTGCCCATCCAATTTTACTGCTTGTGCATGTTTATGTGTTTGTATCTGCCCTGCAATCAGTTTATTTCTGCTCTGCTATCACTTTAATGGCTGGCATATTTTAGGCATCGAGTCTGAAATATTAGCAGGAAAAAGCAAAAGTAAACTCTAAGAGGCAGAATTACCCCTGAATTAAAAAGCAGGCTTCAATATTTAATGATTAGGTACTAAATGATGTCCTGATGATTTTATTAAACTAAAGTGAGGCAGCACATTTGATTTAAGCCATCTAAGCTTTCTATTCCCCCTGCCTAGGAAGGCTTGTGGTAGTAATCAACTCCCTATATTCAGAGGAAATTGTTTCTTTATGGTTTAAAGTGTGAAGACTCTTCTAGATAACCATATATTGCATCCAGCAGGACCCTCTTTTAGCCCATTCAGCATCGGGAGAAAGGAGCAAATAGCGACAAAATTAAGGGAGAAATTGCAGAGCAATGGCCTCGAACTGATGCAGGGCCCTAATTCAGCAGAGCACTCAAGCACACATAGAACTTGTAATCTCTGTCAGCTTTGATGAGGGGGTTGTGAACCCAAAAGCTTTTCTGCCTTTTTTTTCAGATACATCAGCGGTTCTAATGAAATCAGGCTAAAATTTTGGGGGTTTATGTCTGCAGACCATTCTCTAGATCTGTGTTGCTGTTGCCTTGCACAATTCAGCCTGGGTATTGATGGATATTGATGCCTTCAGCACAGGCTCCTCTCAGATCTTGCAGCACCAGGACTAGGATTGTCAGGGATCCTTCAAACACACTTTTTTATGTCATAGCTGGAGGCATGGAGTTACTTCCCACAGCCATGAGCCCCTGAGTAGATCAAACAACAGGGTGTAGCATCGTGGCAGGTTCATTACTGCAATTTAAGCACCACACAGAAACAGCCACCAGTGAGGGGAAGGATGATCTGTTTGTATGAGCCTAAATTCCCCCAAGATTTAGCATTTAAGGCAATTACTGCACTACTCCTTCATGCCTCAGATATGGGAATCTCTTGGATAATTATGGAGTTCAGAGGGAAAACACACAGATAGAAAGTGTGGATTTTTAAGCTGTCGTGGAGTTCTTCCCGTGGCTCGAGCAGAGCTCCCAGGGCACGGGGGCATTGGGAGGGTTAAAAGGGATTTGTACTGGGACCCCCATCACAGGATTGTCTGTCAGCTGACCTCGAGCACCACTGACAACGTGAATGTTCACCAGCCAGATGCCATCAGTGCCTGCTGATTTCTCCCTGAGGATGCAGGAATTTTTGGAAACCACCACTTTAGCAAAGCTCTCCAGTAGGAATGGATGGCTGATGCACAGTGCTGTGAAACCTAGAATTTGAGCATGTGAGGTTAATAAACACCAGCAAGTTACCATAACTCACAAATTAAAGGCCCCAATTTTCACAGTCGGGCTGTGAGATCTAATTAAGGCTGGTGGTGCAATTCAGTGTTTGGAGAGTAACTGCCTTGTTTAATTTATCCACGGATTCTGCTGCCTTCATTTTTTTTTAAGTAGCAAAGGAAGATAAAGCAAGACAGAGACCTTTCCCTCAGGACTGAGTCCATCTGCAGCAGAAAGCTCTGGTTCCTCTGTGCTTTGCAGTTTATTATTACTTCTCACCCGTTATTTCCTGGGTAATAGAGGAAGCTGCTGGGTTTATTTTATCTCCTTCATCACTTTAAACAATGTCAAAGACAGCTAATGCCCACAATGGATGGTTTGCTGTTATAAATATGAATATTATTCAGTATAATTGGTGCATCACTGTTACCTCAGTGCTGTGTGCCTCAGGCTGGATGCTCTGATGGATCTACAGGCCATCATGTTATATCTGGCAGAAGGATTAAACCCTAAAGTCACCCTTTGTTTCTGTCTTAGGTTGCAATGCAGGATGTAACCAGCAGTGTGTGTTCTGTCACCATCTGGTAAAACCAGGTGGAGCAGTGTTCTTTATCCCCTCCATCACCCATCCCTCGTTAACTCTGGGGGGGATATCCTCTGTTCATGTTCCAGCTGTTAACCCAGCTGTTGCAGTGTTCTTTATCTTCCCCACAGCCCATCCTCCCTCCAGGAGATCTCTCCTGTTCATGGCCATGCAGTCCCAGGGCAGGGCTGACCAAATTCCATCATCCCATTGGGAGATGCTCCAGCCAGGGCAGGAGCCGAGCATTTCCTACCCAGATCAAAGGGGAGATTTGGAACAGCAGAGCAGCCTTTTCCCACTGGATCCCAGAGGAAAACCAGAGCCTTGCACATCATCCCTGCAGCTTTGGAGGAAAACTGCACCTTGTGCAGGAGCCCTGCTCCAGCAGAACCACATCTGTCAGTGCAGGATTGCAGCCACCATGGAATGGGACTGCACCAACCCCTGACTGACTGACGGGGGGTCAGCTTGGATTCTGACTCTGTCAGTGGGTTTTTTTTGTTACTGCATTTTTATTTTAATTTTCCTAGTAAGGAACCGTTATTCCTATTTCTATATCTTTGCCTGAGAGCCCCTTAATCTCAGAATTATAATAATTCATAGGGAGGGGGTTTACATTGTCCATTTCAAGAGAGACTCCTGCCTTCCTTAGCAGACATCTGTCTTTTCAAACCAAGACAGTTTCCAAATAAAGGAGCAGCTAATCACAAAGCCTACATGGGGTGAAGTTTTGGCTATTCCTGCTCAGCCAGCTCACTGAGATAGTCCTGGTACATCATGGGCTTCTCCTGGAAGTAGAGAAACAATGAAAAAAGGGAATTATTAAGGCAAATTCATGTTGGATGCTTCCACCCTGAGAAAGCAAGCTCTGTATCATGGCAGTTTTGAGAGCCAGGATCTATTGGATTGGAGCATGCTAAGAAATGTTCTTCATTGGGAAGGAATTCCTGGCTGTGAGGGTGGGCAGGGCTGGCACAGGGTGCCCAGGGAAGCTGTGGCTGCCCCTGGATCTCTGGCAGTGTCCAAGGCCAGGTTGGATGGGGATTGGAGCAACCTGGGACAGTGGAAGGTGTCCCTGCCCATGGCAGGGATTAAGAACAAGATGAGCTTTAATGTCCCTTCCAACCCAGACCATTCCATGATTCAGTGAGTCTGTCATCTGTGCAGAATTATGTCCACAAGAAACCATTTTTTAGCCGCCAGGTAATCAAATCCCAGCTGTTAAGTAAAAACAAAGTATTTTGAGTGTGGCCTTAATTTGTTTGCAACAACTTGTTTTTAATTGGCAGAGAACAGTTTCCCATAGAGGGACAAGGGTTTGGCAGCCCCTTTTTCTGGTATTTAATGCCATGCTCAACCTGCCCGTGTTCTGTCACACAGATCACTCTGGTGTCTGCTGTGCTGCAGCCATGGAGAGCCCTGCAAGGGACAGAAAAGCCCATATTTGACAGAAAAGCCCATATTTGACAGAAAATCCCCATGTCACGTTGTGATTCATCCAAAGAGCCGTGTGAGTGATGAGAGGAGTTGCTGTGGGCACCTGCTCAGGCAGCATCTGCTCGAGGGGCTGCTCTGCCCACCCGGGGGCTGGCAGCTCATGCTGGGGGCACAGTCCCTCTCAGTTTTGCTCAAAATCCCCGTTCCAAGTGGTTTCCTGCTTCACTGCTTTCCTGGTTTGGCTCAGCATCTGCTCTGGGAGCTGGGGGATTCCTCACCCGGGGTTTCTGTTTGATGGGAGACCCTCGAGCCCTCGCCTTAATGAAGGAACTAAATATCTTACATCAGGTTTTTGAGCACCCACTGCTCCAGATGAAATCAGTGGGGAGCTGCGTCCACTTCAAGTTTCAGAGCCCATTTAGCTTTGATTTGCAGCTGGTATCTAGGGCAAATTCTGGGAAGTGTCTTATTTCATCTGGTCTCACCAGTGTCTGTGATTTTATCAGGCAGTCTCAGGGTATTTGGTGTGTTTTTTCCTTAACATCCCAGCTTTAACCATCAATTGAGCACATCAGAACTGAATTAAAATTAAAAGCTTGTGTCCCCTGAAACATTGAGTAACAGTCAGGAAAACGCAGAAGCTGCAAGAAAAAGGGAAGGGAAAGTGCAAGAACCCAGAATTTTCTATTGTGGACATCTTGTAAGGGATCCCTTGGCCAAAACCAGGATTTTGGGAGGTCTGGGTTTGGTAAACCTGCAGGAGAGCAGATGATGTGAGGTGCTGGATGGGTTTCTGGGTGTTTCCATGTGATTTGGACAGGAAGGCTGCTCAATCCTACCTCATTTTATCACAGGTGAACAATAAAAGTACTGGGTTGATAAAAGGTAAATGATGTTGTGTGAAAGCAGGGACCAGGTGGTAGAGTGATGCCAGTGACACAGTCCATAGCAAACATGGGAAGAGCTCTCCTGGTCCAGCCCTTCTGGGTGATGCTCCTGGGTGCTGAGTTTGTGGGAGTTCTGTCCATTCCCTGGAGGAAAAGCCTTAAAATGGAAAAATATTGAACACGTGGATGAGTTGAAGCATTTTTCACTCCAGTTATGGAGCAGCTGCCCTGGGATGGCACTCACTGGGAAGGCAGACAGGACAGGTGGGGTGGGAGCACTTTCTGAGCAGATTTTCCCATTGGAGGGGATAACAGAGCAGAGGGCTTCCAAGGGGTTTGGAGCAGGGAGCAGGAGCCAGGGCTGGGGTGAGCACCCCAGGCACATCCCATCCCAGTCACTCACTGGAGCAGAGCACTGCTCATTTTCCACTTTTGCAAAGCTGGAATTTGCACTTGGGCCAAAGTATCCCCATCTGCATCAATATTCCATCAGGCCTGCAGCACCCACAGCTCCCCCAGTGCTGTTTGGGAAAACCAGGCACCTGATAAACATTTGACCTAAGCTGCCTTTCCCATTTTTTACTTCTTTTCCTTCCTCTCTCTGCACAGGCAGCCCCGTTTCTCACCTCCCCAGATGTTGGGAAGGGAAGAGGCAGCTCCTTGTCCGTGGCTCTCCCATCCCTGCAGCAGCCCGTGACAGCTCCCCTCCTATTCAAGCCATGCAGGAAGGAAAACTCCCTTTAAAAACACCGGCTCAGGGAGCTTTCCCACATGGACACTGCCCTTTTCTCCATAGCCACAAGTGCTTTTGGGGCAGCTGCTTCTAATTACAGCTGTGTAATTGCAGAGCTGCACTTGGCCGTTCCTCAGAGAAACGCCAGCCCTGGGCTCCCAGCACCACAGGGAATGGTTGGGAATATTTCCCTTCCCTCTCTCCCTGCCCCAGCATCCCCCAGGCTCCACAAATTCTAACTTTCACACACCCAGGGAGGAACAGTCATTGTTATCTCAGGACCGTGAGCCAAGGAGAGAAATAAGAGGACAAAAGAGCAGCTTGTTTTGTTGGGGCTTTTTGTTCCCCCTCCCCAGCTCCATCATTCCTAACTCCGTTTGCAATTCCAGCCTGCTTCAGAATTTCTCTTGCCAGCCACGGATGCCCTGTGGGATTACCCTTTCTTCTCCATTGTCTCTGCCTGCTTTCCTGCAGATAATAGGGAATGCAGCATCTTGCATCACAACTATTCTTGGAAAAACACTGTGCTGGCTGACAGGAGATGGATGCTGGGATGGCAGGAGAGAAATGTCTGGGGTAGAACTGGTGCAATAAAAACCTTGTCATTGCTGTTGGGATGCCACTGGTCCCCACCGTGGGGCCCTTCCTCAGAGAAACATCACAGACACCACAGCTGCAGAAATAAAGGAGGAATTCTCATTTCCTATTAAAGCAGGGCTGTGCTTGGGCTCTGAACCCCACAAATTGGGGGAATGAGCTACAGGGCTGCAAGGTTTCCTTTAGAATGGGCTAGGCTGTGCCTTTGTGTTAGACAGTCATCAAGGAATGCTCCTTCTCTGAGTCTTTCTCCTAAGACACCCAATATGTTGGATTTGGGCTGCTTTCATCCCTGACCTTGCCCAGCTGTGCCACAATATTCATTTCACCTGCCAGGAGGTGGCACAGGGACCTGCACACACTGCCCTGGTTTCCCACTGCCCTGATCCCTGGGCACTGATCCTTTCCTCCCCCCTCGGTGGATGCCAGGAGTGCCAAGTGCTGTGTGCCAGGCTTCTGTTTGCCTCCTTTTAGAATCACAGATTCTAAAGCCAGTGATTAGAAGTCATTAAAAGCAACAGTTTCCTTATTAACAAACGCCTTGTGCCAGCTCTGGGGGCGTTGGGTGACATTTCCAAGCCTGCTTTGGCAGAAGCCATCCCTGTGCACTTCCCTGGCATTTGCCACTTGCCTGTGGCTCCGAGGACTCACCTGTGGCACAGTGAGAACGCTGGCAAGTGTTTCATTTAGAAATTAGAATTTAGTTCTCTTTAACTTTATGCAGCTGTTTATTTCTCATCCTTTATTTATTTTGATTGCAATGAAACTGCTCCAGGAGGAGATTTGGGGTTTTTTTTCCCCAAAACTTTTCATGCACATTTAGTGCCTGTGCTGGACCTGGGCTCATGCCATGCCTGGTGGTTTCTGACAGAGGCAGGAAGACACAGGAATATGAAGAGGTCACAGGAATCATTTGCTTAATAAGATGTGTCTTCCTACCTACAAGCTGTTAATGTTATGCTTAGTCCCTGAACCGTGAAAGGTTATAAATTACTTGTTTATCTGCCTCATTTCTGGATGTTTCCATTCTCTGTGTGACATTCAGATCCCTTTTTCTGAATCATTCTGCTTTTGGGCACTTCAAATCACACAGCATTGGTTCTAATGGATAATATTGAAAGTAAATTCAGGGTTTCAGTGGCTTATTTTCCTCCAGCAATACCAATTTCTAAAGCTTCTTTTCTTTTTTGTGGGGTAGTGTGTTGTCTAGTAAAATGCCAATAAAATTTTTGGGGGATGTTTAGGGGGAAGTTTCTTTCCAAGGTGTATCCTGGATGTGAGGGCTCAAGGGAAAACCACCTGGGTTATTCCCAACAGCCATGCCACTTTTTTTTTTTTTCTTTTTTTTTTTTTTTTTTTTTTTTTTTTTTTTTTTTTCCCAGCAAGGACTTTTACAGTGTCAAAGTATCCAAATGAGTAAAGAGAGGGGAAAAAATGATTGGAGGACTATGTGAAATTCAGAGAAAGAAGAGCAGAGGAGGAACAACAACAAAGTGCCCCAAGGCAAGGGAACAGGCTCCAGGCAGGGAAGAGGATGCAGGGATATTTTATCATTTCTTTCCTCTTTAAAATCTTATTTCTTGAAACCCACCTGACAAGTTCAGCAGTTTCACTCAAAAAAAACCCCAAACAAAACAAAACAAAAGACCCCAACCCTAAAACTATGAGAGACAAGTGGTAAAATTGGCACTGAGGATTGTGAGACTGTTGGTCAGGCCATGTCCTGGGAAATCAAGATTAGAAAAAACCATGGTTTTACAGGCTGTCCTGAACTGATTAAATGCTGCAAAATCACTCCAAAACGGTTCTAAAATTTTAATAGAATACTCTAAATTTTTAAAGTTCATCTGAATCCCTGAGGTTGTGTAAACCATTTGAACAGAAGGTGATGGGCAAAAAGGGACAAAATTCGTGGTTTAGTAAAATCAGGGACATTTTTCAGTGTCATTTTTCAGGTTATAATAATGGGTTATGCAAAAAGAGTCCCTGAAATTCCTAACCCTTAAACTAATGTGAGACATACCAAAATAACCTGTTCATCAAACTAAAACCAGAAAATTAGGCAAAACTTCTAATAGAATATTGAATTTTCCTCTGGGTCAGGCTACATCACCACAATCAAACCACTTGTTGTTTCAGAGGATGCCTAAAAATTTGCTAAATATATTTTATTGCCAAAACATTTCGAAGCAAAGTTTATTTGCTCACATTCTGTTGCTAATTCCTCTTGTAAATATTGTTTGAAGCGTTTGTTGTTCTTTTAAACTGTGAGCAGCTGTAATGGTCTGGGAGACAGCACTAATGAACAGATGTGTATGGCAGAAAAAAAAGCTATTATCTTCCTTTTGTTCACCAAAACTTGTTAATTTGGGACTATTTGCATTTCAAGCTGCAATTTTATTGTACACCAAAGGTGTAATAGTGGGCTTTAGAAGCTGAGATAGTTTTTTTTTTGCCCTTAGTTTTTCTTTTCCCTTATTTACCTATCTGTAAAATGAAAATTTATTAATTACCTGTACCAACCCAGCTGCCTACTGGTTCCTTATGGTCTGCAAGAAGCTCATATAAAATAGACTGGGGAGAAGTTGGCTGTAATCAGTGGAAAATGAGAGTTCCCAAAGCCTGAATCAGTTTACATGAGCATCACTTCTATAAGAAAAACATAATGAGGAAAGAATTTGGCATCCCTGAGTTTCTCTTTTCATGCCTTTAGCTGACTGGTCGAATTGTGGCCTTACCAAATTAAAGGAAACTTTTCTAATGTTTCAGTAGGGGCAGAGTTAGACATTGTTTGGATGGTTGGGGTTGTTGCTGTTCTCCATGGGATGTTTGGAAGCTCAGGGAATGCACATGGACATGCAAGGCAGGATGAAAAGGTTGCAATCAGGCTGGCATTGCTGGGCTGATTTGTATCTTTAAGCCACCATCAGAAGCTGGAAATCTAAAAAATCTCTGTGTACAAATGGTGTTGGTCACCTTGGGCCTTCAGCTGTGCTCCTGTGGGAAACTGAGTTTTTGAGATGTCAAAGTCCTTGGGTGGAGATCAGAGGACTCAGACTGGGAATGATCAGTTAATGGATTCATAACAAGAGATTATGGGAAAGAAAATCAAATACTCTCCCTGATAATCCAGAAAAATATCCTGCAGATCCCTTTGTACTGCCACTGTGTGGAAGTGTGGAAATCCAGCTGAGCACCATGGATCTAGAGAGGTCCAAACCAGGGGATTTTCACTCCTTTCCTCAGATTCTTGAAGATAAAATACACATACACTTATAACCATATACATATATATATATGTATGTATGTGTACACACACACGTATAGATATGTGTGTATGGATATGTAAAAAATAAATATATGTGCCACTTTGGGGTGTATTTCCCCAGCCTCAATCTTGCTTAATTTCATCCCTTTTATTTCTGGCTCTGTCCTTCTTCAAAGTATTAATTTCCTCCCTGCCTTTGGCACTGACATGCTGTCACCACGTCCAGCCTTGTGTGCCACCCCAGCCCCAGGGATCCCCTTTAACCTCTGCTGTAATTGAGGATTCCAGTTACAGGTCATTGGGGTGACTCTGCTCCACCAGGTGAGAGGATTTTAGGGTCACCCAAGACCAGGTGATGTCCCTGCCTCATTTGCAATGGGAGCCTGTTATTATTTATATTATTATTATTTATATGTTATTATGCAGCTTGAAAACCTACAGGCAGTTCAGGCACCTACCTCATGCTGCAAATTCATATTTATTGTCCACCATTTAAATTAGGTCACATTTACTGTGGCTCCAAGGCATCTTTTTCCCCCTTGAATCTCTGTTTCAAATTATTTTCCCCCAGATGTCATTAGCTGGTATTTGCCAGGTTGCATCTCATTTTGTTTTCTGTCTTTTTGCTTAATAACAAAAAAACATGAGGGGTCACTTTGAGGCAGTGGAACTAATGGGCAATCATGGATATTACAGAAGCTTGAAAAATTATTAAGGTGATGAAATCTTTCTAGTGCTACATGCTAATGAAAACCCAGCATGGGGCTGTTTCTGAGATAATCCTATTTCTGGGCTGATTGAAATATCATTGTGAGAGCTTTTTTCTAAATATATATGTTCTAAGGATCCATACATTTGGCTTCCCGTGAAATTGGAGTTTGCTTTTCATGAACTTGCCTATGAAATAGATTAGGTGGATGCTTGTAAAATCTCATTAAGCTGCTGTAGCTTGACATTTTGTGCGTGTGGTGGGGGGACAGTGTGGGGTGGGCAGTGGAGCAGGGGCTCCGTGTGCTGCTCCTCCTGCCCACAGCCCCCCAGTGCCTCCCTCACAGGGCTCTGCCGTGGGGATTTAGGAGCCTGATGGTCTGCAAGGAGCTGAGTACAAAGGATTTTTAAACAAATCTTGGAACATGGCCATACTGATGGCCCCTAGCAGAGGATTTCCTCTGGCCAGGATGCCCTGGTGGTGTGGGCACAGCTGGGCTGGCACAGCACTGGGAGGGAATATTTGCTGTGTGAGCCCGAGCTGCTGCTCAGTGCAGTTCCCAGCAATCACTGAGTGAGTGCTAAATGGGATGGGGGTGGTTTTGTGGCGCTTTGGTGGTTAACAGGTTATCCCTGCCATGAGGCTCACCGAGCTGTCACGAGGTGCCAGGCACTCAGCCCTTGGCTCACGGGATCACCACGGGCTCCTCATGGGCAGGAGAGTGTGAAATGAAACACAAGGGAAGTGCTTTGCTCTGCATGACCCTGTCTCCGTGCTTTGAGTGACTTTTATTCACTCTTGGGCTGAGTAAAGTCCCAGTCTGGGCTCGGCTGGAATAAACATCTGTGGCTGAATAACTGCACTAATGCAGGAACACATGATGAAAAGTGGGGATTGTGAGCAGGGAATTTTTATTCAGTACAAGGAAAATTCTCTCCCCAGAATGAATGGCAGCTATTCATGTCAATGAGAGGAGAGATAAGGAGTCAGGACAATTTTACTAACCCTTAATAAGGCTCACAATCTATTTATAAATTGCCATCGATGTGTGGCTCCGTTTTCAGCTGAAGATGGATGGCAATAGTTTAGTTCAACCACTTTTTTTTTCCCTTAGTGCTCTAAAACCATTATGGACTTTGTTGCTGGTTTTCCTTCAATCAGATGCTGATGTTGCTGCAGCCTGGTCCCTCCTCGCCCCAGGGATGGCTGCAGGGCTCTTGGGAATGCCTTCCCCAAAAGGCTAAAGCCTCTTCTCCTCCTCCTCCTCCTCCTGCTCCTCCTCCTGCTCCCGAGGAACCCTTGTAGTCTCATCAGATCAGAGATCCCCCTTTGATCCTCACTAACCCTTTCACCTGCATCTTTGTCCTTCAGCTTCACCTTTCCAGACACAGGTCACCCTCCCTTATCTGCTGAGGTTAAGCTTCCTTGGGGTGACATCAGCACGTGGAAGGATGAATCCTGAGGGATTAACACCTCCAAGAGCTGCACCAGCACAGGGGGAGATGGTGGGTTCCTCCTGGGTCACTTTCTGTCCAGCTTCAGGGAATTGTGAGCTCAAAACAGTCTCTGATAGTCCAAGCAGATAATTCCTGTTTATTTCCCCAGGACCAGGTCCCTTGATGCTGCTCTGACTCCCTTTAACTTTCTAAGCAATCTATAAAATGATAAAAATATTAATGGTGTGTCAAAGTGTGTCTGTGACATCCCTGTTCTGTCAGGTTTGAAGCTGTTGGATGGAGGCAGTGCAGGATCACCATGGCTGGGCTGGGAGTTGATGCCATTAATGTGGTTTATTGACACCGAGGAAAATCTTTCATTCTATACTTCATATGAATTGTTGCTGACATTTGTTGGTTTTGGGTTTTTTTTGTTTTTTTTGTTTTTAATATATTGAGCTGCATTCTCAGAAATCACCAGATGAAATCTCTGGCCTGTTCTCTGTCTCAGGCACCCATAATGATAAATTTGGGCTCTAAAACTGCAATGCTGTTATCATGTGCATTCCTGTAGTTCAGTTTATTTGCTTCAGTGATCCCAATTGTATATTTCTTTTATTTTTTCTCTTTTTTCTCCGTATCTATTCATTCTTTATAATGCAGAAAATGACATTTGTACATCTACTGAATAATCCCATGCACCAAACCCCAGATGGAGGGAAAGGCCACCACTGTTGTACCTTCCATAGACCCTTCTTGGGTATTTTTGTACCTGGCTGCAGTTTGAAATATTATGGGGAAGTATAGGAGGAAGAAAAGTTTATCTTTGGCTGCTGAGATAATTTTCTCTGGAATCATATTCCAGGAGGCTTCCCTTGATATTTTACATCACATGAAGCTGTGACCCCTTTGGCTTTGTGGCATATGTGTCTTAAAAACACAGTCTTTGCATAAAAGCCTTGGAAATGCTCTGAAGCCTGGGACTGCAGCAAGGACTGAATCCATGTGATGTTGTCATAACAACAAACAATAATTTGAAATGCAGATTTTTCATCTCTACTCTTTGGTTGGGATTGAAAGCTGTGGAAAATGGGGGATTTGCTGCACTGAGAATGTTCCTATTAGAATAAGAAGGTGATAATGGGAGTCGGTAGGATGCCCCAGGGATCAGGAGGATGATTTATGAATACTCCTAAACCATAACACAGCTAAACCAAGAATTAGTTGTGTTCCTGTGCTGGCCTATCCAGCTATTTCTGTTGAGCCTGAAAGACTGGTGAGACCACCAGGGCATCTCTGGGATCTCTGGAACAAACAGCTTTCCTGCAGGTAAAGCCTGAAGTTGCAGCCCTCTGATAAACCCGTGGAAATTGCAGCATCCTTGGTGTTTGTTTCCAAACAGGTGTCACATCCCTTGGAGCAGATGAAGGGAGTTTGCTGGGTTATTTACAAATAGTTTTACTGCTAAAAAATAAGTGTTTTCTTTTTGTGAGGAAGGAGTTGTGTGATTCCCCCGGGCCTGGTGCTGGAGCTCAGGCTCAGCTCCCATCCCCCTGATGTTTCCACATCCCCTCTGTAAATCCACAGCCATTCCCTGTCACTCTCAATCCACAGCGTGCAGCCCTTCTTCCCCATGTGGACAAAGCACTTTCATCTAAATTATCCCAGTTTTTGTGTGTTCCTCTCCACCATTCCATGCAGGGTACAGGAACAAACCTGCCTGGGGAGGGAGGGGTGAAAGTCCAGCCCAGGGCTGGCCACTGCCTCACTTTAATATTTTATATCCAGATAAGAGAAAATCACACTTTGCACAGGAACTCTGGCCTGTTTTCTCTGCCCTTTCTGCCTTCATTCATGCTCCTTTTGTTACTTTTCATGTTTCATGATGCCTCAAATGTCAGAAACCTTCTTATTTTCCTTGATAGGTTTTGTGATTTCCTTAGTCATCCATATCTGTCCTCGCTCTTTTCTTGTTCTAATATCTCTGAGAAGCCAACTCATTTCCTGAGCTTTACACAAGGGCTTTTTCTTTCCCTTTTTTATTTCTAATCTTCATTTCCTTTCTCTGTCCCTGTCCATCCTCTTTCCATTCCCTCATTTCTGCCTTTCCTGTTACAACAGCACTTTCCTCAGTCTGCCTGGGTAAAATCTAGCCAGTTTGATTTTTATAAAAGAATAATCATAAAGTGAATACACTTGGTATATCAACAGAGGCAAGATTTGTTCTGAGCAGTGTAAATATTCTTGAGATCTCAGAACCCTTGAAATGAATCTTCCACCCTTTGGAAAGGAGGCACCAATGGCATTTGTTAATGCTCTGGAGATGCTGGGCCAAGCAGGAGAAGCACATCAGTAGCCTGCAGCTATTTCAGCTTTACATTACCACATCATCTATAGAAACAGCTGTTAGACAGAAAAAAAGATGGGCAAAAACCAGACACAAGCCTTAGCTGCAATTCTTTCTAGTGGCAGGTGCAATCTCCAAAGCTGCAGAGATTTCTGCTTGCTTCAGATAAGTCTCCCAGGTCTGGATGTCTCTTTTGGAGCCTCTCTCGGTGCTGCTTTGCTGCAGGGTGCTGGGACAGGCTGGTGGCTCTGGCCAGCTGGCCCAGTCTCAGATCCAGGCTCCTGCCACCACCCCTCTGCTTCCCCTGCAATGCCCCAGACTTGCACCCCACAAATTCGACTGCTTAAATGCCTTGTCTTACTTAATAATAATTCTGGAATAAACAACACTTATTCAATAATAATTTGATGTTTAGGACAAACCACTGCTATGGCTGCTGCAGCAAGGGCAATGATTTCATTAAGAGATTTTTATATGCAAAATTCTATTCTGTGGTTTATTCCTCAGGTGGAATTTATTCCTTCTTCCCTCCCTTGCCTGCAGGGTCACAGTTGCAGCCTCTCTCCCTCCCATCCTTCTTAGCAAATACCAAAGCAACAAATTCTTAATATTTCAGCAACATCTATTTCTTCTGTCAGCAATCCAATCCCACCATGTCTCCAGAGGCTACTTGAGTCTCTTTCAATGATCCTTTTCTGTATTCCACACTTGGGGGAAAAAAAGGGAAAAACCAGTATTTGTATTTCTCTTCAGCCTTAGTGCAATTCCCATTTTCTGTCTGATGCTCCAAACCCCCCTGCCCAACCCTCCCTTCACCCTGTGCCCCATTTGCTTCTGCCTCTGATGGCTCAGGGCCTTCTTTCTCCCTTGATTATTCCTACACTTCCCCATTCCTGCACCATCACACACGGATTTATTTATTGCTATGTAACTCCAGGGATTAACTATTTTTTTTTTTTTTTGCTACTGTTTTCACCCTGTCTGTGGCCTCAGTTGTTTTCCCCAATAATTTCATCCTAAGGCTTTTTGTTGCTGCATTTTGCCCATCAGGAGGAAGTCACAGCCCTTGGCTGCTGAGAGGAGCTGGGTTTGTGTTACATGATCAGGTCAGGGGTCTGTGAGCACAGGCCACTCTGTGTTAACCAGAGTAATTCTGTGAGTATTTCATCTGAGAGGTGGATACAGATGAATAAAATCAGCCACAGAGACAGAAAAATTTGGCAGGTTTCAAGTTATGAAATACCTGAAATGCACTTATTCATCAAGCTGCATTCACAGGCAGATCCCATCCAGCCATGAATATGTACTCAAAAAGGAAAATGTCTCCTCCTCCCAGGCATGGGAAGTTCTGCAGTGGCAGAGTTGGTGTTCTCTGCAGTTTTATTCACCTCTGATGGGAAAATGGGTGTATTTTTCAATGGAAAAAAATCAACATAAAATCCCAACACAGACAACACAAGTCAAAATGTATATATTCCTGTTAGTGGATCAAAGTAAGTACTAGACTTCCCATTAAGGCTTTTTTTAAACTACAAGTGTGCATTAAAAGCCCTAACAGGTTTATTTACAAGTAGTTTGATAACACATCTTAAACCACATTCCTCTTACTCCAGATAGGATCTGAGAGCCAGGGTTTTTTACAACCTGCCCTGTGCTGTTCTAACATTTCACCTGGCAGGATCAGACCAGCCAGGCATCAGTAATTCCCTTCCTGTGAGTTGCTGGCTGAGGGGTGGGTGTCTGGGAGCTGTGCATTCCCACCGGGACACCCTGGAGGGGCTCACACCTCATCTGAACGCACTGCCTGGGCACAGGAGTATGAGAAACAGTGCTTGGAAAAACAGTATTTTCTGATACTGTCCCAGGAATGTATCTGAATGTTGGTGCTTTGTCCTCAGACCAGGATTTGCATTTGATGTCGTGCCCAGGATGTGTTTGATCCCAGCATGAAGCACGGCACGGTGAGAGGCAGCTGCTCCCAGCAGCCGGGGAGCCTGGGGCTGCTTTTCTTTAGCCAGCTCTGTGTTAATAATCTCTCTTTCAGCATTTTGCCCTTTTCAGTGTAATCAAGCTACCTCTCCAGAGCTTCCTTCGAGTCTGTGGGAGAGTACAGGTTAAAGCTATTAAAACTGGTGGGTTTTTAATCGGAAGCAGCAGAATTCTGTGTTTCCTTGTGCCAGCAGAGTGAGGCATTTGGACAGGCAACGCTCCACAGAGAGGCAACAGCTGGTCCAGGCCCTGCTGAGTCCTTCTGATATTCCCTTGAAGTGCAGAGATGTGGAGAGCCATCCACTGGGATCACAGGCTGGCTTTCCACATCTGAAACGGCCATGGATAATCCCAGCTGGATCAAAAACCGTGGCCAGACCTGCAGTTCTTCCAGATGCTGGGTGCTGCTGTGGCTAATCTGCTTCTGGGCAGCACCTGCCCTTTGAACTCCTCGCTGTGTGCTGTGTGGTGCACACGTGGTGTTGTGTTGGCCAAAGAGGACACACAGCATGCCCTAATCCATTTGGAGTAGCATCAGAAGTCACTGAGAGCCACTTCACTGGGAGCTGTGATGAGAATGTTTAATTCCCTGCTTTGCAGCCTGAGATATTTCCAGCCTGGGTGGCTCTGTTATGCTAAGGGGTCTAAAACAGCACTTTTTTCTGCTGATGTCATTTTACATCAAGTACATCATCACTTTGGTGGCAGAACAGGGATGGGGTGTGAAATCCTGATGTCCTGTGCAGCCTCAGAGTGCTCTGCAGTTACTGGGACTTTGTGGAATATTTCTGGCACTGCCAGCAGGTCTTGAGCTTCTGCAGTTCAAATAATTTGTTCATCATCTGAATGGAGAGTAAAGTTAGGTGAGATATGAGGAAGAGGATGGGAAGACCCTGGCACAGGGTGCCCAGAGCAGCTGTGGCTGTCCCTGGATCCCTGGAATTGTCCAAGGCCAGGTTGGACAGGGCTTGGAGCAGCCTGGGACAGTGGAAGGTGTCCCTGCCCATGGCAGGGGTGGAACAGGATGAGCTTTAATGTCCCCTCCAACACAAACCATTCTATGATCCAATGATATTTCCATCCAGCCCGAGAGAAAAACTATTTTTAGGCTCTTTTGCCCTCGCAGGTGTAGCTGAGCTGCTAACAGAAAATTCCTGGTGTTGGCAGGGCTGCAGGCTCCCGGCGCTCCCGCAGTTTCCCTCGGGCAGCCCTTGACACCACGTTGGAGACAAGCGTCCATTTGTGTGTGGGGAATTTTGGCAGCATCACAGCTCCTTTTAATCAGCTCCTTAAAGGCTTCACGGCTGGTGGCCAAACTCCTGCTGCACATTCAATGCAGCAATTGACTCTGCAGCTCCTCACGGCTCCCGGATCTATGGCAGGATGGCACGATGTGGTCTGAGGGGCTGGGACAGAGCTCTGCTGTCCCTGCCCCTCTGTCCCTGCATCCTCTGACTCCCCTGCACTGGCACAGGGGGATGCAAAGCTTTGGGGAGCATCAGGGTTCTGCTGGAGATCAAAGCAAGGCAAGCAGCAGGGAGACAGCAAAGCACAGGGTGCATCTTGTTTGTTTTCTCATGGACATGGTCAGCCGGGCACAGGAATAAGAAAATCATATCCATCCCTCTCACATGCACCAGGGAACACATTTTGTTCTAACTTGTCATTGTCAGCAGCAGCTCTGCTCTCTGCAACCACCTGAAAGGAGGGTGGACTGAGGTGGGGTCAGTCCCTTCTGCCATGTCTCAAAAGAGGACATGGCCTTAAGTTGTACCAATGGAGGTTCAGATTAGATATTAGAATCATTTTTTCCCCCTGAAAGAGTGGTCATGCATTGGAATAAGTTGCCCAGGAAGGTGGTGGGGTTGCCATCTCTGGAAGTATTCAAGAGGCATCTGGACATGGCACTTGGGGATGTGGGACTGTGCTGTAATCCAGGCAACACCTAATCAAGGTCCAGACCGACTCTGGCATTTAAATAGCTCTTACTCCATCTTAAAGGTATGTTGGAATTATCTTTACGTTTTTGAGGACCAGCCCTAATATTTCGTTTTGGATTTTCTCTGCTAAGCAGAGCAACTGCAGTTTTCCTGCAGCTGAAAATCTTAATTTCTCTGACTGAAACAAACCCCCAAGTCCTGTTTCTCTGATCCTGGGCTATTTGGCAGCGTGCTGGATATCACTCTATTCACAGGAGACATTATTACCAGGAATACAAGCAGGTTATTATTAGTCATGCTCAGCCTGGGTTTTGATGGGTCTCTCCAGGATCTGTTTCTCTTCACTGTTTATTTTCATTAGTGGTTTGAGTGATAGAAGTGATGATATGGTTACAGAACCTGCAGCTGATAGGGGTGGGAGCTGTTTCAAGCCCTCTGGAGCACAGGATTGTGACTCAGGTCGACCTTGACTCGTGGTATTTCTGCTCTGCACAAGATGAAATTCAGTATCAGGGGTAGCAAAGTCTTTTTCTTGGTAGGGCAAAATCAGCTCTGAAAAGTGGGGGAAAGTGACCTTGACAGAAATGTTTGCTAGAAGGGTTTGGGGTTTACTCTGGATCACAGTAAATCCACCTAGAGTTTTGTAACCCTCGAGAGGTGGTTTCAGGCTGTGGTCAGAGTCTCCTGGGAGCTGTGGAGCTCCTTTGTGGGGTCTTTAGGACTTGAATAAGAAGAGTTCAATGGAAATTGTGAAGGTCCACACACTGAAAAATGGCTGCAAGCTTTTGGATTGGATTTTAAAGACGTATTTAGAGTTTTTATTTATTATTTAACTGCATTGTTGATGTATGAAGGCTATTTTCATGAGGTGCACAGTGGGCCAGTGATTCTCTCAGGATAAGACAGGTTTTTACTGATTTCTTAGCTTCAGCCAGTTAGAGAAGGTCTCATTTAATCATGACAGGACTGACCCTATTATTAGGCAAGTCCATCTTTGTTAGGTTTTCACTAGAATAAAATAGTGTCTGACCCCATAACAGATTCCCTTTCAATGAACTACTGGCAAAGCTCCTTGTGAAGGCTCTTGTTCGAATAAATTCTTGGCAGAGCTCTGGATAATGAGATTTCCATTGAATAAGCTGTTAGCAGAGCACCTTTTAACTCAATTCAGAGGGTTAGAGAACGGCCCTGAGAGCCAGGACTGTCCAGTTTGGTCTCTGGCAGAGTCCCTGGACGAGCAGAGTTCCCTGTCCTGGGAACAGGACACCAGGACACCATCACCTCCATGGGCAGGCCCATGTGGGGCTTGAAAATTCCTCAAAAATCATCAAAATATTTTATTGAGTGCAATGACGTGGCTGTTGAGGACAAACATTCCTGTCCCCATGAGCTGAAGATGGTTCTGTCTGATGTGTGAAGTGGGCTGACCTTCAGTATCAATTTTCAGTAACATATCTATATATAACTTCTTTAAAACTCTTCTTTCCTGTATTTCTGGGGACACTCAGGACTATTCCTTCATTTGTGCCACACCTGGAAAGGTGGTAGCAGGTATCCAGGCACTGTGAACAGAACATACCTCTTTCTCTTCTCAAATATCACTTGTTATTCCAGCTTTCCATCTGAGTTTGGGATTATGAGTGGTCAGCTTTCATGCTGCAAATCTTGATAATGGGATTAAGTGGATAAAGACATGTAGAAAATGATTAGTGCTCTCCTGGGAGCCATTAATGGTTTGTAAAGTTCCTCACAGCAGTAACACCTACAGAGTTGGGTTGTGCAGGAAGAAACTTGTGCTTCCTTTAATACTAATTTTAGAGAGGCTGCAGCTCTCTGGGTAATGAGTATTGATTCCTTGGAGATCTGCTGAGAATTGTTAAGCAGGTAGATTTAATCAGAAGTGGGATTCTGGTTATAGTGCAGATAATACAAAGAAAATCACACATTTCATTAAGTTTTTTGGGGGGATGAAGATAGGCAAGGAAGATGAAAATCCTCAATTCCCTTCCTTTGGATCCTGTGCTGTCTGCTCCTCTGCAGGACCAGAAGCAGCCTCTTCCAGACAACGGATTTTTGGGATAAAGTGGCCACAAATTCCCTTGTTTGGGGTCCCAAGCACCTCTTCAGCCACTCTGAGACAGCCTGTGGGGGCTGCACTGGGGCCCCTGCACTGCAGAGAATCATCTGACACGGGTTTGGGGCTCCCAGTGCAAACCAACACACGCAGGAGTGTGTTAATGGGGAAAAAGAGCTCCACAAAACCTTATTTAACATCCCAGGCACTGCAGCCAGAGCCCTTTCTCTGGAAGCCCCAGCCGTGCTGCTCTGCTGTAGATAAGAGCTGCAGGATTAGCCCCCCAAAAGGGAAACTCTCCTCTTGCCCCGAGGTTTGGGTGTTTGGCACCAGCTGCTCTGCAAGGGGTGAGATCTGTGCTCAATCCTGTTTGTGCTGCAGCCAACAGGATTTGGGATATTTGTGGAGCACGTCAGAAATCTGTGTCTAGCTGAGCTGTTACTGTGCTGGCTGGGAATTCTCAGGCAGAGGGACAGGGACCCTCCCCCTCTCACTCCCCATCCTGACAACTTCATCAGGCTCAGTGTTGTGTGGGCTTTGGATAGAAATGCCATGTGGAGCTCTGTCATCTTCTGGAGGGAAGTCTGATTATCCCAGCTGAGTTGGGATACCTCACAGTTTACAACTGAGTTTGGTTGTCTCAAACTTTACACATTTTATACTCTCTGCTTTATGGTCCAGGATGGATGCACAGTAAATCATAGAACATCCTGAGCTGGAAGGGACACGATGAGGATCATCTAGTCCATGTAACTTGGTGAAGCAGGAAATGCTTTAAAATTCTGAAAAGTTCCCTGATTGGAAACACTAAACTCAAGTGCAAGGCATGAGAAGAGCAAGAATGGCCAATGGTGAACAGAAAAAAAAATAACCCTCAGCCCTTCAGGTTGGGTCTCTGATGCTGAAAGTAGAGGCTCCTTGAGGAAATTACATGGCTGGCAGCCAAAGGAGCTCCTGCTTCTTCAGATGCTTCCTAATTAAGTTCTGGCTATTAATCTGTATTCCTGGGTCAAAGTTCCTCTATGAAATAACAAATTAATGTGAATCATCTTGAGGAAGAGGCAGGAGGTTGGTGTGATTTTAAATCAGGTGTGACCAGCCCGTGTGAAGCAGAACTGGGCTGGTTTGTGGCTGAGGCAGAGTGAAGGCTTTGGATCCATTTTAATTGATCCTAAAGCTGTATGGGCTGCCCTCTTCTCCAGTGCACTGATCAAGGGTGATGATAGAATTATCTGGGGAAAAAAAATACAGTCGGATGTCATTGCCATGCAGAGATATTCCTGTGTTCCTCAGTGCCAGGCTCTACTCCTCAGAATGTCTCACCCCCTCTGATATTTTTCATAAAGCCACTGCCATGGCATTGTTGTTTACCCAGATAACTCTGCCCATGGCAGAGGAGAACATCTTCTCCACCACTGGCTGTGCCCAGGAAGGAGAACTTTGGTGAGCTTTGGGCTCAGCCTTTTGGTAATCACCGTGGGATGAAAATCGTGCTTGAAATTAGAGACTTGCTGGAGCTGAGGGGTGTTTGGGACCAGGTCTTTCATCTCCTTTGGTACAGAGTGGAGCAGGAGCAGCATCTTGGAGGTGCCTCCTAGACACAGCCATAATTTGTGAGGGTGTAACGTGACTCCTGCATAGTTTGGAGTGAGTGAGTGGTTAGGAGGGAATGATTCAAATCTCCCACCCTTTCATGACTCGCCCAATGCTCTCTGCTCTGTTCCAGCACAGCAGCCACAGCTCTGTCAGTGTGCCCATCCTCACCTCCCTTGTATCCTACTGCATTAAAAAAAAATCCTCACCACATTTAAGGAGGGCCTGTGTGAGTGCAATTTTCTCTAAACACCTAATTTCCCAGCAGGCCAACTGCACCTCTCCTCTAATATGCAGCTGTGACACTCTAATGATGCATAAAGGACCATTCCAGGTGCCCTTCTGTGTCCATGGGAGCAGCCACAGCACCTCCCCACTCTGCTCTGCCTCATCTTCCCTGACCCACACCTCTCCCAAAGCCCTGCTTTGTTAGGCAAGAGAACCTCAGAGCAAGTTGGATTTTAAGTCAGGTGCTTGTTGTCCATTACCAACTGCCCCAAAGCTGAGCTCTGCCTTCCAGAGCAGCTGATCCTTCTGAACACTTCACTTTTATTAGTCTGAGATTTGACTTGGGAGACTCAGGAGCACCAAGATGGACTTTTTTCTTAGGGTTGAAAGTATGGATGGAATTTAAAGCAAGTGAGGAAAGAGGCTGTAAAAGACCTCGCTGTTATTCACTTCTATGGGGCAACACAGGTGATGAAAAGCAGGGAGGAGGAAAATATATTACTGGTAATTGAGACAAGCTGTGTGAAGAGGGGAACAGACAGAGGCCAAGAGAGATTCTCGTTCTGGATTCAAAAAGCAGATAAAAAACACCAGCAGAGAAATGAAATTAAAAGTAGAAAAATGGAGGGTAGAGATTTATACATCTCTCATTAGAAAAATGAGCATTAAAATAAGATATTCTGGACAAGTAAGATCTGGTACATTAACATCAGCTTTATGGAGTAGTTCATGGAACTCATGGATCCAGTGACTGTCCAGACTGTGGGACAGAAGGGTGGCCCTGTGGCTTCACCAAGTGGAGTCACCAAGGAAATCACAGCTAATAACTGAAGAGCTGCCTCTGAAAATCCTGGTTTTGTTTCCTCACCCCTCCAGCCCAGCTCCTAGAAGAGAGGGAACCACTCCTCCTCAGCCCCAGAGCCAGGATAATCTCATCTTTTTGGGAGCCCACTGGCACAGCCCCCATTTCTCCTCATTGAGGACGTGTCAATGGAAATGCCTGTGTGCCCCTCAA
This sequence comes from Sturnus vulgaris, assembly GCF_052056855.1. Taxonomy (NCBI): domain Eukaryota; kingdom Metazoa; phylum Chordata; class Aves; order Passeriformes; family Sturnidae; genus Sturnus; species Sturnus vulgaris. The sequence continues at coordinate 4,418,950 of NC_142267.1, read as the reverse complement.
TTCTGCACACGCTGCGTGTGCAGCCCAGGAGGGAGCAGGGAGAGCAAACCTGGTTTCCCTTTTTCTCCATCTCCTGCTGCTCTCCCCATCCCTAATTGAGATCTGCTGCAGGAGATGTGGAGGCAGTTTGGGGGAGGAGGCTAGGGATGGTTTTCATTAATACAACTGTTGAAGGTTCCTTGTGTTCTGCCTAATCCTTTGTTTGCCCTCGTTCTGTATCAACTGTGAACACAAGCCATCGGTTTAATTAGTGGGAAATAGGAGCAGCAGCACAGAGCATTGTGGAGCTTCCCCTCCTTGCTCTGAGTGGATCACTCCAGTCTGGAGCTGGGTTTTGAACTTTGGAGAAGGTGATGGGACGTGAGATAAAATGCAGTTCTGCTATGTGATGCCTCTTCAAGTTTCCACTGCAAAGCTGCAGCACTGGAAGGCTTTAACTTGGGCACAGCTGGATGTTCATGATCATTCCCTTCTGCTGGAATTTTATTTTACAGGATATACCCCAGGAATATATTGTTGCAGTAAAGGCAAAGGTTTGGGAGCCAAGAGAGGGATGGGAGCAGTTCAGAAATTCCCTTTATGCCTCCCTGATTTTGGAGTGGAAGGAAAAAGCAGGGAAGGTGGGTGATGAATCCATGCCCAGTGCACTGCTCCTTCTGCTGCCTTGATGTGTAAATAACAGATAAAGGTACTGGATAGAGTTTTCCTGAGAAAAAGGAACTTTGAAAGTCTGTGCTGTTTGCCTTTGATAACCATTCTTTAGCCTATACCCAGAGTGTCCAGCACCACAGTATCTCATCAGCTTTAGCCCAAGGTGTGATTCTGTGATCAAAGTGCAGCCTTTAACCTGCCTGTAGCACTGAGTTGTTTCTCAGCATCTCTTTCCAGTAACACTGTTCTCTCTTAGTGTAGGTTTGTGATTCCATCCATCCATCCTTGCAGGAAATAACTCAGGTCAAATCAAGTCGTGCCTTTGCCCCCCTGCATCCTCACCAGAAAAAGTCCTGTAAATCTCTTATAAGTAGAGTTTCCTCCTTTCCATTAATCCTACAGTTTAAAATGACTTTGTAATGAAACTTTTTAGGACTTCAGTTCATCATGATCTTTTGTTAAAGAGCCTAACAAACCTCTCCTAATTGCTCCAGCACGTTCTGACTTGAACCATGGGAGATTCAATCCAAGGGGGAAAAACAAAGATTAAAAACTATCCCCAAAGAGCTCAGTTGTGGGTCCGTTCCAACCAAGATTATTCTGTGATCTGGAAATGAAGATTAAATATTTCAGTCTCTGGAGCTGTAATTTTTTTTTTTTGCCAAGTAAATCATTTGACCAAGCACATGTTTCTGGATCTGCTCTGGCACAGAAAGCACGTGGGAAGATGCTGCTTCCAGGAGGCTCACGTGGATGGAGAAGAGTTTGTATCATGAAATCCCACTCTTCTTCAGAAACTGCTCAAATGCCATTACAGACAGCACACAATTAGTGCTCTGACTCTGAGCTGTTTGGGTGTAGCAAGATAATTCCCAGTTGCCAACTTTCTTCTCCATTTCCAGGCTGACTTTCAACATCTCTTTGTTTCTTGCAGCACGACTTTCTGAGTAATAGGAGATGATTTACTGGATGTCACATCTAAGCTTTGATGAGCTCTTAAGGTGAATCTTCAATAAATTAAATGTTTTTCAAGAGCACAAAGCTACATGAAAACTAAACAACCAAAACCACCCTGGGTTTGCTGCCTGCCAAGCTCTTGACTTCCAGAATGTCAGTCCCTCTGCAAAATCATTTGCACTACACAGTAATGAGCTCAGTTGTTCCTTAGATATCCAGAAATGTTTATTATAGTTAATATGTTTATTTTTAATAGTTATAAATGTGCAATATTTATGATACATTGTTCTATATATAATTTATCAAGGTTATTTAATATAATAAACAGCATTAAATATTATTTGTACAGGGTTGTCTGTCCCTCTTGGAGACAGCCAGGAGTGACATTTTGCTCCTTACAGCCAGTGTGGCTTCAGCATCTCCCCACTGGTTTCTCATATCTCCCTTTTCCAGTGAAAGTCCTTGTGTTCCAGTCACTTCTTGGTCTTCCTGGTATAAACTGAACAAATTAAGTCATTTAAAGTCTGACTCTTGATTAAGATTTGCAGGCCTTAAATATCCTCTGTCTTCCTTCCCAATATATCCATGCTGGGCACTGTGTGTGGGCTATTCATGGAATCACAGAACAGTTTGGGTTGAAAGGGACCCTCAGGATCCTGCAGCTCCAATCCCCAGTTCTGGGTGGGTTAACAGGGTGGCAAATTAAAATAAAGGAATCGATGTGCCATGTCCATGTGGAAGGATCAGCCTCTTCCTGTCTGTGCTTGCTCATACAGATTAGGTGTGTTACAATAAATCAATGGCCTCGATTCCTACGCAGGCACTGGAGGAATGGCAGGACTGCAGGGATGGATAAAGCCGAGGTTTTATCACTCTTTCATCAGTAAACGTTGCAAATGATCGATTAGACAGGGAAATGTTCAGGACAGCTTTTGATTATCAGGTTGTCAGGTTCTTCAGCCCCCCTGAAGTGCGCTGGGGCTGCCAGGGATGCTCCAGCTGGGAGATCTCATCCCTTGGCACCGACCGAGGGCTTCCATCCCTTCCCCACCCCCTGTGCCAAGGCTGGGGCGTTTCTCTCCTTCCATCCACCCATTCTGGGGCACGCTGCAATTACTGGAATCAAGCAACTCTCAAATATCTGGGCCAACAGCCCCGATTTGGAATTAATCAGAGTTTTAATTGGACAGAGAGCGATCCCTCCGCGCTCGCTGCGACGTCTCCTCTCCCCTCCCACCCACGGAGCCGCTGCAGGGTGTCTGGGGGAAATGAGACGTGCAGCCTGCCCTGCCTGGTAAAAGCCTGTTTAAGTGATCAGCCACAGACTTGGCTGGAATATTAGGCAGTAAAACAGGTTTTCTAGAAAATGAGATTGCCCCTGGCACTGGTAAATCCATTCGGAGATTCACGGAAGTCGGGTGGATATGGTGACATTTGGGAGGCAATAGGTATTTTTCTTTCTTAATAATTCTGATATGGAGGGACTATAAATTAAGTAGTTTTCAAAGGCAGAACCTGATCCTGCTCTTGCTGTCGTTTCCTGCCTGTTTTGGTCTCACTGATTTCACAGATTTTCATACAGGGAAAGAAAGCTGGGATGTAATTTCTGAAGTCACACTAAAATCCAGGCATCTTTCCTGCTTTCTGGTAGGGTTCATGTACATAGAGAGTGACTGGCTCTGCTCCATCCAAACCCTGATGCTTTTATGCAAGGAAAAAGAACAAATGAGTGTTTTACCCAGGGCAGGGTGTGACAAGAGTGATGCTTTGGGCCTCAGACATCTTTTGGGAAGGATCCTTGTCCCAGCAGCACCTTTAGGACCCCTGGGATGGGTGTCTATCCAGGCAGGCTGGTTTACCCCAACACTTATTTCTCTGAATGGAGTGAGATGGGAGATGAGTGCAATGTGTGGTTTTAGTAAATTAAGCGTTACAAATGCTGCTGCCACCCTTCCCCCCTCGCATATGTTCCTGCTTTTCCCAGTATTAAAAATACAAATAGTCTGCAGTGCAAAATTCCTGAATCTTATTGCCTCATCCACCACTTCCAGGAGAAGTCTTGTGTTGTAGATGCCAAGTGGATGCTCTTGGTCCTGGTGGTACAGAATGGGTCCATAACAGCAAGATTCTGCACGTTTGGGCCCCGTCCTTACTAGATTCCCTTTTACATATTGCTGTGTTCCAAGAGGAAGAAACAAATAAATGCAGAGGTTTTCCCCAAGGCTTCAACAGCAGTTGGGAGGATTTGGATTACTGTTGGCTGGGATTAAGTGTCTGGTGTGGGCTTGAAGAGATGAAGCCCAGCAGCAGCAGAGGACGTGGCCCTGGCAGCCTCCTGGCCCTTGGGTGTAGGAGGGGGTGAGTCTGGGAAAAGCAGGGGATTTCAATTCCTTACATCCAATATTTTATTCAGAACTGGGAATGAAGAAAGGTAAAAGAGTTCTTCAGAGTGGAGAAGAGAAGGTTCCAGTAAGGCTTTAGAGCCCCTTTCAGTGCCTGAAGGGGCTCCAAGAGAGCTGGAGAGCCAGGACAACAGGGAGTGGCTTCCCACTGCCACGGGGCAGGGGTAGAATGGATATGAGGAAGGAATTCTTCCCTGTGAGGGTGGGCAGGCCCTGGCACAGGGTGCCCAGAGCAACTGTGGCTGCCCCTGGATCCCTGGAAGTGTCCAAGACCAGGTCAGATGGGGCTTGGAGCAGCCTGGGACAGTGGAAGGTGTCCCTGCCCATGGCAGGGGGTGGAAGGAGATGAGTTTTGAGGTTCCTTCCAGCCCAAACCACTCTGTGACTTTCCAAGAGTGCCAAGCCATGCCCTGGGCAGGGAGGAGAGGAGGTGGTGCATGGCTGGCAGGAGCAGAGCAAAGGACCCCTCTGGGTGTGAGGTGGATGCAGGGGAGGTGGGAAAGGCAGCCCGAGGCTCCAGCCTTGCTCAGGGGGAAAAGCAATTCCTGCAGGCATTACCCCCAGCTTGCCCTGCATCACCCGCTGGCAAATCCAGAGCAGCTTCAGCAGAGAGCAGACTTGGCACCCCCGGCGCTCCCAGGGAGGGCTGATGCTCCAACAAACCTGTCAGAGCACATGCCCTGACTTTTGGGAAGTGCTGAAGTGTCTCTGGCTTCAAGCACAGTCCGTGGGAGCTGCAGGTGTTTGCATCCCTGGATCTGACAGAGGGAGATGTGCTGGCTCCCTGTGCTGCCCAACTTCCACAGATATTAAGAGGCTGCTGTTAAACAAACTGCTCCAGCATCATCCTTGGGATGTGTGCCAAAGTTCAGCCTGGTGCAGTGTGAAAAGGGAAGATAGAGAACCTGGGGAATGGAGATCCATCACGGAAGCACTGACAGTTGCTTAACTGAAATATTTTCAAGCCCTGATGGCAGGATAATTTTGTATATCTGACTTTATTTTTAGAGCTTGATTGATAGTTGCAAAGAGGGAAGAGGAGAGCTGGAATTTTCTTCCAAAGGAGTCTGCAAGCCCAGGTTTCCTGTTGTGCCATGTTACAGTGACTTTCAACACGATTCTAGTTTCTGATTAAAATAATTTACCATGTTTCTGCAGCCAGCAGGAGGTTGAAGCAGTTTGTGCAATGCAAAATGTAATAAATGTTTCTGAAGGCAGGGAAAAATATTTAGCAAATCTGGAGTCAAGTCCCATCTCTCTTAATTTGGCTAAACAAGGCAGTAGATAAGGCTCTTGCTTTTGCAGAGCAGGAATTTCAATTACTTGCAGGAAGTTTGCAAATTAGGAAGAAGGAGGTTAACAATGAAAATTATTTCCTTAGGTTTGGAGCTCTGCAACGTGATTTAGAAGTGATTAAAACGATAAGCAACTCCGTAGTCCTTGCCAGTGCCTGTGCACTCCAGTTATTTATGGCAATGAGTGCTGGGGGCAGGACTCTGTCCTCTCCCAGCAGCTGCTTGCTGCTGTTTTGGTGCCTCAGGTAGCATGAAGGAGCTGTTGGTTGCCATTAGGATTTTGGCCTGGGCCAGGCAGGCAGAGAGAATATTTTAAAAGCAGAATATTTAGAGATAAAGGCTGCAGGAGTAAGGCATCAGCCTGTGAGAGCAGGTCTGACCTCCTGCCAACCCAGGGCTCTGCAGGGGCAGGAGCAGCACAGGGCAGTTCCAGGTTGGGAATTGGATTTCAGGGAGACAAAGCTTAGAAGCCTGAGGGCAGATAATGCTGGAGCTATTTTCCTATACCACATTTTTATTTTTCCTGATCTCTCACCACTCCTGATGCTCTGCCCTGTGTTCCAATCTCCTTGCAGGTTCCTGATGTCTGGTGCAGGAAGCAGGGGGCACAGACCAAGCCAAGATCTCACCTCCAGCTGTGTATCTAAAAGCAGGTTTATTTGCTTTTTCTGGGGTTCCACTGAACATGAGGACCCAGCTCTGCCTGTGGAGTCACCCAGGCACTGGAGCCAACACCAGGCTCAGGTTCTGAGGAGGTGCCACCTCCAACTCTTCCAGAACCTCCTGGACTCACCTGGACATATCCAACACTTTGGTGTTTCTAGTGAAATACAAAAGGGCAGAAGATGTCAGAGGTGACTGTGTTGCCAACTTTTTGCTTTAGTACAAGTTCAGCCCAGGTAGAGCTGACACCAAAGAGACTCTAGGGGTGCTTGATCCAAGCCAAGATCCAAGCAGGGAGCTCATGTTCTATTTTATCTGATAAAGAGGCTAAAAGAAGTATTGTTCCAGAAAGCTAAACATGAGCCATCCTATCCAAGAAAAAATCACCAAAAAAAAATCAGTATTGATTTCCATTGAAATGGAAATGAGGTGATTATATGAATGCTACAGGGATGGGGTACTTGAGGAAAGTGGTTTGTTAGAACCTAAAGGCCAGGCTGGTCTGCATTTGGTTCCTCTGGATGCTCCCAGCAGCATTTTACAGGGATGGGGTAGTCCACAGGGGGCTGGGGAGCCCAAGAGCTGCCCTTGACCCACTGCAGTGACATCTCCAGCAGCAGCAGCAGGATTTTTAGGCATCAAGCTTGTACATAAAGCCCAGGGATAGAAAGCTCACAGCCAAATTAAATAAAGGTACCAGTGTTTTCAGTGTTGTTTGATTTATTTTCTGTTCTGCTTTTTCTCATTCTCTCATTAGGCAGCTGCTATTCTGTGGCCACTTTTATTCTCTTCCCATCAGTTGGTTGCATTGATAATCAATCTTTTGAAGCACAGGGTCTTTTCCGGGTTTGAATTCTTTGGATTTTATTAAATAAATGTGCATTTGTGTAGAATGGAAACTTTGCTCCTTATCAGGATCATCTGTCTTGCTGAAATGACTTGGAACAGCTGTTCCATGAAGCAAAATCTGATAGAAACACAGGGACTGGATATAAACACAAACATTAGTCACTATGGAAACTAAAGTCACTGCAAGATGCCTCCAAAAAGCTGTGTTTCTATATGTTTCTCATCCTAACCAAATATTCCCAGGGGATTTTGCCAGCCACTTCATTCAAAGCCGTCTGGGAATGTTCTGCCTGCGTGCATATGGATCACTTGGGAGCAGCACCACAGCTTTGGGTACCACAGAGCTCTGCTGTCAAAATTGATGGGTTATTGATTTATCCAAATTCCTGGAGGCTGGCAAAGGACAAACCAGCATTTAAAAACATCAAAGGGCAGAGCTGAATCTAGGGACTTGTGGAAATGAGAGCTGGAGCTTTAGGCTGTGGGTTTAACCCACTTCCAGCCCCATATCCCATCCCAGCAGGTATCTCTGTGGTGTGGAGGGTCTGTGCTGGGCTGTAATCGGGATAATCAGGGGGCTTTGCTCCCCATCTGCCAGTCCTGTGACTTCTCCATGCGTTTAAAAAATATGTTGATGAAGGAAGAAGCTCTATCCACTGCCAGAAGGGCTGCAATTAAAAACCAGTTTCTCTGTTGACAGAGGAGCTGCATCTTTAGACAACCCTTGGAGACTGTAAAATAAATGTGGTTGCTGGATGAGACTGGCACCTTGCAGGGATGAGCCAGCACAGGCAGAAAAAGAAGTTTGCAAGGTACAGAAATCACCAGCACTGGGCAAAAATGGGTTTGTCTGGAGGCAGCAACTTGTGCAGCCACGGGTGGTGTAATGGCCCTGGGGTCGTGCAGCATCTGAACACATCCTAAACCCTCTGCAAAGGAGATGCTTCTGCTTTCTTGGGCCTTCGTGTCCTTTTTGCAGGAGTTTTAAGAAAATCCTTGGTCTCCATAGCAACTGCTGGCTGTGTGGCACGTGTGGATTCCTGTGACACAGCCGGGACTCGGGACCTTCAAACCAGGGAGGGAGCTCAGCTCCCAGACAGAAACACCAGCAGGGCTGATGTCCTGCCTGCTGCCACCCCTCAAACCCTGCACTCTGGGCAGAGGGATGCACTGACTGGCACCTTGTGTCCCTTCTGTTGACAAAGTGGTGAATGTTTGGGTGCCTGCAGGGAGCAGAGATGCAGTTTCTCATCATTAATGCTCTTTATTCACCCAATCCCCATCCCCAGGCCGTGTCCATCCTTCCTTGTTTGTCTGTCTTGGGCAAGGTGTGGAAATTTCCCCCCTGAAAGGACGGTCAGGCATTAGAACAGGCTGCCCAGGGAAGTGGTGGATTCACCATCCCTTGAAGTGCTCAAAAATCTGGTCGTGGCACTTGGGGACAGAGTTTAGTGGTGCTTAAGGCACTGCTGGGTCAGTGGTGGACCTGGATGATCTTTAGAGGACTTTCCCACCCTCAATGATTCCACGATGATTATTATTTGCTGAATTGCTCCAGTGGAGCTGGGAACACGTCACAGCAAAGCAATGGGTCAGGCACTGTGTGTGAAGGTCTCGTCTGTCCCCTGACCAGCAGTTGCTGGCAAAATGCAATTCCCATTGGAAATTTAGATGGTGGGGTTTTCTCTCCCCCTGCGTCTTTCTTCATAATTATTTTATCATTCATTAGCTTTACCAAAATCCCCTTTTAGACTGAGCCCCTCCTCCACTGATCACCCACACGATTTAGCGGCACTGGAGGGAACAGAAAACCGGAGAAAGGAAACAATCCCGAAGGGGTTGAATAGCCAGTTCTGCTGAATGCAGCGAGCTTTGGCGACCGGATTCACTCGGACTCCTCCTCCTGTGTGCAAAGCCCAGCCTGGCTGCTCCTGTGAGCCTGTCCCATGCCAGACTGAGCCGACTTGGCAGGCGCTGGGCTCAGCAGAATAAATTATCCCGCTTTGTCAGCTCCTTCCCCCCACTCCTTGCAAGGATTCATCATCCCAGGGGAGAGGAGGGGGCTGTGCCGTGGGGCTTGGCCCCGGGGATGGTGTCATTGTACCCACGGCAAACATTTGGAATAAAGAATAAATCGTCCCACGAAGTCAGGCGCTGTCAGCAGCAGCAGCAGAAGCCGGGGGGAGGAAATTTGGGTCATTCATCCCTTCCGAGGAGCGATTCACAAAGTCAGAACGGGTTTGCTTGGGAGGGAGCTCGGAGATCATCTGGTGCCAGCCCGTGCCCGGTGCCAGCCCGGGGAGACGCCTCCCGCATCACCAAACGTGTTCTCCGTGCCTTGGGAGGGATGCAGAACTCCGCGTCCATCTCCGCTCCAGCCGGCAGCACCAGCGGCGTGGGATGGGCTGGGAATTCTGCTCCCTTTGCTTTGCCTTCTCCTCCCTGCATTTACTGGCCCTTGGTACCCCCAAAGAGTTTCCTTTACAAAACAAAAAAACAAAAAAAACAAAACAAAAAAAACCCACAAAACCCCAAAACAAACAAACAAAAAAAACAACAACAACAAAAAAACCCCAACCAAACAAAAACAAACGAAAAAAATTAAAAAAAAAAACAAAAAAACAAACAAAAAAAAAAAAACAAAAAAACCCACCAAAAAACAGAAAAACCCAAAAACCCAAACCAAAAAAACAAAAAATCAAATAAACAAACAAAACCAAAATAAAAAACCAACCAAAAAAAAATAAACTGCCAGTGTAATTAATAATAATAAGGGTAATTATAAAATAAATTTGGGGTCTTATTCATTTACCTCCCATTTTTTGGAGTTGTGTTAAATCCTCGGGGCCCAGCTGAGCCAAGCACTGCAGTGCCTATTTCAGTGCATCCCTAAGGGCATGAGCCTGCAGTGAGCCTCCAGGATCGAGGGGAATGAGACAGAGGCGAGAAACATCCCCTGGTACATCAGGATAGAAGAAAACCCCATGGGAGAAGGGAATTGCTTCCAGAAAAATGGTTTCCTAGTCATGGCCAGCATGAACTGACTGGGGGCTCCCGAGTGTTTAATCCCAGGGTTTGTAGTGATGGATTCAGGTTGGACAGTGGCAGCTTCCCAAATCCAGCAAAACTGGGTCTTTAATCTGCTCACAAGATTCCTGAGCTGGATACCAAGACATTATCTTCTCCTTTGGATGAGGGATGGTACAAAAAGAAAAAGGAGGAAAAAAGAGGCACATTATGTGAATTTATTTGCATCTTCCAACAATAATCCAGTCATTCTACCCAGGAAATGCCTGTCCTGCTTAATGCCCCTTTATGCAATTTTTTTTTCATGGTGCCCAAGAGTTTGTTTGTTTATTTATTTACAGATTTCTTTCGCTGGGGTGGAAAATGAGGGGCAGAAGATGCCATTACCATCTTATTATACCATTTTATTATGATTTATTTTGCAAGTAGTGGCTTGCCTGGGGTTGTCTGAGCCCCTGGGAGGTGGGAGAATTCCAGGTCCTGAAGCCCCAGCTCTGCAGTTGGAGCTCCAGAGCAATTCCATTTCCTACAGCAAGAAATGGCAGTTGTTGAGGTGGTTACTTCCATCCCAACTTTATACCAGCCCCAAATGCCTCCAGATACCAGGCATAAAACTGCATGTAACATTTTGCCTCTTTTGCATAAATTTCATCTGGAAAAGGCAGAATTGTGAGGATTTTGGAATGGGTGCCTTATTTCAGCTTTGCTTGCTAGAAACGATCCTGTTGCTCCGAGTAATTACACAATAAATTTGTGAGAGGGATATAAAGCTGTAAAAGCAGTGGTAATGGTTTGCAATTTAATAGCTGAATTGTAAATGAATTTTCCTATAGCAGCTTTAATGCAGCGGGCTGCTACAATTAAGAGAACATTCTTTGGGGTGCCTTTAATTTTTTGTTGTTGTTGTGAAGTTCAGTGCCATTAATTCCCTGGTTTAAAGAAACCAAACCATTAACCACTTCAAGCCATAAAAGCCAACTTTGACTTCCTCTGCTGCCAACAAAATTTTGTCTTGGAAAAGGTGTTTTTACCCCATTTGGCTCTTGCATTTTCTTATAGTAGTGAGTGTGGGGTTGCACCATCGATTGACCTTATGCCCTTCATCCTCTTTTCATCATCATCCCTCTTGCTCCTGTGACATTGGGATGGAAAGATTTGGCCACGCAGGGAAACCCTGCTCACAGCATTTAGCATCTCTTCTTAATTTGTTATTTGACAAAGGATTATTTAAATGGGCTCTGTGTGTTCCCCTCTGCAGCCTTGGGGCTCTCTGGGCACAGCAGGTCCCTATTTTGCCCCCACTGTGTGAATGCTCTGTGCAGCAATGGAGCCCTCGTCCCCATCCACACTTCCCATTCCTTCCTCTTCCCCTTTCCAACCCTCTGGATTTCAAATGTCATTCCCCAGCAGCTCAAGCCTTTGGAAATAATCTTCCCAGAGTGGGTGGCCCCAGCACTGCCCCTTCCCACAGCAGTGCCAGCCAGTGCCAGCTCTTGGTTTCCCTCATCAGGCTCCTCCTTCTCACATTCCCCTAATTACACCTTCCCTGTGTTTGAAGGAAATGCCAGGAAATCTGGTATCAGATCTTGGAATCATCTTTGGGCCAAGTGAAATTGTTGCTGATTATTGATGGTGTGTGAGAACATTTCCAGTACCAGCTGCTGTCCCCATAAAGGAGCAGGGAACTGGAGCAGCAGGGTGTGTCACCAGTGCAAAGTGACACAGGCAACCTTAATCTGACTGTGGTGGGTGATAATTAAAGGCACAGTTGTGTGTAAGAGGCCGATGGAGACCTGAACTGCTCCGAGGGGTGACTCCAAATCCCCTCCTGCCATCACTGAATCCAGATTGAGGGGAATGTGTAAATTAGTGCATGTCCTAATGCAAGTTTCTCTCCTTTGCATCCTTATTGTCATCACTTGAGCATCAATTTCAGGGTCTTTTCCATTCTCCAGCCCTTAAAAGTTGCTGTTTGTGCTACAGTCCATGGTGTGTAAATTCCTGCCCCACTCCCAGCAGGGCTTTGACCTTGAAGTTATTCCTCCATAACCATAAAAACTCTGCTGCCTCGTTGTGTTCCAGGCTGAGGCAGGTAACAGAGAAAAATGATTTAGTGAGGATTGGTCTGGACGTGCTGCATCAAGCAGGGGTAGTCTGGTCTTGCTGTGGGGCACAGATTTGTGCCCAATTGTGTGACCAAGGTCTGCCTATCACTTCCAAAAAACCCCCGAGGGATCTCTGGATGAGCTGGGGGCAGCACTGCCCTGCACAGCAGCCACGGAGGGTGGGAAGGTGTTAACTGCTCTGGATGGGATGAGATTCCTGCTCGGGGGCCGTGGAATCTGCTGGGGGAGGCAGAGGCAGTGGGTGCCGATTCTGGAGAATTCCGAGATGCAAATGGGGAGCAGGGGGAGGGAGGAGGGAATGTAAGGACCCATTGTAAAGCCTAAAGGCACCGCTGCAATCCCAGCGCAGGGCAAGGGATGGAGTCTGTGCCAGGGGGCTGCAGGCAGTAAAAACGCTTCAAAATGATGTTCCTGATGAACTTTAAATCTCTGACTCCATTTCATGTACCCTGTGTGAACACACCCGTGTGAGGCGGAGCCGTTCAGGGGATCCACTGCAACTTTCTCAAGGAGCTAAGAAAAATTGAGAGAAACTTTTTTTTTGTTTTTCGCCCCGTACTTGTTGTTGACCTTGAAATTTGCCACCTGCCACAACAGCCAGTCTGGTGAAACCTGTCCTGTCCCACCTGTGTGTTTGCTGGGGATGGAGGTAATTTGTGTAGCCTGGGACAGTGTTTGAGCAGCACCCAGCAGAGGAGCACTGCAGCCTTTTTAGTGAACAAGTGCTTCAATAATATAAATATTTAAGTACAATAAACAATTATGATCAAGTTTCTTGGGTGACTGCACACAGCAAGTGATTTTTAAATTCATTTCCCATGGGTATTGAGGCTTCACATTCACTTTCTGTGGATGTTCATGCTAATAAAACTTCATTGCACAGAAAGAGAACACAAGAGGGATGCAAATATGACAAGGGCAAATTTGCTTAAGAGTTCAAATGAATATTCACCAACTTTTAATTATTTTTAAGTATTCATTCCTATTTGCTATAAAAAAGATTATTTTATCTTTATTCTCCAAGCTCAGTGAAGCGTGTTTGAGGTATAATATGTATTTCCTTGTACTAATGGAAAGTTTTGTTACCAGCAAGTAAGGAGTGCATTTAAAATGTGCTTTATCTTCAGGAAATGTCACTACTAAACCCACATGAGTTACCATCATCCTGATTAACATCTGTATTTCAACACATCTTGCATCCTAAGGCTGAGATCTCCCTGGTTTTCCCCTCCTTTCAAGCTGCAGATCTCAGATCCAGATCCTGACACCATTATTTTCCTCTGATTTTCCTTGCTCATCTTTTATCTGGTGCTGCCCTCAGTTATGAGGATGCTGGAGAGGCTTTTCCTCCACACAAGCTGAGATCCCCTCTGGAAGGACTTGGGGGTCACCGTGGCTCCGTTTTGCCTGAGGCAGAGGGAGCACAGTTTTGACATCTTCATTTGATTTCTGTCCTGGAATTGAAAGAGATGCAAATTAGCAATAATGAATATTTTCATTAAAAGTGTCTAGACATTTCATCTGAGAACAGGATAATGATACTTCTGCTTTATATAAAAAAGTCTGAAGTAGACCCAGGATTATTTTTTTTTTTTTTTGTCAGAAAAGATAACATTTATTTTTTTAAAAATGTAATTTAGTGTAAGTGAAATTAGGGTAATTGCTAATTATGTCACTGCAAACGAGGCAGATCTTTATCTTGAATTAAGCTGGTCTGGTGCAGATTATGAACCGTTACTTTCATGAGGTGGCATCAGAAGGCAAAAAATGTCAGTGAAACAGTCCTGAGTAATTTCTCGTGCTTATCAAGATCTTTTGGATAGGGAGGGGTGAGAGGCATGAGGGATGGAGCATCATCCCCTCTCATTGCAGGCGTTTTATCCCAGAATGGTTTGGGCTAAAAGGGACCTTAAAGTTCATCCAGTGCCACCCCTGCCATGGGCAGGGACACCTCCCACTGTCCCAGGCTGCTCCAAACCCCAGTGCCCAACCTGGTCTGGGACACTGCCAGGGATCCAGGGACAGCCACAGCTGCTCTGTGCCAGGGCCTGCCCACCCTCCCAGCCACGAATTTCTCCCTAATACCTTCCAGATAAAAACAGCCAGCTACCTAGATAAGATAGATAATAGATAGATAGATAGATAGATAGATAGATAGATAGATAGATAGATAATAGATAATAGATAGATAATAGATAGATAGATAGATAGATAGATAGATAGATAGATAGATAATAGATAGATAGATAGATAATACATACATACATACATACATACATACATATCTTTTCCCCTTTTCCATTTGTCTCCTGCTGTGTCAGAGCAAGCTCCCACTTCCAGCCCTGCATTCCCCACACCTCAGCTCACATCTCCATCAGGATTTTCTAGGCCTGTTGTCCCACCCTGGGCCCCTAGCACCGTGACAAACTTAACACCCAACAAAACTTCATCCCAGGTTGTTCAATGGGAACTGGTTTTATTTTCCATATGTACTGGAAGGAAGTTAATAATAAAAAACTCACCCTGGAGTCAAGTACTGCAGAATGGAGTCAGGAACCTTATAGGATAAACATATTATCCTCATACAAGCTGCAGTACCTGGGTATTGGAAAAATTAAATGCACTTGAATAGCTTTGCAGATATATATCTCTGTCTCCATAAAACCTACTGACAGTGAGCAAACACAAGAGCTTGGCAGTTGTCCTGCTTGGTTTAACTGCCTTTGGTGGATTTTATATCCATCACCTTCTTAAAATTCCTATGTCAGCAATCCTGGCAGCTTCTTGTCCTGAAGACTTTGGGGTGATGGAGATGCTGGTACCCACAGAACCTCCTGCATCCACTGGAGCCTCCCAGCATGCTTAGATTTTTCTAAGGAATCCATCCAGCTGTGCTTTTAAAAAATTATTATTTATTTAGCCTTTGGGGGAGGGTGAGGGGGACATTACATATCTGCCCTGGCTTTCTCTGTCACTGCTCAGTGATTCCCTCTCTCTCTCCACCCTTCCCTGGGAGGGTGGGCAGGCCCTGGCACAGGGTGCCCAGAGCAGCTGTGGCTGCCCCTGGATCCCTGGAAGTGCCCAAGGCCAGGCTGGACAGGGCTTGGAGCAGCCTGGGACAGTGGAAGGTGTCCCTGCCCATGGCAGGGGATGGAACAAGATGAGCTTTAAGATCCCTTTAAAGGAGTTTAAGGTCCCTCCAGCCCAAACCACTCTATGATTCCATGATAAGAACATCAGCTTTCCCTTGGATCCCTCTCGCTCCACCAAGCCATCATTTGAAGGCATCTCCCTGTTCCCCATTTTCATAAAAAGCTATTAATATTAATAACATTAATAAGTCTCACCTCCATGAGCAGAAGATAATGCTCCAAGCCTTCTTTCTAAGAAGACTGAGCTCCTGCTGGCATTGCAGCTGATGACCAGTGTAACCCATCTGGGACCACAGAGTGCTCCCAGCAGCAGCTGGAAATCAGCTGGAGGGACTTGGGTGGGGCTGTGGCAGCTCACAGCTCATCAGCCTTACCTACAATTCTTCCCCAAAGTGCAGGAAGTGATCAGGAAGCTGTGGCAGCCACAGCTGGGGAGTGATGCTGCAGGCTGGAGGTGGCTGGGATGGGAATCGCTGCATGGGCATTTTCCTGGGCCAAAAAGCAGAAAACGCAGGAATAATGGGAACTATTTGAGATTATTTTAACTGTCAGATAACAGAAGCAAAGTGAAATGCCCAAATGAGTTGACAGCAGCTCAATTTGATCCCTGCCATGAACTGACTTAGAGCCCAAATTTTTCAAAGGCTGATAATCGCCTTGGAATTGATTTTGTACCGAGATACTTTATCACATTCGTGTATTTGGTGTGGTTTGATGGGGTTTTTAAAGAAGTAATCTGTGTCAAAGTTAAACAGACTTTATTAGAAGACACATATTCCCTACCCTTCTCTGGCTGGGTGTTCCTTTAGGGTAAATCATGGTGAGATGAAGGAATTGTTCCTGATTTAACTGGAGAGCCTCACTCTTGTTTCATGGGTTGCAGGTGCCCTCTCCCACTGGACCTTGGTCACACCCTGTTCCAGCTCCTCAGCTTCCCCATGCTCTGAAATGATGCCTGCAGTATCCTCCTACCCAACCCAAGAAAAACAACACTTGTGAATTATCTGATGTAGAGGGATTTCTCTCAATCCTGGAAAATGCTGTTTCTCACTGAATATCTGACTCCAGCCAACCTGAGTTACAAACCCTTAAAGAAATGGACATCAGTACCCTCCAAGCCCCAAATTCACAGAATCGACAAATCCATACTGATACCTTAAAACATGACTGTAATTAAAGTAATATGTATATGTAGAAATATAATGCAAATTGTTCAGCTGCCTTCTCAGTGCTGAAACTCTATCTAGGTGTATTTTTAGGTCTTTCACAGGTTAGTGGGGAATGTAATTACAGGTCTGTAATCTTATGCAATACAGGATTAGTCCACCCTGCTGGTAGCATCTTGGATAAAAACAGGGAAAATGGGAAAAGAGGGGAGGCTATTTTTATTGTTCCACACTCTCCAGCACGTTCTGTTGTTGTGAAAGGGACTGGTTTGGCAGTGGGGTGATCCCCAAACCAGGCCTGACCCACGGTTGGTGCCACTGACTAAACAAGGGAGGGTGATGGCCTTGGAGCACAATGTGTGTTCTTTCACCTGAAAGAAAAAGGAAGGACTAAATGAAGTTTCACTCTTGTCTGGATTGGGCTGTTTTGTCCCTGAAACCCCCGTGGGAATTTTGTGGATGCTCATGTGCTCCCTGCCTGCTGGGTGCCAATGGGGGACATTGTGCTGTGCATCTTAAAACCCCTTTTCGTTACAATCTGGAGTTCTCCATTTCTGAATTGATTTTAGGATTATTTTAGAGGGCTTAACCACCCTTGAGATCTTTCACCTCCTTGACAAATACTATAATAAAAAAAAAAATCACATTTCTCTGTAGCACCTTCCATTCCTAGAGTGCTCCAGCTGACCCTTCCCATGTGCTCTGCCCTGTTTCCAGTTTTGTTTTCCGGGAAGGCAGCAAAGGGCTGCTCTTCCACTGGTTCTGCCGGTGGTGTTTATTGCCACAGTTGAAACAGATGGGTGCAAATATTTATTTCTGACACCTGCCCAAATGAGGATAGTGATCTTACCTGTAATCCATCAGGCTAAAGCATCTGGAGGGTCATGAAAATTCAAAGGCGTCTGAGTTTCACCGTGCCTGTGCTAATGTCAAATCTTCATCAGAACTGACTTCCCAGGACAAAGGAGCTGTCAGATGAATGCTGATGCTCCATTAATGACAGGGTAGGGTGACCCACCCCTGCGTGTCATCATTGTTGCTGAGGGAAACACGGAGGCAAACCCATAATCACCTTTCCTGCATCTGTCCCACTAACACCTAATTTAAGTATATATTTGTCTGCTGATTGATCACAGGATTTTTTTTCACAGCACCTATTATCCTGCTATCTGAGTAAATCGCGACTGTAAAGCTGATGTCTCTGCACACTCCCCATTCTCCCCTTACCAAGAGGACAGGGAAGTCTTAGGGGGATCAGCAGGACCTGATCTCCCAAATCACCCTTGGCAGTTCTGAAAAAGCCCAACAACATCTTTACTCCCTAATTCGTGCTGGGGAAAGGAGGGGGAAATGGCATTTCATACAGACTTCACCTGAAATGACAGGACAAGGGGGGTTCCCACTGCCAGAGGGCAGGGTTAGACTGGATATGAGGAAGGAATTCTTAACTGTGAGAGTGGTGAGGCTCTGGCACAGAGAAGCTGTGGCTGCCCCTGAATCCCTGGAAGTGACCAAGGCCAGGTTGGACAGGGCTTGGAGCAAACTGGGGCAGTGGAAGGTGTCCCTGCCCATGGCGTGGAGTGGAAGGAGATGCTCCTTAGGGTCTCTTCCAGCCCAAACCATTCCGTGACTGTAAAATGTTCATGGGTGGGGGTTTCTGGGGTGGAGACCATAAATCAAAGTATTTGTGGGAAAGCAAAATGGTCACGGCACATCATCACTACTGTCTCTGTGTGCCACAGAGGGAGCACTTCACACATAGTTTGCAGTGGAGAATGTGTTAAAGTAGGAGGGCAACCAGAGTTAGGTTTTGTCAAGGTTTAGAATTTGACTGGTGAGGTGAGAGTGGGGTCATCTTGGAAATGGTTGCAGCACATTAACCTTGCTTGAATGTGTGAGTTTTAATGGCTTAATCCACCCTTCAGTTGTGGAGACCAACCCTAGCCAGGTGGGAGATGCACAACAGTTTATCTCTCTTACACAGTTCATCATCAGGGAGGCAACACCCCAACCTTGCACTGAATCCAAAGGGTTTTATGTTTAGCAGAGGCTCTGAACCTCCTGGGTAATCTGCCTTCGGTAAGGGAGCAGAACCCAAAAATGTTCAAAGTTTAGGGTCCATTGCAGCCAGAGCTCATCATGAGGCTGATACCTGCTCATGCAGGGCTGGCTGCTGACGTCTTCCCAAATAAACATTTAAACACAGGCTGAGCACACACAGACTCATGGACTGCTGTAATTCATTAAACAAATGTTGGGTTTAATAGCCCCGCGTCCGAGGCCGGTGCCATGGATGCGCTCAGCTGTGAAATATGCTGTGGAAGTCATTCGTTTGCAAAGGGGTCTAGAAATCTGCTTCCTATTAATGTAAAATGGGTTTACTGCAGGAAAATCTCTGGGATCACATTTTTCTCTCAATTATCCCTTCTCAGTGGGATTCCTCGAGGTTTGTGCCGGGTAACTGAGATGTGTCTAAGCTGGGGGGTTTGGAGCTGGGGTTTGTTTTGATCCATTAAGCTTGTATCTCGCCGCAGTGATGTAATTCCCCCAGTCTGAGACACTTTATAAACATTAATGGGTTTGTTTTCATGGTCCCGAGGGATGAGCAGCACAGGAAGGTCGCCGGGACCATTTTACCCACACAGAAAGAGAGATGGGGAAATGTGGCAAGGCAGTCACAGGGAGGAGCAGAATATTCACTCAAATTTTTAACCTGTCCATCCTCAGCTCTGTTTAGCTCAGTTTTAATAACTTATAAGTTAGTAACTCATAAGTTAATAAGTTATTACAGCAATACCACATCAGCAAGGTTTGCATAAAGATGCTGCTGATTATCCCAATTGAGGAAGGAAAGAGTTTGGTGCTCCATATTTTGTGAATGAGAGGGAGGTGAAATGCAGTTATAAATACACCTTTGCAGAGGGGAAAAAATTGTAGATATTAACAACTGCTGTAGCTTTGATGGGAATTACTCAGTGGAGATGTGCTGGAAGAGACTGTGGAACTGTGCTTTTCCTGGGGATAGCTGCTGGAGCTGCTGGTCTCTTGGACTGGATTTTCTTGGTGATAAATGGCCAGACAGATGCCTCTGGTGATATTTGGAAGGGGCCAATTGGAAGCTGGCCCTACAGCATGCCAGGGCACAACAAACCTGAGGCACAGATCAAAAATCCCACTTTGGAGTCTTTTTCCCATCACAGAAGGTCAATTTTCGAGGATGTTCTGAAAGAAGCTGGTGATACTCACAGCTCTTTCAGCTGGGAATTGTTCCTGCAAACAGAGATACATGGAGCAGATGAGAAATTAATGTAAATATACAGACAGAAGGCAATTTTTTGGAGGAAGTGAGGCAGAGGCAGATAAAAAGAGATCAGCAGAATTTATATAAGCCTTCCTCATCACAGAGGTCATCATTCTGCAGGATGACACATGGAAATTCATTTTTATTAAATTCTGGATGATTATTTAATTGGAAAAAGAAGGATTTAATTGAATCAAGTCAAAGGGCCCTATTAGATTACGTTCAACCTTAACACAGAAGGCTTTTCCTATTTAGTTAAACTGGTTCCTTTGCATATTGTACATATTAAACTATAAAAAAATGGTAATCTGAATAGCAAATTAAAGGGTTTGGAAGGCCCGAATGGTACTCGTGTGCTTCTCAGCCCTTTCTCATCTCCTAAATCTTCTCATATTCCCTTTACTGCATTCCTTAGGTTGGAACAAGAGCACAGAAGAAGGGTAGAACTCTATAATTTTCCTCCATCCATGTTTATTCCATTTACACACTCTTGAGGAATAACCTGGATGTGATGGCACTTATTAGAACACATTGCCCAAAACTGAGGGTGTTTTCCAGATTTTCAAGGCTCTCCTTGCAGCACCTGAACAGATGCTGAGTGTAGTAAGGTTGAATGAAGATTTGTGACTTCCTGGCACTGACTCAGGTTTCCCTTGTGTCCTTAGGAAATATTCCCAATCTCTTTATGCTTCATCTACATGGCCAGGGACTCCCATCCCTTTGGGACACAGACTCCTTGCAGAGCTGTCAACCTCCTGGCAAAAGCTGGAGTAAAGAAATAAAATTTAAAAAAACCCAAACCAATAATCAAAGCAATTTTGCGAAATAATATGTTTCTAATTTTGGGTCTTTAATTAGCTTTTCATTTCCATTTTTTCTTAATTTAAAGCTGATAGAAGAAAGGGATTGAAGCACATTTCCCAAAGTTTCACTTCATCCCAGTTTTGAGGTTTTTAGCAGAGGCTTGGCCTTCTGACTGGAGCTGGCACAATCCAGTTGGGTTAGGAATGCCCCATCCTTGTGCCTTTTCCTCTGGCTGATATTGCTGGATTGCTGTGACACTCTGTGCTCCTTCCAGGCGGAAGCTCAGAGAAATCAAATTCTGCTCTGAGAGATGGAAATCAATTTTAATGGATCCAGCTGTTCTGCAGCAAGGATAGGAGGAGGCATGGGAAAGGGAGAAAATCTTCCAAGATATCTTCAGGGGAGTTCAGGAGGAATTGAAAGTAGTAAGGAAAGTTTTTAACTTGCCCATGAGGCCGCAGCCAACTTTAGGTCACATTTTTTAAATAACCACGTGCTAATGTAGAAATTCTCTTAGTCAGTAAATTTAAAAAATTCCAGCTCTGACAGCACAGCAACTCAACCAGTCTATTATTAAAGTTAGATTGAGTAAGAAACATCATTTGGAATTCGACTTAGCAGCTAAATGTGTTCTTGGAAGGTTCAAAACAGCTTTAACCTGATTTTTTTATGATAAAAAAATGTGCCGGTCCTTTTAAAGCCAAGTTCCTTTTTGCTGAAGCTTTACTTTTATTCAAGTGCAATGAATAAGTTTTGCATATACGGTACTGGGATTGCACACTCAGGTTATCTGGTTACATACATAATTCTCCCATTTGCAAACAGTTTGCAGCACATATTCATGCAAATTAGGTATGAAACTGGGCATTTATCTTGATTAGAATTCAGTTTCTTTATATACTTACAGAACTTTATCTCCTTCAGGAATGGCTGAAGAGATGATGGAGAAAGAATTTCAAAAATTGCACTTATTCTCCTCGTGGGTTGTTTGTTGGCCCTCTGGGAATTCATTGAGGAAAACAGACCTTTCCACTGATATTCCGAGTGCCCTGGCCCAGCACCCAGGTTGGGTTGCAGACACTGCTGGAAACTCTCAGTCAGAAATAATTGTCCCTTGCAAAAGCCACTATACCATTTCACTGAATAAATGCTAAATTTCATGTTTTACTATATCCAGATGGTTTGATCCAGTTGGATGTAAGGACTAGATGGCACTTGACAAGGACTCAATCCTTTTGACTCTTGGAGAGCTGGTTGTACCCAGGATCCAGATCAGACCTGAGGTTTTGGGGGATCCAGGCTGCTCTTGTTGATGTTTTTCAGCAGACTGACACAGCAGATTTACCCCATTTCTGTCCCCAAAAGCTGCCTGGGGACTCTGCACACCAAACTCTCTGCTCCTGCAGAGCCCCATCCCCACAGTCCCTGGATGTGTGGGATGGTGATGAGCTCCTGCTTCACCTCCTGGCTCTCCTGGAGCCATCCCTGCAGCTCTCAACAGCAGGAGCCCTTTTCTATCCTTTTTGCTGCATTTTGAAACAGAGCTCTGCAGTGCCAGTGGTGCTGCACAAGGACACCCTGAAGTTCAAAGAACTGCCCCAAATTCTCAGCTTGTTCAGCCAAAAGCCTGAATTTGGGTAAATATCAGAGGGTTTAGCAAATTGTGCAGGGCTGTTTCTTCCCCTTTCCTTATGGCTCATGATTTTCTCTGACGTCCCCCTTAGCAAGAGTCCTTGCTCACCATCCCAGCTCCTCTCTGTGCTTCCCACACCCACCCCTGTGTCTGTGGGGCTCCCACCCCACTGCCGTGGGGGCTCCTGCCCGGTTCTTAAACCCATTTGTGAACTTTTCCAGGTGCAGATGGCTCAGGTGACAACTCACAGCATGGCTGCCTGCAGATTTGGGATGCAGGGATGGATTGGGGAGGTACAGACAGGTGGCCCGTGGTCTCCAAAGCATCCCTATCTACGGGGCTTGCAGCAACCTGGTGTAGTGGAAGGTGTCCCTGCCCAAGGCAGGGGATTGGAATGAGACGATCTTTAAGGTCCTTCCCAACACAAATCACTCTGTGATTCTCTAATTTCACTTCAGTGAGGATGGAGCCATCTGCACGGCTGCCACGGGCAGGGTGGCAGCTCTGCAGGCTTGCTGCAGCCCTGGCAAACACACAAGTGGATCCCTCTAAGGGATGGATAAGGCACAGGGAAACATCCGCGCTCCCTCTAGCAGTCGCCAGCGAATGGATGATACCAATAATTCTCGATTTTTCACCCTGGGTTCGTGCCACACGAACCGCCAGTGTAAGAGCTCTCGCACTAGTACTGCTGCAGTGCTGACAGCGCTCAGGTGGCTTTTTTCCCCCGGCCCCAAAATCCTTCCAGGGGGATTTCTGGAGCCCATTTTCCTCCACCTTCTGCAGGCAGCTGCTGGGCACGGCCACGCTCGGGGCGAACCTGGGTGCAGTTAGCAGAACGGTCCTTCATTAGTGGCGTTTTGAGCTCAGCGCGGGCACTGCAGCATCCCCGCAGCACCCCTGAACTTCCCGGGGGGCTGCGGGGGGGGTGTCGCTCCCAGCGCGGCGCGGGCATCGCAGGGTCCGCCCGGGAGGGAAGGAGGGAAGGGAGGGAGGGAAGGAGGGGAGGGACCCGCCCGCCGCAGCCGCGCACCCACCGCGGATGCCCTCGGCCGAGCTGCCATCGCCCTGCCCGGGCTGCCGGGGGGGGCAACAGGTAGGGGGTACCCCCACCCCCCCACACAACCTGTTCACCCCCGTACCCCCCCTGCGCAGCCCCCCCTGCTTTCCTTTGCACACCCCATTGCAGAACCCCTCTCCTGTATGCGCTCCCCTGGCACAGCCCCCCCTCCCTTTGTCCCCACTTGCAAAGCCCCCCTCCCTTTACACAGATCCCCTTCCCAGCTCCCCCTCCCCTTTGTCCCCCGTCTCCCTTGTCCCCCCTCTCAGAGCCCCCCTCTCACCCTCCCAGCCC
Source organism: Sturnus vulgaris (assembly GCF_052056855.1). Classification (NCBI taxonomy): domain Eukaryota; kingdom Metazoa; phylum Chordata; class Aves; order Passeriformes; family Sturnidae; genus Sturnus; species Sturnus vulgaris. Next base: position 4,395,570 of record NC_142267.1, on the reverse strand, counting down.
CCTCCCCTCGCACCGCCCCCTCGCACCGCGCACTCCCCTCTCGCTGCTCCCCTTCAGGCAGCCCCTTACCCCCCCCTGCCCAGCACAGCCCCCTGCCCGCCCCCCCCGCCGCTCCCTCTCTCACCTCTCTCTCTCTCTCTCTCTCTCTCTCCTCCTCTTCCTCCCTCCCCCCAGGCCAAAATCCTGCACATGATGGACGACAACAAGCAGCTGGCGCTGCGCATCGACGGGGCGCTGCAGGCGGCGGGCCAGGAGGTGACGGCGCTGCGCGCCGAGCTGGCGGCCACCGGCCGGCGCCTGGCCGAGCTGGGCAGCGACCCGGCCATGGAGCACGGCCCGCACGGCGCTCAAGGTGGGTCCCGCCGCGGCCAGGGGGCGAGGGGGCTCCGGGCAGACACCGGGGGTCCCTCCCGGCCGCCGCCTGCGCTCGGTGTTATTGTTCATTGTTTATTTTTTGGGGGGTGCCCGGCGCGTCCCGTCGGGCTTGTGTGGTTGGGGGTTCCCCGCTGGGTTCGGAGCGGGATCGTTCTTCCCTGCTGCGGCTGCTGCCGGCGCCTCGCTCGGCACAAGGAGGGGATCCCTCCCCACCCCTCCCCAAATACTCGCTGCCCCCCAAATCCTCCCGCCACCGTCGCCACCCCCTCTATTCCCATCCCCTCGCCGCACCCCGCCCCGAGGTCCCCCCCGGCCGGCTCTCCCCGGTAATCCCGCGCCCTCAGCCGGTTTCGTAATTCGGTAGGAAAGCAGCCATGTTACCGCCGCGATCCGCGATCCGAGCTCCGCGATCCGAGCTCCGGCCCCGCCGCTCCCCGCTCGGCCCGGCCCGGCCCGGTCCGGGGGTCGGGGCTGCGGGGCTCGGTCCGCGCACGGTGACCGGAGCCCAGCCCGGGCAGCGGCACCCCCGGCACGGTCCGGGCAGGCTCGGGCAGCCCCCGTGCGATGCGCACACCCCCTCTGCCCCCCGCATCCATGGAAAGTTGTCTCCGTGCCCCGGGGCCGAGCGTGGAAAGCGGGGTGCATCACTTGATGTGAAGGGTAAGGAAATGAGCCCGAATCGCTCCTGTAGTACTCGTGCTCTCGCCAGGGTGAAATTCAGTTTCCTGCTAATCAAAGTGCGTTGCCATCACTGATACGTTTGTATTTAAATGCTTTTGTATTTGAACGTTTATATTTCCCAAAGAATTACAGGCTTGCATGACAGTTTACCCCGAACAGAAAATAGCGCGAGCCCTCCCCTCTCCCGATAACTGAATTTACACGTGTGATAAAAACGTCAGTAGCTGTTATTTACTCGTTACTTATTTACTGTATCTCTCGGTAGAGTGGTTCGGCGCTATTTTAAATAACAGTAACATTTTGGTGAAGCCTTTTAAAGCGGTTGGCGGGGCATAGTTGCTGCCGGCAGGATGTAATCATGGAATTACAGAATCATAGAACACTTTGGGTTGTAAAGGATCGTAAAGAGTTCATCTTGTTTCAACCCCCCTGTGCTGTTGTTCGTGGCAAACTGATTTAGAGGGACTAATTAGTGGTTTTATTCTGTCCAGCTTGTATTTTACTGTTTTAGTAGTGGGGGTGTGGGAGGTGAATTCCATTTACCTAGCTGAGCTTCCTGGTGGCTGTGGGGATGTAGGAAGTGAAGTTACCTGTGTGGCCAGGGATATGTGAAATGCTGTTCCGAGGTGCCTTTTGGGATAATCTCAGCCACCCTCTGCCATACTCCATAGCCAGGCTACTGAGGCTCTGGCTTTTATAAAAATCTGCTGAAAGGGCAGAAGGAGGATGCCAGCCTCCGTCCTCCCCTGTGGAGCAGGGGCATCAGGAATGCAGATGGTGACACGCTGTACAGGGCATGCATGTGGAAAAGCAGGATTCCAGCCAGGAAAGCAGGTAAAACCCTTCGGCTGCTCATGCTCACACTGATTTCTGTGTGTGTGTTCAGTGTTTGGTTTCGTTTCCTCTCCAGGACACTTCTGGGGAGATGCACGTTTCTGCAGCGTGTCCTGGCAAGGGACAGGGGGGTGTGTTCTCTGAGGTTTTCTAATCTGTTGAGTGATGAAAAAAATTCCTCTTTGTGTTCCTTTACTATCAGCATGCTGGAAAACAGTTGGTACCCTGTAAAGGTGCCAAAGAAATGTGCTGTGTTCCTCAAAGCCTGTGTGTTTCTGCTTAATAATTCAGATTACACCGGCTTTGGAGTTGTGGGGTCCCTGTGACGGGGGGGAGGGGGGGAATAGAGTGGCCCCACCCTCAGCGGGGTGGGAGAGTGGTACCTGCAGTGACTGCTGAAGTTGCTGGAGGGTTTGGTCCATCTTCCCACTCTCTAAGCTGGGAAATTTGGCTCAGCATGCTGATGACTAGGAGTTAGGAAAAGGAACGCTTCCACAGCAAGGTGTGACTCCATGGCCTTGTGGCTGTGGATGAGTCTTTGTCTTTCCCCATGGATTTAATAAGCTGTTATTAACATTGTGATATACCCAGCCCTGTACCACTGGTGTTGTAACAGAAGCCAATTAGTTAAGTGTAACATTTTATCTAAAGAGTGTTTTATCTGTCGTGCTTGGAAGGAGAAGAGGGAGAGCGCTTGATCTCTGCAAGATCCACCAAGGAGATTCACTCTGCTTTGTGTTTCCTCCCTAAGTTTGGTAGTATTGTTTATGTGCTGCCATAAATGCTCTCCTACATCACTCTGTGTTTGTGCAGACAGGCCCAAGATATCTATAGTGAGCCGTATGCTTTTCCTCAAGGATTATGAGACGACGTTCAGAAGGATTGGGTGAAAACAAGAATCTCTGAATAGTTCTGCTGTTGTGTGTCTCCTAAGTAGGAGGGTGCCAAGCTGTTTGATTTATGCAAATATATTAAAGGCAGGCAGGAGGATGGGGAATAGAGTGGCAGCCTGCAAGTGCAGATTTGGGGTGTGCTGGTGGTGCTCGGGTGGCAGGTGTGGTGGGGTCTGCTTTGGTCTGGGAGGAAAAGCACCTGCTGGAATCATCAGATCCCTTTGCTTATGGAATCCCAGAATGGTTTAGCTTGGAAGGGACTTTAAAGATCATCCAGTTCCAACCCCCTGCCACAGGCAGGGACATCTTCCAAGTGCTCCAATCCCTGTCCAACCTGGCCTTGGACACTTCCAGGGGCCATGGGGCAGCCACAGCTTCTCTGGGCACACTGTGGCAGAGCCTCCCCACCCTCACAGGTGAGAATTCTTTCTGTGAGGTGGGAAGGAGCTCCCTATCTCAGTGCTGCAGGCAGCTGCTCCAGGTCAGTCCCAAGCTGTGTGGAGGGAGGTGAATGTGTGTCTCTGTGCCATGCTCAGTTAGTAATTAATACTGAGTTTGTCAGATGTGCTATTTGTGTAATTATGGTGCAGCTTGAGACAGCTGGAGGTAATAACTCTGCCCCTTTTGTGCACTCTGAGACTTTTCTCTGCTACAATGCACTATTTTTGCCATGGCAAGGTATGTTTCGAGGGCATCTTTTCCATAATTTTAATCAAAGCTGGAAGAATTCTGTGAAGAGGGAGAGCAGGATGGTGGGTGTGTGTAGGTAGGCAGGAATGGAACCTGTATATTGTTCCAGTCCTTAGCGTGAGTGTTCATCATTCAAACCTCTCAGCCCTGACAGTCTCTTTTAACTGGTGAGTTTGCTGGGAGAAGTATTTTGGCTGCAGCCTCTGTCTAAACTTGGATGCAGATCAGGGTGGAAATCAATACTTCATGTCCCCAGCTCTTAGCACAGCAATTACAGGCAGTGCTAGGTAACATCTCTGCAGCCGTGTGTCAGCACCCTCGTGTTGGAATCCTTGTTTGAATTAGTATTGGTTGAATTGATTGTGAGCAAGATTGTGCCCAGTGGTCCGGGGTGGGATGCAGCAGAGCATTGCTGTGGTGAGTCCATGCTTTGCTGTGCCCCTGTCCTTGCTGTGCCCCTGTCCTTGCTGTGCCCCTGTCCTTGCTGGTTGCACCTCTGGGCTTTTGGTTTCATGGCTTTGCTCAACCTACACCCGAATTTTCAGTAGTTTGGTTAAAAGCAGTATCTCTGTGGAAACTTGCAGTCTGGTGATGACTTGCCGTGCTGCATCAGGTGTTTGGTCCGTTCAGCCTCGTGTTTTTGCTTTAGTCTCCTTCCCACATTAAATGGAAAACACCTTAATTAATTAATGTTGGCGAAGTGCTTGAAGATGTAACGTGCAATCAATCGCTAAGTGTCGTTAATAACACCTCGCTCAGAGCTTGGCTTATCTCGCTCTGATTTCAGAGTGGTGGTGGCACACTGATCTCCATGGCCTGGCCTCTGACAGTGAGGATTGGTGGTGTTTGCAATGGATGCTGCCAAAATTCAGCTGGGAATGGGGCAGGAGCTGCACCCTGCTCCTGGAATAAAGGGCTGCTCCTTGCGCTGTTATCTCAGGCCCGTGCAGCATAAGAAAGATTTCAGCTGTATCTTGGTATGTGGTGATGCCAACGGGCTAGGAGGACCTTTCTGCTCATGACAGTCTAAAATAGTTTTTTCTTCTTCCCTTTGATCTCAGTATCCTTTCATAGCTACAATGCAAAGACTTTGACTTTTGCCCAGAGGCAATCAGTTACCTCTGTGCTGTTGCTATTTTGTGAGTAATCATCTCCGGCTGTTGAAAATGTACCATTTTCATCTCTTCAGAAATCTTCCCTGCTATTTGTTCTTCCAGAGCTGGAGAGCTGATACTGTAAAGAAGCCTGAGGAATTTGGACACTGCTGCCCATTTGGGTATCGGGAGCATTTTTGTACCATGCTTATCACAAGATCAAGGTCTTGCTGTACTATTACTCTTTCTAATAATTTCCTACTTTGTTTCCCTTTGTCCTGCCTAGTTCAGAGAGCAGCTAGTTTCATGCTCTAAAACAATTGCCTGTGCTGGGAAATAAATCTCTACTTAGCAGTGTTCCCATGGTTGCTTTAGACACAGGGAACTGGCTGCTGATAATGCTCCAGGTCCTTGCTACATCTTAGTCTTTGAAGATGTTAATTTAAATATCTTTTCTGGAGCTTTCCTATTCAAAAGCCTCATCTGGCATGGTTAGCATAATATTTAGATTATCATTGCTTTAGCCTTTGTCCAGGGGAGTTATAATGAAGCTCCTAAGGATGAGTAAGCTCAAGTAAACTGAAGTTGAAAGAGGACTTAATCCAGGGCTTTTGACTCACCAGTTTGAAATATAATCATGAAAATGGTGTTGGATTTGCAGGTGGGAAGAGGGATGTAGAAATCAGTCCCAGTCTTAACTTGGGGAAGATTAAGTATAATTTTGTGGGTTATGTTCAGGCACTCTCCCACAGATGGTGGGGCTGGGTGTCATCCAAGAGGACAGTCTGTCCTCTCATTACTTATTCTTTTTCTTCCAGGTACATCAGTGTATCTGGAACATTGGTGTTCTCTGTCCCTAGGGCTGAATATGGAATTCTCTGAGATACCAAAAGAGGCTTTACAGCCTTGAGCAGGAGCTCCTGGCCCTTGGAAGGCAAACACCTTTCCTTGAATGGCCCCTCCTCCTCTCTGTGCTCCAAGTACATCACTGTACACCAGGCACTGAGCACCAGCACGGTGCAGAGCAAAACTTCAGTCTCCAGCTTGTTAAAATTCCATCCTCACAATTTCTCATTGCCAGCAAAGCGTGAGATCAGTGCTCTGGTCCTGACGCAGCATCTGCAGAACCCTGTGCTCGTAATGCAGCGTGCAGAGCAGGGCAGCAGCCACACACAACACCCAGGGAATCACTCACCCAGAGGCTTCATTCTTCAGGATACATCCTCACCCCTGGGGTGCTGAAGGCTCACGGGGTTGCTTCGTGTTGCTTTGCAATCTCTTCCTGTTTTTCATTTCTGTGTTGCTTTACTTGAGCCTTTATGGGTGATGCTTTTGGGTATTGAGATGGATTTTGTGGAACCTCCAGCTAGATTATTTTGGTGTTTGGAAATGTGTCCTGTGGTGGCAGGAGGTGGGATGGGTTTAGCTTTTTTAAGGAAAAAGAAGCAGTCTCACCAGAATATGGAAGTGGAATAAATGCTTTTGAAAGCTTTGAAGCCTTTTTTTCTGTAGTCAGTTTGTCTGCAGGAGTTGCAAAGGTGAGGAAAATCTCTTCCCTAGGTTTTCCTTCTGCACCCATGGCCAAGGGGGGTAACTGGAGGCTCAGAGGTGTGATGGTGAGGGTTTGGAGGTGTCTCCCCAGAACAAGAGGCTGAGGTTGAGTGATGGGTTGTGATTTGAGGGGATCTGAGGTAGCAGAGGCTCTCCAGGAGGATAATGCAGAACAACTTTGCAGTGGTATTGATCATGATTGAGCGTGACACTGGCTGGAGGCCGTGGCTCCCAGGGGTGTCACTATACCCCTCAGTCCAGCCCTAGCTTCCATAATCTGATAAATTGCTGATTCCCTAATCTTGTTAGTGCTCTGCTTCCCCAGATCCCTGCAAGGAGCCCCTGGGATGGGGACAGAGCTGGCCACAGGTGATGCAGGCTGCCTGTTCCCACCTGGACTCAGTGAGGGTGGCTTTTGGGTCAGGTTTCTGGTTTTCAGCTGGGCTTGGTAAGTGATGTGTCTGTGCCTGAAAATTGCAGAACTGCAAAGACCTCTGCCTTGGAGTGCAGAAGATGAGCTGCAGCAGAGAAATGTTTTTGCACAGAGCAATTAGTGAGAAATGGGTTTTTGTCATGAGGATTTCTGACACTTGCTTGGTGGGAGAGCTGCAGTGGGCAGGGCTGTGTTTGCACAGAGAAATGAAAAAGCTCTTTTGCTGTTGCTTTTCAGATACCTGATCAGCCACAGATTTTAAGTACACGAGGCTAGAATTTGCTTTCAGATCACTTGGACATGAGAAAGGAGCAGAGATGCCTGCAGAAAGGTGAGGGGGAGTGTGGTGGCCTCCTGGATCTCCTGTGGCCACCCAATAGACTCAGAGTTTGGGAGAGGATCACCCTTACCACTGAAGATGGAAGAGGGACTGAGTGATGCTCTGCTGCCATGTGGGCTCATCACAGTCTTGGGGAATCATCCTTGTCCCTTATTGCTTCTGCAAATGTTTTTTTTTTTTGTAAAGATCATCTCTTCTGAAGGCATCTGTAAATCCATTTCTCATCCTTTTCTCATCCCTTACAGAGTCAGTCTGACTCACATCTTTTCATGCCACTTCTTCCTCTAAATTAAGATTTCACAGGTTTTAGAGGCTGTATCTGGGAAATGAACCTTTGGGTTTATCTGACAGGGAGCTGATGTGTCACAGCCTTTCCTGCTGCTGTCCTGTGCCATCTCTTCTTTGTTGTCTCACTTTGCTGGGTGGCATCTGGGGGGAGAATCCCAAACCTCTCCATTGCCACCTCTCTCACAGAATGTGTGTTCTACATCTGCTGCTTTGTGCAGAAAGTAGAGTGTATTGGAGGTGGGGGGAAATTGTTGTTTGGTGTGAATATGTGGGATGTAAAGAGAGTAAAGGGAGCACAATGGTGTCCTGATGCCTATCTGCAGGTTTTTCTCTGACTCTGTTTTGCAGCAGCAATCAAACCTGGAGAGCTGACATGGCTGGGAAGTAATTTTTTTGCAGGAAAGGTGAAACAGAGCTTGTACCTCTGTTCCAGCAGATTGAGGTCATTAACCATGTTCGAAACTGAGAGCCTAAAACTTGAATCTTTCAAGTTTCCTTTGCCTTTTAATTCTTATCAAATCATGGCATTTGCAGAAGTGGACTCTCATTACTCTTTAATTTCAGCCAGAATATGAACTTGCCAACTATTCCCTCAGTCACTGTACAGCTGGGGAGTTTTCCAGTGGTGAGTACCTGTGAGTGTGCACAGAGATGATGAAGGATGAAGGATGAAGGCTGGCACTGCACCCACACTGCTCCAGCCTTTTGCTTTTAACTAAACTGTCCATCGTCCTCCTTGGAAATTAACTGGGAAAAGCAGCATAGGATTACTGTTGGTCATCATCAGCTGAGGGGGGATCCCAGTACTGGGACTGGGCAGCAGTCATGCCATGGTTAATTCCCCAATAGCAGCTTTCTTGCTCTCTTTTAACAACAGAATATCCCAAAATGCTTATTTCGGCCTCATCTGCTTGTTCAGGTGAGCACAGGAGTATCCCATAACTTTAAGGGCTGAGGTAAAAGGTATTTATAAGATTCTCTTTTGGTCCTTTGCTGGTTTGAGTGGTCTCTGCCCTCCCATCATAAAGTGATATTTTTTTCAGGATATTTCCAATTGTTGTAGGATATGGTTGTGGGTCGAAATTTGCTGCAGGCACACAAGCACAGGAAGTGTTTGCCTGTTTTCCAGGGAGATTTGCTCTATTAGGGGTGGAAAGCAAAGCAAATTGATTTGAGGAACTTACTTTTGATGCTAAGATTTAGATAGTCTAGACTCTCTCTTAAGCTGCAGGAGGGAAAAATAATGTGTTAGAAGAAACCTGTAGGACTGCTGTAAAGGTTTTATGGGCCATAGTGAGATTTTCAGTAGGAGAATCTCCAAATGCAGCTGCACTTTGAAGAGCAGCTGCCCTGTGATGTGTGCTGTGGAAGGCAGGAGGGCACAGGCAGGGCTGGCACAGGCAGGGCACAGCCGTGCTGCCACAGGAGACCCTGGGGATCCTTTTCATCCTGGAGCCCTGTCCCTCTGCAGTGTCTCACTGACTCTCAACAAAGGTGTGAGCATGAGCAGAGCCCAGTTCAGAGTTACTTGTTGGGCTTTTGATTCTCCCTTGAAGCTGAACAACGTCTTTGTGTGATTTTTGTGTAACAGCAGCACATTCAGAAAACAGATCCCTCATCCTGTAAAGTATTCTCTCTCTCTGTGTGTTCATCATTGTTTGTTCTACCCTTAAATGCACCCAATTATTTGCTTTTATGTTCATCAATTACTGCAATATCTGCTCCAGCAAAACCTGTTGTTTCATCCACCACAGATTCTCAACATTAATTCCTTGACCTTTTATATCCCCTGTAGTATATCCAGAGCTGCTAAATGGCTTTGCCCAAATTTGTCTTTTTTTTTTTTTTTTTTTTTTTCTGCTGAAGTGATGGCTCAGGCAGGAGCGGGGGAACCATTTCAGGTGGAGACACGGTGTGCTCCCCACCACATTTGCATTGTGTAATTGAATCTGCAGAGATCATTTTTGTCATCCTTGGGAAGGGAGCTTGTTTTAAAGCCACAGAGGGTTTGCTGAAATGAGCTTTAGTTTCCTGCATGATCTCCTTTCGTGGTCAGGAGAGGTCCAGAGCTGACAGCTCAGGGTGAGAGGGCTGATTAATGGGGTTCTTAAATTTCCATGAAAAGCAGAGGGAGGTGGTGAAGCCAAAGCTGTGCAGCTCCTGTGGAGGGGAAAAAAAAATACCCTAAACTTTAAAAATATAAAGCTCACAGTGAGACCACAGAAAGGCCACATATCTAGTGAAAAAGCTGTAGTTAATATCAAAAAATTCTGTTTTGGGGTAGCACGTTGTAATATAAGCAGAGACTTTGCAAATTTATTAACCAAAACGTACCCAGGCAGTTGTGTTGGCTTCAGGATGGATTCCTGCGAGGCCCTGGTGTCCTGATGCTGCTGTGCCTGGATGTTTTTGGTGAGATGGGGCAGCTGCTGGGGGAGGCAGCACAGGACTGGGCACAGGAGCTGAGTGGGTGTCACCAGCTGGTCCCAAGGGTCCCCTTGTGGGCATGTCCCCAGCTCCCAGCACTGCCTGCCCCAGCTTAGGAGCTGCTGGGTGCACAGGCATCACAGGGAGAGAGCAGGGTGGGCGAGCTGCACCTTGCCCTGCTCGCCCCTGTTCCATGCCCTTGTCATTGCCTGGCTTTGCTCCAGCTCTGGGGCTCGCTCACACTCCCACAAGTTGCTCACAAGCTGCTGGAGTCTTGCAGGAGCTGTGTAAAGGTCTGCAGTGGCCGTGGCTCCCAGGATGAGCGTGTGGCCCCAGACAGCTGCCACAGGCTCTCCAAGTGAACCATCTGCTGTTCCTTTCAGGCAGGGCAAACCTTCAGAAAAAGCACTTTGCATTTTGCCACCTTTGCAAAGATCCTTTTTATGTGCTTTTCCTCCTTGGACATGCATCATTTCCAGCGTATTTTGGTAAATGATGTAATTTAACACATCTCCTCTGCCCTGCTTATCGCTGTCATTTCTGAGTGCACTCATTAGGGACCAGTTTGATTTTGGGCGTAATTCCACTGACAGGCACATTTACTGAACATCTTTGATTCAGCATTTCACGTGTGGCAGGATTAATGGAAAGCACTTTACTAAAGAGGTTTGAATACCTTGTAGGTTCCTTAAAGATTTTTTTTTTTTTTTCATTTAAATGGAGCTGTATTATCTTGGGCTGGGTTTTTTTTTTTTGATGCTGTTGTGGTTTGTGGACTGAAGTGTTTCCTCTGCTGCTTGCTGCTAGGGTTGGGTTGCCATAGACTGGGGCAACTGTAGGTCCTGGAAATAGCCTGATACAAAATCTGGATGTGTGATTACAATTACATTTGTTTTATTTTGGTTGGGGAAACATGCATAAAAAAGCCATGAGAGCTTTACCTGCTAATTACTGTGACAATACCGTGGTAATGACCACCCTGCAGGATTAAAACCACATATTCAGATAAGTATTAAATGTGCTTGTTGGCAGATAAAGGATGCAGATAATGTCAGAGGAGCAGAGCTGGCTGGGCTGTCAGTGACAGCCTGTCCATACTGTGATGCCAGCACAGATGCCTTTGACCTCATCACGATGTTCAGTCAAACCTGGCTTTGCACGGCCACGCTTCCCAGGGGATTGGAATATTGTGCAGGGAGAAATCAAGCAAATCCTTCATGGTGAGACCCTTTATGTGTAGCCTTGGGAGCAGTAAAAGCAGTATTTACACCCTTGAGATGTAAATTTGCAAGGCTGTGCCTATTTTAGGGCCCTTATCAACCTTGTTCTTGGGCACATGGGATTTGGTGCTGCTGCCAAGGTTCCTATAATTTTGAAGGGCTGTTTCCACCCTTTGGTACCATCTTTACACCAGGAGGTGGCTCAGGGTTAGAATTAAGAGAATTTGGTGTGACACACCTGTGGGGACACGTGTGACCTCATCCAGTTCTTTGCTGCAGTGAGTCAAGCCTGTGTGGCTGCAGGGACCTGTTCCTTGCCAAGACACAAATAAGGGGCTTTGGTTCTTGGGCTGGGATTCCTGCTGCAAAAACCTGCCCAGTGTCACCTCAGCTGGGTGCTGGAAGTCACCCAAATACTTTCAGAACTGCTGGTGTTGGGTCCTCCAATGTGTTCTGAGCTGGGAGTAGCTGAGCTTTTGGATTCTCTCAAAGAATGAAAATTATCCAGGCCTTGTAGACTTGCTGTGATTTATTCTGTTTCTTTTTACTTGCAGCTGTGCATAAAGACTCCAGATTGGGGGATATTTTGCTGAACTGCAGTTTTTGTGAGGTAGCTCTCATTTGCTAATTCATTTTCAGTTGTTTCTGCCGATGTAAGTACAAGCTTATTCTGCAGTGATGTTTTTCATCTTTCCTGGACTTGAATCAGCAAATGAGTGTTGATATCCTTGTGGCAATCTGGTGAGGAGAGGGGAAGCAGAAAAATGAAGTGATGCTCTGAAGATAATTTTGCTCATGCTTTTTTATATCAATGTCCAAAGCCACTTATCAAACCAAGTATCTTGAGTAAGAAGAGAGATGGATATTGTTGGCTTCAAGTAGGTGGGTGTAGTGCTGGAGGTAACTGGTAGGAAGTTATTAAGTATACTCTGGTTCCTTTGCAGCACTTTTTCAGCATATCTTAACTTTCTTTAAGTGTGTGTGCACAGTTTAGAGGGTAATACCATTAATTAGAATAACAGGAAAGACTAATGTAAGAGTATAACCCTCTTTAGTACACTGGGTTTATCCCTGATTAGCAGAGCTGCTCTGATCTTATGGAAATCTGTGTACATGTCATGAGGAAAGCAGGATTAACTTGCTAATTAATAACACCAAAAAGTTTTCATAGTTGAAAATGAGTAAAAAATAGTAAGGAAAATAAACTTTGAGCATAGATAAAAACATGAAGGTTTCTCTTTATTCCTGTCTGCCAGGGAACAAGGGTGACTTTATGATGCTTGTATCTCCAGTCGTCTGTTCTGTTGCTGTTGAATATTGAGTTCTGCAGCTTTTAAACTGGTTCCAGGAGTGAAGGGGGAGAGAAGAGGTGCAGAGTTTGTTATCAGAGACTGCACACCAGCGAACAAGAGTGGCAAGATTAGGCATACATTATCACAGATGCTATGGCTGAGGCTCAAAGTAAGCCAAGGAGGATGCCAAAATATTATATTATGTTATATTATTATAATATGTTATTATGTCAAGGTATTGTCCTAGGCAATATACAGCCAATTCTTTGTGAATTTTGCCCAAAATCGTTCTGGGTGAAGCTGAGGCCGGTGTGTGTGCCCTGTGCTGCTGCTGCAGCATCTCGGCTCCCCGGGGAGAGCTGCGTGACCCACAGGAGAGTTGTTCTGGCTGTTATTAAAAGTATTATCACGACGAGGTGCTGGTCAGGCGCTGAACTCCGCAGGCACCGTGTGTGTCTGTGTGACAAGTGCTGCTGCCGGCAGAGAATCCTGATGAGGATCCTGCCGGGCTGGGATCTGCACACAGCCATTTCCTTCCTGCCTGTTTATCCAGGCAAGCCCGGGCTTGTTTTGGTTGTTATTTCACCTCTTGTAACTGATGGCTGGCAGAGAAGATCAGCTGCTTTGTGATGAAATCTTGAATGTACACATGTATTTCATAGTTTTCGGTTTTGTTTGTTTGTTTTTTTAGTTTTGTTTTGGGTTTTGTTTTTGTTTTTTGTGGGTTGTTTGTTTGGTTGGTTTTTTTATAATGGAGAAACAGCACCAAGCAGATTTTTGCAGAGAATGGTACCCGTGCAGGAATTTTAATCTTTGCTCTTCAGCCAAGCTTATTTGCACAAAGGCTGCATCGCCAGGCGAATGTTCCCTGTGTTCTAACCTGTTGCACAGCTCCGCCGTGCCCTTCCCTGCTGTCCTGCCGTGGAATTGAAGCTGGATAACCGGGAGCTGCCGTGCTCACACACACACACACACAGAGCAGCCGGGTCCGTATCGGCGCCTCGCCGATAAACCGGGCCACAAAAGCCTTGGCGTGCACCCACATCTCCTCCTTATCGGCAGATTAAAAGCTCTTGAGGCTTTGGTTTGTTGTGAAAGTTAATTGCGGAGCCCTGGAAGCTTGGCAGGGCTCCCAGGGCGAGACTGGTCCCGCCGGAGCCGAGCCCTGGGGCCGGTGCGGGGCCGGTCCGGGCGGGTCCGGCTCCTCCCCAGGGCTCTGTCCCAGCCCCTTCAGACACGGCACAGGGGCTGCGCAGTGCTCGGGGTGCTGCTCTCTCCCTGCTGCCTGCAGCGGGCCGTGATCCACCCATCCATCCCACCCACCCATCCATCCATCCATCCCACCCATCCATCCACCCATCCCTCCCACCCATCCACCCATCCATCCATCCATCCATCCACCCATCCATCCATCCACCCATCCATCCATCCCACCCATCCCCTCCATCCCCGCGGGCTGCTTTGCTGTAATTAGGGCTGTGTTTGGGAAAAGCTGCCGTGCGAGCGGGGTTGGCTCCTCAGGGTGTTCCCATCGCTGCCCCTTGCCCCGTGTCCCTCGTGTGCCGAGCCGTGGTGTCCCGGAGCATCCCCCGTGCCTTTCCCGGGGTTGTGCCCTGATGTGCGGGGTGCTGCAGGTGAGGACGGGAGTGCTGTGGGCTGTGTGAACCCAGCCCTGCCCTGGGCATTAGCATTTCAATGGGCTCACCATGGGAACCCTGCACGCTGCTGCTGCTCCCAGGGGCAGCGCCTTCTCCTCAGCCACGGGCTGCTCCCGAGAGAAGGGCAGAAATTAAAGTCAAGCCACGTGATTGCAGAGGGACAAGGTTTGGCGTATTCATTTATTTATTGGTTTTTTTAAGATGCTTTCTGATAGCTGCTCCTTGTGCACAGCTTTGTGCAGCAGTAGCTGAGGGATGTGGTGGGCTATAGAAGGGTTCAGGGGTCACAGGTGTCACTGTGCTGGACACTGAGGCTCTCTTGTGGGGCTGGTTGGGACAGGTTGGTCCAAAATGGACAGTAGCTATCTGTTGCTTTGAATTTTAGTTTTCATCACAACCTCATGATACTTTTCTTTTGTTAATGCCAGGGGCTGTGTGTGTGATGTGCATTGGGTAAGCACATGGGGACAAGCTCAAACACAGAATCAGAGATGGGTTGGGGTTTTAAGGGACCTTAAAACTCATCCAGTTCCAATCCCTTGCTGTGGGCAGGGACACACTTTCCACTTGACCAGGTTGCTCCAAGCCCCATCCAACCAATTCTTGTAAAAGGGGGCAAAAGATCCCAGACAGTCTCAAGGACAACAAGCAGAGAATTCCCTATTTTAATCTCCATTCTTCATTTTAAATCAATAAAAATACTGCCCTGGTGGTATTTTTCTACCCAAGCTCTGATGAAACAAAAGTAAATATTACCGACCTGGCAGCACAAATGAAAGGAGAATGTGAAGCAATGTATGAAATAGACTGTCAGCCAGTTTTTGTTTTTCTGTATTGATTTTGTGGCATTTCTGTGGGAGAGGGCAGATACAAAGTTCTCTTGCATAATGCTCCTATCACTGGAGTATGATTGTATCCGACTGTCACAGATGAGGATGCTGTATTTATGTCTCAGTGAATTTCAGCCCTCAGTTTGTGTGTCCTCTGACCTCTGGGGAATATCACAAATCCACTGTTGTGGAGTACAATGGCACATTTGATTTATCAAATCCATTACTGATCTGGTTGAAGGGAGAAACAACACGTTAATTAAATTCACAACTGCTGATAAACTTGGTATTGCAAACATGGGGCAGGACAGTGATTTAGGATAGAAAGTTTGACAAGGGGTGGCAAACTGGGAAGCAATGGCACTGTGCTTGTGGTAGCTGTCAAAAATGTGGAGATTGGCGATGAGAAAATAAATCTTAGGATAAATGGGGGTGTTGGGTTGTTTGCAGTGTCCACAGATTGTGGCCAAAATCAGTGTTCCTGTAGGTGCTGCAGGCTTTGCCCTGGTGTGCTGTGTGAAAGGGGCAGTGCTGGGTGCTTACATTCAGGACAAATTAATAGTTATAAAAAACCCCAAAGCTACAGGTTGTCAGGCATTAAGTATTTTGGCACTGCTCTGTTGATGGTATTAACGTAAATTCAAGCTGACCTAAGTGCACTGGGATAAAAACAAACACCCTCCAACAATCCTCCTACTGAATGTGAATTTCACCGTTGGCTTTGGGCTGTTTCGTGTTTTGCATTTCTTTTCTGTGGGTTTTAGTAATGAAAACAAACCACTTGGCTTCACCTTGGCTTGGAGTTAACTTCTTCTGCAGTCGTTTTCTCTTTCCCATGCATTGACACTCTCAGGGGTAGAGCTGCAAGTGGGCAAGAAGTTGTTCACTTTCAGCTTGGATTGAAAATGCTTGTTTTCTGATCCAGTGCCTGAATTAAAGGCTGGCTCGTTTCTCTGGAAGGATCTACACATCCAAGCATTCCTACCTGAGATTCTAAGTCACATGCCACATGCTCCAAGTTGAATTAATGTATAGTGGGGTTTCTGCCCCTGCCCATGCATCATCCCCTCCCCTCTGCTCTCTGCGTTGTATTCCTGACCTTCCTAATTGTCTCCAGCTGAAACTCTCCCTTCAAAGTGAGCTCAGATGAAAAATATTTTTGTGTGAAGTGTTAACACGTTCTTTTGAGGGAAAACCTCTTTTGAAAGGTGGGGTAAGCTCGAACATTAAATAAAAAAATGCTTTATTTTAATAAAGGTACCTGTTGATTACCTGTGAGGAGAAAAAAGCTGTAAACCCCAGCTGTGAGTTACAGTGTATTGACCACTACAAGGGACAATTTAACCAAAAGCCTCTTTTTCTTCACTTAGGTTGATGCAGGTTATTGGAGGGAGACATTTGGGGATGTGTTTACAAGGAATGGCATTAGTTATTGAGGGCTGAGCTAAATAAAATTAATTTTAAACAGGAAGTGAGTTACTGTCCTTTTCATAACCTTTAGTCCACATGAACAGTACTCAAGTTATTAAAAGTCTGCTTTAAACTGAAGAAGAATTTCATCATCTTTTTTTGGATTGGAAGAAGGATATTATTTTAAAGATCAATGGCCTTTGTTCAGGTGCTATTATACCATCTCAAAGACATGTAGAGTTTGGGATTTCTTTTATTTATTTAAAAATATTTTGCAATCAACATTTTGGGTGGTTTTTTTTCTCTAAAGCTTTTTTGGTTTCTTTTTGTGCTACATCTTTTCTTCTGTGCTATACCTTGGGGTACAATTAGGAGTGTGTTCTGCAGCTGAGTGGTGTCAGGACTGCAGCAAGCATTAAAGCCTTTGAAAGGTAAATATTGCAGAGGATGGAACAGCAGTAGTCCTGGTGAAAAAGAGAAAGCTGACAGCATTTTTGGGATTTATTCACCCTTTGGTATTTGAAGACTGCAGAGGGAGGTTGAGGACTTGGAGAATCTTACAGACCATGGACATCTGTTACAGAATCTCTGCAAAGATCACAGAATCCCAGAATGGTTTGGGTTGGAAGAGACCTTAAAGCTCACCCCATTCCATCCCTGCCATGGCATGGACACCTTCTACTCCATCAGGTGGCTCCCAGCCCTGTCCAACCTGGCCTTGGGCTTCCAGGAATGGGGCAGCTGCAGCTTCTCTGGGCAGTTTGTGCCAGGGCCACACCACCCTCAGAGCCCCTTCCTTCCCCATATCCCATCTGACCCAGCCCTCTGTCAGGCTGGAGCCCAAAATCCCCGTGTTGTGTTGGTAACGGTGGCAGGGTCAGCAAGCAAAGGGTTAAACGCGGTACCTGGGTGTGTTTCACCCACAGCACAGGCTTGAGTAGCTGTGGGATGGGGAAATGCCTCATTGTCCATGGGGACACAGTGGGATGAAGAGCTGGACCCAGAGCAGTGAGGGATGCGTTTAATGTCCCTCCCCTCCCTCCCCAGCTGCTCCGTGGGGCAGGGTCAAGTGCAGCACCGAGGGGCTGATAGTGAAGGCAAACTGATAATGCTTCCTGTGAGGAGGGCTTGGAGGCGTCTCTGGCTGTTTTCTGTGCAGCATCCGTGTCCTCCACCCCATCTCCTCTTGCTGAAGCAATTACAGGCACAGAAGGGAGCTCACTCCCAGCAACGAGCCTCCCCAGGCTGGGGATGTGTCCTGGACAAAGCAGCTCTGAGCAGCAAAGACAACCTCTTAATATGAATTTTCAGCGATTTTAAGGTGAATTGCGTTCACTGGCTTGTGATAGGCTTCAAAAGTTCTTGTTATTTGATGTGTTAGAGGAGATCAGTCGCTATTTTGGAACATTAATTTATACAATTCAGATCACACTTGTAGGGTTTTTTTGTTTCCCAGCGTTTCTTGTTTTACTAATTGCAATTGTTTCACGTCCTCTAATCTATTATACTTTTTAATAAGGCATATAATTCATTATTTAGGTGGTAGTGTTCTGATAATTAGATGGGTTATTTTTGTCAGTGCTGATTAGTTGGTAAGTACAGATTAATATTTGAAGACTTGATGTGGTCTCTTGCTATTTGAGTTTCAAAGAGGTGATGTGGCACTTGTTTCATGATATTCCCAACAACTTCATCCCTTCCAGCCTGAGGAAAATGATGACAAATTGTAAAGAGGCTTTGAAAGCCTTTGGATCTTGTTTGCCCTGTAAAACTCATATTAGAAAAACGCCAGCGAGTGTTGGCTGGGGGTGAGACACTGCAAGTGCAGCTCCCTGAGCAGACAGCAGCGCTGGGGGCCGCTGGGTCTGTACCTTAAATGATTTTTTGGGTGAACAAGTGATATCCTGCCGTTTGCTGGCTATGTCCTAGAAAAGCCTTGCCCCTGCACAAATAGAAAGCCTTGGGCTTTTTTTTTTGCTTTTTTTTTTTTTTTTTTTTGCCTGGAGTTAATTGCAGTGTGGGACAATGTGGTCTTTGTGTGACTGTCCCAGTGCTGGGGACTGTTTCTCCTCTCCCCCCTCCTGCCTGCAGAGCTGGCAGTGACTCTGGTCTCTCCCTCGTACAGGAGCTGTTTGCAGGATGAAGGCTGGTTTGGTTCGGTGGAGGGGCGTGGTGGCTGAGGGGACAGAGGGGACACCAACCTGCAGGCTGTCAGGAGTCGGGTGGGGATGTCTAGGGGGTGAAACATCCCAGTATTCCCACTCCCCTGAGGACCAGGCCGAGGGAGGCAGTGGGTGTGATTAGGCATGTGTTTGTGGAGCTGCAGCCTTTGCCTTGTCCAGGATAATATGAACCATGCTGCTGGCACAGATGATGCTGTTGGAGCTGAGCCATTGCATTACTTGATACAGATCTCTGGGAAGAAGGAGTAAACTAAATGATTTTTAGTAACTTGGTCACCCCTACCAAGGAAACCACAGTGCTCTTCAGTGGCTCCTTCTTACTGCAGGCTCCTTCAGCCCTCCCTGCTTTAGCAGATGGCTCCAAACACAAATAAGCCTCAGGGATGCCTGTCACTGCCTGTGACCCTGGGGAAAGTAGAAACCACATCGGAAATGAGCAGGGATAAGGAGATTCCGAACATTTTTCTTGAGCAAATAAATGTAGCAGAGGGAATGTCAGGATAAGCTGTGTGCATTTATCAGTACTGTGAGCACACCTCGGGCAATCCCTTTGCTCCAGCCCATGATGCCAGGGGGGTTCCTGCTCCTTGGTGGTTCAAGGACACTTGTGTTAATGGACGATCCCTGATTCCACAAAGATCTTGTGGGGTTTGCACGCATTTCCAGAGCCCCTCTGCCCGAGGATGGGAGCTGAAGTCATGGAGATGCCGCCCTTGGAGCTTGGGGGTGAATTTGGCACTCACTGTGTCTTTCACTGGAGATCCAGCTGTGAGCAGTGGTGTGATGTTTGTATGGATTTGGTGATGAGTTCACAGCCTGGTGGAAAAGCAGGGCAAGGAAAGGATTTACTGAAGTAGAAACAGAGGAAGGGTGCTGAAAGCTTCCATACATGCCCTGGTTTCAAGTCTATTGGGCTTAAATGGGAATAAATCAGGGGCTCAGCAGCTGTGAATTGGGGACAGCAGGGTCTGCCAAGAGGGCAAAGCTGGAGCAAAGAAGAGCAATGATGTCTCCATTGTCCCACTGCAGATCGGTCAGGAAGCCTGGGAATTCCAGCCTCAATTCTTGGGCTGTGGTGCTGGCATTGGTGCATCCTATGAAAAATGGTTTGTGTTTATGCAAGCCCTCGCTGCTGCTGCAGAGGGGGGTCAGAGTGTAAGTTGGTTAAGTGGCCGGATTGCCCTGGTGTGTTTGCCACAGGATAATGGAAAATTCCTGTGAGGAGCTGTGCTTGATCTGGGGCCAGAGGGAACAGGATGAAGTCCAGTGAAATGATTGAAGACTGCACTGTGCATCTTCCGGTGCCTGCTGCCAATGTTTTTATAGGCTTGAGATTTTATTTTGGAGAAGAGTATCCACATGCAAGGCCAACCTGCAGCAGTGCCAGCTCCTTGCCATGTGTCCTCTCACACTGCCTGGGAGCCATTTCCCTGTACAGTTTTGGAGAACCATGTGCAAAGAGCCTGTGAAAGCTTCGTTTTCTGCTTCCCAGGAGGACGGGAGGCATTCAGAGCTGTGGGGTCCCTGTGGTCCTGACACAGCACAAGGAGCTCTGCTGACACACAAGAGCCTTTCAGGGGCTGCAATAGCCTTGACATCCTCCTGCTTTCCCTCAGCAGCTTCGGGTCCATCCTGTTGCATGAATATTAATAATTACCATCAGAATTTGTGGAGTTAAAGGGAATCTTAGTAAATTAGGATCTAGTAAAAGCCTATGCAAGGAAGTTTTAATATCTCTTAGGACTTAGTGGCATCTTTGTGTTACAAACCCATTTGTGCCTCAAGGCTTTAGACTGAAGGATTCAACTTGCTGTTCTTAGACTGTTATCGCGAATAAAATGACTTTTCACTTTGATAGCCTTTCACTCCAGGATCTAAAAGTACTTCAAAAGTGTTAATGAATTAAGCTTCTTGATAGGTCTTGAGTGCAGCTCTCTGTACAGGCATTTGGTCCAAAACCTAGTGAAGTCAGTGGAAAGTTGTCTGTGTCATTAGCTCTGGCAAATCCCTTAATCTGTCTGTCCCTGCTTGTCCATCCTCAGCCAGAGCTGATGGCACTGACATCTTCTCGTGCCAGTAGCCCTCGTCTTTTCCTCAGTGGGATTTTTTTCTTGTTTTTCTGCCTGGTTCCACTGCTGAGGATCATGTGGGGTAGCAGTACTCTGAAGGCAAGGGAGGGAGGCATACAGATTTAGGGTTACCTGCTGTATCTCATTTTGTGCTCTGACAACATCAGAGATTCAGGAGCAGTCAGGGTTGGAAATAACATAAAAGAATTCTGTAAGGGACAGCCTGTTATCCCAGCAGCAATGCAGTGCAAAGCCATAGCTGTGTGCTCTTCATTTCCATTGTGGGCCTGCTCAAGGAGGGATGGTTTCCTGCAGTGGGACCATTTCCAGTCCAAGACCATCCAGTGGACTTCATTAATTCACCCATTTTCAGTTTGTTGGAGGTTTGTGATTGGTTTAAACATTGGGGATTCTGCTTTGGAGAAGATGCCTCCTTCTGCTGTGGGACAGAGCCAGGGACAGGAGCAGGGGAGGGCTGGGCTGTGAGGAGGAGTGGGAGTGATGCTGCTGGAAGCTCTTTTGATCCAGTTCATGGCTGTCAGCAGAACTAGCAGGGGAATTCTTCTTCTTGCTGTATTAAAGAAGATAAAAGCAGTTCTGCCCCTGGCAAAGCCATAGACACAAGACATTGTGAACATCTTGCCTCCCTTTCCTCTTCCAGACATCTGATGGGTCGTGTAATGTCCTTATGTCTGATCAGCCATGACAATCTCTATTTTATGGATTTTTCACTCCTTGTCACCCTGTTACAATCTCCCCTCTCCCTTACCTTTCATTAATTGGCTTTCAAAACTATCTTGTCGCTGCTCTGATGATTTTTTTCCAGTGGATAAGCCTGTTAGAAATAATCTGGTTTGCTGAATTTCCTTTCTGCTGGGCAATCTCCTTAATAGCTGCCTCAGAGGATTTCATCCTGTTTGCTTTAAGGATGTGGCTTCAGATAAATATTCTGTTTCTCCATGGTTCTTCTGCTGATTAAGGTCTGTTCTTTCTCCTAAAATACTCCTGAGCAGGAAGAGTTTCATGGAGATTTTGTGTGTGTTTGGTACTTCTGAGCAAACTGTGTTGGCCGAGATGGTCAAAATTCCCTATTAATTTTAGATGTATCAGCTTGGACAGTTCAGGGGCCAAAACAAAGGGAATAAGAAAGATGAGGGAGAAAAAAGAGTTTTAATCCTTAAATGTGAAATGGTTTATACAACAAGGTATGTGATTGTTGGGGTTTCTCCATGGGACAGCCCAGAGGGGATAAGAAAGTGGTCAAAAGGCAAATGCAGCCTCTGTTTATCCATTCCCCACCTCTGCCATAATTAATAGCATCATTTAATCTCTTTCAGAATTTTGTCAAACTTCAGGTATTTGCTACCACTGCTCCTTTTGGAAAAGCTCATTTTTTCAGCACGTTTAAAAACAAATCCTTTTCATATGTGCTTTAAGAATGCTTTTTCTTTTCCCTGTCCAAATCAGCTCTGGATGGAGGGTCAGGAGATTACAGTTCTTTTCCCAGAGTTGCCAGCGAGCTGCTGAATGATCTTCAGCAATTCGTTTGATCTTTCTGTGCCTCATTCTCACAAATAAGGATGCTGGTAATAACTTTCTATTGTTAAAGCTCTGGTAATAACTTCCCATTGTTAAAGCTCTTAAAGCTCTCGTATGGAAAATGCTATATGGGGACTTAGAGTAATTATTGTCATAATTTGCAAGCAAAGGTGCTGGAAATAAAAGTTTCTGCAGTAGAGGACCTTGGTTCTTGTTAAAGGGAATTATTAGAATAGTTTTGACTGGAATGACCAATAAAATGTGAATCAGGCAACTGCCTTTATTGATTTAATAGTTGAGCTGGGGGGGAGTGTGTGAGTTTCCATTAGAGGCATCCTGGGAATAAAGGAAAGTTTGTGCTGACTCCAGCTGGTCTTGTCTACCATCTAAACAGTGTATGAGCTCCTTGTACAGAATGGCACTGTGCCATCATTAATAAAAACAAATCAAACACAACTCCAACAACAACCCAACACCAAAACCCCAGCAAACAAACCCAAACCCAGGGATGTTCCTCCTCCCACTGCTCCTTAGTGGTCTGGGGCTGCCCCAGGTGACCTCATGTGAAGGCACCTTGCAGTGGAGACAAGTGTAACACTGGCTGGGACTGTCCCTGTGGTATCCAGATCCAGCAGTTAGGGGTGCATTAGGATAATGAAGATGTAGGTAAGTTTGCTCTATACATTTCTCAACTCCTGGCTCCCCACCCTGTCCCTCATTGCCTCTAATTTTTACAACTTGCTAAAAATAGGTCTTGGAGAAGACTTGGCTCTGTTGAGATGGAGACAAAGCAAGACCGTAAATCACTTGACAGCTTATTTCCTTACAGCAAATATCCCACTCTTACAACTTTATGTTTAGATTAAAGGAGGAATAAAATGTAGCAAGAACTTGGCTTGGTTACTGTGTGTTTCAGTTGTGTTTATTTTTCCTTTAATAAATAACAGAAGAAGATAGGAATGGAGAGGGCTGAATTTGCATCAGTTTGGTTTTTTTTAAATGTCAGAGCTGGGTGTTTTGGGTGCTGGTGTGCAGGTTGGGGTTGGGTTTGAAAGGCTGTGTGAGGCTCTGTGTGAGGAGCAGCGATGCCACACTGAGTGCCACAAACACAACTGTGTCACCTGATGGAGGATGTGCCCCATCCTGTGTCTGCCCAGCCTTTTCACCCTTTGTTGTCACTGACTCTGTGCTCTGCCACCTTTTCAGTCCTGTTCCTGCAGCCAGTGGGAGCCTTGCCTGTAATTCCATCAGGATAGGATCAAGACCTGATGGCCATTTCCTGTCCTTAGGCACACAAGGCTTGCCCCAGCTCTCTGCAAATGCCCCTTGGTCTGAGGTGCTCTCATGGGGCAGTTCAGAGCATTATTCAGTGGCCAGGTTGCTTTTATTCCCTTGGGATATTTGCTTTGCACTCTGGCTGGGGATGACAAAACTACAGCCAGAGCTGGGGCTGTGTTTTTGGAAGGCATGGGCAGCTGTTTCATAAGGCCTGCGTGTCTACCTCAGTCCTCTGCAAAAGCCACGTTGGAGAGGGATCTGCTGGAGGTTATCCCTGTTTTGGTGTGTGTTGAAATTCCCCTGGCACTGCTCTCTGCTCCCTTCTCCATCTCTGCTGCCTCAAAGGGCCAGACCAGCACAGATTGTGCCAAAGCTCTGCCATGCAAACACCAGTCACGGGACCAAGGCTGTAATAACAGACTGCACCTACTGCTGGGGCAACCAACGTGTGCTTCAGATGTGTGAAATTACAGCCTTGTCCTGCTCTCTGCAGCTCTGGATTGTCACATCCATTAGCCAAAGGTTGTGCTCGTGGATCACAGCAAATATTTTGGTGCTGTTATGCACGGCTGGGTATTAGCAATGTTTAATGGCAGCTTGGGAGGGATGAGTCCTGACAAGAGCACGGACAATGCTCTTCTTTCACTTGAGCTGCTGTTTCCCAACCTTAACACCTTTGCACGAAAAAATGCTGTGTGGCAGCCAGGGGTTAGAACGTTGCCTTAGAGTTGTTCTATCTATGTGGTGCAACAGCAAAAAAAAGGAGTTATCATTGTCCCAGGAGGCAGAGAACAAATTTAGGTCCTGGTCTTGCATATGCTTATCCAGCTAATTAGCTTTACTCAATGGAGCCCATTCAGCCTGTAGCACTTGTCCTTCATCTGTTCAGGGCCGTGTGTGTGAATGCTCATTGAAACACATGCTCAATCATGGTATTGTTGCACGTACATTATTGCTTATGTTCTTGTTGGAAGCCAGGAACAGTGTCTCCATTGTAGAAATCTTTTTTTTTAATATGTATATAAATATAATGTAGCTATTGCTGTGAAATGATGGGCTCAGGTAAATTTATTCTCTTTAATTCCTGGGTCTGAAATTGCTGAGCTCGGCTGTTTAAACAGGAAAAAAAAATTGTCATTGCTTGGGTTGATGTGGCTCCACATTCAGGTGTTGTGCCAGTTCCAGGACTTTGAGTAAAGGACACATAATGAGTGATTACCTGATTGTTGTTGGGTGATTGTGTATCAGGACCTTTCTGTCTTAGCAATTAATCTGCCTGTTGATGTACACTCGACCAGCTCTTGCCAGGATCTCTTGTCATTTCAGTCACTTGGCAGCAAAAATTGCAATAAGACTTGTATCACATCTTGAACTGGATTTTTGCTGATGCTGTTTAAAGATATAGGAGCACATAAAAACGAGCAAATCTTGTATTCAGTGGGAGAAAATGAATGCTGAGTGTGCCGAGCCCGGGTCAGTGCACCAGCTGCTTTTAGTTTGCTTCTAGATTAAAACTAACTTGTGATAGCGACAACTGAGCTTAAAAACCAGAATTTACATAATGATTCTGTGTTAATGATATTAAACATAATGGCACTAACAACAGCCTGTTAAAGGCAAATCCACAGAGATTTCTTTTTCCATTTGACCTTGAGTGCTGACGTTGGACTGGCTCGGCATTGCATTTTTTTCTCCGTGTTTGAACTTGAAAGGTTCTTTAATACTCAGCTCAATGTTCCTGTTTTGCTTTTTAAATTCCTTATTATTTCCCATGGCTGCAGTGCAGACTGATCCCCCGTGCCAGGTCATTTCCAGGACTTGGACCTGAATTAGATTCGGTAGCTGGAAGGTGCAGGGCCTCAGAAATGTTTGTGCATGATTCAGTTCCTGGAGGACAAAGCCTTACCCTTGGCCGTGGAGCATCCTACACTCCTTGTGCTTCCAGGCACTGTGAGAAGAGAATTGTGGAGGCAGGCTGTTCCCAGGATAGTCCTGCTTAAAATTTCCCGCCTGCATGGCTAATTTGGAGTTTTGTCTCCTTTCCCAGCCAGTTTCTCTCTCCGAATCTTTATCAGATGCTAATTAGCATTCGTTCACACCCAGCCCCGGGATGTTTATTAAGGTTTTGGGGAAAGCTTTGCTTCTGGCGCTGTTACAACCCTGTCAATGAAATCTTCCATAACCTCTTCACACCTCAGCTCCACTCCTTGTGTCCAGTCACCCTGAATTATTGAATTCCAGCCTTGCTTAGCTCAGGCACCTTGTGATGAGTAAGACTTCAGGATCAATAGGGGCAGGATCTGCAGCACTGGCAGAACTTCCAGCTGGG
The DNA here is from genome assembly GCF_052056855.1 of Sturnus vulgaris. Taxonomy (NCBI): domain Eukaryota; kingdom Metazoa; phylum Chordata; class Aves; order Passeriformes; family Sturnidae; genus Sturnus; species Sturnus vulgaris. The sequence goes on along the minus strand of NC_142267.1, from coordinate 4,370,156 downwards.
GATGCTGCTGGTCCTGCAGAGCCCAGGGAGTCACCAGTGGTGGTTGCAAACCAATTTCATCTTGTAGTTTGAAGCTCCACCATAAGCTGCTGCCTGCAGGGTCCATTCTCTGTGTTACCCAAGTCAGCAGATGCCAACAGGCACTTACTGGCTGTTGCTTCCCAACTATTTCTTATTTACATGCCTGGAATTCCTGCTTTCAGCTCAGCAGCAATAAATGAGCCATTTGCATAATGAATGGTTTTAAAATCTGCATCCCTGCAGTGGCTTGAGCCTTGCCCTTCAGAAGGGCTTATTTGCTGGGACAAGGTGGCATAATTTAAAAAGCTAAACTCCTCTGGGAAATGGATATTTGGATGGGAAATAGGTTATTTTTCAGCTAATTTCTTTTGTGGTTGCATAGTTTGTGATACTGGAGCAGCTGGGTGGTGTGCTCAGAGACAGGTGAATGTGAAAGAGGCAGGTGGGAAGGAGATTTGGGCTAAAAAGGTGCAAGCAGTGCACCTGCAGAATAGTGGGGGAGCACCAGGGGCACAGGTGCTGTATTGGCTCTTCTTGGCAACTTTTTCCAACTGCTTTGTGGTGTCCAGGAGCACAATAATGCACTGATCTGCAGTGCCTGAGAGGTGTCAGTCCCTTCTGATTCCAAATGGAGGAACACAGCTTGCTCTAAAATAATCCAGATGAGATGTGAGCTCTCCTGTGTCCCTGTGGGTCCTCTTGGTATGGCCCCACTTGAAGCCACCAAGTGTCCAAGACCTCTGTGCCCTCCGCCTGAAACTGGAGCATCTCCCAGACACTGTGAGGTACTTCACTCCTCCCCTTCACTGGGATTATGGAGCAGGAAATGGGATTAGGAAACCCACCACCCCCAGAGAAGCAGGAGCCCTTGGGCACAAGGAGTTTTCTGCTGTGTTAGTGCTGCCAAGAAGCCCTGCAGCTTGGTGGGTGATGGGTTTCCTAATAATTCCTAATAAATACAAGCCAGGAGGATGAATAATGCACAGCAATAACTCTCCTGCAAACATTAGCATCCCACTCCTGGTGATAAGATGTTGCTCTCTTTCAAGTCCCTTAAAATGCTTTGCTTGTTTCCAGGACTCTGGTTGCAAAAATTCTGCAAGGCATTAGTTTCTGTTTGTTTTCCTTTAAACTACTTTCAAATTCCTATTTGCCGAGTTTGCTGAGCACGTAGCGAGCTTCATGGGAGGAAGAGGAGATGAGTGGAGCTGAGTCCTTAATGGAAAATAAATGTGAGTCAAAATCCAGCCCAAACCCTGTAATCTCTGCCCCACACAAGAAAGCTCCACTTCAAGGAATAAAACTTGGAAAAAAATAGGTTGGATTTAATTGCTTTGGATGCTGTGGTACAGCAGAAGTGTGAGGAGGTGATAAAAGCTGCAATTTAAAGCTCGGCGGCGGCGAGTTGGAAAGGCTGGAGCTGGTGTGCAGGGAGATGGATACTTTATCCCTGGCACATCTCTGCTGAGTTAAGATAAATGTTGAGCTATTAAGTTCCTGAGAGCATTAAGAGGCTGGGAGAAGGTCACGTACTGCTTCCTCTGTTTTGGCTTTGCCTCTGTGCTGCGTTGCTTCCTTTGCTGAGCTGCAAGGAGGATTCCTTTCTCCTCTGAGATTCTCCCAAATGAGATCCCAAAACTGCAGGGGAGTTCAGACAGCCCGGATCAGGGCTCAGGGGGTTGCTGTCCCCCATAAAAGCTCACAAAATCCTGTCTGGAGCCAGCTGTGCCATGTGGGCAAAAGTGGGGTAACAGCTGGGATCTGTCTGTCCTTGGCAGGATGATTTTAAAGGGTTTTAAAACTCCTGTTCACTTTCTCTGAACAACTTCTGGTAGAGTCATGATGGTCAATATGGTCCAGCCAGGTGGAAACAGAGGGTGAAGTGCCAACAGCATCCAAAAGACCTTTGGGTATCCCCATTTCCTTGCTGTCTTGTCCCCTGAGGTGGAAAGAGGCATAACAGTGGGGAAGTAGGACAAGAGGAAATGATAGGATGAGAAGAAATAGCCTCAAGTTGCACTGGGGAGGTTTAGCCTGAATATTATGAAAAATTTCTTCATCAGAAGGGTTGTTCAGCCCTGGCACAGCTGCCCAGGGTAGTGGTGGAGGGAATTAAGAGACATATCCATGTGGCACTTGGGGACATGGGCTAGTGGCCACCTGGGCAGTGCTGGGTTCATGGTTGGACTTGGGGATTTTGGAGGGTTTTTCCGACTAAAATGATTCTGTGACTCTGAGGTTCCATGGAAAATGCATACAGACCAAAAGCTGTGCTCTGTCTTCCTGCTCAAATCCTGATTTCTCTGTCCTTGGGAGGTTGGGCCAGATAAAAGACTGAAGTGAGGGAGGACAGAGGAGGGGAAGAAGATGAATCTCCTGCATTCCTTATTCTGTATGCAAAGAACATCAAAAGCACTAATGGAAAAGCCTTTTTATATTTTTCATCAAAGCAGTGGTTCAGATTTGGCAGGCTGAGTTCGGATTGGTGAAATATTTATGAATGGAGCAGCTGTGGGGCACTGCTTTAGGAGGACAGTGAGCAATCCCCCCTCTCTCCTTCCCTCCCTCTTCCCTAAATGTGTTTTTCCACTTGGTCCTTTTTCCTCCCCCTCTCCTTTAGCTGTGCTACTCCTATTAGAGGAGCTTGTAGATGAGTCAGGACTGAGTTTGCACACTGCAGGTAGTAAGATGGGTTTATTTTTTGCTTCACTTAAGTCAGGAGAAAAGAGGGGAAAGGGATGAACCAAACCTCAGGAGTGGATGGGGAACAGCAGTAGAGGTTGTTCCCTGGTTTCTCTCTGCTGCTGCTTCCAGGTTAAACCTGAAAATCTTTTGAGTTATTTCTGATAATTCATCATGGTTTGGTTTGGTTTTTTTCCCTGCTATGAAAGGCAATTGCACTGACCCAAATGAGTTTTGTCTTTTATTCTTCCCTTGTAATTACACCCATCCACACACAGGGAGCATGAAATTATTTATGAAGGTGTTTTAATACCAGTTTATTAACTCCTAATCTAGATTTATTATTATTCTTTCTAATTTTGCATCATCACTTGGTAAGGTGGCTCAGAAATCACAGAAGAAGAGCTAATACTGAGTTTGTATTGAAAAATCAGATAGTTAGAAATAACAGGTTCACAGAGGGAAACCTGGAGCAGTCCTGTTCATTTGAGGGGATGGGACAGCAGCAGGTGGGGTTGGTGTAAACCAATGTGTCCATCTCACAGGCAGTGATACCCTCAGTTTATTTTAATAAAAATTAACTGCTTTTCCTTCTGAATTTGTCCAGAAGATGATAAACCCAGTGCTGTTATAAATCTGTGTTTTTCACAGTCGTGCTGTCACTGCCCTTCCCTCGTGGAGATGGTGGGCAGGTAGCCAGGTGTCACCAGGGGTGCTCAGTTTGGGATGCAGGGTGCTGGGGTGACAAGGAGCTGCTGTGGCTTTGAGGAGAATATGGGAGTGACTCAGTGTGTGTGTGTGTGTGAGTGCAATGTGTGAGGAGGAACACTGCTGTTTAAAATTTAAAGCTGCATTTCCATCAGGGTATTGTGTTCTTTAAATATAGATCCTTTGAAATGTGATAACTTTGGTCATTGAAGGATAGTAACAGTAATTGTATAAATATTTATGTCATGTAAAACAGCACAAATCAGTGGTGCAGAACTGGGATAACTCTTTGCAATTTTTAAAAGTTGTCTTAAAATCTCATGTTGTGACCAGATGTGTAGGTGGATCAGCCCATAAAAATAGGAACCATTGTCTGAACTCACTTCTATTTTAAAAAGTGCATTAATACACTTCAAGAGTATGAAGTTCCAAGCCAAGTTTATGAAGCAGAGTTGCAGACTGAGGTTCACATGGGGACAGTGCTCCCCAGTATTCAGAGTGGGCACCCAAATCATTCTTGTGTGAGTGGAAAGCCCTGCCTGGTGTCCTGAGGTGCCATGAAACCTCATCTCTGCATGGCAAACACAGGAAACATAATGGCACTTGGTGTTTGTTTGCTCTTTTAAGGTTTCTTTTTTCTTTTCTGTTGTATCCTAATATTACAAAGCCTCCTAGCAGACTTTCTTATTCTATCCTCGTGTTGATTTATCATCTGGTCAAACACCCTGTAATCACTTGCCCCCTGTCCAAATTTTTTTTGTTAGGATGAGTTCTCCCCTGAGGGGTGCTTGCTGGCCTCAATGACCATCAGACCTGTTTGATTCCCTTGTCTTGGTAAAAAATATTCTTGGTGGTGCTTTCCCAGGTATGTGGTACCAAAGGGGAAGCAGGGGGGTCATCCCATCAGTGTCAGCAGTGCCAAAGGGGAGCTGTCCCTCATGTCACCACCATGGTCATGGAGAGGAGAAATCCTTCCCCCAGCACCCCAGCTTTGGCTGGTGCTTCATGAAGATGTGAAACCTCACCCTCCCAGCACAGCATCGACTCTCCAGTCCCAGCACAGCATCAGTGGGAAGGAGCAGGGCTGTTAATCCTCCTGGCACCCCCTTTGAATGCTGTCATATTTCAGCCCTGTTAAGCCCTTGGGCTGTTGTTTATGGGCTCTGTGCTGAAAGGAAGAGCTGTGCTGAGCCTGCAAAATGCTGCTTTGCTTCTGCAATGCTTGTCCTTACCCCAGCAACCCAACCCCAAATCCTGCCCCGTGCCAAATCCTCGCATGGTCAGGCATCACCTGCTGCTTGGGAATAATCCCAGCTTCACACAGATCTGCTTGCTTGAGGGAATTACCAGTTTGTTGGGGGTAACCCTGTTTCCCCTTCCTTTTAGGGCTGAAAAAGCCAAGCCAACATGTTCCCTGCCCTCTTTCTCCCAGCCATTGTCTCGCTGTGTGTCCTTCACAGACAGATTGATTGAGTTTGATTTTCTGGGGAGTCGTGGGTTGGTGTGTTCATTAACCTGCACTCTGCTCTTCTCCCTACCCTTGCACCCTTTGCATCTTCCACAGCCTGTGCTTTATTTAGTCAGGTTTTATTTCTTCCAGTTGGCATTCCAAACCCCAGGGCTTTCTCATGTCCATCTTGCTTGCACATGTTTTCCTTAGCCTGCAGGAGAAATACCTTTCTGCTGCTCTCTGCCATGTCTCAGTGCCAGCTTGGACATCTGTGCTGGGGAATGCTGGTGGTGCTGGAACAGGGGTAGGTGCAAAGGTGCTGCATGGTCAGTCGTGTTACCAGGACAAAATTGCATTTATTTGCATTCAGCTGGGACCCAATGACCCCAGTGACACTTGGAGTCACCAAGCTGCAGCCACATTCAAGTCATATTTTTGTCAAGGGTTTTGCAGTGTGTTTTGAGATGTTGCCCACGTGAAAGGTGGGAGAGGTGAATCCCAGCCACGGCAAAGTCCTGCCCAGTGAATTTGCAGGTGCCTCCTCAGGCTGCAGCTTGAGCTGCTGACAGGAGATGCTGGCAGTGATTTGTGGGGCAGGGAGTTCTCCTCTTTCCTCCTGCACAGTCTGTAATTCCCTGGTATTATAACATGTCATTTTTCTAGCATACCTGAGGAGCCAGGAAATAATGTCTGAGCCTAGAGGGACAGCAACAATGGAACCTCCAAAGAGGCGAGAGATGGAGAGATTAGAGCAAGAAACCAAGGTTGTAATTTATTTCTCTCTTCCACCCCTCTTAGCCTGAAAAAAGTGGCCACATTCCTGGCGATCCCTTTATTTTACAGCTTTGAGCTTGTGGGTTTTTTTTTTTTTAAAGCCAGCAGATGCTGCCAGTTCCCATCACCTAATCAAAGCTGCCGTGTGGAAGGGCCGCCTCGTTATTACATCCCATTATAGCCTCCGGCAGCCACTGCACTTCATAACCGCCCAGGAAAGCTGACAGGTAACCAATGAGATGCATATTCCAGTGACAACCTCCTGCCCCCAGGGAGCCAGGACCCTCTCCAGCACCGAGCTGGGCTCATTGTGGCTGGGTGCTTCCTGGGAAGCAGCTGGGACCATTGTCTGCCCAGCTGAGCACGGGGGCCATGGAGCATCGAGGTTTGCTCTTTGTTCCCTTCTCGTTTCATTGTCCGTGGGGCAGGGATTGCCATGAAATGCCTCTGTGTGTGTGTGTGTGTGTTGGCTTGATGGGAAAAGGAAGAAGACTCGCCCAGAGATGCAGGAATGGCAGAGCCAGAGAGGTGGAGAAGGAGGTGGGGGGAGCTGGGAGTCTGGGGAGGGGGGTGGGAAACTGGTTAAATAATTTTGTCATTGCAGGTTGGTATTGCATATCAGCATGGGCTGATAGAGTATTAATTCCTACTTCATTTCACTGATGGGATTCTGCTCACAGTGTAATGAGCCCACCTTTAAATCAATATAACCCAGTGCATGCCAGGCCTTGGGCATTTCCTTTTCCAAAGGAAAAGGAATTCAAAATGACAATTTTGAATCAGTGTCTTTTCTCTATTGCTCCCTGTGCTTGTTCGTTGTGTTTTGTTGCTTGCCATGAATTATGGAGAAACTGAAATATTTGGGTGCTTTATATTTTGGGGCTCATGTCATGAGCAGGGTGGGAGTGTCAATCTGGATGTAGAGGGATGAGGGATAAACTGGGATTGGAAGGGATTTTGGAGTTGGCTGGAGCGGAGTGTGGCAGCTGTGATAACTCAGTGGATTTGAGTTATTTTTTGGTTTATTACTGAGTTACTTGCGGGTTGTTTTTCTACTTATTTTCTTCTATAGCAAAAATCCAAGCAATTCTGAGCATGGCTGGTTCTGGTCTGGAGGCAGGTGCTGGTACATCCGAGGATGGTGATGCAGCAGAGAGCTGTGAGCAATGTGTCCATCCAGGCACAGGGCCTGGGGGGCAACCCTGGCTGTGGCATCCCATCCTTCCAGGAATGGAGATGTCTTTATGGCTGCCCAAATTACTGTTGGTGAGCACTGGGTAGCCTCAGATGAGACTTGTGCATCTGTCTTGGGTGGTTCTGAGCATCCTTTGGTCTGTGTGGAGGGCTGGGAGCGTGAGCTGAGTGGGACAAGTGGATTCTTTCTGCCATAAATCCATAAATTCTGCCAGAAGTGAATTTTGCCTTCTCTGTCATCCTCTGTCTCTGGTGAATGTGGCAGCCAGAGGGATTCCAGGAGCACATTTTACTCCACAGAGTTTGCCTTCAAATCCTCCAGCTCCTGAATGTGACAGCTGCTAAATCACCTGTTATTATGCAGAGAACAAAGCTGTCCTCCAGGAACAAAGAAAGGAGAATGGTCTGTGGCTGGGGGGAAGGCAGAGCAGAGCTGTGGGAAGGAGATGAAGCCTCGAGACCCCAGCAAAGGGCCAGGACTCAATGGGTAGACAAACGTTGCAGTGTGGTGAATAAAACCCCAGCTGATGGTTGAAATAATGGCTGGATCCCTCAGCACTGCTCCAAACATTGCCTGCCCATGTGCTGCAGCATGTAAAGACCAGGGAAAAGCTGCCCCCAGGCTTGGCTGCAATTGCTCTGCTTCTTCCAAACCATCCTGTGTGGTTGTAAGGAAAAATGGGGCTTAGACCTGGATTTCCAGCGGTTGTACCTGGGTTTGCTGCCCTGCCCTCACCTGTGCAGTGCTGGGCTGTCCCTCAGGGCTGTGCTCACATCCTCTGCTCTCGGTGAGATGATGCAGACAAAACCCTGACACTGATTTCCCCCAACAGCGTGTTCAGTACCTGAGGCTTCCCTGCCAGCTCAGCCGGCAAAGCAAGAGATGGTTTTTGATGCTGTGAAGTGAATCCCTGATCCCAGGCTGGCCCAGCTGTTGGACACAAGCACAGGAGCTGCTCCAGCCTGGCCAGGGTGCACAGCAGGGGTTGAGGCTTTCTCTCTCACTTCTGCAAGTGCTGTGTAAATATTATTAATAATTAAGAGCTAAAGCTGGGCTGGATGTGCTTCCTGGAGGCTGCCACCATGCACTTAAGCAACTGCACCCAAGCTGGCAGATGCCACCTCCTCTGCTTGATGGCCTTGGCCGTCCCCAGCAGCAGCACATGGGCTGAGAGGGGCAGTGATGGCAGCAGGAGCCCTCCTCAATATTTAAACACTATTGATGGGCAAGTCGGGCTGGGATGGTACAAAACAGAAGTGTCTAGACATGGCAGAGAGGCTGCTTTTCCTCTGTGCAGGAAGTCCAGCAGGAGAAAACAAGCTGCTTTATTAATTCTTCCTTTCTTTTTCAATGAAAAATGTTGTGGGCTTGCTGTTGGTGCTGGGGGAAGAGCATCACTTTGCAGGAAAACCTGGCTGGTGACTCTATCAAATCTCCATCTTCCCCCACCCCAGCAGCAGTGGGACATCTTCCCAGTGTGTCCAAATATAGAGAGAGTAGCACTTCACATTTTGCTCTTTTGTCACTAATAATTAACTGAGAAGTTGGAGGAAGTCTTGCGAAATAACTCTGGAAACTGAGCTCTTCAAGGAATTAATGCATTGATGGAAAGAGAGAGTCATTAGTCTGGAATAAAAATAAACGTCTCTTCCTGTAAATCTACATTTCAGGGGCAAAGGCAGATTGTAAATTCTTCTGCCACTGCTGGAGCAGACAGTGTACTGAAATAAAGCTCTTGCAAGGGAAATACTGTTTGTGACCACTGTAATTTAGATTATATATGTTAGGGAAGAGAGGGAGGCAGCTGCTGAAAGCCTGGTCTAAAAGTCACCACCGAGCATTCTCTGAAGAAGAGGCTTTTTAAAGTTGCTGTAAAACATGAGGATAAAAGCAATTGAGCTCATTTTTCTCCAAGGACCGTAACATCCTTTAAGGCTTAATTCTGCTTAATATTTTGTCTTTCCTCTCTGGGCTCTGTTGTTATGGTTTAATCTGTTGCAGTGCAGTTCGGTGAATTCAGAGACATTTTGAGATAAATTTCCTTTTTTCTTGCTGGGGTTTTTTCGTGCAGGAGCAAGAGGCAGGATTTTAGTGTAAATATTAAATGATGAGTGGTGTCCTGCTTGGGTGACTCCTGCCTGCCCTGAGTGGCCCTTGGCTTTGATTACCTGCTCAGTTATCCTGCTTTATTCCTTTCTCCTGTCCCCTTGTTCACATGGTGCTTGACTCTCCATGCTATCAGGGCAGGGAAATGAATAAATTTTATGTATCTGTCTCTGCTGTCAATATTTGTGTCAGGAAAGCACTTGTGGCATTTCTGAGAGAAGTCACCGTCTCTCTTCACTGACCTTTTCTTTTTTCTGTGGATGGAGAGTTTCTCCTCAAATATCCTCTGCAATCTCTGTTTCAGCTGCTGCTTACTCTCTTATCACGTTTAATACACTCACTATTCATCTCCCCACTTTGCATCCACAAGAGCCTCCCTGCTCTTTAACCCTTGAGGGGCTGCCCGTGGCTCCTCTTGGGGATGGTAACAGCCCACTCTGGGCACTTCTGCTGAAGGGCATCATTAACAGCTGAGAATATTCATTTATTTTAAAACTGTTTTACTGCCTGATTGCATTTGTCTTGGGGCAAAATGTGTCTGGAGAGGCGAGAGGACACCCCTGCTTTCCATTGATGGAGCATCTTGCTCATCTTCGAGTCACTTGGAGCCACTGAAGTGACTGGAATTGCCCTGGGATCCCTGGGCAGGCTGGGATGCTGGAGTGACTGGAGAGGAACCACGCAGCCTGTGCACATGTAATTCATTCTGTTGTCCCCACAGCACTGCAAACCCAGTGGCACTGCTGCCCTGAAGCCTGCTGGGCTTTGCAGAGCTGTGTCCTTAACTTTCAGAGCAGGAATTTCCCAGTAAAGATGTTTTTGTTTCCTTTTGTGGCCTTTTTTTTCGCAATTATTTTATTCCATTTATCCCCACCCTTCAGTACCAAGTTGGGAGGTTTCTTGTAAACACTGAAGAAAGAAGGCCTGAGAGATTGTACACGTTTTTGGCAGAGAAATGTTTGAGATCACCTTTGGTTTGGCTCTTTTGTTTCAGGAAGAAAGAGAAATGATTGGCTCTTCATTGACATTTCAAAGCAATGAGGGTTAGTTGCTCTGGTGGCCATCCACAGGATCCAACTTTTCCCGTATCTGGGATGGCCCTTCCTGCCCTCTGCATGCCACACATTCCTCCTGTCCACATGAGATGGGCTCTGGGAAGTCTCATTAGTTCCTCATGACCCCCCCCCCGGCTTTGTGCCAATTTCCCAATACTTCTGACCTTGGAAAAAATTCCCCTTTTCTCTCAGATTCCTCTGTTCAACTTTCAGTTTAGGAGGAGATGTCCTGACACAGGGCAATGGAAATAACTTTCTTGACTTTAATGGAATTTGAGGAGCTGACAGGGAGTTTCCTGGGAAACTCCCAGATGGGAACAGATCACTCTCTTCTCATTCAGAATCTTGATTAAACCCACCCCCAGTGACCACTGCAAGTGTTACCCTTCTTTTAGAGGGTAATGTCCACTCTGGGTTTTTGTGAGCAGCACTTCAGGTAGTTAAGGTGGCACAGAGGAGCCCACAGAGCAGATAATGACCAAAAGGAGCCATGATTTGATGATTTGTCCTTGAAAAGCTCCATGGGCGGTTGGTGAGGAAAGGGGAGATGCATTGACTTGGACAGCTACTTACAGGAAACAGATGTGCAAGTTAGGAAACACAAGTGGTAAATCTGAGCCCATCTGGTGCCTCTCTCACGAGCATTTAGAGTCACAGCAGCCACCAAGTCCACTCAGTTCCTCTTCTGAAAGAAGAATTCCTCCTCTCCTGTAAAACTCGAGGCTGGGTTTGTTTGTCTGGGTGTCCCCCGAGCTCCACTTCTGTTGGAGACCTGCACCCTCCAGATGCTCCCTGTGTGCTGGGGGGGAAGGAAGAGCAGGAATGGAAATCACTGGGACAGGTTTATGTTGTTCTCTTGCCAAATGCCAGGACTGAAGGCACGAACAAGTGCAGGACCTGTGCTGGTTTATGTAGCTGCCAGGTGCTTTCCAGTTGGGTTGGATTTTGAGTCCAGTTTCTTGCAAAGGAAGAAATTTTTTGCTGTCTCAGGGCCCTCCAGAGCTTCTCTGCAAGGCTGAGAGATTTCTGTCCCTCCCTGCCAAAACAGGCAGGACTCCTTCAGTGAGGGATGCCTCAGAGGGACCCTCAGAAGGATCTGTGTTCTGCTGGGTGGGATTTCAGCCTTTTTCCCTTTCTTCTCCCCTTTCTTGAGCTTATAAGCAAGACAATTTCCAAGCTAACTCTGGTTCTGTTATTTTTCTCATACCCATCTGAAAACTGCTTTTAAAGCAACTTGGGGCTTAGTGGGCTGTGTAACTTCCCTTGCACTGGAAAGCCTCTTCTGCAGTCCTCCTCCTCTCATCTTGTGGCATCTCCTCCTCATCAGCTCTTCTGAAGTCCTTTGTATGGGAATCTGTTGGGTTTTATTGGCTATTGTCTTAAATGTACAGTTTATGAAATGAGACTTCTTCCCCCACAATATCATAAGGAGATTAAAAAGAAAGCCCGGATTTATGGGAAACAGAGAATGAATACATTGAGAACCTGAAGAAAGCTGCAGAAATATATCATAAGGAGGCATTTTCAACTTTGGGTCCCACTTTAACCCAATGACTACCATTAAAGTGTGGGCTGCTTTGTTTTTTTTTTTTTCCCCTAGGATTTGTTTTACAGAGATGACTGTGGTGCAGTTTCCATGGTTTTTATCATTACCATGGTCGTGCTGCTGATTCCCTGGCCTGACATTCCTGCTACAGCAAGGCTGGGCTCTTGCTTTATTACCATCTCCTCTTTGATATGTTACTGCACCCTGAATTAATTTCTTACCGATCACATTTGCAGCCCTGTGAAGTGAATGGGTCTCCGGAGGGGACTACATTGTTAACACTGACAAATTTCATGATACAGCCATGCCCAAACAGGCACAGCCCGGGAAAAGAAGTAATTAAGGAGCCGGGTGCTCTTTGCAGCCTGGCTGAAGGCCGTGTCCTCTCCCAGTGCTTTCAGAGTCCTGGTTTAGAGGGAAAAGCACAAAGCACTCGCTGAGGCCACGGGCAGGAGTGGTGGGGGATGAGGTCCCAGGCAGAGCTCTGCCTTGCCAAGGGTCGTGGTTTCCCTGCAGCATCTCTGCTCAGACTCAGAGCTGGTGTGGAAGCTCACGAGGGCTCATCCAGGGATCTGCTCCAGTGCAGGTGGGGCAGTGGGGAAGGGCTTTAACCTGACACAGCTTTAGATGAGATATTGGGAAGGAATTCCTCCCTGTGAGGGTGGGCAGGCTCTGGTACAGGTTACCCAGAGAAGCTGTGGCTGTCCCTGGATCCCTGGAAGTGGCCAAGGCCAGGTTAGAGGAGGCTTCCCAAGTCCCTTCCAGCCCAAACTGTTCCATGACTCTCTGACAAGTTTTTTCTTAATACACATCTCTTGGTCTGTTGCAAGTGTAATCTGCTGTGCTTGCCAACATTGCCTTGTCTACTCCTCCTCCTCTGCCACCCCTCTGTGTTAATTTGGCATCCCACACCTTACCCTGAGTCATTTGGAGAAAAGCCATCTGTTTGTCTTGCTTGTACCCTGCTCGGGTGTTTGATGCTGATACCTTTGCACGTGGTCCTGGGATGCTCTGGAAAATCCCACCCTTGGCTCTCCGGGCTGCTCTGGGGGCTGGAAGGGAAACACACGTGTGTGGCACTTGTGAATGAAGGCACATTAAACTCAGAGGTGATGACAGCTATGCCAAATTACCTGTTAAAATGATCTCAGTAATTATAACAGGAGAGTCAAATGAGGATAACGGGCCATCTAATAGCATCGGCAAGGCTGTAATTACTGAATGGAAGCACTTTAGAAACTTGCAGGGCTGAGGACTTGCCTGTGATAGAGCCTGGGAGAACTGTTTAATAAACTCGTGAAACCCTGTCAATTAACATATTTTTAAAGACAATTTAGTGTTCACTTCAGATAAAGGTAGTACCATTCTCAAGAACTGCTTAACCCTGGATTTCTCAGATACATTTCTGGCATTGCTGTGTTTTCTCAGGGTCTGAAGTAGGATTTTGTAATTTAAGGGAAGACTCTTCTCTTGTGCTTTGTTAAAGTTAAGCAGGCTTAAGGCTGACTGAAGTATCCCAGGAACCAAGATGATCCGGGAGCTCAGATTGCCCCAGCACCTTTGGAAATCCCAGCTGCTGGGCCTCCTGCTGAGGAGAAGTTCAGATGCTTTGCAGATGGCATTAAATGAAAATTCTTGTGGTCTCAGGCTCAGTTTGTCGGTTCCTGTAAGGGCAGGAATAACTGGGATGCTCTGTATCCTGCCTGGCAGCAGTGCTCCAGGGCTCCCTTGTTATTATCCCAGCCAAGGAGGAGAGCTGGGCACCTGCAGGGGTTGGTGTCAGCTCTCTCCAGCCTTTGGAAGAGCAGTGGCTGCTGCTTGATGTCCTGGATGGTTTCACATAAATCTTGGTTCATCCTGGATCCAGTTCCTCAGCTTCAGGGTTCAGTGGGTTCATCCTAGAAGCAATAGATCCAGCACCTTCTGCCTGCTTTCTTTTGCAGTGGAAACAGTAATAAAATGTGGAAATGGTGCCACTGGGGAGGCAGCATTCGCTGTGGTGGTTGGCATTGCTGAGCACTGTTTGTATTGATTGGAGCAGAGGCAATTAAGAGCCTCCCACTGCTTTCACTGGAGGTTTTTCTACATAAGGAGGCTTGAAGCAGAAGGGAGGGCCATTACAGCATATAAACACTGCACAGGTTGGGGTCTAGAGGCATCTCACAGCCTCGTTGAAGTCTAAAATATTCTGTACTGACTTGGCCAGGGGGCCAGCATGGAACACGTCTCAGGATTGTCTCGTTGGCTTTGCAGAGCTGGGAAAGTTCCCCCTCCTCCTCCTCCTCCTGAGGTGGGGAAGTAGGGCTGGACCCTCCTCACTGGCCTTCATCTTAGGGGTTTTCCTGCAGTGCAATTTTCTCAAAAGTTCATTATTCCCAGCCTTGTTCTTAGGTCAGCCCATGTCTTATGAAAGTCTTTTATTTTGGAGGGTGGAGAATTACTTCTGTCTGTGAGGAAGCTGAAGCTGTGAGAGGATTGTTTGCACAGAATGGGGGAGTCACATTGCTTTTAAATTGTCCTCATGGAGAATTTCATGGTCCTGCTTCTTCCTGCTCCATTCCACGCTCTGGGTTAGGTGTTGGTGTTGGCCATGGGCTCCTTCCTTGGCCACTGGGACTGTTTCATTCCCCACTAGGAAATAGTTTCTTGTGTTTCCTGGCAAGAGTTCACAAGTGTGAAATATCAGATTTGGGATGTATTGTAGGAAGTTAATTTGATCACTTGGCAAGAGAGTGGGGTGATCCAGTTCTCATGTGTTTCTTTTAATCTGTGTAATTTTGTCTGGGAAGAGAGTGGCAGTGAAGGAACTTGGCTCTCAGTGCATTAACACATCCCTTATTGTCCTGAGACTGAACATCTCTCTTTAAACATGATATTCTCCAGTGGCCCTTAGAGACCCCAAATCCTATTTAGACAAAGTAACCCTTGATGAACCTGGATGTTTCTGATTCAATAATGTGGCTGGGAGAGGGATGGTGTGAAAATGCTGGAGAAAAAACAGCCTCCTCTCACTCGTGCTACAATAGTCCTTCCCTCTTATGCAGGATTGCTTGCTGGAATTTTAAAATTTGTGTTTATTTCAGTAGAAATGGGGATAATTGTTTGTCTGACTGCTCCTGTGATGCTGCCAGACTCTTGGAAAGGGAGGCAGAGCTGCAGGAGTTCCCAGAAATGCCTTGTGATGGGAGAGGGGCTGCAGCCCTGGGGGCTGGTGGGTGATGTCAGACCTGTGAAATCAGTGAGAGCTGGTGGTGATGGGGTGGGGATCAAAGAATCATAGAATAATTCGGGTTGGAAGGGACCTTCAAAGGTCATCAATTCCAACTCCCAAAGGAGGGAAGGACTGGAGGAGGGTGTTAATGAGGCAGAAACCTTCCCTGGCTTTGGGAGAGGAAACACAGTCCCTGTGTGCTGGGTCAGGCAGGTAGGATGTGATTGTGCCTTCCTCCAGAGAAAGCAAGTTTTGAAATTAAGCTGGAATTGCAAAAATGCATCTACATATTTGCAACAAAGCAAACCACCCAAGCTGTCTCTCATTTTCACATTAAAACGATGCCTTTGGTCTCGCTTCTAATTCTGCTGGCATGAAAACTTGTTTGCTGCTATAATTGAGAAAAGGTGGAGGAAAACATGTTTTCTTTTGCTTTGCCTTCTTGTGCATTCAACAGCTTTGGGTCCAGTTTTCTCCTGTGAGCTTAATGTCCTTTTGGTGAGGGATGAAGAGATGGGGGTGATACCTGGGAGGGCTTAAAACTCCTCTTGGGAACCAAGGCCAGGCTGGATGGGGCTTTGAACAACCTGGTCTAGTGAAAAGTGTCCCTGCCATGGCACAGGGAGGCACTGGATGATCTTTAAGGTCTCTTCCAATTCAAACCATGATTCTATAAAGCTGAGGATGGCTCTGCACACAAGAATATCCAATTTTATTCTTTCTGCTTTGATGCTAGAAGAAACTCTGCCCAAGTCTATAGTGCACCAAAGCAAAAGAGAGGAAAATCCAGTGCTGGGTGACCCAAAGGGCTAAAACCAGGGCAGGTCTCTGGGCTGTGCAGAGGGAGCAGCAGGGGCTGGGCTCGGTGGCCTCAGCCATGGCCAGCCCCAGCCAGAAAATACAAAGTGCTGGCACACTAAGCCTCTTGTTTACTCTAAGCTGTTTATTTTGCTGCTGAAGGATTGTATAATCTATTTGTCTGAGTGGAAGCAGCCAGAAAACATCAGGCTCTGAAATTCCTGCCTACCTGTGCTACACATATATATCCATATATATATATAAATTTACTAAGCATGGATTTACTAAATGCATGTGTATTTACTGATGGGAGTAGAGGGTGTTTGTCTTTTACAGCTCAATGGGACACAAACCCCAGGTCTAAGGCCAGGTCAGCACAAAGCAGGAATACAAAAAGCTCTCTGGAAGGCTGGCTCACATCCATTATAATATTACTAAATACCATAATCCTGTGAGCCTTTGCCTCATAATACGATAATGAGTTATTAAAGCTGAGGAGGGCACTTTGGGGAGGGAGAGTTGGAGGGTTTGGGGGTTTTTTCCCCCTCCTGCCAGGTCTGAGCCGTTTCTCTTGGTCCTTCTCCATTCATAAGAGAATGGCTGCAGCAGTTTCAGAAGTGAACAATTTTAAAGGCTATAAAAATGCCACTTTCTGAACATTGTGTGCCTTTTCCAGACATGATGAACTGTTGTACTCCATTCCCTCAGCTCATTCCACAGCCCTTAGCTCCTCTCCAGGAAAATACCCAAGCCATTAGCTAAGGAACAGCCACGCTCCACCAGAGCTGGAGAGCACAGTGTGGGTGAAGGGAAGGGTGTTCCCAGGGCCACACGTGTGCTCTGCCCACTGCCAGCACCCAGCAAAAGGATGCTCTTTGAATAAGAATTTTGGAAGCATCTTGCAGCCACCTCCCTGTGTCAGGTCTGTGTGTGTTTCCAGGAAATCCTGGAAATTGTGGTGAGGAAATTGTGTTGTGCAAAGTGCCAGGACTGTAGAGAGGGGAAGGAGTCGGTTCTTGCTTGCTTGGAAAATACAGCAAGAATGAAAAAAAAAAAAAAATCCAGAGGAATGTGCCAGCCATAATTTGCAAGCTTGTTCACTTTGGTTTTGGGAGTACTTGGCAGCTCTGGGCTGTATCCAAAGCAAAGGCAGACACACAACCCTTCCACCCCTGAGTGGAGGGAAACCTGGGAGCTTTTTCATTGCAAAATACCCTTTATTTTACCTTCCTTTTCTCTGATCAAAAGTCAACACCTTGCAAAATTCAGGTCTGTTGCTGCTTTTTGCTTTGCTTGGGGTTTCAAAACCCTTTGGATGAGGATGTGGCTGCATCCCTTGGCCCAGCAGCCACCTCCTCCAGCCCAATGCTGCAGCACAAGGCACAGCTCTCCAAATACCATTGTCAGCACGAGGATGTGTATTATTAACCATCAGTGGCAAGCTGGAAGCTGATAAAGATCTTTATTATTTTACAAGCACAGTTATTACTACCTAGAGTTGTTTTCCTATAGTTTAAGTGCTCTCCTTCTCCCTTGGGTATCCAGGATATGCACATTTGTCCTCAGTTCCTTGAATATCACTGTAGGAACCAGTATTTCTCCCAGCACTGTGAATATCAAAACTTCATGTTCGAGGAGTTGTTTTCCTTCTCCCCCTAAGAATCAATGAAAAAATTGAAGAAAGGGTAGAAGATGAGATTTGGCTTGATTTGCTCCAGTACTTGTTAATTAAAGTACTGGAGGATCCCTTCACTTTGCTGTCAGGGAGAAGAAATTGCACTGGGGCTGAGCTCTGGGGTGGGAGGTGTCACAGGAGGAACCTGTGCCCATTGTCTTGTCAGGAGGGCTGTGAGATGTGAAAACACATGTGTTCCACCTTGCCAGGTGTTTGTGTGCTCCTCTTGCAGTGGGGATATCCCCAGTGCAATGGTAAAGTCATCACTCCAAGCCTGGCTGCAAAGCGAAAGGTGGGAGCTGGCAAAAAGCTAGGAGTTGTTTTCTATATTAAAAACACTAATATTGCCCGTGTAAGTGTGAATACACATTCAGAGCAGTAATTTCCAGGTCAATCTGCACAGATGCATCCCTGGCACAGGAGAGCAGGGGTGTGGGGGTGTAGGAATGGCAGTGCTTGGAGCGTGTGGGAGGGCAAAGAGAGAGAAATCCAGGGCTTTGTCCATGGCTGGGCCGTGGGAAGGGCATTCCTGGACATCATTTATGAAATGTTTGTGCTTTGACCTGCCTCTCCTGATAAGGGAAGCAAAAAAGAAAGATCCAGATGTGCAGCAGCCGTCTCACCTGACAGCACATCTGGGGGCAGCACGGAGGTCATCTCTGGTCCCCTTTGTGGTCACAAGGGCTCTGCTGTCATTGTCCTCCCAAGGCCACCACCTTGCCTTGTGTGTCCTGGCATTTGGGGCAGGTACTGAGAAGCTGCTTTGGGCGTGGTGGAGCTGGAGGAAAGCGGGGAGAGCCCATGCCAAGGGAGAGATTGGAGGGGACAGGAGCTTTGCAGAAGGTGGCATGAGGATGAAGATACAATGCTCATGTCAGGACAGGGCAACACTTCTCCATCATGCCAATATTTCCTTTTTTTTTTTTTTATTTTGCTTTTTATAGAAATATCAGTATGTTCTGGTTTTTTACCCCCCAATGTCATCCTTGGGGCACAGCAGGTGCTGTGTGAAGGTGCTGTGGGAAGGACTCCCTGCTGGGTTTGGCTGATGTCAATATTGATAGCCAGGGATGGCTCTACCATGGGATGCACCTCAACTGCTCCCAAGGCACAGGGACATGGTGGGTACCAAAGGGTGGGTGCAAAGGAGTGAAAAAGGTGATCAGCTCCCTGATCAGCTGAGCTATTCCTTCCAGCTTTCCAAGCTCTGTTTCCCATGGCAAAGCCACTTGCTGGGCATCACCTGCCTTGGTCCCACCACCACTGTCTTGCCCAGCATCACTGCAAGGGACCCTCAGCATCCAGGTGACACTTTTAAGTTCCCATTCCAGCTGAATACTGACATAAATACACCGTGAGTGCATTTTTCCCTCTGGATTTCAGAAACGTGGTCCGTGCTGTTAGAGCTGGCAAATGAGCAGATCAGAGTTCCCCTGTGGTAATGTATCTCTATCAATTTATTTCTCATTAAAAATCTTATGCACTGCAATAAAGCCAATAGTGAGATAACAGTGGAGCTTTATAACCTGTTAAATCAGGCCTCTGCTTCTACACAAAACCATCTTAGGCTGTTGTAGGGGTTTAGATGGAAACCAAATCAATCCAGCATCCCCCATCCTGCAGCTGCACAGTGCTGGGTGCAGAAGAAGGGGGTAAATCTCTGCCTTCAGTGATTCTTATTCAAGAGTTTGGCAAGGGGAGAGGGATTGATCTCTGGATGATCTGCATTACAGATAGATTTTTTTTTTTATTCCCCTCCTTTCCTTCTGTGCAGATAAAAAGCCAAAGAGGTTTGGGTTTGATGGAACCTATGGTGAAAATCTTTTTAATTAACACTGGAGCCGTGTTTTAGCTGCAATGGCAGATGCCTGTTTTTTCTGGGCAGCCAGGCAGGCTCCTAATTACCATTTGTGAAGACAGGAGGGTGCAGGGGGTTTGTTTCCCATCCCATCCCATCTCTGGATTCACCCCTTACAGCATTTGCTCTGCTTGTGCTAAAGAGAATTCCACCTTCCCCACCATCCCCCTTCCTCCATTTTTATTTGGATCAAATCTCATTTATTTCCTGCTAAAGTTCACTTGTGCCTTTTCCTTTTGGGAAGGGTTTTGCTGGGGCTTTGCTCTCTCTAACTCCTTGACAGGAAGTTAGAGGCAGTTGGGGTCAATCTCTTCTCCCACATAACAAGTGATAGGACAAGAGGAAATGGCATTCAAGTTGCACCAGGGGAGGTTTAGGTTGGATATTAGGGAAAATTTCTTCACCAAAAGGGTTATCCAGCTCTGGAACAGCTGCCCAGGGCAGTGGTGGAGTTCCTATCCCTGGAAGATTTAAAAGACAGTAAATGCATCACCTGGGGACAAGGTTTAGTGATGGACTGTGCTGGCTTAGTGGTTACACTGGGTGATCTTAGAGGGCTTTTCCAACCTAAATGATTCCATTCCCTGTGTCTCTCCATCGGGGTCAGGCTGGGAGCAGGAGGGTCAGAAATGCCTCTGCTGGTGCCAAATGTCCCCCCATGTCCCCTCCCTGCCATCGACTGGGCTTTGTCACGTCTGGGGGCTCTCACCGTGGTCCCGCCTCGCTCTAAGTGCAAAGGAAGGCAGAAAAATCAATTCCCATCAGCTGAACAGTGCCCTTTGATTTATTGCCAGTGGAGGAATAAATTCTTTATCTCCTCCTGGAAGGGATTGCTTTGGTGTTTGTTATTAGGGAGCATTGCTGGAACATCCCCCTTCCTCCAAACCCTGGTATTTTGATAACCTTTACCAGCTCGGGGACATCTGGACCACACAAAGGATCTGCCAATGTGCAGTGAAAGGGGGCAGGAGTTAACCTGGTCTGCTGGGATGGTCAGGGCACTGCATTCCCCCAGCAGATGAAATTATGTCTATTCCTTAGATTTCAGAGTCTGTTCTTGCACCTGGCTGGGGTTATTTAGTGTGGCTTTTTGGCCTGCAAAGTAAAAAGGGCATCCCTGTGCAGAGCAGAGGGGTTGCCTTGATCCTCCTCAGCTTCCAACAGCAGTCACCTCTCCCATCTGTGTGAGTCGTTGTGCTGCTGCAGAGAATAGATGGAAACACTCTGATCTACACCCTGGAAAGTTTCCCCCATGCTTCATCTTCCAGCTGAGCTCCAGAGCAGGAGCAGGAGATGGGCACACCAGAAATCAGAATGACTGCAGGGTGATGTTTTAATTATGTGTAATTGCTAGAGCAGGTTAGTGGCCAAATGAGCAAGTGCAGATGCACAGCTGGCCTGATGTGTTGGCAGGGAGTGTGAGCTGATCCCCTGACACTGTGACCAGTGCTGATTTTGTGTTTCTGTCAGAAAAACCTCTTGGCTTTCTTGAGGTTGCTTCTGGTCTCAGTTCAAGACCAGCAGTGGTGGGAGATGGGTGGCCACGGCTCGATCTCAATGGAAACACAAATTGAATTTTCTGTGCTGAAGTTGTTCCAATCAACTCCTTTCCTACAGGGTGACTGATTTGCAGGTGGTTTTGGACATGGGTGATACCAGGACTGTGTGATTCAGGGAAGATGGAGAAAATTCAGACTATCTCAATCCCACTTAGTGTTAAAATCAGCTTGTCTCTCCTTTTAATTACTCTGATAACATTTATTTGTGCAGCTTCCTAGGACATCGAGATTTTACAATTTTATCATCCACAATCCATCAGTTTAATTCCCTCTTTAAAGCAGAGATCATGAGTCTTAAAATGAAAAAAAAGCCAGCAGCCTGATAGGCAGAAGGGAGCTGCTTTGCAGCCTCAGGCAATGCAGCCACAGGCACCAAGTTCTCCTAGAGGGGAACCACCTGGAGTGGTTGTGCCACACCAGCAGTCCTGGGTTTTGGAGGCAAATCCCAATTTTTTGGAGGAGAAGCTCAGTGCAAATAAACTTCAGTGCTTTGTGAACAAAGAGAATTTTGTTATAAGCCACCTGTGGGCTGGTTTTGCATAGCTGGAGGTGATATCACCCCTGTCTGGGCTTAGATGAAGCTCCTGATTTGCAGCAACTGCTTTGAATACCTTCCCTGGGGTCTTTCCTCGTTGTTTGTTAGCAGCTAAGGGGAAGGTGGGAGCACTGGAAGGGAAGGGTGGGGTTTGGAAGACCTGGCTGGCAGAGGGTGCTGCCCAAAGCTGTGGAAGTGAGCAGAGCTGCTTGAGTGTTCCTCTGTCTGTAACTGATGGCCAGGGGTCAGCTCAGGGTGGGTTTGTGACAAAATCGCAGTGTTTTATGAGTGAGGCGTTTGAGATTTTTAATAGAGTTGCCAGTGAAGATGAATGGAACACAAGGCTGGTGACCCCAGGGGGACTGACCATCACTCTGGGTTGTGGTGGTGAATAAACCTCAGAAGTGCAGGGCTGGTGTTAGCTTGGGCTGGATTTCTGTTTTAGGGTGAAGGTAGTTCAGTTTGAACTATTGCAGCTGATTTAACTCAGATTTCTTTTTTGGGATTTCATGTGGGTTTTGGTCTTGAGCACCTTGTATTTTGGTCTCTGTCATTTCACTGATGCTTTCATTCCCTGTGCATGAAACGTGGTGAATCCTGCCATACTAACC
This sequence comes from Sturnus vulgaris, assembly GCF_052056855.1. Lineage (NCBI taxonomy): Eukaryota > Metazoa > Chordata > Aves > Passeriformes > Sturnidae > Sturnus > Sturnus vulgaris. The sequence continues at coordinate 4,348,372 of NC_142267.1, read as the reverse complement.
ATAGAGAAAACCCCAAAAAAGTAAAATTTAAAGGAGAAAAAGGCCAGCAGAGTCCAATGGACTTCTGCAGAGCTTGGCCAAAGACCAGAGCATATCAAATGTGCTTCAGGGCAAGTTTTTTTCTGCAGAATTTTACAATGTAAGGCAATTACTGAGCTGAGCAGTGTTCCTTAAGAAGATTATAATTCTGAATCCAGTGTGGACCCAGAGCATCCCAATCAGGCTGCAGCAGCTCTCTGGTGTATTGGAATCCAACCAGGTCGTTAGTGGTGTTGCAGCATTAATTACTCTGAAAGCAAAAGGTTAATTTGAAGTTTTGTGGGTTGCAGAAAGTACTGGGGAGAGTGAAGCCTTTCATTTCGTGCCATCATGTAGATGAAACAGGAAAATGTATTTTTGCAGGAATGATTGGTGGAAATGGTTGGACGTGCTGGGTGCAAGGACATGCAGGGTCTGTGAACCCCACTGCTTTCTGGAAAATAATATAAAAGCAAAACTCTGTATTTCTTGTATTGATTTTCCTAGTGTATCCTGGATTAAAAAAAAAAAAAAAAAAGGCAGGAAGGATGGAGACTTGTCAAAATGAATTATTAACGAAATCGTACTTCACACTTCCTTCCAGTCTGAGGAAGCAAAGCGTGTCCTTTGCTATGATATAGCCCCTTTTTTATCTCTTTTTTGTTCCAAGGAAGCATTTCCAACCAGTAGGCATCCAGTTATTTTTCTGCAGTAACTCAGGAGTCTTCAGCTTTCTGCCACAAATCTTCAGAGAACAGTCAGAATCAATAGATAGTGTTTGTTTATTTTGATACAGCAAAGAAAGAGAGGAAGAAATAATCAGACAGGTGAGAGAAAAAAGAAGCTTTGGCATATTTTGTTTATATAGAATTGTTTGGCTTGTTTTGGAAAAAATAAAATGAAGGAGCCCATCAGATTGGATTCAGATTTCCAGCACGGATTCCAGAGGCACACGATGCTCCTGAGCACAAAGACTGCCTTTCACACACAGCTCAAAGGGAAGATTTGTGCTTTTCTTGCCAGCACTCTCCGAGGAATATTTGAATTATTACCATTCCCACCTGCCAGTTCTGGACCTGCAAAGGTACTGGGCACTGAGGAGAAAATACAAAGAGGGTGGAAACCCTGGAGACTTGGACCGTGGTATTTTGCTGAGGGTGGTGACTAGTTGTGCTGTCTAAAGCTCAGCCCTGCTCGCCTGGTGCAGGAGGAGCTGCTGTGGCTCCATCACAGCCTCTTTGGATGCTCCTGTGGCTCATCCTGCCCCAGAGCCCCCCAGAGCAGCACCCCCCTCGTGCTGCCTTTGCAGGACCCAGTGCTGGGGAGAGGGACCAGGCAGAGACCTCAGTGCTGTGGAGCATCCATCGAGCCGTGGTGTAATTAAAGCTGGCTGAATGAATCAAGAAATAAAAATATCACATAAATTCAGCTCTGTGTGTGTGTGTGAGAGAGAGAGAGAGAGAGAATTAATCACAGCCCTATTCAGGTTTCTGGCTGCTCATCCACTTGTAGCCCAGGTCAGTAACTGCTTGCCCAGTGAATAATTCCCAAACCATCCATGTGAGTGCAGATTTGCTGCGGGGGCTCCATCCCTCCCGGGTTTTTCGTGTTTGTTCCCTGCTCAAAGGGAGGGAGGAGCACACAGCAGGTGCCTTCATCTGCCTCTGGATGTGAATAAGGCTATTGATCAAAATATTACAGCCTGGAGGAGGTGATGGGGAGCTGTGCATCCTCCCCTGAGCATCAGGGTGGGGGGTTGGCTGCTGTGCCTGTAGTGGGGAAAAATGGGAATGTGCCCCCCAGGTGCTGCTTTGATGCCACATGTCCCTCCCATTCAGCAGAGGAAGGGGAGAATATCCCCAAATCCCTTACATTTATTAAAACAGGAGTTTGCTCCCAGCTTGGAGCTAAGTTTAAACATCTCATGGTCTTTTTGGGAGAGCTGCCCTTTAAAATCTGATTTTTTTTATTCCCACTGCTCCAGCCCCTTGGTTTTAATACCAATTTGCCTGAGGAACATTAACCTGCAGAGCAGAGAGCAGCACACAGGGTTCATTTTCACCTGGATATACCAGGCATGCAGGAATTATCACCAATTAAAATGTATTTGACATGATAGAAGCCAAACACAAGCCTTGGCATGTTCTTTCCCTGCACTATCAGAGAGGTTCATAGAACTAAGACAGCTTGAGAAGGCAGGAAAGAAATTGGGAGGATCTGCACCCCCAAGAGCACTGCTGGCAGCTGCATCCCCTCTCCTTGCAACCTCAGAAAGGTGAAAATCACCCCAAATTTGGGGTGATGGTGTGTTTGCTTGGGGGGATTTGCAGCACCCATAGCTGGAGCACTGGGCAGCTCCAGGGACTGTGATTCCATCCGTGGGTCCAGGGTGCTGCCACATCCCCCTGGTGGGTTGTCCCCTGGTTTAAAGGTTTATCCCACACCAGGACAGGGCTGTGGGTCTGTGTGGAACAGGAGGAAATGCAGGGGGGGTTTGTGGTACAACCCTTTCAAAGAGACTTTGTACACAGTGATCTCCACTTCACCCCACTGCTCACCCAGACAGAGCAAAAGGGGGAAAAAAGGAGAAACCTGAACTCCCAGGTCAAACAGAGAAGGGTTGGAACAAGTTGGAAGTGCCCAGATGGGGATTCTCTGCCCAGATATTGCAGAGCTGGGTTGGCTGGTGATGGGCAGCAGGGTCCCAGCCCTGGGATTAGGACGTGTGCCTGAGGGTGGGGAAGTGTCTAATGACCCTAATAAACACTGGGGATTTAGGAAGGTGGCAGTGTTCAAAGGGACTCTCAGTGGGATTTAGGCACCTAAACGGCTTTGGTGCTGCTGAAAATCCTGCTTAATCTTAAATCTGAAATAGCTGCTGAAAATGCACCCTGAAGTGGGGGATCCCAGCTCTCCAGCTCCTCCAGGCATGCAGCTTGCAGAGGTGAAATGGGGCTCATTCTCTGTGCCCCCCAAATTACCTCCAGGCTGCCAGCAGGGAATAAAACTGATCTGCCTGTTCCATGCCTGTCAGCCTTTCCCAGAATCACCCCATCCTCAGCTCAAACAGCATTCGGGGAGCGGATGTATTCTTAATTCTTCATTTCAAATAATGGGTTTTTTTCTCCTTATGCCACTCTTGGCACAGCTTTTTTTCATTTATTCTCACTCCCCTACAGCATCTCCTTTTTTTCTGCCTTTTGGCTGAAGTGAAACTGCTGAAAAAAAAAAAATCCCAAACAAGCAGGAATTTTTGGGATAAGCTTCAAAATTGACCTTGACTGAATGTAGGGGGAGTGAGAGTGAGACCAAACCGATGCCAGAGATAGTTGTAATTAGGTTAATGTCTTCAACTGAACTTGGAAGCCAAGCAAAGAGGGGAAAGGTTGCTCTGGAAATGAAAGGTGGAACCGGATGGCTGTGGAAATTGCCAGTGGGATTTGGGAGCTTCCCAGATGCAGGTTGGTAGTTCTAGTCTGGCTGTGGGGCTGCTGGGGAGGGGGAGTCTCACAAGAAGGGGTCAGGGAGCTGATGCTGGGAGTGTGTGTTGTCCTGGGTGTGCTTTTTCCCTTGCTGGGGCTCCAAGCAGGCACTGGAGCTGCTTTTCCCATAGGAATAGCCCCTGGTGTGGGTTTGGAGGAGTTTTGTGTGGGAGCATGTTCCAGCTGGAGGAGCAGAATACAGGCAGGAAATGGGGGGAAAATTAAATTAAAATCTAGGGGGAAAAAAAAAAAAAAGGCTTTTTAAGCTTCCTGAGGCTGCATGATGGGACTTTGTGAGTTGGCTGCTCCCTTTTCCCAGGATCTCTTCCCATGTGTGTTCAGAACTTTGCTGCTGCTGCGCTGGGGATGCAGGAAAGGCTCGGCTGTGAGAGTTGGGTCAGAGGAAGGAGAAAGTAACTCAAACAAGCCTTTCCTCAGTCTGCTTTTTATGTGTTTGATGTGCAGATCACCAAGGGAAGAAAAGAATACTTGTGTAACCACAAATGTCTGGTTTGGGCATTTTCAGGGAGTTTTGTTAAAATGATACCCTAGGCAAAGCAGCTTGGTTTAAACCCGGGGTTGCAGTGTCCAGGAGCTGAGCTGAGCTTGGGCCAGAGCTGCAGGAAGCCGAAACTCCAGGGACCTCCAGGGGAGCAGCATTCACCGAGGCTGCAGTGCAGGTGGCAGCTCGGGCTGGGGCTTTTCCTCTTCTCCATCCCAAATCCAGCATGAGCTGCTTAACCCTGCTCCAGTGCAGCCAACTTCCCCCTTATTCCCACCACTTTTTATCCCAGGAGAGGGGCTGGGATGACACCTCCTTGCCCCCCACCCTTGTGTTAAACTCTCAGACCCACCTGGGGGGGAGTTTATTCAGGTGGGGTTTGTGGAGGTGTCCTTTTGCAGGAGCAAACCCCATACCTGCAGCAGAACGTTGGGCACGGTGGCTCACGGGTTTTATCTGGCAGAGGATAAAATATTCCTTTCCAATGCACTTGGCAAACAAATGAGCGAGGCAGAAATACAGATTGTGTTTGCTAATGGTAACAGGCTGCCAGGGAATGTATAAACCGCTATGCACTGGGAGGGAAATTCCTCCCTTTCATGTGAGATGTCGGGGCTTTGCAGCTCTCCTGAAATGCTGCTGCTCCCTCTGTGTTTTCTGCAGGTTTTTTGGTGGGGGCTGGGGGGAATCAAGTGAGCAGAGCCCCGGCTGATGCTGATTCATGGTGAGATCCTCAGGGATCTTTAGGCAGCAGAGATAAATGCCAGGGGTCTGCTGCATGGAGAGGAATTAGGTCTGTGCGTGCATCTGTAGTGCCCCGGCTGCTCTGGGGAGAGCTGCATCTCCAAAGATGATTTTGGAGCTTAATCCGGTTAGATGGAGCATTCCCCAGCTCCCCACATCCTCCTGGGGCTGATTTCTGGGCTGCTGGATGTCTTGCAGGGAGGACCATGAAGTTCCCTGTCCTTGGGCAGTGCCTGCTGCAGAGTGCCAAGGGCAGGTCCAGCTCCCTGCAATCTGCCATGGGAATATGAAGCAGCAGGGACAGTGGGTGTGTTTTATGTGCTCTAGGGTGTAGTGGGGATTTTAGGGTGAGTGATTCCTGAGGAAAGGGGTCTCACCTGTTCCTGGGACACATTGGCTGAGCATCCTGGCTGCCCCTCATCTCCCCACATCCACTGGGGACCAGTCCATGGATTTCAAGCTGGAAACGGTGTTTGGCTTTGAAGTTAACATTTGCATCTTTGGGGACAGATAAGAGGAGAACTGGAGGTGATGCCTTTAGTTTTGGGTTTTCCTGTTCTCCTTGGATGTGCTTTTCTGATGTGCTGGGGTGATGAAGACAAACCAGTCCTATTCCAGTTAAGGACAGTTTCTCCAAACTTAAGGCCCTGAGCACAAACTATGTGGAAAGGTGGAGGGTGGGTTCATGCAAATTAACCAGAACCTATAAAAGTGTAAGATTTTGTGACCAAATCCTCTTTTCCTTCCATCTTGGAGCCATCCAGGCAGAGGCCACCACTGTGGCACTGATATTGCTGGGGTGTGGCTTTTGTAGGCCTCACAATAAATACCCATTTTATTCTCCTTAACTCTGTGTGTAGCCTCTGTTCCAGCTCCTCAAGGCATCAGAGGATAGGGAGATGCTAGAGAATACTCACATGTGGAATTATCTCTTGCAAATATTATTTTTTTTTAGTGTGCTTCCTTTCCCCCCTCATTGTGGGTATTAATTTAAAACATGCTTTCGACTTCGAATTAAACAATTCATATTAAAAAGGCCTCCATGTATTAAGTGAGTAACATTAGACTGCAATAAATTATTTTTGAGAACTCCTCTAGAAGATGGAGAGGACTGGGAAGTGCAGAGCCCGTGGTGCATTGCAGGACCCACAAGGGTTGGTGGGGAATGTGCACATGAGCTGAGGGTAAGGATGTGTATCCTGGACAGTAAAATCCTACACAAATGAGTCCAAGGAGCAAGAAGTAATTGTTCTGCAGAAAACAAGGGGGGAACAATGAATTTTCAGCCTTTGAGGGGCCCAAAGCATCCCCTTGGTCAACCTTGGCAGCCTCCCTTGTCCCTCCCTCGCTGAATGTTGCAGAGTATAAAAGGGCTGTAATTATTAAAATGCTGTGTTCAGGAGAATTTAGCCTCTCATTTGGTTTGTCCTAGTGACCCTTCAACAACTACTGTGGAATTACCTAGCCTGGGATCTGCCAAATGCAGCTGGCTGGGATTCAGCCTGGGAGATGGGATGATTCTCCATGGTTTTGGTAAGGCACAGCTGCTCCCTAAAATATTTTGGCAGCACTTGCAGGACCATCAGCCCATCTTCCCTTGTGGGGTTTGCTTCCTCCATCACCCCAAATCCCACCCTGGGTGCTCACTCAGGTGATCCCTGTGCTGAAGGAAATGAGGCTCTGGCCCTCTGGGGTTGCCTCTGCTTCAGCAGGGCAGGCACTGTCACTGCTCCCTCAAAAAAAACTCCTGGGTTATCTAAAAATTAGGGGTTTAATTCACATTTCCAACTGGTTTGCAGTTCCTCTGGGTTTACCTGTATCTTTCCTCAAATACTTGGTGTACTCAAAAGCCCAGTAGTAGGTAAAAGAAACTCAGTATCACGTATGGATTTCTCTGTTCCTGCCTCACTCTGTGTTGTTCCTTGTGCCACCAGTACAATCCAAACTCATTATTTTCTCTACATGGCTCTTTTGATCTGCTTTTCTTCCCTTCCTCTGCTGCGACAGCAGAGACCATGAGAAGTGGCTGGAGCAAATGTCATTTGTCTGGTCCTTGAGTCCAGACAATTTGGATTAAAATATGTCTTAAAATTAAAAACCTAGCCCTAAAAATATTGTTATCTTCCCAAGGATGCCCTTTTCCTCCCTGCAGTGCATTTGGAGAGAGACTCCTGCATGTAAATCTCCTTGTGCTGCTGGTGCAGAGTGGTGAAGGCTTATAAACCCCCTTGAGGTTGGATAACTTAGCCCAAATAATGACAAATATTATAACTTAGCACAAATAATGACAGCTGCTAAGGAGGGTGGAGAGGAGCCTGCTCCCAAAAATGCAATTCCCATGGAAAAGCTGGCCTTGTGACCAACCCCATTGTCCTGCACCACATCCTCATCTCTGTTCAAGCTGAGAGCTTTGTGTGGTGCTGCCCTCTCAAAACCAGGCTCAGGGCAATGAATAGCTCCAGGGAGCTAGATTAGTGACCCCAAATCTAAAAATATAATGTTATAAAAAATTTTTAAAAATCTTTCCTCAATTGCAAATCATTTCCCAGTGGTTCCCAACTGAAACAACAATGTAAAACATCATAGATAACATCCAGTCCTGCCCTATTTAGAGCTGTGAAGGCAGAGGAGAGTTTCTTTTTTGTCACATTTTCTCTGGAGATGCTGCTTGGGCTGCTGGAAGGATTTCTCTGGAGTGCAGCTGGTACTTCCAGCCCTCCTGGGTGTGCAGCCTCCCCTCGGGGCTGCCTTCAGTCTGTCCAGCTTGATTGCATGCACTAAGGAAGGGAATTTATGACACCTTGCAGTGGTGTGGTTTATAGGTGCCTTCTGCCATGTAATAAATCTTAGTCACAGGGCACCCAATTTCCAGGTGTCTGTTCAAAACTCCCAGCGTGCAGGTTCCCCTCAACATCTCTGTTGCTGTATTTTGATTTTTCACAGTGCTTAGAGCTGCCAATGCCTGGAAAAACTGCCTTTGCTGAATTCCCCTGGAGCTCTGCTTCCCTTCCCTGGCCAGAGCTGGATCAAATAATATCTCTGCCACGCTTTGGAGATAAGGCAGGAGCTGAGCAAACCTGCCACTATCTCTGCTTTAATTTTTCCTTGCAAATAATGTGGAGCCAATGCCTCTCCACCCAGATCAGCTCCTCTTATCAGAGGGATAATAACTGGCTCACTAACCAACATAATTCCTCTATAACCCCCAGCAATCTTTTGGGAGGATTTTGCAAGTGGCTGAAGAAACAGAGGAAAATCTCTGGCTGTAGGATTAACTGGTACAAAATCAAGGCAGTATTTTGACCGTGTGCTTTAAAATATAATTAAAAAAAATAAAAACAGTCTGTGTGTATAAATACAATGACTGCATTTCCACTTGTTTTCCTCTTAAGTGGTCCCTCAGTGGCTCCTGCAGATGCAGAGCCTGGCTGAAGTGTGCAGGAAAGGAAGGTGCCCAGGATCACGAGCACGTTTGGGATTTGAGGTGTCCGAGCTGCCCGGGCAGTGCTGCTCTGTGCTCATGTCTTGCTGTGGATGCTCTGGGGCTGCTCTGCAGCTGCATCACCTCCTCCCTGCCCTGTGCCCTGCTCCAGGCTGGGCTGTGCTGCTCTCCAGGCAGACACATCCACGCCTGGGCAGCTCTGAGAGCCCAGGGGATGATTTTTGTCTCCAAATCTTTGTTTTTCCTGCGTTTTTGAGTTCTGCTTGCCAGCGGTTTCCTTTCCGCCTGCTGAGCCGCGGGTGTTGGAAGCGAGCTGGGCTGACCAAGAGCTTTGGGTTTCCTTGTTGATCCTGCTCCCTTTTTTTTTTTTTTTTTTTTTTTTTTCCCCTTTTCCAATAAAAGGGAATCAATAGCAGCCAGCAGCACCAAATCTCTGCGTGTTGCACGATCGGATTCTTGTCCCAGGATCCGGCTGGGATTATCGGCTGCCTTTGCACTTTGAATTTTAATAGCATTAACTCTGGCCTACTCATGTTCCCTTAAAATCCCATTTAAAGTTGCCTTTGTAAGGCAGGAGCAGACACCGCTCGGGCTGGGTTTTCTTCCTCCTCCCTCGCCTGCAGAAATCACAACCAGAATTAAGAGACAGATTTTGAAGGTTAAAACTTCCCAGATTGTTTCCCTCTCAGTTGTCATTTCGGGACGGTTTTGTTTTCTTTCCGATTGCATCAAATATTTGTGCTCCTGTGGGGACTGTGGTGCGAGGGTGAATCTCCCTTAAGAAAATAAAGAGATTTTTTCCATCATTTTTGTGGCGTAGCTGGGGGGAAGTTGGTGAAAAGAGCAGTTACCAAAAGTGGCTCAACTTGGGGCTGTGCTGTGCCTCTCCTAAAGCTCCTGAATTGTTTAAGGCGTTGCTGGGACTTTTATATTTAGAAATATTGAAATGGAGACCCTTTCACCCAGCCTGAATTTTAGATGCTTTTCCTTCTGATCTCACAGGCGGCCCCTGAGAGAGGAGGCTTGGCCAGGATCCTGTCCCAGCACAAAACAGCTAGATAATTTTTTTTAAATCACTCTTTTATCAAGTGAAAAAGAGTTTTGAAGAATTTTGAGTCTTTGAAATCTTTTGGGTGTGCTCAGCAGCGTGTGGGGTGTAGTGGGTGTCTGGTGTGTGAATGATCAATTATTTCTTTAATTTTCCCAGTTATAAAACTAATCCTGGAATCATTTGGGCTCTTCTTCTCCCATCCTGGTCCCACACACTGGTGCTTGCACCAAGTAGAAAGAATTGCATTTGCCTGTGGCTTTTTTTATCTTCTCCAAATCCCCCCGTTGCTTTGGATTTTTTTTTTGTTATTATTGGCCTCATTTTTTCAGTACAACAATGTTTTCTCTGGGAAAATGCCCAGTGTTGGGCACAGCTTGGGAGAGGTCCTGTGAGGGCAGTGTAAAAAGGTGGATGACTTTGGAACCTTTATGTGAATAAATAGCAGGAAATAACATCTTTTTTGTCTTCCTCAAGTACCACATTGAAAACCCATATTTGAATTATGACTCTTGATCATATTTAGCTTTGAGTTAATACAATTGCTTCTTGGGTACCTGTCTCTTAGGATCACTGTATTGCTTATTTTCATTTTCTAGCTCTGGCTATTTGAAAACCATGGTTTGGGTTATGTGGAAGGGATAAGGGTTCCTGCTATCAGCTTTGCTTGCTGAGCCTTGTGCAGCACATGGGGGGAAATGCATGAGTATTTCTATATTGGTCATAGAAAATTATTTATGAGATTTTCATGAGCCTGACTTAAAAAAAGTAAAGTTGGGGAAGAGAAGAAAGAGAAGAAGACTCCAGATGCAATCATTACTGTGAGATTTGTGATGCAGTGATGAAAACTAGCAGCTGCTGTTGTCCATCTTGCTCCAGTAAACTCTCCCTTCTCCTCCTCTCTGCTCCTGTCCCACCTCCCCTCCCTGCTGCCCCGTGTTTGTCCCTGGATGATCTCAGGAATATCAAGGATGTCGTGTTGGAGCCTCATGGCACTGTCACTGTGCCCTGGCTGCTGTCCCTGCAAGAGTGGCAGGAACTCTCCAGGGTGCCCAGAGCAGCTGTGGCTGCCCCTGGATCCCTGGCAGTGCCCAAGGCCAGGCTGGACATTGGGGCTTGGAGAAACTTGGGACAGTGGAAGGTGTCCCTGCCATGGCAGGGGTGGAACAGGATGAGCTTTTAGGTCTCTTCCAGCCCAAACCATTGTGGGATTCTATGACCAAGTAAAACAGGGCATGGAAGGGTTTGTACATCCCACTTAACAGAGCACTGGGGATTTCTTGGGGAGCTTGGAAAGGCATTTAGTGCAGTTTAAAAATCAAATTAATCATTCCACAACCTATTTCCAGCCAGGGTGCAGCATCTGGGGTCATTGGGATCCTGTTTTCCTGGAGTCTGATGTTCTCACCTGCTCCCTGCTCACTCACCTGGTGCTTTGCTGCTGCAGGAATTGCTGTGCTCGACTTCCCTGGGCTCTCCAAACAGAACATTGCAGGCAGTGGCTTCCCCCAGGAAGCATCACTGGTTTGCTTCATCTGGCTGGAAATAAAATACTTTTTTTCTCTCTTTCTGCTTAGCTGGGTTTCAGTGCATCCTCACACCTTCTCTGGGATGTGCTTTTCCACTCTAATAAGATTCAATCCACAGAGTGTTGAGCTCATTCCACAGGGATCCAGTCCCACATTCCAACCCACAAATCCCCACCCTAATGCTGTCAGAACTTGGGATTGTGCTGCTGGCTTTGACATACAGCTTCTATGCCTTCTGCTGCCCCCTTTGGTTTTTATTTTATTTATTTTATTTTATTTAAAATTTCGATTTCATTCTATTTTCCCAGCCCCAGGTTTGCCTGGTGCAGTGCCCTGATAATTCCATAAGAGCAGCTCCCTGCTGCCTCCAAGCACTGCAGCACAAGCCAAGATGAATAAAAGGCTGTCACTTTTATTAACTTTGCTACCTAGTGTGGTGTTTAATTCCAGGCAGGCACCCAGTGCAGCCCTCCCAGCTTTAAATGGCTTTTCCTGCCTTTGGGAATGTGTGTAAAATAGATGGGGCAGCATTACACCACCCATTGCCACAATCCCATCCAGTGACACTGTGGGTATTTCAGAAAAACAAACATATTTTCGGTACTGGTTGGCATTTCCCTCCTCATTTTCAGACTGAAAAACCTCATTTCCAGTACAGATTTGGGGTCAGTTTGGTTTTTTTGCCCAGAGGGGTTTTGAATTCCTGATCCAAGGCCAGGTTGAATGGGGCTTGGAGCAACCTGGGATAGTGGAAGGAAAGTGGAATGGGATGAGCTTTGAGGTCCCTTCCAACCCAAACCATTCTCTGATTTTATGGGCATGGGTGTATTTGTTTCATCACAGTCAGGTGTGCTGTGATATTTAGTGTAGTAGTAAGATTTTGGTGGGGGAAAAAATGGTTTAAAATCTCCAGGTGTTCAGTTTTTGTCCTGAACCCCCAGGCAGGGTAAAACAACCTTTGCAGTGAAAAGTTTCAATAAGCATAAATTAGAAGTTCAGTAAGTGGTGAATAATTGGTAAGTAAAATATTGTCTCTCTTAGGCACTTGGAAAAACCTTCAAGTTTATTTCATTTGTTTAAAAAAAAAATTAAAAATAAGAGGGGAAAAATAAGGTTTTTGAAACAGGATTCTGGGTCTTCAGGGTGAAGGGCAGTGCAGTGGGAGCAGGATGCACTGGGGCATCTGGAGAGTCTGACGTGGGCTCAGCCTGTGGATTCACACCTGCCAAGACCAGCATTATCCTGTTAAATCAACATTAGCCTCCTGAGCATCAGAATTTGGGCAGTTTTCCTGCTGCCAGCCCCTCACCTGCCAGGAAATCGATGGGCAGGGAGGAAGCTGCTCGTGCCATCCGTGTCCGTGCTGCAGTGCAGTTATTTTTATCTATTATATATTGTTCCCAGGGGAATTATTCTGGCCCTAGCCTGTAGATAAGGGCTGTTACTAAATGAATGTGAGCTCTACCTTGAAGGTTAAATTGCTGCCTTGCAGGTTGGTGAGGAAGGTGGGGAGATGTTTACCTTCCTCCTCTGAAAAAAACCTGTTAGCTCCAGCCTTGACCTGGCAATTTCGTTGAGTACTACTTGAAAAAGGCAAGTATTGCACTGAAATGCTGTGTTTAGCCCTCTGAATTGGTGGGTCTTCCTGATTAAGATGCCCACCCACTGCCAGCTCTCAGGTGGGATCCCACAGCACTGGAGGAGGCTGCCAATTTCCCCATAAATTTGGGAAAGCTCCTCACAAACATCCCCAGGCTGCAGGTCACAGCTGGGGAATGGGGCATTTTTGGGTTGTCCTCAAAAATCAAGTGGCAGGTTCAGAAAGATTTTTGGCCAAAAGCACCCAGTTCTTAGTGGCACCATCATGGTGGTGCTGGTCCTGCAGACTGGATTAAGCCCAGCCCTGGTTTTGGCATCTTCTGGGTGTGAAATAAATTATTATTGGCAGCAATACAGGCAAGGAAAATGGTGCTGGTCCTGCCCTGGGTCGCCCCTCCCCAGAGTTTGGTGTGGAAGCATTAGGGTGGAAAATCAGTAGGAAAACATACAGAAAATGGCAGAAATGGTGACTGCCCTGGCCAGGGGTTAATTTTTCAGTTGGCAGCCAACCCAACTATATATTTATTCCTGGCTTAGCCAACAAGGAGTGGGTTGGTGATTGGAAAGCCACCATGGGATACACTGGGTGGGTAATATCAGGATGTACATTGTGGAGCCTTCTCCTCATATCCTGGGGTCATTTCTCTGTTATTGTTTGTAACTCAGCTCAAAGGGTTGGTCACACCAGCAGTGTGGTGTCCCCATGCAGCTCACAGTGTCCAGGTGAGCCTGCCTGGCTCACAGTGTCCAGGTGAGCCTCCCTTGGCTCACAGTGTCCAGGTGAGCCTCCCTTAGCTCACAGTGTCCAGGTGAGCCTCCCTTAGCTCACAGTGTCCAGGTGAGCCTGCCTTGACTCACAGTGTCCAGGTGAGCCTGCCTGGCTCCATCATGCCAGGGGATGCAGGGATGTTGGGCTCCATGCAGGGATGTGGGACTGCAGCTGCAGCAGTGATTTGTCTGCAGGTCCCCCTGGTTAACAAAACACGGCTGCTGCAGGTTTTAGAAGCTGTTAGCATGAACCATTAACTCTTCCTTTTAATTATTCAGGTTGCCTCTTTTAAATTTCTTTTTTAAGTGGAGCTAATAGGCTTTGCAGAGGAGGCTTCCAACCACAGCAGTTCCTCCCTGGAGGAGCCCTGTTTGTGCATCGCCAGCTAATCTCTTTTCTTCATTATCCCTTATCTTTCTTTAGCTGATTAATTGCTTTCAATTGATTTATAAATATTCTGTTGATACACACAGTGACAGGAGGGGAACGGGATATGTCCAGGCTCAGAGGTCATTGATCCATGCAGCCCCTTGGGCTTTCCTAACCTGCCTCACAAATCCCAGCCAGGCTTTATTCCTACTGGTTTTTTGTCTTTGCAATTCCTGCAAGCAACCAAAAATTGTGCTGTAGCATCACTTGGAGTCTATGCACATGAACAAGCCTTGTGCCTGGTGAGTGGCAGGTTTGGGGTGTAAAGAAATGGGGTTTGAGTAAGTTTTGGTTGTGTTGATGAATGCAGCAGGTTGTGTGGGTGTCATAAAAACCTGTTTTCTATACTGAATTCCCTAATATACATATATTTATATATATGTATGTGTGTGTGTGTGTAGGTGGAGTGGTTGATGAAGACAGAGCATTAGAAACTCTGGGGAAGCTCCAGGGCAGCTTAAAAAAGTAATTTAGAAAGGCAGTAATACGTGGGTATAAAGATAGTGGCCAATATCAGAGTGGAGTTGCCCACCTTCAGCCCCATCCGAATCACACAGGGCATTGAGGCTGCAAAGCCATTTTTAGAAACAGCAGCACATTTATACACAGGGATAAATCATTAACCTTTCCCGACAGACTTCCCATTTCCCCTGATATTTCTCTGCATGCAGCCTGTCCCCTCCAAGTGCCCCCACGATCCCTGCTGGGGTGGGCTGAGCTGGGAGGCTCTGGGGACACGGTGGCCCTTGGTGGCCTTGCAGTGACATTCCTGGATGTGTTGTGGAGGAGATAAGGCTTCAATAAGAAAATGTTTCCCGAAGTTTGAGATGCACCACACAACTCTGGGGTTTGTTGTTGCCTATGTATTAGTATTTTGCTATTATTATTATTATTATTACTACTACTACTACTACTATTATTTTCCTTCTCTTTCCCTGTACAGTGACTGGTGGCACAGGCACAACCCCAACGTGTGGCACTGTAATTACACGTTGCTAATGAGTGATTGCAGCTCCTTTAGCAGCCCAGCCTGACACTTTATCGGGTATTTGCAGGAGTCGTGTAATTTTTGTATCATCATATATGGTAATATATTCACTGCAGCATGACATGGGATGAGGTTCAATGAATAATGTAAAACCCAGAATAACACTGAATCTATATGAGATGTGCTTTTCCCCCCAGCATTGTTTTAAAAAGGAAAATATTGATTCTGGTGGGGTTCAGTGGTTCAAAGCTCTCGGAGAACTCACGTTTTGCTGATCGATGCCCACCCCGGCCCTCCACAGCCACAAACGTGCAGCTGTCTGTGCCATCCCTCACCTCATTAGTGCTGACAAAGCTGGGGAGGGCAGGGAGGAGTCAGTGACATTTGCAGCTGGATCCAGATGTTGCAGAAGCACAGCAGGTTCTGTTGGATTCAGGTACCAGGTGAAACCTCCCTTTCCATAATACATCCATTTTTCCTCAGTTACTGACTTTGAATGCAAATTAGGATGGATAATTTCTATTTGTTTTCCTTTTTAACCAATTTCCCCCTATTCTGATCTGTGTCATTTATATTTGCAGGCCATTATCTTAGTCTCATTAGAGCCTTTTAGCATTTGAATGAAAATATTGTAAAGAACCCAGAAGTTAGGCATAAAATGTCTGTGATGATAGCCATAATCCTCGTGATAAAATTAAAAAACACAATAGAAATAACTGTGATGAGCTCAGGAAGTTGTCCCAAATGAGATTGGAACCAACATGATGTTTGCCCTTTCCCCATTGCTTTTTTGCCTCTTTAAAACAGCTTTTGCAGTGCTGTTTTCAAGAAGGGGAAAGTTGCTGTGTATGACCTGGGTGGGGAGCTAACAAAAAAATTAAAATTTTTCTCACTACCGAGGCTTTAATTAATAACTGCAAAAACTCTTGGTGATGCACGTGTGATTTTCAGGAGCTCAGAATACTCTGGCAGCACTGAAGGAGGAGGAGGTGCTCAGCAGTGCCAAGTTCCTCAATGAAAATTACTCTCACCGCCTCTGGTTTTGGAGCCAGATCGATGTTAATTAATCCTTGCCTCACATGTTACGTTCTCCAAACTCACCACCGTCAGATTTTAACTCGGTAAAAGCAGATGGAGGTTCCCGAAGCGCCTCCGAAATTCCCAGCCAAGTGCTCTCCTCAATGACAATGCCAATTTGTCATGAGTGAAATGTTTGACAAAAATCTGTCATTTTTGAGAGAAGTTTTTCCTTGAAAGAGAAACCAGGGGGAGAAAAGAAATCAGCTCTGTTTTGAAACATGCCCTCACTCTGTTATCTTTATTTCACAAAAGAGGGGGATGGAGAAGGGGGTTCCCATGGCCGTGGGAGAGAAGTTTTAGGAAGTTTTCCTGGAAGCAGGTGGCATTTTGAAGCAGGAGACTTTGTATGAGGTCTCCAGATTTTTCTGTTCTGGTGGTTTTTACGGAGCTCTGTGCTCCAGGTCAGATGTGGCTCTCAAGGGCCAGCTCCTGGATGAAGGTGCATGGATGCATCACTGCCCTTGTGCAGGGATTCTTCAGGCAGGGCTGAGCTTGCACAGCAGTGGCTGCAGGCGCTGGTGCCTCCAGGGCAGTGACACACAGCACCAGCCATATGCTCAAGCTGCATTTATCAGCCACCAGCTCCTATTCCATGTAGGGAGGGAGAGCTGTTCCCTTTGGAGCAGCAGTGCTGAAGCTGAGTTGCTTTTTCACAGAATCATAAGACCATCAAGACTGCAAAAGCCCTCTAAGATCATGCAGTCCAACCAACACTGCCAAGGCCACCACTAACCCATGTCCCCAAGTGCCACATCCAGATGTCTGTTAAATCCCTCCAGGGTTGGGGTCTCCACCAGTGCCCTGGGCAGCCTGTGCCAGGGCTGGACAATGTTTTGACCCCAACTTGACTTGTTGCCAGTCTCTGGTAGGCCCTGCCCTTGGGGGTGATGGCTAGGCTTTCTGGCAGAGTTGGGACAATTTTTGGTGGTAACCACCTGTAGCTTGCTTGCTTCTATAACCATAACTCTGGTGAGACCATGCCCAGGCAGCTGGAGATGGGACACACGGTGCAGGTTTGTCCTCTGGTGGGAGTTGTTAAGTTTGGATCAGCCTGCAGAGACCTTCAGAGCCAGGCTTGGGTGAGAAGGATCTCCTGCCCCTGAAGAAGGGTCTTGGCTAGGGAGGGCTGAAGGAGCTTGGCCAATTTGGAATGAAGGGCCAGACCCATCTGCACTGACACCAGCACTTGTCCTTTTCCCAGCACCATCAGCAGCCAGAATCCAGGGGGAGTGGCTCCAGGGACAGAAATACCTCCCTGGCCTCAGCTTCCACCTGGCTAAAGCCATGGACCACCACTGACTACACAGCAATGGCTTGATCCAGACCAAGGAGAGGAGACCAGTACCCAACCCCAGTTTAAGCACAGCCACAGGGTGACTGCTGCCTGTCACGGTGCCCAGAGCCTGGTGGCACCACACAAACCCAGCTGAGGCATGAGCCACCTTTGACTTAAGCAGCACCGTTTTTCCGTGTGCCTTCCGAAGGGATTATTAATCACGAAGGAAGGGGCAGGGGAATCCTTTGCGGGTCCATGGCCGGGTCAAAGAGAAGCCGGGCTGCAGTGTGTCAGCACGGACCCGTGCTGCGGGTGTGACTAACAATGCCGGGCCACCATTAGTCAGCAGAAGTCAGGATTGAGCCCAGCCCAGCACTCCCGCTCGCTCACCGGGCTCCTCTGCCAGGGAGGAGGCTCCGAGTGGAGCTCTTGGGGAGCTTTGGGCTTGTGCAATGCGAGTGACGTGGAGAACCTCCTCCCTCTGCTCTGGTTCGGGGCATGCACTCAGCACCCTGCCGTGCCGTGGCAGGTCACACGGCTACCTTTGCTCTGCCATTACGTGCCGAGCACGATTAAACCCGCAGGTGCCGCGGGGCCGGCGGTGATTCCCGGCTCGCTGGGGAGGCTCCGGCCGGTCCCGCTGCGCTGCGAGCTGAGTCGGCACGGGCGGGCTCCGACTTGATCCCCGGCGAGAGGAGTTGTGCAAGCAGGGCGCGATGGGAGGTGACGCAGAGCTTTCCTGGGCTTCCCGGAGCTGAGGTGGGTGATGGCAGGTGGGGCACCGCACACCTGGCAGCAGAGCCGTGCCCGGCCGTGTGGCAGTGCCAGCGTGGTGCGCGCACCGAGTTTGCCGCAATGAGAACCAGCGCTTGTTGCACAACAAAACCAACTCCCTCCCCAAGCCTGTGGTGAGGAAGCAGCAGGATAGGGAAGGGGCAATGCCCGCCAGCGCACTGGGAGGCCAGGAGGGTCACGGGGTGGGTGACAACCTGGTTTATTGACCCGGGTGGCCATGGGTGCATCCTTTCCTAGCCAGGACAGCTCACTCCTCCTCATTTCCCACTTCCCCAAAACGTCAAAGCCCATGGACACGGGGTGTGCCTCAGTTTCCCCATGCCTGAGATACTGCTGCTGTAGGGTGGGGGAGCTGGCTTCATGGTGGCTGGCAGAGGCTTCGTGCTGTTGTAAAGGGGAATATGGTGATTATTTTTGTTCTGGACTGTGTTTTATGAGCTTTGTGCAAGCGCTGCCTTCCTGGGCAGAGCAAGAGGTGTGTGATTGCAGTGTGCTGAGGCTGCCTCCAGAGCATCCCCGAGCCAGCAGCAGGGCTCGTCTAGTGAGATCAACAGTGTAGAGACAGGCAAAAATTCATAAAACCAAAGGGCTTCTGCCCAGTTCTTCATCGCTTTGGCAGGTGAAAAACTTTACAAAGCAGACCTGCTGTGGGGCCTTGGAAACAGGCAGCCCAGGCAGCAGGGTGAGGGCAGGTAATAGTGCACCGTGGAACATAGGAAGCAAAAAAATATTCGTATTACGAAAAATTTCCTCACTGGAGGAGTGATTAAGCATTGGAACAGGCTCCTCAGGGGAAGTGGTAAAGTTGTCATCCCTAGAAGTGTTCAAAAAACAACCAGATGTGACACTGTGCCATATAGTTTAGTGGCCATGGTGCTATTTGGTTAAAAGTTGGACTTGATCTTGGAGTCTTTTCCAGCCTTAATGATTCTATGGAAAAGGTATACCAGCGTGCTGGGTTTCAGAGAGTTTGGTTGTTCTGGTGTATTTTTATGTGGCTTTTATCACAGAAAGGCAGGTGGTCTCTGCGTTCTCAACGGGTTTTGCTTTGTCTCTGCTCGCGCCATCCTATATAAAATAAGTAACAACTGCATTGCGAGAAAAAACTCTTTATGTTTGCCTTGCGAGGGCGAGCTGACCCGAGCCGTGCGCTGGCTCCGGGGCTGCTCGCCGCCCTCCTGCCTCAGCTCTCCCCCTCGCTGGCCGAGTATCGCCGACAGCGGTGCCGATGGAGCCGGGACGTGGCTGCGGCCGCTCGGTGGGTGGCAGCGGCGGCAGCGATGGATGATTCCAGCCGGGAATCATTTCCGCCGCCGGCCGGCCGCGGGTTCCTGCGCGGCCCCGGGGCTCCGGGGGAGTTGTGTGGCCGCGGTCCCGCGCACCTCGGGCTGTGCGGGGCAGAGCCACTCCTCCGAGCCGTGACATCAAGCCACCGGCAAGAGGTCAAATTCCCGGCGCAGGTAGCGCTGGCCGCACTTCCGCGCTCTGCCGGGCGCTACCGGGGAGGAGCCGCCCACCCGGGGACCCCTCCTCGCCCCCGGCCACCCCCGGGCCCGCCGTGCCCCGCCATGAAGTCGGAGCAGGAGGAGAGCAAGGCGGGGACGTGCCGCTGCCAGCAGGGCTCCGCTCCGCGCCCGGCCCGTTGTCCGGCTGCCCGGGCACGGCCAGGGCCGGCCGCCGACGATGCTCCGGCCAGGGCGCTGTGCCCCCGCTTAGCCCACCCAGGTAAGGGGGTCCCCGGAGGGTCCCCGGCAGCGCTGGCAGCCCGGCGTGCGCGGCTTCCCCGAGCTCGCTTTGTGCTTGGAGCTCGCTTCCTCCTGGGAGAAACAAAACAACGCCGGGAGCCGCCGGGGCCGCGGGCAGGGTGGCGGTGGTGGCCGTGCTGTCCCCTCGCCCGGGACCAGCCAGGGGCAGGGGAGAGGGGCTCCGTGCCCCCGCGGCGCTGGGGAGGGTCGGGGCGGGCGGCTCCCGGTGTCCCGCGGTCCATCTTGTGTCCCGGAGAAGTTGGAGCGAGCCGGGAGCTGGGGAGGGCTCGGAGCCGGCTCCGGGGGCTGCCGCGGGGGTCTCAGCCTGTCAGCCAGTGCCTCTTCTGCCCTGTGTGCTTCTGGCAGCCTCCACAAGCCCCAGCCTGGCCCCCAAGCCCCTCTGCTCGCCCTCACCCTCCCGCCGGCATGCACAGGGGTTCAGATCTGGTTGTATTTATTTACATCCCCTGTGAGACACCCACCAACATGTGGCCAGGGCAGACCAGAGACTGGGTGACTGCGTGGTGGAATAATCCTTATTTTTGGGGTGGGGGTAACTTGGCAAGCAGGCGGTCTCTGCACGTCCTGCCCCAGCTGGGTGGTGGGGCATGGGTCAGTGTGTGTGGGGCTGGGGGTTCTGTCCCAGAGCTGTCACCATGTGGGCACGCTGAGGCCGAGCTGATGTCTAAGTCAGGAAATGCTCAGAAGTGGTGTTTGCAAGATGTGCTCTCACTGGGTGAACGCTTTTCCCTGAAGTTATTATGGATTGTCTGTGGCCAGGTGTGACAGCTCACTCGTAGCACTGCAGCAGCAGCATAGGGTGGAAGTAAAAGTTTATTTAAAAGTGGGAGATAGCTGTGCAAAGCCAAAATTCATTTAATTAATCCAAGAGGCTCTGCTGGGCGCCCTGGCACCCACCCAGGAGGGAGCACTGGGTAGCCAAGAGCTCCTGTGAGGTCATGGAGTGCCACAGTGCTGCAGAGACTCCGTACTCAGGGATGTGCCTGGGATGCACAGCAGGACTGGGCTGTAGTGGTGATTTACAAATGTCAGGCCCTTGCACTTATCCCCTTGAGGAGATGATGGTGTGGGCTGCAGAGGGGGCTCATTTTGAGCCACTCTCAGTCCCTCGTGGTGTCCAGGTGTTGAAGGGAGGGGTTGGATGTGTTGCCTTTGCCCCAGCAAGTCCTGGGCAGTGGCAGTAGCTGGCTCCTCTTACAAATGCCTTGGGTTGGAGGGACCTTCAAGCCCATCTCATCCCAGCCCCTGCCATGGGCAGGGACACCTTCCACTATCCCAGGATGCTCCAAGCTCTGTCCAACCTGGCCTAGGACAATTCCAGGGGCAGCCACAGCTTCTCTGAGCACCCTGTGCCAGGGCCTGCCCACCCTCACAGGGAAGAATTTATTCCCAATATCCCATCCAACTGTGCCCTCTGTCAGTGGGAAGCCATTCCCCCTTGTCCTGTCACTTCAAGACCCTTGTCAGAAGTCCCTCTCCAGCTTTCTGCACCTTTGCAAGCAGGAGGTCCCAAGCTGAGAAGCTGCTTAAAAATCAGAGGTGATGAGATGCTCTTTAAAATACAAACTCAGCTCATCCCTGAGTATTGAATCTTTATTTTTTTTCTTATAAGGTTCTTTATGACCCTTGCATTTCTCATCCTAGGACAGAGGTGTGTGTTCATGTATATTTATCCTGCTGATGTTCTGGATAAAAATACACCCTTGACTTGTGCCCAGCAAAGCAAAAACCATCTCACCATCAAACTCACAAAAGCGGCACAAAATGCAGCTTTCACCTGAGATACTGATTCACCCACACGAGCCTCAGCGTTTGTTCTGCATCCATTTTTAATACGTCCCCTCCTAAGGCAGAAATGTGTGTACAGCAATCGTGTCAGCTGAGTGACATGGAAAAAAAAGGCTTTTAAATGAAAGTGATGCCTGTTCCAAGGCCAGTAAAAGACTTTGCTGCTGCATGGAGAGTTGGTCTGCTGCCCAGAGGAGTCCAAGATGGGATTTGCAGGAGCAGGAGTGGAAACTTCAGCCCCAAAGGCTGTCTGGAGGCATTCATCACAATTAAAAAAAAAAAAAAAATCTAATTGGTGGTGTCTGTTAACACCCATCAATGGTTGAAGCATAAAGGATGCAGAATCCAGCAGTGTCATGGAAGTTTAATGTGATCAACTAAAATATAATTAACAGCCAGTTATTTCAGTGGGAATGGTAGTTTTCATCAGTTGCTCTGGGAAATGTTTAAATTGTATTATTTTCATCTCTGCCCACTTGCAGCAGATTTGGAAGGGGTTGGGATGAGTGATGGGGCTTGTCCATCCAAGGCAATACCTCCTTCTTGTCTGAGTAGTCAGGAATTACAGAAGGCACCCAGTTCCCCTCCCTCCCCAGAAAAAAAGGTTAAAAAGAGGAGGGAAAATTTGAAAGGGATAAAAATATTGGGGGAAATGTGCTGTGAAAGCTTTTTACATTGAGGTTGTTGCATTTAGGAGGTGATTCCTAATGACAGATTTAACTTTGCACCCTGATATAATAACACTTGCAAGGGTGAACTGCAGAAAAAAAAGCCTTTTAAAAATATTCTCTTCTCCTGATTGCTTTGGCATCATGTTGGGGGTGTGTGGAGTCCCTTGTGAGGGGCACTGAGCCCAGCTCCCTGCTAGAGAGGGCTGGTGCTCACTTTAGACTCCTTTGCAGCTTCAAGTAGAGGCACAGCTCCATCCAGCTCCTAGGAATCACATGGAAATCCTCCCTCAGCCATCTCTATGTGGAAGAAATAGAGGCTGAAATGAGGTTCCTGAACAATTGACTCCATTTTCCCAGCTATTGGAACTTTTCTGTAATGATCACTAAGAGCTGCCTGCAAACGACATGTTTTGGGTCATTTATTTAGGTACTTTAACTTGGCAGAGCAGCGGGGGTTTCCTCCCCCCTGTTCTAAAATGAAGCTAAAATTTCCCTTTCAAGTTGAGTCTCTTAATGTAAATTATGCCAATAACATGGGATTTCTCCATGGACACTTGTGAGCAGGAGATGCTGGAAGGGTGGGATGGAAGCTTGGAGGAGAGTGATGGAGAGCAGATGCTCTGTGCTTTGAGAGGGCTAGTTGGTGTGATTTTGGTTGAGAGGGATAGTTGGTGTGATTTTGGCTGAGAGGGATAGTTGGTGTGATTTTGGTTGAGAGGGATAGTTGGTGTGATTTTGGTGGGCAGAATAGCAGAGGAAGCATTGGAGTGATAGAAATCCTGTACACAGGTGGGTGTCATTGCAGGTGTGTGCCCAGAGAATTTGTGGTTGCCCCGTTCCTGGAAGTGTCCTAGGCCAGGTTGGACAGAGCTTGGAGCATCCTGGGACAGTGGAAGGTGTCCCTGCCCATGGCAGGGGCTGGGATGAGATGGGCTTGAAGGTCCCTCCAACCCAAAGCATTTGTAAGAGGAGCCAGCTACTGCCACTGCCCAGGACTTGCTGGGGCAAAGGCAACACATCCAACCCCTCCCTTCAACACCTGGACACCACGAGGGACTGAGAGTGGCTCAAAATGAGCCCCCTCTGCAGCCCACACCATCATCTCCTCAAGGGGATAAGTGCAAGGGCCTGACATTTATAAATCACCACTACAACCCAGCCCAAAATGAGCTTTAAGCTCCCCTCCAACTCAAACCAGTTTGTGATTCCATGACATTGGCAGGAGCCCTGAGAGGGAGTTGGAAAGAGGGATTTTCCTATCAAACCCTGTCTGCATGGATTTTGCTTTCCAATTTTATATTTATATATATATATATATATATATATATTTAAACCGGATTTGGCTTTGCCATATGTATAATAATATATATGTAGCAAATATAACTATATATTGCAGACCATAATCCTTTTTTCTACAGATATATATATGTAAGTCTATCTCAAATTCTGTGTCTGTAAAAGTAAGAATTTTGGATATATGGCTGATCAATAATTCAGGTTCTCCATAGGCTTTGGCTTGCAGCCAGCAGCGTGGAGAGCATGGTGCTGCATGCTTCTCTCCAGATTACATCTGTAGCTTCTCACAGATCTCTGATTTTAATCCTTCAGCAGTTTCTGCCTGGTTCAGGAGCCGAGTACTAAGTGGGGATGAAAATCCCTTGTTGCCTGTTTCGGAGGAGAGATGCTTTTCAGTTTTTTCAGTGTTTCTAACTGTGACCAGAGGGGATCAGTGCATTTTTGGAGAGCTGCACTGGGCAGTGCCTCACAGCACCTTGGGCCATGCCCAAAGACCCCTCTGGAATTCTTTGCTGCAGAATTCCTCCCAGGCTGTCTGTCCTTAGTCTTGTCTTCCCTCTCCCTTTCCCAGATCACTTCCTGCTTCGTGGGGATTTTCTTGGTTCCCACCAAAATCCTGCAATTTGCAGGAATCCATCGGGATCAGTCACCCCCTGTGCAAGCTGCCCTGCCTCCATCCTCATCTGCTGGTTAATTTTTTTCCCAGGAATAGCCCTTGGTGAAGTGGCGTGTAAGGAAAAGGTGAAAATCAGTTATCAGTGGGGGAAAAAAAAGGAGCTATTTGTTGTAGCCAGGGGTATTTTGTGGGGCTGCAAGGGGATTTCTGTGGCTGGGGAGGGCACTGGGTGAGTTTTACACACTAAATACTCCACCATGTGTGAGCCCTTCACATCCTCTCAGGGTTCCCAGAGGCTGGAGAGGACACACTGCATTTCTCCCATCCCTGGGGAAGATCCTGTTGGCCTTGGCCTCCTCCAGTTCTTGCTTTTTTCCCGGATTTCAATAAAGCACTTCGGGCTGCACCAAACCCCCCCCCAGCCCGGAGCTCGACTGTTCCTCATTAGTGACTTTATTGCTAAATAATTTACAGAATGGGGCCTTGCCAGTTTTCATTGGGGAAGCATTTCAAGTATGTGCAGCAGATTTTCTGCCTTCCTGGCGCAGCTGCCGGGGGGAGCTGCCTCTCCCTGTCCTGCCGCCGGCGTCACCTCCCGGCCAGCGCTGCTGGCAAGGAAACAGCCCATGCAGGAGGAGTAAGGGGAAAAATCCCCATGTTCCGTGTCCAGCTGGTGTCCTCCAGGCTGGCTGCTGCACTGGGGAAAGGACACAAGCACGGTGGTTTAGGGAGGAGGCGTTTGGGTTTAATTTCTGTTTTGTTTTTCTGGTGACTGTGACACGTGTGCTGACGGGGTCATTTTTTCTCCCCGTGTCCATGATGCCAACCCAAGAGGATGTGGATGTCCCATCCCTGGAAGTGTTCAAGTCCAGGTTGGACTTAGAGCAGCCTGGTCTAGTGGAAAGTATCCCTGCCTATGGCAGGGGGTGGGACTGGATGGTCTTTAAGGTCCCTTCCAATCCAAGCCATTCTATGATTCTGTGAAATCAATAAGCCAGTTTGGGATGTAAAAGGGCTTTTCTCCACCTGTTTTTAAAGGAGGGGAAAGTGAAGCCAAACTCAGAGGGAGGATTGCAATGGCACATGCACAGCCCAAAAGTGTTTTGTGTGATGAGGGTGATGGGTGCAATGTGGAAATAGCAGAAAGGCACTTTATTACATGAAACAGTGGGTGCAGCTGTAGGAAACGAGGTGCTGGAGCTTTCCTCCAGTGCCTGATGTGGAGGGGATCCCGGCTGGGTTCTGCCAGGATGCTCCTGCAGTGTAGCTGCTTGGAGGAGTGAGCAGTCACTGGGTGTAAATCTGCAAAACTCAGGATTTGGGGCTGCAGATGGAGGTGTCATCTTCCCTTTTCCAGTCTCACAGTGGTTTTGTTGAGTGTGCCCTGAGCATGTGGGCGGCTGGAGGCAGAGCTGAGATGTGTGGGAGCTCAGGAGACTCTGTTGGACCCCAGCCCTGTCAGTGAGTGGTTTGGATAGGAAAGTCCTTCTTGGTTTCTTCTTACTATTACTATTACATATTAATATCTATTTTTATTTTTTTAATGCAAAAACCATCACCCAGTGGAGGCTCCCCGCCTCTTTCCCATCACATCCATCCTCTTCCTCCTCCAGTCCCAGCGTGGTGCAGGTTTTGGGCTGTGCAGAGCAGTTTTGCCAGCAAGGGAGGGGCCACCCCTCCAGCAGCATTTCCCCGTGGGTTTGAGTTTTGGAGTTTCCAGCAGGGACTGGGAGCTGTGCCGGGAGCCATCACTCACTTCCTCACATTGTGTCTCTTCTTCCTCCAGCGCTGCTGCGGGAGGAGGTGGCCCAGCTGCAGGAGGAGGTCCACCTGCTCCGGCAAATGAAGGAAATGCTGACCAAGGACCTGGAGGAGACACACGGCAGCAAATCCCCGGAGGTGCTCTCGGCCACCGAGCTGAAGGTGCAGCTGGCACAGAAGGAGCAGGAGCTGGCACGTGCCAAGGAGGCTCTGCAGGGTAAGGGCTGCACCACACCCCGCCTCAACTTCCAAAAAGTTGGTGAATGATGAAAGGAAAAGCCACGCTTTTCACCTGCACTCTGCAGAGTGCATTCACCAGGCGCTGCTGGTGGGGGTTTGGTGTCGCTGGGACCCTCCCTGCTCTCCTGCCCCAGCAAGGGGTGGTGTGGAGCTGGGTTGGACCGGGGTGCAGCAATGGGCTGGGAAATGGGATGTGAGGGCTGATTGCAGCACTGCAAAGGAATTCCTGCACAGCTGTAGAGCAGAGCCGAGGCAGCAGCTGAAATGCAGCTGGTGATGGGGTTTGGGTTGGATTGGAGCCCCTCGGACGTGTGGGAGGGAATCTGTGAGATTCCTGGTGACTGCACCTTTCCTTGTCCAACGTGGGGTTAACTCCAGGTGAGTGCAGGGTCTCCTCCTTCCCTCATGCCTGCCTTTGGGGGTTTTTGTGGCAGTCGGGGCTGTGCTCTCCCTTCCTCACCAGCACAGCAAACCCCAGGAGTGGGGTGCGTGGAGTAAAATACAACATTGCAGCTTTTCCACTCTAAAAGCAAGCTGGCAATAAATGCAGACAGGATGGTTTGTTAGCTGGAGCCAGGGGATGGTCCTGAGCAGGGAAAGCTCTCACGTGTCAAACCCTGGCAGTGCCGTGGCTCTAAATATCATCTCAAATCCCCAGCATACCGAGTATAACTTGCACTTGTCAGCTCGTGTTTGCGGATTATGAGGAGAAGCTGTCAAAAGTTTTCAGGCTCAGAGGTTGAACGGCACGTGGGGAGCTGTGGGGCCTCTGCATCTCCCCCTGTCCAGGATGCTGAGATGCTCAGAGGCACAGGGAATTAGGCTGAGTCAGTATTTGGTGAAAGGACTTCAGGAAATTTTGTTATCACTCTCTGATGTGTAAAAATATCCTTATGTATCAGCAGCAGCCAAAATACCTCCAAAATCCTGCCTCCCCCCACACCGCCAGTGCAGCCTCAGGCAGCAGGAAATGCTCTGGGTTTATAGAACTGTAATTGGAGGAGAAAAACTGCAATTAGGGAATATTTGCTCCATGTGGATGGGACGGGACAGGGGGGAAGTGCTGATAAGTGCAAAATGCAGAAAAGCAGAACTATTATAATGCTAGTTGCAAAAAAATAAGAGTAAGAAGTCATCTCAGAAGCTGCAATGAGGTCATATGTGCTTCTGTGGAGGATAGTCCAGAGCAAAAGTGAGTTTGGCTTGAAAATTGTGAGTATTTAAGGAATATAATGCTGGGGTTTTATTGAGCTTTTATTTGCCAATAGTCAAGCCTCTGAGCTTGGTTTTCCAGGACTTCTCTGTAGGTGTGGTCGCTGGGAAGAGAGAATCTCAGCTGGCACTTGGATTGGCACATAGCAGGAAGCTTTTTGTCAATTGATGTTCCTTCCCTGTCCTGCAATATTGAGAAGTTTTTGTGGTTTTTGGGAAAGTTGTCCGGGCTGGAGGCTCTGAGCAGCAGAGCAGGTTTGGCAGCAGTGACTGAGATGGATAACTTGAAAACGAGATCAGCAACTGGAGGGGGAAAAAATCCTTTTTCCTTTCCATGAAAAATTGTCCAGAGAGAAACGTGGCCAAAATTGGAGGAAAAACGGTGTCTGGTGCCTGGTTCTGCCAGGGGAGACAGAGCTGCTGATGGACACCGTGGGGAAGTCATGGCTCTGTAGTAAGGAACTGCAGGATAAGGCCGTGCCAGGAGCACAGGGAAACTTGGCCACACTGTCTTATAGTTCAGGGATCTGTGTCAGTTGGGTCCTGCAGTCAGAGCATCTCCCAAGAGCAGCTCCTCCTCACAGCCTGCACTCCTGCACCCCAGTCCCACACCCTCACCAAAGGCTGCCCCACATCCAGCAGCATTGGCTGCAGCATCCCTGTGCCTGCAGCAGCCCACGATCCATGGTGGGTCCTGTGGAATGTCATTAGCAGATAAATTATATGGAAATCTGTCATCATGGCTGGCTCTGAGCCTGGAAGTGCAGCACAGCTGGTTCAGATGGATCTTGGCTCGCCAGGCCATGCTGCAGAGGGAAGCAGAGAGGGTTTTCTGGTCGGGTTTGCTCTTGGGGACTCCAGCAGTTTTTAAGAGCCTTTATTTTACACAACCACACAGGGTTTGGTTTGTGATGGATTCCATGGAGGATGGGTTCATTGTCTCCCTTTGGAGGACCATTTCCAGCCCTTCCCAACAGTATTTGGCACAGGGATAAAGCTGATCAGCCTGTGCTGCATCTTCCCTGTGCCATGCTAACAAGTCCTTGCTGTGGAGGGCAGGAGCAGAGATCTGTCCCAGCACAGGATGCTCTGCAAGAGCAACTCGACCAGTTTCTTTATTTCTGTCAGCATGTGCTTTGTGCATCTTTATTCCACTTTTTCCTGGGCTAATTCCATCTCTTGCACTTTTTAAAATCCATTAACATCCAATTAAAACCCCATAGTGCTACATCCTAGCACCCTCTCCACCTCTGCCACGGCTGAGACTCTGAATTGTGCTTCCAGCATTGGTGCAGTTATTATTTCTCCTGTCCTGGCTGGAAAGGTGTAGATGTGGTCTGGATTTCTGGTGTGGAAATCCCTGATGGGAGAAGTTGCAGACAGCTTTATTACTGCTGGTCCTGCTGTGGGCAGGGACTGTGCCCAAGTGCCTGGAGGATTCAAGGAGCCTCTTGGCTGGGTGACATCCATGAGTGTGTGGGCTCGTGGAATCAACCCCATTTCTGGGAAGCTTTATCCAATATGCTGGAGCTTGCCTGAGGGATTATCACACGGAGAGCAAACCTGGTTTCTGTTTCCTTTTTGAGTGCCAGGGTGGAAACCTCAGGCTGGCTTTCCCTGCTGCTTGGAAAGGCAGGAACCAACTTCATGGTTGGTTGCTTCTGCTCCACAAATGGGTTGTAGCCTGGTTTTCTCCATCCCTTACCATCAGCTCAAAGCTGTGACTCCCCAGGAATAATATTTGGGCTGGGGAAAGGCCTCTGCAGAGATCCACAGCACACTCAACTTGCTGCAGTGAGGGGGTGGGTAGCAAATAAATGAGGGGATGGGTGTCCCAGTGGATGAATGACTCAGAAGATGGGGGTTGCATCAGATGGGTGTCCCAGAAGGATATGTGACCTGGCAGATGGGTGTCCCAGAAGATGGGTGTCCCACTGGGTGGATGTCCTGGCAGATGGATGTCCCAGCCGTGGACCCATCCAAGGAAAACATCTCCACTGTAAGGGCATGGGTCTCTACAGAAAACCTGTTGTTCTCCTTTGAAGACCCACCTGAAGTATTCAGAAGTCATTCACCACCTTGTTGACTGCTGGGTCAGGTTTGGAAAGCCCTTGGCTGTTAGCAGGTAAACTCCCCCTAAGGAGAATTGCCTCACCTAACTTCTTCCTGAAATTTGACATTGGGCTCTAATTCCTGCCTGCTCCGTGCCTCCACACACCCAGGAGTGAGTGCTGGCTCTGCCTGACGTTTTCAATGTCAGGATCTTCCTGATGGTGACAACTGCCCTGGGGGCCACACGTGCCTCTTTAATTGCAAAGCAAGGAGCAGCACTGAGATCCTGATTTTATGGGTTAGTCATGGTGACAATATTGGATTTCATGGCTGCGAGAAAGAAACAGGAGAAATTAAGTAAATGTTAATGGGACAGGATGGGTTTGCACATTCCTGTTGCACAGGGCATTGCTGGGGTTCCAGCTGTGCTCCCCAAGGATGCTCTTCCCTGCATTAGAAAATAAGTTTGGATTCAGTAAGTGATGAAGTCAGCTCTGATTCTGTTCCTGGCATGAAAATTCACATGGTGTGGAGTGAGAGAAGGGCTTGGAAGTAGATAAGAGTTATGGGAAGCTGCTCTTTGGAGTTCAAAGGTGTGCTGCATCTTCTGCCAATGCCCTGGTGTGTGTCTGGGCATTGCTGCCTCATCCCAGGAGTGTGAAACTGGGCAGAAATGCTGCTTCTACGGGTCAAACAATAGTTTTTCATCTAATATCACATAATCAAGGTAGTCAAATGAATTATATTACTTATATGTCCTCCAAGGGACCCTCAGCTGGATGGTGGGGCCCTCCACCTCACAGGGCCAGGGGTTGGACATCAGTGATCCTTGTGGGTTCCTTCCATGTCAGGATGTTCTGGAACTGATGTCCCCTTAATCTGATGCTATTAATTTCAAAGGGGAAGGGCAGTATTTAGAGCATCCCCCATCCTGGGGGGGATGCCTGGGTTTAGGATACAGGAGCTAATTCCCAGCTGGAAGCTGTTGGATGGTGAGATCAGACTGGGGCCACAGGGTTGGTGACACTTCCAGTGGTGGCATCACTGCGTGGTTCCAGCCCTGCTGCTGTCCCAGACAAGGCTGTGCCTCTCCAGTAGAGCAACTGGATTTTGGCTCCTCACACAGAGCTGGGAATAAAAGGCTCTGAGGGGGTGGATTTTTAATTGTTTTGGCTGCAGGAGGAGCCCAGCAGAGCCGGTCCTGTTACGTCCCTGTGTCCATCATTCTTCTCCCAAAGGACCGAGGGGTGGATCAAGTGGCAGGAGGTGGAAGCTCAAATAACAGGAGGGCAGGGTGACCTGGTGCAGGTGGGGATGGTGCTGAGAGCTGGGGGGTTCCCCCAGCTCATCCCAACCCCTCTCCCCCATCACTTGCTGCCAAGGCTGGTGCTGAGCTGCTGAGTACAAGGGGGGCTGCTGGGTCCCCCCTCTCCTTCTGCCATGTGCTTTGGGAGGGAGGGGAAAATTAATAATGCAAGTAAGAGAAGTACTTTCCACTCATGGTCTGGGTTTAGGATTTCTTGCTTCTTTCCTTGGGTTTATGAAGAGGTCAGAGGTTTGGCCAGAGCCCGATGGGCTGGGGGAGTTTATTTGGATACTTGTGGGGGTTTGGGATACAGAAACCTGGCCCTGGATCATCAGATTAAAGGAAAAAGCCATTTCACCTCCTCAGATGGCCCTGATAGCCAGGGAAAATCTGCTTTATCCCTCCTTGACTGGCCATGGATTGCAAAGGCTCGTTTTCCCAGACTGAGTAATTAGCTGGGCTTGTTTGCTAAGGATGAATTAAGCTGCTGCAGCAAGTGGGGCTCAGTCCAGGAGCTGCTGGCAGCCCTCACAGTTCACTTCTGCCTCACTTTTTATTTTTCTCCTGCCTTTTTCAATTAATTTCCTATTAATTTGGTTTGGAATGAAGTTCTCAAATGACTGATAAATCTTCTTTAAGCTTAAGAGCTAATCATTCTTGGAGGAAGGAGAGTAATAGAGGGGAGTAAAAAAAGTCTGTTAATTTCAGCAAATCTCTCAAATATGAAATGCAACAAATGGTAAATTGTCCTGTTGAGTTAATAGGAAAAAATCTGCTCTTTCAATACCCAAACCTCATAATTTTCTTGTAATACTGATACACTGGCATAATTGGTAAATATTAGTATATCAATACATACTCAACCTTGGGAGATAGTTACCCTTCTTCTAATAGTACTTCAGAGCATTTTCTTTTTTTTTTTAATTGGTGAGTGATTACATGTTTTCTGTAAATCTTTAAGGGCCTTGAACACTGCCACTAATTAAAGGAATTTGTATGCTGTAGGAGACTCACTATTTAATTAAATTCATTAGGATTCTTTTGTTGCCTCCAGCTTCAGAGATTGGCAAATGTGACTTAAACTTTTATAAGAGCCTTCCAGTATCCTTGAGGAAATTAAATTTCACATATATAGATATATATGTGTCTATGGGATCCAGATCTCACCCCAGTATGGTTTGGTCAACTTATCATGAGTTTTTCTTTTTTAGCAAGTTCTTAGTTCCTGTGAAAGAATTGGGCAGGAGAAGGGGGTGGTTAAGTGTACACAGGCAGTGGCTTTTTCAAAGACATGGGTGTGGTTGAGATTGTTTTTAGAGGGTTTCTGTAGTAATTTCCTAAGATGGGAAAAGAGTAAAGGAAGTCCTGGTGTCGGAAGAGGCTGAGTTGTCCCAGGAGGGGTCATGTTCATTGAAGTGGGCGAGGAAGACTCCCAAGAGCTCCTTGTCACAGGACAATGTGAATTTTTGCAGCATTTCCTACCTCATTTTCTGGTTTTCAGTGTTAATGGCTTAATGGCAGAATAGTTGGTCCAAAGAGTTTCATCTCTTGGATTTTAAAAGATAAAAACCTCTATAGTCCCAAGCATCTCCCTCTTCCTCCACTACTTAGTCTGATTTTTTCCCCCATCTTTTTCTCCTCTCACCTGCAAATCCCCTCCTTTCCTTACAGCTCCCTTCCAGTCATTTGATTTATTGTTCATCTTCCCAGCACACACTTGGAGTAAGAAATAGTAAAAAAAGTAGAGTAAAACCTGTGCACAGAAGGTCAAACCTCTTCTCAAGACTGTGACAAGCTGGGTTGAGATGTGGGAGCTGCACAGAGCTGGATGGGGCTGGGAGGGCTGCTCTGATTTTGGGGTCCCATGTGCAGGGCTGGATGATTCCTGCTATCAGGTTATTCTGCCTGAGGGTGCCTGGGGGCTTCACTGCACGTCAAATAATGATGCTCTCCCTGCTTACACGCAGGTGGAAATGCCTTTTGAGGGTTCCCAGCCAGAGGAGGGTGGGAGCAGAGCTCCCCTGTGCTGGGTGAAGCAAAGGCTGAAAGCCAAGAGTGCCAAAGGTGCGTGATGGAAATTAATTCCCCTTCCAGAGTGCCACAGTCACGGTTTCCTTGCATTTCTTACATTGTCTTTATTATCCCCACGTGTTGAGAGGATCCCAAAGGTACCTTGAGTGCCGTTTAAGTCCCCAGATGAAGTGACTCATTACAGGGAGTAGAAAACACATCGTGGGCTGAAACAGCCGCCGTGATCTCTGTAATCTGATGGAGAAAGGTTGGATGTGTGCATGGAGATAGGTCCCACTCGTGATGCTGCATCATCTTCTGGCAGCTTTTGTGGTATACACAGCCCGTGGTGGCTTTGGGGTTGTGTTTTTCTGGAGAGTTTTGGGGGCATTTAGAATTTTTTTTTTAATAATACAAACAACGACTTGCGAGACTCAGTGATTCAATATGATGAGTGCGGGGAGAGTTGGAGGGGCAGAGGGTGTTTCAAAGCATCCCTGCACTAGCTGCACTTGCTCAGGGTGGAAAAGCAGGAATATTTTATTAAATCTTTGTGATCTGTTTCCTAAACTGGGCATTATTTTGGTGGGGTGTATCTGGAGCAGGGAGTCACAGGACAATTCTGCAGCACTGCCAAGGACTAGGTTCAGTGCTGGATAAAGCACTGATGTACAGAAGTGACTGAAACTCCTCGTCCTACATGAGATTTCTGTAATTCTCCCTTGATTGCCAGCCTTCCACAACTGTCCCGGGGTCAGTGGTCAGGAAGCATCCCTCCCTGGTGCAATGAGGAGGGAAAACATGAAGGTTTTGGGTTCCTCTCAGGGATGTTGAAACACCCATCACATCCCACGTGCCTCTGCTCCATCCCCTCATCCTGACACAGCATCACTGAGCTGGAAGGGGACACTTGGGGAGCCATGCCCTGGGCTCGTGGGAGTGCTCCAGAATCTGCCTCACTGCTAAAAATAAACTGGTTTATTTATCCTGGAAAGGGAGCAGCAGGTCTTCCTGCACCAGGCTGAGGCTGCAGTTTTGTTCCCAAACCTCCTTTTCCAGGGTCTGAGCTGGATGGGCAGTGCTGAGGAGCCACAGTGGTGACGTGATGGGCATTTTGAGGGGATGAATCGGGCATCTTCTCCCAGCCCAGCCCCCAGGACCGTCATTTGGGTGCTTTTTCCTTGAAAAATAAAGGAGATGGAGTCAAGGGGCTGCCATGCCTCGTATGCTGGAGTGATCCTCTCTCCCACAGCCATGAAAGCCGACCGCAAACGCTTGAAGGGGGAGAAGACAGACCTGGTGAGCCAGATGCAGCAGCTGTACGCCACCCTGGAGAGCCGAGAGGAGCAGCTCCGGGACTTCATCCGCAACTACGAACAGCACAGGAAAGTGAGTGCAGAGCCCAGACCCGTGGTGTTGTGGCACAGAGGGCTGGCAGCAGGTTGAGTGTGATTGTAGTCTGGCAAAATCCCACTAAAGCTCCAGCTGGACTCTCACTGGAGTTGGGATGGACCACTGCAGTTTAAGGTTAAATAAACACTGGAGGGAATAGAGCCAGACCTGGGGAATTTGATGTCATTTTAACCAAGTGCACAGTGAGCATTTATTTTTGGGAACCAGCTGCATTCTGGATCTCCCCCAAAAGTGCTGACATTCCTGCCAGCACAGGGCTCTTGTGACACCTGAAGATACTGCTCGTGGTCCCCAAGGGGGTTGTGACAGAGGGGTCTTTAGCAGCACATGGAATTTCCCTTCCTGATGGCCATCCCCTGTCCCGGCAGGAGAGTGAGGATGCAGTGAAGGCCCTGGCGAAGGAGAAGGACCTGCTGGAGAGGGAGAAGTGGGAGCTGAGGCGGCAGGCCAAGGAAGCCACGGACCACGCCAGTGCCCTCCGCTCCCAGCTCGACCTGAAGGACAACCGCATGAAGGAGCTGGAGGCCGAGCTGGCCATGGTGAGCTGGATAAATAATGCAGACTGAGTGTTTGCTGCACTGGTGGCACTATTGCAATACTGAGAGAAAAATATTCCATCTCTCAAAAGGAGCTTGATAACCTTGGCATGGGCAGCATCACTCAAAAATAACTCGATTTTTGAGCGGCACAGTTGGGATCTTGGCTTGCCCAGGGGAGGGCGGGTTTGGTGTGCAGTGTGCTGCTGCTTGCTCTGCTGCTCCAGGAGATGTCCGTACGGTTTTCCCACTCCATCACCACCACCTCAATGTCCTTCCCCAGGCCAAGCAGTCCCTGGCTACGCTGACCAAGGACGTGCCCAAGCGCCATTCCTTGGCCATGCCGGGCGAGACGGTGCTGAACGGCAACCAGGAGTGGGTGATGCAGGCTGACCTCCCGCTGACCGCCGCCATCCGGCAGAGCCAGCAGACCCTCTACCACTCACACCCCCAGCACTCGGCAGACCGGCAAGGTGGGCACCCCGTGCATCGGGACGTGGGCGAGTTCCTCCTTTCTGGGGAGGAAAGAGGATGGTCAAAACCACCCTGTCACGATCTGCCAACACAGGCGGGGGTCGCGATGGTTCGTTTGATCTCAGGGGTGCAAAAGACGCAGCAGGGGACAAATCAGTTTGCTGACAGCAATGTGTTTTTATTGAATGCCAACAACTCAGTTTCGATAGAGGGGAGAGATACAGGAAACAAAGTATAGAGAGAAAAAGAAGGGGATGGGGGAGTAGCTACCAACAGATGAGATGGACGTCCTCGTGGTCCTCAGCTAATAGATAGGGTCTTCATCTGTAGGGAGATCTCAAAAGCTTCTCCAGAGGGTCACTTTTTTATAGTCCTTTTCCGAAGCAAGTGGCTTCTGGCCAAGAGGTGGGAGATTGATGGACCATTGTGATGTGCTCTGAGAGGCAGGTGCAGACGTGCAGGACACGCAGGCTTCAGCTGGTACCATGACAGGACAGTCCAGTAACACACCTGCAAACAGTCACTTGGCAAGCATCCACCTCGACCAGACCAGAAAACCACTGTCCAAAACCCACCAGGGTGAGGGTCCTTGGGGTCTTCTTGTGACGGGAATGAGGGAAACTTCGGACTGACTCTTAGACTCTCCTCCCCAAATTTGGGAGTGCATCAGAGGCTTTGCTGGTGTTAATTCCGTTCTCCCCGTGCCTTGCAGCAGTCAGAGTGAGCCCCTGCCATTCCCGGCAGCCGTCCATCATCTCCGACGCCTCCGCGGCCGAGGGCGACCGCTCCTCCACACCCAGTGACATCAACTCCCCCCGGCATCGAACACACTCGCTCTGCAATGTAAGGGCCTGCCTGCTGGGGCTCTCATGCCCTGCTTTGGACACCTGGGCTCTGGGCACTCTGTGGGGCCTCTGCTTCCCCAAACAGCATTGGGTTTGGAGGAGGGGCTCGTTGGGGCTTGGCTGACGTGGGAAGCTGCTGCCCTGGGGTTTATCCCAGCCCCACTGCAGTTCAGCTGCAAAAATGCTGCCTTTTGCCCTGGGGGTGGAGGGTCTTGGGCTGTATCAGGGTTGATTCAATGGATCCATCTCCTTGTGCCGTAGGGGGACAGTCCTGGACCGGTACAGAAGAACTTGCACAATCCAATTGTACAGGTAGGGCACAAATCCTCTCAAATCCTGCTTGTGACACCCCTTCCTGTGCTAGAAAATGCTTGGGGATGGTGGGTCAGAGGCACCAGTTTGGGATGAATGGAAGTCATCCTGAATTGTAAGTCTGGGCTGTCTCATATTCCCATAATTTGCCCCAAAGTCCAGGTAATGCCATAGGCATTCACTGACCTCAGGCCTATTGCAGTGTTGATTTTTATAAGGTCCAGCCAAAGCACGTTATTCTTCTGTGTTTGGCCCTGAAACATCGGGTTATTTTTGCAGTCCAGACACATGCTCTGACTATTTATTCTCAGATCTGGAATCCTGATCTAGTTGAATTAAAGAGGCCAAAATCCCAGAACTGTGGAGAGGGGGCCCAATTTCACTGCAAATTCCAGCACACAGGTGTCAGAAATATTACTGTATTTAGGTCCAGGATCTTAACATTACTTTGGACCTGGATGAAAATATTTTGTGGGATCTAGATGCAAATATTTTTTGGGACCTGAATCCAAATCTTTAGGGACTGGGACCACATGGTAAATCATCCTTGATGTGAGTGAAAGGGGAAAAGCAGTAAAAGCAAAGCTGGATGCCAAACTTGTCTTGTCTCCTCCCACAGTCTCTAGAAGACCTGGAAGACCAAAAACGGAAAAAGAAGAAAGAGAAGATGGGCTTTGGCTCCATCTCCAGGGTGTTTGCCCGGGGCAAGCAGCGCAAGTCCCTCGATCCTGGTCTGTTCGACGGGACAGCCCCCGACTACTACATCGAGGAGGACGCGGACTGGTGACAGCACCAGAGCCTCTCCTGGCCCTGCACATGTACATATCCCACATCCCACACCCCGTCCCACCTGTGGGCGTGTTACCTGTTGTCTTGGGAGCGATGCAGCTGTGTCATAACTTCCTTTTTTTTCCCCCTTTTGTTTTTTTGGTGTTTTTTTGGTTTTTTTTGTTTTTTTTTCCATCCCGGTAACTCCTTTGTTGTCACTTCAGTTTGTCATTTTGGGTTGGGTTTTTTTTCTTGTTTTGGGAGGGGTTTTTTTTGTTCTTTTTTCTTGTTCTTTTGACAAAACTTGAAACTTGAAGGACTGCTGTGTCTCTGTAAATATGAGAAATATTGTGCACTTTGTGCTTGTGACGTCTCTTGTCCGAAACCCGCTGTTTTCCGGAGCCCAGCCCGTGGGATGTCCTCGCCTGGGGACAAAGGACCTGCCCAGCTGAGAGATCTTAGAGAGAAAACACAGAAAAACAACAACAAGAAAATCTCCTTCGCTGTGATGTCTTCCTGGCCAAGCCCCGCAGAGGCGACCCGGGCTGGTTGTTACACCTGCCAGTCTGGAAATAAGTGTTTTAACGTTCCTTTTTAGTTGTTTTAATTTATTTGCACAAACCCAGAGGAGCTATTCTAACTAAATTATTGCAGAAGTTTTGGGATTTTTATATTTTTCCACGTCGGTTGGGATGGGGCGGGGAGGAGGAAGGGGGTGTTTGTACTGTACTGTCCTGGGAAGTTGCTGTTGGGGGGGATTGGGGCTGTGGGCCCCCCAGCCCAGGCTCCCTCAGCTGCCCCAGGAGCACTTAAAGCCTTGGAAAACGCAAACCTAAACACGTGCCGGAAAATCAGGCGGGGCCGAGCTGGTGGGAGCTTTGCCCGCTGTTTTTCCCTGCTTTTGGGGGGGGCTCACCCTTTGCTTCAAGTAAAATTTAGGGGGATCCGGCACGAGCTGGGAGCAAGGGGAGAGGTGATATCCCAGGATATCCCACATCCCAAGACACTGCCCAGACAGGGCCGGCCACCCCGCCGCAGTTTGGGGTGTCACTGCCGTCGGAGGGGGCTGGGGAAATCGGTACGAGTCCCCACTAGGAAGGTTTTTCTGGCTTTGGGGTGATTTGGAAGCACAGGTGGAGCTTGTTTTTCCAAATCCCTTGGAACTGCCCCCAAACCACCCCCGGCGCAGCGGCCGCTTCCCCTCTCCACTAACACGTGCCGTGCTCTGCTTATGCCAAGATAAGTACCTTATGCTTTAATGCTTACAATATAATTTTAAGCTCTTAAAAAAAAAATGTATTAAGATTTATTTAATGAACTATAATAGTGTATTATTTTTCTTAATTCCGATACGTGCGCCCTGGTTTAAAGAAGAAAAAGGGTATTTTGTCTTAAATCACCGAGCTGAACCGATGCCCTCGTGCTGTGTATTCCATTCCAAGGGATGATGCAGAGAGGCCATGGAGGGGGTGACAGAGGGACCAGCCCCCCTGGGCCCTCCTGGGGTGCAGGGCAGGCTTTGCCCCATGGCATCTTTCTCTGCAGAGAAGCATTTTTATACATTTTGTTACTTTTTTGGGTTTTGTTTTGTTTTTTGTTATCCTTGCGTTTTTATAATTTAAACTCTAAACCACCAGAACAGATGAGCGATCTCCTTGTTATCGAGTAGTTTCCTTTGCATTTCAGCTTTTTTGTAAATTAGGAAGTAATTCTAAAAATTACTAAGAGGATGATTTATTTAAAAGAGAACTTTGCTAAATAGCATATGAATTATGGGTAACATTAGATTTAACTTTTCCCCCTGTGAGTGGGGGAGAATCCTTGAAGGCATGGATGCAAATATAAAATTATAAAAGATCTAAATAAAGCTTATTTTAAAGTATGGATGAACTCCATGTGGTTTAATTGGAGAGCCTGGACGGGTGTTGGCATCTCTGTTGTAGCACCAGGGTGCAGGACACCCTCAGTGCCATGTGATTTTTGGGGGCTCCAGGGTGATGGGAGGATTCAGGAGAAGGCTGGGCCAGCTTTTCCCAACTCCCAGTCAAATACCTGCTCCCAGATGCAATAATCCTGGCAGGAGGCTGGGGCTGTCTGCATATGTATGAAATGGGATTTCAAGGCTTTAAGGTAAGTAAGGACAGCCAGGAGATGTCCCACTCAGATATGGAAAATAAAATGAGAAGGATCAAGAACAGCAGAAAGGATAGAGAAATCAGAAAGTGTTGTGCTCCAACTGGATAAATTATTGTTACCGATGTACAGGTTGATAAATTATTGTTACTATTATTCAGATGACATTGGTCACCTGTAGGATTGTGCCAGCACTTCCAGTGGGACCTGATGCCGTTTTGCAGGCTGAAGCAAAGGCAACCTGCAATGAATTTCAAGCCCATAATCAGGGTACAGGTCAAGAGATGTACCTTTTCTCCTTTTATTTCCAACAGAAGCAGCCTCCTGGGTCTGGGAGCAGCTGGTAGGAGCCACCATAGTCTGAAATGAGGAGAGCTGGAGCAAAGAAAAATAGGAAAAACTCAGGAGAAGCCAGCTGGCTCTCCAATTCTATCACCTGCAGCTGGAATCCAGCATTAACAGGTGGCATTAAAGGGCAGCTGCTGAGCACAGTAAACATGAGCTGGGCACGGACCATGGTGGGATTTGCTGCACTTGGAGCAGTTCCTGCTGAGATTTGGTATTGTCCTTCGTGCATGGGATGGGGTGCAGGTGCTCATCCATCCCATCTGTGGTTTTTAAAGTTTTGTGAGCTCTTTGGGAGCCAGGAACATTTCAGAGTGCCACACCAGTCCTGGCAAGGCTTCTGCCTTTGTGCTGTGGGAACTGTGCCAGACTCTGTGTAGGGTGACACAGGAGTCACCTCCTGCACCAGAGCCGGGGCAAGCAGAGGGGCCACACTGTGTCTGTGATGTCCCGGGCTGAGAGGGGTCTTCTCGGTGGTTTTGTCCCCCTGACCTGCTCTTTCCTGGCAGTGGAGGCTGCAGGAGCCTTATCCCTGCTGCATCCCCCATCAGCTCCATCCCTGCTGCATTCCCATCAGCTCCATCCCTGCTGCATTCCCCCCCCATCAGCTCCATCCCAGCTGTATCCCCCCATCAGCTCCATCCCCGCTCTATCCCCCCCCATCAGCTCCATCCCAGCTGTATCCCCCCATCAGCTCCATCCCAGCTGTATCCCCCCATCAGCTCCATCCCTGCTCTATCCCCCCATCAGCTCCATCCCAGCTGTATCCCCCCATCAGCTCCATCCCAGCTGTATCCCCCCATCAGCTCCATCCCAGCTGTATCCCCCTCATCAGCTCCATCCCTGCTGTATCCCCCCATCAGCTCCATCCCAGCTGTATCCCCCTCATCAGCTCCATCCCTGCTGTATCCCCCCATCAGCTCCATCCCAGCTGTATGCCCCCATCAGCTCCATCCCCGCTCCATCCCCGCCGTGCTGGTGGCTGCAGCTCCGTGCTGCGCTGCTGCCACCGTGTGAGCGGTGCCCGAGTTTCCCCGGCCCGGGTGTGTTTGTTTTAGGTGTGACTCGCCCGTGTTGGTGCACTTTGCACCGCGCACATTGTTGTGCGGACGCTCACAAGAGCCTTTCCTCTGGCGAGGACTTTAGACTGAGAAAGGAAAATATCCCAACACCACGTCGTATGGGGTATTGCTTGGGATGGCTGAGATACCCCCAGAGGGGACACCAGTGTCCCCAGCACCTCTCCTGCTGTGTAACCCAGCTGTGCCGGTCCTGGCATCACCTCCGGGTGACATTACAACACCAGCTGGGCTTACCTGCCGTGCCACAGCCTTGCACTGGTAACCTGTGCATCAGGAATGGGGTTGAGAGGTCATAGCAGAGAAACAGGGGTGAGTCTGGGACATTTCCTGCCTCTACACTTACTCACCCCATAGCTTTAGGTGGTGATCTTCCCGGGCTGGGTTTTGGTGATAA
The DNA here is from genome assembly GCF_052056855.1 of Sturnus vulgaris. Taxonomy (NCBI): domain Eukaryota; kingdom Metazoa; phylum Chordata; class Aves; order Passeriformes; family Sturnidae; genus Sturnus; species Sturnus vulgaris. Next base: position 4,307,651 of record NC_142267.1, on the reverse strand, counting down.
AGAGCTAAACCAAACAGCTGAATAAATCATCAGGAGGTTGGTGAGGTTTGGCATGGGGTCGGTCACAGAGTGATGGTGGTACCTCCCCGAAAGAAGAGTCAAGGTGGTGTCAAGGACTTCTGCTGAGGCTGCTGGTTTATTGCTCAGGACTGCTGAAAGTTTTGGAATGTGCCTGTCATTAATTCACCTCTTTTCAGTGTTTTCCCTGGAGGAGTTTTCCACTGGCGCTGCTTTGTATGTCCAAAGCCAGCACTGGAAGTGTCCTTGAGTCCTCACCTGTGCAAGCCAGGGGATGCAGCAGTGCCTGGCAGTATCCCTCACTGCAAACATCCTCTGGGACATCCTGCTCTGCCACTGTCCCTGCACTGTCCCCACTGCAGCCCCTGTCTGTGTCTTCTCACTGCTCTGACCTGGCACAGCCGTGAGCACCAGCAGAGCACAGACTGAGTGTCTCCACTCCATCCAGCTGAGACACTGGAGCTGTGATAAGGCCTCATGCCCAGGTAAGAAGGTTTCCTTGGAGTTTTATCACTGCTAGTGATTGATTTCCCAGCATTTTCCTGTTCTTGGGCATCAGCCCTCATTCACCATCTGCTCCTAATTTGGAAAAGCTACATTAATCTCTGCTCATCTCTTTTAAATAACGTGCTGCATGACACCACCACTCTTCTCTTCCAGCCGTGTTTTCCTCAAGCCCTGGGTCTCCTATTCCCAAATCCTGCCCAAGCCAGAGCTTCACGATTGGGATGCAGCAGCCCCCGGAGCAGCTCCAGGAGGAAGCAGCAGGTTATTTCTTGTTATTCCTGTGAGCACAGAGCCTTTATTTACACTGTTTTCCAGCTGCAGACGTGCGTGTGCTCAAAGAGGCAGACGGTGACCTGGCACGGTGGTTGAACTGGTTGTACTGGAACCGCCAGGTCCCGGCAGCCCCGGGGACACCGGATCCTCACCTCGCCAGGAGATGCTGGCAGGTCACACCCTCCCACCAGGAGCGTGAGGAAATGCCTCCCAAGTGGCTGGTTTTCCTCTTTTCTCCTACTTGCATGGCAGGCTCCCAGCCTGTAGCCCATCAGGGACTCTAAATTGGGGTGCAGAAACCAAGGCATGAGGAAGAGAGAGAAAAGTATAGACCAGTGCATGTGTGCTGGGAATGAGATCTGAGGGAGCCCATCATGGAGCAGGCAGGGATGGGCTTCCATCCTGGGGCCACGGCTGGGGCCCTGCCATGTTCCATTATACATTATATTTATATATGTATATATTATATTTATATATGTGTATATTATATTTCTGGTGTTAATTAGCTGTTAACTCGATTAATCATCAAATCACAAAATAGTTTGGATAGGAAGAGACCTTAGAGACCATCTCATCCACCTCTGCCGTGGGCAGGGACACCTCTCACTATCCCAAGTTGCTCTAAACCCCACCCAGCCTGGCCTCAACACTTCTAGGGATGGGGCAGCCAAAGCTTCTCTGGGCACCCTGTGCCAGGGCCTCACCACCCTCACAGGGAAGAATTTCTTCCTCATATCTAATCTAGATCTACACTCTGCCAGTTTGATCCCATTTCACCTTGTCCTATTACTCCATGGCTTTACAGTATAATAATATTACAGTATAATATAAATGTGCAGTCTGGTGGCTGTACTGAGCTGCCTCCCAGGGATGGGCTTTATCTCTTTCAGGACAAGCCATCCAGGTATGGTCACTTGGAGCAGTGCTTTTGGCTCACTGTTGGGAAATCTTGGAGGAATCCAGGAACATGTCCAGGCTTCCATGTTGAGCACCTTTGAGCAGGAAAAAGCAGGGAAATGTGCCAGTGAGCAGTATGTAAGGCAGGATAATGTGAGCCCCTGGCATCTCTGCACGTAGCAGGGTATCAGATGCCCCTCTGAAAGGCCCTTTTGTTGCCTGCTGGTGGCTCTGGTGGGGGCTCCAGTTTCCTCCTTGGCATTCCTGTGTTCTGAAGCCTGCATACCTGGCTGGATAATCACCTGGAGAAACCCCAGCCTGGGACTGGGGGGGAAAGTGTTTGCAGGGGGAAGATTTGGGCTGCCAGAGATAAATCCCCACATTGGGATGGCTGCAGAGTTGGAAAGGGAAATGAGCCCAAGGGATGGATGTGAATACATTATCCCACAGAGAATGTGCATCAGGGAGAGGCAGGTGCTTCAGCAGCCATCCAAGGGGTGAAGGCAAGCCCCCCTTCCTTGATCCTGCTCCACTGCCACTGAAAAGCCCATTCCTGGCCAATATTGAGCTTTGTGGATTGGGAACATGAGGCACCACGTTATGAATGTCCCCTCTGTGCTCACGGTCTCCAGGGCCTCTGCAGGGGGGTGACCTGGCTCGGGCACGGAGCTCTCCCTGCGCTGGACTGGTGACAGTCGCTGTGTGAAGTCCATGTTCCCCCCAACTCTCTTACAGAGAAAACAATTCCCTGTTATATCCTGACTGCCAGAGCTGCTTGGGATGTCAGGTTTGTGTTTTACCCAGGAAGGTGGAGAAGGAGAGGGGGAAATCCACCTGAAGTGGGGTAAATTTGCCTGAGCCGGTGGCCAAGCCGGAAAATGCAAAACAATCCATCCAAGAGGAAAAAAAAATGCAGTTATGTTTAATAATTATTTTCTTTTTATAGCACAGCCCTTGCAACTGCCCTTTGATTAGAGAGGGGAGGTATCACTGCTGTGCACTGGGGCAGGTGAGTCAGTGGAAACTACCACAGGCTCCATATGGGATTGTGCTCCTAGGGAGAGGTGCAGGGAAGCAGGGGGGGTTTCCCAAGCATCCTGAACTCCAGTGGCCCCAAGGCAGGGCTGTGGAGCTGAGTCATGCCGGGTGATGTGACAAGTTTCGTTTTGTTCACGATGGCTTTTGCCTTCACAAGGTCTCACAGGGCTTAAGGGACAGGAAAAACTGCAGTGGCTGGTCCAGCAGCATAGTGATGTAGTTTTTTAGCTTGGATCAGGAAAAAACCCACCCTGAGTATCATCTCTAACAGGATTCGAGCCCTTGGTGGTGTTTATTATTACAGCTGGGTGTGAGAAGAGCCTGGAAAAACACATCCTCGTTGCTGCTGGGATGGCAGCCAAGGAGAAGTGACACTGGACACAGCGTTAGTTGCACTGAAGTTTGCCAGAGCCCAGCTCTGCTCCCCATGGTTCAGTCTGGAAACCATGGGAATGTCTGGCTATGAGACCAAGGCATGTGGCCAGGAGCCATGGTGAGGGCCATGCCTGAAATGGCTCTTCCCAGCACGTGAGTGGTAAACTGGGGAAGTTTATAGAGGGCAGCAGGCTGATAAAAAGCACTTTCCAGGATCCCTGAGAGTGCAAGCTTGGCTTTGCTCTGTTGAATGCAGTGATGAGCCTGAGTGATTGGAGTTCCTCAAAATGGGGCTTCTCCAAACAAAGCTTGGAACTGATTGAGGAAAAGCTCCATGCATTGCTACAAGGCAGTTTGACAAAGCAGATCCATTGCAAGATGGGTTTTAAACTGTAGAATAAAAACTGTAAAATAAAACTTTCATTGCGTGTTGGGAGTAGATTTTTCCATGGGAGAGTGGTGAGGCCCTGGCACAGGGTGCCCAGAGAAACTGTGGCTGCCCCATCCCCAAAAGTGTCCAAGGCCAGGTTTGATGGAGCCTGGGATAGTGGAAGGGGTCCCTGCCATGGCAGGGTGGAACGGGATGGGCTTTAAGGTCCTTTCCAAGCCAAACCACTCCGGGATTCCATGAAAGCAGAGATGGGGGCTGTGATGCATCAAGCCGGGGCCGCAGCTGCTCGGACGGGGTGACCCCATCGGCACCCCCGGTGTCACCCAGCCCTGGTTTTGGGGGTGTCCCTGGTGGTTTGTGGGGAGTCTCCCTAATGCTTTTGGAAGTCTCGCTTCCGCCCCCGGCACTGTGCAGGTTCCCGGGAGCCGATCGCGGGGCCGGGAACGGCGGGGCCGGACCGGGGAACAGCGGGGCCGGTCCGGAGAGCGGCGGGGTCGGACCGGGGAGAGGCGGGGCCGGACCGGGGAACAGCCGGTCCGGAGAGCGGAGAGGCCGGACCGGAGAGCGGCGGGGCCGGTCCGAGGAGAGGCGGGGCCGGTCCGGTCCGGGAAGCGCCGCCCCGGGAGGGCTGGGGAGGGCGGGGCAGCCCCGCCGGAGCCACCGCAGCCGCTGCCGGAGGTACGAGGGGTCAGGGGAGCCGGGAGGGGACGGGATCCCCCGTTCTGGGACCCTTCGGTGCTCTGTGAACCGGGAGCGGGGCGGGCTGGGCTCAGTCCCACCGGGAACGGAACGGGACCGGAGGGGAGTCGGAGCCGGGTCCGGCTGGGGCTGAGCTGGAATTACTTCCAAAGCTCGAGGAAACAGCTGCAGAGCGGGGTGAAACACCCCTCAAAGCAGGAGCGAACACCCCCAAAGCAGGAACGAGCATTCGAGAGTTGGAGCGGCGGCGTTCGGGGAGCGCCGGTGCCTTGGGGACACCCCTTGTGGTCACTCCATGGGGACACCCCTTGGGGTCACCCTTTGGGGTTACTCCGTGGGGACAGCCTTTGAGGTCACCCCTGAGGGTCACCTCTTGGGGTCACGGGCTTGGCGCACCTCGTCAGCCCTGGCTGGCACCGGGGTGGCCGTGCTGAGAGCCGGGGGAAGAGCGGCTGTGGTTTCGGGAAACATCAGCTGGCATTTTGGGGGAGGTGACACCGGGAGAGGCCAGGACATCCAAACCCACCCCTCTGCCGCTTCCCACGGGTGGCAGCCCCGCAGGAGTGTCGCAGGTCCCCCGGAAGGTGCAGGAGCGGTGTGTGAGCCAGGCACACACACAAGGAAAGCAAACAAAGCCAAGGAGAAGGACACCTGTGCACGCCAGGTGCCGGGGCCGGGCGGTCCATGAGCTCAGCGCCGGTCACCGGGGGTTCAGCCCCTCCTGTCGTGACTTTTTCTCCAAAGAATGAGTGGCCTGTAGCTTTGAGGGGCTCAGCAAACCCGCGGGTGTCTCCCAGGCGTGTCCCAGAGTGGTTGTCTGCTGGTGTTGGTGTCTGATTTTTGGAGGTGACGTGATGGGGACAGGCATCACTGAGCACAGCACGGCTGGGTTTGTTGGGAAGTGTGGATGTGTGAGCAGAAACCTGCGGTTCCATGAGTGTGTCCCGTGTGAGATGGGCTGCCCTTGGCTCTGTGTGGAGCCTGGTGAAGTGAAGCTGCTCTAGGAGGTGTGGTCCTGGCTTTCCAGCTCCTTAAAGCCTTTCTGGAACAGACCTAGGCCACTGCCAGATGGATGCTGCCAGAGCACATCCTTCTACGAGAAATTCAAGCATCCTGCAGCTGTCCACAGCCCTGGATGTCCTGGCATGAGAGCCAGAAAGGGAAACCTCCCCGGTGTCAGCAAAGAACATGTGGGTGTGGGGCTGGCGAACCCAGCCCTGGACTCAGGTGACTCGGAAGTATGTGAAACACCTTTGATTTTAGCTGTGTAATTACACGGGTTGGAAAACCCTTGGGAAGGGCAGTGCCTGGGGAAGGAGGAATGTTTGGCCATCGGTGCCCTGGAGAGAGCTGAGTGTCGGTGCCTGGCGCCGCGGTGGTGCTGTAGGAGATGCCAGAGGGCTGGGCAGGGCTGTCTGCCTGCTCTCCTACCTGGAGCCTGGGAGGAGGGATCCCTCCAGCAGCCCGGGTATGTGTCTGCCTCCCCATGCAGCTCCATGCTTTTTTCATTCCCAGTGTGTTTCACAGGCAGGAACTGATGTCAGGGCTCTGTGGAAGCAGCTGAATATCCTGTGTGAGCACTGCAGGTGGCTTGGAGTAACATAATCCCCAGCAAACCTCCATTCACCTCAGAATACCTGTGCCCACCTTGCGGAACACGGCTGCTCTGTGCCTGGCTGCTCCGTGTCGCTTGGCTGCCCAGCTGCTCCGTGTCCCCAGGCTGGCTCCTCCAGCATCACCCCTCACTCCCTTCCTGCCCTGGGGCATCCTGAGCCATCCACAGTGGGTTTTCTTTGTGGTCATACTCGTGAGAAGCTGTTGGAAAAGCATGGGGAGAGGTGATGCTGTGTTGGGGAAAAAGATGTTGCTGGAAATGCAGGCAGAGGATGAGGAAGGTGGTGCTGGCGAGGCCAATGGCAGCGTGAGGTGCCAGGTTAGGGGCTTGCAGGAAGGGGAGATAATCATCCAGGGGCTCCAGTGGTGAGACAGGACGTGCTTAAGGCACTCCAGAGGGGCTGAGAATGCCAGGTCCCACTTCAGAGGACATCAAAAGGGCAGATGGATAATGTCTCCCCGTGCTGGGAGGCTCTGGAGGAGGCTGTGTTATCTGGGTGTTATCTGGCACCGAGATGGGGAGAGGTCCCAGAACAAAAACCAGGGGGAGGCTGCAGAGGAATGGCTTTATCTCAGCGGAAACAGCAGATTAGAATTAAAAAAATAATAATAATTCCAAACTCAGAGGTGCAAGGTGGTGTCCAAAGGAAAGCAGGAAGGAGAAGGAGTCAGAATACTGGGATTTTCCCAGGCTGGCAAGCTTTCCCAGGCCTAGGTGCACAGGGAATTCAGCTCCCTGGAGAGAGGTGAGCACCCCTGTTGCCTGGAAAATAGAATCGATCTTCCCAACAATGTTACAGTGGATATAAAGGCAAACCTTTACTTGAAAGCTTTCAGGTACACAGTATGGCGAAAATCACACATGGTATAGTAATTCTACAATTTTTGCAAGGTTAGTCAATTAGTATACATACCATATACTCTCCAATAAAAAGGTGAGATGATTAGGTAATAATTTTTGGATCCTGCCACACTGGAAGCAGTGGCTTTTTTTTTGCCCCGCTTTTGTTTTGTCTGGTCCAGATTCTGTTTGGAAAACAGGACAGCCTTGTAGTCGGTTCTCTTCTTGGAATAAGACTAAACAGTATTTTGGGAAAGTGTTTCTAAGGTTAGCTTTTTGTTCCTAAACGTAGAGAAGAAAGATAGGAAAAGTACTAGAAGTTACAGCCATGCATTAACAATCTACGAAGCCACAGCTATATGAAAAATATAAAAAGCTAAAAATCTTAGGCATTACTCCAAGCCCCTCTCTGTGGTTTTGCAGAGCTGGGCCTGAAAGCATTAATGTGGCAGTGGCAGTCCCGGAGCCTGGATGAGGAAAAGCCCCGGGAGTGTTTACACAGCAACCAGGACACAGCCAGGGCTCAGGGCTCGCCGACCTGCCGGGAGCCGGTGCCAGCGTGGCTCGGTGGCCACGGCAGCATTGTCCCCAGGAACAAACACAAATGTCCTGAAACACAAACCTAAAAGGACTCTCTGTCCCTGTGCATTCCCACCTTGCAGCAGGCGCCGCTTGGATGGGTAGAATGGAGTTATGGGGAGAAGGAGGCTGGAAGGTTTCTTGTATCTCAGTGGCAAAGGCCGAGGTGGCGGCTGCTGCCGTCAGGATTACAGCCCTGGAGTTTGGCTACCGTGGCCTGCGTGATCTTTGCCACTTCAGAAACCCTTGGCAACTTTCTCCAGAATTCCCAGGGACACAGCAGAGGCAGCTACACGTGGCTTGGGAATGGTCAGGCACTGCTTTGTGGAAATGGGGTGTTTAGTGAGCCCTGTCACTGTTGCTGTGCCGGGTGGATTGCAGCAATCTGAGCCTGGGAATGGGGAATGGCTTTCCTGTGACACCCTTGTTTTGCAGGAAGTGGCAGAGCTGGGGGCCCTGGGCTCCCTCTGGAGTGGGAGAGGGGGAAGAGCCTTGGGCAGGGTTTGAGGAAAATGTCACTGTTCCCCCAGCGCTGTCTGCGAGGTACAACTGAGGAGGGGTTGTTAAAAATTAAATGTAGGGAAAAAAGAGGGTGAAATACCTCTTAAATGTCTGTAGGGAATGCTGGGGTCAGTGGAGATGTGGATGTGTTCTTTTGTGGTCTAGGCAGGAAGTGTAAGCAAAATATGGAAAATCCCTGATAGTCTGTGTGGGACTGTCCCTCCAGATTCCTATTCCCTGGTGAGATGCTCTAAAATGGGCTGGGGTGTGTCCAAGAGATCAGAAATTGGCTAAACCAGCAGCCGTGCTTCTTTTTGTGACTCAGCTGGATTTCTCTGGCTATTCCCTGCATCCCCTGGGCTCATCTGGCCAGAAACATTCCTGTTCCACGAATGCAAGAAGGGCTAAAAAGAGAGAAACCATGGCAGGGAGTTGGAAGTAGATGGTCTTTAAGATTCCTTCCAAACCCAAACATTCTGGGACTCCATGAAAATACCTCACAAGTCCTGACCTGTTGCTTTTTAGACTCTCACATGGAGTTTTGTGTTCCTGGTGCTCAGCACGAGGTTGTGGCTATTGCAGAAATGAGCTCCTGAGGATGTGCTGGGCCAGCAATTAGCAGGGAAGGGGTTAATGAGCAGGTTGTTTGGGTGGAAGCATGAAGGGAGAGCCTTGTAATCTAACACTAATCTGGAATCTTCGGGTGGTTGGAGAACGGGTTTATTTCCCCCCCAGAATTTTCCAGAGAATTAATTGTATGACTGGTGATGGAGTCACAGCCTGGTTTTTGGAGGCAGCTCGGAGGGGCTGTGCTGCTTTGTGGCATTGTCCTGGGGAGCCCTGGAGCTCACCCCGTGTCTGGTGACTGCATCGGGGTCTGACCTGTTCCCTGGACTGCAGCCTCATCTCTCGTGATCTGTGACAAAGGTGCTGCTGCTGGAGCGTGAGTGGGAAGGTGATGTCATGGCAGGGAAAAATCCAAAGGTTGTGGAGGGCAGAGGAGCGTGGGTGCTGCTGAGGGCAGCAGGGGCTGCCGGGCTTCCTCTTGAGTCAGCGGGGCTGCAATTCCTGCGGGAGCACCTGCGGGATGTGGAACACGGAGCACGATCCAGGCTGACCCTGCCGGGGGGGCCGGTCTGTCCCATGGAGGGGAACCTGTTCCAGCTGCTGTTCCAGCTGCTGTTCCAGCTGCTGCTCCTGCAGCTGCTGCTCCTGCTGCTGTTCCAGCTGCTGTTCCAGCTGTTGCTCCAGCTGCTGCTCTTACTGCTGTTCCTGCTGCTGCTCTTGCTGCTGTTCCTGCTTCTGTTCCTGCTTCTGTTCCTGCTGCTGCTCTTGCTGCTGTTCCTGCTGCTGCTCACCTGGCCGCCCCTGCCAAAGCCTCCGGGGCATGTGGTGCTGAGAAAGGGCTTATCCCGAACCTCCCCGTGCCCCATTAACACTTGGAAATGTCGCCACAGCATCCCGAAGGGCTGCGGCAGGGGTAGGGGAGAGGTGCAGGATGCCCGGAGGATGTGTAGGTGTGCCCCGGGCTGTGCAGCCGTGCCAGGGGAGTTTAATGGTTCAGAGATCCTGGTGTAAATCATTGCCAGGGCAGGGCATGGGCGAGCAGGGAACAGGATGGAGAGAGGTCTGGTTTGCAGGCAGAGGAAAGGGGAAGGGGGCTGTAGGGGGATGGAGCACTCAGGCATCACTGATTGTGATATGGGGACAAACTTCTTACAGGGCTTGTTGTGAAAGGATGAGGCGAAATGGTTTTAAAGTAAAAGAGGGATGATTTGGACTGGATATTTAGGAAGAAATTCTTCCCTGTGAAAGTGATGAGGCCCTGGCTCAGGTTGCCCAGAGAAGCTGTGGTTGCCCCATCCCTGGAAGTGTCCAAGGCCAGGTTGGATGGAGCTTAGAGCAACCTGGGTTAGTGGAAGCTGTCCCTGCCCGTGGCAGGGGGTGGGATGAGATGGGCTTTAAGGTCCCTTTCCACCCAAACCATTCTGTGATGCTGGGATGAGCACCCAGACAGTGCTGGACCTGAGGCAGAGACAGCAGCAGCTCCTTTCCCGGGATACTGACGTCAAGGCACTATTGGAGCAGCAATAGGAACAACTCTGGAAAGCCAGGAGAGCAGCTAATTGAATGGAGAGATAGACTGGAATAGCAAGTCTCCTGCTTTAATCTGATTGCTGGGCTGATGGGTAGCACTGCAATGGATCTGTGATAAACTTCCAGGCACAGGGGTGACGTAGGAGCTGAAATCCTGCCCATTTCCAGGACTGAGGTGCCTGAGGGGAGCCACAGAGGCCGTGAGCAGGCACAGAGATTTAGACACCACGGGTAGATGTGACCAGCCCTGTGTATGTTCTGTGCCTACTGTGGGTGCAGTGCAATTTTCCTGCCCCAAGGCCATCACAGCTGTGCTCAAGTCAAGTCTTGGCTGGCTGATGGGTTTGTGGCAAGGATGGGAGCTCAGCTGGATCATCAGGTGAGGAAAGACCCCACAGGGCACAGGCAGAGAGTAAAACCTTTTTTTGTGGGAGGACAGAGGGCAGTGCTGGTACCACCAGCAGGCTTGGAAGTGCTTGGGTGGGAGGATGGCTCCTGGAATGCAGGTGAGGACGTTTTGGGTGCAGTGTTTTCCACATCCTCAACAGCTGCTCACTAGGATGGAATTAAAGCTGGGCTCAGAGGGTACCTTCCCCCAGGAGCACACAGAGCAGCAGCCCCATGCTGGAGCTGGGCATGGCAGAAAATGCTGGGCTTGCCTCTGCCTGCCTCTGGCAGCTCCCATTGGGCTGGGATCAGCAGCTCCTGCATGTCCCAGAACCCCAGAAAACCATGGAAGACAAGACTTTACCCTGCCCAGGCTCATGTGGGGCCAGGGATGTGTCGAGAGGGGCTGGGACACCCCTCTGGGATTCTCCACAGCCACGCTGGAGCACAGGCAGTGAGCAGGGAAGTTCCTCTGCAGATTCCTTCTCTCCAGGCTTGCATGCCTTTTCCTGCTCAGCCGCTCTATTTTCTGGAAATGCTGTTTTATTCTGCCCCTTGACCCTGCAAACTGGGCGTGCACTCAAGCTGAACAAGCAAACATGAAGCTTTTGAGCTCAGGAGGGTTGAGCTGAAGGCTGTGGGGGGGTGTGGATATAGCACCACTGAAAGCACAGACCAGAGCCTCCTCGAGCCCAACCCAGCATAAAGAAGCCAGGGAGGGAAGGAGAGATCCCTGACCTAAATAATCTATAAATTGGATCCCTGCCATGGCACATCCATAAATCTGCAGGGCTCACTGGGGTGGAGATGGGGCAGTTCTGCTGTGGGGATGCAAGTTGCCCACCCGTGGGGCACGGGACCCAAGGCTAGGGAGGGGAGTGGGCAGGAGATGTGGCTCCGTGTGGTTTTTTTTTGGAAATTGAGCCCAGTTGGTCCTGGCGACTCGGGAAACGTTCAGAGGAGGAGTTCCCACCCGTGGCCTGGCTGGTTGGGAATGTTAATGCTCAGACATCCCTGAGGGATGCAGCTGGGGCACTCAGCACCAGTGTGTGTTGCTCCAGGGAGGGCAGGAGCCAGCCTAAAACGAGCCAGGGGCCCTCCCAAGGGTTCAGCATCTCGGCAGCCCTTGCCAGCAGCAGCCAGGGGAAGCCATAGGGGCGAGCTGGTTGGGAGAGAGGCAGTTTTGGTTTCTGTTTTCTGGGCAGGAAGGCGTTCCAGGGCAGGCAGCCAGCGCCGTGGGGAGCCCTGCTCCCTCCCAGACAGGGGCAGAGGAGATGCTGTTCAGCTAGAGATGTGCTCCTGAACATTTCCAGGTTGGTTTGCATTGAAACAGACTTTGACGGCCTTCTTTTGGTGCTGTGAAGCTGTCAGTTATCACACTCCAAAGGACACGCAATCTGAGGCCTTAGCAAACATCAGTGATTTGATTGTTTTCAAAGGTTGATGGATATTGCAGCCGAGAAAGTAGCAAAGAGTGGGGATGAGAACAGCCAAGAAGGATCCACCTGCCCTGCTCTATCCTGACGTGCACCCTGCAGGTGCATGTGAGATTCAGGTGCAGCTGGATGAATCGCTGCTGCGCTGGCTGCAGAGCCTTTGCCGTTTGCCTTGCACTCACCGCAGCTCCCCCTGTATCCCCAGAGCTCGCTGCCTGCCCGGGGAGGGGCCGCACGCATGAGAGCAGGGCTGCAGCCCCCCCGCCCCGAGCCATGCGGTGACCTGGGCACAGCCAGCAGCCATGGCCCAGTCCCGGGCCAACGGGTCCCACTACGCCCTGACGGCCATCGGGCTGGGCATGCTGGTCCTGGGCATCATCATGGCCGTGTGGAACCTCGTGCCCGGCTTCGGGCCCCCCGACAAACCCGGCGGCAACAGCAGCAGCAGCGGCGGCGGCGGCAGCAAACCCGACCGCGGCTCCGGGGGCATCCTCAAGAGCAAAACCTTCTCGGTGGCCTACGTGCTGGTCGGGGCAGGGCTGCTGCTGCTCCTGCTCTCCCTCTGCCTCAACGTCCGCGACAAGAAGAGGCAGAGCCAGGAGCTCGCCATCGCCCACGTGCAGCGCCAGGTGTCTGCGGAGCCCTCGCAGCAGGAGGACAGGTGAGGAGGGGGTTGTGGGGACAAAGGGAGAGGGGCTGGGTGTGGGAGTGAAGGCGAGGGGTGGTGGTGGTGGTGTTGCTCAGGAAGGAGCAAGGGGAGGAAGGCAGCGTGTGCTGAAATAGGAAACACACGCGGTTTAGGGTTTTGGTAGGTTTAGGGTTTTTGTCCTGGAGATGGGAAAGGAATTGTGGCTTGTCTCGCTGAGACTTCAGCCTTGTTCCCGACTAGCTCAGATGTTAGGATGAAGCCTCTGGGATCTGCTACATGGACGTGAATAAAAAATAACAAATGAGTCTCTTCCCCCGCTGGGGAGAATCTGAGGTTTATTTCTTGTGGTCCTCCAGGAGCGAAAAGAGAGCGAGGTCAGGGGACACAGGGTCTGTAAGGGGGCGAGAAGAAATTGGATCATGGCCAGCAGGGAGAGGGACCAGGCCACAGGACATTGCAGGGGTCAGGGAACCTACCATTCCCAATACATCCAGTGAGTTACAGCAAGGAATGACTCCATTTATGCAGCTGTAAACAGAAGGGAGCCCTTCCCTTCCTAGACCCCACTTTGGTGTGTGAGGTGGGGTCTAGGCAGAGCTGTGGCCAAGGCAGCGTTGGCAGAGGTTGCCACTCCTGGCTCGGTTGGCACACGGGAGTGAGCTGGGGGAGCACTGGGCAGGGTGGTGGGTGACACAGGGAGCAGCCAGAGGGGCAGGAGAGGGGCTGGCTCTGCCTCGCTGGGTGCAGCCCAGGTGCCAAACTGCCTTGGAGACTGGCCGTGGAGTTTAGACCCGGTGAAAGTCTGCAGGGCTCCGCTGTTTGCTCAGGGAACTTCGTGGAGCAGAGCAAAGGCTGCTGCAGGCACGGTCTGGACAAACACAGGCACAGGGGCAGTCCCTGTCCATCAGCACGGCTCCCTGTGCTGAGGGTGGCAGGGGAGCAATGGGACAACGTGAGGGGCAAGGGGACAGGAGGGGACGATGGCTCTGCTGGTTCTTGTCAGAGTCTGCAGATCCTCGGAGAAAACTGATGTTCCATTTTTGTTTGGAAGGGTAACTTCAGAATGCCAAAGAAATGGCAAGTATTGTCTGCAGGTACCTGTGCATAGATGGTGGCACTGAGTAGAGTTGAATCTCTTTGCAGAAAAGTGCCAGGTACCCAACCCAAAAAACATCAGAATGACAGAGGGGTAATGTTCTCTTCTAATGTATTTTGACTGATTTTTGAGAGTGGAGGAGAGAAACTGATGTTCTCTTGAGGGAATAAATCACTGCTGGACGGTAGAAGAGGGTCTGTGGGCAGAGAAAGTGATCATCAAATATGGCCATAAGTCACAAGAAAATAAAATGTATGTGAACTTAGGTGGGGTCATGATTTATTCTGTCAAGCAAAAGGAAACTGGCATATAATGTAGAAGGGCAAGAACTATTTCTGGTGGGGTGGGGTGGTTTTATTCTTTCCTCTCCATCCCCTTCCCACAACGAAGCTTGAAACGATTAACCCAGATTAACTCTTTCCCCTCCAGTCAAGAAGAGGATGAAGACGTCTCCTCCCAGTACTACGTGCCCAGCTACGAGGAGGTGATGAACACGGGCTACTCCGAGCCCAGAGACTCGGACAGGAGCAACAGGCTCAGCGTCTCCCTGCCCTCCTACGAGTCCCTGGCAGGGCTGGAGGAGGGCAACCAAGCTCCAGGAGCAGCAGGCACGGAGCCTGGCCCGGAGAGGCCGCCCAGCAGGCACAGCTCCCGCCTCAGCAAGCGCCTCAAACCCCTCAAGGTCCGCAGGATCAAGTCAGAGAAGCTGCACCTGAAGGACATCAGGTTAAACCTGGCACAGGGCAACAGCAGCGTCCCTATCACGATAGAGCCCCTCACCCCCCCGCCCAAGTACGAGGAGATCCAGGAGAAAATGCCAGTGAGCCAGCAAATGCCTTAAAAAAAAAAAAAAACAACAAAAAACAAAAGGAATCTGTGATGCTGCTTGGTTGAGGGTTTTCTAAAACCCACCGTGCCAAGAGGGGTTTGGTGTGTGGGTGCAGAAGCAGCCAGGGCTCCCTGGAAGCTGCCACGTGGAGGATGTGCTGTGGCACAAGGATGGGACTCGTTTTCCCTGGGACTGGGTTTTACAAAAGACTGTGGGGAAAGAAACCTGAACACTACAAGTTCTGCTGCTGTGAAGTAAATGAAGGCTGGGCATGCCAAAAATGTCACTTGTGGTGTTTGTTATGAGACCATCCAGTGCATCCTCTCACCTCCTCTCCCCCTCACTTCCAGCAAGACTTTTACAAGCCACCAAACTGATATTGCAGAAGGATTTTCCAAGTGGAAAAGTGAAATGTTTCTTTTTTTGGGTGTCTTTTATTTCTGAGGAAGGGGAAGAGCGTTGCCAGAGCAGCACCACGGCTTTCCCTGGCTCCCAACTGGGCTGGGCTGGTGGCCCAGAGCCAGCCCTGACTCCTGCCAAGGTCTCTGCTGGCTGGTGGGAAGCAGCTGAAAGGGGCTGCTCCTCAGGGAGAGGATGGATTTCTTGCCTCTGTTGCTTTCCCTGTTGTGTTTTGTGCTCCATTTGAGACGAGTGGGTGACTCTGGGGGGGTTGGGAGCTGCGAGTACCAGTGCCAGGGGTGAAACCACTGCTGAGCATCCTGTGCAGGCAGACTGGTCTGAATAAATGTTTTGTACATTGTGTTTGCCTGTGTGTTTTGTACATTGTGTGTGAGTGTGTTGTGTACATTGTGTGTGTTTTGTACATTATGTGAGTGTGTTGTGTATATTGTGTGTATTTTGTGTACATTGTGTGTGTTGTAAATGTGTGTATGTGTTGTGTCTGCTCTGTATGTGTGTGAGTTTTGTACATTGTGGTTTTTGTGCAGTGTGTGTGTGTTATGCACATTGTGTGAGTGTGTTGGGTACATCATGTGTGTGTTGCAAACACTGTGTGTGTGCTGTGTACCCTCTGTGTGCTTTTTACACTCTGTGTGCATTTTTACATTGTGTGTGTATTTTGTACATTGTGTATGAGTGTATTGTGTACATTGAGAATATATGTTATAAAAGTGTTGTGTGTGTGTTGTAAACGTGTGTGTGAGTGTGTTGTGTACATTGTGTGTGTGTGTGTTTTGTACAATGTGTGTGTGTTTGTGTACATTCTGTGTGTTTGTGTACATTCTGTGTGTTTGTGTGTTGTGTACTCGTGCATGGTTGGCCCTCCCCCAGGTTTGTGATCCATCAGCAGATGCTGCTCCGTGGGAATCCCAGCCCTCTGCGGGCTTCCAGCAAATCCATTGACCACAAATCAATCAGCACATCCAGCCGTGGGCTCCCTGGGCAGCCTGAGGTGGGATGTGGAGCTGGCTTTGCCAGTGTGATGCTGATATCGGTGTAATCCTGGAATTGTGTAGGGTGGAACAGATCTCCAAGGTCAAGTCCAGCCACTGACCCAGCACTGACATGTCCCTGTTATGGCTCAGCAGAGGTTGGCTTGGTGCTGTGGTTGATAAAAGATATGAGAGGAGTCCAAGTGAACAAAACAAAGGCAGAGAAGAGATGCTGGCCCAAAACCACCTGACAGTTTCTCTTGTTAATTATTATTTCCTATTGCATCTCTTAATTTCTGTTGTTTTGGACAAGGGCAGGGAGTGACAGGTCTAAAGTGAATGGCTTCAAACTGGCAGAGATTTGAAGAGAAGCTCTACTTTGCCAAATCTGCTGCTTCTACCTCAAAATGAAGCCTGATGAAATCTTGAAGTACTTGTGAGGCTAAACTGGGGCTTGATGGTGGCAAGTGTGGCCTTTTCCCTTTTTTTTTTCTGCTGTAAAAGGGTGTGTGGCAGCCTAGGACCAAGAATATTGATGGAGAAGCACTGATGGGTGACAGCATCCACCAGACAGCAACGTTTATCCCCTTGCCTGAGGATGCAAGACCTGTGTGTGTGTGTGTGTGTATGATATTAAATAAAAAATAAGTAAAATGAGGGCAAAAAGGTTCCTTGGCAGCCCTGGCAGGTGGCAGAGCCCCTGTGGGGTTTGGGATGCACATTCCCACGTGTCCCCAGCTGATGGGATCTCTGTGGCCCTGGTGTGGATCTGTGTTGTGCTGCCAGAACAGTTGCTTGGAAAAAGGAGGGGGGAAAAGCCCTAAACTGAATAAAACGAACAGGAAAATCTCACCCAGGCAGGCAGCAGAGGGTTGCAACATGGCCAAGGTTTCCAAGGCTACTGCAGCCACCCTGCCAGCTGGGACAGAGCTGCTTTTGGGGTCATTTTGTACAATTCTAATGTTGGTTGAGCCTCTCATGGCTCAGGTTGTGTTGCTGAATGAGAAGTTGGTTTCTTGAAAGCCTCGCAGTGAGGGGGCTGGGCAAGGAGAGCTTTTCCAAAGCTCAGAGTGTTTCCAGCTGAATTCCACACCAGGAGCACCGGGAGGGGCTGACATCGCCCTGCAGGTGAGGCTGAGGCAGCTGAGCATCCCAAAATGGGGGGAGGATGGAGGGGAAGGGAAGGGAAGGGAAGGGAAGGGAAGGGAAGGGAAGGGAAGGGAAGGGAAGGGAAGGGAAGGGAAGGGAAGGGAAGGGAAGGGAAGGGAAGGGAAGGGAAGGGAAGGTGCTGGAGTCCTCTGTGCAAAATGTGGAGTTTAATCCCAGTTAATGCTGGGATTGACCACCAGAAAAGGGGCTTGGCAAAGCAGGGACGAACCTGGAGCTGCCTCCAGCAGCCTTCCCTGCCTGTCCCTGCCTGTCCCTTGCCTGCTCCCAGTCCGCAGGGGTAGCAGCTTATCATGCAGTATTGTCGTTGCTTGAAATGAAGGGATGGGACTACGATGGTTCTAAGGTTGATTTATTGTTTCAAAATGCATCAGACTCGAGGTAGTGAGATTTAGAGATGCAAGAAATCAGCCACAGCCAAAGTGGTCATGGGTTTCTTCATTACAAGGCCATATATAACATTCTAATCCAATTGAGAGTTGCTACGAAGTTTGTTTTCTTTTCCTGACCTATCACCTTAACTTTTGCCTCACTACATGTACTTTCATCCAATAAGCTATTGCCACACACACACGTGTATGCATCTATTATGCTTCTCTTATAACACTCAAACTCCTAGCCTACCCTATACAATTCCATTACTACATTAGAAAATTCTTTACCATTTTATCTAATACAGTTTCTTACTTCCTTAAGGCATATTCTTACTTACAACTATAGAAACATAAGCCTATAATTTTTCTGCTTAATGTCTGTGTACTTCTATTTTTACATCAATCCAAGCTCTTTCCAAGGCTGCAAACCTTGCAAAGCCTTCAGTGTCTGTGGAAGTTTCTACCTTTCCGTTTCCCACAGCACAGCCCTGGAATTCTCCGCCTCAGACCGGAGCTTCATCCTTCAGGATTTCAACTCCCCCCAGGGCACCTTTGTCAGGAACTGCCAGGTGCAAAACGCGGCCGTCAGGGTGAGGCCGGGGGATGTGCTGGGGATGCCCAGGTAGGGGTGGGGATGCCCAGGGAAAGGTGGGTGGGGATGCTCAGGTAAGGATGGGGGTGCTCAGGGAAAGGTGTGGATGCTCAGGTAAGGATGGGGATGCTCAGGGGAAGGTGTGGATGCTCAGGTAAGGATGGGGATGCTCAGGGGAAGGTGGGTGGGTTCTGCTGCCCAGGGAAGGGTAGCTGAGGATGTCCAGGGAATGGTACCCATGAGAGGTTGGTGGATGTTGCTGCCCAGGGAAGGCTCCAGAAGCAGGAGCTCGCTCCCAACTCCTCTGGGCAATCCTCGGGAATGGCGAAGTGGAGGCAAAGGAAAAGCTGGAGCTCCCTCTGCTGAAGAGACTCGGGCAGGTCTGTATTGGCCTCTCTGACATCAAATCCTGGCAGGGAACCTCACCATCCACCTTCAAATCAAGTACAAAGCATGGAACTGTTTTCATTTATTTAGGGGAAATATTTGTATTTATTTAGGTAGTGCCCAAAATCCTGGGGTAGAAGCCACCTTTAAATCTTTTTTTTTTTTTTTTTTAATCTCCCCAAGATTTCTTGTGAAGCACTTGTAATTTGTTCTGATACCATTCCCTATTTCAGAAAATAAAACTTGTTGCTTTTTGAAATAAAAGTTGGTATAAATACGTCATTAAAAGCTACTGAACTGCCAGTTTCAATTAATCAAAAATTGTTATGTAGCAGAAACTCACCTTAGCTACTTATTCTAAATCTCAGTGCAGCCAATTTGGTAAGGAACAGAGCTTTGGCAAGGATATCTTTTCCATATCTCCACAGTTTTTCATATAAGGTAATGTATACATAGACAAGCTGCCAATTGCACCTTCAGCTTTTAAAATTTATTTTCTACTTCCTCTTTCTTCTGAGCAGCAAGTTTGTCCACATCTGGGATGTTAGAACGTTCTTTTGCTTCTTGTGCCTCTTTCTGCCATGCATCACATGCTTGGGAGAAAGATTTCCAGAATACAATAATTATTTTAATTAACAACAGGAAAGCAAATTCAAAGGCTTTAAAGATGCAGGTAATCTCTAATTTAGTCGTAACAATTCATTTACTGTCAATTTAAAGCTTGCCCCTACTTATCCTACCTTCTAATTAGCAACTCTTCTTGTTTGCCTTAATATAATTTTTAGGAATGTCACTGTTACTTCTCTGAAGTCAGAAGCCTTTCTGGACTTCTAGAAATAGATTGCATTTTAAATGTTACGTTCATAATTTAATGCCAAGAGACATCAAAAATGATCAGAATTTAGAACAGCTACCTGGCTGCTCTTGTCACAGAGAGAACAACATGAGGGGAAGGAAAGGACTGTGGAAAATCCACTGAACAGGAATTGACAGCAAGCGGGGCAACCTGGCACCAGCTGCCCAGGGAAGCTGTGGAAAGAAAAAAACAAAACAAAACAAAACAAAAAACCAAAATAAACCCCTGGAAGTATCCAAGGTCAGGTTGGAGGGGCTTGGAACCAGCTGGGACAGGGAGAGTGTCCCTGCCATGGCAGGGAGGGAGGGGCTGGCAGTGGAAGGTCCTCGAGGGACTCAGGAATTCTCTGAAGCTCAAACTGCTGGGAGGGTCAGACACTGCCCAGGGGCACCCAGCAACTGCAGCTGGGGGGAAACTCTGCTTTTTTGTGTGTGCTTGTCACCTGAAAGAGGTGCAGGATGGAATGGATGAGATGAAGAGAGAAAAGAAAGTGAGACAAGAAGAAACAAAAGACAAGAGAGACTAAAAGAGGCAAAGCAAAGAGGAAATAAAGGAAAAGAGGGGAGAGAAGTGAAGAGGAGAAAGAAGGGGACAAGGATGGGCAAGAGAGAAGGAGAGAGAGGCACAAAGAGGGGGAAAAGGGGGTGAGAGGCAGAGGAACAGGGAGAGACCCTCACAAAGACAACACAAAACAAAACAAAAAAATAACACAACACCAAAGAAAGACAGGAGCCAAAGAAGGAACAAAAAAATCTTTATTACAACTTTAGTGAATAATTTTCTTTTCAGTTACACTTCCTCAAATATATTTCTGTACAGCTTAGCCAAGAGAATACAATATTACATCCATTTCAATGCAGACTGATGCAAAACCAAGGACCACTCTACAAAACATCCTTGGACAAAAGTCTGTGCAAGTACAGGGCTTTAGAATGCAATATAGATGACAGAACAAACAACATGACCCTATACAATTTCAATCTCTCAAAATCCCAATTACTTTAAATACACATAAATACGATACAAATACAAACAAATAAATACAATACAATACAAAACAAGTATATAAGGCAAAACCACGGTGTCTATACAAGTACAGGGCATTCAAATGCAATAAAACTACAGAATAAAAAAAAACAAAACAAACGAATACACAAAGTTGTGCAATTCCTGACCAACACGGGGTCATACAAAACTACAGAACACAACATAAGCACAATCATAACCCAAATCCAAAATCCTAACACTAACCCCAAACCCTAATCCCTAAATAAAATCCCCAAACCCTAACCTTAAACTAACCCTTAACCCTAAGCCCTAATCCTAACCAGAGCCCCAAAGGAGAGCCCTCCCTTCCTCCCTGACCCAAACGCTGACCCCAGAGCCGACCCCAAACCCCGAGGCGCCCCCGTTCTTGTTCCTGCCTGCAGTACCGCCTTTAACCGCCAGGTGACACCAGCGAGTAGCCGGAGCCACTGCGCATGCGCGCCTTCCTCGGGCGGGTGGCTGCAATACCGGCATTGGTCACCAGGCGGCGGCAGCGACTCAAAATCCCCAACTCTCGGTGTTGGGGTCGTTCCAGTGGCAGAAACACCGAACACCGGGAGATTTGTGTTTCCTCGTGTAGGTCACCTCTTCTGGCATCTTCAAGCCACATCTCAAGTTATATTTGCATTTGAAAGCCCTATCATTCTACATTTCTTATATTCTAAAATGCCGTATTTGATATAGCAGATACGGGGGGGTTATTTTTAAATCGATTTTTATATAAAGCAACATTACTTGTCAATAGATATAAAAATGACAAACTTTGCCGTTTCAGTATTTTGCGCACACCCTCCCTATGAATTTTCAGGCACTTTGGGGCTGTAACCTCCCTTTTTGGGGAGCCCCAGCTGACCGCCCGTGATCTCCCATCCATCGCCACCGCAGCATCGCTCTCTCATTGGGATGCCCCAATGACGTCATCACCCCCGCAGACTCCAACTCCCGGCAGCCACCGCGCGGGCCCTCGCCATGCGCTTCCTGTCCCTTTACGTCATCACTGTGCGCCGCGGGCGGGCCGTGCCGCCGCCATGGTGCAGCTCGGTGAGTGCGGCGGGCTCGGAGCGGCGCTGCCCGGTCCTGCCCTGCCCGGCCGTGACCGCCCCGCGCTTTCTCCGCAGGGAGCTGCCTCCTGAGGGGCCGCGGCGGCCACGTCGTCATCCGCTTCGCGCTGGGGGGCTGCACCAACCGGCCGTTCTTCCGCATCGTGGCGGCCAACAGCAGGCGCGCCCGCGACGGGAAGTACCTGGAGCAGCTCGGCTGCCTTGACCCGCTGCCCAACGCGCACGGCGAGAAGGTGGCGGGGCTCAACCTGGAGCGGCTGCGGTACTGGCTGGGCTGCGGCGCGCACCTGTCCCGGCCCGCCGAGAAGCTCCTGGGTAGGCCTGGGGCGGGCGCCAGGGTTGGGGGGCGGGGGGGCCCCGGTTCGCTCCTGCTCTCACCGCGTCTCACCGGGCAGGGCTGGCGGGGTTTCTGCCGCTCCACCCCATGACGGTGACCGCCGCCGAGAGGCTGCGCCGGCGACGACAACGCGAGCAGCAGCCCGAGACTGCTCCTGCGGACACCTCGGCTGAGCCCGGCACCGACACCGCGCCCTGACACGGCCCGGCCGGGAGGGGCTCGAGCGGCCCGGGACTGCACCGGCCCGGGACTGGCACCGGCCCGGGACTGGCACCGGCCCGGGACTGCACCGGGCCCGAGGACTCCTCATGCTCTGTCAGTGCATCTGACCCATTAAAATGTTACCTCTACACTCTACACCGTCCATCTGCTGCTTTCTCCAGACTCTTGTCAATCAGAGTTCACTGTTGCCAAATTTGGTGCATAAAAGAGGTTTCGCTGCTCTAATGCAGGTACAGGACCATTCCAGAAGGCATCTACAACGTTTCCTGGCCATGCCATTGGCTCCAGGTGCTCTGCCTGCAGTGGTGGCATGGCCTCTGCCAGCTGCCATTGGCCTGCTCCACTCGTCAAGTGTTTTGACTCCTGGCTGTGATTTACTGTAACAGAGCAGTCTAATGGTTCAAGGGAGGCCTGGCAGTGACAAATGCAAATGGAACTGCAGCTGGTTTCTCTTTACCTTCCCCAGAGAGGTTCTGGGCCTGTTTGTTCATTTAAAAGCCAAATAGAAAGATTTCAGTCTCATTTAAAGAGGGACAAGGGAAGTGAGCTGTGAGTCTACTGTTTAATCACATATTTGATCCCGTTCTAAGAGTCAAAAAACCCACCAAAGTCTCTCTCCTACTTCAGATGTACCCTTAAGCTTTTTGGGGTTTCCTTTGGTGCAACTCTTAGATGATTCTACAACTGTCAGGTAAAGATAGGTTTCCAGTGTTGCATCTCAATAAAACTGGTAGTGTAGCCAGCCCAACAGAGGATGAGTTGACAAAATACTTTAAGAAAAGGGCCTGGCTTGCTCTCACAATACTGAGAAAGAATGGTTTTATTTCTGCTCATGGATGAAAGATTAGGTGATTAAAAAGCTGTTCTTGGAAGTGACTGAGGCTATGGAAAGTGGTATTGCTTTTCTATTACACCTCCCTCTTCTATGCATTTGATATGTTTAGCATCACATTTTCTATAAAATGGGAGGTGCACTCTGGTGCACTGGTTTCTAGGAAATTCCTCTCTAGCTTACTCCAGATTTCCTTTCCTTGCTCCAAGGGGAAGCTTTGCATCAGCAGTGTTTTTCTTACCATAATCCAAAGGTACCACACAGCTCTTCCTTGCTGGAGCTTTCCCCTTTGAACACAATGTCTGTCTGTAATGTTTCTCTTAAGACAATTTGGAGCTCTGGCTTTGGGCCCAGTTTAAAAATGCAGACAAACAAAACAAATCCCACACAACACCTCAACTTTACCTTGTTATTAAAGAAAGCATCCCACAGTCATCCACAAGGCAGTAAAAGAGTTGTTTTCATGCCCTTTCCCATGCTAAGAGCTCTGGGGCTGCTCTGCAGTGCAGGGGGTGAGGGACTATTGACACTGCACACTACTTTTGCATGACACAGTGCTAACAGGAGGTAAATGAAAGAAGTTCTAAGAGGAGAGTCTGGCAGTGCCTCACCTAACTCTTTCATTATTCCATGGAAGTACTGGGTCTGTCTCTTATGGACCAAATTAATAACTTTTTCCAGATGTATAAACTGTTCCATGTAGGTCAGAACAGTTTGTGCAGCAGTGCACAGCCTCTGGGCCCCTGGAAAGCCAGCCTGCTGTGGAAGCAGTGGGGTTCTGTGCACGTACAGGACACAACAGCTCAAGCTTAAAAAAAAAAAAACAAAAACCAGGCATGCTGAGCATATAAAGCATAATTCTAAGCTGCTGTGATGCTGACAGCAGATGAAGGCTGAGAACAAATTACAGTGAACATTTCTAGTACTGTGCAAATGGTGAGAGGTGCAGGGCTGGGAAAAAGGGTGTGCCTGAGACCTCCTGGAATTTGGTAGAGAAAACCAGGAGCTGGTAGTTGTGAGCACTGAATGCCATTTACACTTTGGACTGAACATGCTTTTCAGAAGATTATTTGATACTTTTCTCTGGAGCCATGAAGAGCCCCTGTTGCTTAGGGGGCTGTGAATAATAATGGAGTGTATAGGCACGTAGGTTCAAGGGTGTGTTGCTGTAAACACTTCACTAAATACTTCACAGCAAGAGCTTGGGCAAAAGGAGCAAACATTTTCCTTTCTTGGTAGAAAGAAGCATTGTTCTGACTCAGTTGTATTCATCCCCTCTTCCCAAAGAGTTGTGTGGGCTTAAAAAAAAAAACTGTAGTAAATTAAAAATAAGTGAAAGGAATAAGCATAAAGCAGAAGCAGAGTAGGTTATCATCAGGCTGGCACACAGCAAAAGCCAGGCTTGAAAGCCACGGGTGAAGCTCAAACCTCCAGCACAGTAATTCTTTACAGCACTGACAGTAATACTGTCACATTCCTCATGTTTAAGTAGCTCTCATAAGCTTGGTTAGCACTGTACTCACACAACCCAAAATCTTCATTTCTGCTCTGATGCTGTGATTTCCTCTGCTGGCTGTTCCACTGGCTATTGCAACAAGATTTGTTATCCTTTTTTGAGAGAAAGCTATCACTGGATCCTAGAAAAAGCAAGAACAAAACAGACAAACAAGCTTACATACATGGCTGATAATGCATCACCCCCATTGCAGACTCTCCCCAGCCTGCAGACTGCTACTCTGGGCATATCTTGCATTTGAATTCATCTCATTAAATTCCTCATTGCCTACTTTCTTCCTGCTCCCCAGACTTCCATGTTCCACACAGGATGAAGCAATCCCTCCCTTTGTTTACTGTTAACCCTCTTTGGGTCTTGGACTGTGCTGTTGCCTTACAGATCTGAAGAGAACCTGGCCACCACCGTGGCTGGGGGCATTGGGCAGCAAGCTGCACTCACCCAGAATTCTCATTATTCCATGCATTTACCATTTCTGCATGAGATATATGAGAGAGAGTGTGTTGACAAGGCTTTTAATATTAAAAACTTCTTGTACAGTGTAGAACACTGTCTCCCCAACCCTTCAAACACAGCAAGGATTGCAATACCAATTAAGGATTCTAGTAAAACACCTCCAGCCAGTCCCAGTGCTGCTGCCCTGCAGCTTTTGCTGCTGTCTTGCGTGTTGGAACCTGAAATTTGTCAACTGACCCTACTACAGGAGCAGCAGCCTGGGGCACAGGAACAGCCATTTCCCAGTGAACATCCACAAAAACCTCCCCTGCAAAAAAGCTGGGCTAAATGAATAATTATGAAATAACAACCACAGGTTTGGAAATGTCTATTTAGACAAACAGATGCTGGAGATTTTCCTTGGCATTTCAGCCCTTGGTACTCAAAGAGTTCTCAATATGTGTACTGGACTTATGCAATCCATTGGGTGTTGATATGATAATGGTATCTAAAAGTTTCTCCTCTCTCCTGAGGCTCTCTTCTTGTCTGAGGGAGAACATACATTTAGAAAACTACCTTTTAAACAAATTCTTTTTTTAATGAAGTGTATCTCCTATAGAGTGCAAGATGCTTAATTACTCATTTGTAGAAAATAAATTGACTAGAGAACTCTTAAATACTTCCCAATATAGTTTATATATACATAGATACATACTATATTTGTATATATAAATTTTATTTTCTTTGATTCTTGAAAAGACTTATTTTTCCAACCAAATAACAGCAGTTCTGAAATCATGAGGTTGTCTTGCTGAATGACACAGCAGAGGCTGAGGGAGCTGCAGACATGCTGAAATGGTTACAGGTATCTTAATTACAAACACGTGAAAACTGGTTAGGTCTTTTCTCCATCCCTCCCCATTTTCCCTGCTTCTGTACATATGTAATAAATACATTTACAAACATCCACAAATAATTGCCATGAAGCAACCTTTAATGATATGGACTTAATCAAAATTAACCTTTAGGCATCATTGAAAAACAGCACAGAGTAAAATCATTTTCCTGCCTAAACTCATGCATCTTTTTTTTTAACCAGTAACTTGCAAATTTAGACAGAATATTTGAAGCCTTTGGATTCCAGAAGGGAAACATCACGTTGCAGTTCACAGTTCACCAGTGACCATATACAGTAATTTCTGTAAAATACAAAATGTTTGACAAAGGAAGAGAGAAAGCAAGAAAGCAATGCCTCTTTTAAAAGTTACTTCTAAGGATTTGGTGCAATTTCCAACTCTGCATGATGGTGACAGGCTCTGGTTTTTTTTTTTCCAGACACCACTAGTATTGCTCAAAGCCCCAAATCAACACACACTGATGTTGACTTAAAAGTACTGTGTACGTACCACTACATAAATACATATGCAAAATAAAGTCCATATCCCATAAAATAGAAAAATGTAATATAGAGTCTATTGGGCAAGGCATACAGGCATAGCAATAGTTTTATAACTGCATAAATGTAATTGATATTTACAGATGGAAATGGAGACAAACATTATCATCAAATACATTGATTTTTTAAATTTTTTGAAGATTTTCACTTGCAACAAAATGATCTGCAACTCCAGCTACCTGGAAAAGTAAAGTGCTCACAATCCATTTAGTGCAATAATGCTGGCTACAAAACTTAAGAGGAGGAAAAAAAATTAAGAACTAATACCACATTAGCTAGTGGGACCAAACAAAAAATAAAATAAATTTTGAGTTTAAAAGTTTGAGAAGGAAGAG
Source organism: Sturnus vulgaris (assembly GCF_052056855.1). Classification (NCBI taxonomy): domain Eukaryota; kingdom Metazoa; phylum Chordata; class Aves; order Passeriformes; family Sturnidae; genus Sturnus; species Sturnus vulgaris. The sequence goes on along the minus strand of NC_142267.1, from coordinate 4,281,419 downwards.
AAATTAAGATTACAAAGCAGACTAACAAGAAAAGAATAATTCTCCAAAGTCAAGTCTTTAGATTGTCAGAAATTAGAAGTGCCAAATGTAGCTTCTCATGCTATTTTGTCCCAGCTTTGTCCTGAACATTCTTGGAGACAGCTGTCCTATAATCAAGGAAATGGCACAGATATTCCTGCAGATATGACACCATGTAAGCCCAAAGAAATGAAAGATGAATGTACTCATCAGCCTGAAAGGTCCTTTATCTCTGAGTGCTTGACTTCATAATTTCAGCAGTATTCCTCTGTTTAAGTCAATACTGAGTAATATGAAACTTGCTTCTAAAATGTAATAATTGGGAGCAGATGATAAAAATGAGATGTTCTTACAAGTTATGTATTAATTATGCTTTCAGCACTGGATTACAGTAAACCACAACAACTAAAGATTATACATATTACTTCACCTTGGCATCACAGATCAGCATAAATTTAGGTGAACAGTGAAGTACAACCCATTTTAAATGAGTGACTCTCCAGAGAAAACCCTTCTGGGTCTAGGAGCAAATATAATCTCTACAGGGATGCCATGCACAGCACATGTGGACACCAAAATGCCCACCAGCCTTGGTAAAACTTGGCTGCCTGCCCAAACACAGAGGCAGACTGACAGGGGCTTTAGAAATAGTTTTATTAATGTGACTTAAAATTGACTTCTGGCCTTAACTAGAACTTGTAAAAATTCTCACATACTACCTTCTAAAATCAGAATAATTCAGAAATTTCTCAGATAATGAAACCCAGAGCCCTTTTACTGGTTTCACTGAGATGTGGAAAATGCAGCTCTAATTGACAAGCACTTAGTCACTGATCTCCAGCCTTCAGAATGTCCCCAGGTAAAACTATAAACAAGAATGATGTGATGCAGGCTTCCATACCAATTATTTTTCTCATGAGTAAAGTTCTTGAGAATAACGTTCTGCCCAAGGGAGGTTGATGGGAAAAGACCTTTCTCCCCAAAACTGGGTTATGGATAACTGCTAAACTGAATTATGGTCAAACCCTCCTGCTAAGTCATCACAAACCCCTGTAGTCTTAATTAAACTCTAATGAAGAAGGAAATACACACATATTGGCAAACATCACCAAGGACACAGCCAGGACCTCCACAGTGGGGTGTGGGACCCAGGCCACAGCACTTTCAGCCCACAGTGATGTCTTGTAGCAGTTCTGCTGGTGGGAGCTCTGTGCACCCAGAAGCCCATGGCACTTGACAGAGGACTTACACCACCCAAGCAAGACCAGTTAATCCCAGCCTTCCCAAAGTTCTGAAAAACACCCTCCAGAGCCAGGCCTTCCACTGGCAGAGGCTGTAGGCTGGACCTGCAGCTCCCAAAGGCCTCACAGGAATCTCCACTGGCCTTGCCGACCAAATCTGCTCTGCCTGGCCAGGAGGTGGCTCCTTCTGCCCTCAAACTGTCACCATTCCCACGGTGGCAGTCCTCTGCAGCAGTGTGTGCAGCCTAGCAGCTCACTGCCACTCGAGACTGAGGTTGTCCTGCCCAGGCACCAGACTTCCAGGTCTCCTGCCTCACGCTGGACAATGCCAGTCATCTCCCGGGATGACAGCACCACGAGGCAGCTGGAGGGAATGGCTCCACCATTTCCTGCTGCTGTGGCCCCAGGGGCACAGACAGGCCTCTGCCACCTCAGGGGAAGGACGAGCAGTGCCAGGCGCTGCTGACTCACCCTCACCTTCCCACAGGCAGGGGAAAGCTCAGCAAAGCCAGCACAGACCTTTCTTTCCGTTTGCCAAGCCCACTGCTGCCATGCCGGGGGCGCACAGCCCGTCCTGTCACAACAGAGAGGCCAAGGGTGACACAATGAGGCAGCAGAGGCTGTGGCAGCTTCTCCCATTTATTCGTTCCGTGCACGGGGCAGGAGCGGGCGCTGCTCCTCAGCAGGTGGCAGCTCCTCGGTGGGCAGCAGCTCGTAGGTGACACAGAGGGAGGAGAAGAGGCAGCCCAGGAAGGACACCAGGCAGGAGAAGTACATGGCACTGCTGGCACTGCCAACAGCCGCCGTCAGCGGCCCCATGGCCAGGGCCACGAGGATCTGCGCCAGGAAGTACTGGCAGCTCAGCAAGGAGATGTCAACGCCCATCCCACGCCGCGTGCCCTCCGCCTGCGAGCCTACGAACTGCAGGGACACAGCCACAGAGTAAGGGAGTGTCCCGGGGGCTCCTGTCCCCTCCCCAGCCCGGGGCTCACCTCTCGGCTCTGGTAGTAGTCGCAGAGCAGGGAGTAGGGCAGCGTGCAGAGCGTGGCGAACAGAATGCCGTAGGTAGCACACAGGGACAGCAGCACGTAGACATTCCTGGAGAGTGTGGCCAGGCCCGTGCCCAGCCCAAAGGCCAAATATGCCACAAAGTACAGTGTCCGTGTGCTAAAGCGCTCCTCCAGCTTCTCCAGCATGGCTGCAACAAAATGGGACAGCTTTCGGGGTGAACTGCAGCCCTCCCACTGTCACTGGTCAGTGGGGCTGAGGGGTCCACCTTTGGCAGCCACCTTTGGTTAGGCAGCCACATCTCAGTGGCAGCCACTACACCTCTGAGGAATCGGTGACTTGCATATTAGTGCCAGGGAACCCTTCCAAATCTGGCTGCCATGATGCAGCATTGCTGCCCTATCTGCACAGAGCTGAAGCCTGGCAGTGCCCCTGTCCCACAGGGGTCAATGGGAACTGGTGGGGGTGGGCAGCAGAGGCATGACATGCATGGCAAACTGCTGGAGTGGCACACGACACCTGAGTGCTCTGTCTGGGACACACAGGCACCAGGTAGTGCTGCACCAGAATTGTGCCTTTGGTGACTGCATGTATCTCTGCATTCAATGTACACTGAAAATGCCACTTGTGAAAGGAACCACATCCTAAGAGAGATGTGTCTTCACTGGATTGCTGACCTCACCTGCTGACAGTGCAGGCCAAGCTAAGTAGCAGGAATAGGGTGAAAAAGAACACTCTGCCACAGCACTTGTGCCGTGTGGTAGGCTGAATGCAACATAAACACTGGCCTACTTGTTGCAGAAACACCACTTTTAAGAAATGTCTCTTTTCCCAAAGCAGTAGTTAAGAGGACTGTACCAAGTACCTGAATAGAAAGCAGCACTGAATGCATAGATGCACATTCCCCAGCAGCCCATGGTGACCCCAGTGTTGTACTTCTGATACTCATCTGAGTTGTGAGGTGCTTTTGGGTTCCCTTGGAACACTACTTCTCCCATGAAGTCAGTATAGAAGAGTAACATCCCCTCAAATGAAAGCCACCCTGAAAGAAGCGAGAAGTAACCTATTAGGATTTCAGAATACCTGTTTCCCCTTGTAAGCTTACATGGATGTTATCAGCTATATTACAAATCACACCCTAGGACAGGTTGTGCAACCTGAGTGTTACATAACACTCAGCCACATTTATCTGAGACCGCTGCTCCCATGCATAATGCTGCAATGTTTGTTAAAGACATTCAGGCTTTTAAAGACCAAGATTTACCATTTGAATTCCTAAGTGGAAACCTCAAGGCTGACTAAAGGCCACAGAATACTGGTTTAACAAGACAGAAAAATAGGTGACAGCAGTCTGAGCTGTCTTCAGGTTCTGACAGGACACAGTGCTCAGTTTAACAGAGTGGCTCATCCCATAGTAATTTCAGGTTGCTGTTATCCTCCCACGTAGGACTGGAAGGAGTGCTTCTTTTGTCATGGTTGCAGTCTCCAGAATGCCTCTGACACAGTTAAGAACTCTGCTCACAAATTGGCACCAAGGCCATTGATGTAGACAATCCCTTAATTCCTTTCACAGCCAATGAGTATTAATTACCTTCTGTCCCTTCGGTCTAATTTTGTGTAAACTGGAATGGCTGCAAGCCCTTCCTAAACACCAGTCACACACTGGTTAAGAGTAAAGGTAACACTATACTGGTTAAAGGCACTCCTGCAATGTTCCACATCTCTTGGCCTGTTCTGGGAGCCCTGTACATGAGCAGTCAGAGGCAGGAAAGTAAATGCCAGTCTCAGGGTGTAAGCATAGAAATACAACTAATCTCATCTTTCTGCTTGGTGTGAACATTCCACTTAAGATGTGCTGATTTAGGCTGTTGTTGTTGCCTTCCTAGGAATACAGACTTTACTGCTCTGCTGGGGTGTTTTGGTTATTTTTTTTCTTTTCTAAGTGTTCTAAGAAGGTAACTCATTGATATCTATATAGAAGAAGTCAAGTTGTCTCTAGTTAGCAGCCATTGCAGCAATAGATAAAATACTGAAAAAGGTTCACCCGAGGTAGAGTCCTTCCTGGTGAAGGCAAGAGGGTGCTTTGGGAGTACCTAGGAAGTGGTTGATGCAGAGGTTACGGAGAGCCTTGGGCATGTGGCAGATGGTGGAGCAAAGCAGCTTCACAGACAGGGGCTGCTCCGAGGTCTCGCCCGATTCGTTCAGCTCGCTCTCATACTTCACACCATTCAGCAGGATATTAGCAACCTGCACCATAAGAACTGCCAGGTCAACAAGCACAGTAAGGGCAGCACAAACATCCTTTAAGCAGATGTATGCAATATTGCACACCTATCTGATCATCTGAAAGTTAAACTCTGCTGCTGGAGTATGTTTGACTTGGAGATTAAGAAGTGTATTAGACTGGAAGAAGTGATAAATGGCAGCACTGCACTGTAGCTTTCAGTATGTTTGAACCAGTTCTCTTCCCTTCATTAGGGTACTTGGTAACCACATTCAGATGCACAGGCACAGCAGGAATGCATAAGTTCCACTGCATTTATAGGAGCTGTACCCACTTTCAGCTGAATGTGGATCCTGAAGTTTTAGAGACACTGAGGAAGAAGAGGATGAGTTTAATTGAAACACATTATCACTGCTTGCTAACCTCAATGCTCAACCTCAGTGTGCCCAGTATGTAAAATCCTGGCCCTAACAAAGTCTGCTCTCACAAACTGGGTCAAAATACAGCAACAACAAACAAAACAAACAAAAATCCACCACCCCCAAAAATTTAAAATAAAACAAAAAATCCCCAAACCAAACAAAATAAAATAACAGAGGACCGTTTACCTCATCCCAGATCATAAAAAAATGGGTCAGCATGCAGAGGTCTCAGACATTCCAAGTTATCACCAACAGTGGGAGGTGAGGTCAGAGTCTTATCCCTCAGTAAGGGAAAGCTCACCTCCCTGATGGAGCCAGATGTAATGACTGCCATAAGGAGAAGCTCATGGGAGAATCCTATCCCTGGCCCTATTTTGCAGGTCTTTCTGTGGAAAGGGAAGATACAGGCTCAATAAAAATGTGACCTTTTCTGTTCTCATGTGGTAGCTCCCTTGGTAGTGAAGCAAGACTAAAAATACTGACCTAACTCTCACAACTGGCCCAGTTAAGAGTGGGACATACCCATTTCTGCCATCTTAACAAAGGCAGCTGACAGGCTGTCAGACAGAATTCACACTCTACCCACTACTTTACTGACAGAGTCATAGCAGGTGTGCTGTTCACATAATGACTTTTATGAGGAAGCTGTCACAAGAATCTTCAATTTATGCACCACACATTTAAAACTATATGAAGAGATTAATCACACTCATGTTTACATGGTCATATCATTGATTTCCTGCTCTTACCTGTTGGCTGAAGGTTACATTTCTTCTTCTGTTATTCTCTGGGCAGTGTCCTGTTACAGCATCTGGAATGGCCAAGGTCTGAGGTCTTTTCAAGATCCCTGATGACCGTGGCTTTATTGCATCCAGTGAACCCACTCTCAGCACATCACTATCAGGCCCTGATGTTAAGCTGCTCTCCCCTTGCTCCAGAATTCCATTTGCTCCATGGTAACAGCCATCAGGCACCCGAGGAAAGCTCACACTGACAGGCTGCCTGGACAAACTAGCTGGAAGTGTCATGTAACTATTATGCCCTCCTGTAAAACAGTCTATAAGCACACTGTCAATATTTGAAGTCCCAAAGGATGATGCAAACTCATTAATTCCCGTCAAAGAATTGTCTCTGCTGATAAAACTCCCGTATTTTGGCGTGAGTGGGCTCATGGGGGAAACAGGACTCGTAAAACTTGCATGTAAGTGAGCTGAGTTATGAGAAGCAGAGTTTTCATTTACACTTTCCTCAAAGAAGAAAGGTGGAGAAGGAGGGAGAGGAAGACTTGGACTTTTCATCACCTTTTTCTTCCTGTTAGAGGACTTTAAGGGTCTCTCTGGAATGCTAACTAGAGTCAGCACAGTAGCAATAGTCAGTACAACTGAGGTGAAGACATAGATGACACGAAGTTGCCCTCCTACAGCTTTTCCAAAACTGGTTTTATCCCAGTGTATTCCTCCAACAACATAACCAAAGCCACCTCCAAGACCTGGTGGAAAAACAGAGCTAGGATTATCTTCCCTATCCAGTCCCACAAGTCAGTAGCAGCACAGCATCACTTGCTTAATGAATCATGAGTAGAATCTGATATTCCTGTTTTAGCATTTGACCCCTTTTCACTTCAAATGCACTAAGAAACACAGCTGTGCCAGAAGGACAGTCTGGATGTACCAACACGGTACAGAAAGAGGGAGAAAGTGCTGTGAAAGTGATGATACAAATCATTAAAAATTATAATTTTTCTTTGCCAAGAACAAAACACCTTACCTTTAGCTATTTCAGTCCGTAAACAGAAGTGTCCACCAGCCTTGTGACAAGGCTCTGCAATCATTCAGCTAAGACTGTTTTCCTGAAAGTGAAAATCCATTTTCCTCATATGAGGAATGTAGATCTAACTAAGACAGATCCAATCACTTCAGAAGCGAAGCAAGCTCATTACTCAGCATTGTGTTGACAGTGCACAAAACTGACACTGTGTTACTACTGATGAACAGGGAAGTTTTGAGAGCACCTCTCTCTCTCCATTCACATGGTGAAAGTCTTACAACACTCTCCTTTCTTGCTCACAAACACATTCAAGAGTGTGGAATAGTCTCCTAGAACAGGGCAGCACAGCATTTGAAGATGACAGCAGTGAGGGACCAACAGCACCCAGTATGCACTTTCGCCTCCAACAGAGCAACTACAAGACACATATTACACACCTGCAGGAAGTCAAACCTCCTCCCTTAAGGGATAATTTTGTTTCCATAGGTCTTACAAAATATGTGAGGCACCTTCAGATGAACAACCCAAGACTGTATCTTGTTTGAGTTGAGGTAGTTACAAAAACCTTTAGCAATGAGTAGATTATTTTTTTACAGTTAATTAGTGATACCTCTCAGTATTTGGTCATTATGCTTATTCAGGAAAAGACCAGTGTTTACACCCTGCTTTCTCATAACAGGGCTTGTTTACTCAGAGTTTACATCTCCCAGGAAGCACCAAGAAAACGTACCTGCTAACAAAGCATGGATGTTGAGGCCCCTGTCTTGATCCACTGGGCTGCACACATCCATCATATAGGCATGGCTGGGATTGTCTGCTGAATCTGCACTGAAGTCCATGAGGACAACACCACAGATTGTAAGGATGATCCCCCATTTGTGGTTATTCTCGGTGTCAGACAAGGCACTCCCTATATCTTTACCATTCAGCATAAGTGAGAGCCCAAGCAATGCTCCTGGGAATAAAACCAAAACAAAATCAGTCACGATTTGTAAGCAAGCCTGCAGAGCTGCAGACTCCAAAAGCATTCTTCTACCTTGCACAGCCTTGCAGCAAGCACTATTGCTCTTGTTCATGTCAATGCAGCCTGGGAAATTAGTGTGGCTTATAGGATACACATAATCCTTTTCCACTATTCGAGCTTAACAAATGTCTAGAGTTTACTCTGGCCAAAAACATCCACATTCTTGGCCCTCAAAACATCCTTTCAGACTCTGAGAAGCTTTTATGTGTGGATCTCCAGCTGCCAAAGCATCAGCTCAGTGTCTCACCATCTTCTTCAGACCCACAACACACCCAACACTTCAGGAGCATTTTTTTCTGCTTAGTGCCATAAGGGACCTCACAGAAGAGAGATGCATGACATTTTTTAAGTGTTATGCCCATCATTTCTAAAAGACACACCTACTGCTAAAACCAGAATGAAAGGTCTTCTCCTCCCAAATCTTGATGTGCATCTGTCACTCCAGGCTCCCAGCAAAGGCTGTAGCAAAAACCCTAGAAAAAATGAATCACCAGTGAGCAGGATTTTTCTACAGGCCTCTCTCACAGAGGAGTTAAAACAGGCATGCCTTAAAAGGCATTTAAGGCAAGAGACACCACAGTACAGTGACATCCCCAGTGAGCACTGGTCACCCAGGGGCACACAGTGCACACTGCCTGGCATTGCCCAGGACAGGGACTGAGTAACTGAGTAACTGTGTGCTGCTGCTCACTGCAGGGCACTTCACTCTGCATCAGTAACACAGAGTTTGACAACAGGTGAAGAGTCAGAGTATGACAACAGGTGAAGAGTCAGAGTACAAGCTCCACATTCTTAAACACTCTGTTCCTTACAAACTATTACATTTATTCCATATTAGAGGTGAGATCCCCTTTTCCAAGGATTAGCTTGGAAAACAGCAGGAAGCAAATATGCAAGTAGGAAAGTGTCTGTATTAATCTATGCTGTTGGGGGTGTCTATCTCTTCTTCTGAAGCACATGTTGTGAGTACAAGAACAGGCAGAACAAAATTTTCCAAGTGGTATCCATAGTAATGGATACACTCCCAGCCCTGCCTCTGTGCCAAGGCAAGTAATTCAATGCCTGTGGTCCTTCATCATTGGAACACCTCATTTGTTTCAGAAAGTTAAATAGGAGAAGGCAATCCCACTCTGCCTTTTTTCACACACTCTTGAAAACTGTCTCTGTATGCTTTTTTCCATGGGGACATAAATGGATACACCGATCTTCTTATGCTTGTTTTTAAATACAGGAATAGAGCAACCAAAGCCTACCCTCACACAAATTTTAAGAGGTTGAGAAGCTATTAAAAGAACAGATCTTTTGAGCACATTGGTCTTATGTCAGGCGGGGCACAGCAAGAATTATCCTCCTGTTTGTTTGTCTAAAATTATGGCTAGGACTTCTCAACCTTGAGAAAATATACTCATGAACAGCTGAGGTACTCCAAACAAAACATGAAAAAAAACTCGTACTGGGAAAAATAAGAGGGAAGAAATAGCATTAAGAAAAGTTACCTAATATAGGGCTGATGAACCACACCATTCCATACAGCTGGTCTGGAAGCCCCATCTGGAGCAGCACAGGCGTAACATAGGCTGTTTCCATGGCATAGCTGAATTCAAGCCCAAAGAGAATGCACCCATTGAAAAGGAGTTCCAAGAAAGACCTCTGGGGCTGGAGATCCCCAAAGTCAACCAGGTCAATGGGACACGGAGTGTTAGGCGGTGGTGGCGGTGAAGGCCGGATGTGTTTTCTCCTTTTCGGGTGTCTCTTGAAGTTGTTGGCCCGGTGACTTATGTGCCGTGTGGGCAGTCCAGAATAGCCTGGAACTGGTGACCTCCAGACTTCCTGAGAAGCCACACCTGACAGGAGTGCAGCATCGCTGACAGGGCTTGGTGCAGATGGTGGAATCATCATGGGTAGGAGTCTGGAAGACAAATAGCTCAGAACAAAATGGCTGAGGTAAGTAAAACTTTGCTTAATTCTTTTTTTACTGAAGTTCAAGTCATTTCTCAACATTTCACATATGAAGTGTGGCCTTTGTGTTAGTTACAACTCTTCTTTCCATCTCTTGATGGAAGGCATTTGTGTTTCATGAGCACAAATGACACACCAGAGATACTCTCTAGGTTACCTAGGTATATTTGCCTATCCTCACAGGGGATTAAGATTGAAATATTTAAAACAATTAACAGTCACAGATGTCACACTTCCCAGAAGTCCCCAATGGGTCAGCAAAGGGTTTACATTTATGTAGAATTCACTTGAGTTAAACTCACTCAAGCTAAGAAAATAAATCACAGTCTCAGTCTATGTTTACAATAATGCAAAGCTGTGGCCTGGCAGCAGATTCCAGACCCCTGCTGCAACATGAAATCACTTTGGCAAAAAATCCTTTTGTACTGATCACACCACTCCTGCTGCCTGTGCTAAGGCCAAGGCTTAATGCAACATCTTTTTCTCAATAACCAAGTTTTGTTTTATTCCTATTTCCATTCCTCAATTCAGCAGAGATATCTCCACTGCAAGGACGGGGTCTGATCCTTAGGGACTGAATCCTGAGAAGAAGATACATACCCCACAAGCCACCCTCAGAACTGCTACTCCTCTTTCAGTGCTTAATGGTACCCAAGTGCTGAATAGGGTCCTTGGATCTCATCAGAATCTCTCCTGTAGCCAAAGCGTGCAGAGTGTGGTGGGTAAAACAGCCAAATGGTTTCCAAAATAGCACATCAGATAGATGCCAACGGATCTGCTGCATAAACGAACCACATGTGATTTCTTGATTCTTTTTGCCAGAAATGGAAACAGCTCATGAGTGAAGTTTGACCTTTTCTTTATGCCTCTTTGCCCACAAACCAAAGCTGCTGCTGCACAAGAACGGCGCCACATCACCCCATCCCTCTTCAGAAAACCCTCACAACTGCACACTAGTGAGTAAAATAAGTCTCTTACTTTTTTGATTACAGTTCCTCTAGGGAAAAAGCTCCCAGCTCTTCTACTCTTTGGTTGTACAGCACTCCCCTAAATCTCATGTTTTCTACTTCTTCATCTGGTGCATTTCATACACTAGTCTTTCTTTCTGTAGCCTTTAGTCTACACAAAGCCACAACTTATTGCATATCCCCAACTATTACCAAAAGCAGGACTCCATAAGCCCATGTTTACCATCTTGCTAACCCCAGTATTGTTAAGCATGGTGAAGGATGCCTACACGGACCAGTTCCCAGCTCCATGCAGGGATCCAGAGACACGAGACAACACAAAACTGACTGCCAAGCACCTCACAGAAGATTGCAGTTGGAGTAACTTGAGTGCATTTGGGGGCCAGGGAGGATAAGGAAGAATGAGAGTGAGATGACATGTATTGAAATATTGCTAACATTGTATCAAGGGTTTCCTCGAGATTGCTTCTCCTCCAAGGTGTATATCATGTAAGAGAGAAGAACAAGCAATTCATAATCCCAGCTGCACATCTTGACAACCTTCACCTCACACAGTACCAACAGCAAGCTGCATCTTCCTGGGAAAGCTCATTAGCTACAAAGTCCCATACAAGGACCAGTAGAAAGAGAAGTGCACGGAGACTTGGTGAAGACATCTGCACCAGTGTTCCCCTTGACACTGTTTCTGCAAATTACTGAAAACTTCTTATGACCCATGTCTCTCACAGGCAGAGTACTTACTTTGCAGAGTACCTTTACCAGCCTCCAGGAAAAAGTAATTTCCTCACAATGAGAACTTGTTAAAAATGAGGAGATACCTGAAAGAAGACATAATGAAAACCCAATCAGTTTCACGATAGTTGGTCTAACATCCCTTTCACGGAGCCATGACAATGAAGAGGAGCTAGCAGCCCCCTTCACTTCTCTTGTACCTTGACCATTTGCACAGAGGGTGTTATCTCCTTATCTTCATCCATTAGTTTCATTTCATACTAGATCCTCCTTTATCTTCCTGCTCTTTACTGTGTATTGCAAAGTAATTGCATTCCAAGTCATAAGTGCCAATGTTTTAGTGATATAAGGAAAGAACCCCTATGCATGGCTCAAAAATACACGTGGTGACCTGCAATTACTTGAAATGAAAGGCTAATATTGACATCATGTCACTGGTCCAGCAGAAAATCAGTGTAAAACGGAACTATATCCTTAATCCCCCATTTTCCTCAACTTATTGGTTGTTCACAGGAAGCCATCTCAAACCTGCCCTCGGGTAAATCTAGGTGGTGATCACAACAGCGACGAGGCAGGAAACCTCTCCCGTAGTGTGGCAGCTAGCCCTCAGTGTCAATAGTTATTTGGGATTTTTGGCACTCGACGTCTGTCATACCAAGAGCTGCACATCACAATCTGGAAGGTGATGCTGGCTCTGCCGGCTGCTATCCGCACAAACGTGTGTGCACAGCTATGTGCTCGGCAGGCAGGGCCGCCCACCCTCACCGCTCCTCCTGGGCACCGCTACGCCGAAAATAACTCTTTACTTTGCTGGCAGAATCTGATCCTAATTTTTCTGCGTCGGGTACCGAGGGCTCCAAAAACCCCACAGTCATGGGCTCCGCGGGGGAAGGCCGGCCCTGACCCTGGTGCTGACCCGGCCGCCGCCTGCCCATCCTTTGTGCCGGCCGGGCGGGAGCCGCGGGGCGGGGCCGCCAACCCCTCACGGCCCTTCACGGCCCCTCACGGCCCCGGGCCTCGCGTCCGCCCCGGCCGCCAGCGCGCAGCCACCCCCGCGCCCCCGGCCCGGCCTCACCTGCCCAGCCCAGCCCGGTTCGGCCCGGCCCGGCCCGCACTGCGCCGCGCCGTGACGCCACCGGCCCCGCCCCGCCCCGCCATTCGCCGCCGGCAGCGGCAGAGCCGCCCCCGCACCCGAGAACCGCGGGAGGGCCCCGGGCCCGCACCGCCCCCGCACCGCCCCGGGAGAGCCCCCGAGCGGGGCTGCGGGAGGAACCGGCCCGGAGCATTCCCTCCTTCCTCACGGCAGTACTCACCGCCCCCGGAAAGCCCCCGAGCGGGGCTGCGGGAGGAACAGGCACGGAGCAGTGTCCCCACATTCACGGCAGTACTCACCGCCCCCGGAGAGCCCCCGAGCGGGGCTGCAGGAGGAACCGGGCCGGAGCAGTGTCCCCGTGCTCACGGCAGTCCTCACCGCCCCGCGGTGTCGGTGCAGTCGCTCTCGCCCCGGACAGATGCGGCTGCCGGGCTCTCATTCCCAAATTGGCACTGGTGAGGCGGATCGTGATAGTCAGATTTTCAGGGCGCAGAGATATTTTTTGATAGGCTTGTAGAGCAGATGCCATAGAACATGCTGCACTTTTCTATTTAACAGTCCTCCCTAGGCTAAAGAAATGAGGCAGTTTTATTGTACAGTATTTTATAGTTTCTATATTTTGGGCGCCTAGATTTACCCGAGGGCAGATTTGAGATGTCTTCCTGTGAACAAGCAGTAAGTTGAGGAAAATACGAAATTAAGGATATAGTTCAGTTTTACACTGATTTTCTGCTGGACCAAAATTTCCTCATGGTTTCCAAAGATGTAATTATGTAGTGCAGTCTGCTGTACTTTAAAAATAAAACTTAAAATTCAGAGCCTTAATCATTAAGCATTCTTAATTTTATCCTCAGAGGTTACCATAACACTGCAAGAATCCCTAGCATATATTAATATTTAGGTCTTGTAGAATTTATTGTAGCAGGAAGGTGGCACATAAATCACTAGTCATAGTAGGAATAAAAGGAATTGTGCCATTTGTCTGTAGAAAAACAGCTCTAATTCGTGCGATAGAGGGTGCAATCACATTTGGAAAAGATGCCAAAGAGCACTGTCTGAGGCAAGTAGGGTTCAGCTAGGGGACAAGCTCATATAGACTGACAAGAAGTCGTGAGAAATTGGGATAATCTTGCAGCACACAAGGACAGGCACAAGAGATCACTGCACATTCTTATTGCCATGGATTTCCTGCCACCTGATCTGTGTTGTTCATCTTTTTTATGTCAGTTTGGCAATGATATTGGTGAAGTATTCTTCATCAGTGTTTATGTAATTAAACAGCAGTGTAAGGCCCTGTGTACAGCACTTAGGGTTATTGACTCACAGCATGATTTTCACAGGGCACAAAGGGTTTTGTACTTGTCCAAATGAAAAGTGGGACTGGGCTCCTCACCTATCCTCAAATGTTCTTCCTCAAAAGCCACAACCCAAACAGCACATCCACAGTCCCAGCAAAACTCTTCCCTTCGCTGCTTTCTAAGACAGGGCTCTCTGTAAGCACAGGTTCCTAAGCTGACCCTAAGGCATGTGCCTGATTATTCCAGATTAGGTGAAACTGGGCAAGAAATTTGCCATGCACTGGCAGTGTTGCACTGTTGTTGTCAGCAATTTGATTCAGTGCACCTTCTCCCCTGTCAAAATGCTCATACAAGATAAACTAAACTGAGATGAGAGAGTCAATCCAAGGTCATAGATGTCATATTCGAGTAATGGAATAATCTCAAAAATACACCTGTTTGCCCCAAACAACATGTGTTACATACCAGAGCCAGCTTCTATTGAGAATGCTACAGGTTCCCCATTTTGACATACATTCTGTCTCCAGTCCTCCTGGCAGATTTGAAGCTATTTTGGTACTGGGATATCCCTCACCTGTCTGTGCTCAGCCTTTCCTTTTGCCTCTCCAGATATGAAGCTTCTGGGTCTCCACCAACCCAGCCTTGCCACACATCACTTCTCAGTGCTGATCCACATGGCTGTGGCCACAACAGGATGCTATGTCTGCACCCAGGTCTCATCCACAATATCCATAATATTCACTACTCCATTTGCTGCCTATTGAGAGAACAAACTTGTTTTAAAAGCCTCGTTCATAACGAACTGATTAAAATCATTGCAGTTGCTCTGGAAGAAAACAATCACATTCTCATTCAAAACCACGGGTTGACAACATCTCTTTTATTTACCTGCCCCCAGTGTCACAGCCACTGGAAAGATCCTTCATGCTCTGAGCAGAAAAGGTGAAAAGCAAAAAAAAAAAAATAAATATTTGAAACCCTAAGGATGAAGGACAAGAACAGAAGCAGGTCCAGTCAGGTGGCACAGCTGGTAAGAGAACATGAGCAGGCAGGTCTGCTGCCAGAATGATCAGACAGGTGGGGCAAGAGACAGCAGTGCTGGGAGGAGCCATTGCCATCAGAAGTAGTTGTAGTAACACCAGCTACTTGTCACCCAGCTTCTGGTGGTCAGGGACACCTCATGAGCTGGGACTGTGGCTGTCACACACCCACAGTTGTTAACTGCCTGCTTTGATAAAGACACAGGCTTAGCCACCTCTACATTGGCCACAACTGAGAATACAGGACAACAACCCCTGCTCCCACCAGCCTCAGTCCAACCTCCACCCATGTGCTAGAGCTCTGCAAACACTGGGAAGATGAAAACAGCACTTGGGAGTCCCATTCCTTGTCGTCAAGGATGACTTTTTGTTCCACCTGGGCATGGAGAGTGGTTATATCATTAATGCTGGCAGGAAGTCATGGCCATTTTATACAATGATTTTTCCTCATAAATGTAATTGAGACATTAAACTCATGTTTATCCATGGCCAATTAAATAAAATTGTATGCTCAAAACTTAGACAGATTAACTCTTACACCACTTAGAACAGTTTGTCCACTTGGGGACAGTGGGACAAGTAACTCTAGTCCTTCCCAGGGTAACAACAAAGGAGAGAACAAAAGCAATTCCTGCTGTGCATTCATTTATTAGCATCCTTTGGGCTGTAGACAAAACAGAAACCACAAATCTCCTCTCCTCTGTGAGCTTGCACATAAATTGCTGTTGAAATGTAAAGTTACTCATTTGCTTTGTACTAGTTTAACCCAACAGCATCCAAAAGAGCAGGGTTTGGTAGTGAATACCTACTGCTGTGAATCTGCACTGTTCCCTCCTAACTTCTCTGATGGTTTGCATTCACTAAACACTTTTGTTAAGTCCTTCCACAAAGCAGCTTTTGACAGCATATTCATCTCTGCTCATTTACAGCTTGATGTTAGGCTCCCTGTTTCATTTGCCAGCAGGCCTCATTATTTGCTTTGCTCAGATCAGACCATTCCTCCGTTTCTTGGAAACCTCTCTTACTATCCCCATAATCCTTTCCTCTGACACAGACATTAGCTCCAGTCGAGTGAAATTCTGTGCAAAACACCAACAGAGAGTATGTTGTTCTCCCTGTTTAAGAGCAGTGTTTCAGTTCTGTGGTATTGGGTGTTTCTTTTTCCTCCTTTTGTCTTAAAATTAATTTAAAACATCTTTCAGTTTGGTTCAGTGGATCTACGATGTCATTCTGTGATCCATCTGGAACTGGCAGCTTCAGGACTTCAAAATTGTGGAATACCATTCCTGAGCCACAAAAAGAAAGCACTCAGAACTTATGAAAAAGTTGAGATGTCTTACTTATTTTTTGCCAGTAGTTAGCTCTCACTGAAAGAGTATTGGACTGAGTCATGTATGCTGTACTAAGCCTTGGTAGCACAGCTGATTTGGCAAATCCATTGATACATTGATACAGTGATACTAAATAGCACATATGCTTTTTCACCCCCTTGTGTTTTCAAAGTTTTTTAGATAAATATATATTTATGTGTATACAAACACAGTGACTGTCTTAAGTTCTTCAAGCTGTGTAGGATTTAATGCCATGGATTCAAGACATCTGTCTGACTTAAAATAAATTGCCCATTAAATTTTGGATGAGTTTTCAAAAGGTTTTAGAGGAAAAACAACCACTCATGTGACTTTTTACAACAGCTTCTTTGTTACTGTATATGAGACCAGAGTGTCCTGGTCTGTAGCATCTTCCTGTTCTACTTAGGCAGTCACTGTATTTTAGCAAAAGCACACTTGGAATAAGCAACAATCAGGAACTCTTATAGTGGAGATCCAAAGATCTCAGCTCATGTTTGGAGAACAAAGTGTCAGCAGCTGCATTTTCTCCTCTTGTACAGGGACATGGCTCCAGATATTTCCATTTCCCACTGATTTTTCACTTACTTTGGTGAGGGGAGAGGGAGGGAAGGTCAGCCTTGAAGTAGTCAAGTGGTTGAATTAGATGATAGTTGGAGGTCCCTTCAAATTGAACTACTCTATTTTGTTCCCTCAGACTTTTTTCTTGAGAACTAGATAGCAGCATGGTTACTTAAGAATCTAAGAGTAAAGCCCTGTACATTTGCTGCCAAGCATCAGGCCCACCTCTTCTAAATAGTCTTTTTCCAAGCAAGGTCAATACTCAAAATTTTCCTGTAATCTCTCAGAAAGCTTGATGCAACTCTCTATTTTATGCAGTAAATTTCTCATTCTGTCCAGTGCAGTTAACAAAAAGTCACATTAGTGATCAACTTCCTTGGTGCTATCATTCTTTTGCACTATAATAATTTAAAACAGATCAACCCTAGACCACCTGTAAGTTTGCAGATCAGGTACCAGGACATTTAGTCAATGGCAAGTTCATGACAGTCTTACTTAAAATTAGTTCAGCTAATGACAAAAATTGCTAGAGTTGAAATCATGGAATATCTCAAGCTGGAACTGACCCATAATGATGATCAAGTCCAACTTACTGCTCATCACAGGTCCACCTAAAACTAAACCTTATAACAAGACATTCCTTGAGCTCTGACAGGCTTGGTGCTGTGATGACTTTTCTGGGGAGCCTGTTCTGGTGTCTGACCATCCTCTCAGTGAAGAACCTTCTCCTAATGTCCAATCTGAACTTCTCCTGGCTCAGCTTCATTCCATGAGCTCGTGTCCAATTGTTGGTTACCACTGGAGTTACATAGATGAATACAGGTGTTCATCATACAGGCTGACATGTCCTCTGAATCCCAACTGTCCCTGCTCCTTCCATAGTCCACTTTTCCAGATCATTTCTAGAGCCAATCCCAGCTTGCCTTCTTCCCTTGAGCTCTACCTACATCTATCCCAGGCAGATGAGAGCTTTTATTAAATCCAAGTGAAACTCTGCTTTCCACAACATTTATGCTACCAGTTGAAGAACAAAATTTATATTTCTATAAATGCCCAATCATGCCAATAAGGACTATGGCCTATAGTATTGAACACAGTGCAAATACAGAGCAGGACAGAAAAGAAGAAGCAAGTTCAAACAAGGTGAGGTGCATCTCAATTATATGTTCTTAATGCTTATATGGTAAGATGAGCTTACCACGTAAATTACACCGCCCCAGCATCCCTTACCTGCCAACTGAGTAGGCGTAAAGCAGTTGGTGGGCAGCTAAAACAATGTAAGAGCATAAAGAAACCTTGTATGTGCCAGTCTGCACACCACCTGCATATCTGGCCCTCAGCACATTGTCATATGACTTTAATAGCCCAGATAAATCTGTTCCTGAACTGAACTCCTACACTGGCTATATTCATGGATGCAATTAAGCATTTAAAAAAACACTTGAATATTTACTTTGAAAAAGCAAAAACACTACCAAAAAGCCCATACCTAAAGCACCACCAGAAATTAGAACCAGTATTTTACTGCAGAATGAAAAACAATGCTAACAGCGCTGGTCTATTTGTATTAAATTTGAGTTGTCAATTAATTGAGAAAATAAATTCAACGTAGTGATTTACTACAGAATATATGAACATCAGATTTTAATACTCAGAAAAATTTCATTAATGCCACAATTCACCAAAATCAGTCAAGTGTTGTGCGCTGACAGCCAGTTTTTCTTCCAGTGGTTTGTACTTGGTTTGACTCATATTTCAGCTCAGACATTTCCACAACAGCAGCACATGTACATTCACTGCTTTGCTGCCTGGAGCTTTCTGCAGACTGCTCAACAAACACTTCCATTTACTTCTGCAGAACAAACTGGTGCTGCTCTCAGAATAATATGAGGACGTTTTTCCAGCTCCTGCCCTCACCAACAACCCCTTCAATGGCTGGTGTCTCAATGACAATGAAATCCCAACACCATTCAGAGAATTAGTCACTAGAGGGCACTTAGAGAATCCAAAAGATTGAGAATGTGCTTGGGATCAGAAGGCCACGACAGTTTAAAGAGTCCAAATGATGAGATTTGCATTTACTTCCTGAGCAAACTCCTGAGACCAATATTTTAAGACACAAAACCAGGAAAATAATTATATTTCAGATTATGACCTTTATCATATTTTGTCTTTCCATCAATTGAATGAAAGAAGGCAGGGAAAAAAACTCTCCTCTAAGGTAACACACAGACTAAGCTACATTGGCCATGCACTTCTAGACAAATGTTGAACAAAAGTGTTAATTGCTGGCATGTAAGATATGAATCATGTGAGGTATTGGCTGTTGCTGCTGGGTGCAGCTTTGGGGAAAGAGGTGCAGGAACACACAAACCAGTGTGGCAAACTCACTGAAATACAGCATTTCATTTCACTGCAGTGCCTCAAATAGCCTATGTCTCACAGGAGACAAGCCCCAGAGGTCCTGCAGATTTTATTCTGTATGTGACAAACCACTGAAAGGTGATAAGTGCTGTGTCAGGAAAGCAGAAGCAAGAATCCTGGATGGTGGAAATTGCAGTCACCCAGAGCAGGAACAGGCTGTATATATTTGAGATCTAAGCTTAATTCTCATTAAAGACAGAGCATAAATAAAGACTACTCTCATCCCTACTGTGTTACCTGAGCAGGTCAATTCTTTGCTTCTTGCATTAATTGTAAGCTGCAGCTTTCAGCCCAGTATGTCCTGTCTTGAGTAAGATTAAAATTTTCTTGGCTACCAAGAGTCTTTTTTCTGTATGCTTCCGATCTTCTGCTGCACAAAAAAGCAGAATTCGTGATCAGTGAGTTCTGCAAAACCTCAAATCATTGCTTTTGTGAAGGCCAAGTGCAGGGCAGCACAAGGAAGGGTTGGGCTGCTGCTGTACCAAGGGCTCTGAGGAAGAAGTGGTGAGGTGAGCACAGGTCACAGTACCTGGCCATGGGTGAGGGAGGTGGATGGTGACCCAGACAGGTCTGTCACACACCAGTGATGCACTGGGCTGTGTTCTCTAGCAGGGGCTTGGGCTGGCTCAGTGCCCAGACAGAGATGGGGCACTCAAAGCTCACAAAAAAAAGCAGAATGGCACTGAGTGGCACTTGGTGGACACTACAGGAAGACCGAAGGTGTGCCTGCCTCTCGCTAAATATTAATTAAAACTGATTTATAAATTGGCTCTGTACCTTGTCTAAATTGACTTTGGAAGCCTACGGGAAACACTGCCCCACTTCCCTGTGTGTGCCACAGGGGAAATGAGAAACCACTGGGTCCCTGGGGCTAATTACTTTCTTCAAAACCCAGCATTGCTCTGTTTCTGACTCAGTGCAGCATTCAATTTTCTGCTGAGATTGTATCTATATCGCATTACAGGATGAGTTGCAATAGCACCTGATGTTAATTGCAGTGCACAAGACTGCTCCCTTCTCTCCTTTACACCAGTTATCAAGAAAAACCGGAAAGTCCACTTCTGCTGGTTTTAATTTAGCCTCTTCCACCCATACAGAGTGCCTGTCAGACAGGAGAGGCAGGGGCTCTCATCCTCTGTCTACCTGAAAATATCTAACAACAAGGTAGAGAATAGCTGGATGTCTACATGTAGATGTCTACATTCCATCTCAAACAATCAGATACTTTATGGAGACAGAAATGTTGAGATGCATGACAGCCACTCGGTGTAAACAGATACAGGCAGGTACCAGAATATTCTAATTCTAATATTGCCCCAAAGCCAGCCAGCCCTCCTTGCCTCTTGCACCCACTGAAAGCAGAGAAAAGGACAGAGATGAAGTAACAAAAAAAGGACATCCCTAAACTGCTCCTGAAGCTTGTCAGTCTCTTTCGGGGCCTATGCCTGCCTAAAACACCAAAACAATCCTCAAACACACCAGAATCCAAACCACAGAAACAAGCATTCTGACTGGACAAAAGCATATGGCTTAGCAAATTATCCTGTGAGAGCTAAATCTGAGAACATTTGTTGGGTCATGAGTAAAATTTACTTTTCCTGGAGCACAGTGAAAGAGATGAGGGGGTTTAACATCTTATCATTATTTTGTTTCTGTCCTAAATGTCCACCTCTGACAGTGGCTTTCTAACACTCACCATGTCTCATACAAATGTTTGTTTCTAACAAGTCATTTGCTAGCCTGTCATTTGCCAGCCTATCATTTCCCACTCTCTTTCTGCCAGCAGCAACCAGGATTTCTGTTATTTTCAAGTGTTAACCAGCATTGGCAGCTGCCACTTGCTTGGCATCATATTTACATAGAAGAATGGTAGGGATTTGTAACGTGTGCCACAATTTCAGTGCACGTTGAATCAACAGCATTAGAAGACAATAAATTGATCTGCTGGAAAGCAATGCCTCTAGCATTGAGGACTTTGGATATATTCCTTCAAGCCCAGTCTCCCACTACAACAAGAGGGCAGCTATAGTAGATCAGGCAGCAGGGCTGTCTCCAGCAGTGGACGGTGGCTGCTGCTACTCACAAGTCCACCTTTTATTTTTACTGGTGTGAATAATCTATTCACCTTGCCATGCAATTTGTCGAGTGTTTTCAGGTGAGTCAAAGTGCTGTAAGCATCTCCTCTCTCCTGATTTCTTACCCTTTAGTTAAAGGCCCTTTCTCTGTTTGGCAGCCCATTGTTTTCTACTCTTTTCCCATCAGCAGTAACAAAATTGCTCTGACTAGAGTCCAACTTGCAACACGATGTTTCCAACCTGGAGTTGCTCTGGGATTTGCCTTCATTCTCTTAGGACAGGAGATAAAAAAAAAATAGGAGAGGAACAGAACATTCTGTCAAATAAACATTTGCTAATACTCTTGAGCAAGAGAAATAGAACAGGTAGCAAACAGATTAACTATCTGCTACAGCAAATAAACAGCAGCAAAGGTGCCCTGGACACTCTTGGATGGTATTTCTGAATTGAACCTGATATTCTGATATATTCATTGATCTTTCCAACAAGAGCCATGACCTTTATATACAAAACTGGAGGTCAGACCTCAAAATGATAGAATTAATTTCCCATCTGGAATAATAAAAACAGGCTCACTGTTAGTTTGACTCCCTACCCTTTTTTTTTTCCTCTCTCCCATGAGGAATAAGTGGTTTTAGCAGGTACACAGTTACTCAGTTTATCAATAAAATTATAATCTCTTTGGGCATAGGACTAGCAGAGTTGGCTGAGAATCCATGGGTTTGATTCTATATGAAATTTTAATGCCACTTCTAGGTCAGTTTTTTTGTCTTAAGATTGAACATGGTAAATGAGCAATTGGTTCCTGTCTCCTGAGGCTGAGCTACATGAAGGGGTCTGTCTGCAGCCCTGGAATACCTTAACCAGCAGGGAGTATTTTTCCTTCTAGGCCTGGAACAGATGAAAATGACACTGCAGCCTGAGTCAAGCTCTAGGGTACAAAGCTGAAAAATACCATTGAAAAACTCAGGGTCAGGAATGGCAGAAATTATTTATGAGTTGAAAAATATTTTGCAATAGTCTAATTAATGAATTTTATCTGTTGAATTCCTGCATAAGACACACAGCAAGAGCTTCTAAAGCAGCTGGTTCAACCTAGGGTCAAAAATCAAAGCTAAATAAATTGAAATTACGAGTAAAATGTTTTTCAGAGCTAGAAAAGATCAATAGATACAATCATCTACCAAGGGAAGCAGTAGACATGCACAGGTCTCTGGAATGGTGTTAGTCAAGCAGGAAGAGAGAAGATGGATGGAAGATGTTTGTGCTCTGAGAGCTCAGCCCATGAGTGTTGGTCCCTTGCAGCCATAAGGATGAGAACCATGTAAACAACCCCTTCTTAAAGACAGGAGGGACAGAGTTAGATCACATCCACTCCACACCAAGCCAAGTTAGCATCTCTTGCAAAGTCAAGAAAATCTCCTTCTGAAGTGTTACAGTGAGAGAGATAACCCCAAGCCAGTTCCTTCACACAGACCATATTCCCTTGGCTCTCATTTTCACACTGGCCAAGAGGCTGACAACCTTCACATGCACGAGGGGCAAATGTTTCCAACCTCTCACACCTGGCTTTTTTTTAAATTAAAAATCCAAGTGCACCAGGAGACTTGCTTAAGTGATCAGGTTATATGGAGGAAATAAAATGGGAGAATTTTTTGATCAAAGCTAAAGTGAACATCCCAAGGTACTAGAATATAGGCTCGTTTAAATTGCAAGTATCAAGTAGAGGCCTTCACTGAGAGTTCCAGAGATCAGATTTCACAGTCGAAGGACAGAGATGAAAATCAGTATATTTTTACATCTGGCAAAGCCAAACATCACATCAATATTCTCAGAAAATAGATGCATTTTAGGTTGCCTATACTTGTCTCAAATGGATCTTCACTAAGACAATTATTATCTTTGTTACTCTTCTCCAAAATGGAATTTGCTTCCATTTGCAATTGTGTATTAATCCCCCAGCACTTGGACACTGTCTAACTTTTCTCACCCCTTCATGGATACTTACAGGTGCAACACACCCAGCTGGAAAGAAAGGGTTTATTATGTGTTTGTTATCTCAGCCACTGCTACAAACTCCTGATGGGAGACTACATAGAAAGGACGAGTTGGGAAGGGAGGTTCTATTAAATGGACTGTCCATAATCACAGTGTCTCCTCAAAAACCCGGAGTGTCACCTTCTGTGGTCACTTGACAAAAGTCATGGATGTCATGTCCTCTAAAGCTTAAGTCAGAACAGCTGCTTCCCTCTTTGTTCTGCACAGAGTGCACCTGGGTAGCAGCACACACATTACATAATAGTAAGTCAGAAATTGAAAGGAGCCAGATTGCTAAACGCTTCTATGCGGATGAGATTTTTTATTTCCATCACCTGATAGTTTAATTGCTAATTAACTCTGCCTGAATGCCTTGGCTGTGGAAAAGGAATGTTCCCTTGCAGGTCATGGTAAACCAGACAGGAGGCAAGTAAGCAATGCAAAGGTAAATGATTCCTCTACAGCAAACCAAGGGCATCATCCAATTGTATTTTCTCTCCTGCTCTGCTCCTTGTTCCTCGTGTTTTAGGGACAAGACAGGCACCAGACAAATAAAAGTCCATAAAACTCTGGTAGAGCCAATATCATAAGCCTCACCAACATGGTTTGAATCCAAAACTTTCTTAGCCAATTCAAACCTAGCTTGGACATTTCTTCTTGCATTTCTGAAACTCTACAATATGCCTAATTTAGGTAGCAGGATGATCTCCTCCTTGAGGAGGACTTTGAAACATCTGCTGCATCACTGAACATTATACTCTTGTCTTTCTTTACCCAAAAAGCCAGGGGAAAGGATGTCACTAAAGTGGCACTTATTGACCCTCCTGGGGCACAGTGGGACTGACTGAGGGCCTGTGGATGTAATTCTTGTCCAGCAGCAGACCATATCTCAGAGGGCTTTGATTCCAAGGAACATGCCTGTAAACATCATTGCAGCAAACTACACATAATTTAATCATTCTGTCTTTTATAAGTACAGCAGTCAAGTTCATTAACCTGTGTCTCTGCTGTTCATGTCAAAACCTGAGTGCTCCTGTACAATTTATGAAATCATGTTAGATTATTTATTTATATTATTTCTCATTTATACGTTAGAGGGCAAAAATTTCTATTAAATATAATTTAAAATTGCTTAAGGATATAGGAGAGTCTGTATCACTGGAGACTTTTAAGATTGTCTGTCAGGATGCTTGAGAGCATGTTAATGTTATTAGATCCTGCCTTGGGCCAAGGAGATAACAAAGAGGAACTCTGTGACCTTGCAACATCTTTCCTAGCTATTTCTGGAAACATTGAATGACAATGGCCTGGAAAAGCAGCAAACTGAAACCGAGTAAAAGAGACACTTCTGGTTTGTGCTCTCTGGAAGAAAAAAAAGTCTCTGTCTAACAAAGTAATGAAAGAGAGAAGAGTTTACAATTGAAATCTGTGAGTACTAAAGGGAAAAACATCCTCTGCTACATGATCCCTACTTAAGGTCTTCTCATGAACATCATCATTAAATCCTTACCCATATTATAATTTTAAACAGCTCCTTCAACTTCCATTTGTGAGCTTCCCCCTGGTAGTGCTCCTTTCCATCCTCATGGGAGCTCACATTAAGTCATTCCACAATGAGCCTTTCCTAAATTCCTCCCTGAAGCCACCTCTAAAACATGTAGGGGTGAAACAGAATTTACTTGGCAGATTACTGACCCCCTTTTGTTCGTATTTAGGATGCAGTGTCTCCTGAATTCTTGGTCATTAGAAATCATCAGCCTGTTGATTCTACAAGTACTCACCATGCCAGAAAATCCTGTTTCTGCCTCATGCCATGCAAAGCCTGACTGGATGTTACTTTGACCTGAAAAAACAAGAAACTAGGTAGGTTTGTAGCCAAACCTCGAGCTGCTGACTATATCTGTGACAGGAAAAGGTGCATCTTTAGCAATGACAAATTATATTTAGAATATGTATTTTCTTAGACAGATCCTTTAAATCGGGGCAGTTCAAAAGAGGTGAATTTAATTAGAAAATATTTATCCCAAATGTCATAATGACAATCTTGGAAATTCAAGATTTAATGAAAGCCAGAAAGAAGCTAAAAATAGCAGCAACTGTGTGTAACCAGCTTGGGAAAGAGATAACAGAAGTAATAGGCAGTGAGGAACTGGAAAAGAAATCCAAACCAAAACAACACCCTGCCTTTCAGCAGACAAAGACAATCAGAAGTGCACATTAGTATAAGCAAATGCATCAATCTATGGAAACATCTGTAATAATCAGGTTATCCATTATGACATTCATAGGGTAAAATCTCCCAACAGTAATACAGAAAAGGTGGGTATTTCTCATAGATATTTCTTTTTTGGAATGCAAGATATGATGCATATCATATCATAGCTTAAAATAAACTCAGACTGACATTTAAAAAGTAGTACTAAAAGTGGAATATTATTGAATCAGCATCCTGGAGCCCTGTGAGATGTCTGAAGATCTCATTATTCATGCTCATTTTCTGCAACTCATTGAAAAACAAGGAAGCTACATAGGTGAGGGAGAAAAACTAATCTTTAGAAGCACGAGCAGGACAATCCAGGACTAAGACCTCTCTCAATTATTTGGAGACAATAGCCAAGAAATAACTAAAATAACTCTAAGTCTGCACCATGAAAAATTTATTAAAGAACAGGAATAAGTTTAAGTGTCATTAAGAAATTGACAGGCTTTGCACAGAGAGATAAAAAGACAAAAAAAAATTTACATATAGCCTCTGACTAGAACTTCTCTGCTAGTAAACAAAATATTGTGACATCAGTAGTGACAGAACTCCAAGTAAAGGCAATTTTACTTTCAAAATGTTTGGATTAAGGAAATGCAATTGTAGCTTAATCTGTTTTGGATACCATCAGAAAACTGCCTTTAAGATGATAAATTTGCCTTTTTACTCCACCTAACTTACGGAAAAATCTGCAGAACGTTTTAGTATGAAGATAGAACATTCTGGAAGAACTTGATGATTGTTACTTTACATATGAAAAGTGTTTCTATTCCATTCTTTGAGATTTTATCATGCAAATCATGCAGAAATGGGTGACTGAACATTCCGAAGACTTAACAGTAACTTTTACTCTGTTTGCTTAAGCAAATACTCTGATACCTGTCACCAGTTCAAATTTAATCTTGTCCCAAGGCTAGAAAACAGGTCACAGTAAGTTATGTTTGCCTTTTTGTTGTGAAACTTCAATGCATTTTCATACCAAGGACGCATGAAATAATTTCCAGGCCAGCTGACTTCACTGGTACCTTTTGACTGGTACAGGATCCTAAAATATTTGCCTTTTTTTGAAGAATGCAAGCACTGAAGGATAATTTCGTCCTTTAATTGTTACATTACCTAAGGACAATTTCTCTAAATGAGCCTGAAAGTGGTGCCAAGTTTTAATCTCACTATTACATGCAAACCTGAACCAGAGCTTCACAGAAAGCCCCACAGTTCTAATGTTTGAGATATACATCCACTGTAGGTTTTATTTTGTGTTGGAAGCTCATCAGCTTTCAAGCACACTTCCACGTTTATAAAGCAGCTGTGCAGACCCAACACAAATGAATAGGCAGAAAGCCACGGGAAACCAGAGCACTCCCCATTACCTGCAATTGAATACTGTTCCTCAGAGAGACAATCACTGAAACAATTGGAAAAGACCTCTGAGATCATCAAGCCCAACCTATGACTCAACACCTCCTTGTCACCCAGAGCATGGCACTGACTGTCACATCCAGGGACAGTGACTCCACCACCTCCCTGGCCAGCTCATTCCAACACCTGACCACCCTTTGTGAAGAATTCTTCCTAATGTCCAGCCTAAACCTCCCCTGGCACAGCTTAAGGCTCTGTCCTCTGGTTCTGTCGCTGTTCCCTGGGAGCAGAGCCCAACCCTCCCCTGGCTGCACCCTCCTGTCAGGGAGCTGTGGAGAGTGATGAGGTCTCCCTGAGCCTCCTCTTCTCCAGGATAAACATCCTCAGCTCCAGCTCCTCACAGCACTTGTGTTCCAGACCCCTCACCAGCCTTGTTTCCCTCTCTGGACACGCTTCAGCCTCTCAATATCTGCCCTGAACTGTGGGCCCATGTAAGAGCCTGACAGAGAGATGGAGGCTTCAGCCAGCTCTCAAAATGCTGTTTATTGCACAGACGAGGTCACAGCAGCTGAGGGTCGTGGGTGAGCCCAGAGCTGCTGGCTATGGGCAAGCTGTGTGTCCTGAAGCCACTCTAGTTCTGGTTACAATGAATTATAAACTTTTCATTACAGAACATCTTAATACATGACTACCAATCAACACCTTTACTATTACCTACAGCCTATCATAACTACTCACATTACCATATTCATGTTACTATTTTCCAGTCATGAAAGGTTAGTATGTTGTAGTTAAACTAGAATTTGTTTTTCAGTTTTCTTGTAGAGGAAAATTCTGAGATCTTTTCTCAACTTGCAACGTTGGCTTTCTTGTTCACCTGTGAAAATCCTTTTGTTTGGTAAAATCACCTTTTGTTTGAGGTGGATTTATCCTTTGCTCTAAGCCATAAAAGCTACTTTCAAGCCACTTGTTCTTTGCCTTCTAGCTACCCAGTAAGACTGGCTCAGCAATTATTTTCTTCTATATCAAAACTTGCTATCATTTTTATTCCTTCTTCAGATTCTACATTCAAAGATCTTGCTGTTATACATACATATATATATTTGTGAGACCTTCCTGTCAAATCCTTCCCAACAGGCCCAGAACTGGACACAGCACTGGAGGTGCAGCCTCAGCAGTGCCGAGTACAGGGGAATTCCTTGGGGACTTCCTTGTGTGATAATTGATAAAAGATTCGTGTTAATCACAAAAGTATTGGGGTTTGTATAAACCAGAATACTAAGGTCTGAAGTGAAGCATGGACACTAGATAAAGGAAAATATATGATTAAATCATTCTGTTTTAAATCACCTTGTTATGAATATTATGTTTTCCAAATAAGCTGTATCTACTACCAGCTTGCAAAATCAGACTTCCCAATAGCCCTTCCTGCCTTTGTCTGATCAATACTCCCTATCTCAAGGACCAGACTTCCAGATTTCGCTGGTGGTTATCTACAAGGTTATCTGTGAGACTGACTATCACCAGAGACTTGGTGAATTTGGATATGGAGGTTTATTCGACCACCGCAAAATTATGACAGCAAAAAGCCAAAAATTATTGATTACAACGAGAAACCATAATGTAAGAAGAGGCTGCAAACTAAGGTTCAGTACGGGCGGTGACCCCTCACGTCCCCCAGCGCTGCTTGATCCGTCTGTATCAAATAAATCCATCTACATTTTGCTGAATGTGGAGACTTTTGTTTCTCGTTTATGACACCCGGGGACTCTCTCGCTCCCGCTGGCCGCACCGGCGCTGTCTGCAGAGGCTGCCGAGAGGCCGGAGCCGTTCTCTGCCTGCAGTGGCCACCGCTGCCCCGCAGCTGGCCCGGGTGACTCAGGAGCAGCAGCGCTGCCAGCCCGGCCCTCCCGGTTCTGCAGCTTTTGTGATTCAGGCTCGCACCCCCCGCTCCCGGCGGCCACCCCGGGCCACCCCCCGGAGCCCTGGGACGTGCTGCTGCTCCACAGACCTCTCCTTGCTTTCAAAGCAACCTCCTGCCCGGAGCGCCTGGGGAAAATCTCCCTTTCAGCATTAACAACGAGGAATTACTTAACAAAGCAGAGCGAGGAAGAGCTTTAACAATATCTTCTGCCGTGGATCCGGAAGAGCGGAGCGCATCTGCTGACTAACAGCGGGGATGGGGTGGGAAGGCAGCTGGCTGCCCTGCGAGGGAGGAGACGGCTCCGCACTGATGCTCTGGGCACTGCAGGAAAAGCTGTCATCTTCAACAGCAGCGCCTTGCCTGTCAGGGATCTAACACCCACTGCTTCCACAGCTCCTTCTCCCTCTGGCTAAAATGCATGTTTAATAGAATGCGCCTGGAACACGGAACAGGAATTAAACTGCTGCCACAGCTCTCCATTTGGCTAAAAGTGTCAAATACCACTGAAAAAAATTCTAATATTTGTGTAACCTTAGGAAGGAAGACCCCAAATACCTAAGTCCATTTGTAATAAAATAATATTCTGTGAAAAGTGAATGAAAACGAGCCTGGTGTGCCCTTTCCCGAGATCCACACACTGTCCTGAGAGCAGAATGCAGTTTTTGTAAAAGACTACCAGGATTCACACAAGTTCACAGGCTCACTGTGGCACCTCAGCCCTTTGCTAGGGGAGAGTAGAAGTGCAGCCTCCCAGGAAAAGTCATGAATGTGGACAGGATGGGAGACAGCCACTCCAGCACTGATTGAATTGCCTGAAGAAACTTTTGGAGAGTGAAGAGTTTCCTCTTGGGAAGAGGGGGCACGGGGCTATCTGTTTCTACTTCTTATAAACAGGGTTTTTTTAATTCTTCAGGAAAACACAGCAAATAAAATACTTGCACAGTGAAGATTCATGGATCTCTCCAGGTTCTGGGGTCAAAGGCATACAAATGCTAAGCAGCAGAACCTCCTAACGATATCAACAACTACAAAAAATGTTAATTTTGTTTCAGTTATCTTCTGTAAGGGCAGACATGACCAGCCAAAACTACCCCATCTTATCTACTTGCTTATGATCAAAATTTTTTGTCAGCTGCTATTCAAGTGCTCCACAAGTCTTCAAACACCATACACCCTTCACCTCATGCCTCAATTACATGCATCCTCACCACAAAACAGAGTGACTCAAAGTCTGCCCACACAGATCATGGCCTAGACAGCTGCTGATCAGGATGTGGAGGATTCAGCCACATCCTGAAAATGGAAGAGGCCACAAAGTAGGACAGACAGGATGGCACTGACAGGCGTGTGAGTCAGAAAAGGGAGAAATGAAGATACTGTTGACAGCATGATGAGCCTGGAGGCAACAGGGAGCCTAATTTCTAGACACATACAGAATGGTGAATCAAGATAAAAACCCTCTGCAGCAGATGCTGTAACACTCTCTCAGGACATGCTCCTGAGCACAGAGTCTCACTGGGATGTATTTACACCCCTGTCAGGACCTGTGTGAACATCTCTTTAAGACAGGAGAGAAGGCTTCAGAGAATCTTTTGTGATTATTAGTTGTGTTAGAACAGACTGGACCTTTGTCTCTCTGTTAAATTTTTGAGTTCAACTCCATGGGTCACCAGCCAGAAAACCCAACATGAAATGCAGTCTGGTATTTTGTTAATAATATACTCTGTGTTTGTTCATGTTCTTTAATCACATGGTTTTTGCTCTGTGGAACATCCTGTCTCTCTGGCCTAAGCCAGTTCAGAAGTAAAGATGCTTTGGACTGAATCCAGACAACACATACATTTTGTCTTGCTCTGGAAACCCTGTGTCAATTTAAAACCATTCAGCAGAGTTTGTATTACTCTATTTGCCTGAAGGATAAAAGGAACATGTTTATAAGACATAGAAACAGATAGCCCTGTGCCCTCCCTCCTCCAAGAGGAAACACTTCACTTTGCAAAACCAAAAGGCTAACATGCCAATAACTTTATGAAAATTAACTGCTCATACCAAGTTATTCATCTATTGCTACTGCTATGTTCCTAATACATCAGCAAATGTGGTAACTTCTTGTTTTTCTATATTTTCATACTAAGGTCACAACATTGATATTTCATAGTGAAGTGCTTGGTTTGTCTGGTTTTGTGAAGAAGGTTTTGGGGGTTTGGGCATGTTGAATTAATCTCTAAAACTTGTACTGTGTTTCTACTTCCGAGTATTAGTTAACCACCAAATATGACTCCAAATCACTGCCACTGTTGGCAGCAGAACATATAAACATTATTCATGAACTTACCATTAAACTGCTAACACCTCAGATCCCCAGATAACTGACAGAACCTCTGTGTTCTACCACTGCTGCCTCCTGAGCTATGCCAACAGGACAATGTGCACAACACCCACTGGAGAATAGTCCTAGTGCAGCAAATCCTCCCTCAAGTCCCTTCTGACTCCTGCTTTCACAAGCTGGAGAGCAGGTTTTTATTCAGCCTGTTTTATTCACTTTGATTTCCACCATGTCACTCAGAGTTTACAGAGCACCTCAGTGCTTCACCTTCTGCCCTGTTTGTAATATCCAATGGGTAAACTACTGAAACTCTGTCAGCACACTCAGGGGGACAGGATTCACAGAAGACACAATTAAACCAACCAGCACAACAAAAAAATAGCCCCTCAAGATTTCCAGATCTCAAAAATACAAATAAACTGTGTAACTCAAGAGCTATACTAATGAATAGTTGTATTTTATAATAAGAACTAACAAAAAATGTATTGCAGAAATGCCATTTCAAACCAAGTACACATATTATTTGTAACAAAGAAATATTGTAACATAAAGGAACCAGAACTGACCATCAGGAATTTGCAATAAATGTTTTACATGGACATTTTAGTCTGAAGAGACCTATTCTGAAATTAAGCAGGTAAATTAACCAATAATTAGCAAAATCACTGCAAAACAACTTATCCATTCCAAGAGTGTTTAGCCATGTTCCCCACAGAGTGTTTGATTCCTGCCTTACAGGCAATATTTAAGTTGGTCTTCACTGTGGAACAGGTACAAGTGTGCCCTTACTGTTAGCTCTCATGCTGGATATTAGCCATAAAAGGGCACAGCTACTTATTGGTAAGGATCCACTATTAAATGAGGTTTGTGGGTTTCATTTTTCATCATAAAATAGATTAAATCTGCACCTTCATAGAAGTATAAGCTCATAACCCTAATAAGAGACTACTTGTCCTACACAAAAACAATCAAATATTTGATTACTGGGTTTCTGAGTGACAATTTTTGTTTATCTGGTGGAAGACAATATTTCTTACACGTGTTTTAAAAAGCTAATGCTGATTAACACATACTGCATATTCAGTAAGAACACTGGTCTAATGCTGGGGCAATAATGAGAAGGGATCTGCTGACTCCAGTGTCACTTTGTTGCCATCAGCTTCATATGGAACTAACACAGGTATTATATATCCCAAAATTCGACACTTGGGATGAACATGAATCCAACTGTATTAGTCGGAGCCAAATGAATGTCAATGAATGTCATTCAAAGTGACACGACTGGATGGGACCCTGAGACAAACTCGTTACTTCTGTGTGTGCAAACTGAACTCATGAAGCACATTAACCACAAGTTATTTCTAATTTTGTGGAGGTTTTTTTTTCCTACAGAGAGAGAGGCATGTGCTAACTCAGAGTGGGCATCTCTCCTGACCTCCTAATTTTGTTCTGCTAATGCTACACACTTGTGTCATTTTGATTTTGTGAAGTGACTTCTACCTGGTCTGTCCTTGCAGGAAAAGAATGCTCTTTTGACCAAGGAAGAAATATTGAATACACACCATGCAGCTTGTTATGCTGCCATTTTCATAGAAAACAGAGTTTGGTGAAAGCAGCTCTGGGACTAGCTGAATGAGTGGAACCCAAGTTTAAATGGATTTTGCAGCTCCTGCCTGATTTACAGTTCTCTGCTGTCCTCAGCTCATGTCAATAAAACTCTCCTCCACTTCCTGTCACAGCAGACTCCAGTGTAATAACACACCAGCCACCACACCTGCTCAGAAACCAGCTGACACACACAAAAAAAAAAAAAACTGTGGAAAGACAAACTTGACAAAGTTTGATTCAGAACACTCTTGCACAACAGCTCCCTGTCTTCCAAATTGTATATGAAAATAAGAATATCTAAGACTACATTTCTTCTTAATTTGTCAGAAATTTTCATAGATGGGATTGGACTCATGCTCACAAAATACCCAAATACTCATCTAAAAAGCAGTTTTGAAAAGCAAGAAACACAAAATTCTGACAGTCAAATATCTTCGTTTGTCATTAACCTTATTTTCCTAAGAAATGCTCTTACCACAGGAATTAAATAGAACTATTACATGTTAATTGTTAATTATTAGGTAAATATTAGGACATACAGAGATGTTAAATAGGTGGTCTGATAACTCAGGACTTTTTATTCAAAGAAATCCTATTCGCTGAGGAAAAAATATTACTTCACACAACCTGAGTTCTCATTTCTAGTAAAAATCTCCTGTTAAAAAGAGAGAAATGAAACTAACATCCCCTTCTTTTCTCCCTTGTTATCCTATAATTTAATTCCCTGAAAATTCAGATAGCATTGACATGTATGTACCTTTGGAGAATAAAAGATCAGTATAAAGCCCAATCCCAAAAACTCGGGGTTTCCTCCAAAGTAACAGCTATGGACCTGGCAGTCTGTATCTGGTTTTAGGTCTTGTTACCCCCAGTGTGATACTGTGTGACTGCAGCTGCTGTGGAAATTTCGTGACAGTAAAACCAACTGAAGAAACAACAGCACAAAACTCTTAATATGTCCATAAGGCATTTTTTAGGCTTGCATAAACCTCCTGCAGCATGTTTAAATTACTGTTCTTTTTTACAACTGCAGGAGACAGAACAGAGAAATGGCTTTTTTCAGAGTTCCCCAAAAAGCAGAGTAGAGATCCTCAGGGCAGCAGAGAGCAGCCCTGGATATACACACAGATGGTTGAATTGCTGAAGACTGGGAAAAAGGCAGGGGTAAAAAATTAACCTGAAATTTCTGGGTTTGTACATAGCTTCTGTCCTCTCCAGGAGAAGAGGGGCAGGAGGGGACAGACCCTCTGCCATTTCCTTCCCACCTCTACACAATTCTGTGACCCAAACCCCCTCCTCTGCAGCAGCTCTGTGCAAGGTTCTTGGGCAGGTAAATCTGCCTCTTGTGCTGCCTCAGTGCTCTGAGATTCCAAAAGGTTTCTGCACCTTGAGAAGCTGCACACACGTCAAACCTCTACTGAGCTGACTTTTTTAAGTAACAAAACTTGTCAGACAGGCGGATCTTGAAAAAGAAAATCATTAGAATTTAAATCTGGAGAAGACTAATGGGAGACTCTGCTGTGATCTGACACCACAGACACCTAAAGTTTTACACAGTCATTTCTGGAGGCAAAGAGCAAGTGTGAGCTGGATAAAATCCTCAGGAAGAAACCCAGACAGTATTGATAAATTTCAAATGACTGTACAATCACTTCAAAGTAAGAAGCCCTCGTGACAAATCATCCTCATTTTTCCAATACCTTGTCTTTAGAAACAGTGAATTAAATACTTCTCTTCAAGGAAAGGCTTTTTGTTCACATCTATATCTATTCTATTTTAGATCCTGACAGTTTACAAGTAATTTTTTAATACTGTGGTGTATAAAAGAAAAAAAAAAAAGGACCTGGAGTCAGTTCTACAAACCTCCTTAATTAGAGAAGCAAAACATTATTTAAAAAAACTCAAACAAACAGCTTTAAAACTTCCATACTTGAGATGGAGCTAAACAAACCAATGCCTGTGTTTTGTTTCAAGTCTGAAAACTTAGGGTTGGATGAACTCCAGAAAGAGCGAGTGAATTTAAACGGGCCAGAAGGATCATAAATTTTGCTTCTATAAAAAAAGCAGCATGTGTTTAGCTTGCCAACAGGACACTAAGAAACCTTCCCACGAGGGAAGGAGATGAAGAACAGTTTTTAAGCTTCCCATCTGCACAGTCTTCTGTTATATTTTGAGAAGTTAAAATAATCTTTTGGAGATGAAAGTCTAAAGCAGAGATTATCTCCCTGAAAGAACCAGGGAAAGAGCAGAACCACTGAACACGACTTG
Source organism: Sturnus vulgaris (assembly GCF_052056855.1). NCBI lineage: Eukaryota > Metazoa > Chordata > Aves > Passeriformes > Sturnidae > Sturnus > Sturnus vulgaris. The sequence goes on along the minus strand of NC_142267.1, from coordinate 4,246,434 downwards.
CAGTGCTGAACACACAGCAGGGTCACACACACACAATGCCACACTGCACTCAGGTAACCCCTAGCAAGGACACAAAAGGATGAGACTTTTTCACTATTTACATGTGAGATGACTCCTCTTCTACATTATAGCCTCTAAAGCCAATTCACTCATTTCTTTTTCTTTTTTTTTTTCTCCCTGACTTTGTAAAACACTCTCGGTTCAGAGATAGTTACCCAAAAATAGAGCAATCAGTCAGGGTAGATTGTAAGGTGCAGCATTTAAACACTAATTGGCAATACCAACTTTCCCCACAATCCTTCATCCACACAAGCAAAAGCAAGATAGTGTTTGCATGCCCAGTCCTGATCAATATTGTACTTCAGCAATTAATCACCTTGCTACAGAGGAGAAAAACACACAGGAGTGGCTTTGTCCTGCCTGTGCTTTCAGCAAGGCCAGCCTTAGGTTGTAGCATTAAGTGTTAAATATTGGACATCTCAAATGGTTCAGCTGTTAAACTCCTTTTCTCTTTTAACAACACCGTGGTCCATTTTAAACCACAGAGGAGAACAGGTGTTATGGTTTCTATACACTGTAATAGTTGTGCACAGCCCACTTTAAAACACCTAAAAAAGCCTCACTGAGTTCCAATCCAACAAGTCCAGCTCTTGAAGTCCATCATCATTCAAATGGAGCTACACAAAACAGAAGATGCAAGAACAGTGACAAGTCTAAGTCACAAAAATTTTAAGAAATCCCCAAGACATCTCCTTGGAAGCTTGTAGGTGTCCACGTGGCAAAGAACTGATGTGCAATGATGCTATGAACTCAAAGGTACAGCAATTTAATGAATACTGGAATACAAAAATATTTTATAAAAACTTTTTCTGTGACCAAGAGGAACACATTTGCACTGGGTGGTGCAGAAAGAATAAACAGAGAAGCCACATGTCTGAAAAACTGGGGAAGTGTCAGTTTTAACACCCTTAATTTTTTCCACAGAGTAGGGGCAAGATTGCTTTCCCATAGTCGGGGCTAGGCAATTCAAAGGGTGTGATACAAGTCCCTCTGGAAAACAGCTTGGGAAATACATCCTTGTGAAAATGTCCAAACCACAGTCTCAGAGGAAAAGAAAGTGGATCCAGGAGGAGAGTCCAAAACAACTAAGACTTTCCTATTCACAAAATGGCAGGGCTCAGTGGTCAGCTGTGTCTATACCAGGTATTTTGTTGCTTTTTTGACATTTTCCCTGAAATATTTTAATCTGCATATATGACAGAGGTACTCAACTTATGATTGAATAGACTGAATAGATTGAATATTGAGAATATTCAGGTGCTCTAGAGAGGAAAAGGCTCTCTGGGGGCCAAGGGGTCTATACAAGGCAGATCTTTATGCAGCTGATACACTGCTTTTTTTTAAAAAAAAAGAAAGTAATTCAGTTATCAGTCTGCTCTAAAAATTAAAAAAACACAATAAACAGAGCAGGCCAGCAGATTTCTCAGATAGGCAGGACTGCCATTAAAATAAATGTCTTTCCAAGCTGTCCCTTTCTACTTGCAAAGTTTTTTTGTACATGTACAGCAGAAAGGCAGGACAAAAAAAATGTTTTCATGGACTGGAAATAGGCAAGGTCAGAGCATGAGTATTAGCAAGGGCTTCCTCAGCAGGTTATGCAGACTCCAACACTGTGACAAATCATCACAAGGCACAGGTGAAGGCTGGTATGAACAGTTAAGCCTGGAGCAAGGGAACAGACTACAGACATGTGAGCTGGATGGACATTAAGCTCAGGTACATTTATAGCATTTTACAGCTCCTGGGTTTATTCATGCTCAGAAGCCCAACCCAGCTGGGAATGCAGTGTCATGACAGTGCCAGGAAATCGAGAGAACAAGTTTGGAAAATATTCCTTTTTGTACAAAGAATACATCTCAGCAATTCCATCCTGGCATTGTTCTTTTAGTAAAGAAATCATACCCAACCACTCCCAACAACCCTCAGAGCAGGGCTTTGAAGACTTCAGTATTGCAAATTGATTTCCTGTGCTACAAACAAAATACTTTTGGAAGTGCTCTGCCCATGGGTGATCCTCAGCAGCCTTGCTGCATCCAGGACACTTCCAGGGCCTAAGCCACACACTGCTTGTATTTCTGCTTAAACTTGGGTCTTGCCCAAAGGAAGGCCTGGCTTTCTTCCACTGCAGCTCTATTAGCATTGCCAGCAAAGAGAATTTATACAGAGTAAAGGGACTGGTATTCCTTCTACAATAGGGCCAATTGTCTCAGGCTGCCACATTCAGTTAAATGTTTACTTTGTTGTTTCACAACTCAACAGGAAAGGAAAGGTCAGACAGGCCCTACTGCAGAACAAAGATGTTGTCATTCATCTATTCACCTCAAGCCAAGATTCCAGTGGGAGACTACTGCTTTCCAGTTTTTTTCCTCTTCCTCCAGGGGAACAGACACCATGTAGTAAATTAACACTCCAGCAATTCTACCAGTCTGGTTTCATATTCTAAAAGAAACATGAGATGTCAATGTATTCTGTAAAGGTCCTGAAAGAGGAATATTGCCAGGATTTGTTTACCAAGACTAGCTAACAGAGGAAGATTAATCTCTTGGTACTACCCATGAATACCATCCCTTTTGGCACATTTGAAAATGAGAGCTGTAGCACAGATAGAGCCATAAGTGTGCAGTTTCCTGTGACACAAAATTTCTCTTGGCTTGAAGCAGTGGAGACCCTATTCAAATTCAGAGTCTTCCAGGAGCTGCTTTTGCCAGCACAAGGGTAAAATAAGAACAACTGTTTAACAGGAATGAGACTGTTATTCCTGACTTGCTGTGAATGGAAAACCTGCAGTTTCACTCTCAGTTGATGAAGCATGAATGCATGTGGACAGAATACTTGGACATGTATTCCATTAAAAATAGGCAGATTTTTTCTTAACCTGTGCATATTTCTTTCTCTGTTCAATTAACACAAGGAACAGAGATTAGACTATGAAAACCCATCACAATAGTAATCAAACTATTATTGTGAAGCAAAATATTCATGGGTCAAATAAGCATAATGTAATTCTCAACTAATGGCAAAGATGCTCTGAGCCTGTAAAGGAAATGTGGATTATTTACTCCTGGCATGAATAAGTCATGCTCTTGATGAAACTTGTACCCCATTGTTTGTGACGGTCTGAGTGGCCAGATGGTTGTTGGGACACTGCTTTGGATGGGATGAGTCACATCCCAGGAACACCTGCTTCTTTCCACTGGCTACCGAGGAAACCGAGATAACCAGCTCCAAAGCAAAAGCCTGTATTTGAACAGGTAAATCCTTCCTGCTTTGTTCCTTCCTGAGCTAAATGTGCAGTTCATAGATTAAACAATAACTCTAGGACCTGAAGGGACTGCTGTGCCTGCAGAGTCTGGGACATTTCATCTTTCTGAGACTAAACCTCAAAGACACAATCTCACACCATTTCCAGCATACACTGAGGAATCCCAGATTGGGGGTGCAGGGAGGAGTTTGGAGATGACAAGGGACAACAAAAATCACAACCACGGCTGACAGAGCAAATGTGAATTATCCAAACCTTCCAGCTTTGAAGCTGCTTACACAAATTAAGCAATAGTTGTACTGTAGCTGGTTAAAAGCTACATCACCCTTCTGAGATGGCAAGCATGTATCTGATTCCCAGAGTCATTAAAGAAGTTAAAAAAATCCCTCAATGTCCTAAGGTGGCAGCAGGATCTGACTGGAGAAGCACAGATTTCTTAAAAACTGTCAGTCTATAAACAGCCACATGTGGGGGTGATGCACAGAAAATCCCTGGATATGACTCAAAACTCTCCCTCATGAAGGTAATGGGAACATTCCTGGGCCAGATATTCTGGCTGCAAATACTGTCCTCATCACTGGATACGAACTTTGTCATTCCCAGCAACTAATACTAGTGGAAGGCTGACTTCTTTAGGAGACAGGCAAAGATCAGGTTTTTACAGATCAGACCTGATCAGCCAGACCAGGCTCTTCACTTCAAAGAGGTCAGAAGTCTTCAAATAATCTTCAAGTTAACGTATGACTATGGATATATTTTGTCAAGTAAGCAGGATTTTCATTCCCAAGTCAATACTATTACATTAGCAAAGAAAGCAGTCTCCTATACAAACTATCTTATACCACATATTATCCCGGTCAAACAGCATTTTAAGTTATGTTTGAAGACTGAACCACCATTGAAAACTTGCAAATGGGTAATATGATACAGAGTGCTTTAACAATATTACTGCAAGATTACTCCATTCTAATTCCACCTAATCACTTCATGCTGCATTTTGAAACTGAGATGTGAAAGGGCTAATACAGTACTGCATTCATAAATTCATATTATGCAAAAGAAGTACTGACCTCAGGTCACAGAAATAATGCAAGCACATTTAGAATTTTGTATGTTAGATCCTGTACGAAGTGAAAGAGATTTCATTTTTCTTCACAATTACTCAGAAAAGACCATGACTCAATAAAAAATTCGTCAGCAGGATTTCTTGAGTATCTGCCATGTTACTCAAGAATTCCATGTATCTCAGTCTCTTGGCTAACATTGAATTTAAACAGGAACACCCACAGTGGTTTTTAGAACATACCAGCATATTTTATTCTAAAAACCACAAGGGCAAGCCCTCTGCTTTACAAACCGTACATGTACTTGTGTGTTTCATTTGGCTGACTGGAAATCCAGCTTTTCAGAGCTGAATCATTACAGTTTGATGACACCAAATAAAGGGTAGTGACTCGTGCTCTCATGCAAACAAGTGGGCAAAGTAGAATGTCAGAGACAGAAATGAGCTGTGCTCTATTAGGACACTGCCCCTCTTCTTTTGAACCTTCTCAGAAGGGAAATTTGAGAGCATGGAGGAGCAGCAGCACAGAACAAACATCAAATACATTTTGTGGAGAGCCTGAAGAAACCACACCTCTGTAGAACACAGTGATCTCTTGCTCACTGCACATTGCAGGCCCCATTAAAATGAAGAGGGTGGTGGGGACACCACTTTAGCTTTCTGTAAGACTCAGCATGGCAATCCAGGCTGTGATCCAAAGCCTGGGTGTGCAACCTCAACTCTGTTGTGCTTAGACTAATGTTGAGACATAAAGTGTATAAGCCTTACAAGGTAAAATCATGGACAAAGTGTAATAACCAGGATGTGAATAAGTCCAATGATTAAGGGAAGAAATACTGACATGAAAAGGTAACACAAAACCAAAAAAAGATCTAACAAGAAAGAGAGAGCAAAGAAATTTCATGTTTTGTGCCACTTCTACTCTGTGAGATCCCAGAGTTCCTGCAGATGTTCATGAAAGTGCTCTTCTCCTTTGATTACCATTCACTAAACTCCTGTTAGAGTTAGGGAAAGGCACTGTCATGAAAATGAGTGCCATACATCTTCCTTTATAGCCCTCCACATGATTCACAAGCAATTATTTAAAAGCTATAAAATTCATCTGTGGGGGTGAGTCAGAGAACTAGAAAGTGACTTGTTTTCTGGACCATCTGCGTGGACATCACAGACTTTTGTCAGGATTCCTACAAGACTGAAACTATTTCTGAGACTGATTGTTTTGTGACACAAACTCTGTTGTCAGCTGATTATAAAGATACTGTAAGAAGGAGAGAGGTGAGACTCAGGGTACTGAGGACAAGCACACACAGTTTCACTGGCCATATTTACTTTTACACATACATGGTGGACACATTTCCAACAGCCTATTGCCACACAACTGAATGCAAACAACAGTTAGCTGATGTTGTGACAGCAAATAAACCCCCACACTGTTATGATTACAAGCATAAACACTCAAAACTATTGATTGCAAAGAAGAACATTATCTACCATTTGGAAACACCTAGGAATGAATATGGCAAAACATTTTAAAACACCTATGTTGGTAAATACCAACATATGTTGGTATGTTCTAAAAACCACTGTGGGTATTCCTGTTTAAATCCTGTGTTAGCCAAGAGACTGAGATCTGTAAAGGTCTTCCAGGGACCTTAGTTTGTTTTTTCTCTGGGTTGATTTTTTCCCCCCTCAGAAACTTAACTGAGTACTAATAAAGGCATATCAGTGTTAAACCTCTCTCTGGATACCAAATACTGCTATAAAGTAAACATTACCCAAACAGGATATAATTTCTATACATATACTACAGTCATACACTATAATGCACGCTCTGAGCAAGTAAAAAGTAAACTTCATTTTTCCTGAAGCTTTATTCCTGTTCAGTCTTTAATGCCTCTTCTTTTTAAGAAGTGGCTCATGATAGTATGTAGGTGGAATCTGGAAATGAAAGGCTGTTCCACAATCATGGTTGTGCTGCATGCTGAGAAGTTAATTTTATTATTCATGCATTCCCAAAAGAGGCCAGAAGGACATGGGCACAACTACAAAACACATTCTGTCCTTGTTTTCATATGAGGGTTATTTCTCATCAGCAGGAAGGCAAAGATTTATTGATCTGTCAGAAATCATCAAGGGGCCATTCACCCCTGTTACGACAAAATCAGAGTAAAACTACTTTTGAATGTATTTTTCAGATTGCAAAAAGATAGTTAGGAACCAGAGGGAGAATGTAGTGCTCCAAATTCTGAATTTTGTGGAATCTAGGTTCATACTACAACACTACTATGCATAGTGTGCTTTTACTTATCTTTAGTACCAACAGCATGATGGCAGTAAACTGGGACCATATTGATTAAAAAATCCTGGTGTTTGTTTAATAGCCAACGCTGGTTACATTTTTGATGAATTGCCAGAGAATGCCTGTTTTAAAAAGCAAAAAGCAGCTGCTACAATTACAGCTATATCGAGATATTAGGCATGCCTTTGAAATGTACCTTCATACTCTCAATAGGTGTGTTGGCAACTCAAGGTGAACTGAACTGGAAACAAGCAATGTGAGCTAAAGTACACATTGTGACATAGAAAATACCAACCCTCGTGTCAATCAGCTCTTCAGACATGAAACAGATTCTGGAAAAGCTGTCTCTTAGCATTTGTGGTTTGCAGCAACCAACAGCCCAAAGCGTTCAGAATGAATGAGCAGGAAAGAAGTGCTTGAGCAGCTCTAACATGCTGAGTCCTGCACACCACAGTGCGGTGCTAGAGACCAAGAGTGGCTTGGTGTGCACTCCCAGATGAGTCTGCAGTCCTGCAGTCAGGTCTAGAGCAGAGCCTGTTCACCCACGCTGCCCTCACCTTTACCTGAGAAAGGCTCCCTCGGCACTGCCCAGCTCCCTGCCCTTACAGGACTGTGCTCAGCATTCTCACACCACCTGCACAAACTCCAAAGGAAGAACTGCAGGGATACACAAGCACTACACAGGAACACAAATTTACCCACTCTTTGCTTTTCTTTCACAGCACACAGATCCAACAGCAGCTCTGTAAGCTGCCAGTTCACAGCCACGCCACACCAACTCAGGAAAGGCTGGCACAAGTGTCAGAGGGCACTGCCTGTTTGATCTAAGTACAACCTTGGACTAAAGCTTTTAGGCTCTGTCCAACAATAATGGTTTACAATGAAACTCCCTGTTCCCAAAAAGAAGCCAGGATTTTCACTGAGGTAGCAATAACACAGAAATATGAGGGTGATTCTCACCTACCTATGTGAAGTTCAAAGTAATTTCTTGCTAACCTTGCCTCTTTAAAAACCTTCTAAACATAATTTGGCACTGTATTTTAAGTTGACCACAGGAAGCACAAAACGGGAAAGTCCAGGAGAAGCCTTGTCTTCCCCTCAGGCACTTCCTGTACTAGTGACAAAAGCATAATGCAAAATTGCTAAGAAAGTGCTTCATGTTTAGGTTACACTTTGTCTTCCTTTTAGGCAAGAAATATTTGTTCATCAAAAATCACAGCCTTGAAACAACAATGCCCACCTCTGCATCACTGTGTCTGGTTAAACTCTGAGCTTTTGGGAACACATCTCTGATAAAATAAGTTAAGGAGTAAATTCAGATAATGAACTTAGAGAATGACCCAAACTCTGTTTTTCCTCCCACTCTTCAAGCACACTGGGTGCTTAACAGGGATTTGATATCAGCCTTTGATAAAAGAAAATTACCTATACTCTACTCCACTTGTAAGCTCTTAGCTAATGGAAGAAAAAGCTCAAAGGTCTCTTTAAGGACAAAGCAGATAATTCAAGCATTCCCACGTTATAAACAGACACAACAAACAATTGAAAAGGCCACAAATTGTTCCCTGATATTCACACTTAGGCAATGTGCCTGATCATGTTAAAAGTGAATTCCCTTTCCCTGCTCATACATCTAGGCAATAAAGGCAATAATATGCAAAAGACAAAACATTCACAAAACCTTTTTCACAAGTCCTAATCTCTTCATTTTCTTCCCATGCTGTCTACAATACAGTCTTATTTTAAACTCTGTTGAAGCAGGATCTGTAATACACTAAGTCTCAATGCATGTTTGCTCCAGCCATGACTTGAACCTACAGAGAAGTAAGAGTTTGGTGTGTGCTAACAATTCATTTTTCATCTCTGCTTCATTTCCATAGGAAGAAGAGGAGCATGCACACAGCAGGTAGACACAGCATGCTCTGCATTAGGTACCTGACCTGGATGACTGGAGAAGCAGGACCTTGAAATGTCTGCTCCTTAATCTGGACACAGCATCTGATCAGTGCTGCACATCCAACAGGGATGCTTCTCTGCACTGTTCCCTATTCTCACTGAAATCTTTACATCCCAAGTCGTCTGCACACTTTTCTACTGTTCCCCACAGCTCCTGACAATCCTGAATAAGAGAAAACTAGGCAGTAAAGATTATGTCCTTAACTATGTTATTTGATTTGTATTCACACAACTGACAAAGGAAGATGAGAGGAATAAAAAAAAAAAAAAATCAACACTCGACTTAGTGCTTGCCAGAGGTTTTAATGACAATTTCAGGATGTTCTCATAGCTCATTGGTAGAGCAGGAGACAGATTTTCACTTTAGATGAACACGGAGTCTTTAAAGTCTCCCATTTCACGATGGTTGTTACCCAAAGGCAGGATCAGTGTGCATGTTTCTGTGAATTTGCTAATGTTCAGTACTGTCCACAGAGCCTTCAATACTCCTTCCTCCAAACGTGCCAATCCTTTCACCCAGCTCTTGCAACTGGGTCATAAAAGGAAACACCACCTATGGTCAAATCCTTCAGCAATAAGTAACTGACTCTTCTGTGTTACTACAGAGAGTATTTTCTAGAAGGCCGAGGTACCTGTTGGGCAAACTAGAGCAGGAGAACCTTGCTTGTGCCGAGAGATTTCAGAGTGCAAAAGAAGATAAATGTATAGGAACCAGCCTTGGGCTCCAGCTGTAACAACATTTCACATTGAGAGACAGATGCTGTGCATGATAAAAGCAAAAATCACGCAGGGAAAGTAGCTTTCTAAATCACCTTCTAAACCACAAATCAAGGAGTTCCGGGACTTTGACTACTGCAGCTAATGGGCACACAACAAAAGGCATGACAGGTCCTGGGGCGAGTGGAGATAAGCGCTCTTAAATGCCCACGGTCTTTCAGCTCCTTGACAGCATCCTGGTAACATCAGTTCAAACCACATCAGTTCCTCTAATAATCCACATTAAAATAGTTCTAATGCCTCATTCCTACTGAAGGAAGCTATTTGCCTGACTTTTCACTAACAGGTGACCCACAGACATACCCTGGATTCTCAGCCTTCTCTCTATGGTGTCTTTTCATCAAGGCCTAGCTCCACTGACATTATTCCTCCACATGATAAACCCACCACGTTCAATCTGCAAACCCTTCCAGACTGAAACCTTCTGCTGCAGATGCTGAAAGCATCCATAACCTCATGATCAGACAGCACCAAAAGTGCCATGAGAACGTGTGCCCACAGCTGTGTGCCAAGGACCCTGAGCAAGGGCAGCTCTGCACGACACAGGAGCAGGATCAGCAGAGATGGGCAGTTTGAACAGAGATTCATTCATAACAAATGCCACCATGTGTGACAAGTCACCGTCACTTTGGTGGGCTTTACAAACAGTGAAGTCCAGCACATCTGGCTGAAAAGACCAGGCCAGTTAAATGCAGTCTGCCTTATCAGCATCAACTCCTTTAAAAAGGATATCATTACTCTATTCCCCCAGTACAGCAGATTCCAAACTACAGTTGCTTTGCTGAGAGATTATGTTTTCATTGTAACCTAGAGAAACATGCGAAGTAATTTACACAAGAATACAGTAAACAGATCTTCCATTTGGAATATTTTTATGGGTTGAGATCAAATTCAGTTATGTCCTGATGGAACTTAGAAGTAAGGCAGGGGTTTTTTTCTTCAGAATAGAGAGTATTTCTCTTGATTTAACACATGGAGTACAGAAGACAGATATCCATCTGTCCTGTGCCTTGAATCCTTTGAGAGCTGCCACAGCTCAAACACTGGCAGTATCATCAGGGGCAAGCTTAAAATTAGATAAATAAATAAACAAAAATCCTTTTAAGAAGGTTTTGTTTTATGTTTACAGTCTGCTGTCACCTATGTGTGGTTGCAGGACAAACTCAAAACCTAGGGCATGTATTCTACATAAAGAGTTCTGTTAAAGGTAGGAAAAAAGCATTCTGAATTATATACTTAGATTACTTTTAAAGTCTTATTGAAAATCCATAAACATGCAGTTTCATCATTCTTAGTTTTTATACAGTTGGTAATTAAAATATACAAGAAAGTGAATATATCTGTAATTCATTTGGAGGAATACAACAAAGTATCATTCTCCTACTTTCTCAGGCATGCCTTCTGATATGAGAATCCCATCTCTTAGCAAATATCCAGGTAATTGTCTCCTTGATGATGCAAGTGTTCCTTAATACTACAGGCAACATTCTGTTCCTGATGCTACTGATTGACAGACTCACAAAAAGCTGGGAGACAACAAGACATTACAACTGCTGTTAACTGTCTTTGTTGGACAATGCCATGCTTATTTTGCTCACAAAAATTTGAGATTTTTAGGGATAAATGTGCCTCAGAATGTGTGTATTACACCTAAATGCTAATTCTTCTAAGTTGGTCTTTTCCCTTTCCATACAGGCAACAGCATTCTGCTTTACAGGTAAGAAATACTGCTTCCTGTTCACAAAGCCATGTAAAATGATATTTCAGGAAATAATGGATTTTTTTTTAACCTACAAAATAAATACCACACCCCGAACACACCCCCTAACTTGTTTTCTGTTTGAGACTCATAGACTGCCTGCAGGTACTGCTGTCCTCATTCTGCCTCTGGGAAAGGTGATAAATCTTATCAAAAAGTAATTAGGACACGGAGCAAACTGTGCTGTCAGCTGAGCCAAGGCAGATATACTCTGTAGAGTCACCTCTCCAACACTTCCCTCTTACCACTGCCTACTTACCAACTAAACTGACCAAATGAGTCAGTCATTGCAACAAAATGATGTAATGCATAAAAACTTTGAACTAGTAACCTCCAATATTCTTTGAATGCTCTGGAATAACCTCTGCATTAGTCAGGGAGCAGCAAGTACAATTTGCTGCTGCCTTGGTGAGTCATGAACAAAAAAAAACTTGGCATCTCCCATAGGTTTGTGTTACCCTCCTCCTCATGTTCTTCCATGACAAGCCAACGTTTCCCAAACTGGGCACGTAACACGAGCACATCTGTGATGCAGGCTACATCCCTGCTAGATCCTGCCAGTGACTAATTCATGTGTGCCCCAATCAACCAGACCTCCTGATCTGTGCTCCTCTGTGTTTACTTACACCTATCCAATAAAAAGGTGCATTGTGCCTGGGATATTTATCCAGGTAACCTTCACCTGAAGACAATCTGAGTGTCTAAGCAGTGTAGCCTTAGGCTCCCTGTAGGAGTTTTGTGTCTGCAGATTTCCAATTCCTCATGAAATCCACTGAATTACAAACAGCACTTTCCCAGTCACACAGTTCTCACTGGCCTAGACAGTTCTTCTGTAGAGGCAAACTTCAAAACCTTAAGAGAAGTTTCTGAAACACCTGGAGAGATCATCACCTTAAAAGATGTTTCTGAAAGTTGCTCCTTCAAGCAGTAGGCACTGTAGACTACCACCACACCTACTCAAAATATCTGGATATTCATCAACACCAAACATCCACCAAATTGTCTCTTACAGACCTTTCCTTGAAGAAATTGCCAAAAGAACCTTTGGAAAGCTTTTGACTTACTTAATACAAGCACTAAATGCAGACTAGAGACATCTGGCAGGGTCTAGGAAGGAAGAAATGTAAGGTAGGATAGCCCACTGAATTTAAGTGCAGACTAAAATGGATTTGGTCAACACTCAGTTGAACGTGTCACTGGTAAGGGCTGAAAAGATGAGGGCAATTTGGTTTGGCCTTTGTTGTTTGGGTGTTTTTTTTTTTTTAATGAAGACAGAACTGGTCCAAGAGTTTAGCATAAGAGAGTTAGCATCTTCCAAACAAAAAATGCCAGCCAGAATAGATGTTTGCCTCTTGCTAATGCAGCACTCTTCAAGCTGTTTTTTATCTCAGTTACTACAGACAGTAGATCTCAATGGACAGGCATAAAGATTTATAGCTACTGAAATTACTATTTCATAAAACTTTATCTCTCTACACAAAATACAAAAGCAAAGGTTTGACATCCTTCCTGGTTTTCTGATGCTGTATAAGTCTGCATGGATCATCAAGACTAAAAAAGAGACTGAAACTGCAGCAATCCCACAACAGTCCCAAGAGGCAAGTTTATGTGAGGTAATCCTGTGCAAGAAGCTCTTAAAAAAAAAAGCAGAAAGAACTTCCCAGAACACTCTTCTTCTCCATACAAAAAATCAAGAGATTTTAAACTTCTAATTACTAAAAATTCAACTCAAAATTGCTAACAGCTTTCATATACCTGGCAGAATACATCTTAGTATTTGTTGAATTCTAACATAAAAAAGCATTTACTTATTTTAAAGCTAAATACTTGGAAGCTGACAAGACCAGGATGCAGAGCAAGCTGTGCTTTTACTCACCAGCTCCAATAAGCCCAGAGTGTTACTTTGTCAACAACACAGGCCCAGATTTCTTAAATCTGAGGTGGAATTAAAAGGAATTAGCATGTTCAATTAAGAAAAAGAACCTGGTGTCATTGCTGCAGCTGGGAATGTGTGTATTTGGACAGCAGACTTCTCTAGCTTCTACAATTTATGCATCAGTGGTCAATAAGCTTACATGAAAAAATAAAATATATTAATGAGTAAAAATGTCCGTTTCTTACACTGCTGAATAAAGCACCCTCACTAACTGCATGTGCTCTTTGTAAGCAGGCAATGACATCTTGGCTGACACATCTGTGGTTCCCAACATCCTCTGAATCACAAGTGAAGCTCCAGCTCCTGCACAGCCCCAATATCCGGTGTTTGCAACAGGGCTGTGGGAGCAGACTAACAAGGGAGAAAGGCAAACAGCTGAGCAATGAATTCTCCTCTGATCCATACACACTGGGCCATTTGTATCATTCTGCTCACAGGACAAATCCAGGCTCTCCATCACTGAGCATCTCCAATTTTGTCTTGTGTTAGCGTGAATCTATTTCTCTTCCTCAACAGCAGCTTTGGGGACTTCCATTTCCTTATCCTTAAACATTCAGATATCCTGTTTGTGTTTCAGCTTCATAAAAATCAGTTCAGGATCTTTGCACTGCTGGTCCTTTATGGGCATGACCTCATTTTAGAAAGCATTGGAGAAGGCAAATATTAGAACTACACCTTGCCATGCCAACTTTCAACAAAACAGATGTTCATTAACCCACGCTGACTGTTCCTTACAGAACTTCTCCATTCCCTTGGTCTCTTTGCTCAGCAAGCAGCAGAGATGGTTTGCTGCCAGAACCACTAGTGGCTCAGTAAGCATTCCAGCTTTCCCACTCAGCATTCCGAGCAGAGGAATCAGCCACAGAGGGTTTTTTTCCTTTCCTCTGATTAACACACTCATATGAAAGTTTGCACATGGCAAGCACTGCACATATTTTGGTACGATAGGAAACATCTGGCAAGCAGAGGCTGAAGCGATGGAAATCGCCTTGTTGGCTCTACAGAAGACAAAACTAAAAAAGAGGCCACGAGGTGAGGACATTCCTGAAGTTAACACATTCAGCACAGCAAGAGAAAGCTGCAAAGTAAACTTGAACTGCCTGCTGTGACAACTCCAGAAGCTTTTTGCTGAGCCCAATGCAAATAACTGCTCTAACTTCCTAACAATGAATAATGGCAGTAATTGCCTAAGAACAGAAAGAGGGAGTCTCTCCATTGCTAGTAGCAGTACAGGAGCAGATATTCTGCACCAAAAAAAAAAAGATCCATCTAATTCTGTGTCTTGCCTAAGGGAGGTTGGTCCCAACACCAATGTTCTTAAAGAAGGATCGATGGAAAAAAAAAAAGCCCTACAGGTAAGAGCTTTCCTTAGAGAGAGAGAGAGAGCTAACCTGGTTATCAAATTTCCTTTGTGCAACTCCCCATCACTTTCAGCCAAAAATACCAACACCCACTGTACTCTCAGTGATCCCCTGGCTCCAATGCCTCTCTCTGACATGGAAAAATCACCACTACTGCTTGCACCAGAGCCTCTTAAAGGTCCAGCTCCCATTTCATAACCTTGGCCAATATCTGAGCTAGTAGTTCTATGACTAGGAAAAATTAATCCTTCAGCAAGAATAAAAAGGTGACCGCAGGAGGGGACTGTTAGTGAGACAGGATCAATTAAAATGGAGATTTTAATCCTTAAGAAATTGTCTCCTGTGGAGTTTAGAGAACAGCCTCTCCCAATGGCAGGCAGGATACAAGTGGGAAACATGGCTCAGCAAGCTGCCCTCCTATCCACAAGGGCTTAGCTGCTCTGAAGGAAATTTCTCCAAGAATTCTGCTGGCTAGTTATAATGGTGCTTTCAATACACAGTACTGCAAGAGCCTAGCCAAATAAAAGTAAGAATTGCCAGTCACAGGTGGTCTTTCTGAGCCTGGAGTAATCCTTTGGAAAGGATTATGGGCACACTGCATATCACTCCTACCAACACCAAGCACTTGTGGGCCATCCCCTCTGGTACAGCTCCTCGGAGTTAGTGAGGGTCCTCAGAAGGCTGGCAGTGCCCTGGAACCCTTCTAAGCCAAGCTGAAGAATCCATATGGTAGGATCTTTCTCATTCAATTAAACACAGGTGAAGTACAACTACATTTTTCCAGTTTCCATAGAAAAGCAGCACTGAAAGTGACACTTTGGCTCAGCTTTTCGCTCATTTCTGTTTTGCAGTCTAGTTTCTTCAGAGACAGCAGCCAGATCTAACATACTTAAGAGGAGTAGCCTCTTCTGAATCCTATCCAACCTGAAATACTGGCTTTGTTGGCCAGAGGCCCAGGTGAGGCTGTAACTGTGACACTACATGCAATACCTTGGCTTAACCTTTTCCCTCCCAAATTGCCAGATTGTATTTCAGCTATTTTGACATCTTAGCAACAAAGATCGCTTTATATAGAGCTTTTTATTTCACTTTCCATTTGAGCATGCCTAATGCACTGCTCTGCAGCCACTACCTCAGTGCAGCTCCTTCCAAGCTCTGAGTCAGAGGCTGTGTCTTGCAGGGCTCAGTCTCCCCAGAGGCCCCAGGGCAGAGGCTGCTGTGCCAAGTGCCTCCAGCCTGTGCTGGGGAGGGGCTCAGCAGCACCCTCACCTTTGGCCAGCTGCTCGCTCTGTTCCACCCTTCCTGACTCAGCCTCAAAGAACAGCCAAGGGAACAATGTCCCTTTCTTACTGTTTGTCCAAATAGGAGTCTGTAGGACTAGGCACTAACAGGATCCAGGTTCTTTGAACTGACTTATTTTTGGAGAGTCCTGCAACTTCATTGCAAGGTGTTTATAAACATTTCTTCAGCCATGCCACAGCTAACTGACTGGAAAAAAAAACCCAAAATAAGCTAAATTAAATATTCAAATAAATTCCTGGGACATATCAGCAGCTGGGTCCTCATTGTTGTGAAACTCATTGTCTTTAAACACAGCAGCTCTTGGGGAGTTTCTGTTCTTAGCTCCTTATTGGGGAAAACATTTTCTCCCCATTTTCAGGAAGAAATTTTAAGAAGGCTTCATCTGCCATAAAAAACCTCTTACAGTGATACATGTAATTCCTCATGCTAGCATTTTTAGAAGGCAACTTTTCTGAAGTTAAACGTTATGTTGGTTTTAAATATCACGAAAGCAAACAATGCACACGTATTCTGGGTAAATCTGGAAAAACAGAATTTGACCAAGCTGGACAAAGGTGCTCCTAAAGCTTTCTCTTTTCCTGTGCTTAGTACACACCAGATTGTATGACAATTTACAGTGTGAGACACCTTGGGAGGTCTCTGTTCCTTCTCCAGGCAGGATCACCAGCCATTAGGTCAGACCAAGTTGCTCAGGGCTTGATTCAGTCTGATCCTGGAACCCTCCATGGGCAGAGACTGCACGACCCCTCTGAGCTACTGCTTCACTCGGAGAAAATTCCCCCCTTGCACATACCCACAGAAATGTGCTTCTTCAACCACAGAAATTCTTCTTCTGACAATTTCCTCCCTTAGTTTCCTAACTGTCATAGAAACATACTCAGATCCCTGTTCTCATCTGACTCCTACTTGCCCCCTCATTTCCTTTGCTCACCCTTGACTTCTCACTTTCACCACACCATCTCCCACACTTTCCTGCTTTTTGCTTAGAAATGGTCCTGGGATTTCTTGCTCTTGTCCTCTCATCTGTTTCCTCATTAAATCTCAGCAATAAGAATGCCTGCAAGTGCATGCAAAGAAAAATCTCATGCCACCTTTCCTGCTTGAATTCCTCAGTGCAAGATGAAGGATGACCAGAACTTTTCTGCTCTGCAAGTAACTGCATCTACCAGAGTCTCTCCTTCCTCATTCCAAAGCATTCCCCATGGTAGCACAAAAATTCTCTCATAAGCAGATATGATGAATAGCAACTACCTTGCCTTCAGCTCCTGCCCTGGAGACTACCAGACACAGCAGTGCAGATGAAGCCACAGCTTCTACTGTGAGACAATACTGTGCCATGTGCTAACATCTACAGAACTTCAGGCAGATGGCAGATGTGGTCCAGCTGTGTAAACCATCCCTGAAGGAATTCCAGGTGAGTAGTAGCATGAGGAAAATCCTGACAGATTGCTTCCCCACCCAAGGGAAAAAGGATTTCAACAAAAACAAAAAAGATTACAGACTGGGATATCCCAGCTACCTTAAATCTGACTTGAGCAGTCAAGTCTTACTTCAGGTGACTCAGGGTTACTCAGCTATCAGGACAAATTATCAAATCAACCCTTTCACTCTGACACCAAGAAATAATGACACTCGTGACACTTCTTCCTGTTCACCTGCTTGCCAAACAACCTTGTTGATATCTTATTTTATATAACTTTTAAGGCATAGAATATTCTTGGGCATCTCCATTTTGTAGCAAAGGAAGGACTCCCTTTCTCTGAGCAGAGGGAAAAAAATAATGAACTGACCATAGTCCCATTCCTTGTCTCCTTTCACCACTGGGGTGGTGGTAGAGCTAAAAGAGAGGGAGGAGCAGGAGGAAGGTGTTTTTAAGGTTTTCTTTTACTTCTCATGATCCTGCTCTTGATATTGTTAATAATAAATTCAATTAATATCTCTAATTCATGCCTGTTTTGCCTGGGACAGTTCTTGGTGAGTGATGTCTCCTTATCCCAACTCATGAATCCTTCGTTTTATTTTCTCTCCCCTGTCCAGGTGTGGAGGGCAGTGGTAAAGAGGCTTTGGTGGGTGCCTGGCATCCAGCCAGGACCAACCCCCATACACTCAGGTATGACACAGCAATTACTTCTCAAAAACACAGGTAAGAAAGTAAGAAAAGTACTATCCCTGGGGCAATTGCCAGTACTTTTCTTCTTGATCATACTACAGTGGGGTTACCTGTTTATCTTTCCCTGGCAATGTGTTCTAATATTCCACTGTAAATTTTTTGGTTTATGTAACATGTAACACATTACTCAACTCCATCCCTTCATTCTGCTTCCAACAAAAGCCACTAGTAAACATGAAAGCAAAATATGTTAGAAATGGGGCAGAGGAGCCTTCAATTTCTGTCCGTTATCTGTTAGGGATTCAGCAGCTGGCTCTAGTGACCTGTCACAGATGATAAGCTGGTGGTTGGCTTCCTGCTCCAAGTCCTCTTCCTCATCCTCCTTTCCTGGACACAAAGACATGCTGGACCAGCCCCTCAGCTACCATGAGCTCATCCTGCCCCAAAGGGGCACCTTTCCTGGTGACTCCACTGAAACACACACTGCTTAGAGCCACATGTTCCTCAGACTGTGTTTATTTTTAAATAGCCCATAACCAATCAATCATTCTACAAACTGAATCAAGACCCTCCATGCCTTAAATCATAAAGCATACCCTCCACTAACTCCTGGAAAAATGCCCAGAAAGAAAACTAAAAGGCCTGAAAACATCAGACTTGCTTACTGCTGAAATCTGCTGCTTGTGTTCCTGCCTTAGCACTGCAGTGGGGCTGCTGGCCCAGTCCAGCAGAAGGAACAGTCCCCTAACCCACTGCACTTAGAGTGATTAGGTGGCTGTTCACACTAACACAAGCATACATAAACTTTCACACTTCAAGGAGTTGAACTAAAAAAGGAAACAAATGAATTTTCTTTCCTTCCAACCAATAACACAGTGATCACAAACAAGCAATGGCCATTGCCATTTCTCTGAGAAATTTCTGTGGGAGCAAAATTTTGTAAATACATCAAAACCATCAATGCACATTAACTTGAAAAATGTGATATTTTAAAGTCAATACATTGATTACGTGGACTGCTCTACAGTGCAGAGAAAGTAACTCCTATGTCCTATGATTGTTCTAGGAAGTAGAAGAGCTTCAGTGCAGGTAACACAAACTAATCTATGGAAAAGCAGTGTGAGCCAGGCCTATGCAATGCTGAGCCAAGAACTGGCAGTTCAGTGAGTCAGCCCAACAGCACTCCACAACCAGTGGCTCAAACTGGGGCAACTGCCAAAAACAGACGACAAAAAGTAGCAGGACACAGTGGCTCTGATCTCTGCACAAGGACAATGCAGAGAGAAAGGTAACTACAATGATGAAAGGAACAGGAGTTCATAAGGGGAGACCAACGGGGCTGAGATTTCCATCAGGAGCACACAAAGAGCACAGAAGATTGGAGGGATTAAAACTCAGATTAACAAAACTCACAAAGGCAATAAACACAAGCTGAATAAACAAGCAGCTCTCACCACGTGTAATTTGCCAAAGCCTATAACTGTAGGAGCAGGGGCTCCTGCAGAAACTAGCAGCAAACTGGGTTGGAGCAGATAAAACACTTTTTTACACTATGAGCAAGAAACTCACAGATCCTGCTACCAGCAGCAGCTGTGGAGGCGGCTGCATTCAGCAGGTTCAAAATGGGACCAAAGGCATGGAAAAACTGATGTGTAACCAGCAAATACAGGAGCAGGCAGGGATAGTCGTGGCCCCTGGGAGAATGCAGGAGGACTGGACCACAAAAGCATCCAGGCATGTAAACTTTCCTCAAAGTAGCCTTTGCTATTGCTCCCACAGGAGTTCAATTACTGGCCTAGATGGACTGTGGGTCTGACCAATTAGGGCATTTCTCATGTTACATTTATTCCCCCACACAAATCTCTTAGCTTTTATTGGATCCAAGGACAAGCAGAAGACTGAAATTCAGAACTTCAATTAGTGCACTCTTCTGGTATTCACACAAGCACAAGATCCTGAATGGATGTTACTTTCATTACCCATATTTCTGGATTATCTTTTTTTTCCATTGAAATGTGGGCTGTCTTTTGGGAGTCAGCCAGCTGCCTCCAAGAGACAATGCTGCTGAACTGCTGTCAGCTGCTGCACTGGAACACAATACCATCTGACAGACAAGAAAAACAATTCTTAACGTACTTACCATGAATGTGCCAGAGGTTAGCACCAGTGTTACTTGTGTGTGTTAGACAAGAAAGTGCTCTCTTATACAGCAATCAGCTTGGGAAAAGCTAAAAATAACATAATTGCAGAGTACTGTGCAGCCATCCTCCCTCATGTGAGCGTTTCTATATGTGAAGCTTATTTCAAAGTTATAAAAAGAGTATTTAAGAGAAATCAACCCATCAGCAAAAAAATCTGTCCTCTGCATAATGCCCAAAATTCTCCATTGATACACAGACAGCATCTTTCCCTGCTAGGGAGTGGAAATAATAAGGTAACTTGGAGAATAGGCCTGTATTACTAGAAATCATTTAATAGCAAAAAATTCATGGAGGCTTTACTTTGAAACTATTGCTTCCCACAAGACCAAACTTGGGAGATCACACCAGAATTAGAAAGTGCCTGCGTGACAAGTCTGAAATTGAGCCACATACCTTTCCTTCCTCAAAAGACTATTTTGATAGCAGACTTAGTTCAGCTTATTTACAGGTTTGCAGGTCACTTTTTAACTTGTCAAAACATATGCCAGGCATGTGTGCAGCAGCCAGATAACTTATAATTTAAGTAATTTCTGAAAACAACATGCAGAAACAAACATTTAATACAGATGATTATCACTTATACTTTGATTTTGGCTTCATACTACTATCTTTGCATCACTGTATTTAATTACACTCCACATTTCCTTCATGAGTCATCGTTGCATAACAAACCTGATAGCCACTTTATGGGTGTGTTGCAGGTTTGCACAATTAACTGAGTCTATTGGACTGGAAATGACGATTTGTATTAACTGAAAAGATCATGTGGCTGCAGAGTTTGTGGGTGTTGGTTTATTAGAATGGAAAGTGCCAATTAGAGAAGGAGAAAACAAAGACAAACTAATGATGTTTTAAAGAGAAGTACCTATGACTTCCTGGAAATGCTAAAGTTTATCTGGGATAGGATTCCCAGGTGCTAAATTACAAAGAAAATTATTCTTCCTCTGTTCATAAGCACACAGGAATGGCAAAGGAGGAAGCACGGGCAATGGAGGGGAACAAAACACAGAAAATCCCAGGAACAGGACAAGAGCTTCCATGCCAAGGCCACCAGCACCCTGCAGCCCCTGCCCAGCAAAGGCTGCTCAAGTTGGTCACACAAAATGCAGCAGGGACTCATTGGGGACCATCTGCTCTGCCCTGAACCCTAAAGATACTCACCAGATCCTAGGAGGAAGAGGTTTCCATCAACAAATACCAGCTCTCAAAACTGCAGTGACCCCACAGAGGATGGAAGAGAGTGCAGGCTCAAGACAACAACAATTTCTACACTTGTGGGTGTAGGGCTTTGGCCATGCAGGTGCAGCCTCACCACCCAGACCCTGCACCACTGCCCTCCCTGCAGAGCTATTTCCAACCATGAAACAAGAATATTTTCCTCCTCTCCATGCAGCAAATTCAGTTCAATCGTACTTTTCATAACTACTTTCAACAACTCCATCTCATTACCACAAATCATTACTAAAAATATAAACACCAGATGCCTCCAAACTGACTAAAGGTTATATATTCAACTAAGATACTCACATTTTGATTAACAATTAAAAGGTGATACTTATGACAGAATAAACACCATATAATTTAAGTAGCTAAAGATGTGCTAAAAACTCAAGTTATTTAGTTGTTCAAAATTCCCATTAAGTATTCTGCAATGTATTTAAACCCAAGAAATTTCATAAATTAATTATCTCTCATACATTTCTTAAATCTCAACACAGAAGTTAGTTCAGTCCAGTATTTGAAAAAAACACCCACAATTTATATAGTTCAATGTGGTAATTAAAGGAGGAAAAAGTATTTTTAGGTGGAATTTTTGGGAGGGGCTGAGGGGAGGGGTGGAGAAACATACAGAATCAGATTGTTCCCTTAATTTGTATTTTTATAATCTAAACACAATATTTTAAATACTTCCGAACAAATATTTAAAATAGCTATCAGCTATTTAATTCTAAGAGCCAAAATTCAGATATGTTGATTAACCTATTTTGCCAGCAAAATCATTAGGTTCTGTCAGGATTCACTTCTCAGAAAATTACTGTTTTATTAATAGGCACAAATCCATGCAGGTGAGTAGAGCATTAGGCTCTGGAATTAAAGATATCATTCATAAATAGATATTAAAACACATGTCAGATTTTGACGTGCCAAAACAACCCCAGCAGCAAGCTCACCAGCACTGTCTCAATTTGTTGGGGGTGTCTGTGGTACAGGATGAGTAGGGCAAATACAAACACACATCTCAAAATACAAATGCTCAGCAGACAGTTGTGTCCCCTTCCACATGCCCCACATAGGCAGAATCTTAAATACGAATAAAATTAACTTAATACTATTTGGGAATCAAGTTACCAAACTATTAATTTCTACAGTGATACGCTTAGAGCTCTTTACAAATACTGCTTCTGTATATACAGCTTTTCCACTGAAATTTCTGCTTCAGAATGAGAACCAGATGAGCTCTATTGCCACCATCCTTCCTGCTCAGTCGGCTCTTACCTCCCTGGCTCACCAAACCCACTCACTGTTCCACCTTCAAATCTTGTAAAATCTGTGGAATCTCCTTACCCTGCTTTAGAGGTCTCAAAAATACCCATGTGATACACAAGGCATCTCAAGCTTCCCTGGGTGATTTTTTTTTTAACAGCTTGCTATACTTCTAGAAGGCTGTCGCTTTTGTTTACTCTTTCTTCTGCAGAGATCACAAGGATGGATATTGATGATATTTTTGGGGGAATCCATTCAGTGGAGGTAGCTCAGGGTGCAGCTACAGTTCTGGGTGGCTACAGCACCAAGCAAGAGGTCGTGAACTGCTGACTCTTAACACAACAAAGGCGACTGTGGCCCAGCCAGGGGAGGGACACTCAGAGACAGCAGCACAACCCCTTGGCTTTTGCATGCTTAGACTGCAAGGGTATAAAAGCCCCTTTGTTTGGGGTCCCTTCTCAGAGGCACCATCTCAAGCTGTTATTTTGTTATTTAGTTATTTTGCCAAGATTAAATTATTTCATGGATCAGGATGTCTGAGACTCTGTTATGGGAAATGACTGTGGAAATGTGGGGGTGTAGCTGCAAAGGGGCCTTGATCCCTGCTCAGGTAGTGCGAGTGTGACTGCCAGAGTGGCTCCTGGATGGTCAGACAGGGACATTTCCTTAACATACTCTATAAATAAACTATTTTATCAAAAGAACATGGCATTCTTTTGAATGCCTATGGCATTTTATCTTTGATAGTTAAAAATGATAGAACAAGGCACAGAAAAAGGCACAGAGAAACAAAGAGCTGACTCCTACCACTGCTTACAGTCCCAGTGAAGCTTACTGTCTAATTATGACTGTAAAAGACTGATGACTTCTAGGCTTGCCAGTACAAAAACATAACAGTCACAGATGCCAGCAATATTTAGGAATTTTTCAAGAGTTCCTGTTTGGTCCTGAAAACAAGGCTGTAGTTGTTTTGGAGACACCTCTACCTGCAAAATACTGTGTGAATGCATCCAATAGTTGTCAGCCTTGCCTTAGCTTTGCCACAAAATCAACGTCTATGCACTGAGTGCAGTGAGATGACTATGCCAAAAAAAGCACACTGAGAAAGAAATAGCATAGTAGACAAAGGTTAACAACATGTCCTTGTGAAGGCTGAAAAGGACCTTCAGCGGTGCTGCAGACCCTAACACCACACATAGGTGGATTCCAAGAACTTCCCCCAAACTGTCATTATGCACAACGCTACAGCTGTGTGAAATACAACATTTCATTATGCCCTAAAGGGCATAAAAACACAACTGAGCCTGTCAGCTGTCAACAAGTCCTCTGGCTCTGCAAAGGAGGAGATGGGATGCACCAGAGTAGTTAAACGGGGATTTGAGTCAGCTCCTCCTTGATGTTCCCAGCATCCTGTTCCAGTGGGACATCTCTCGACACTGCCCTAAAAGCACACAATGCCCTAAAAACACACAATCTTAACGGATTAACTGAGCTCCGGGTATTTCACCAGACTAAAGCTTGGCTTCCTGATGACCAGTTTACATGCCCGAGAGCAAGAATGAACTCAGTTTGGGAGGACTGTGTAACAATGTCTCTGCAGCAGGAGGAAGGAGGTAACACTTCTGTGAGTTGTTCAAATATTACAGAATGATGGTAAAAAACAGATGTGGCTGTGGCCATTTCTGGGAAACACAAGTGTGAACAACCAGCTATTTTTAATTTATCGAGTTCCATTCCAGTCTAAGCTGCTACAGACTCTGTGTCAATATTTGTGTCCTTTTTTGATCTCTTCCCTCACTCAGCTTATGCTTATGTGCTGAAAAAGTCTGAGCACATGATTACCCCATTCAGGCAACGTGCCTTTGAAATGGCTTTTTAATCTAGACTCTCCACTCCCTGACAGACTGAATTTTGCAGTATGTCTGTATTCGCTGTCTAGACACTTGAATATGCTAACCTCTAATTTAGCCCTCCTTTACTGACCCATGAGTTTCCTCCCTTCTGTGGGTCTTCTGGCTAAACTGGAAATGCAAGACACTCATTCTGCCCTACACCTGGCTGGTGCAACTGCATTCATACAAATCTGACCAGTGAAGTATGCACATGTTCCTCATTCACAGCAACAAGGAATCCTTACACTTAAAAAGTTTTGTAGCACTCTCCTTACCCTATTCCTTTCTTTGTGGTCTCTAGACTTGAAGAACAGCATAGTCCTTTCCTGAAAGGATCCAGGATACAACTGCAGAGACAAGAGCCTGAGCTGAATCTTGTAAGCAGAAATAAATCATTGTATACCCAGTTATGTAAACAGAAAATGATGGAAAAGTCTGACTGAAATATAAAAAGGGAACGAAAAACACAGATGCATTCCAACAGCAGCTGTACTGCCCCAAATCCCAAGGTCACCTAATCAAATATTGCCCTAGCATGGGTTAAAAAAAGGAAACAAATGTTTAGGGCAGTGGGCAGCTTCCTTTCTCAGTTCCCAGCAGTCTGATACAAGGCACTTTTCCTAGAGCCTTAATGGATTGTTCTTTCATCAGGCCTTCTGTGACTAGTTTTTGAAGCAAGTAAAACTTCTGGTATTTGCAGCATTCAGACAGAGATGTAATCAAGGTACACAGACAAGAACTCACAAAAGCCATGCTGTATTTCCACTTTTAGATAGTATGTTTGCATCACAAACCACTTCCACATGCCTGAAGCATAAAAGATTTGCTATCTCTGTCAGCTTCAACAGATGGCTTAAGAGGCAAATTAGCATTATCCAATTGCTTTAAAGTCTTATATAGGGACAATCCAAACAAAGACTGAGTAATGGTCCCTGTTCAAAGCTGAATTTCAGCATCAGGTCTGTACAGTTGCACCGTATGTTACCCTTGTTATGCGAGTCTGCGCTGCTGATCTGTGAGTGCCTTAAACTCATTGTCTCTGCCCCTTCCCTACATTCCTCTATCCCACAGGACACCATACAGCATGCCCTGTACAGTAAGAATAGAAGTATAAAGGTTAACTCCTTGTAATTTGGGAGATATTTTTCCACTCATGTACCAGCACATCAGTTTACAGCCCCTGCACCAGCCTCTGACTTCTTGTCAGTTCAGTGAGACTACAGCAATTCTAATGTGTCCCCATATCTATTGTTTTTTTTCCCCTGGAACAAACATGCTTAAGTTGCTTTCCCTCAGTTTAGGGTGGTACATATTCAAAATTTAGGCAACTAAGAATTTTATTATCTACATAGTTTGTTTACATTTTCATGTCAGAGAGTACCACCAGAGTCCTTAACCTCAACGTTTGTATGTAGATCCACTCTGCCAGATTATCACAAAACAGAAGACAAGTACCTGAATAAGATAAAATGCAACTACATAAGGATTGCATAGCTTAGCTCCTACTGAGCACATCCTGATTCTGCTCGAGGCAAAGGCTGTGATTTTTAAGAAAGAGGTAAGAACCACATAACTCGTTTCTTTTAGAAGTCAGCATCCAAGCTAAGGCCAATGTCTTGAATTTTAATCTGTTGAATAATGACAGAATTCAGAACTTCTCATGACAGAGACTTATTCATAAACCACCTTCTGCACTGCATTTTGCTAGGTTTGCTTGTCCCAGGAAATGTCTTACTTAAAGGGTCATAAAGGCAACATTTGAAATACCTTGTGACACATGATCTTGGCTTTGCAGAAGGACCTCTGGAGGTGCAGCAGTAATATATCCATACCACCCTCACTCACATAACTAGTAATGCAAAAACTAACACCACAGCATCCAACTTGCACTTTGTTTACCTCTCTTCAGGAAAGCTTTTCCTCTGATGACTGACCACAATTACCTTTTCTAGTCATTAACAAGGCCAAAAAGAAAAGTGTCTAAGCTACTCATTCCCTTTCAGGCAACCAGACAGGAGGCATGCTTACCATAGAGCATGGAAAAAAGCCCCCAAGCTTCCTGCTGAAGAGCATCTACCACAAATAAGTACGATTAAGCAATAATACAGAGCAGCAGCTACTGTAAAAAAAAAAGTTGTTTATGGAAGGTGGCTTAAAAAAATAAATCACAACAATCTAAAGAATGACTGTACAGGAGCTTTATCTAACATTCTATATTAAAATACACTTCTATTATTTTCCACTAAGTCTTTCAGTATTAAGGTTTTTGTAATTTTCTAGCTTCCTAAAATAATTTTTCCTTTTGTTTCTCCAGCTGCTGCTTTTCATGTATGCCTTTCTCCTCTCAAAACAAACAGAAGGAGCAACTGAAATTTTAAGTGTTGAAAACATGAAATATGAAGGGGACTGAGATCATTGGAAAGGTATAAGCCGCAAAGCAAGCTAGAAACAGGACAACTGATCAAAGGACATTGAGTATCTCTGGGATTCCCTCTGCAAAGAGAATCCTCGAATGAAAGGGAATATCATGAATGAAAGTTCACTATATTCTTTTTCTCATAGAATTCAGACATTTCATTTATTAAATACTGAAAAGTCTGCAATCCATCTCCAAACCTGCTACAGGAGAGGTTTAAGGCCTCTCACAATACTAACTGAGCTGTTGTTTTTAGCAGACTTATTATTAGTATTGATGACCCATAGTGTTGAAGACTACTTAGGAGTTAGTCTTCAGGGCACTTAGCAAATTAAAAACCATGGTTTACACATGCCTACAGAACTATGAGGTGGTTGCAAAGAAAGGAGAGAAATGGGAATATAACTGTTGGTGCAGAATTCAATTTCCTCTGTCTTCAAGTCAGCACAGAAACTATTGCAAATGACACCATTACTAAACACTTTTATTCAATAGAACAATCAGAAACTTAAGGCATGAAGTTTTAGTGAAAAAAGGCCATAGGTAAACTTATTTAACAGTAAGAGACAAAAATTCCATACAATTACATGCACATGAACTAACTCCAAAATTATCTAACAAAATAAAACCAGGCCTGCTGGTAGAAGTACAGAAGCCATAGGGTAACACCTGTAAGGAATACCAGAAAGACCTTCTCCTGGATCAAGGATTCTCAGGTATAAACAAGTAAAGAAGCCAAACATCTATTATTCTTCATGTTCCACTACAGAGGCATTACAGGAGTTTGTCCTACTGAAGTCATGTCGACACTGTGAAAACCTGTGAAAAACATTTAAAGACAAGTTTGTCCTTTGTATCCATTCATTACAACATTTAGGGCTGTTTGCATATCAGTCAGTATGTGCATCAACACACCAGAATTTAAAAAATAAAAAGAGGGGGAAAAAGGGAAAAAAAGAAAAGAAAAAAAATATTACTTTCTCCTCATGCAACCAGGAAAATGTAAACTTGAGATAACTCATGTTGCAGGGCCAGCTTATCCACAGAAATAATTAGTCACGGTCTTCAAGTCCAGAACAATAGAAGTACAGCAAATACTTGGAAGCAGTCTTTGAGCACGTACAGTTCAGCACAAGCCACTGCCACCAGAACACAAACATCCTGCAGTCTCTTACACCACTTCATCAAAATCACAAACCCACGCTCTGCTCCCCTCCTTCCTTTTAATGGCTTCTGCTTTCCCTTATATTTTAATTTTCTCTGGCCTGCATAACATGTCCATTCAACTTCAGAGAATCTCGCCAGCATTTTTCACATCATGCACTGAAATCAAGAATTCTTCTTTATTAAAATATCAGTAACTATTCCAGTTCAAAGAGTATAGACAGAAGACACATTTTGTTAATCCTACTGTTAGCACCTCTCAATGCTGGGAGTTTCAAGAGTCCCACAGTGGTATTTCTTTCTCCAAGAAATTATTGCAGTGTACAGCAAAACTGATCAAAAGCCTGATTCTTACTGTTTATGCTGTAATGAACAGGATCGCTTGTAAATGCTCTCAGAAATCTTTAAACAGCGGCTTTCACCAAGAATCCTCCTTTTCTGACCACTGTGATTTATTTACCACCACAAATCTATGTTTAGACACAAAATATTGCCACATCTGTGCCAGCCTACCCGTATTTTCTCAAGACACCAAATAAATCATTACACATGAAGATGGATTTATTTCAACACAAATATGCCTGAAAAAAGAAAACTGACATTCAGAGGACCAGGTTTGGTGTTTTCTTTCCTTCTGGTAATACTGAAGGATAGAGATTCCCTGTGACTGTAAAATGCTCATCACACGCGCGGGCAAGGCTGGCCGCACCTCACCGCCCGGACGAGAGAAAACCATGAGGCACAGATGGGGAGAAACACGGGGAGCCACGGCCGCCGCCGCCTCCCTCCCGGCCCGGGCCCCGCGCCCCGGGCCCGCCCGCCAGGGAGCCGGGCCGGGACACCGAGCGCTCCCTGCTGCCGGTGAGGAACGGCTCCGAGCCCGGGGAAGGCGGAAGGACGCTCCTTGCAGAGATGGGCAGTGAGGTGCCCTGACAGCAGCGCGGACACGACCGCGATAGGCCACGGGGGGGAACAGAACGAGTGACTGCCGCCCCAGGAAACGGGAACGCGGGGACAGAAGCCGGGGACAGCAGGCAGCTGCCCTGAGGGATCAGCGCACCGGCCAGGGAACGCCAAGCAGAGGGCTATGGCAGATAGCCGAGCGCTGGAGAACCGAGCAGCAGCGCCTCAGCATCCCCTGGCCGGGCAGTGCCTCCCCACTGCTGTGAGCGGCCGAGCGCGAGCTCCTCAGCTCGCCGCGGTTCTTCACTCCCGCCTGGCGAGCGCCGCCCTCACTGAGCCCGGAGGCAGCCAGTGCCGCAGGCCGGGGCGGAGAGGACTGCCAAGGCGGAGGCGGTGCCGCCCAGAGGGCGCCCCGGGGGCCGTTCCCGCTGGCGGGCGCGGAGCAGCGGCAGCACCGCCTGCGCCCAGGCACCCGCCGGGAAACTCTCCGGCCTCCCGCGCCCGGCGGAACCGGAAGTCACCACAACGCCCTCACGGGCGCGCGCCCCCGCCCGTTTAAGGCCTCCCGTGACGAGCGCGGAGCGCGGGGGCGGGGCGGGGCCACCCGCGGTCCCGCCCCCCTCCATAAGAGCGGCGGCCGGCGCGCGCCGCGGCAGTGACCGGCGCTGGGGCGGCGCATGCGTGCGGCGCCGGCGGCCGCGCGGAGCTGCGCGACACTGTCGGGGTGAGTGACGGCCCCGGCGGCACCTCCCGCGCCCCTTGCGGCCATGGCGGCCCCCGGGCCCGCGCGGCGCACCACGGCTGTGCCCGCCCGCGGCTCGGGGCCGTCCCGCCCCTGCTGCACCGGGCCCCGCTGCTGGGGAAAGAAGCGGGGGCCGGCGGATCGGGCGGCACACGCGAGTCGGTCGGGCCGCGGCGCCGGGGTTGGCCGAGCCCGTGGCTCGGAGCCGCGGCGTGGCCCACGCCGGCGGGCGCGAGGGGTGGCGGCGCGCGCCGGGAGGAGCCGGGAGCGCGTTTTGTGCCGTGGTGCTGAGGGGAGTGGGGGGGCAGCAGGGCCGGACCCGCCGCGGCTCCGCTCGCCCCGCGGCTGGCGGGGGATCTCGGTGCGACACTCGCCCCGCTCGGTGCGGCCGGAGTCCCTCTAAGTGGGACGGGGACCTGCCCGGGGTCAGCGGAGCCCGTAGCCACGTTCTTGGAAATCAGCGTGGCGTGCCACGCGTTTTCTTCCTGACCCGAAACAGTATCCGTGTTCTCTCACTGGCTGCCGAGCTGCTACTCTCGCTCCTGTGAGTAAACAAGAGACCGCACTGTGGGCTCAGGCTCTGCGCTTCGCACTCTAATTTAGGCTGGCTTAATTTAGAATAAACGTTTCTTTGTGACTTAATACCTCATTACGCACTTATCCTCGATTTTCTAAAATAGCCAGTCTGTGGTGGTTAAATCTGGAGCCATCGCTGTATCCTTCAGTATTGACAGCGGAGCCTGTGACAGCAGAGCGAGCAGGCCGGGCACTCGGAGACTTCAGTGGTCTCCTGTCACTGGAGCACTGACCAAGGGCTCTGTGCAGTATTCTGAAGTAAGAAGCAAAAAAACTATGGTGCTTGATCCAAAGATAACAGTACCTCATTACATATTAACTGGATGGGAAAGGCTCTGGGGGCAAGGTCTCTGGTCATTTTGGGAATACCTGAATCTTTGTTGTACTGGAACGGCAGGTGAATGATGCCTCTACATCACAAATGCATTCGTGAATTGCACTTATAATCCAGTTAAACTGCTCAATTCGCCTGTATTATTCACTCAATTTACTTCATGCATAAACTTAGTTTTCTTTCCTTAGCAATTTACCTATATGGGATAATTTTCTGATTTTTTTTGGTTTGTTTTTTAAATAGAAACCTACCTGTTGAGTTGGGGGGGCATATGTTCTTGGTGAAGCCCTATGTCTGCCATGCTCTGCTAGTACAGGATTTATTTCAGAGAAAAACAGTTCCAGTTCTCTGTAGTAGGAAAAAGAATTAAAACTTATCACAGTGTGTCTAACACTATGGTTATGAGTCTGAGTCAGCTAGAAAGGAATTTTTATTTCCTGAATGTAAGCTGTCTATATTCACATTAAAATTTTCAGGAGGGTGAAGTACCATACCTTAAGCATGCATCTGAAATCTGACAAGCAGAGGCAAGGCAATTGTCTTGCTATTTAATTATTAGTTTTCTACTGGCAATTTACAGGTTACTCCCATTTGCTATGTAGGACTGTGAAATGGTAGCCCGAATTTTAACTGAACTTAAACTCCTTGATGAACTGTGGTTCTTTGAATATATTCCAGATAGCTAACTGTTACAATCTAAATACAGAGTTTGTCTGCTGTTCAGTTGATTTGTCTGTTGTATACCTATAAGGATTAGTTTTATTTGCAAGTACCCATGATTTGACTGTTTAGTGATCACATTCTTAAATTCTTGACCACAGAATGGTCCATTTCTGGTTGGCAGAATGTGTAGAAAAATATCTCAAAGTTAAGAATGTAATTCATTATACAGTAACTGTAAAGAATATAATTTCTCTAAATGGAGATACCTTCTGAGGCCTGTATCTGAGCATGCTTTGGCCTGTGACTCAGGAATACTGAACTGCACTGTAGAGGTTTGGTGCATAATAAAGAAGATCTAATTATTTATTAAGTGAATAGATTTAAACTAACCTTCTCATGAGGCTGTTTATGCTAAGTGTTGGTTACTCAGCATTCATCTAGCTGCAAAGACATAAGTACTTGAGGGATAAGAACTAGAGAAACAGAATTTTTAACATTTTTTAAAAAGTATTTGGAGTTCCGGACAGTATATTAACAGCACTTAGTTTTTTAAAGTCCAGTACTTGGAAATCTGAAATACTTAAAAGGGGTGCCTCTATCTCAGGTACTTATGTTAAATAGAAAGTCAGAGGAGAAAAAGGAAATTACATCACATTGTCAAATAAGGAACAGCTAGCTGGAGTAGATGACTTGTAGTGCAAAAATGTGCCCCTCCTCCTGTGAATTGCTTCTGAGATTTGTTAAAGATAATGTGGTGGCAAGGTGAGCAAAAATAGGTTGTGGATTTAAGGTAGACACATTTCTTCCCCTCCCAAAAGGGGTAAGCAGGTCTTATTTTTTTCCTTCCCCTCTTTCCCATTTCTTACAAGAAGTATGTAAGCTCCTTGTCAAGAGTGCTGCCTTTATAAAACCTGCACAGGCATTCAGAAATCTGTACAGCAAGTTGCTGTGTTCCATACCCATTTAGTGAAACATTCTAGAGCATGCTTTGGTCTACTGTGCATACCAGAAAGGTTTTCTTTGTTATGAACTTAAGTTGCCTCAAATATTTGATTGCACTGGGGCTGGGAGAACAGGGAACAGAGTAATAAGATTCTGTGTGTGATTAGTGATAGGTAATAGGCTGAGCTAAAATATATGCAAATGCTTCTTAGTTTCTAAAAAGAACATTACTGTTGTTATAACACAAATGTTTATTAATATGTATCTGTGTGAAAACTGTATTTGGGGGTATTTGCTGTAATACAACTTAGTGCAATAATCTTTCCACAGTTCAAAGCATGTAGACACGCTGCTGTTTATGGATACATTGGACTATTTTCAGCTTACACATAACCATCCTGTTAACGTCTGAAGGTATATTTGGCTTTGTAAAAAAAAAATTAAAAATCAATCTCCAGTACATGCTATTATTGATATTTGTTAATACAAGCAGACCTGGATGATTACAAAGTTCCTTTGCACTGTTACCTTGCCTTTCAGGGAAGAGTGTCAGTAGCTTCCTAATGCACCAGCAAATCTTCGAGTTGCCTTGGCTTGTAAAAGCCCTGTAGAAATTACCAGCCATGCTTTTAGTTTGTACTCCATTTCTTTTGAATAACACAAACTGTAACATCTTCAAAAGTGCTTCGATCTTCCTAAATGCCATAAACTGTGCCTAAGTAGGTCAGAGAAGCAGAGTAACTGAAAGCCCATTCTGTGCAAATGAACAGCACACAAATGTGAGATCAAGAACTTCATTACTGCATAGTGTCCATTTTCTTCAGCAAATATAGTTTGATGTTCTTTATGGCTAAGTTTAGAGCCTTAAACTTCTAAAGAGGCAGAATTGAGACAACAGTTAACAATGAAAACTGTTGATGTTTATATCTTCATGGCTGACTTTTGTAAATTTTTTTAAACCTATTACTAGAATATAATATGTACTGCTCAGCTTTAGTAAGAGCATGCTGTCAAAATACAAACTTTATATTCAATTACTGTTCTCATGTCTCCCAATTAAGATACTGTCTTCAAACAAGCTTATGCATGTTTTAAAATACAAGCACCATTTCTCTAGACTCCACTGAAAAAGTAACTAGGTGTTTTAGTGAAAGCACTACCTATCTTGATATCCTAGCTTAAGGCACAGAGGACAGTTTCATAACTCTCTGAAATGTCAAGGCAGATCACCTGTGAATTTGCAAAGAGGTCACTGATGAATGAAGCAAGTTTTATGGCTATACAAATTGTGCTTTATTTTTAAAAAATAAAGACTGATTGAAACAAGTGAAAATTACCTTTTCCTAGGATATGTAAATATTTAAGTCTGTTTCAGATGTTGAGCTTAGCATTCCAGAGAGATTTCAGAGAGGTGATTGTGCAACTATCAGTCTTGAGAGCTGAGATTTAGACAGCATTCAGAAAGCTGACACAGTAATTACTAGTAGTGGTTTAGGCGTGGGATTTGGTGGAGGTTGGGCTTCTTAACAAGCCCTGCAAGGGTTGTATGTTATCACAGCTAGCATGTTACATGTGCTCTCAAACTACAGCAATTGTTCCCCCTCCTCTCATTTTTCTATCATAATCAATGTCTCATGGTCCTGTCAGATCTTGTACACACACTGAGGTGGAGTACAATCATTTGCTGACTAATCAGTGTTCTGTACCAGCACTTTTTAAACTTGTGACTTGCATTTGACTTCAGAAATATTGAAATGGATAGCAGGCATTAGCCTTAAGCTCTCTTAATTAATTTTCTTTCTTTTGTAGATTTGTTGCTATAGGATAGGATCCGTGAGGCACAAAAAAGTCACTCTTTGATACAGTGTGAGCTGATAAGAGAGATGTTTTATTTGGAAATTATGTTGATATGAAGTAATTTTAGAATTGGTGCTATATGTGCACTGTGCTGCTTAAGTCATTTTGACAAATGGGTATCTCTAGTGTTCTGCTCCCCTGAAGACAGTGGTTCTGCCTGCACTCACAGGACTGTTGCTTCCTGGGGCACTGTGTTTTTATTTAATTTTGCTATGAAATATCTGCAGCTCCTGTTATTGGGAAGGGTCCAACTGGACTGTGTTATGCAAAAACTTCCAGGGTTAAGCTAGCTTTTTAAGGAGGTTGTCTGAAGAGAACATGGCCTTTACTAAAATGAGGAGGGCTGAATGAAGTAGGACTGTGTTGCAGTACATAGAACTCTGGTTTAGCTCTCATTCCCTTCTATTAAAGTCTCCTGTCTAGAGTTATTCTGAAATGCCTGCCTAAAATATATTGGGTATCTGGAAGTGAGTAAAACAATCCCAGTCATGACTGAGAAAACCATCACAGTCCTAAAGAGAATGGGATTAGGTCTCACATCATAAACATACATATGGTCAGAAGCTACTGCTTTCTTAAGGTGATCAATGCTGGACCCAACTCAAAATTAAAAGAGCACAGCAGAGTTGTTCTTTATCAAACAATTGTTTATAAATTGCAAATAGTGATGCTGGATTGCAAACTAATCCTGGGGCACCTGGTTTACAGTCCTGCTTAGGAGTCTGCCCATCCCTCCCGCTGCAGACAAGTAGAATGGATCGTTCCTCCTAAAGGAGAAGGAAGATTACACATCTGCACAGAATGCCTGGCTTTGGGCACATTTACCATCAGCATAAGCTACTACCTGTGTCTGTACTACATTTCTTGCAGTACCAGGGGTACTGTGAAGGAGTTTTCTTGCCATGTTTGCTGAGCCCTGATGCAGCTGGCCCTCAGTTGTTGGTTGACTTTTCTTTAGATGGAATTCTTTTGGTGGAGGGATATGGACAAATTTACATTTATATTATATGCTCATAGTATTGATTCTCAGGAGAGATGCAAATTAAACTGTTTTGCATAGGGTTTGGTAGGATTTTTATGGGTTTTTTTAAACAGACTATATTGCACTTGCTGAATGTAAGATATTTGTGTAAATGAAGCAGAGACCCAGAGAACATCTTTTTTTATAGTCTTGGACCTAATTTCTCCTGCCTTCAGAATGCTGACTAATTTTACATTGCCCCTTCCCCTCCCTGATTAATTTCCTAAACAAAGTCCCTTGAGTCAATTTCTTCCGTAGACTGTGATTACTTACTCAATATAAAGCAATTGCCAAAGTATTTTTTCCTGCCATAAATGGGCTGGATAAAGCCTTCTTCACACATTCGAATTAGCTTTGAATGCAACAGGCCAGTTTCAGCTGAGATTATTTCAAATCACTAGATTTCCAATTTGTTTGAAATAACTAGAAGAGTTGACACTGTTTTAAAGTATCTTAATGTTTAAGTTAGTTAAAAATAGTTGCTGTTTTATGTAAAGTAAGTTTTAGAATTTTAATTCAAGTAGTCAATAATTCTGTTTATTGGAGCAAAGGCTATGGAAGATAATACTTAACAGCAGATTAGGCTGATACATGTTGGCTACACTGGAAACTAAAATCTTTTAGTAGAAAGATACAACTGAAGACAGCTACTGGAAGGATAGATTGTTCTCGAAAACTTTTCTAAAAACTTTTTTTGCATGAATAGCTAGTAGTTTATGTTCAAGAAGTGAAGTTGTGGGAAACACAACTGCGATATATCAATATCTTAACATATTTTTTTTCTATGCAGTGTAGCTCTCTAAGAGAACTTACCTGTTTTGTACTTTAATTTTGCAGTCAGACTCAAAACAAGAAGTTTGGTCAAGTTTTCCAGTTGGCAAGTATTAGGACAGGAGCCCTTTCTATTAAATATCTCTCTACAGAAATATTTAATTCCTTGAATACTAAAATTTCAGATGAGACATGGAATGTCAGGTTCGCATTTGTGATATTTATGTCCTCTCTCTTGAAGGGAATGAAAACTGCAGGAAACTTGCCAAGTCCTGAATATCAAGGGTTGTGAGACATCCTCAGAGAACACTGCACAATGTCAACTGCAGGAGTTGCTGCTCAGGAGATGAGAGTCCCCTTAAAAACCGGATTTCTTCACACCAGTCAAGGCATGGGCAGTCTGAAAACCTGCTGGGGTACCCATAGTGGATTTGAAAAGTGAGTGAGGCTACAATTTATCAATTGCATCTTCAAATCTATGAAATGAATGTTATGAATACTTGTGCCAGTACACACCTATGGTTCATTTACAGTGAAGGTATTTTTTTCCTTTTTTTTTTTTAGTACTTTCTTTAATGTGGACCCTATAGCAGTGACGTATAACTTAAACCCATCAAGCGAGCAACATTTGCCATCCATTGGTAAGTCCAAAGTCTGACACAGACGTGTTAGGAAGTGTCAGGGATTTGTCTCGGGAAAAACCCCGCGGGCCTCGCTGACACCAACGCCCTCCCGGCTGGCCCGCGCTGCCCCCTGCTGGCAGCTCAGCAAAGTGCT
Source organism: Sturnus vulgaris (assembly GCF_052056855.1). NCBI lineage: Eukaryota > Metazoa > Chordata > Aves > Passeriformes > Sturnidae > Sturnus > Sturnus vulgaris. Next base: position 4,209,806 of record NC_142267.1, on the reverse strand, counting down.
CCTGTTCGGCTCCAAACCCTCCTGAAGAACATGCTCGAGTTAACCAAAAACACACACACACACCCCTCCCATTCGCCTGGTACATAGGAGGCCTCTAAGTTGCCATTACACTTTTGAAGGAAAAAATATATGGTAAAAAAAAAGCACTTGTTCTGTTGTAGTCTTATGCTGGGATCTTTGTAGCTCTCTTGTTTATGCTTGGGATCTCTTGAACTATCTCATTTAATTGGAGCACTGGTCTAGAACAGCAAGATAATCTGCTACTATCTTAAATTAAATGCATGAATCCATGACCAGATGAGATCTGTAATAACTTCATTTAACTACCTGCAGACATTAAACAGACATTACTTACTGTTGCATTAGAAGGAATTGAATATGCAGTGGCAGAGTCATGTGCTGGAATGTTAGAAAAGTGTCTCTAAGAATTTCTCACCTTTTTAGGGCACTCTTCCACCCAGGCTTCCATGAATGACCACATTGCTGGAAGTTGCATCCAAGTCCCATCTCAGAAACCCAGTCCACCTCCTGTAAGTCCCAAAAACGAACGGCCAATTTCAAGGTACGACGACCATCTCGTTCCTGGCTTTAGTAAACTGTCATTAACCATGGGCTGTGTTTCTGAAGAAACACCTCCTCACATGCCAATAAAAAATGGACCAATTCCATTTCTGTCTGCATCTTCTAGTGATCGCAGCTGCAGGCCACTGCCCCCTCTGCCTATATCTGAAGACTTTACTCCAGATGAGGTTGACAAAGAGGTAGAATTCCTGACTAGCTCAGATACTGACTTTTTGTTAGAAGATTATGAACTTCCTTCTTTTAAATCCAGTGCTCCAAGCCGTCGGAGCTTTAGGGGCTGTGGACAAATCAACTATGCGTATTTCGATACTCCCACAGGACCAAAACCAGAAGATGCCAACCCTTCACAAAGCCTGAATGTGTACATATCCAGTATTTATCCTCCTCCACAGCAGCTGCACCGACGCCTGAGAAGGTCCCATTCTGGGCCAGCTGGATCTCTCAATAAACCCATAGTAAGATTAACTGGACACTTAAACAGGTCATCTCCAACTTCTGATGAAGATAAACCAGAGATCCCACCAAGGGTGCCCATTCCCCCACGGGCTCTCAAACCAGACTACAGAAGGTGGTCAGCAGAAGTGGCTTCCAGTGCGTACAGCGATGAGGACCGGCCTCCCAAAGTGCCCCCCCGAGAACCTTTGTCACGAAGCAATTCCCGCACCCCCAGTCCCAAAAGCCTTCCATCATACCTCAACGGGGTTATGCCCCCCACCCAGAGCTTTGCACCTGATCCTAAGTATGTCAGCAGCAAAGCTCTACAAAGACAACATAGTGAAGGATCTTCCAACAGGGTCCCCTGCATTCTTCCAATTATTGAAAATGGTAAGAAGGCCAGTTCAACGCACTACTATCTGCTACCAGAGAGACCTCCATATTTGGACAAGTATGAGAAATTCTTCAGAGAAGCAGAGGAGAGGAGTTCTAACACTGAGGTTCAGTCCTGGTCTGGTGACTGCACAGCCACCTCAGCCCCAATAAAACTGGACTCGAAACCCAGAATGGACATAGGTGGTCCCCTGAAACGAAAACACCTGTCCTATGTGGTTTCCCCTTAGTGTCTGGGAGCACAGTCTCAGCTCAGTTGTTGGGGATGGAGCTGAACTTTATAATGTTACAAAGTTCTTATGGTTCACAGACAATGAAGTAGGAGCAGTTTGTCCTCTGAGAACTGAAAAGTGGATGGTAAAGTCCTCTTATGCTGCATATATTTGATATGTTTCTTAAGACTTTTTTTGTCTTGGTATGTAAGCTGAAAACCTACAAAGATTCCACAGAAACATGGAGGGATAGTAGTCACAGTTGGCCAGTTGTATGCTACCTAGATGAACATGTTTGGTAGTCAACATTATTAAAAAAATCTAAAAATCAGTCTTTACTTAAGAGTCACTTATAAAGCAGACAACAGACCAAGTAATGCAGTACGGTTTTTGTATCAGCTATTTTCCAAAATTTCTTTTACACAGTAATTGTACTGAGAACAGACTGTCCTGTTTTACTAGCATATGTCTGATAAGGTAAATGTGAGATCTGATACCCACTTCAAGACTTGGCAGGCATATTGGAAGTGCATTTTGAAAGACTAATCTATCTTACAAATTAATTTGATGCTAGTAGACTTTTAAAGTGAGTTAGATTTTGTGAATTCAGTTGCTAGACACATTTGGCTCAATTTTGCAGTTTTTCCTAGAAGAGACTTGGACCAGCTATTGCTAAGCCTCTGCTGCTGCTCTTTTCCTGCTGGATCCTAGAAATGTGTGAATGTGTCCTGAGCAGCCACAGGGTTGCTATTAGGTAGGCAGTAACAACTATGTGCTCACCTAGAGTCTGAAATGATGACTGTATTAAATACAGAAACACAGCACAAGCTGGTCTTGTGTTCTGGTTTCTGTTCAGTATTTTAGGGGAGGAGGAGGAGGATGGTATGAGGAAAAAAACATGATTCCATTTATGAACAGTGTCAGTCCCATCTCTTGCTGCTTCAGATGCTGCTTCTTGCTGTTTAATTTTTCCTCACTGTGCCTCAGCCATTCACTGAAGTTCACTGAGGTGTCACCTTAGCAGTTTCTTGTGCTCAGTTTGGTTACATTTATCCTCTTACAGATAAGCACAAGAGAAAGGGTGCTCATTAGCAGGGGTACAGAAGATGAATGTGTTCCTCCTAACAGAAGTAAACAAGGTGTTTACAGTTTAAACTGCTGAATGAGATGTTTGAGCTATTTTAAAGCTTACTTTTTATTTGTTTTAGTACAAACTAAATGAAGGTGAAATACATGCTATAGAAATGCACTGATATTTCTGCATTGTGTACAGTATTGAATAAAAATAATTCACTTTGTATTTTGAATATTGTCATGTCTTGAGTTTAATAAAGTTATAAAATATTTATGATACATTTTGGTTTTTGCTTTATTGAATAGTGCACGCAATTGCATTTTACTTCTTTATTTACTGGAAAGTTCAAAGTTAATAATGTTAAATGTGCAACAGATGTTGAATTCAGCTCGCATTTAATTCAAGTTAAGATTTCTGCAGAAGTGTTCAATAACTCACATTACCCACCACTAATTTTAATTCCACCCTACTACCTCGTAGCATAGGATCTATAGTTTTGTGCTGACAGTAAAACATCCTGTAAGATTAAGTTATCTGGCCTAACATTATTAATGATTTTGTTTTTTTCTAGAGTCACCTGTAGCATGTTAGCCACCACTGTACAGAAAGGAGAGGGCAGTAATATTCCTGTCTCTAATTTCTCACCTGGTTAAAAAAAAGCATGGTTTAGAGGGGAAAGAAATTGTGAATACTTATTACAAAGCAAGTGTGTTTCAGCATAGTATTCAAGCCTTGGATAAGGTTACTGAAGATAGAAAGCATCACACAACTTTGATCCTCTGGCTGTGTATGCAGGCAAATACCTGCCTTGATCTGGCAGTGTGGTCTGTCAGAGGGCTTATTTCAGAATAAAACAGGGTACCATCCTTGGAATTGTACTGGATGTGAGAAATGTCAGAGATAGTTTTTCAGTAATGCCCAATCCCTTGGCTCTTATACCGTGGAGGATTGCTAAGATTCATGTAGGAAGGTGTTTAAACACCTACTGCTGTGCCATGGCACTAAGAGCCCATGCAGATCAGCTTCAAAACATAAACAAGTTACCTAATCCTGTGCAAGGCTGTCACCTCATATTCAGCCTACTGAAAGCTCTGCTTTCCCTCCACCCCCTGGAATTTTCTAAGATGAAGAAGTAAAATCTATCCTTAAAACTGCTCCTATTCAAGGGGAAGGCTGCAACTCTAGGAGCCCAAAATAATGTAAACTCTCAGTACACCATCACTGCTGCAGCAAACAGATTGACACTGGCAAACTGCAGCTCTTCCCTTGCTGACTGTTAGAGCTGGCACAGACTCAGTAGTTGTCACTGTAATAGAACTCCATCTAAGCCCAAGTAAATTCCCTACAAATCTCTCCCAGCTTTTGCCTCAGGTCTCACTCCATTCCCGATATTCCACATTTTTAGCTTAAATAAATCTGGTATAAAATAGGGTATTTGTTACAGTACCTCCAGCCCTGCCTTCCAGCACATATTTTCACTTCTGTTAGCAGCAGAGGTGCCCAAAAAAACCAGCTAATATAGCAGCAGGTTTTTTACCTGAGCTGCTTCTGCATACAAGCTATTATCCCATTTACAGTGCTGAAAAACTTAAAACCATTATAGAACTTGTGCTTTTGAATGGTCTTACATAACCTTTTCTGAATTTCCTAATTCCTAAGACTTAACCTAACCTCCAGGTGTTTTTCTCCTAGGGAAAAAAAACCTGCGTACTCCTTTGCTGAGGGTATTGGTACTGGCTACTTAGTCCTGAGTATTAAAAAAAAAAGTCACTGCAGTGATGTTAGCTTTCCTATTATGAGCTGTGTGTCAGCTGAATTACAGCACGATGTTAACAAGTTAACATTTCAGAAGTTCCACCTGACAAAAGCAGGTGGAAGCCTTGCATATATTCTTAGACACCAGATTCCTGTGCTTTGGGAAACAGTCTGCATGATCCAAAAACTGTATTTCATTTTCCAAGTGAGTAATTAAGGCTGTAGCGCTGTGGGGGAAGCTTTGCAAGTTCTGGCCAGAAGACATTTCTCTGCTCATCCCCTGGCACATGATAAGACTTGTCAGGACACAACATGCTTTTGCAACAGCCTGATCACATGTTTGAATATTTAGAGTTTGGACTCACTTGGGCAAGGCTTGACAGCTTGCCTCTGAGAGCTAGATTTGACTGGAATAATCACACTTCAAAGCAGTTACAGCTTGATAAACTGAAGTTTAGGGAGTCCAGGAATTTGTGTTAAAGCAGGGAAGAAAGATGTGTGTGTGTGGAAAACAATGCTGCTCACAGCCTCCTGATTCAAGGAGCAAGTTCCCCACACTGCTCCCCTGCCCTCAGCACTGTTCTTTTGTCCTCAGGAGCCCTGTTGTGACCACCCAGCCACCTCAGTGAGGACTCCTTGGTGTCCTTGGAGGCAGCAGCTGTGCTGGGACAAAGGGGCTGTACCACAACAAACTCCAGAGGGTTTGTTTCCCTCCAGCACAGACCTACGGTGAACGCAGGATCACTGAGATGTGTCTGGCAGCAAAGACGGTGAGAACGGGAGGAGGGTGCTGGGTGACCTCTCCCCTAGGCTCAAAATCGTTGATAGCACAAGCAAAAGCACAATGAGTAATGACTGACAGCAAAAAACATCTGTCATATTCACCCTGGGCAAAGGTTGGTGTTGCCCGGTGCTGTTTGGCTGCTCTGCTGTTTGCAGAACACCCTTTACTTGGTGAGTGTGACTGACAAATCAACCCAGAGAAGCTGAGTCTGGCTGGTAACTAAAGGAAAGGATGTTTCTCTCAGTATACCTTTTCCTGAAAAGAAGAGGCTGTGTTAGTACTAGGTGACTTGAAAAACCCATTAGCTTAACTTCACCATATTAACTTGCTGTTAAACAGATAAAGTCAGTAAATAACACAGAGCTGTAGGTGATCATCAGCTTCTTTTGCATCACAAGAGATAAACCAGAAAGTAAACCTGATTCGGAAGTATGCTGATTGACAACATAATTAAAACCTGCAGTCATTTAAATGTACTGATTGTTGTTGCTGTCATTAAGAGTTTTCCATTCACTCCCAGACTGCAGCAGGCACAATTACTACCATCCTGAAACTGCAGAAGAGCACTCAACAACATCTCATTTGCTCCTTCTGCAGTCTTGGTTTTGTTTTTAAAGTCTGAGTGAAGTGTTAAGTTTGAGATGATAAAGGAAAGCATCCTTCTAGTCCAGGACTAAGACACCAATTTTTCAAGGGCAGTTACTACAGTATAGTTGCTGATGGTGTTCAAACCAAGTCTTGTAAAGAATTCAGGGTTAAGATGATGGCCAGATCAGTCATTGTGGAATTCCCAGCCTTCAAATTCATGATTACAGACTATGGCCCTTATAAACACTTTTAATATTACAAGCTGTATGTTAAATACATACTCTCTGGATTATGTCAAGAAGGAAATTGGAGATGAAGGTAAACCCTAATTTTATCTGTTTGCAGGCACTCTTCAGTTAGGTAACCTGTTGATTTTCTTTGGGTGTACTCAATGTTCCTGGGTAAACTTTTGTTTTTAAAGTAGGCTAATCTTTCCATTTCCTGTCAGCTGCTTTTCAGAACAGTTTGTATTCATTTAAAACTGAAAACATACAGCGAATGTTCTCTTTCACACAGCTTCCTGGCACTGAAAATCTAGCACACAACGTTTAATTATACTTATTAATATTCGTTAAATAGCACTGCAGAAATTTCTGGCTGCTGAGCTTGTGATTAGCATTTGTAAACTGAAAGAGGTGTTACCCCCACCCATCCTGCATCGTAATTCAGGCATTGCATAATCCCCACCCAAATGCCTATTTTCATCCACAGAGCTCATTATTTTTTCTGAATCATAAATGGAAGCCACACCCGTGATTGCTCATAGACTGTTGCTATATTATTTATATATTGGTGTGCACCTTGATCCCAGTTGTGGTTAATTTTGGAAAAGGTGTTAGGTATTCCAAATTTTAAGTGGCATGCCACTGAAACATGGGAACCATGACTGCTATTCATTTCCTTACAAAGTGATTCAGAGGAAGAGGTTCTTCTTTCTGAAGATTAAAACTGTCATCCACAAATTATTAACATATGAAAGCCACGAAGGAAGAAAAGTGCAAATACACTGCCATGAAACACCAGAAAGAAAACCATGCCAGATTATCCCACCATACCCACTCTGACTCTGCTTAAGGATGCTAATTATTAATCACATCGAGCTATTATGATAACATATTAAGAGGCCCTCCATGCACAGAGTCTCTGGATCAAGCATGGGGTCGTCAGGCCTGACACAGAAAAGCTTCCCCTGCCCACCACCTGCCCAGGTGACCAAAATACATGCTCCTATAATATTTATTTCACCTTTGTCAATGTCTTTATTATTTTCACAACCACTTCCAGGACAGGGTCAGGACTATGGAAGGCAGTTGGAACACACAACCAGCCCTATAAACTTTGCAGTGCTGGGGTATGAGGCTCTCCAGGAACTTACCAGCTTCAAGGAAGTTCACGCAAAGGACCACATTCAGCTCATGCCATGTTGAGTCCAGCTGCTCCATGGAAAGGTGCAAGGGAGACACCAGTGAACAGCAAGTGGGCCTCTGACAGGTTACTCATTGCCTTGCAATCCCTGTATTGTCATCTACTGGCTGTTAAGCAAGGTCAGGAGGAAAGAACCATATTAGGTTGCACTTGGTGACTTCACTGATCCCACGTCATGTTGATAAGTTATTCAGGAAAAGTTTTCCTGCATCCCAGTTGCACAGCCCAGCACTTACAGCTTAAGCAACTGGAATTGGGACTGGGCTGCTGTGATGCAGCACCAGCACAGCAATAGGCACGTGGCAGTGCAGAGGCCTCCAACAACACAGGGCAGAGGTGAAATTGCACACCCTGACACATTCTATTGCTCATGGGATTCAATTGCTAATGGAAGGGAGGGTTGTCTTTTCAGAGTAACTTCTCATCATGGTGAGAAAACCCAATGAACAAAAGTAATTGCTTAAAAGCCATAGGGACAGACAACCCCATCTGAGACACTTTAAAAAATGGATGCCAGCAAGGTGAGTGTCAGTGAACTCCTACCTTACACAGAGGCTGAGGGAGAACTGTCATGGGGCTCTAAAGAAGGGCTAGCCTGAAGGAAGGATGAACTGGTTAGTTCCAGAATTCAAGTTAAATGGTTTAGTGCTAGTGTTTTGTTAAAGGCTGACTAAAAATACATACTGTTAAGGGTGAGGAGCCATGTGAGAACATTTTCTTCCCCAGTCAATCATATCATGGCCAGTGCTGGATGCAGTAATTGTTCATGGGAATAGCCAAGGACCCCATCACTCCACAGGGAATATTTCCACTGGAGGAGCAGACCTCTCCACTAAGACAGAGACAGCAGGCATGGCCAGCAGTCCAACCTGAGCTGGAGGTGACACAACACAGCACAGGAGAGCTGGAGATTGCTCAGCCTCTCGGGCTGCTGACACCTCACAGGCCACTGCAGGGTGCTCTGGACATGCTGCCTCTCGCAGGCCACACTTCTCCTGTCATCTGAGCTTAATTGGACCAACTTGATCAAAAGCAGTCTCCACGATAAGACAGGATGCTATTGCATGCCCTGGAGCAGCACGATGAGTAAGGCAGCAGTTTTACAAGCAGTTCTGTTCACAATTTAACACCTGAGCTTTATGTTGGGCCAGTCACCTGCAAGGGAGCAACCAATGCAACACAACTGCAGAGCCCTGGCTTTTTTCAGCAGCACAACAGGAGGCAGGCAGGCTCGCTGGCTGCAGCCCTGGAGGATTTCATGAGGCTGAATATTCCCCCAAAAGGTTCTGTGCAAAGTCATGCACAATTGGCTAGGACCCAAAGCTAGAGAGGCCAAAGCCTCCAACTCCTCTTCATGACCTATGGAAATGCCTGTGGAGAGCAAGAGCAGGGGAGGGAAAGCTTCATCTGTTCTCCTCTTTTATGGGTGACTGGAACAGAACCATCACTGGGCACCAGCCAGGGAATGTCACCCTAAGTGCCCTTTCTTTCTTTTTGAAATTATTATTAAAGTTGCTAATGCTCTGTAGTTTTCCAAATAGGAGAGAGGGGGAAAAAAAAAGATGCAGGGGATTTATCTGAAAGTTGCCAGCAAAGTCTGTGTTCCATGAGCCCATCCAGGAGCTTACAGCTTCATCATTACTGATTTCCTAGTACAAGCATTCTACCTTCTACATGACTGAAAGGAAGGTAAAGTATCCTTTGCAAAACACCATGGAAAAACAACTCACTAGTATATCAGATGTGGTTATGAGAAAGCATAGATAAATGCATCATCTGTTACCAGTTCTCTCAGAGACTGCAATTCCCCACCCAAGAGCAGATTTCCTGTGAAAAATGCAAATGATAGTGCTGTGCCCATCAGTGATCAGACTCATCACCACATAAGGTAGCAGCAAACTTCCTGCCCATTTGCCAGTCATTATCTTGCCTAGCTGGTGACTTCAGTGTGAGAGTGCTTTTTCCACGTCATATACAAAATAACATGGAAGAAAGTAGGAGTCTGAGACTAGAGCTGCATGTATGTGGAAGTAGCAGTGTGTTTCTTAGGAGAAATCAATAAAACTTGAAAATACTTCAATGCACAGAAGTAGGCAGGTCCCAGAGTTGACACTACTTAGAGCAGAATGTGTGCAACTTTAAAAAGTGGTTCTGAAATGACAGAGACCATTATGACAGCCTGACTTACTGGAACTTAACAGCACAGAAAAACCAAACACCAAGTTTAGAGAAGAGCTGTAACTGTAAGAACCTCAATAGAATGATGCCTCTTCCTAGGACAGAATCCTAAATCCTAAATTCTAGCAGCAAAAGTCCTGAACAGAGTCTTTAAGAACCAAAGTGATCCCAACTAAACTACAGTTCAGGAATTATCCTTGCTGCCAGGTTTAGAGGCAGCAGATGATGCTGTATTGCCCAGCACCAAATCCCATATTCTCCAGGAGTAAACAGAGTGGGACTGGCTGTCAGGGAGCAACAGCAGCAGCTTCTCCCCAATGGCAGACAGAAATCAAAAGCACTGGGGATGGTCAGCTAGAGCAGGGCCCTGCACCAGTGAGAGGCACAGCCCTGTAGGAGGACCTGAACAAGGAGAGCTGAGCATGTCCTGTGGATTCACAGCATCATGGAATCATTAAAGCTGGAAAAGACCTTTATGAAGATCAAGTCCAACTGCTAACCCACCACCACATTAACCATTTAACCATGTCCTCAAGTGACATACCCACACATTTTTTTAACACTTATAGGGATAACGACTCCATCACAGTCCCTGGGAAGTCTGTTCCAATGTTTTACAACCCTTTGTGTGAAAAAGAAATTCCTAATATCTCATCTAGACCTTCCCTGGTGCACTTGAGGCCATTTCCAGTCCATTCCTCCTATTTCCAAAGATGGGGCATACACAAAATTACACTTTCAATTTATACTCTGCTGAAAAACAAAGATCTTTAAGTATCTGGGGCCACAGTCACACAGTTAACAGTGGAAGAAATCCTCTGTTCAACACAAAGCAGACAAAATTTTAACTGGACAAAGAGCTGCAGAAACTGCCATTTGAATTCAGAGGATTCCTTAGATTCAGAACAGCAGCTCTACAACATTGCAATGAAAATTGAGAATCTCAAATGAAATTCTACTATAACCATCCATGAGGAGAGGATGGCTGCAGTGCTTTAAAAGTATTTCTGAACCAAGTACATGCTCGAACTGCAGGCAAGTTCTGTCTGTGGCTCAGAGGTGCTGTCACTGTAAGCTGTTAAAATAATTACACTTCAATATTTAGAAATCAGAAGGATTTGCACAGAAATGTCCCTAGTCCTGCAGGGAAACTTTTATCAGCTATGGAAGACTTTAGTGTTACCAGTGTTGCACCAGTCTCACTAGGCCTAACTCTGCTCTTCAGAATATGAGTGCTTGCATGAGATCCTCAGACAACTTTTCTTCTTCCTCCCTCTACCGTTAGTGGAATGGCCTTGAATTAAATTGTAAAAGTACAGAAGTATCTGCATGACTCGGAGGGCCATAAACCCTATGTAGGCAGGAATTATTTAAGGTTGTACAAAGGGTATAATTAGAACCTGCTGAATGAAGTAAAGCAAATGAACAAGTCCAAGTATAAAAGCTTCCTCTCAAACTATGATGCCTTCCAGCACACAGAACAATCTTGTAGAGAGCAGAAAGGCTTCTAGAGCTGCAGCAGAGACTGAGCATGACACAGAGCACTGCAACCCCTAAAGCTGCACCACCCAGAGCAGTCCTCAGAGCACCTCAGCAACATGGAAGAATTGTGTTACCTAAACACAGGATGCTGGTTCTCCCAAGTCTGGACTCAGTTCTGGAGCCCATCATGTGTCAGCACTGCTTCCCAAAGTGTGACCACTAAAATGCGAGCATGAAATGCTGCCTAGTCCCTTAAATAATGATGTACTGTGGATGTACTCAGGATAGTGACCTGGGCTCAATCCCCTCCTATCTGGGCTGCTCTGCACACAGAGCTCTGCCAAGTGCCCACAGATGCTCCTGGAAGACAAGAGTGAGCTCTGCTCTGTGATGCCTTCCACACAGGACACATGCTGAGGGAAGGAGCTGGGCCAGTGCCTGAGGCAGCATCACTGCAGGGATTCCCACAACGTGGATGCTTCTGCCCTTGCCTGGATGCTTCTCTAGAGGCGGCAGGAAGAAGCTGAAGGCCAGATAAATTGTGTCAGCAAGAACAGCCTGTCCCTTTTCGCTGCTCTTCCAGAGAACTTTTGATTTCCTGCCAAGTGATAATGCTGCAAGAACCGTAGAATGTCCATTGAAGCTCAGAGCTAGGGAGTGTTGTCAGAGCCAGGCTGTCAGCTAACAAATCAGGGCAGCAGGGAGACACATCTGCTCTCATTTTACATATTTTCCTTTCTTTCCATACCACATTCTAAACATGCTAAAAGATAATCTACAATTCTGGGCAACAATTTATTTATTCACCCAGTGTTTTGTTGCTTATTTTTCAAACTTTAAATGTTGCATCCCATGCCCTACTAAAATGCAGTTTCCATGTAACAGCAAGACATCCTTTCTTCTGGAGGTAGAGTATGGTAGAACATGAATGAAAGTACGGATGCAGTGCTAGGGATTACTTCTGTAGTTGACACTTCCTACTCCTCTGTCACATACTTACCTTTCCAACCAAGTCATGGTCATCCAGGTTGCTGGAAGACAGGTATTTTTATCGTTTTGGGATCACTGCTTATGTTTGCATCATGATGCATCTTTATGTTGAAAAAACAAACAAAATAATCAGATTAAGTAACCATTCTTTGCTCTGACAGTCACTGTGGGTTTCATAGCAAATGGTAAGCATATACATGGATGGCTAAGAAGCTGTCCAAGGCTTGTAATTACTGGATGAAGCTTATTCCCTTGTGTGCTCTTACAGCTTTAAGTACTAGTAGGCAGGCTGATTTGTATCCATTATGGTTCTGTTTATCTCCACCCATTTAAAAAGTAAAACCTTTGTCTCTCTAGGAAAGCACCCTTTCTCTGTTGATGAGAGGGCATATTCCTGAGACAGGATTTGCTCCTGCTCACAGTACAGTGCTGTGTGCTTCACTTTTCCCTTTTGGAAAGAAACTTGCAAAGAACTGTAACAAAAACAGATTGTTCACTCTCCACGTTTCTTCTGCCTCTTCTTCAGTTAGAAGCTTGTCAGTCTGAATGAAAATATTTCTCATCACGGCAAGTATTCACTGATGGCTCGAGCATCTATGCCCTCTTGTGTACATTCCTGCTCCTAAGCCATAGAATACCTCTCAATTCCCTAAGAGAACTCATTCTCAGTGATGCATTCAAGCCCACAGAACAACCAGAATCAGGAGAAAACCCCCCACATTATTCCTGAGAGATGATCCGAGGCGTACAGCAGATGCCAACTGGCTGCCTTCTCATCAGGAAAACAACCAACCCCCAAACCCTCCAGCTGCCCGGGAACAAATGCTAAGTGTTAGATGCAGAAGAGTGAATGCATTCCCTTCGGCTTAAGCTGAGCTCAGGGGCAGCAGATACCCAATTACCACGGGTTCTAAAACTAAAGCTTGCAAATAATAAAAAGGCACAAAGTTTCTAGAGAACATGAAACAATAAGCAGAAAAGTACCTCAGCTCATCTTTCACCAGCAGGTAAAAGAGGATTTTATGAAGAGATACTGAAATGTGAGGAAGAAAGAATTTTGCTGGAAGGCAACTTTTTTCCTCTCAAATCAGCAAATACATTCACACTTCTTACCCTAAGAGGAAAATTAGCCTAATCTTAGTTCATACACTTACTTATCCTAACTGAAAGACCAAGTTAATGACAGATAGAGAACCCAAGTAAATGCACGTTTGCTGGACATCTGCAATGTAAAAGGTTGAGAACAGGGTCAGCTGTAGAAAGGTAACTGTGATGCAAGCAGCACTACAATATTTTATTTACCAAGTCTTTTGCTGAACACAGTGGAAGAATCTGCAAGTTAAGCAGATACATCCACGGGCTCTAGGCTCATTTTTCTGAGTTTTTTTCCTATTACCATTTTAATGGGAGTGGGAAAGCCCAAATATACACACTGAAAACCTAATTTCTGTAAACTGAACTCCCTCAGCCTTGGAGAAAAAAATTATAATCGAATTTATGATCACTTTGCTAATGCTTTGTATTAAAATATTTCTGCAAGACTATAAACAATACAAGCATGGAAATATTTTCCTTCTACTATTACAAAGCAGTGCTGCCACCCAGGAATGCAGAGCTTTTCCTGTATTCTGAATCATGCCCATTTACAAACCAAGTAATTATTCCAGATTCTAGGACAAAGACTCTTTCCATCATTTGGTTTACATTTGCATGGCAATACCAGTTAGATGTGCAGATTTACCACACAAACTTGTAAAATCTTACATAGATTACAACTTTTGCATATCTTGAGCATATTTCAAAGCTAGAGAAACATATGAAATATTTCCTAAGCAAATTAAGAGACAGAGCATAGAGTTGAAGCAGTTCTTCCAGTAGTTATTAACAACACAGACATTTCTTAATTCTAAATTTGCAAAAGTATCCATGTATTTCATTACGAAAATGCAGTAATTGAAAATGAAGTTGTTTCCCATTAAAATAAGCAATCATAAAGGCTCCTATGCAGTCATTTTCTGAAGTTCAGACTATGCACTTCAGATGTATGCAGAACCAGATCTCCAGATGCTGGGGTAACTTCAGAGTCCAGTGAGGTGCCAGCTTAAGCTTGATTGCTGACAGAGCCACATATCACCAAAATGTTTTGGTGAAAGAAAGGTAGCAAAGACAGAAATTGATGCCAAGTTCTTAATTCTCATGGGAATACAGCTCCATTACTTCCTCCAGAGACCTGTCCTGCAACTCCTCTAAACTGACAAAGGCTCACTTAAGCCAGGCTTGTAGCAACTTCCAATTTGCAGTAAGCAGAAACAAGCACTGCTACTGGTGGCATTCTACCAAATCCAAACTTCATGCTTTACACTGATTATTATCTGCCCAAATAGCTCAATGGATCTGCAATCATTTAAAGACAAATTTCAAGGTATCCTGTTCAACCTGCAGGAACTCTGGGGTGCTTGACAAATTATGAATATTCATATTCATAAAGTATGAATATTCACACTTTAAATTTAGTTCCAACACTGTTGGAAAATTTAAGACTAGTTATTTGCCTTACTTGTACACAAGAAATCGAACATTGTTCTAGGTTGGAACTTAATAATCTATGTCATGAAATCAGAGAATATCCTGAGTTGGAAGAGACTCGTGAAGGTCATCAAAACCAACTCCTTCGATAGGGCAACCTAAAAGTTAAACCATACAGCCAAGAGAAGTGCTGTCCAAGCACTTTTTGAATACTGGCAGGCCTGGGGCCATGACCACCTCCCTAGGGAGCTTGCTCCAGTGCTTGGCCACCTTCTCATTTCAGCTCAGACTTCAGAAGAACTGTGTGAGAATCTGAACAGCCGTTGTTTTGAATAGTACATGGTGGTAAAAGGGTTTCATGGGTCTGGGTTGGGAGAAAACACAGAAAGGAACAACACACCAGTAGGGATGCTCTATTTTTATTTAGTCAGCAAACATTTTTCCATGTGATTTTTAAATACCATCCAAGAACTAACGAGGATTATTGGATGCTGGTTGCTTTTTTGTGATGAAACTTTTTGCTAACAGGATCTTTTTCCAGCAATGAAGACCTTTGGTTTGTTAAGGTATCCCAGTTCAGGTAAGTACAGTTACTACTAATTTCACCCACAATTGAAGTGTATTTACAACAGTGCACATTACAGTTATTCTACAAAGGACAAGACTATCTAAATCCCACAGCAGGCTTTCACTCTTTCAGTATTAGAGGTGCTTTCACCTGTTCAGCCACTTCCTTCCCCAGCAGCGTTTCCACAATGGCCAAGCCAAACTCAAAGCTGGTGCCAGGCCCACGGCTGGTGAGGATGTTCCCATCCTTCTCCACACGGCTCTCGGAGTAGGAGTAATGTGCTTGGGGAACACACAACAGGAACGGGGTCAGTGTGTGCTTGGGGGAACACACAACAGGAACGGGGTCAGTGTGTGCTTGGGGGAACACACAACAGGAACGGGGTCAGTGTGTGCTTGGGGGAACACACAACAGGAACGGGGTCAGTGTGTGCACAGGGGAACACACAACAGGAACGGGGTCAGTGTGTGCACGGGGGAACACACAACAGGAACGGGGTCACACAGCTGCCACAGAGGGCACAAGGACCTCAGCACTGCTGCCAAGCAGCTCAACCCTGTCTGCTGTCCTCAGGGAAGAACAGGGCCCACAGGGAGCTAATTCCCAAGGTATGGGAATGCCCCTTTGACTCTAAAACTCCTCAAGAAGTGCTCACTGAGCCTGTCAGCTCCCATGAGGTTACTTCTGGAAGTCAGACTGCTTTTGTGGAGTTGATCACAAATTCCTTTTCTTTCCCAAATGCATGCAGAAGATATTGGGGGAACCCATCACCTCCAGCCCCATTAATGCTCACAGAATGACCTTCCTAGCATTTCACCATCACTTCCCTTAGCTTGGAGAAAGAAGTGTGGAGTCATCAGCTGTCACTGAACCAAAGCATTACTCACAGGAGAGTGGGAAAGGTGCTCCCAGAGTTTGCTGTTGGGACCACTAAGCCAAAAAACCAAAGGGGCAAGAGATGGCTCAGCCTCAAGAGGATAAGGGGATAAATGCTCCTAACATAACAGCAGCAGCAGAATTCCCCCAAGGATGAGAATATTAGTACAGCCCTCTATCTTCTGGTGATATAGACTCAATTTAGAGAGAAAAATAAAATAAAAAAGCTCTTTTCCTTTCTTTAAATTGAAATCGGAGAAGGGTTTGGACAGAAACATACCTCCATTCATCATTTTGTCTTTGGCCAAAGGATGTGTTGTGACTTTGCTGCCATACCCTATGCCATGTGCCAGAAGGGCAGTAGGACCTGTAAGAACATAAAGTTGCACCAGTGAGGAATGCCTTCTACTACAAACACTGGTAAGAACAGACATTTGGGCATTAGGACCCCCAGGGATCAAAGCTCACTGTGGTCAGACTACTTTTTATAAAAACTGATGTCAGCCCTATCTCTGAAGCAAAAAGCTCTCACGTTACAGTTTACACTGATGTCCCACCCATGGCTGTGCTGCCTTCAAGGAGTGAGGAACAATCCACTTCCAGACATTTTAAATAAAACTGACATTAAGAAAAAAAAGTCTGCATTTCAATCTGAACATTAATTAACTTGTTAAACCTTGAATTTAGAGACTTAACAGATAGGATTTCATTTGAGGAAGTCTCTACATGCTGCAGTTGCGTGCCAAGCAGTACTTCGGACAGATCATGGACTAACTGTTCAGTTTTTGGTTTCCAGAGTTTCTCTTTTCTTTTCATAGTTTCTCCTTAGCCTGAATTGAGGAAAGAATCTGTGTCATGAAGTGCTAAGTCATCAGACAGGAAATCCTTATGGGAATTCCAAAAGAAACTGAAGGCAGGATTTGTCTGACATGACTTTCATTTCTGTTAATTCATTTAATTCTGGATTTAGGACAGGAAACAACCTCTTTTGTGTTCAGTTGGAATGAGCCCTAAGAATCATCCTGCTTACAAACAAAGGCCTCTGCAGGTGTGGATTTTGATTGTTCTGTAAGAGGCAGAGATAAAGCAGAAGAGTATCATTGCCAAGTTGAGGAATGTTCACAGCTCTGTGTGCCTAGCACCTAAATGAGGAAGAAAAGCAGAAACCTCCCCAAGCAATGTACCAAAAATTGAAAGTGAAAATCCCCTCCTGGAACACACTCTGACTGCCTTTTATGCATTCATGTTCTCTCTCCTCACTCTCAGCTTCAGGTCCCTAGACCAGCCTTCAATTGCAGTATTGGCAATTTTTCACCTTGCTTTTTAAAACACAAATCTTATAAAGTTCAGGATCTGGATACCAAGCTGTGCAGAATATGTAAGCAGGCAACCCTCTCCTCAAACCAAGTCCATTTTTTGCTGCAGCTCAGGAAGGGTGAGACTGTAATTCTATATTTCTGGCCTTCTTTCTGAAGCTAAAGGGCAGGAGTGGTTATGTGAGATAAATTTACAGCAATGACATTCTGCCAGTGCTGTATACCTGCAGAAAGATCACCAGAATAAGCACATATTAAAAAAAAATCCTAGCACACTACCTTTCACTTCTTATTTTACAGACAGTAACAAAACTGACTGAAAGGAACTAGGTAACAAGCAGAACTTGCAGGATAAGTGTTTACAGTTATTTTGAAGATTTCTTTGCTATTACATTTACAAAAAATCAGATGCTGAAAGGTATATATATACAGGCACAAATTCCTGGTACTAAATTACAGGAATACAGATTTCTAAGACAGGAAACTGTCCTCATGCTCCTTCAAAATATCGAAATACTTTACAAAGCAAGACACTTTGTTAACCCACCTGCACATATTGCAGCAATCAGGCCTTTTCTGCTTTCCTGGTCCTTCAAAATGTCTTTCACAGCAGCAGACTGTATGAAGAAACATCACAAGTCGTTGTTTGGAGTTGGTTATTTGAAGTACGGTTGAAACAGTTTTCACTGAAATTTCATAAACATGTTTTGTGCAGAAAACCAACCGGAATTTTCCCATGCTGACTCAGGACAGAGGGCAATGAGAACATTCAGAAGGAGAAAAACTGAAACCAAGACACACTTGCCCCAGAAGGAAAGAGAGAGGAAGGAAATCAGAAGGAACTGCAAGGAAGCACCTGACCCACATGAAAGCTGGTTAACCCATGGCCATAGAAAGTTTTTTGAACGTACAGGACTAAGAGAAAATAGAATTCATAAGATACCTCCAGACAGTCTCTATCATTCTTAAGAAGATTTATATGGGATATTTGTCTCATACTCCATGGTTGACAAACTCTGTGACACCACCTAAACCCTATCTGATAGATGAATCTGTTTGTCTGCTTGCCTTTCACAAGGAATTCATACCATCACTCAAACAGTTTTGTACCAGAAACAGAATTCTGCAAAGGAGCAGAGGCCCTTGGGTTTGGACAGTTTTGTGTCTCAGCAACAAATCTGCATTTGCAACCGTTTCATCTTCATATGAATATGAACAGACTTCTTCCCATATTGCACAACACCTTTCCATTTTTATTCTGTTTTACTAGGTACTCATGGCCAAGAATTTACCCAGTTATCCCACCTACGTAATCACAAGAAGGCTTAAGACCATTAACAATTAGTTTACTGATTCATTCAGAAGAGAATTTTTAGATGCTGAACTGAACCTGCATGATTACTAACCAAGTGCTGACCACCCCACTACCCACGAGAATGCCCATGAATTTTTAAAATGCCAGAACTTTACCTCAGACAAGTTTTGAGCTCCAAGGTTGCCTCCAGGCAGGACCACAACATCATAAGGCCCCTAAACAAAGTAAGATAAAACTGTTTGTTGAATAGAGGCTGATACAATCATTACACTGTTTACATACATTACACTGTTTGAAGACCACTGCAGCTGATTCAAGCGGCAAGCAAGGAAATCTACCTTTTATTTCACTAAACATCACTTTATGATCAGAAAACAAGTTCCAATAATGAAAAAACACTATTTCCTGTTCTAGTAAAAGACTCTTATCAATTAAGTCTCTCACAGAACTGACTTTTAAGACTAGTGCACTTAAAAGCTTCAGCAAGTGACAGCTCTTGTGTTGTAAAGACACGTGGTTTTGCTCCAACCTTACTGTACAGGTTCAATTGTAGCATTATTCAGCTTCTCATCAGACCTTTTAAATTGACCCAAATCACAGTATTTTGTCAAGCCAACTAACAGGAAAAATAAAGCTCTGTGACTGATACTTTGCAAAAACAAATATCTAGGCAAAATTAAGAAATGTGTCTCAACCCAGCAGATTATGAAGCAGCATATCACAGCAGGATGTGCAGTTCTGTAATTCACTGCTACACAGAGTTAACACAACATGCAACATATGTCCAAAGGTAATGCATAAGCTTTCCAAATTCACTTCAGAAACTGTAAGAAAGACTATGCTGGTCATTCTATCAGAGAAGAGTGATGACCAACCTCTTTTCTGGCATCTTCAAGACTGGCATCAGGACAAATGAAGACATCTCGACTGCACTGCACTGGTTCTTTTCCTGTTAGGCCTGCAACAGTCACCTTGATCTAACAGGAGAATAAACATATTATTACAAAACAAGAATTTGGGGCATTTTTCTTATATGTTAGCTCTTAAGTATTACACAGAAAAAGCAAAGCCATACTGAGAGCTTGTTCCTCTTATGACAGCTAAAATGGGGAGCACAGTGATGGAACTACAAAGGTGGTGGGAGAAGGTAAGTTTTATTTCAGTCATTTCTAAGTGAGGTTGGTGTGTTTATTTAAAGTATTATTTTCATTCCTATTGAGATGGTAACAGTGTGTTACTACAACTGCAAGAGTAACAAACAGCATGAGGAATTCCAACAGCCAGAACTGTAGTTAATAACTGAATTTCAAAAGTAACTCAGGAAACGCTATGCAATGTCGTGAGCTGTAATGTACTGAGCTTCTCAGACCCCTAAAAGAGAGGAACTTCCAGTTACTATACGTGGGAGTAGCTGTGTTTTCTGACAGAGTAGGATTTACTTGAAACGTTTGCTCTAGTCCACATTAGACTTGTATTTTGAAAGGTTACCAAGAAATGTCAGTTGTCAGGCATGCTCATTAGGTGCATGGCACAAATATTTGCTAACCAGTAAGGCGATGAGGGTAAATTTTCACTTCAGACAACAGACCACACACTGAATTCCTGGCAATGAACATCAGCTTGAGAGAATGATTTCCCCTTGACCTGGCACATACTGCATACTCACCCCAGCTCGTCTCATAACATCAGTGGGGATGACAGTTTCCATCTCCTCTGCCCCTTTAGCCAGAATCACCAATGCTCTCTTTGAGGCCATGTCTGGAGGGGCTGCTCTCAGGGAGATGGTTGTGAAGGAAGGGGCTGAGAGGGGTAGAAAGACAATGTGGTTAGAAGGCAAATCCCCTTGTACGAATCTTTCCTTATGTTAAAACTGAACAGTAATCTGAACTTTTGCATGCTCTGTCATTTAAACCACCTCAAAATGGTTCACTAGCCTAAATCAATATTCATAGCAATCTTTTTTTAAAAAAAGAATGCATTATGATATTAAAAGATTAAGGCACTTGTGCAAGTGGGAGGCACAGCACATCAGCAGCACAAGAAGCAGCAGCTTGGCCTGATCAAGACCTTGCAATGACCTGTGTCTGTCAGAGTGAGGGGTTCAGGGTGGGTGGCAGTGCTGTTTTCAATTTGCACACCCTCACTTATTCCGAGACGACTGACTCCTACCCAGGTCAGCACTTACGAAAAGGGCTTGCATGAGCTTTGACCTCATGTCTGGTTTTTTAGTTTCCACACAGCATGCTTCAGGAGGAGTTTCCTGTGATCTAACAGTGACTCCACCAGTGCCCCTGCAAAATCTCACCGACAGATTTTACGGGTTATTTTGCAACTTAGTGGGGGAGAAACACACGTGCACATGTGTGATGGGGGAGCAGACCACAAGATCTAGCAAATGGAACAAACCAGGCTTAAGACTTTTTTTTTTTTAGCTTCTAAGTTCAAGTTGAGGTGAATGGCTGAATTTCCATCTGAAAGCTAAGTCAAAATAACTTTAAATTATGTAAAATATCCACTAACTCATACAAGTCTGAGAGAAATCTATGAAAGCATCTGTGATATGAGAAGGCATTTCACAGGTTACTAATCTAGAAGACTGAGATTTTTGTCCTGTGCAGGGACCTTCCATCTAGAACTGCACGTAGTATCTGGGAGCTCTTCATAAAATGTGATGCACTTTTAGGTGCCTACACAAAATAAAATCATCCTCACCCTGCTTCAGCTTCATCTGTTTTTAGATTTGGTCCCTACTGGTAGACTCCTTTAGAATGTTATTTCTAGAATACAGTAATATACAGCACAACATCCCACAGCATGCTGGACCAGCCCAAGCAGAATAATTCACTGTGTCAAATCCTACTTTTAGGGCAGCTTTATGTACTGTCAATGCAAAAGCCACTGATCAAGTACACCCGAATCACAGGTATTACTAATAACTTTAGGACAATCTAGAGCTTCTTAATAGCTTGTCCTGAGGGTATACATTGATTCTGCCATATTTTCGTATGAATCTGACTAGCAAAAAACTACCTGAATAGCCACCATGCAGAAATGCTGCATTTGCTTTTCACTGAAGAAAAATAGTCTAGATCACAGTTTGCATCCCTGTCTTTCATTAATTCTTTAGATGAAAACAGGCACCTGATCCTGAAACCTTCACTCTCTCTCCTAGTTTTGCAAAATGCAGTCTCTCCATAGTGCCTTTAGATATTTACTGTACAACACTGCCAAATCCTTGAACACTAGTACTGTTCTTCACGTGGGTGCGTGTGTAAATAGCTGTCCCACTACTATGGAAAGGCAACTTTTGAGAAGGCAGAACAAAGTTACACAGACCTAACAGCAACCTCATTTAACAAGTTATTTAACAAGCTACCTACACATAGTAAATGCGAGTCTCCCATTTGCTCCTCAGTGCCAGCTAAGGCCGCCCCAAACTTATCAGCTAAACCTTGCGTGGGTACACGTGTCTTTCTGGAGATTGCGTTGGAATCAGAAACTCTAATATTAGAGTGGCTTTAAAAAAAAAAAATATCACACCCTTCAGCGGCCCAACCTCAGAGCCCGCTATTCACAGGCAGAGGAAGAGCTGCAGGCGCAGCAGCTCAGCCAGCCCGGGGGGAAAGGCCGCATCCCTACGTTTCCATCTGTTCCTTTGGGGACACGGCGCCATTCCACGCAGCACGGACGGCACAAGGCCGTGCCCGGGCCGAGGCCGCCTCACGGGCCCGGCGGGGGGGTCGCGCCCCGGAACGCGGCCGCCCGAGCACCGCAACCCCGCCCGGGCACCGAGCCCTCCGCCCACACCGACACTCCCCTCCCGCCCGCCGGGGCTCTCTGCTCCGGGCCCGCGGGGGCCGCAGCAGCGGCGGCGGCCGCAACTCACCTCAGCGGGGCCGCGGGCGGCTCTGGGAGGCTCCGCCCCGGCCCCGCCCGCGCTCGGCCCCGGCGCCTCCCCGCCGCTCGCCCGGGCGGCCTCTGCGGAGCCAACGCGCTCCGCTGTTCTCACGGTCTCTGGGAACGCTGAGAGCGCTCCGGTGCCCAACAAAATCACTTCCGACAGCGGCACGACCGCGAAATGAGCTGCTGCTGCTGCTGCTGCTGCTGCTGCTGCTGCTGCTGCCGCCGCTGCCGCTGCTGACCCCCCTGCCGGCCCTGCCCCTCGGGCAGCCCCGCACGTACCGAGCAGAACCGAGCCTTGCCCTTCTCCGCCCTCTGCCCGAAACGCTGCCCGACACTTCGGTTTCGCGAGGCTCACGGTGCACAGGGAATGGCTGTGGCTCAGGGATGATGTTGTCCCTGGTTTTAAGGGGTTTTAAGATGTTTTGAAGGACAGACAGCTGTTAATGGGGGCTTTTAGGACTGCAAAGCCTTGTGTAAAAGCCTGCTGTCAGGTGCTGGCAGGCCCTGTCTGGCTCCTGGGTACCGAGCTCACGAGAACTCCTGCAGAGCAGCTCAGGTCCAGGTGAGGAGAGCCGGTCATAGCGAAGGACTTTGCTGAGGGCTCTCCTGGGATCGGTGCGGGGTTCAGCTCCCCGTAAGGGGCGCTTTGTGTGCTGCCCACAGCGGACTCTGCTCAGAACCCCTGACAGGCCGGTCCTTGCTCGGCCTGCCCGTGTGCCGGGCACACACACACGGAAGATATGTTCGCTTCTCACTTACAACTCAGCACTGAACCCCTCAGCGTTCCCCGCGTCCGCTCCTGCCCGCGCTCCGGGCCCGGCTGAGGAGCAGGGCCACGGCCGGGGATTGGCTGCGGGGAGGTGCAGGGGCGTGGCCAGACCTGGGGATTGGCTTCCGGGACCTGCAGGGGGCGGGGCCGGCCTGGGATTGGCTGCGGGGACCGCAGGGGGCGGGGCCGCACCGTTCCCGTGCCGGCCGGTGCGCGCTCCCCCGGCCGGGGGGAATTCCACACGCTCATGGCCAGAGCGCGGCGCTCTCCCGATCCCTGCGTGTCCCTGTCGTGCCCGTATGGCTTCGGCATCTTCGCGCAGGGCTCCGCCTCTCACCTCTCACCTCCTGGGGATTCCGCGCAGCGCTCACCGGGAAGCCCCGGTGGTGAAAAGGGCGAACGCTGACCGGCATCGCTGAGAGAGCCCTGCGGGCGCTGCCCGGCAGGGCTGAGGGGTCGCGCCTCTGGGAGGGTCCGGAAAGTCCCTCCGGGCCGGGGTTTCCCCCCCGCCCCCGGGATGACGCAGCCAGACCCCCCGGGGGCGGCCGCTAAGGGCGGGTGCCGGGTGTCCCGCGCGCAGTGCCGCCGGCCGCGCCGCCCCGCTCTGACCCATGGCTCCGGGCCGGGCGCTGCTGCCCGCGGCTCTGCTGGCGCTGGCGCTGAGCCCGGGCCCCGCGGCCGCGCTGCCGTGCACCGCTGACTGCCCGGCTGGTAAGGGCCGGGCCGGGCGGGGCAGGGCACGATGCACCGGGCGCGGCCGGCGGTGACCACTGTGTCTCGACCCGCAGGTACGTTCGTAGCGAGCGGGGAGTGCGGACGGGGCGCGTCGTGCCGGCCCTGCCCGGCCGGCACCTTCTCCAACGCGGCGGGACGCGACGGCTGCAGAATGTGTCGGCAGTGCGAAGGTACCGAGGGCGACGCCACCAGCCCTGCTGTGACCTCCCGTGGCAACGACGAGCCCGGGCTGGCACCTGCCTGGCGGGGGGACGCGCCACTCGCCAAATATCGCTGCGGGTCTGCGGGGCTTCTCGCTGGAGCCGCCAGCCTGATTTTTATGAGAGCAAAGGTCGGAGCCTTTGCTGCACCACGCTGGGCATGCTGTAACCTAAAACTCCTTTTCCTCTTGCAGGACTATTTCAGTATTTAAAACCGTGTTCCTCAACAAGTGATGCTGAATGCACGTGCAAGGAGGGCTATAGCTGCGGCGGTGACGGCTGCACCTACTGCACCCGAAGCTGTGGTGTGGGCAAGGAGAGCACCAGGAACGGTAGGATCGCCTTTCCCCAGCAGCTGAAAGCCCCTCTGCTTCCTGCACCGGACACACTGCACTGCCTCTCGCACGGTGCAGCAGCAGATCGAGGAAGATAGAGGAAAACCTCGAAAGATAAAAGCTGCCACTGCTGCCAAACCTTTGCATGGTGTGTGGTGAAAGCTCAGGAGCAGACAAACCCACCACACTCTGAGCCCTACTACACCTCAGATCATGCACCAGTTAGTTCCCTTTGCATGGCAGCTCTTGGCTGCCAGCATGAGGGAAACTAAACTGGGATCTCTGGAGTTAGGCATGGTTTGTGGCATCTTGTGCCAAATCAACTGGCTTCTACAGCTTGTAGCCAAGTACTGTACTTGGTCAGTGGCTGATAGGGAAGGACTTGCCCTGCATACTGAGCAGCTTATGAAATAGCAATTCTGACATTGTACAAGTAGGCAAAAATAATGTTTCATATGTTGCATTTTAAAGGCTTCTCTTGTACAATTTTACCTGTCCTTGTCTGTTGAAGGTTGCCAGACTTGCCGCTACGGAACCTTTAATGATCAGCCCAATGGCTCCTGTAAAAACTGGACAATGTAAGTAAAGTACAAAAAAAAAAAAAAAAAAAATAAAAGCTACAGCTATTACACTTTATTACACTTGACTGGATTTAAATTTTTTTTTCTTTTCCCTGTTTTGCTGTAAATGTCCTTCAGGTGCTCTGGAAACCAAGTCCTGGAGCCTGGAACCCCAGCAAAAGATGTCATTTGCAAACACGCTTCAGTCAATCCCACTTCAGTCACTACTCTACCTACCACATCTCTTGAAATTCCATTTTCTATCACTGTGCCAGGTGAGTCATTGTGTAATATTGCTTATGGAGGTAAAGAATTATGACCTGCTTAAACATACTGTAGCTCATTCACTTTCCATTAAAGCAAAATGTCTTCTATGCATTTTCAGTATTGCAGACTGATCCAGAAGCAGAGTGGGAGTTTTCAGCTAATTCAATGGCAGTAAAATTTTGTTCTGTTAATACTTAAATAAATGTTATTTATTTCTTAGGGGATGATGTTCAGACAGACACGATCAGGATTTCTCTCGCTGTGGCTGGGCTGTTGTGCATAATCTTTCTGCTGCCGTTGTGCATCTGCTTCAGTGTCTGGCATAAAAAGAAAATACAAACTGTCTTCAAGAAAAGTAAGATAAATACGCTCTTCAGTTTTTCTTTTTAAAACTAGACAGGAGTCAGGAATCTAGGTTAAGCGTCTTTCAAAGGTAGTTCAAATAGCTTCGGGTTTTTTGGCATTGTAAGTCAGAAGCAAGTGAAAGGGAAAGAGTTTTGGAATTTTTATTGCAGAAAGCACTGTGGGTGTTAGGTCAAGTGCATGTTTATCCTTAGAAGTGAAGTATTTGTGAGAAATTAAAAACTTCAGCTGAGCTTTGCTGCTCCAGTTAAAGGTCAGTTCAGTTTATGACTTCCAAGCATCATCCTTGGCCTGTGTGGCTGTAACACCTCCGAGTTCCCTCTGCTCACAGAGGGTACACGTGGCCTGGGGCGAGTGTCTCGGAACTCTGGCTGCTGCAGGAAAGGGGACATCAGTCAGGGTGTGCTGCTGCACAGATGCAGAGTCAGCCTGAATCCAGCACTGCCCTCTGAGAGCTAAGAAGTCCTGGGCAAGCTCAAGAGTTCAGCACAAAGACGAAGCTGATTCTATTCAATGTAGTTTATAGTTGGTTTGTTTGGTTTTTGGGGGGTTCTCTCTCCCTTTCTCTTCTTTTCCCCTGCCCTAAGGATAAGGTCTGAATCTTCTATGTAACTCTAAATACAGAAGACCATACCTGTACAAAAATCTATTTCCCTCATGCTGGTCTTCATTTCATTGCCATGACAAACAGAACACCAGAGGCCCTGCTGAATTAGGAAAAACAAAGTATGATAAATTAGTTTTATCAGATATACATGCTGTAGAGGAATAATTTCAGATTATAGAATAACTTGGAAGATTTTTTCTTCCTGACATCCTGCATTTGTGACTGAGGGATGTTAAAATAAGATGGCTGAATAAATGAAACAGAAAGAGGACATTTGTCCAGTTCTGGGCCCTCACTTCAAGAAACATCGAGGTGCTGGAGTGAGTCCAGAGAAGGGCAACAAATCTGGGGAAGAATCTAGAAGGTAAGTCTTTGAGGAGCAGCTGAGGGAACTGGTGTTGTTTTGTCAGGAGAAAAGGAGGATCGGGGGAGACCTTGCCTGCTACAACTCCCTGAAATGTGGCTGTAGCCAAATGGGGGTCAGGCTTTCCTCCCAGGCAACCAGTGACAGTGCAAGAAAACACAGCCTTAAGCTATGCCAAGGGAGGTTCACATTGGAGACGAGGAGGAATTTCTTCCCAAAAAGGGTTGTTCAAGATTGGAATGGGCTACCCAGGGAAGTGCTGGAGTCACTGTCCCAGGAAGTGTTCAAGAAGCAGCTGGACGTGGCACTCAGAGCTCTGGTCTGGTTTATAATGTATATGATCAAAGATTGAACTAAATGGTCTCAGAGGTCTTTTCCAACCAAATTAATTCTGTGATGTTCTTTTTTTTCAGTGCACACACCTGAACAGTCAATTCAGGAAGATGATGCCTGTAGCTGCCACTTCCCTGAGGAAGAACAAGGTGAATATCAGGACCGCAAATCCACAGAATTCAGAGATCTTCTGGTGACCTAGAAATTGAACTGTCCAAGTCAGCCACATTTTAATTTCCTTTTGGAGCACAGAACAAGAACCTGTTTATGTAAATAGAGGGGGTGTCAGCATCTGACTGTTAGAGTCACTGAGGGAAAAATGCTTTTTTAAATCTTTCTTAGTAAAATAGTAAAAAAACCCTCCAAAACAGTTTCCTGATTTTCTTCCTCTAGGAGTAAGGATATTTCTAAGAAGTCATTCTTGATCTACATGTAGACAGAAGTACTGCTTTTAAAAGCTCTTAACAGAAGTGCAGAATAGCTTTCTGGTCCCTCATTAATGTTACTTGAGCCATAATTTTCATGCATTCCAAAAGCATTTGAAGCTGAAAAGGAGATCTATGACACATTGTAGAGTCACTGGTGCCACTCATTGTCTCTTACTACCAGCCATCCTCTTGAGTCTGGAACTGCAGCTCCTCCCTAAGTCTGGCTCAAACCCAGCAGTCTTGGGGTTTGTGTGCAAATAGAGATGGAGCTCATTTGATCCCATCAGCCCTGGAAACAGATCCCTCACCACTGCACCCCTCCTCACATGCAGGGGGAAGGAAGCCATAAAAATCTCGAGCTGCAAAGTGTTCCACAGCAGCATCTGCTGTTGTATTACACTGATGGGCTTGAGGGAGGCAGTGGAAACACTGAGAGAAGCTGTGGTTGACTTGAACTTAGAAATAGCTGTTACTCTGCAGCTGGACTGCACCACCTTCAGCCCTACATCATTCAGCTTTGATCTTTGAGGTGATGTAAACTTCGTACATTGCAGCCCTACCTGTGGTATCTTTATGGTACTATTTTTGTAACTGAGGTTGGAAAGATTTTAACATCAGACACTGTATCTGTTTCTCTGATCAAATACTGTTAACTTTGGTCTTGAGAAAAAAGAAAATACATGTTTGAGTCACGGCGTTCACAACACCATTTTTAACCATTTACAAAACTCACATATTTTATTACTTCAGTAAATGTTATTCAGAAATAGAACGAAAACGCACCAATATGTGAGTTAAGGGTGATTTTTCCCTCTCTGATTTCAAGAAGGAGAAAACTATCTTGCATTTGAACAATGACAAGCTACTCTTCCTTCAGCAAGTTACAACAGCAGATTATTTTCACCAAGCCACACGTACACATTTTGATAAACTAACGTACAAGTAAATATAAAATAGTAAGTTTTATATAGTGAGAAAGTAAGTGCCATGGAAAGCCTGAATTGTGAAGTTTTTACTTTTATCCCTAGCTCAAGTCTTCTTTCTATTGGTACTTTCAGCCAAGAGAACTGAGTAACTATTACGTCAAAATGACAAACTTGAAGGCGTGAACAGGACACATGAAAAGCCACCAAACTATTTATAAAGCTACGTATTTCTAAATCAAAGAGTGACCTTTGCATCATTGACTGTACCTAGTCACTGTTGACTGTATCTTAGAACAAGATAAAAAGAATAGTTCAGCTCGTCCTTAATTTCTAGCCCAAACCTAATGTAGAGAATTAATGTACACATCCTGTAACTCGAAACATCTGACGTTTTCTCCTTGGGAAAAAAGGCATACCAGCTGAAATTTTACATGTTGCTAGTAAATTCTGCATAGATTTTGAAACATATTTTGAAATGCTTCAAATAAAGTACAAACCCCTTTTTCTTCTTGTCCATACCTGAAGCAGAAATAAATCTGCTTAGTGACCAATGAAGACACATTTCCACCAAAACTGGAGTTCTGGACTGTTTTAAGGAATAGTCATGCATAGAAGGTACATTCTGAATAAAATGTTAGCAATAACCTTCCTTTCAATCAAAGAGTTATGTGGATAATCTTACCTGTGACTTCTGTCATTTGAGAGTGCTGAGGGCTGAATTATTGATAAACAGATTTTGTTGGCACAAACATCTTGTCTAATGTGTGCAGATGATACATTTGCATTTCATGATGCTCATCACCTGGCCAGAGCAGCAGCACAAGAGACTGGCTAATTTGTACTTCTGTGAAATACTTCAAATACATTTAAAAGCAAACACGTTTATAAATAAGAACCAAGGAAAGACTAGAAGATAACATATTTTGAAAAGTGAAATAAATCATTGTACAATTGCAAAGGGGAGATCAGGGCACTTCACAGTGTGCAGTCCTTGCTCACTTCCCAAAAGCTTTGGTAGCAGAGCTGTATTTCATGTGGCCCTCACAGAACTGAAAATAAATACAGGTGAATTTATCTCTTTTGCCACCAAGCACCCAAGGAGGACATTCCAATTCATAACAAGAGCACCACTACAAATACCAAGATGGAGTGTTTAGCCATTTTCAGATTTATGCCATATTCAAATTCTATGAATTGTGGCTATCTATAAAAAATTCAAATTACAGCCATAGAATCATGCACTTTCTTGAACATCATTCATTCTTGTGTGATGTTTAATTTACCTTCACTGTGATCATATACAACAAATGTATTAGAAGCTTGCTCTTATTCTAGACCCCTCATAAACAGATATTTAATAAAAAAGTAGAAAAGAACTTGTTTAAATCTTCCTTTTTGTTATGCTTGTAGCAGACAGCTGTAAAACCACTTCTGGCAGTATGCTATGAAAATGCGATAAGTAGACTCATCAATTTTGTTAGGAAGTTTGCATCTGCAAAAGAGACACATACTTGTACCTTCCTTTTTTCCTTGTTATCCTTTTGTCTTCTGGAAAAAAAGTCCATAGCAGGTAGTAAAACTTCAGTCAAAGGTAGCTAACATGACAGGGGGCTACTATGCAAACCACAGAAGCAGAAATGGTGTCAGCATGCAATTTTTAAAAATATTTTGTTCTTTGTTTTTACAAAGTGCTACATAGTGAGATTTAGCTATCATCAGTGACTAGATTAAAAGAAATACTGTCATCACAATTAAATTTCTACTAGCTTTCCTGAATAGAATTTATGGCTGAATTTGTCTGTTTTTTAACACAGAGGATAGCAACATTCCTGTCTGCACGTGAAGTACTGTAAAAAATCTTTTATCCAGGAAGGGTGAATGAGAAAAAACTGCCCTGCATCTTTTACTATTAGTAATGAAAGCAGAAGGAAGCAATAAAGCCTGGCTGTCCATGTTTAAAAGAGCTTTGAAAAAGGAGCATTTTTTGTCAATGACAAATAGTTGATAGATCCTGTGCATGTTGGCTTCGGAGGGAGCTTTTATTGAGCACGCAGGTTGTTCAATACCTGAAGAACAGGTTGTTGTGAGTTGTCGTGGTTACAGAGAAGGGAGGTGGAGTTTAGGTGAATAAATTGTTTATTCTATACACATCATCAGCGGGGTGTAGCTTTTTGGGCAAGAAAAGCCGGGGGGCTGGAAGTGGCAGTTCCCCTCACTCACCAGAGCAGAGGGACTGTCCCCAATCAAATCAGGTGACCTCAGCTCCTCTGCTGCTTCCCCCTCTCATTTTCTCTGGACTGGGACTGTGGTGCTGAATTAAATTTAATTTATTATATAGCTTTGAGGTGCTGCTGAGCCAGCAGGGCCAGGGGGCACGAGGTGAATGCCCCAGCAGGGACATTTCCTCTCCTCAACACTGGAGAAGTGGCAGCACAAGCATCTGCAGAAAACCGAGCTCAGCAAAGTGGTTACACAGCTCTGATTTGAGCAAGGAGCTTCTGGGGGTCGTGTCTCTGTTTTTTGTTGTTTTCAGGCTGGGGGGGATATTCACCATGGGAGCTCTCCTCCCCATATTGCTTTTGTTTCCCAAATACTACGTGGAGCAGGACAGGAATGCTCAGGACAGAGGCATGAGTAACAGAAGTGTCTGCCACCATGGTTTTTTTGTTCCCTATAGTGAATACCCTCTTGTGGGTAAAATACCTTATCTTTTGTATAATTTTGCTATTTGTACAGCTGCTATTATGTGTCTCATTCCACTGCTTTCTGCTTCTAGGAAATTGTTATTTCAAGCCACAATTCCTCCTTTATTGTCCCTCCTTCAGTAGAAGGGGTAGAGGAAAGAGGCAAGGAGTTTAGTTCCTTGCTGGTGGTAAAATCAGCACACCCAGTCATGTACAAATAATGCAGATCAGTCCTTCAAGCACATCCTGGGCTGCACCAAAAGAGGAGCAGGCAGCAGCTCGAGGGAGGTGATTCCCCCCCTCCACTCTGCCCTTGAGATCCCTCAGTGCTGTGTCCAAGTCTCAGCACAAGAAAAGCATGAACCTGTTGGAGCAGGTCCAGAGGAACCCAAAAAGATGCTCCAAGGGCACCTCTGGTCTGGAGCCAGCCTGGGAGAGCTGGGGGTGTTCACCTGGAGAAGAGAAGGCTCCAGGGAGATTGAAGCTTTTCAGTACTTAAAGGGAAGTTATAAAGAAAAGGGAGAGGGATTTTGTACACTGACAGCGATAGAACAAGGGGGAGAATGGTTTTAAACTAAAAGAGATTTCGATTAGGTGTTAAGAAAGAAATTCTTTACTTCAAAGAGTGGTGGGGCCCTGGGAGAGGTTGCCCAGAGAAGCAGTGGAGCCCATCCCTGGAACTGCTCGAGGCCAGGGCTTGGAGCATCCTGAGCTATTGGTAAGATCCCTGCCCATGGCAGGGGAGTAGAACTAGATAACATTTAAGGTCCCTTCCAGCCCAAATAATTCTGTAATTCTACAGTAACACTTCAAGTTTTAAGTGTTCTCTGCTTTCTGTGCATGTCTCTTTTTTTTGACAGTCATTTAATTTATTATATAGCAAGCAAAATGGAACTGGGAATGCCCTGATGCCTCTCAAGCAGTCCAGGTGGCTGAGGATGAGGTAACAGGCCAGATGCAAGCTTTTTGAATTTCTATTTGTTTTTCTTGGAAGTCAGAAAGTGTCCTCATAGCCAGACCACGCACAGAGGCCCAAGTGATGTTAGCAGAGTTCTGAAGGCATGGAAGAAAGGGGAAAATTCTCTTTAAAGATAAGTACAAGCAGAGGAACCTGCTGCTTTTTTAAATTGCTTTCAGAACCAGCACCATTTCCTGGCATAGTTAGTGGCATCAGTAATTAAAATCATGTTTGTCACACCTTGGATTTGTAATTTCTTGCAAAAGTTGTGTGGCTAGGGAAAGTGGAAGGTTCATAGCAAGAGTTTCTATTTCTCACCTCCCTCTCCACCTGTAGAAACAGGTGTTGCTGTGCCTAATACACCTGGATGATAGGGACTCTGAAACTGTAGTGGCTCCTCTAAAACATGTAAACATCAGATTATTTTTTTAAAGCAGAATATGATTCCTTATTTTCAGTCTATCAGATCCTTCATGGACAGGAGCAGAGTCTTCTCTGACAGTCATTCTGATACTGACACAGATGATGCAAAAAACCTTCGTAGGAGATGGCTCACACAGGAAATATTAACAGGCAATTTGTACCACTCTCCTTGACTTTTTGTCACCTGTTTGAAAGTCAAGGTAAGTTTCATTCTTAAAATTACATGAAGTAGTATTTTATCACCAGGTGTCACCTCAGTTCCTCTCTTAGCTAGGATCAAACCTTCCCTGATCCAGGGAGGCCTCAGGGGCTGCAAGAAGAGATTTTCCACCCCACAGCTTCTGTGTTAGCTGGGCATCAGGAACAGAGAGCTGAGCATAACACCTGCTGGATATTGTCACTGCCCTCACTGTGATGAGAAATTTTAATACAATCTACAACAAAAATGGAATTTCTAACATCCATTTGGCAGAAAGTTTGTTTTGATATCACCTACTGTGTTTCCTTTCACCTTCTAGATCTTGGGTGCCTGCCAGGTCAAGCATCAGACTATCCTGAACCAAAGTGGATTTACTTCAGCAAAAACCACCACCTAAACACATCCTGAAAACAGGGAAGATCTCTCCTGTTCTAATCTATTTGCTTTAAGAAAATAAGTGAAATTTTATTTGATTTAGCAAATGGAAAATTGCACACAAAGACACCTACTTCAATTTAAGGATGACTTATCACATAGTGGATCTTAAATCTGTTACACCTACTCTCAGTTTACATAATCCAAACTGAAACAAGCCACTCAAAACTGAAATAAAATATCTGAGTTACATATTTAAGTCACTTTTTAAACGAATTTAGGTTACTTTAGCTCAATTTTCTTCTGCATACAAACATTTCAGCAGGTTGAAAACAAACCAAATCTTGGGAAAAATAAGAAGAGGAAGTTGTGTGGAGAGGTAAAAAACACAATATATCTTTAGTTACAACACTATGGGTTTGAGAAATACTTATATTTGTAAAAAATCCTTCTAGCATTCACAGCATTGATATTTTGATGCTGCCCATTCAGAACAAGCATAAACCAATTAACCTGAAGAGAGCACTAAACAGGCCTGTAAGCAAGCAAAAAGACAAAACAAGGTATCACACTACTTTTAGTCACCTTCATACAAACTTTAAAGCAACTTTGAAAAAGAACACAATTCTAATGTAGATGTACATACATGCCTAAACCAATATTTCCTGGAGTATCTAAAGGATAATTATTTTTCTTAAACTAGAATGGAAAAAAATAGTGAACAGGTATTTGAATGGAGTGCTGGGAAAAATACATTATTGATTTCAGAGAAGCTGCACATTGCAGTTCAGCACCAATTGTCTGATCACACTATAATCTCCTCACAAGGGCAAAAAGATCCAAAATCCCACAGCCCCACCAACATTATCAGTGTTACAGGCATCCCTAACAAAGCAACTTTTTCCTTGCAGTGGCACACTTCAGCACATGTATTACCTTAGAGAAGTAGAAGTGTTAGCACAGGAAATTCTTGATGGTTCCATCAAACTTCAGAGTTCTAATAAGAGAAAAGGAAGCTGTTTTTCTCCAACTTGAGAGTTAAAGTATTTGAGCAGCTGCAGAGGCACTGAGCTCAGGAACCCAGTGGATATGACAGTAACATCTCCTGTCATGGCATCTCACTGTGCACTCCTCAGTAGGGTGGGCTACGACCAGAATACTTCTCACAGGGAACAGTGGGGCTGTAACATGTAACCAACTCTGTGTGCTTTTCAGCAGTGATTAGATCTGTCTTAGGGAATTACAGAGCAGGAAAATGATTTACTGTGCTGTGGCAGTACTAATTAGCTGACCTTATATAACTTTCTGCACCTTCTGCCAGTCATTCCTAAGGACACCTAAAGAGATGATCATATAAATAAAACATGAATATGGTGACAGAAACAAGCACTAAACAAAAGTAACTTTGGAGGCTTCCCACTTTATCCCATTTCCACATATGATGGTTGGCAATGGATTAATTTCTTTCTAAGCATAAATCCTGATTGTCTTGCAGAGGATTTTTAGAAAAGCTACATGGGCACTGGCATGGGATACTGAATGGTACAGGCTTTGTAAAATCAACTCACTTCCTCAGCTGAAAAGGCCAAGAAGAGAGCTGAGCAGTTACAAACACCCAGAAACACCTCCCCATCACCCCTTTCAGATTAAGGAAGGAGGATTGACACAAGCATGAGTGGAGATATGGATGTCATGAGCAGGAACTACTGAATCATTTAGGTTGTAAAAGACCTTTAAGATTATAAATGACATCTAAAATCTAGTTGGAGTGCTGTTCTTTGCAAAGATCTGCAGCGTTTTTTCTCCTTCACCAGAATATAGTTCTTCTGCACGTTACAGGACAGGAGCTGAACATCAGGAAGCAGGAGCATAAAGAAAAAATGCAGGACTGTGCTAGAATGAGCTTTTCAGATATTATCCTTTCCTGGTGATACAGGTCCTAACTCTACCAAGCACAGGTGGAAGAGCTTCCTGTGTTTCCAAATTTCTGCAGAAGACTTGCTCAGAAGTAACCAGTTGGTCCTGTCTGTTACAATCCTGACTCAAAAAAGATGTGTATACAAAGCCAGAGAATGAGAGTATCCAGCTAAAGACTCACTGCTCTTCAGAACTCTCTTATATCATAAAAATGCCTTGGGAATTGGGAAGAAGATTCTGATCCCATTACAGCAAGAAAATTCAACTTGCCACATTCAAGACAAAGATCTGACCTCTGCTTCCTTCACCTTTGTTAATTCCTACTCCTGTTGGTCACTCCCATTCCCAGGAACAGTTTTTACCCCAGTCAGGATCAGTCAGTGATCACAAAGAAATCACTTAACACTTGCAGCAGGAATTCTTTGTTAAACTGGAACTCAGCTCTTAAACAGTGAAGATCCTACACGGCTGACTGCCAAGGAACACACATTCATTTACAAAACAACCTTGAAAGAACTGTTTTAAACCTCAGGTTGCCCAGTGAGACCTATGCCAACCCTCCCCCGTTAAATACACTTATTTACCCTGAAATGTGAATCACTGAGCCCGCAGAGATTCCATTTAATTAATAAAAAAACCTCTGATAGCGAAGGATTAAAGGGATTATGCAGCCAGAAAACAAAGTAAAAAAATTAAAGTCTGCTTTTGTGCGCCATTCATTTACTGCCCACGCTAAGTGGACGACAGCTAAATGCCAATGATTATTAACATTCCTCTTAATTAGTCAGTGGCTCCTGCCCACACACTGAACTTCTACAGAACTACCTGAAATTTGTCCTCTGATATCAGCTATATGATATCAGATATTGGAGTGACAAGTAATCCTAAGCCTCTGTGATAAAAACAGGAAGAACGTGTACAACAAATGTGAAAAGCTAGATAGAAATTTTTTTTAAAAAGCACAAGGACACCTCTGACAAAACTGTTGTTCTATCACCAATGTAAAGTCCTTATCCTCTAGATCTTTTAGATGATGAAACAGGGCAGATAGTAATAGATTACTAAGTTTCCAATAAAATTATTTGTAGTAAGAAACGAACGAGTCAGAGCACCATGCAATTAACAGGTTATGAAGTAGTCTCAGGCAGGGAAATCTGGAAGGTGATTCTTACACCTTGTCCATCTCTTGCAATTTGCTGCTTTCCTGTTTCTGCACTTCTTCACTTTGGGCCAGAAAAAGTACAAGACAACAGCCTGGCCTGCCCAGTCCATCATCCAAACTACTAAGAAAAGAATCAGCAGTTAATTGCTGCTTCTCTTTTTGACATCAGGAGTACCAGTTTTTTAAAAAATCGCATTCACAGTCCTAGGAGACAGAAATGTTAAGCTGGAATTAATTCCTTTAAATCCTCAGCTGAATATATGTCTGTGTAGGCAGCCTCCAGGACGATAATTTGTTTGGAAAACCCCTCAATACTCGAAAAATAATGAACGGTGTAAGTTTAAGAACAGAATAAGAGGGAAAAATGTCATAGTATGCAGCAATCACACCCATCTCTGCAGCAGGATTAGCTTGATAATTTTTTATTACAACCTAAATTAAACTTCAGGAAGACTGTGCTATTGTTTTAAACAGAAAAATACAGCATGGACTGCTGATAAAGCTGTTGAGGAATACATTTAATGCAGCCAGCTTGGTGTGCAGCTGCAGTGTGAGCTGCAGGTTGAGCTCTGGGTAGTGGGAGCCCACGACAAGAGGCAGTGAACTGGCACCAGCTCTGCAAAAGTGGGGCAGGTGATCAGACACCAAGAGATGAGACAGGAGCTCAGGAGGAAGAGAAAGGAAAGGTAAATTAGTACAGGAAATGGAATAAGGCATAAAGAAGGACTAACAAAGGGGCTGCTACATAAAAGCCCTGTGAAGGACAAAAGCTGCACAAAATGCTTTAGCTCTGATTTCAGAGATTCAAATGACATATAAAAGACAGGTCTTCCAAGCTATTTATGGTGAGAACAAGCCTTGATTGCTTCTAGAAAACCCAGGACAGCAAAGGTGATGCCAGGAGGAAGATGATGGCAGTAAAGGGGAGAGCAGAGCACATCACACCCTCTTCATGCAAGACCCACTGCTGGGTAACAACTCTGTCCTGACCTGTGTGCTTTGCTCTGATCCACACATTGCTGGGGTGTTCTCAGCAGGCTCAGCCTCCCATACAGTTCCAGTCCCTGTAGTGATGCTGACTCCTACCAGCAAAGCTACTCAAGGAAAAAACAATGCCTAAGGAATATGTGGTATGGGTACTTCCTCCACAGAAAGAAGCCTCTTGATCATACTAAATTCCTCAAAAAGCCAAAAAAGAGTGATTTAAATGAGAAGCATGGGAGTATGCAAGAAGGCAACAGAGAAAACCTTTTTCAGAAGAGAAAAATGAAGAAAACCCCAAACACAAACACAGCAACCACCCTCAAATCTAACCACAAAAACACTGACTCCCCCAAACACAAACACTGACATACCCAAACTCACACACCAACCCCCCAAACCCAACCACACACTGACCCCTCACAAACCCAACCCAAACACACACACACAGACACCCAACATAAGTACATACAAACCCAACTCTCCCCCAAATCCAGCTAAACACACACACACAAACACACTGACCCCCAAACACAAACACACCAACATTCCCAAACCTATCCACCCTCCCAAATGCAACCACACAAACACACCAACCTCCCCAAACCCAAACACACTGACCCCCCACACAAACACACCAAGCTCCCCAAACCCAAACACACTGACCCCCCACACAAACACACCAAGCTCCCCAAACCCAATCAAACAAACACACAAACACACTGACCCCCCAAACATAAATATTCCCAAACCTAGATACCCTCCCAAACACAACCACACCAACCTCCCCAAACCCAAACCCACATCAACCCCTCCAACACAAACACATCAAAACTCCCAAACCCAACCAAACACACACAAACACACTGACCCCACCAAACACAAACACACCAAAACCCCCAAACTCAACCACACAAACACACATCCCCAGCTCCCCAAACCCAGCCAAACACACATCAACACTGGACTCTCCCCAAACCCAAACCCACCCCAAACCCACACAGGTCCCACCTCCCACCCAGCCCCAGCCCCAGGACCAGCAGGACACTGAGCTCACCTGGCCCTGTTCTTCTCAACACCTCTCTGCCCCCACACTCCCCACCTGAGCGAGGAAGGACTGGAGTGCTGGCTGGCTCAGAGCTGATTTGGACTACTCTGCAGTACTGAAATGTTTGAAAAGGTTTTACCTAGAAAATGTCTCACAGAGTCCTCTGCGACAAAGAAACCCAAATTGGAAAATTTTACCATTTCCAAGTGCAGCAGTGTTACAGAAATGTGTGAACCTCCCTCGAAATAAACCCAAGGCTCTGCTTGCTCTGCAGCTGGGACTGATGAAATGTGAAGGATGGACAGAGCTAACAAACAGCCTGTGCCTTTCAGCAAGGCTGCTTTGTGCTCCTTTCTGTCATGACCAGTGTAATGACCAGAAAAATGATATAAAGAAGTTTTAATTTTGCTTTTATCCCGATCATAGCTTCTTATTAGAATTGAAGAGATTATTTGGGATGTGTTGGGACAGCAGATGAAAGCAACAGAGAAAGCTCCAGCCTTACTGCAGATGTGTTTCTCTCTTTTCTTCCACATTCTGCTGTCATAATTTCAGTTTTAAAAATAAACTGTACTTGTGTAGTTAGTTCCATTACTTTTTTCTTTTTTTGGGGGGTGAAAAAAACCTTATTTCAAGATCTGGTTTCTGCTCCTCTGCTTGCAGCTGTGTTATCCAGAATTCAATTCCCATGAGATATTGACATGCTGGATTTCCAAGTCTCAGTCATGCCAGATTTACTTTCCTTCACGTCACGTTGGTAATTCTGCAGTGCTGAGAGGACAGGGAAATCAGGGACCAGTTTGTCAAGCTTCACTTGGAGAATATACCCAGACTACAGTGGGCCAGCCCAGCAGGGCCAAAGAGCAAGAGGGTTTTTTCCCCCTCAAACTGGTGGAAACCATACTACAAAGGAGCAGTGTTTTGGCAGCTGTGATCCCGTGCTCAAGAATTTTTAGACCTTGCCAATTTTGTAGCAAAATAAAATATCTTCAGAGAGGCCTAAGGACCCATCATCTTCATCACACAGGGGTACATGTTCAGGCAAGCACATACTCACCTACACACCTTCAACCAACCTCAGAACAAGAGAGCCTAGGGCAGAACCCCTCAGAGGTGTTACAAAACATTGAAAGAAATTCTGAAGATGAAGTACTCCTGTGCATACCCAAATACATGTGCTGCATTACAGCTCACACACAGTCAACAGAGGAAGCATCTTCAAAAAGAAAGTTAACAGCAGGTTGTAGTTAATTTTTTCCTTTGGTTTCCTTATTCTCCAAACAGGCTATTTTCAGCACACATTAAAAGGCACAGTATAAATAAGGCAATATAATTTGGCAGCAGAAAAACCATCTTATTCCATATATGATCTAATGAGGTAGCTATTTCAGTATGCAAAACTGATCTAATAACCACGTTATATAGCTGAATAATCAGCTAAAATGTTAAAGTTTAAGTCAAAATAGACTTTTAGGTGTTAATAAAAACAGATATCTGCAGTGACAGCAATGCAAAAACCCCCAAACTGCTATACAATAGACCCTACCAGAAAAATGAATAACAGTGCAAATATTTTTCCATTGAAACAACATGTTAAGTTAAAAATGATAGTAAAATTCAAGGAAGAGATGGGTATTCATACAATAACAAACTCATCAGCAATTTCAGTGCCAATTAAAAAAAAAAAAAGTTCATTCCACTGCACACCTCTCCCCTGTAAACTAAATTCAAGCCAAAGTTTTACACTAGAAGTTCTATCCTCTGAAGAAGTCCCTCATACAAATGCTACTGGTAAAGCACATCTTCTCAAATTCCTGGTTTTGCCAACTGTCACAATATTTGACTCATAACAACTCTTGCTTGTTTGTCATAAAGCATGTAGCAACAGGGGAAAAACTGTTGCATTATGGATTACATTTCATCCATACTATTTTACACAGAAGATAATTTTTGGGGATGTTTGTGATTGGTTTCATTGAGTCTTACTTTTTTTTCCAAAGTTGTCTTGGCTTCACTAGCTTCTTCATGAGACATCATATTAAGCAAGGAATTGTTGTTTCTTCTGACAATGCAGGGTAATCTTTTGATAGGTTAACTTATATTTAATGCTTAGAATTTGCTCAGCAATTTATCTAACCCTACTACTTCTAATTTATCTATCTACTGCTGCCCTGAAGCACTTGAAAGACTAAATAAACATAAATAAGAACTTTGAAAACTTTCCCCACAAAATATCACAGAAGAGTTTCAAATCAATTTCCAAGTTTTCAAAGTGCCATTCCCATTGCCTTCCCTC
This sequence comes from Sturnus vulgaris, assembly GCF_052056855.1. Taxonomy (NCBI): domain Eukaryota; kingdom Metazoa; phylum Chordata; class Aves; order Passeriformes; family Sturnidae; genus Sturnus; species Sturnus vulgaris. The sequence continues at coordinate 4,169,473 of NC_142267.1, read as the reverse complement.
TCCCATGGATCCAGGGATTTGTACCTTTGTTTAGGATGAGCTGTTTCTTTGCTTGGCATGATGACGTTGGCATGATGACGCCCGAGGGAGATGCCTTTGACATTTTGGGAGAGGAAAGAGTGTCTAAGTGACAACTTCAAACCTAAGCAGAGGCAATAAGCCATGGGCAAGGTGCCCAACTTGAGCATGACGCACTTCATGATGGATCAGAGAGGCTGAGTCTTCCTTGAGAAAAGGCAAAGGACAGCATTGCTGGTAAGAGTGCTTCATTAGCTTTCCTTGGAGGATGTGTAGAGTGAATATTGATAACACCATTGTCATTGATAGTTCACTGAAGGAGAAGCATTTGTACAGAGCATCCAGCACCAACAGTGAGATCATGCATCAAATCAGACCTAATTACTGTCTGCAGTTTTGGAACGAAGAGCTGCATGACTCAGATGAGGAGAGAGAATTCCTCTCTTGCTACTTATCTCCCACATGGGGAAGCACAGGGAAAGGGGAATAAAACACATTAGGTTAATTCTGTAGAGAAATTCTTTTGTCATAAACATTCAGTTCAGCAAAGAGAGGGCCAGAGAAATAGGATTTGTAGTTCAGATACCTGAAGCATATGTTCAATAGTCAAGGCAAGTCAAATACCAGTCCCTTCTGTGCACACAGGGAAGTTTAGAGAAGTTCAGGCTGGCAGGACCTCTGCAGGTCCTTTCCCACTCTCTGACACCCCTCCAGGGCACTCAGACCAGAGCATTTAAACTCACACGGGGATGCCAAGGGCCTTAGCAAGCTTAGTTTTGAAATTCTGTCCCATTCCATCCTTGGATCTATTCAAACCTGACTAGATGCTCCTGGACCAACTGTTGTGGCTGACTCTGCTTGGAGCAGGGGGATTAGAGGGCGAGATTTTCAGAGATTTCTGAAAAAGATTTCTGACCTCAACCTCTTTCAGAGCCCACTGTATTTCTGGAGACCCTGTTAGCCCACCCATGGGGGGCCTGCTCCCCGTGAGTTAGACCTGCCCCAGAAATACTTCTGATCTATATACTGATGTAGCCAATTTGAAATTTGTCTTAGGAGCCACAGGACGCACAATTATAAAAATTAATCTTTGTCAGGGAATGCTAATAAAGGAAAAAGATGAGAAGCAAGTAAGCTCAATCCTTTCGCAACTTACACATCACAAAATTCAGCATAAAGAAACAACTTTAGTAACATTAGCTGGATTTCATAGTTATTTTGAAGAGCATTTGAAGACAAAAACATTTGAGTAGAAAGGCAGAAAAGCAACAAACCTGTTTGTTACACACAGGCATTATCTTCTCATCATTAAAAGGAAAGAATACTGCCTTATTACCTTAAAAAAAGTATCTCTTATGTTATTTTCAAGGCTCTATACAGTTGGATATGACACTACATAGAGAATGGAGGTGAGGGACCAGTCCAGTCAGTCCTTGCTCTGTGATAAGATAAATCAAATTCTAAATAAAGAAGACAAAATGCACTAGATGGAGAGAAACAAGGACTAAAGTGATGGGATTATATGAGGTAACTCCTGTGTTAGCATTAGGCAAAAGCAAAAGGCAAGCAGGGGAAAAACCTTGCTAACACACTCAGAATTAAGTAGCTAGTTCCAACTGAAAGAGAAGATAAGTGAAATGGAAAATGGTCTCCCAGTCTACAGAGGGACCTGTGTTTAATATCAACCAAAATAGTTTATATGTAGCAAGAAGTCTCCAGATGGAAGCTGTACTTTCTCTGCCAAGACAATTCTCTAAGGCACCACTGGATGAGGTCTTCCCAAATAAATAGATGTGAAATTCTGCAAGGGGGAGCAAAACAAATATAAAAACTGAATTCTCCTAATATTATCTTCGTAAGTAACAAGCTTTTTTAACTCTCTCTCTTTTTTACTTTTTCTGGCACAACAAATACAACACAACACATTCATCCATCTCACAAAAGAGAGAGGAAAAAAAAAGTGCATTTCATATCAGATGCTTTGCGTCAAGACTGCTAAGGCTCATAAATCAGCTGTCTATTGCCCTGGTCATTTCAACCAAAGTCTGACCCTTTTGTTAACTCATGATTTATAACTGAAAGTTACTTTTTTTTAAATGCCAGATTTATAAACTTTACTGTGCTTGGTTTGATATAATATCCATTTTGTACACCAAGCTATAAGACAGTAAATTTATTGTCTATGAACTGTTACCTTGAAAAATTACATCAATGCAAAGTGGTTTCCATTTAGAATCAATGGGCAATAAATTCATTGGATTTTTTTTTGAAGGGGGGAGAGAACATGATGATATTTATGAGGTCATGAGTGGCTATATAATGGGTGAAACTGGGAGCTGGGGCTAGAGTTAGACAGGAGTTCTGAGTTACAGGGTTAGACACAACGAAACATCCAACACAGCAACGATGCATAAACTGATACTGTGCTGTCTCATTATTGTCAGCATCTCCTGTCCTCTCTTGTCTCTCCCCATCATCAATGCCAGTGAGATGTCTTATCAACACTCAGGTAAGAGTCTTTTGATTTTAATGGTTATCAAACAGGGGCTGGAGCAGTAAAACCAGGAGAGCAGCAGGGGTGCTTTGCAAGGGGCCTGAATCTGTGCTCAGCTGTAGGAAAAGCAGGAATGCCTTCAGGACAGCAGCAGCACAAGGGACATCCATAGCAGTGGGTGCTGGTCTTGTACAATGGGGAAGTTGGGTGCCCTAAATAGCTACCCCTGTTGCTTTGAGATCCAGGAAACAAAAGTATGCATTGAGGAGAAAAAGCTGAGTCTTACAGCACTGAATGTGAGCTGGTATTGAGTGTCTGAGCATCCACAAGCACTGGGAAACTTAAAGGAACTTGGCTGTATAGTCTTTCCTGTTTCTACCCTTTCAAATGAGCTATTTCGTGATTAAAAAGGAGAAATCTTTTGCAAACATCAAGAGCAGGCAAATCTTAGCATTCTCAATACACAGGAGTGTATTTGTTTGCACTAATTCAGATTCCATTCAGCCCAGGGAAAGAATAAACCTTTGCTTGAGAAAGCAATGCTCAAAGTTTGAAATGGCTCAGCAAAAATGCACGGCAGAATCTGCAAGGTTACTGTCACCAGCCCTGACTGGTACTGGAAGACTTTCTGAAATGAGCTCTGAAAGAACAAGCAAACCAACCCAGAAGTTATTGCATAAAGCTGACTATTAAAAAGTGGCTGTTCTTACCTGCTTTGCAACAGCTGTTGTGCTGGTTTATAGATATCAGCAGTCCCCAGTCTGCTTTGAAAATCTTGGACTGACTAAACCAGCATCTTCTCAAGCCTTCCACAATGTAATTTGCATTTACAGGTACCTGTGACTCAATATGAGTAATATCTGTCACATCATAGCTGGCTCTAACCATTATTGCATTAGGTTCAAGACATTGTGCTTTTAGACCTTCCTTGCTATTATAAAGAGTCTCTGGGAATGAGAAGACAGAAGAGGAACTCTCTCAAAGAGGGTCAGTTTTGATTTGTGTTTCGTTTTTTTTTAAAATCTCAAAGCAAATTTACCTGCTAGCACTGCTCTGATTTAAAGAATAATCCATGGCCAGAGATACAGATTGTCTCCAAATAGCACTGGGAGTTTTTTGCATTCTTATACTGAATCCTATAATGAAATCCCCGCTGTCCTTTGCAAATGTCCTTTTATGCAGTGAATAAACCAATAATACACATACCCAAGATGTTCAAGCTCTTGATCTTTGTGCAAGTTTTTGAAATGTTGGAAGATTTTCAGTTTATTTTCTTACATACCCATGTGAGGAGCTACACAGTCACACCCATCCCTGCAGGTCAGAGCAACTGGAAGTCCATAGAGTCACCTACAAGTACAACTACAAAATTATACTAATCTACACAAACAGTGTTTGCTAATGACACCCTCGGGTTACCCACAATTTTGGATGTCTGCTATATATTAGCAAAAATGAAATTTACTGCTCAGATTACAAAAACCCAAGTTACCTGGAATAGAGCACTGCTAAGGGCTTCTGTTGGCAACCTGCCTCAGGGCACAGGCTAGCCACAGAATTCTAAATTCTCTATGCATAGACAAATTAATTCTATCAGCTACCAGCAAGCTGTTGTGTTGGAAAAAGTAGTAACATCTGTACTGGTACACACATTAAATGAGAGATGACTGGGACACACCAAGAAGAACAGCTGCCAAAATAAGTTGTAACTTTTCCTACCTTTATTCCTACCCTATTTTCCTACCTTTATTCCTGCCCTTCTACTGCATTTAGTAATTGAAAAGCGAAGCAGGTTAATAGGCCTTGAACAGGAAGTTTTGTCTTTATTCATAGGAAAGCTGCAGCATAGGAACTAGTTGATAAAGAAATGAACCAAAATAAAATTTTTAAAATTACATACAAGACTGGGCTGTGCAGGAGGAACTGGAAGGATAAGGTTGAGTACCTCAAGTGACAGGAGGGGCTGCTGTTGGTCAAGAACTTTTGTTAGAAAACATCTTCCAGAGAAATGAGAGTCTAAGAGGAATGTCAGGAAGAGCTCTTTTCTCAAAGCTTTGGAAGGAAAGGAATACAAAACCAACTACCCCCATTATAATAATTAAATAAGGATGGATAGTTGGTGCTTTCATGAAAATCTTCAACAGCTGAAACCAACAGACCTGATCAGAAATCACCTGACAGAGACTGAAACAGGGATGCAAAGCAAAAGACTCAAAGCAAGAGACTCACCCTGTGCCTGTTTGTGTCATCTTCCATTGGCAGCTGATGAAGAGCCAAGGTTAAACCTGGAGAGGCTGGGCAGCCTTGGAAGCACCTCCCTGCTCCAGTTCCTGCCAGAGCTCCTGGGCACACTGACTGAGGACAACAAAGCAGGTGAGGATTTACCAGAGCTGTGGGAGGGTGCCCTTGGTTTGCACCCACAGATATCACACCCCAGCTCCCAGGTATTTGCTAAAATACAAAGTTATGCATAAGCAGCAAACAGCTGTCACTCAGTTAACAGGGACTTTGGGGAAACCTGCTGAGCATCCATGCCTGCAGCTCAACACCACCTCAAAGTCTTCAAATGAGTGTTGCAAAACTTCCAGATAGCCAAACCAGGGCAAGGAGAAGATTGCCCTGAGAGAGAGCTGGCAGACAGAACAAAATAGCAGTCTTACAGAACATCAGCACTTGCAGCCAGCACAGAATCAGTAGCAATGGATGGTTTGGGAAGCAAGAAGTGTTATGCTTGTACATTCCAGCCCAAGACCTCTGTCAGCTATAGCATTATGGCACATGAGAATACTTGCCTAATTCATGACTTCTAAATGGTAAAACTTTTCATTGTGTCTCCCCTCTAACAGGTCTTACCCCCAGCAACTACAACCCAGGGGAAAATATCAAAGAGGTAAGTAAATCACCATTTGTCATTGAAACAAGAAAAATAAGACTTCAAACTACACATAATCGTTACCAAGACATTTCAGATCCACAGACTTCACAAACAGCATAGACTAAAGTAGTATGCCACAGTGTTCTTGAAGCTGGAATCATTCAGATAGGCAGGAGAGGGAGAAAAAAAAAAAAAGAGAGCAAGTAATCCAGACCATTTAATTCTAAACCCTCCACTTGTTTTTTTCTTTCCTTCTTTTTCCCTAGAGAAACAGCTAAGTAAAGGCAAATTTCCAGCTTCATCAGCCTAGGCACCAGTATTCCACCACTACCACCCTCAGCACAGGCAACACAGTATTATCAGATTTGTTATGAGCCATCACACACATGGACAACATCATCTCTGTTTACTTCCTGCTAAATTAAATGTAAATGCAGAATACAGGGATGAGTTTTAGTGCAATATCTAAAGCAGAGGTCACACTGGGAGTCCCCTCGTTCCCCCTGTGTCAGAACACAGGGCTGGGTGATGAGGAAGGGTGGGGGCAGTGGGAAGTGTACTTTCCCCCCGGGAACCACCTGCCAGTAACCTCTAATGCTGTTGGATTTCAGACTTTCTATGGGAATCATCCTCGAATTGCTTTGCTGGGACGCTTCTTGACCAAGGACAGGAAACAGTACAAGAAACGTGGGAATCTTTCTGAGTGCTTCTGGAAATATTGTGTGTAAACAGGAAACTCCCTGACTGGTTGCATAATTTATACAGATGACTGAAAACGTGTATATAGATTCGCTTGATTTAAAATGAGAATAAAGAAACATGAAGGCAGCGCCTAACTTTAGACTGTGCTACTTGGAAATGAATAAATTCTTGATGTTTTGCAATTATGTTGTGACCAATGTGGTAATTTCTTAGAGCTCAGCACAACAGGAAGGAAGTAATGAGAGAAAGAGACAAATACACAGCATAAAGAGAACTTGGGCAGGGGAAGCAAAATACCCATGGGGTTCTGTGAAAACTCCCAGAAGAGCTCAACTGTGTCTAAGTCCAGAGGCAAGGGGATTTTCTCCTTTGTCACTTGATATAGATTGGGGGGCCACGAGGAAAGGTCATTGCTGCATTCCCTGAAGATGTTGAGCACGTAAGGGATGGCAGCTTAACAATGCCATCCCCCAGGCACCACAAAAACAATCAGCACATGTCAGGATCAAGCATCTGCTCCCACTGCTGCTGGAGATGAGTTTCTCTCTCAGTCACTTGTAAAAAGACCCACAAATCTATTTCTCTGCCCAGCCCCCAGCAAGCCATGACAGGGCTGCCTGTGCCCACGATGAATTTTAAGAATTGTGTGTGATTATCATCAAGCACAGTATGGAAGGTAAACATGGCTGTCAATGTCAAGACTTGACACACAGATTTGGACAGTCAGTGGAGGCAGGAATGACACCATGTGAAAGATTCTGTGGCTGTGACCCACACACAGGTGCAGGAAGGTGATACATGGACAGAGATAATCTGTGTTACCTCCTGCTTCGAGACTCAAGGGCAGTGACATTTGTTCCCGAGCTACCACTCATTGATAACATTGCTGTATCTTGGCATGTAACATAAATAAAGGAGAGGACAAAACAGTAATTACAAGAAGCTTCTAGCCTGACTCCCCTGTGTGCAGAGTACCTCCAGACTCTCAGTTCTGAGCACCTTCTGATAGTAACTTCAAGAAATAGAGCTAAACAGGAATTGTCTCTGGGGGATGCCATTTTTGATATCATCACAAATTGTCTGAGCTGTGAACCCCTGCTCAATACATACTTTGTACAAACTTCACTCCAGGCTCACAGAAAGCCTGAAGTAAACACCTAACAGTGATACACAGGCTACATTGATCTCAATAGTACACATCATAAATCTCTGACTGTGCTGTTTAAACAAAGCCTACAGGTTTAACACAGCTTGTTCACTTCACATAAATTGTAAGACAGATGATGCCATCTGTAACAGAGAAAAATGTCCTCAAAGTCAGAGCAGCGGGATGCACTGTGCAGCTATTTCAAATCTTCTAAACATTCATCCTTCTCTTACACAGTGGAGCAAGTCAGTGGCTCTCTGGAAATTACTCCTTTTCTGCTACCTCATCAGCCAATAAAAACTTGTCAGAAAAGACTTAAATTTATCTAAATGAATAATCAGCTAAGATACACATATAGGCAGGGAGAAGTGTCGAGTCTAAAAAATCTGGGGAAAAAATATTTTCAAAAACTGCAAGCATAAAGCTATATAAATAAAATCAGAGTGAATGAGAATAGAAAAAAATTTACAAGTGTTAAAAAGTTCACTAGCCATCTACCTGAGAAAGGAAAGAAATGAGCTGTCAGGTGTTGAGGATGGGGTCAAGACATGGTAATTGAGCTATTTATAGCTATTTATAGTGCAACTTTAGTTTTAAAATTACAGAACACTTTCTAACATTTCTGGCATCTAAAGAAGCAATACCAAATCAATTTGTTATTCCAGCTAGCCAGCTTGCAGCAGCAAGGACTGAGGGGGAATTTAGCTAATTCTAATATACCAGAATTTCATCAGTCTGAAACTTAGTCACAGTCCTTGCCTCTGGAAAGGAAGGAGTTCAGACTGTCTTTAGACATCACTGGTACTTCTCAAAGAGAACTGTTTGGGACACTGTTGAGCACCCAAGTGCTTCTTTCCTGAAGGACATTCCTGGCAGATGCCAGATAAGCTCAGGTCCAGGGCCCAAGAGCAGAGCCTGGCCAGTTCTCGACACAAGAGGGCAAACTCCACTTCTCCCCCATCCTGCTGCGACATCCAGCTCCTGCCAGCTTTCAGCTCAGAGCTTTTCCTCTCTCCTGCAGGCCACAGACAGAACTGCAGAGAACGAACCAGACTGCAGAAGGAGTCTGGAAGGCAGGCAGGTTTGCCATTCCATCGGAAGGTGTGGCAGGGGAAGTCAGCCAGCAGCATCCTGAGCCCACGGGCACTGGTAGCAGGGGCAGAGCCCCACAGCAGCAGGGTGTGATGGATACCCTGACAGGGATTATGCTGCTGTGAAGCAAAACCTACTACAGAAAATGCAAGCCCATTACCTGTGAGAACGGGATGATTGAGCATCACAGGTCCAATTTCTCACTATCTGCCGAAAATACAGCAATACATCACACAGCTCACCTCCGACATCCACACAAATGTGTAACTGCAGGCTTTCAGCTGTGAGCCAGAACCTGAGCTGGCAGGAGGATGACTGCTATTGACAAAGCAGGAATGGGGATAGGCTGACAGAGCCTAGATCTCTGAATAAAAACACAGATCCATCCTGAACATTTTTCATTTCACAAGCCTATTCATTTATCCTCATTTTTTGGAATAAATAGATAATTTGACTCACATTTTAAGAATGCTTAAAATGACCAACTAACCCTTAAAAAAAAAAATAAAAAAAATCAATAAACTCTCAGCAATGACATATCCAATGTTACTTTCAAGATACCTGTATTTCAAGGCACTGTATCACTTACCTTATCAGAAGCAGTTCAGTTACATACTCATCTAAGATTACTTCTTTTCCAATTTCAGTATGATGCTACTTTTGTTCTGTATCTTGTACTCCCTGCTGTCATTTTGCCTTTCTCCTGCAGGCTTCTTTAAGGACTATCATATCTCTCTGTTAAGTCCCTTAAAGCAGAAAAAGATGAAAAAATTGTTGCTCTGCAATTAGTTAAGAACTTCCTTGCTGTATGAGACATGCTCATTAATTAAACCTATCTTTTTTTCTCTGTACTTCCTCTAGAACAAAACTTTTTTTAGAAAAGTCAACACAGACAGAAGCTTAAAACTCCTGCATGCCAAAACCCAGCAGTTTGGAAATACAAATGTAATATTTCACACACAAAAAGTGTTTGCCCTTGTGGGATACAGTTAGAAAAGAAAGAACATATCCTGGAGTTAAGATGAAGTGTGACTGAAAAAAACAAAACTGCCACAAAACTCCTCAACAAAATAGCTAAATGGCCCCTATGTGGCCATTTTCACTGTACCCACGACCCCATGGACACTGTATCCCAACCCATACACAATCAAAAAAGGTATTGAGAGTTCTGTTAAAAGTCTGTTTTCTACACATTACCAAGAACAAAATAAACACACATTTGAACATTTTGCCGCATATTTTCAGTTTTATTTATAAAATCAGATGCTCCTTTAAAGTGTACAGTTAAAATCACAACTGTAAATTCAACCACAGCTGAATATTGTTTCAATAAAATACTACCAACTGATGTAAAAATTCATTCAATTGTGATTCAAAACTCAATTCAGCTGGAAGATAAACTTACCAATACATTATTCATTCAGCAAGTATTTACCACACTGTAAAAATACATGAGGGTCCCTTCTGTTCATAGCAATGCCATGAAAATATCTGCACAACAACTCATCTTTTAAAAACATAATTCTACATTTATGAATACAACAACAACAAAAAAAATTGCCAGCGAAATCCTCCGAGGGTTTCCAAACCGCTGACACCCCCACAGGGGGTAGTAACTGCATCAGTGCTGTACCAGCATGTTTTCCCTCTGACCACTAAGTAAGTAATTTTCCAAGCAGCTCTAATGTTGTCTGCAATATTTTTCCAGGCAAAACAAAGCCACAGAAACAAAACAGCAGCAGGTGCAAATCCATCTGCAACACTCACTCCATTGGCCTTTCTGATCAGAACTGCATCTTGCTGAGATCACTTCAGCACACTACAAGGACTGAAAGATAAGTACAAGCTGAAGAAAAAACTGCCAGCTCCTGAAAACTTAAGGAAATAAGGTCAAAGGCTTGATAAGGCATTTCATTGCAAGATGAAGTTGTGGTTCTAGCAGGGTACCTTGGGAAAGTTTGGGGTTTTTTTTATCCTAAGGGGATAAAGCCTGCTGATTTTGCAGCCAAGACCATTTGATTTTTGGGCAAATAATAGTCTCATCATCACACAGGGCACTGATTCATCTGTTCATTCCTCTTACATTATATTCCCACACCACAATTTTTCCATAATCCAGGATGTGTGTAGCCCCAGAGAAGGGATCCTGCACCTAAGATTTAGCCAGGATTAAAAACTTGGAATTCAAACTCCTAGGCACATGAATTTTCATTATATATGTCCAGAGGGTCTATGGTATTCACAGCAATTTAAAAACTGCCTGGGCTTTCCGTTGCTCAATGATTCTACTGGGCACAAATTCAGAGCAGTAGGGGGTACAAGAAGCGTTAACATCTCCAAACGAGAAACACAGGTAACATGATCAGGTTTCTACATACAGAATCTTCATCATCTGTAGCAAATACAGCACAGAATTCAGCAAGTGATGACTCCCAAATTCTACTCCCGAATTCAGAATGAACTGCAGGTATGCACCTTTGTGTCTCTGCCTCTTTTATATAACTGGGATAATAAGAGTAATCTTTTGGACATGGACCTGTGGATCAAAATCATTATTCAAGTGTTAGGCATATATTGCCATTCTCCTGAACTAAGTCTCACTGTTTTACAAGAGAGATGACATGTCTGCCAGCTAACACATTGCAAAACAGCTCATTTTCATACCTGGGAAATGAATGAACACTTTCAAACTCAGGAAATAAAAATAACATATGCAAAGGAGTCTACTGTTATCATAACTTTTCTTCTAGCTTAGGGTTCCAAACTATTGTGAAGGAGACTGCTGTCCTTACCTGAAATATTCAATTTAATCTATTTCACTGTGTTCCAAAATGCATTGAAGCCATCATTTTAATTTAAACACAGCTAAGTAGAATAGATTCTAGTGCATAAGTCTAATTTGAAAGATAAGTTAATTAAGAAGCTTCCCAATCAAGAAAGAACCTTTACACAAAGTATCTGATTACATATTTTAGAGCAAATATTTTAGGCAGTGTGATTATACAGCAGAATACCACGTTTGGGAAATGCTGTAAAAAGACTAGGAAAGGTGTAAGATATTGCCCACATCTTCCTACTTGAATACACAACCTGCTACATGTAAACACCTACTGAAGTCTCTTATTTTAAGAAGCATTTGAAGTTTGAGGATGTGTGGACCTCTGCTGATTTACAACACAAGAAAAAACAAGTTCAAGCTGAAGAAACTGAAAGTCAAAGAAATGTAGAATAAGTAGAAACCAACAGGTACAAGCAGAGCAGGCAAAAAACACTGAAAAAAACCCAAACCCATAAAAAGAACACTGCCCGAGTTAAATTAGCCTTGAAAATTCAGAATTTTGTAAAAATAACTTTCCTTAAAATAAACTTTAACAGGAAAGATTGTCACTGGATTGACTTTTACAAATAAAGAAACCTTTAGATAAATGTAGTCTTACTTCAATGACCTGCAGGTCACAGTATTTTACTTGAAGCTTACCAGTAACTGAAACTAGAGAAATGAAAATATTTCACACACCACCAAAAGGATTACACAGAACAAGAGGGTAAATAATGTGTTACATTCTAAAGCTCTTTGCTGAGAAAGCTCAGGTGATTAATAACACCACAAGGAAAATCTAATTACATCCAGCCTTTGAAAAACAGAGGGGAAATCAGACATAATTTGCCAGGTTTTTAGCCAAGCATGTCCTGTTTGAAGAGCACTTTGAGACATTAATGAGAACAAGTCCTTTTATATACTGAAAGTGGTTACCACGTTCTGAACTACAAACTCCTTTTTCATCCATGGATTTCAACAGCCAGAGACTCCATTACAATGAAAGAGGTTAAATCTTATGTAGGAAGTCAACAGTGCTAAGAAATAATGAATATGTATTCTGATGTTCAAGTTTAGCTCCACAACATGTGACTTTTGAAAGCAGAAGAAATGAATTTTTTGGTTTTGGCATCACCACAACAAAAACAAATTAGAGAAACTGCTTAAATAATTTCCTATGTTATGTCTGGATTCAACTCCTCTAACCACTCAACAAAGAAAATATTAAGATATAAACCCACTTTCCCAAACACTACCAACAGAAGAAAAAAGATTGCACGTAACTACTTTAATTGATAGCTACTTGCCTTGATAGAGAAAATTTTCCATGGGTCTGTTTTTAAAAAGCAGAGCCTGTGGATTCATACTTTTGGGTTGGTTGGGTTTTTTAAATTGCTGTACGTAATTTCATCTCTGGTTTATTTGCAAACCAGTTATCCTCAATTAATTTATATATCTGTCTTGATAAACAGAGCTTCAAAATCAAAAGCTGTAGAACAACTTGACTCCAAAACACACATCACAAAAAACATGGGGAAAAATTTGCTTCTTTTCACTTCAGTTTACTTCTTTTCAATGGGCACAAGCTAGCAAAAGGCATTTGATGCAGAATAACCTGGCTGTTTTCAGCTGCTCTTTTTAAAAAGCCTACTGGATTCTCAAACCAGCTACCACAGTTTCAGAGCCTCAGAATATTTGGAACTTTAGTTCACTTTAAATAGTGAACAAAAATGAAGAGTACTGTAGCTTGGCTTCAATACATCCACCTTACCTGGAGAGTAAACCTGCTCTGATCAGTAGGTTCATCACCATAGATTCTTAAACACTGCATCTTTTCACACTTATTTGCCAACTTCAAAAGAATGAACACCCAAACAAAAAAAAATCTTTGTATTTTGCTCATCATTGAGCAGTTAAAGGTTACAAACATAACCCATTCTGTGTCAAGTCTGTGAGGTCAGAAAGTGAAACAGCCTCCCACTGAAAGATTGTCTTCGGAGTCATGCCAGGAGCGGAGGGGTAACGGAGGAAGATTGAGTTTCATGTGTGACTGAAGTGTTTCATATTGGTAAGAGGTGGCCATGGAGATTCACTGCTGGTATGGAGCAAAGCCAGAGGGAAAGAGGGTGGGAATTACACCAAGCAGTTGCACTGACACAGGTGCTGATGTCCTCAGAGTGGCAGGACTGGAGGTGGCTCTCCCTTGTTTTCCATGCTATCATCAGTCACTGCAGCCTCACAGCTTGCTTCCCTGCTGTCACATGTAACACAGCCCTTTGAAAAGGAGCAAGAAGTAGTAGTTTAAATTCTTTTTATATTTCAAAAGGTCAAATCCTATGGAATGATAGTCTCTTGTAACCTCTCACCAATGGGGTGAGATCTCTCTAAAAGCAGAGATTAGATCATGCAGATACTTGCACCAGCCACTTACCTTGCCTCTGAGATTAGTTAATTTGGTTACTGGAACATACAGTTCTACCTTTGAGATAAAAAGGCATGTGACTTTCTTGAATTTGAAGACCTTATCATTCAGCTTTATAAGCAAGCTCCTTATTGAAGATTTGGACTGCAGCCTGAACAGCAACACTGACCAATATAAACAGCTGAAATGCCTGAGTGTATTGAAATTTCTCTTGAGAAATGGTATAATATTGAAACAAAGTCTCCAAACAGAAGTCCTGTATTTTCTTGCTACTTACATAAGCCTGGTTGTTTTTGCAAAATCTGCACGGGAAACATGACTTTCTGCTTAGGAAGAGTTTCAGGACCATAGATAGAAAATAGTGATATTTACATACCAATACATTTCCTAACATTTGAGATTATAAACATTCAACGGAATTTTCTACAAGATCACTGGACATAATTTTGCTATCTGTATCAAATACAGCATTCTTAACCACAACAGGACACATGTTATCAATAAGGTATTAGGAAAACAAAGACTAGTTTTCTGTCTTGTTCCATAGCCAAGGACATGCATGTTTTTGTTTTCCTTCTCTAAGAATAAATACCACATCTCAGAATGCCACATTTGACAACCCCAGCCCAACATGCAGTGCCAAAACAGACAATAGATTTTTTCTGGTACACAAGTACATGAAACCAGCCTTAAAATTTTCTGTACAATTCAACACTGAAACTCTAGGTCTTTGGCAAGACAGATCTAGTTCCACATTCTCCATAGCACCTGGGAGCACTTTAAACTGATTAGGACATTCTCTAATATACATCAGTGCAAACCAGAAGCAGTTTAGCAGAGTGCCCAAGAGTTACACCAGCTAAAATAAGGAAGTATAAGATTGAATGAATGAATACACCTACAAAAAACTGGCTATATTTGTTTCTTACAATATACCTAACCCTCCTCTGTGACTGAGCATTTTTCAGCTTCCTTGATCTAATTTTTACTGATATCCCAGCACTATATGACATTCAATTACAGCAATAATTTTATAAGAAAAAGAGCAAAGGACTTAATAACAAGAGAAAAAAACAACTCTAGGTGCCTGACTTGAGATCTTGACACCCATAACCCAGCACTGTAAGATGGCCCTGGTTGGAAATGCCTGGGCTGGCCAAAGCAGGGATGATCTGCAGCTCCTTTCCCACTGCTCACCTGGGTGCTGATTTGCAGGGGCACAGTCTGGGTCCGGATCCACGAGTGCACCTCTGCAAGCTCCTTCTTCTGCCCATCTGTAAACCAAGGCTGCTGCTTTTGCATGACTGCCAGCTTCTCCAGATCCTGCTTTAGAACCTCCTCTTTGACTCTGCAGGAAAAGACACCTGTGAGCACAGCTGTACTACACAAGCAAGGCAGGCACTGATATCGTGAGAGTCTCTTCACCACAATGTATGGCTGAATCCTAGACATCATCAGCTGTTGAAAGGGAACTTTGTACCTTATTTGCTTTGTACCTTATTTGCTTTGTAAGGCTGCTTCCAGTCTGGGGTTTGTTTGCTATTGATATTGTTGGGAGTTTATGGTTGTTTGGTGTAGGTTTTTTTTGTTTTATGGCTTTATGTGGTGCTTATTTTAATGTGAAATCCAATTACCGATTATATATATAAGCTAATTAAAAGGAACTCACAAATAACCTGTAGTTTTACCCCTTTATGCACTCAAAGTACAGGACAATAACCAATCCCATTAATATTTCAGCAAAAAAGGTTACATGCTACCTTATTTTAACAGATGGGGAGAACAGGAAAAAAATAGACAGAAGTAAGTTAATAACCAGGCCTAAACTGCACAAAAATAATCTAAGACACTTTCTGGAAGTTTCATTGGTTTGTGTGTTGTTTCCATAGTCTCACTTTAATCCTATAGTTCCATGCACAATTCCAAACTACGTGTCAGAAATTGTTGATGTTTTCCAACCTGTTTGGCATTTGGTAATTCATTAGAACTCTCTCAGGTGTGTAATCCATCATCACCCAGGCTGACTCATGTTTCGATTTATAAGCTGTCCCTTTTTCTTCTGCTTCCTGATTCTTCTCTTCTTTGGAAGCTTCAGAAGAATAATTACTGGCAAAATACTTGCTGCTTTTCCCACTACCTGCTGAGAATGACCATGGAAGGGGAAGAAAAAAAAAGAGGCAGAGGCCTGGAAAATCCGAGTAATTCAGCACAAAAAGTACACCACCCCTAGTGTATTCTTGCAAGTTAGTTCTGTAATACAAACGCAGGTATTCCCAGATGATTGCTCTAGAAATTACTACCTATTGAGAATTCAAAGATAAAGTGCATTCTCCCAAATTATTCAAGATCTCCAAAGCTCTATTCACTTTTCTCAAAATTAATTGGCTCAACTTCTCTGCATCTGAGAGATCCTGCTCTAGGCAGATTTACCTTTAGTCAAGTAAGATGTAAAGCAGTATCTAATGCAGAGAAAAGCAATAATGAAAAAAATGAAGAGCGACTTCTAGGTTAAAGGAGTAGCATCTTAGACTCATATTTCCAACTACAGTGACTAAACAAACTTGGCTTCAAACACTAAAA
The DNA here is from genome assembly GCF_052056855.1 of Sturnus vulgaris. Lineage (NCBI taxonomy): Eukaryota > Metazoa > Chordata > Aves > Passeriformes > Sturnidae > Sturnus > Sturnus vulgaris. Next base: position 4,153,325 of record NC_142267.1, on the reverse strand, counting down.
GCTGGTGAAAAGTAAAGGACATGGATCTTCTTACATGGATTTCCCATCCTCATTACAGTACCCTGCTATTAATTATATGTTAGCAAGCCATCTAGCACCAAATACCTAAATCTTTGTCTTCCCTACCTGTGCCATGACCAGAAGTCTCGTTGAAGCTAGAGCCTAAAGAACCAGATAAAGCTGATCCACTGCCTGATGCTGCTGAACCTGAACCCAACTGTGAGTCCTCGTACAACGAGCGGTCAGGAAATTCAAGAGCAGCACTGTTACCATTATCTTCTGGATTATTATCCTGGAGATAAAAAGCAGATCCAACACATCCACGGAAGTTACATTTAAGTATGCAAAAGGAAATTCATGCAGTTACTGAATTTGTCACACGTTGACCAAGTTCTCATATCAATTCAACAGGTTTGGAGTTTTTAGCTCTGAAAATGACTGGCGGTTTAGAACTCAGGATAACACTCTTCATGGGTGAAAATCAGCAAGCATCTGAACTCTAGTTACTGGTTTCTGCCGTAGATCCTTCCCCAATTTGTCAGGATATTGTACAGTTGCATAAAGTTAACAATTTCTACTGACAAGAGAGGAGTCAATTCCCTTCATATCCTGTTAGATGGCATGAAGCAGCCATACACATCAAGCAAAGGTGCACTACAGGGAAAATGAGAGTCTTCCCCTGATTCACTATGCGAAGCAACTGCTTCTGCAGCTCCAGGTACATCAGCTCCCCTTTCAGGACCCTACCCTGCAGTTTCAGCTGATCCAGCCTTTCCAGCCCAATCTGGATTCAGGAGGCAACATTTTTTTCCTTGCCTGCAGAGCTCAGATTCCTGCCTCTGAGTTTACCGCGGAAGTTGGAGAGGCCTTTTCTATGCCCATGTATGGAAACCGACCCACACGGATCCCTGTTCTTCTTTCATTAGCTGCATCCCTGGGAGACAGAGGGAGTAATTAGAAGAATATCTTCCCTTTGTTTTGGTTCTCCACAGAGACTGTGGGACTGGGTGAAAAAGGATGCAAATTGCGCAGCACTATCCAAGTTCCACATGCATAAAAGCCCCAAACCCCAAATTCTAGCTGACAGTTCCATTGAAAAGGCTGCTGCCAGAACGCTGAGCAGAAGCAGCTTGTGGCAGCCTAGACCAGAAGATCTCACGTTTCTGTCATTTACTAAGTGCCCACACTGTACTGGCACAAGTTCCCATAGGCACAAGTATAAACTGCTTTCTCCACTTCCTGTGCTATTCGTGACCTGCAGCCTACATAGCACAGCCAAGAGAAAAAGCAGCCAACAAAATCTGTGTCCCTGACACACAGACCATCACCACCGGTTTTGGTGACACAACACTGTGAAAGTCAGTTTCTCCTCTACATGAAAAATCTTTGTTACTTACACATTTATCTTCTGCATGTGGCTTAACAGCAGCACTAATGGAAAGCTCCATAGGTTTTGGCAGCTCCTCTTGAAGCAAATTCAGCTGAAGTGGGGAGCTGCTGCGTGAGCTGCTCAGCAGTAGGGCCTGGTCACACTGGCCCTCTTGCTGGTCCTCCACAGATGAGTGAGGAGAGGGTGGAAAGGGCTGATCCACTGAGTGTGGTGCTACTGGTGATGGAGCACAAGGAGGGGGTGCTGGAGGTAGCGTGGTGCATGGATATGAAGAGGGGGGATAAACACATTGAGGGCTAGGGAGAAAGACATGTTGAGGCATCTGAGCATACATGGGGAAACCCTGAAAAAATACAGCCATAAACGTGCCTATGTTTGGGGGGTAAAAGACTGGGTATGACTGTGTTCCACAGTATAGCTGTGATGAGGACATGGACTGAGGCTGTAGTGAGCGAAGGGCAAGCTGCTCTCCTCCAGAAGAGGCTGGAAACGTGGACACTGGATTCGAATAGGCAGGAAATCCCACAGGAGGATGGACATTCCGACTGGAGGAGCTCAGATAGGACACTTCTGAGGGAGAGAACAACTGTTTCTGATTTGCCCTCTTCTCACATGGAAGACTATTTCTATTTTTACTAGAAGAGTGGCTATCTGAGCATTGTCTCTGAGGTTTCTGGCGCTTGAATTTCCCATGTTTTCCTTTTTTACAGCTAGCTGGGCTCATCTGCTTTGCAGGGGAATCACCTGAGGAAGAAAAATAAATATATTCACTGAAATAACAGACCCAGGGAAATAAAAGAGGAAAAAAAAAAAAAAAAAGAAAAACACCCAGATAAATGAGTGTGGCTTAGTCAGAGAGCTCACTTTCCTCTGGATAATTCTTCCCTAAACCAATTTGAATTTGCTGACATCTACAATATTTTCCTTCATGTCATCAATTTTCTTATTGATCACTTTGGCTTATCCTAATCAGATCTTTTACATTCTTTCAAGGGGATGCAACAAACTACATGGGATTTGCAGGCTTTATTGCAAAAACTATCTGCTTTGTGACAAGTCTAAGATAGCAAGATCCAAGATGGAGTAGACATTCTGTGTGGGCAATGCTGCTGTCAAATCTTGGCAACCCAAAGGAAGCATTCTGTAAGCAGCCACAATAAGACACTAAATTATACAAAGGAGAACCAGACTTCAAGGCTAGGTTGGCCTTGTAAGTCATCTAACAAGTCTTTATTTCTCAAAGCTGCTGCATACCTTGGCCACAGGAATGTCTGTTGTTACTTCTGCTTCCTTGTTGAAGGTAAGTCCTAAATGGAGAGAGCAAGACCCTCTGTCGGAACTTGTCAACATAGTTCTGCTCCTCCTTTTGAGTGTGGGCTGACAATGTCTCTTTTGTTAGCCCAACTGGCTTTAAGTCCTCAGGCAGCACTGCAAGACTCTGAGCATTCACAGGAGGCAGCTCAATTTGTTCACTTCCAACAGCAGCATCCTCCATTGTAGTCACTTCTTTGAAGAGGGAAGAAAACAAATCACTCTTTGCTCTGCCCTTCTGGTGTCAACTACCACAAAACCCAGAGTGTTACACGGAAAATAACCTCATCTGATCTACTGAACAGAGACATGGGGAGAAAACGGCCTTTCAACTCAAATATAGTTACACTAACATCAACTGAGCAAATTATATTGCATGGTCTGGAAAACTTCAAACTCACTTTGAAGTTAGAGGCACTTATTTCCTCATATTTTCTTAGTACTACAAGCAGCTACATACTCTTTTCTTTTTCCTTCTTTCTGCATTAAAATGAAGTAACATTGGCCCCACAGTAATTTTTATTTGAATCCTCGATGGCCAAAAGCATATGCAATAAAGTTCAAGAAGAAAGGAAACAGTGTAGTCTGTTAAAACTGTTTTACTAAAATACCCTAAAAACATCCAGGTTCAAGTTTTTCTTCACAGCACCCTGAGAAGTACCTTAATATTTCAGAATTCACATTCATTGAGGACGTATCTTAAACGAACAAAACTTTCTCACCGTGTACTTCAGGCTGGAAACACTGTGTAAATTTAAATATCAGTCAGTGGTTTTGTGAGTGTGAACAGTACCTGATTCAGGGTGTGGGACATGCACTATAGTGCTGCTGTAGCTGCACTGGCTGGTGACAGATATGACACTTGGAGCCTTGTTGGACAGGGTCAGGTCTGCCAGAGGAGCTCCCACCATGCCTGCAGTTGTCTGGTCTTTCAGCGTCTCTTCCAGACCAGCAGATATTGGCGTGTGGGACTCAACTGCTGACAGCATAGTAGTATCTATTGGCAAATGACAAAGTTTCTACATGGAATTCCAAGCACTATGCTCCCAATTCATCAAGTCTCACTGGTTCAGAAATAACCAGTAAGTATGCAGACTATTAAATAAGACAGTCTTATATACTAAAAAAACCATTTACATGCCAGTGCAAAGGCAGCACATACTAAATGTGGCATAAAATGAGTGAGCAACAGAAGGTTCATTTAACAACAATAAAGAAGAGTTCCTTTGATGCATTCAAAGACTTAACATTTTAGCTTATGTTTAACTGGGAGCTCTAGACAATTTAGGCACATATTTACTAAATATTTACTAAAATACTGTTAGCAACACAACAGTTCAAAAAGTGGACAAACCTTGGAACACATTACAGTGACACATTAAAAAAAACCCCAAATCAGTTTTTGTGGTTTATCTAATATGATTTGTCAGTACACTTTGTTACCTTCCAGTGCCCTGCCTTCCTGCTGACTTTGCTGGACTTGTTTGTCATCTTCTGAAGATGACGATGATGTATTTGCAGAAGATTTACATTTCCTTTTCAGTGCTGGAATACTGCAGCTCTCTAGATATCTGAAATGAAAGCATATCACAGGAAGCTCTCTCTACTTTGAGGGGGTATTTTTCTCCATTTGGAGATACAAACATTTGAACAATCCAAACTGGAGATCCAGAGGTTGTTAACTAGTATTTTAAGTTCACTCCAAGAGGCTCTGGACACGTATCTGCTTTCCAAGGAGTATTTTAAATAAAATCTATCACTCTTTGAGGGGGGGGAAAAAAAGAAAAAAGAAAAAAGATTACATTATCCACTGGGTTAAAAAATACTGACATTTTATACATTATATCAACTTTCTGTCTTATAGGGATGTTCTCAGAGTGTGTAATGAGAAGACATTGACACATTAGGATGATCAAAATTCACTTAAATTCCTACCACACCAACGACAAACATCAACAAATAGCTGCAAACAGAATCTTAGGTCCTAAACTTTACATTACTGTGTCATTCACATTGGGCAATCCATCCCAATGCTCAGAGAGGCAGAAAACTTTACAAACAATCCCAAATTTATCTCACAACTCAAATCCCAGACAATTTAAGGCAAATGCAAACTACTAGGATATTTAGTTTCTACAAATTAATCAAAACTTTATCACTAAAACTGTTTCACAGTCTATTACCTGATGATACTATCAACACAATTGATCTGCTGATAGGAAGGAACATGTGGAGTCTTCTTTGGATCATCATAAAATGTGTTGCCTGGTTCATCTGTGCTATCTCCTCTCAGTGTCTGAAGGAAACAGGAAGCAGTGTGCCTCTTCCCTGGAAAAGGGGAAATGTTTAAAGATTCCTCTCAGGGGCATCTAAACTCTACCCTCACACAGATATATATACACACACAGGTAAATATATACTGGAATCCACATAATGATACCAGGACATATGGCCTATGACAGCACAGTTCTCATTACAAAGTTACTCTGCATTTTCATCTCAATTTGTATGTTTTGAGGCAAGGGAAGTAGAGGGGGAAAGATGCCTGAAAAAAGCCAAATTCCCCCCACACCACCCTAAACATTCACTTGAAAAAGGAAGCAAACACAAAGAAAATAGTATATGAAACTCCTTGCATTTAAGTTGCAAATAAAGCAGCAATTAATATTACTCTTCTTTCAATTTATACATCACAGAATCCAACCCATTACTTAACAGCAATTCACAGCTTTGTATACCATGAATACACTACCCAGAGTCCTATCAATATTGACAGTACAGCCCTCTAGGACAACACCAGCAGTTAACTTTGAGTATCACAGAGCAAAATGTTTTAATACAGATTCCTATGATATTCGAGGGAGCACCCAGGTTTCTCCATGTATTTGTGCTACATACAAACTGCAAATTATGTGCATTAATATAACATTAAGCACTCAGTAATTAAACCCCTACTCCAGTGGGAAGTGGGGCCATATTGTCCAGCCTATGATAGCTTTTAGCAGTTCACATAAAATAACCAAGAGGAGCTTCCACACTACTTGCCAGAGGCACGTGTGCATTTTCAGTAGAAAACCTTAAAGTATAAAAAAGGAGAAGTCTGTTAACCTAGAAAGAGACATATGCTCCTCCATATTTCAAGGAAGAGTTAAAAAGTTATTGCATCTGCTGAGGTTATTTTTAGGGGTGAACTAGGAGGAGGGTGGGGGAACTTGTTTGTTTGGGTTTTAAACAAAACAAACCTCTTCTCATATCCAAGCCACACTAAGAAATGCTATCTAAAGTTTTCCAGCATAACACCAGGTAGCCAAACACATGGCTACAGATCTACAGGAGTTCATGTTACCTTAAGGATCATATCTACATTCACTTACCTCCCAAAACTTCTGAGCTCACAGCCTGTTCATTTGCATTCTGTGGCTTGCTCCTAGATGCAATGTACATCTGCTGCCCCAGGTTCTTTATTCGGTTGACATCTGCACAAACTTGTTGCAATGTCATCTTGAGACATGCAAAAAAAGGCAAAGTCAGACTACAATGAGTACAAAGAGGCCATAGGAGCTGACTCGGGTTCTTGTATTCTTCAAATTAAAAGGAGTAGACTATCAGCCTAAGCCTGGTATCTATTGGTATTTGTAAACTTAATTAATCCAGTTATCATGGTTAATTTAAGTAAATTAACTATAATAAAGCTCAAACAGCCATTTGAATGTTTTAATACCCATGCCAAACCTTGAAAGTGAGAATAAGCTGATGATTTACTTAGGAGCCTCACAAAGAAATTAGGCAATTGTATTGCTTGTTCTAGGACAGCACTACTTCCACTCTCTTCTATAGCAGTCAGCAAAATTAAGAGCAAAAACCAAAAGCCAGCACTCTGTAATTAACCTATTTAGCTTGAACATGGCTTTATTCTTCCCACTTCAGTAAAATTCAGTATGAGAAGCACATATGTATACAGTAAACATTTTCATTTTTACAGGTGTATTTTCACTACTCTGCAGGCAGTGACACATTTATAGACTCACTGGTTCCTGTGTTTCCTCTGCACAGTTCCCATTGGAGTCACTTGAAGATGCTATGCTGATGTAGTGCTCATAAGAGCCACTGCTTCCAAGGCTTCCATAACCACTGGAAACATTGCTGTGAACTGGCTGTATGAGAGGGAAAAACAAAATTTTAAAAATCATCCTCTGAGAGAACAAAATGAAGGAAACAACATCCTTTGCAACACAGAACTTCAAATAAAAAAAAGACAATCAAGTGAAAAGTCAGTATGTTTGGGCTCAACCATTTGCTTACGAAGAATTCTCTACCATGCTTCAAACTGTTTCAAGATGCAGATTTGCCTTTCAACATCAAGACTTGGCAAGAATGTCAAACAGTTATTTTGTGGGTTTTTTTGGTAATGAGTGGGCCTGTATCCATATAGAACTTTCCTTTCAGACCTTTTAAAAGACCATCCTCAAAACAGCCCACTAATCAGACTCAAAGTTCTTTAGCCTCTCACTCAAAAGACCAGCCTGTGTTCTGAAATTCTTTTGCCTTCTTTACCTGCAGGAGCAGTTTGTAAATTTGTCCTTGTAATTCTCTTATCTCTTTCTCCACACTGCTCATTTCTTTACTTCTTGGGGCAAAGACATCTTCATTCAGAGGGCTTCTGCAGAGAAACAACAATATTTCACTGCTCATTTTCATGTGATGAAGAGATAGCTATAAACACTTAGAACAGATTTTTAATTGATTATGATTATTTTATTTTGACTGTTCTGCTGAGTCAATACAGAGGAATATCATCTGTCCCAATAGCTGCTCTGCCGGGGTAGCTATGAGAGCAGGGAAGCTCCAGGGAAGTCAATACACCAGCAGACACCAGTTAAGGATAACAAGAACCTATCCCTCCATCTCCTTCACTCAGAAGGCAAATTCATACCCCATAAAATCTTGTATAAAAGATCACTTTGAAAAGTCAGAAGGCCACTCCCAAAAGCCATTTCCTCTAAGAGAAATCAGGTAAGAAGGCAGTCAGTCATATTTTCAGGTTTCTTGAAAACTAAGGGGAAACATTTGAAAAATTAATTTGTACATTCAATACTGACTGCATTTTAAAAAGACCTTGCCTTAGTAAATATTTAAATGCTGTATCAAGTATATATGCCAAAAGAAGGTCAATTAATTGGGTTTTTCTGGTGAGCCAACCATGAATGAATTTTAGGTAATTATTGTTAAAGTGATCTAATTTTATGCTTCTTTTTAGCTTTTGCTGGTACTTTGATTTAGACATCAACTATATGCAAAAACCTGCTAAAATAAAAAGCTGGCTTTGCCTGTTATTTCAAAGTAATTCACTTATTCTCACACTTAATAAACAAGACTAATACTATTCTGAAGGAATGGTCTGAAAATAGATGCTAGGCTGTTGCCCTATGTGCAAGAGCAAATTATGTCTCTAGTTCAGTACTTAGCCTGTTTTGTTCTGCAGAGTAATCAATGAAAGCACTTTATTTCATCAATTCTACGACTGACTTACGTCCGGACTTTGTGTCGGCCAATGATGAACACAATTTTCCTGCTCCAAGGATTCACAAAACTGGACCAGCTGGTGTCGAGTATGACATAATCCCCATTTTGAGTACAAAACCTAATAGGTAAATGCTCAAAAGGGGGTTGGCCAGCAAATTTCAGTACTGAAAAAAAAACACAATCAAGAAACAAGGCTTAGCTTACATTATGACACAGTAGTGCAAGCACAAACACTAATGACTGGGGTTGTTAGAACTTTGGCAATGAATTTACTTTGATCTCAAACTGACTGCATGAGTTAATTAGTTAACTTTTGTCTAGATTGCAGATCAGTCACGTAATCAAGCACGTGTCAAGCAATATGATACAGGTATGATAAAGAATCATAAAACCAACTGAAATTCCTCTAAAAGCAGCTCTTACTTTTCCGGTGAATAGTGATCATCAAAGGGCGATCTTCTGGGTGCAAATACATCAGTATGGATGTTCCAATTAAATCCTGAGGTAAGTAACCCAACAAAGGCACTGCTCTGAAAGCCAAACACATTATCACAGGTTCTAAGACAGTTTTGACTACTTCCATCCTTAACCCTTTGCTGGTCAGTGAAGTGCCCATGCACAATCTACAGTGAAATGAACTAAGGCTACAGAACATTTCCCAACCCATCTCATAATCCTGCACTGTAATACTTGACACATAAATACCCATGACAAACACTTCTGCACCTGGATATTTAACAGATATTCACATTTGCAGGCAGTTTTGTGCTTGTTTACATGCAAAGAGGAAAAAAACCAGATCTTGAAGACAACAGATCATAGGCAAAATGTCAGTAATTATGCTAATTTTCCACTGCTGATTCAATCACAGCTCCCCATTGCCCTGGATAAAGAAAACTGACTGCAGTTCTGTTTAACCTGTGTTTTAAACCAACAAAGAAGATTACATCTGTGGAGTGTGAGATGTTTTCCATGAGTGGACTAACATAAAATGGTTTTGTTTAATTACATATTACCAATCGCACAGTTCAGCTACTTTACTTGGGTCTCCAGTTGCATCACTGAATTATTTTTTTCCACCTCTCCATATATACCTCATAGATCTTCAAAACTCAAATCTCTCACCTGTCATCTATGTCCAGAAAAACACATCCAGGGGTATGTGTGGTGGTGAATATTCTTTTATCCATAGGAATTCGAGGAGCTAATAGAAACAAAATATGCACTAAGACAGAAAACCTGGGCATTACTGTTGCTCATGATATTTCTGGTTCCTGAACTTAATAAATGTTTGCTGCTTACTAACTAGTAAGTCACAGAAACATTACAGATTTCTAGGTTCTACAGACTTCTCCCAAAAATAACAAGTAGAGGTCAAACGCTTTGGGGCAAAGGCAGCACAGATATTCTGGATTTGCATGCATGCACACACAAGCTGCAACTTACACAGGTGAGACCACCCAAGCACAGGTTCTAAACAAAGGAAGAAGACTTTCATACACTGCGTTTTTCTATTGGCTTGGATTTTTCTCCACTGGAGCTTCCTGACTTGCCTTCATATCCAGAGTGGATTTTCTCAGCCAAAGCTAAGCAGCAGGACTCTGCATCCACACGGACAGAAGTGCACACGTGGACCAAGTATGGGGTGATTCGGAAGGGGTAACAACGCGCTTCTTGCTCTTGATCTTTCCCACCCCTGAGGAAAAGCAGAAGGGATTAACACCCTGGTTTCAAGGCTCACAGTGCCAGGGCCAAGCACCATGCCCAGAGAAGTTATGCTAAGCACAAACCCAAATAATCAGGTCCTATGCACACTCCTTTGAGTCAACTCCAAGGTCAATACACTCTGCAAACTGACCTCCCTCCTGCTGAAGTCAAGTAAATGTTTTGTCTCCAACACTTACATTCAGATGCTGTCTAGAAATGCTCTTACTCTAATGGTTAAAGAGTGCCTTCTAATTCTCAGTTCAAGCCTATTCACAAGAACCACCCATTTGGTTTTGTGCTCTCTTTCAAGCTAAATAGTTATTTTTCTTCTTGTTGTTTATTCTGTAACAATTTTAGGAAAAAAGAATTAAAATCTGTCTCCCTCAAGGTTAGTTTTCACAGACCTACATAAGGAAGACTGCTCCAGACTTGGTGCATTGTTTTTCTTTGACTATCTTCCAGAAGAATTTGTCTTCCTAGAATGTGTTTGAACTGTAGCAGCACACAGCTGATGAGATCTTAACCATGGCTTTGCAACAGCTGCTATAACAATTAGAACTTTCTACTGCAAGTGCTTCCCCACCTGTTATAATTTCAATAGGGTACCCAGCTCTTACAAAAAGAATTACATTTTTGAAGATTATAATTTACACTAAAAGTTACTTTCTTATTCCACACTTAGTTTTGTAACATGTTTCTAGAGAAAGGAGAGTGTCATAAAACCTATTTCTAACACTTCTGTCTTTGGGAAAACAAAAGATACAAATGGAAATTGCAGAAGTCTAACTCATAAAAAAACATTTTCTTAATTAAGCCTAGAATGTGTGCTTGTGAAAATATATTTTTACTCATAAAGCCAACATAGTCAAGAGACCTGCTACATAAGGGAAGTAGAGACAGATGTTGTACAAAAACATGGAGAAGAACTGTTGTAAAATGTGCATGTATCCAACAAACAGTTCCCTCAACCTAACATTGCTATCTGTCCTGCTATATTCATTTCAGGTGCCCTTACACAATTCAAGAGACAAAGGTGATTTAAGAGCTAGGGCTGTTGAAAAACATATGAATGAATCAATGATCAACTGAAAGATGAGTAAGTGTCGTATCTGCTCAGAAACAAACAGTTCTTACTCAAATCCAGAGATCACCTGAGTCTAGGACAGAACCGCACTGAAGACTGAAGGTCAATCTCAATTTTTTTCCTCTTCTAGCTCTAAGATTAGTCAGGTACTAAGCAACAAACAGCATTCACAGCAGCAGCAAGTCAGGCTTCACAAGCCTCAGGAGTCAGGCTTCACACTGGGACTTAGGTGACCTGAGTTTCCCTTAAGGTTTCTGCCCCAATCTCTCAAGCAGTCTTAATCTCAAGCAAAACACTCTTTGCCTCTACTCTCAATCAGTAAAAGGGGGAACAGCAATTTTTCACAAGATCATTCTCCTGCATGACAGTACTTAAGGAAACCAATAGGTCCAGGAGAAACATGTATAAATAGTTTTCCTTCTAGCCCAGTGCAAGTTTATGTATCACTCTGGGAAAGATGTTCAAAACGTGCTACTGGATGACAATATTGAACACAAACCCCATTTTATAATGGAGTTTCATGAGCTCACACTGGGCAGTTGTAACAACAGAACAGCTCCTGCTAGCACTGTACCCCTTGTCAGCCTTCACAAAAATAAAACTATAATAATGCACTTACCTGATCCTGCAGAAAAAGGATTTCACCTGGGCATATTCATACGGAGAAGCTAATAATATTAACACATTAAAAGTATCAGTTAATATCCTTAAAAAGGACACGCCTATCAGGACTATGTTAAACTCTGCATTCTCCAGACTTTCTGAGTAAGACTGAAGTCTCACAACGTACTCTTTATTACCTACCAAACAGTCTGCTCCCACCTCAAATGTTATCTCTCCTCTCTAGTCTACTCTCTTAGAGAAATGGAACTAAATTCAGAGGAAATGTATGTAAAAAGAAAACACAACAAAAACAAACAAATCAACCAACCAATCAATGCACCAAAAAAAGGCAACTTTCTCCAGTGCATCACTGAAAAGGAAAGGTGATATTTCCTGGCTTTATGAGCCAAGTACCAAGAACTATATAGAGACAAGAAAATCACAACTCCACTGGGGTGCTACTGCTCTGCTGGGTAGGCACACTAATGGCATCCAAGTTGTGGAATCCCTGGCATTCAAAACCTCCAGATACCTCATATCCTTTGATACCAAGGACTTTGGACTTCTCAGAACTGATGCCAGAACAGCCCCATGTCAAGGTGGGCAAAAGACACAGCCTTGGCCTGCAAGCTACACTTGAACTGCTCACAAATAACAGAGGATTCAAACTTCTCAGTTTAGACACATCCAGCAATAAACAGCAAATCAGCTTAAAACTTGGGTTTGATGAGCTGTGGTCACAGCGGGCAGTGAGCAGACCATAAAGACAAAGCACTTAAGCAACCATAAGGTGTAGATTAAACAACTTTAAACCCACAACCAGACTTATGTTTCTTTTCAAAAAGCAGCAGTATTTGGAATGAGTAAGATAATACATGAAACAATGAAGTATGCATCTTTTATTTACCCTCAGTAGGAGTCAAGCCTTTAGGGGTAAGCTAGCTAGCTGGGACTGGTCCCACAGCCACTCCAGTTTTCAAAGTGGAAGGGAACAAATGAGGCTGATGCATATTGCTAGCATAAGCATTTAAAATGAACTACTACTCTGTCCTCATTCTGCACAGACTTTAAAGAGCCATGTCCCACCTGTTTGACTTTCCATGTTCCAAAGGGGCAGGTGAGACTGATCAGTGTGAGTGTAGAACACACTCACATCCTGAGGGACAAGCAACTCCACAAACCGGGAAGAGTCCAACACTTTCTTCTTACAGTTCAAAATAGATGCTGCCTGCTCAGAAATATGAACTATGCGTCCAGACAGCAAAGAAAACACAGCCACAAATGTGTCCTGGAAAATAAGCATTAAAGGCAATCATTGCCTGAAACATGGTAGTGATAACAGAGGATAACAAGCAAAACAACCCAACCCCAAAGCACAACCTCAGGCTGAGGTTCAAAAATGTGTTGGGTAGTGTGTGATCTACTACACTCCCCAGTGCTACAGCAGCGTACTCAAGATTTACAAATGCTAGTAAGACTGGATTAGTCTTCTCTAAACAGATTAATGCTTGTCTTTGCTCTGAATGATTGGTTATCACCCCACACACTCCTCCACAAGTTTCAGAGGATTCATCACAATTCCACACACAAAAACATTCTGAAAGCTTTCCAGTATTTTTTGTACTGTTCAAGCATTAGCAATATTTTGCTACAGTATCCAACAGTACTGAATTTCAAGAAATGTTTCTTTAAAGGAGAGCCAGAAAGCATGACACATATTGCAAAACAAGAAAAAAATTAAATGCAGAGTACAAATAGAAACCAAAAGTCCCTCACAACTATAGATCTGATTTGTTTTAAAAGCCTTCTGCTGTCTTAAGAGATTATGCTGCTGTAAATGACTTCTCAAACAGTTATTTCTTGCTTCTGGCCAAGAAAAAGAATAAATTAGTATTTCTTCACTCACTATCACTGGGTACTAACATAGCACAGATAAGATGTAATCTTGATTCATCTTTAAAAACTTGAAAGTCTACCTGGCTAAAATGTAAAGGCCTTTCAATTTTACACATTCTATTTCCACAAAACAATGTTAGGAGACTAAATACAGTGAAATTGAATGAAATCCTGAAGTGTGCCTGAATTCTTACAGTGTTTTTTGGAGTGTGTTCAGATGCAACTGCCACCAACTCTTCTATGCTGTATGTCACCATATCTGTCTGAAATGCTCTTCGGTCATTCAGAGCCTGGAAAAAGTCATTGTTTGCTAATTGAAAAAAAAAAAAAAAAACAAAACAGAAAAAGCAAAACAAAGACAAGGAAGTCAGTAAACAGACTACTTTGAAAGTAATTCTTACAGCCCTTGTACTTTTGTCATCTTTTTGGTGAAGTCCAAGGTGAGATGAGAAGGTCTGTGTAGTGACAAAGGGAAAAGGAATACCAATTATACTACTGGAGTAATCTCATTTTATTACAGAAAACAAGCATGAATAAGTATTACAATTTTAGCTATTTAGTTCTGTGGGAAAACACAAACTAACAAATAATTTTTCAAACTGGGATGGGAATACCAGTATACACAGTATATTTCTCAGTATACACAGAAAGTTACTATTAGGCATTTCTTAGCTATGGGACTCTGCAAAAAAGAGAAGCAGTGGGGGAGTATCTCAACAGAAGGGGCTGTTAAAACAAAAAACTGGCAACAAAATCATAGTGCCTCAGAAAGTTAACTCTTTGCAGGATAACTGGAATGCATTCTTTTAATGCTACTTGTTGCCAGACACATCTATGCAAATTATGCTGCTGTTCTTCCAGATTGTCTCCACACGTACCTTGGACCTGCTGGACACATTGCAAGGCGTAGTTGAGAGCACTGATGGTACTGGGCTTATTAGAACTCCTTTTCTCTTCAGGTAAACACCTTTTCATTTCTTGGATCATCATCATCATATCTTTGTGGGACTGGCTCCAATTCAGCTGCTCACTGTGAAACAGAGGTTAAACTTTACCAGAGAATTCTGGTGTAGGAGATCTTTTTCCTATCACCCAATTAAAATTACTTCCTAAATTAACGTTTTATGGGAATGGCTGCAGTCATGCAATACCCAGGATCTCCTAACGTTCATTAACTAAATTTCCTGTTGTATCTTTCTCACTTCTTTGCAATTGAAGCTTTTCTCCTCTACCTTCCTCCTTCCCAGCTCCAGTGTCCCGAACAGCAAAGTCACATCAAAACCACTCTGCTTGCTAAGATGCCTAGCAACTCAAAATAAGATAATGTTTACTCTAGATTTTCAAAATATCACAGGTATTAAAATAATCAATAAATGCTGATTCTTGATCTAAGTTTTTCTAGCCTTGAAGGCCACATCTGGTTATATGCATCTCAGGGAACCATGAGGTTCTCAAAATACACCTGACACAAAGATTTTACTCCTTGTGACTTCAGAGTCTTCATCATACATTTTAGCTGTTGACTTCAACAGCTGCAGAACTGTTAAAAGATAAAACCCCCCTCTCCTTATGTTTGCTTATTTCACTGACTAAAAAAGAAGCGGTCAATATCCTCAAATCACAGATTCTAATCCTACAAGTGAGATATGAACACCATTTTTTTAGTAACGTTTTTCCAATTGACACTGTCATTAGTATTGTATGTACTCTTACTACATAAACCATTACATAAGTGTAAGTATTGCGTGGTAACTTTACGTGCCTGTTTAAGGCTGCACACGTTACAGCTATTGAACCTTTTTTTAAATTAAAAAAATAAACTACTCAATTTCTGAACTCTGACGGAAAATGTTATCTCAGTCATTTCTGCTTTGGTACTAAACAGCCTCTAGCTGAAGCACACATCTAAGGTACCCAAGGGTCGCTGACGTGCGCGGCTCAGGGGATCTCAGCATGAGGCACAGCTGACCGGAGCCGCGAGCAGCCCCGCGCTCACCGCACCGGCACACGCCGCGGCCCGTGACCCCCGCGGTCCCCGGGCCCGAGCAGCGCCCCGGGTCCCGCCCCTCGCCCGCCCCCGCCGAGCACATCCCCGCGCGCTGCCCGGGTACCTGTTGGCTTTTTCGGCGGCCGAGCCGCCGCTGGACTCGGGGCTGTGCAGCTCGGTCCCGCCGGGCGCGGAGCCGCTTCCCGCGCACGCCGCGCACCGAGCGCCCGCAGCCCCCCTGGGCGCCGCCGCCGCCGCCTCCCGCCCGGCCCCAGCCCAGACGGCCGCGGCCCGAGCCGCGCCGTGCTCCGCGCTGCCTCCTCGGCGCTCGCTCGCGTCCATCCCGGATCCGCTGAGCACCACGGCACGGGGGGCATCGGCTGCCACGGTTCCTCGGCGCGGCCGGACCCTGGGCCTGCGCTACGAGCGCCGGTGCTGCAGGGAAGAGCACGCGCCGCCTCACGGGACGATGGGAGGAGCGGAGCCCCCCTCTCCGCCGAGCCGAGCGATCACCGGGGCCGCTTCCTTGCTGCTCCCCCTCAGCTCGCAGCTGCCAGACAGCGCGGACGCCCCGCCAAGGGCCCCGGCGGCCTCCGCTTCGCCTTCCCGCCCCTCCGAGGCCGCGCCTCTCCCGCCGACCCCGGGCTGTCCCCGCTCCGGGCCGGGAGCGCCCTGAGGGGCCGCGCCCCCGCCCCGCGCCGTTACGTAACGCGGCGCACGCGGCGGCCCCGCTCCCACACACCCGCGCCACGTGCGCCGCGCCCCGCGGACAGAGGAGGAGGCGGAGGCGGGGTCGGAGCCGCTTTATTGGAGGACACCGCGCGCGGGGGGCGGGGCCTCGGCGGGCGGGGGCGCCGCCCCGCCCCTCACGCGGCGCCGCACGCGGCCCCCGTGCGCGCGCATGCCCCGCCGCCACGTGCGGGGCCGGCCCCGCCCCTGGGCGTGGTCGGGCGAGGGGCGGGGCCGGGAGGGGCGGGGCCCGCCCCGGGTCATTGAGGCACTGTGCGAGTTGTGAGCTGCGCTGGTTAGTAATTAATGACAGGAGTGTCTTAAGGCGACCAGTAAAGTTAGTTAACACCTCGGTAATCAAAACAGGTTTGCTTTAAACAGCAGTAAATGGGCTGAGAAGACAGTAGGTTTGGAGTGCAGAGGCTGAAGAAGTTTCTCAAAGGCACCTTCGGTTGAACTGAGTTTCTTCTTGTAAATCATGAAGACAGATTCCAGACTACAAAAAGAAGAAAAAGGTTGGACGATGTCCTTCAGCCCCTCAGCATAACAATCCCGCATTTTAAGAATTTAGGATAATAGAGATAAATCTCTCTTAAATCTTGCCCATGTAGATTTTCTTTATTGTATTTTTCCCTTGTGCTTGCACACCAGGACTATCTCTCCGATGTCCGTGGTTACTGCTGTGTTTGTTACCGTTACAGCACAAACTTAAAACTTGGTCTTCTCTTTAAACACTTAGCAATTACCTGAGAACTCAAAGACTGAACCAAACATTCCCTGGCTCTCTATCCTAGCCCAGCATTAGTCTCTCAATTCACTCAGCAGCCAAAACTCTACTCAAAGCTTCCCTGGTATGGCAGTGCATCATAACTGCCACAAAAAAGCAGGAAGCCAAGGCAGATGGTAACAGTTTTCAGACAAGGACAGTGTGTGGAATCTCATGTTACACTTCCGCAACAAAGCTGTAAAAAAACCCCAAGTCAGTTCCTGGTTTCAAAGTCCTTGCTATTTTCACTTTCACCTCTGTCACCCTCACTCACGGTTGAGATTCAGGTACTGAAGCTCCCATGTTATCACAGTTTGCCAACCACTGCATGCAATTGTTAAATCCATCACTGCTATTTCAAATTCATTCAAATTGGGTCTATTTCCATCTGAGTATCCTGCCTTTGCTAACACTGCACCAGTCAGCAAATTAACACCATCCATTCCAAATCTAGGAGAAATCCCCATTTTGGTCAAACTTACCAATAATGATGATGATGATAATGACAACAACAGCTATCAATATTGCCCACATCTGTGAAAAAAAGCCATACAACACTTACTACACACCATGCAACAGCACCAAGTGCCCCTCAGGGTACAGGAAAACAGACCCTGCAAGGGACTTTTAACAGTTTGTCAGGTCTAACGTGGCAAGCAAAGGTTCTTCAGTCAGCAAGCTCAATCCACTACTAGCACTCAGAGATGGCAGGCCATGCACACAGGTAAACACAGCAATATGGTTTTCTCCACATAAAGCCTGTCCCAAGTGAATGCACAAGCTGTTCTGTTACTCACCAAAGATGATTCCAACTTTTGGCAACAGCTGCAGTACAGGAGTCTGAGTGAGCTTCTTTCACTTTCTAATATTTCCTACACATTCATTCAAGCTATGAATTTTTAGCCTTTTCTTCCTGTTTCTCAAAGCCTCAGATTACTGACATGCTTCCCCTCTGGCCATTATCTTATCTAGATCTTGCATAGGGCAGCATGGCCAGTAATGCAGCTTGCTGTTACTTCACCCAGCCACTGTGCCATGCTTTAAAAACTAGATGCTGTGACTTAAGTAACACTGGCTAAACTATTTCTGCCTTTTGACACACGAACTGTAATAGTGGTACAGGCACAGTGCAAGCACACAAGCCAAAGTTACCTTGCAGTTCTTCCACCAATACTTCCTCTTCAGCTTGGCCGCGCTGGTCTCAAACTGGGAAGCCCCTGCTTGCAGGGCATCAGCACGGTCATCCAGCTCTGACAGCTTCTGATCTCGCTCCAATACCTTGTCCACATTCACTCTCATGATGTCAACAACCTGCAGCAGTTCAATGTTTAAAGTAAGTGACCACACAGTGGAACATAATCACAGCCAACAGACAGCACCACGAGGTACTCAATGTTTTCACAGAAGAAGGAGCTATTGCCTTTTAGTATATGCAGCTGTAAGATTAAAGAAAACTGTGAAATCCACCTGTGGCTAGAAGCCCTGAAGCCTACCTCAAAAAGTCAGTAGTGTTGGCATTGCTTCAAACATGGGAAATAATTCCTGACTTGCTTCAGAGGGAGTTGAGGAATATAAACATGACAGTAAACCACGTCAAGAAATACTTGCCAGCCAGCCTGGCTTTTGGACTCCACAAAAATCACATTTGCTAGTCAGCTCTCATGACTACTGATAAGAAAAAAGCTTGCTCTCTGTAAACAAAGGTTTCTGTCTTTATTTATGCCAAATCCTCAAGCACCAAGACTGGAGCTAACGTTTGGACACTGGGAACCTCTCTCTGCTTCCCCTTCATATAATGAAGGAAAGACTGCTTTGGCAAAAATATCCCTTCTAATTGCATGTTTCCTGCAGGAAGAGGATGACACTACTATCAGACCAGCCTTTTACCTCATCTACTTGGTGTTGAGTTTGCTGAAGCCGGCGATTGCCCGCAGCCATATTTGCACTTCCAGAGACATTGGCTGACCTGCAGTAAAGAAAGGCATCATTATACATCTGACAGTCCTGAAAACTGGGAACTTGTATCCTTGTAATAAATACAGGGCAGTTCCTTACTGGAGAAATGGTGTTTTAACAACTGACAATGGGTGCAAGTCATGCAGTGTCCCAAACATCTTGTCAACAAATTGCTTGCTGTGCTAAGAGCAGCAGTGGCTTGTTAACACCACACTTTGCAATGAGGCAGGGGACAGCTCCAACAATGGTCCACAGGGCTCAGAGAATGAAAAGTTTGGGCTCAGGTGTGTTCTTGCTTTCCCGTATGACCACAACAATTTCAAGCAACAGTAGTTTACAAAAAATTAAATACAAAAACTTAATAATTTTTCTAACTATGATTTTCCAGTGATGCTTCTCTATTCTTTTGAAATGGTTGATATGGAGCAAGAGAAAGCACCAGAAGGAAAAAGTATCTGGAAAAGACAAGAATTTACTTTTTTGGTCAGCTTTGAATTCATAAGAGTTCATTTTACCAGCTACAGCATTCTGCATCTTTATGACGGATGCAAGAGGTTCTGTACATACTCCTCATTACCTTTTCACCACCTGGCCAGGTTTTTAATGCATATCTCTAGAACTATCTGCACGCAGTGTCCTTTTCCATGTTCTTACTTCTTTCACATCGGATGCTTGTTTAGTGTATCCTGGCAGTCCAAACAGCCAAGTCTGACCGTTTCCTGTATTTACACATTTGTACACTGGCTTCTAACTTGCACGTAAAAGAGTACAAGCACAACGCGGGAGCCAAGTGCAAAGCTCAGAGCCGGCCCTGGACAGCACAGTCTCACTGTTTTGGTGCTGCCGCCACCCTTTGGTGCTGCTTCAGTGCCAGTCCCAGGTGAACAGCCTCGGAAATGACACCGCTTCCTGCGAGGTTCCGAACAGAGCAACGCCCGGGTGCCCAGCAGGCGCTGTCCCGGCAGGGCGGGTCCCGCTCTGAGACGCGCCCGGGGCTGGCGGGACAGCCAGGCCTGCGCAGCCCAGCCCAACGTCCCGGTCCCGGCGGCCCAAAGCACGGCCGGGCCGGGCCTCGCCTCTGCCCCCGGCCGCGCCCGCCCCTCCGCGCAGCCCCTCCCGGAGCCCCCGCCCGTGGGCCGGGCCGGGCCGGGCCGGGCCGGGCCCTGCTCCCGCCGCCGCCGCGCCCGCGCCGCTCCCCGGCTCCCCCCGTTCGCCCCGCACTCACATCCTGGCGGCGGGACGAAAACGGGGCCGCGACAGCAGCGCCCGGGCAGGTCCAGCGGGAACTGCGCGCGGCGCCCCGCGCTGACGACTCACGGGGCGGAGCGCGGGCCGGGCTCGGGGCGGGCCCGATGGGCGAAGGCCGGGCCCGGGGCGGGCTCGGGGCGGGGGCGATAGGTGAGGGCCGGGCCCGGGATGGGCTTGGGGCGGGGACTCAGGCCGGGGGCTGGGCGGGCTCGGGGCGGGGGCCGGGCCGGGGCTCGGGGGCGCGGCCGGGGCGGCCCCGGGCCGGGGCCTGGGCCTCGGCCAGACCATGGCCGTGCCCCCGCAGGCCGCTGGGGGGCGCTGTGCCGGCTCTGCCCGCCCCGGGCGGTGACGGGAACGGGAACAACGGAACGGGGCGAGCGGCCGAGCACGGACACACGGACAGACAGACATGGACAGACAGACACACGGACAGACAGACATGGAGACACAGACACACGGACAGACGGACATGGGCACACGGACACACGGACAAGACACACACAGACACACGGACAAGACACACACAGACACACGGACAGACAGACATGGACACACACAGACACACACCGACACACGGGCAGACAGACATGGGCATACACACAGACACACGGGCACACACACAGACTCACTGACACGCACACGGACACACAGACGCAGACGTGCATTTCGTGGTGTTATGCGTGTCCGTGCACTCCGTGCAGCGCCCGAGGGGGCCGGGAGTGTCCTTGTCCCTGTCCTTGTCCCTGTCCCACTCCCCCGCCCTTGTTCCCCGCCCTGGCTCCAGGGGCGCCCGGCGGGACCCCCGCGCTCGCTGTCCCGGGTCCCGGCGGGGCTGGAGCCGATGCTCCCCGGCATCCGCTCGGTGCTGTCGGTGACCAGAGCGGGGCTGGTCACACGCCCGGGGTCGGTGCTGCTGGCCGTGCTCCCCTGGGAACCCCGGGGCTGCTCCGCCAAGGGAGCATCGGGCTCCGCAAGGCACTGGCGAGAGGGAGGCACTGGCTGCCTTTGCATCCCATGTTCTGAGTTATCTTTTTTTTTCTTTCCCCTTATTAAACTTATCTCACCCCAGGCATTTTTTTCCCTCGTGTTTAGTCTTCCAGTTCTCTCCTGCCATGCCCCGGGGAAAAGGGAGGAGGTGCCTTCTTTCAGGACTGGGTCAACTCGCCACGATGGCAATGAACCCAGCAATTAACAGCCATGTAAAATGGAAAAATGGGAGAGCAATTTGGAGAGTTAAACGCTGATTTATTCTAAAAGAACTTTCTCTGCAGTCAAGAAGAAACTCTCTGAATGAAATCTTGTCATCAGTTGTGGAGCTGGGTTTTGGAAGAGCTTACTCATAATGGTACTAACACAGTCTCTGCTAGACCAGATGATTAATTTATTAAACCTGGTTTCAGGTTTTGCCTGCTAGGCTGGCCATATAGTCTGCTACAAGTTTTGTTCTTGAATACCAGTTCATGTAAGTTACATATTTGATTAGTTCAATAGTGATTGTGTCTCAGTTAATTGTATTTTTGTGACCTCTTAGGTTTCTGCCTCAGCAGCCCTCTTGAATTCTGCCATTTGACTCTGCTTTGTGCACACTGTAGGATTAAGAATTTTGCTACCAGCTCTATCTATATGGTTTCCCACAAAAAACCCTAGAAGTGATTGTCCAATGAAAAGGAACTGCAAACAAAGCTCTGGGGGCTGCACCTGCTCACGGGCAGTCTGTGGACTGTCACACCATAACCTGTAAGAAATCAGATGTAATATTGTTACAAGAAGGTCATATAGAGCAGAAACTTTTTGGTTTTTTATGGTGGCTCCTTAGAGCGACTAAAGGACTACTTTGCTCTCAAAGTAGAATGGACGAGATGTGTTCAGAAGAAGGCACACACTTTATATGGGGAAATTTTCTTTTTTAATTTACAGCAGAAAGAATATAAAGCATTCAGAAAACATTTTCCATATTTTAAGGGCAATTCAAAACATTTTGCATGGTTCCAGCAGCTGAGTTCTTCAACAGATCCATTGATTCAGTGATGCTTTACATGCACAGTTACAAAAATAAAACTTACAAAAGAGAAGACATCTATACTAGTTTTACATGCAAGTCTTGGGGACCCCCCATTGGGCACCAGCTATTGTGTGGAACTGCCATAAGCGTGCAACCAGAGAGGGGGTTCATGTTATATTCTGTATTTCTTTCACACAGTATTACTGCTGTCGAATGTGTTTCACAAAGGAGCAATTCTATTATCAGAAGACAGAAGACCTGGCTCCTGGCACTTGGGAATTTGAATTTTCCTAGAAAGCTGCACTTACTTATCTTAGGTGAAAATGTTAAGTTCCACAACCAAGAAGAGGGTTTGAAGAATCACTTCACTGCGGGGGAGTGCTCCTCCCTCCCCAGTGACACACTGAAGGGTTACGGCCCGACACAACAAAGCACTTGGGAGCTGAACTGGCTTCAAGCATGCCAGGAGTCCTGGAGCTGCCCTGCAGAACTGCCTGCATGTTTCACAGCCAGCACAGGCTTAAACGTTTGGCTGAAGCAGGATCTAGATTAGTAGATACACCACCAGGCCCATGGATCTGGAAGAGTAATTTGAAATAGCTCTGTATATTACTGAATCGTTTTCTGTAGAGACAAGGAGTTAAAACATTTCCACTGAGGTCACTACTCTTGTTAGGAACAGATCAATTCTATATTGTCACGTATTGGTTAATGGGTGCAATATTTCAGTTTCAAAATGTCAAGAGTTCTTCCAGTACTAATACAGAGCATTTCCAATTCATTTCAAAGGAGATTCTCCAGCGTCTCCTGTTCTGTTTTGGCGTGAGAGGAAAATTGAATGGTTAAGGTTCCAATTGCAGACAGTGAATCGAGGCTATGAGGCTGCCCACAGGCACGGTGCGAGCGCCAGGCCATTTGTTTCACTTTTTTCCCTTTTTTTAAAATTGAATCAGGTCATAAAGCAGCAGTTCAGAAATGTACAAGAGAATTCTGATAATGAGCTATAGCACATCTACTGTAATTCAATGCTGGCAGTGAAAAGAAGTAATTAAAAACAGGTACAATTATAGAAAAGGCACCAAGAGCACTGACCCCAGTTTTTTTGCCACAATCTTTGTTTTTACTCTTCTTTTAAAGACACCAGTTTCAAAGCTTCCTATGTGTGAGTATTTTTTGGCTTCACAACAAGCCTTGCGTTTAAACATTGCAGTTGGTGGCCGGGATCAAGCAAGAACAACTATTCCAAAACTAACAATCTCAAATTTACACAAGTTCATTCAGAAATTTTAAACTGCCACAAGTGAGACAAACAGACAGGAGCAGTTTCTGATCTCAGACACATGTACGTGACCCACAAGTAATGACACGGACTTTAGGAGTTTCTTCCCTTACATTCCTGTGTAATGAAGATCAGAACTGGTTCCCATTGTTGAGAATCTGTGACAGTTTTAAATTAGTAGTTCAATTTAAAAAAAATCTAATTTCTTTGGCTCCTCACTATGTGGAAATAGCAATATACCATGACACCCCTACAGGATCAGTTTGCATCTTTTTTTTAAGTTTTACTTAATTTTTTAAAATTTTTTGTGCAATTTTTATTACATTTTCTGACTTCCAGCAGGAGATATGAAAATGTGAAACATATTTTCTACTTTCGTACTATTTATTTATTTTTTTTCATTTTATGTTCATTCTAAGTGTTCTTTATTGGAGTGAGTGTATGGTGTTAAGCTAGATACGGTTTTTGTACTCTTATGATTATCTGCTTTGCAAAAGTAACTTAATTTTCTTAAGCAATATTAGCATTCACATTACTTGGCACCATTGGCAAAAAAAAAGAAAAAAAAAAAAGACGGGGGTAAAAAAAAAGAAGGAAGGAATACATAAATTAAACCCAACTGAACCAAACTCCTGGTAGCCAAAATCAAATGTAAACATATCCTTTTTTTCTTTTTTTTTTTTTTTTTAAAGTAATGTTGCTCTGCCTTTTTTTCCTAAGTCTAAATACAGTAGCTCTTTTTTGCCATTTAGTCATGCTTTAGCAAAAATGTTCTTCTAAAGAACATTTAAAATAAAGTTTCTTATAGTGAAATAAAGTTTTTGTTTCATTTTACAGACCATAGCCACTAATGCTTTGCTTTGTTCATTTCTTTTTCTTGAGTTCATGCACATATCTCTTTAATATATACAATATGTACAAACAATACATCCACACTCTCCTCGTTCATTCAGACAAAACTATACAAATAATAATTTTATCTTGCCAAGTTATTGACCCTTTGTGAATAAAATATTTAGTAATTAATCAATATATTCCCTTTCAAATATTTTTTCTCATTTTCCATTTCTACCTTCTATATATACAGAAACTGCCCAGATTTTGATGAAGTAGCCAAAATAAGAAATTTACTGGCCAGAATGCAGCACCACTGATCTTTAGGTGGCATAAAATGTCCAGGCAACATATGTACGTGACTCTGCAAAATGACAAGAGGTTTGACAAGTACATAAGAGAAAAAGCTACATGTTTTACAAATTATTTGAGAACTTAATTAAAGAATAGTACATGAAGGTAAGGCTAGAAAATAAAGTGCTGAATATGAGAGAAAGTACATGACAGTTGATATGTTTGCAGGTTCTAGTAAAAATACAAAAAAAAAAAAGTGTAAAACTTGCTTAAGCTGCTCTCTCCATTCCTCATGCAATACCCGTGTCTCTCATACACCAAACCCCTCCAGTAAGTTCCCACGGGATGTATTAAAAACCTGCAGATTTAAAAAGTTGCATTAAGTGTGCTGTAGAGGTTTAAATAAAACACAAAGGACAGGAGTGCGAAGGAAATGAGGATGCATGGACCCAATAAGGATGTACTGATCTAAGCCCCTCCACTGAGACTCTCAAAGCTTCAGTTTCTTGGAGATGACTGACAGGTGCAGGAACAGCATTCTTGTGTTGCTTGTGCATTCCCACCTTTTCTGAACAATATTTTTGGTATAATATTTGTACAGTTCCACATGTTGTTTAATACAGCCCTATATGAAAAGGATAATTAATCGCTTCTTCCTTCCTTCTCGGAGAATGAAGCAACTCACGATTTCCTCCCGGTGTCTTGTTTTCCCCATGATCCAACAGAAGATTGAGTTCCAAGATGTCTTGCTGAACAAATTAAAAGTTGTCCATGAAAGTGCAAATGCAATGACCAAAACATTACTGTTAAAATCCTGCAGCTGGTATTTCCAGAACTGCAGTGGGTATTTTTGTTGTTGTTGCATGTCTCTGCTAAAAACAGAAAATGAAAACAGTCTGAAAAGCAATGTCACATTGCTACGGGATGCTGCTGCGTATCTTCAAGTTCCTTGGCCTTTTTCAATTCTTTCACTCTGAAAAAACAAAGAGGAGCTATGTAACACTTCTATTAC
Organism: Sturnus vulgaris; assembly: GCF_052056855.1. Taxonomy (NCBI): domain Eukaryota; kingdom Metazoa; phylum Chordata; class Aves; order Passeriformes; family Sturnidae; genus Sturnus; species Sturnus vulgaris. The sequence continues at coordinate 4,127,704 of NC_142267.1, read as the reverse complement.
AAACCTCTTGAAGACAGAACAATCAAAAGGATTCATCACTGAACCTCCCGTGCAGAAGAGGCAGCTCCCAGAGACACGACAGGAGGGTAACACCTTCCCAACACCATAAACAGTTGGAAGTGCAAGAATGGGCACTGGAGATCCCAGTCATACACATTTGGAGAGACACACTTGGTTCCAGCTACTGCTTTTCTCCAGAACTGCCAACTACAGCTGGGCTTCGTCCTGGTGTTGGCCTGATTGCTTGGGGTTTCCTGGACTGCTGCTCCCTGCCTGACCCTGCAGCTGCTTCCTATTGTCACAGCAAAGGGGCTGTTCAGTGCTGACCCCTTTTCTCCACACAGTGCTGAGGCAGTGACTGCACAGTGGGGGAAAACCCATCTGTCCAGCTTGGAAAGGAAGCCTGGTGTTGATGGAGAACCTCACATAAGAAGAAAGTGTTTATGTACAAGCAGAAGAACCAGTATGGGTGTGAAGAAAGGTGCTTTGTTGCACAAGTACTCCAGCTGCTGTGCCTGTGTGTTTTATCACGCCCTTGGCAGTATGTTCCTGTGTTCTCCCAGTAGTGCAGGATGTTGGAAGCTGTGTGCCAAGGGAGATGAACCTACAGTGTGGAAGTCACTCTTCCTAGATGTGGCCTGATGCCCCATTCTCAACTTTCTCAAATGCATGCCATACATTACCTTCTCTAACAAATCAGCACAGGAACTAAACCATCACTGAAAGCTGACAAAGTTAAAAATTAAGTTAAAGGATGAAGAAAAGGGAATAATTTCAATCCCATCAAGTGAAACAGAGCTCTGCACTGGAGCTAGGGCAGCAGGAAACCTTCTGCTCAGGCTGAGAACCCGGCTGTGTGTCAGTGCAGGCTCCCTGCAAAGGAGCCACACCAAATCCAGAGGCATTCCTGTGCTGCCCCAAAGGTGCCCAGCTGTGCTTGGGGCTGGCCCTGCCTCCACTAGCAGGGAGTTCCTCTGCAGTGAGATCCCTTTGCCACCTGCCTCCACATGTCTTCCCTCTGCTCCTGCAAGGGCAAGTCCCCCACAAATAGAGTAGATTACATAAAAAAAAGGTGATTTAGCTAAGCGTGTATAGGCCCAAGTGCTCACGTGATGTTCCAAAAAAACTTGAAAGGACAAGTAACAAGGGTATAGTACAAAAAATAGTGTCAGAGATGCAAGTTTGTGTAATGCAACCAGCTACAAGTGAAAGAATTTAACAAAGCCCAAGTAAATAAAAGTAAGAAAACATGTCAGGAGAGCTGAGCAGCAGCAGTGACAGTTTGTAACAACTGTGCATAGACTTAGACCCACACATCTTTTGGCTCTTACACCAGCCTGCTAATATAAGGATAGAATGAAGGCTATAAATGGATCTCTATAAATACACCTCCATTTCAGCATTTTATTTATTCATTTTTCTGCATGTACTATTAGTCAGAACCACAGTGAAGAGGGAGCTGGCTGCTTTTACCTCTGTTTTAGCTGACTCAAAGGCTCTAGTGCTCAAATGCATTCTTAGCATTTGTGAAATGTGACCAACAGGGGTCAAATCAGACGAACCTGAATGCATGTTAGACCTTTGTTAATCATCCCTAGTTCCACTGTTGGAGAATATAATGTATGAAAAGACAGAGGGCTTTGCTAGGCCAAATGCACACAGTGTGCATGTTCAGAGTGTGAAGGCCACTGCTGGAGAGGCCTTGGCATTCCTGAAATCCAAGCCCAGCAGGCTCTCCCAGGTGCCAAGCAGTGCTCTGGTCCCCAGGCTGAGGAAGGGACAAGGTGGCCAACAGCACCAGGGATTCTCAGTTCCTGCTTGGACAGTGTCATGCTGAGCCTGACTGCCTGCTGCAACTTTACAGAGAAATCTTCCACAGGGAGGTTTTGGCTCCACAGAAGCTGGTGTTTAAAAGAGCCTGAGAGTGGAAACTTCAGCACTGCACAGAAGGCAGCAACAAGCCTCTAAGTTCACTGGGGTTCTTCATGCTGGGTACAGCCAGATCCCCTTTTAATTGCAGGAAACATGGGAGGGCTGACACAATAAGCCAAAACAGTCACAAATTACAAGTTACTCATCTCCAGTATATCTAGCTTTATTTTCTTGGAGCAGAAAAGCAGCCTCTCCCTTGAATTTTTAATTAGTATTTCTAGTAGTGCACCATTTAGAAGCAGGAGAGCCAGAATCCCTGGTGCTGTGCTAGAAAAGGTGCTGTGCCTCTGTGCAACAGACAGTTTTTAAGGTTTAGTTTAGCTGTGTTTAAGATACCATCAATTAATGCATGATTTGCAGTGCAACTTCCAAGTGTTTTCTGTTGCACTTCAGTACTGTAATGTAAAATTAACCTGTTATTATAGATCTCTCACTGAGAACATGCACATTAAATAAGCTGGTGGATCTTTCACTGAGACATGCTATTCTTATTACTTTAGCACTTCACATGCAAGGGCTACACTAACAAAGCACTTTTACTGGAAGAATGCAAGACATGCTTTGCTGCAAACTTCAACCTACAGCATGCAATATCTGTGCTGGTGCAGAACTATTGCATCTGTTTGCCTGGAACACACATGCCAACAGAAGTTAATTACTGCAGCACTCAACATTTGCTGTTCAGAAACACAGTATCACAATCATAAAATGTAAAGGGTTGGAAGGGACCTTAAAGATCATCTAGCCCCAACTCCCCTGCCATGGGAAGGGACACCTTCCACTATCCCAGGTTGCTCAAGGCCATATCCAACCTGGCCTTGAACACTTCCAGGGATGGGGCAGCTACAGCTTCTCTGGGTAACTTGTTCCAGTGTCTCATAATGCTCACAGAAAAAAAAAAAAAGACCTCCTAATATCTAACCTAAAGTTACTCTCTTTCAATTTGTATCAATTACTCCTCACCCTATCATTACAGTTCTGGATGCAGAGTCTCTTTTCAGCTTCCCTGTAGTACCCTCCACAGACTAGAAGTTGCTGTGAGGTCTCCACACCACCTTTTCTTCTCCAGGCTGAGCAGCCCAAACTTTCTAAGCCTGTCTTTGTAGAGGAGGCACTCTAGTCCTCTTATCAACCTCATGGCATCCCTTGGACTTGCTCCAACAGTTCCGTGTCCTTCTTATGTTGTGGATATCAGAACTGTGTGCAGGACTCCAACAAGAGCAGAGTAGAGGGTGAGAATCCCCTCCTCTCCCCGTTCCTTTGGATACAGCCCAAGACACAACTGATTTCTGGGCTGAGAGCACTCAGTGCCAGCTCATGGGGAGATTTTCATCAACCATGACCCAAGTCTTTCTCCTCAAGGCTGTTTTCAATCACTTCTCCACCCAACCTGTGTGTGTGGGAGTGCCCTGACCAAGGTGTAGCAGACTGTAGCATAAACTTGCACTTTACTTTGTTGGATTTCCTCAGGTTCACACAGTCCCACCTCTTCAGCCTGTCCAGGTCCCTCTGGATCCATCCCTTCCCTCCCACGTGTGACTGCACCACACAGCTCAGTGGTGCCAGCAAACTTGCTGGGAGTGCCCTCGCCCCCACTGCCCATGGCACTGACAAAGATGTTGAACACCATCAGCCCCACTACTGACCCCATTCGTCACTGGCCTCCACGTGGACCATGAGCCACTGACCACAGCTCTTTGTATGGGGCCACCCAGCCAGTTCTTCATCCACCCAAGGGTCCATCCTCAAAGCCATGTCTCTCCAATTAAGAGACAAGGATGTAACATGGGACAGTGCCAAACACTTTGCAGTTGCAATGCTTTCCTTGGTCAGGTGGGATTTACATCATTTACATGCAGGTGTAATAATCGCTGCCAAAACACACAGACACAAAATAGCACAGAATTTCCCTAAAGGTATAAACTGAAATCTGCCACAGGTTCATTACTGAAAAATGCTATTTAGCATGTAATGGCTTAAAACAAACCCTGCATTCCATAGCATTTACACACTTAGGCCTCAAGATGATAACCATCCAAATTCACTAAGCTACCGTATTTTTTTAATTAACTAATCTCTTTGTTCATGGTAATAGTGTGTGTGTCCCACTGCAAATGGAGTGCAGGTAGGTACTGTGAGTCCTTTATTCCATTAACACACCGGTAGAGATGCAGTCTGCAGCTGTCAGTCTCTCCTCTCTTGAGAGCTGGCCCTGGGATGCCAGAGAAGTTCTTCTCTCTCCTTAGCAGCTGGTACAGGGCAGCCCTGCTCACCACAGGCTTTGCAGCAGGCACAGCCAAGTGAACTGAAATACCTCCAAATGTTACAAAAAATGGAACCAATCCATGGCCAGAGTGTCACTGGGGAAGCTCTGAGGTGTTATTGTGAACACCATGCTGCTTCTTCAAATCATGATAAACAGGAGGTGCTGGAACCAGTGCATGCACCAAGGTAATACATTTACTTATCTGGAATGCTTTGTCAAGAGAATCTAAAACTAATAGTCTTTAACCAATTAATTCTTTCTTGGATAATCTGCACTGCAGCCTTTCCTGTGTCTTAGAAGTCCTTTCAGTCTTAACTCTTTTTGAGTTCCTCACTCAGTGGCACTTGATTTGATTACAACAGTATGAAGTCCAATAGCAGGGACTGGTATTTCCTCTTCATTAATACTTGGTGTAATAAACCCTCAAAATTTTCAACTACAATTTAAAAATACAGGTTGACCAGGGAAGAATTTTGGACAAATTAGGACACTTGAGAACAGAAATCCTCCGAGTAAGTTCTGCTAGGAGAGATTTTAAGTGAACAATATAGCACTGCCTTCATGTTATAAGGCAATCTTCTTTGGTTAACATTTTTCCAGTCTTAAACTGAGGCAGGGAAGAGAACCAAAGCCTAGCATTTGCAATTACAAGCATTAATAAACTGCTGAAAAGAAAAGAACACTGCTGGGATTTATAGAATTGAACAGCAGAAAGAATGTTCTTAGAGAAGATCTTTCAACCCATTTTGGTAGACTTGCAGTGAGACTATTTTTTTAAACAACAGAGGATATGATGGCAATGAAAGTGACAGCAGCAGGCCAGGTGCTGCTGGATGGTGTGCAAACCTCTCCAGGAGTCTACAAGCACTGTCATGCTGGCTTGGATCACTTCTGGGAGTGCTTCCCTGAGCTGAATGGGGGCTGGAGTGAGGACAGCTCAAGTGATGCTCAGCTGCAAGTGGAGCACCCCAGAACGGGAAACAGGCCCTGGCTTTTGCAGCTCTCTGAACAAAAAGCACCACCCTGTGCCAGCAGCTCTGACACCATGCACAAACCTGCAAGGACTGTACATCTGGTTTTGCACTGATGAAGCCTTGAACAAACACCTCCCCAGATAACATTGTCCAGACAGTAAGCGCTTCTAAGGCACAAAGTTATTCCCTCTGCAAGTGCTGAAGAGCAGATGGAAGGAAAAAGCACGTGCAATAGAGATGACCACTGCTGAGGTGTCTGAAATCACAGCCGTGATGCTGACATACAGGAAAGGAAGAGAAGATGATTTCAAACATGAGCTTTCAACCCTGACTCTTGGGAGATACATCCTGGTTCCCAAACTGCTCCAGCCAGCCAAAGTTTCTGCCCCTCACACCGTGCTGCTCACCTGAACAGTGTACAGGGTGTACATCAGTATGTGCTGAAGCAATGTAGAAAGCAACAGCCCCAGCAAGTGACAGCTCCTCTCCCTGTGCCCTGCCCAGTCCTGGACAGGGTGTCAGCAAATGAACCAGCCCTACTCAGAAAAAGTCACAGCACATGATGGCTCCATGGGTAAAGCGTTAACACAAAGCTGCTGTATCAGAGTGACTCCATAATGCCCAGCCAGGGAAATGCTGAATGAGTCCCAGTGCTGAAGATCAGTTTACAGGACAGGGTGCAAGAGCCAGAAAAGGCTGGCTGGCGAGTTACCTGTTGCTCTGAGACCTGAAATGGCCTGTGGGATATTTAAGACAAGGGAGATCTTGCCTTTTTCCAGATATCTCATTTAGGCAGCAAAACAAAAAAGACAGAAAGGCCCAATAAGAACGACACCCCAGAGCACGCAGTCTGCAATTTAATACACACATCTGAGCTTCAAATACATTCAGCCCCTGCAAGAGGTAAATGAAAAAAATAAATTACTTTGAAAACTTTTGTTGCAGGTACAGAGACGCACATCCCAATATGACATTTTCACACATCGTCCTGAACTCAAACAAATGGGACTTGCCTACCCCTTCAAATTTTCCCCCATTCTCTGTCTTACTAAGAGAGGCAAGAAACCAGGTACCTCAATGCAGTGTCTGCTGCATGGCACAGATCAAAACCACATAAAAAATACAAGTCCTAGATGCACAGGAGTAGGAAAAGGTTTGTTGCTAAAATGACAAAAGAGAGAAGAGTATGCAGAGAACAATAAAACACAGCAGATGTTGTTTATTCAGGTATGAAATTCAGCTGTACTTACCAGAGAAATTATTTCAGATGCTACACATTTACTCCCCAAAACTGGAGAGCAGCATTTAATCAAACCATGAGATAGTGGTGGGGAAAGGGGGCCTATTTGTACATAAAAGGTCAATGAAGAACTTCTTATAGCTCATGATCATGGGTAACACGTGCACTTGTTCTGCCCCAGAGAGGACAGAAGTTTTGCTGTGGGCAGAAGGCACCTGACTGGTCATCCCCTCGACATGGGCAAGACTCACTCCTTGTGATCTCCTTCAGATCATCTCCTGCCAAGGGCAGAGCAGAGAGGGTAACACTGCAGGCAGCTCTGCAATTTGTTCACCTCTACACCTGCACTGGGAGCAAAGCCCTCTTTTGCAGGAGGCTACAGAGGATGGTTTGACTGATATGAAGGCAGTGGGGGAGCATGGTGAGTAGCTGAAATCCCTCTACTGAAGCAGATTTCCTTGAGATGAGAATTGTTACTTAAAGGCAAGAGCAACTGGATGGGGTTTTTTTCCCCTAAAATGTATTTTAATTTCTACTGCAGGACATCAAGTCTAGTCTCACTCAAGAGTAGGCCAGTAAAATCTCCTGCCTTTCCCTCTTTACTGATCCTGGTCTAATGTCACCCAGATAAATCCAGAAAAAAAAAAAATCACTCAATTTGGAAAGGTCTTAAAACTGAAACTCAGGAGCAAATGCTGCAATCATTTATCTGCACACTCCAACAGCACATTACAGATAACACCCACTTCGTGTATTACAAACAATAAATGCAGGAATTCCCTCAGCATGAGGGGCTGTGTCAGCCTGGGCACATCAGCAGGCCTGGGAATACTCTTGGTGTTTGTGCACTCCAGTACCAGACACACACAAGGTGTTACCAGAATGCAAAGCAGCAGAGAATATCTTGCCATTACAGACTTACTTTGGCAGAACAGCAGCCAGTACATTTTGAGATAGCTCACAGTTTACTTTTTCCAGACAGAGAGCCACCCCCTTTCCCCATCAATCACACATCATTGGTCATTCCAGGCAAAATCTGCAAATGCTACCAAACTTCCAGTATCTGCTTCTTGCTAATTCCTATATGCTGTGGCATACAAAAAGCCTTAGAAATCCAACAACTGCTTCTCCTCCAACACTGAAAACTGGCCTCTGCTGACAGCAGCCCTTGTAGAGCCTGCCCTCAGGGCACAGCTGGCCCTTTGCTCTAGTTTCAATCAATTCCTACTTCATATGTTATTAGTAAAAACTCCAAATTTTAACTTGTAAAAAAACGAGGACATACAACAAAAAGTGGTAGCATAGAAGTCATGATTTGGAAACAAATGCCATTAGCTGCTACTCTTTTGTTAGCCTGAACAGTTAAACAAACAATGGTGTCTCCAGCAGGCTCAGGCCCTATTCATGCTCCCACTCTTGAGTCTTGAAAACGATCTCTGCAATTCCAAGTCAATAAAACTCCATCATCAACAATGCAGTTTTCTTTTTACATTACATGGAAGCAGGGTTGCAGGCCGCCCCTCCCTTGCTGAAAGCAGGAGCAATAAGCACACAAATTGTAATATTTCTGGCAGCAGTCTTTTACATAAACCCTGCTGCCCTAACACCCTCCCAGGTGTGAGATAGATCAGAGCAGCCTGCTGGCAGCTGAGGCACATGCTTCGAGAGACCTGTCACAGGAATTCTCCCAATGATAACTAAAGATCTTTAGCTTTTTCATATATTTGTAGCTTTGTAGGTTTCTAATATATAGTTTCATAGTTTCTAGCCCTTTCTTACCCTTTTTCACACTTTAAAACAATAGCTAACCCTTTTTAATACATTATGTCACACTCTCAAAATTCTATTTAGTCTTATTTTCAAGAAAATAATTTCTAACAAGGAAATCTGTTTTGCACCAGCATTTGAGAGTCAAAACAAGATACAGGGCAAAGAACTTGCTGGAGACACTCCAAGGGGCAGGCCCAAGGGTGGAACTACTGGATTTACCTGCTAGATACACTAATTAATTAACCTTATAAAATTGTACAAATCCTACACCACATGTGCTCATAACTGTGTTTTCTGCACCTGAATGCTTTCATTAAAGAACTTCACTTTATATTAGCACTTTAATATTGTTCAGAAAGCTCTTCTTTTGATTCCAGGCAACATCATCTCTTGCCACCCTGCTGTCTCACAGCCAACCAGCCACTAATGTGACTGAGCACACAGGTGAGTGGGCTCTTCATGCTGAGAATGAGACTCCCAACAGACTCTCTCTTGGCACTTACTATAACACATTTACAGCATCTTCACTTCACTTTTTTTTTGTTCTCTTTCCCAATATGTGGATTAATAAATGAGAGAAACAGCTGTCAAAAAGCTGGCCCTACAATGCAACCATGTAACTTACCAAAGATCAACTTAATAGAAGATAAACACTGGTGCTTAACCACCTTTGGGAGTAAAAAGCACTGTGAGGAGCTCTTCTGCTTCCATCTGGCCCAGGCAGAAATAAATATCCATTTAGAGTAGGCTGAACCTGCAGTGCAGCTTCCTATGATCTACCCTGAATGCTGCTGCAGTCCATGACAATGGAACTCATTGAGTGTGTGTGAGTGCAGATCCTGTCAAATTCCAACATCTACTCACAGCCATTTTGGATACTGATAAAATATCCCACCGACAACACCATCTAAGCATGCCCATGATGAATATACACGTCCTTTTTCACACATTCATGCACTGGTAACATCTACTGCAGAGCTCTGTCCTGTTACAAAAGCAGCAGTGTTAGTCATTGCAGTAGGGTTAGTTTATACAAGATTCTTTCATAGAATTAATGGAGGTGAAACTTACTGGCATATCTCGGCCGCAGCCCCATGCAAGCAAGCAGAAAGCAAATATATTTAAAATGGAAGAGAGGAACTGGCTAGCAGGCAGCTACACTCACCCTTTTGTACAGCCTATGGTCCACCAGAGGGCTTCAGAGTGCAAAACAATACCAAAGAGCCATTAGACACACATGGCAACAACTGTACCTTACCCAGAGCTTCACTTCAGGGAGGAGGAGACAGCACTTCTGCTTGCCTGGAGAGAAAGAACCCTTCCCACTCCTGCCTAGGGACTCCTCTTTACAGGGAAGGGCAGTCCTGTGTTTAGGTGCTTTAGGGCAGAAAGTTATAAGCAAGTAAAAAAAACCCAACACTGTCATCCCCATGGCATTTCTAGCTGCATCCTGCCTTCCCTGGCAGCAATCACCTCTTTTCTATCTCATTCCAAATGCTACTCCATAGAAAATACTGCAGATCGTAATTCCATCTTAGCAACGGTCTAGATATCCCCCAGAGGAGTAAAAGTTTCCTACAAATCAGAGAAAGAATAGGAAATAGGAGGTTACCTTCCCAGTGCAAGCTGACTGTACCATACATGAGTTCAGCTCAGCAAATCCAAACCCATTCGGAGCTCCTGGATTTCCTTGCAGCTCTAGATGTGTCACATCTGGGGGTCACTAAGTAGGTGGAGTCTTTCCAAAATCATTAACTATGCAAAGCTTTGGTTCTGCCTCAGGACAGTGAGCCTGGAGGCAGCTCAGTTCACAGGAGGTGTTAGGGGCAAGCTTTAGGCTGGAAGTTAACCAAGTACAAGCTGACAGGTTTGGGCACCATGGGGAGATGGGTGAAGCTCTCCTGGGAGACCAGGAAGCTTCTGTTTCTCATTCTCAACAAACAACACTTCTGTGACAGATCATGTTGATACTGTGTTATGCTGATGAATGTTTTTCACCAGATTTTTGAGAATATGAGAATAGATGGATAAATATGGGGGGTTCTGTTCAAAGTCAAAAGGAAACAATACATGTCTGACAGTCAGAATGACTCCTGCTGATGAATGATCCCTTTTGTTTCCATGACACTCAGCTACTACAGTTCTAATATCTTCTCTAAGAGTATATTCAACTAAAACTTATGTATTTTCTGATTTTCATCTACATCTCCACTACTGAGAGCTCCAACTGCAGAACCTCGCATTAACTCTCCCAAAACACCTGAAATACCTTCTGGTCAAGCAACAAACATTAAGTTCAGGAGATCAGATCCTCGAGGTGATCAAAATCACGTTTGAGATACTAAACCTTTGTACCAAAAAGTTATTAAGTAAAATAGGACAAGATGACCGTTTAAACTGTTCTGAATGCAAGCAAACAGAATTCTCATAATTGGCTTAAAGTAGACTTGGATCAATTTTAAACAGGAAAAAAACCCCACCAAGCAGACAGTTGCCAGGGGAAACCCTGAATAAATCTCACCTAAGGACTACAGAATAAGCTCTTGAGATTAAGTTTTTGGCTCAGCAACAGAATCTGCTCATGGACAAAAATCTAGGCTAAACCATTCAATTTTTCAAAGGTTGAATTTCTGAACTTTAAGCATTTACTGCCTTCTCACTTAGCTCACTCTCCTTACAACAGACTGCTACTGGCTTTTGCAGCCTCTTCCCCCAGATCTATCAACTGGCAGAAATCTGCTCCAAGATGCTGTTTGTTTGACGTTCCCGTGCATGCTCTCTTTTCTCTCACTCCCTCAGATTTTCCAAAAATATTTTTCATTTCTATCCCTTGCACTGTCAAGGTTTAAAAAGTGGCTTCATAATGTCATTTTTATACTACAGAGCATTAACTAGCATTGGGTATTAGCTGTTATGGCTCACTCCTGGATTTCAGAAGCTTAGATGGCTGAAGTGTTTCTTTCTGGACACTAGGGCTTTCTTAAATTCTTGTTTATAGCAGCAGTGTGCTAATTTTAAGTAACACAGGAGAAGACTGCAACAAGATTTCAACAAGCAGAAAGAGTGTGTGGGGCTCTTAGCCCAAGTACCAGTCCCATCCTCATCAGCTGTACCCTGTGTGAGTGTCACATGGGAGACTGAAGGGATGTAACCAGGAGGCTTGCACAGAGGTCATCTGAAACTTACTTAGCATCCTAAACTTTATTACTCTACCCTTAGGAAAAGGTAAGCAAGAAAAGTCAAGCAGGGAGTAATAATGTTGTTATTGAGACACAAAGAAAATTCAGAAAGCTGGAGGAAGAGCAGGTGAGAAGGAAGCAATTCCACCTGGTACCCCAGTGTGCCTGCACCACGAGGCAGCTAAGAAAGAGGATTGCAGAGCCAGGTTTGGGAAGGAATGGATCTGGGTGCTCTTACCAGGATATGGCTGTGCCAGGGGAAGCACAGGGATCTGCCCCTAAGGACGGAGCAAAGAAGCAAACAGGTCAGTCTGAGCCAGCTGAGATGCTGGAGCAAGTGAAGTTCTGTTGTATAAAGTAGATGATCTGTGTAATTTCCAGTATTATATTTTCCTTTGCAGCTGTTTACACAAGCAAAAGGCTTCTAATTTGCCTTCAAAATCCTGCGTGGTAATAAAGCTCTAAGAACGTGATTTGCCTGGTCTTTGTCACTGACTGCAGAGATCAGAGGCACCAGATCTGTGTGGTTCCAGCAGCCAGAGGAGCCCGAGGATCTGTGAGACACTAAAGCAGTGTGACCCCAGGAACACAGATGCAGCCCAAGTGTACAGAGCATGAAGTGTTTCAACACTCTGTTGGAAAATGCTTTCCTGCTTGCTAGAGCTCTTTTAGCTAGCAGGAGGAAAACAGGGAACGAGACAAATCTGTCACATTTCTAAACAGTTCTATAAATCTGACAAATTACGTATTTTTCAAGCAGATTCTGAATGCTCATTTTGTCATTTTGGTAAGTCTTACTTTCACTTTTAGCACTTACCAATGCCACAATGCTCCTGTTCAGATTTGTCAATATTAGTAATAGTTACACTAACGCAGTTTTAAACTCTTATGACTGCTTGGAGAAAATATGTAACCACAACACTGTGATCATTTCTATTTTAGAAGGAAAAGCAAGGCAAAGTTTTGAAACACAGTTAACATCTTCAGTGGAGCCAAGTCACTTTTTCCTTTTGTTGCATCCTAGCCAAGAACCACAGACAAATTCCCAAGCAACCACAACCAGTGACAAAGTGCCTGTGGACAGGACTGCACTGCTGCAGAAATTCAAGCACTGCACAATGTGATGTGAGCCAGAGAGAGTCTAATGACAGTGAATCCTCCCTGAATTTCGGTCTGGAACTCCCCAAGAGCTAAACCCATCCTGCAGGGATACTCAGAGCAGCGACCATGCTGCTGGAGAGAGGAGACTGACCCTGGGTCTAGCCTTCAGTGGTGCAAATGAGCAAGGTCTCTCTACAAAGGGAAGAAGAGACACTGAGGAAGAGGAAGGCAACAAGCTGAAGTCAAGAACTGCTGGAATCACGGGAGTTAAAGCCCTGCAGAGTCTGTGTTACTCAAGCTGGAGTCTTAACTGAGCCCTGTTTGGAGTGCATGGCACATCCTGGGTGTTGGTGGGAACCCCAGGGACACAGCCAGACCAGAGGCATTCTCTGGGCCTGTGTCTGAGCTGACTCTAAGAGCTTCTCAGGCTGACCCCAGAGACCCCATGGATGGAAACTAAGCACGTGGCTCCCCCAGGGACTGCCTGGATCTCAAGCAGATCTGAGAGGATACAGAAATTCTGAACCTCCAGGACATGCTGCACAACAAACATAACAAAACAACCCCTTTGGTCTCTTCCATATGCCCTGCCAGAAGTAAGAAGTCGTTTGTGCTTCTTCAATGCCTGGTTGTTTCAAGAGCACTTGGAATCAGCCTAGGAACTACAAAGCCCTTTTTCTTGTTCCCACATGTTACTTCCCACTGAACCTGCAGCTAAGATGTACTTCTACAGCATGAGCCACGCTGACCTCCTGCAAGTGCAGCTTTGAAATCCTGCAATAAAGACTGAGTCTGTTTCTGAAATCAGGAGCCTATCACATGCCTCTAAGAGCTCTCCTTGTTAAATGTCACTGGACTGAACTAAACATGCTTCAAAATGCATCAGGTGTGACCAGCTCCTGAGTGGATGAAATGCATGGGTAGTGAGAATGGAGGGGGCAGAGTCAGAAACATCACGATTCACCATTGTCTAGGCAAAGTCCCAGTCTGCACCTTGATCATATAGAGGGGATCCTTTCAGCTAAAAACCACAGCACACACCCTGCTGGTATGGCAGTGCTGGCTGCCACAGGGAAGCACTCTGGCAAGCCTGTGCTGTTCCCACACTGGCAGGAGCTGCTTCATCTTCGTGTCTGTGGAGTGGCTGACGTGACTTAACCTGTGCTGCTCTGCTGCCACATGCCACCTACTCACACTGGAGAGAACACGCACCTGAGGAGAGCCAACCAAATGCTTCTGTGACCGAACTAAAGGCATTTCCAGCACACACCAGATGTCATCACTTTTTGCACTTTCCCACATACCATGAATGTTTTTTGGGCGGCACTCAGAAGCTGTAGCTATGATTTAACAAGATTTTTTTTAGACATCCTCAAGTCCAGCTTTAAAAGTCGAACGACCTGGGCTGTACACAATTCTCTTTCAGCAACAGTCCTAAGTTAAAGATTTCATTTTTGACAGTGCATCTTGGAAACAGCTCAGCTTTGTTCTTTGATAAAAAGATCTGTAGTGAGCTGGTTCTATTATATTTACATTGCACTCATTGCAGACACACTCGAATATTTCACATTGCTCTAAGGAAAGGCAGATACCAAAAGACAGTGTCATACCTGTGGCGGCAGCGTCGTAAAAACCGCATAATCTTGCGAGCAGCTTGATCCTGCTTCTTGGTAAGCAGACTGCTTCTAAACACAAAAAACCCCAACACTGAAGTGTAGGCAAAACTGGCGAGAATACTACTAAATGCAAGAATAACTGTCCTATAAACCACAGTCCTTTTCCCACTGCCCTTTGTCTGTGAAGCACAGCACAGCCTCTAAGAGCATAAAAACAATACATAAAGATCCTAACAGCATCAAAACCCCTGAGGCTCACCTGAGTTTCTGCTGGACAATGGTGGCTGCCCGACGGTTTTGCCTCCTCTTGCCACACTCCTTGTAGCTGCGATAGTACTGCTGGATCAGCATCGCGGCTCGTCGGCTCTGCTGGAATTTTTTCTGCTCATAGTAACTTCGGAATTTGCTCTGGATAAGAATGGCAGCTTGCGTCATCTTTTTATAAAGTGCATACTACAACAGAAACAAAGAGAAGCTGAGGCATCCCAGTAAGACCAGTATGAAGCAGGCTCCCTATGGTGAAAGACTTGAGTCACTAACACGTGGTGAGAAGTAAGTGAGTATCTATTCCCTGATTGGGAATTGTGTAAGGAAATGGTGACAGCAAACTGGAACAACTGTAAGATTAGGGACAGAACTTAACCTGCATCAAGGAAACAACTATCTGATTTTGTTCCTGTGGAATAGTTTAACTGGATTAATGGAATCACAGAATAAACTGCCCTGGGAGGAATTTTTAAAGGTCATCTAGTCCAACCTCCCCCAACATGAAGAGGGACATCTTCAAGGAAATCAGGTTGCTCAGAGCCCTATCCAGCCTGCTCTTGAATGTTTCCAGGGATAGGGCATCTGCCACATCTCTGGGCAACCTGTGCCAGTGGCTCACCAGCCCCATTGTAAAAACTGTCTTCCTTCTATCTAATCTGAACCTACCCTCTTTTAGATTGGAACCATTGCCACTTGTCTTATTGCAACAAATATCTTTCTTAAAAACCAAACAACCCCAACAAACCCCCAAAACCAGAATAGTTATAAGTCTAATACTGAGCCTGAGACACGGGCAAAACTAAATTTCAGTAGAAATTTGTAACAAGCATCCAATGAACTCACAAATTTGCGTGAGCAGTCACACACTTCCCAAACTCCATCTAGCACTGCATTATTTCCAAGTAAAGCAGGCACAAACTCTTAAAAAGAAAATCTTTATTCTACATCCTTTTCCTCTGTGAAAGCATGCAAGGTGATGACCACTTAACAGAAACCATGTGCATTCATGCATATTTTTAAGTCCTTTGTAAGATGGAAATGTAGAATAATGTATAGAAGTTGCACTCATACTACTATAACAGAGGTTTTCAATGTTTGCTCTAATTTTGCTAAGTTTTAATACTTTCAAAACTGATGTGTCTATTGTTCTTGGATATTTCATCAGCTTTGACTTCTGATTATCAGACAGACGAGAAGCAGCTACTGCCCTGTACAGGGTAATGTCCTAACATAGCTCAGTATTTTCCACTCTGCTGGGACCAAAAACCCCAAAAGCAAACAACCAACCCTCCCAACATAGCCCCAAAGCAAAAAATCCTCCGATATCATCACAGACCACCATTTACCAAATTTCACTTTTTGGAATTGAAGCAGTCATTAGGAGCAGTTATATTTTGCCATTATTAATTTCTATTGGTTTTTTTGTTTCCTTCTTTTTTTGTTTTTAACATTTTAAAATTAATGGATCAGATTGTGATTTTAAATTCGCTGTTTTAAATGAGTCCACTCATGGGCTGGTAATGGTTTTCCTTCAAAGTTTTAGCCCAGATGGGAATTCTGTGGCTGAGTTACAAACCCCTGAACAGAAGGGTTCAAATACAAAACAGAGCCATGAGCTGTGACTGTTCCAATCCAGTCACAAACCTGTGCTGATCAGTGCAGTAACAGATCAGAGGAACAGGAAAGTGAAAGAGAAATCAGCAGTCACTGCATAGACCAGACACCAATATGTTTGCATGCAACTCTAAGACCTGAGTAGCTGTGCCCTGTCCTCCTCTTGTTCCCTTCTTCCTTCTGGGAAGGGGATCAGTGGAGATGTCACCTAAACTCCTCCCCATAGAGGAAAGCCTTGGTGAGCTCAGTGTCCCAGAGCTCAACCCACTTGTGCTGACAGAACAGTTCTCAGCCCAAAACAAAACCACAGGCCAGGGGGAAGCTGTGGATGGAATATCACCCAAGGACATGTTCACTCCAGGAAAAACACATCTTGCCTCCTGGAATCCCTAAGAAAAGCTCAGTTGATTCTAGAATCTGATGAGATCAAGGTGTTGCATAGCTGGAAAACTCATCTTTACAGCAGAGAATTATTGACTGTGAACAGTTTAAGATTGGCATCAACAGTTGTGCCTCCAGCATGAGCAGCAATGTACTGAGATGTTGGCCTTAGGAATTCAGCACACAGATATTTCAAAGATGAATGGTCAAAATACTTCAGCAGGCAAGCAGAATGCAGAGGACATTGGCTCACAGGTGGGATGAATGTTCTGTGCTCCCCAAATGCCAAGGCAAAGGTCACCAAGTGACAGCTGATCAGGAGCACTAAAGGAAAGCCTGTCCTCTGGAAACTGGCTGCAAAATCCTCCCAGCAGCTCAGCCCATCCCTGCTCATGGGAACTGATACAACTGTGGCACAGCAGTCCCTACACAACTCCCAGAAAAGTCTGGTTTGACAGTGACTTCTCAACCACAGGCATTTATTAGTAAATAGTACTAAAAAGTTTCTCCAAAATGCCAGGTTCTCCTTGTTTATACTGAGTGTGCAAGTTAGTGACCCAGGGGGAACTGTTTCCAAAATAGTGTTTGTATTTGTATTACCTTCAAGGCTATCCAAGTAAGCTTGGGGAGAAACAGAAAAATACATCGTTAATGTTAGTTCTGCAAATAAAGAATGAAAAAAAAAAAAAAAGAAATCAAAACAAAAAGACCCAAACAATCTTCTTTCGAAAAGAAGCGATTCCAGGATCCAAGACAAAGCAATTTGTCAAGCAGTTTTTGAAAGGAATTAAGCTTCCCTACTACAGGAAGCATCACTCCAGAATGAAATCCATATGATGGGTTGGATGTGAACCACAATGCAGTCACCTAACACTAGAAGGGCTTCCCAAATAAATCTTTTTTGAGGGTTGTAAAAGAGCACAACTTGCCTTGCCTCACTTTCTGTTAACATACTGCCAGGCATTAGACAGACTGTCTAGCAGGGTAGAGTGCAAAGAGGGATGTGGGCTCTAGTCCTCACCAAAAAACCCCAAAACCAAACAAAACCAACAAAAAAACCAAAACAAAAACCCCAATCGAAAACAAAAAAGGAAAGTTATCTTCTTTTCCTGGGGTTGAGAACTCAGCCTGAAAACATTTCTCCAACCAGTCTGGAAAACAGCCTCAGTCCTGGAAAAACTCACATCAAGCTACAACATGTGACTTCCCATAGTTTACAAGTTTAGTATGTGCAAAATAAAACAACCTATTTTTCACCTTCACCTTTATCAAAGGCAAAACCAACTTCAATTTCACAATGAAATTTGGCAAGCAACTAGTCAGAGAATAGTCTCCTCAGGCTGTAGCATGCATAAAGACCAATATAGAATACATCACAGCTGTCCATCTCACAGCAAAAACACAGGCATTATCACAAACAAATGTCAAGGATTCCCTCCAAAAGTACGATTCAGAACATGAATCTTCTTCTCTTTTCAATTTTGCCTGAGCAAGGTATTTCATTACAGCAGGCTGAAAAGCATACAAGAGGAGCAGTGGGACAACGCCCACTACACCAGGGTGTGTTCATGGCACTTACATGTGCTTCATAAAATGTCACTTTTTTGATTACCTGTTTGTACTTTCGGTAGCAACGCTGAATAACAGCAGCAGCCACCTCCTGCTGTTCCCGGAGAGGACGACCCTGTGTGGAGAGAGAAAGGAGCTGCATCAGTCAGAGTGCACCAAAATCCAGGACAGGTGACGTGGCTCCCAGCTGCTCGCAGGGCAAACCTCTCCTGTCAATGCTACCTGGTCCAAATCACGCCCAGGCACTTCCTGGAGATGCCTCTGCTGTCAACTCACATAAGGAACAAACCTTCAAAATGCATCTTTACATCAAATGGCCAACGAAGCAGAACCTCTGGGGTGCATTTTGAGGATGTGGTTTGTGAGTGCTGCTCTGGCACAGCAGGTGTGCAATGGCATGGCATGCACTCCCCATACAGTATTTGTTGGGCAAACATCAACAAGCAAATGTCAGAAACATTGGAAAGGTTGTGACAGAAACTCTGTTTTTGTCCCTGGAGTGAGTATTACCCACATTTTGGTTTGTAACAAATTATATACTGTCTCTCACACATCCATCAAGGAAAACACTGGACATTTGGGCCACATACCTTGTATTTCCTGAATACTGTCTGGACGAGTTTGGCAGCTTCATAGAGTTCTCTCTGCTCATGATCAGACAGAGTTAACTGTGCAAACTCATTTTCTACCTTCTCGCTGGTGGATGCACTCAGAAATTCAGACCAGTCTGCTGCCGAGGGAAGGCTGGGTTTCTCAAAAGCTATTTCACTGATTGGTGAGCCTGCAGGGCTCAAGCTGGTGTTCGAAGAAGGGGTCAGGGGTTCACTATACAGACTTCTGAAATACCAATCACAGTAGGAATTATTGGCTTACAAAGCACTTGGGCTGGCATCACAGATAAGGACAACAACATTTCTGAGTTCAAGGCAGAGGTTTATGCTCCCCCCGCTTTCTCCAAGCAACATCCCACACCCCTGAGCCTGCCTGTCCTGCAGTGCACAGATGTGGTGCTGGAGTGAAACCCTCATTCCATGAATTTGCAGCTGTGCTGGCAACAATACATCTGAGAGCACAAGAGTGTGCCTGGGCCTGCAAGACCAGAAATGAGTCTCACTGAGAGCTGCAGGCTGAAGAGTCACAACATGCTGCCCAGCATGAACACCACACCAAAACCCAGAGCAACCTCACAGCTCCCACTGACCTGATCTGTGCAGCACTGGGCAAGTGATCGACGTCAGCAAGGTAACTGGCCAGCCAGCTCATGGTGGTGCTCATGGCAGCACTGTCTGTCCTCTCTGCCAGCAGCGATTCCATTGGCACAAAGTTCTCCCGCTTGATCCTGTCAGGTGTAGCTTCAATAATGTGCTCTGCAAGTGTCATCATGTTCACCTGTCAAGGGGGAAAGAACAGCAAACCTTAGCTGCCTGGTAGTAGGTGACTTGTTCTTCCATGTTACAGCTCAGCTTTAGACAGAATTCCCCATTTTGCCCAAACCTGTGGAAGCTGGAGTCTACTGTTTGTCTCAGCGGTGGAAAGAAATCCATTAACCAGTGCTCATTTGCTTTTCTGCCTCTTCAACAAACCAAGCACTGCAGGGTTTCACATTCCCCGGACCTCTTACTTTCCTTTATGGGGAGGTCAAAAGATCTGGTGAAAGCTCTCTGGGCTCTCCCTTTACAGCTGTCACTAGTATGTTATTTCCAAAGGAAAAGTGACTTTGCTGCTCTTTTGCTGAGATGCCTTTGTAGGGACTGCTGCCAGCTCCCACCGCACTACTGGGCCACCTGAATCACATGCACTGCTGCATGTAGCCTATGCTTTTTCCTTTTTCCTTACACAACTGCAATTTTGTGCATTCTGTATGCTGTTGAAGAGTATGCCAGTGTACAACCCTAAAAGCTAACCATTAGCCTTTATGCCTGCGTTGAAATTGGAAGAAAGTATGTATTGATTGTGTCACCACCTCCTTCCTCAAAGCACAACTCAGTCTAGAGGTCTCCACGGGATTTTCTCACAGTCAGGAACCTCTGTGCAGCCTCCATGCTCTATGAGACTGCTGATCTTGGTGCTGTGGGTGTGTTTACCTGCAGTTCATCCATGTGGTGTAAGCAGTCCTCATCCCCTGCGTTGTCCCTGTAGGACAGGAGTTCTGCATCCACCATCTCCCTGTCGGCCATCATCAACACATTCATCTGCTCCCGCTGGCGCAGCCGATGGGCCACAGCATCCTTCCCCAGGGCAGTGCCCTTCTGGCTCCCTGCCACCTGCACTGCAGACACACCAATATAAATGTCTTTTGGGTTCCATTTGATGCCTGCTTGGCTGCCGGAGCCCCGGTACCCAGTAACTTCTGGGATGTGCTGGGAGAGCTCCCGGCCATAGTCCCTCAGCCCTTCACTGGGGCTGATTGTCTCAGTGGAGGATTGCTTGGAGCTGGAGTTCTGCTTCCTAATGCTTGGCTGTTCCAGGCTCAGTGCAGTGGAAAGCAGCTTCTCTTGCCGGGCTTGAAAATACTCAGGGCTCAGCTTATGCTTTTTGGGTGCAGGGTAATCTTTCTGAGTCTCACTACTGTAATAGCTGGAAGGTTCTGATCTTGGCCGCCTCAGCTCTGCAAACAAACAGATCAATGGTCAAAATTAAACATGAAACTCACGACTATTATAGGAACGTTGACAGCTTCTGCCTCAGGCTGGAGTCTGTGCTGTGCTCTATGGACACCTGAGAAGATGTGCAAAGGGAGTAACAACCACCCAGGGAGGATACTGTCTCAACCACTCCTAAAATACACAAGTCTTTCCAAAGCAGAGCATTCACTCCTCTTCCTGATGCTTATGCAAGTGTATGGAGCACAAGAAAAGAATTAAGCATGGACAGCAAGGCTACAGGTGGCACCCACTGCCCAGGTGAGCTCCTTGCCCCCACATTTTCACATGTTAAGTGTCAGCAAAACAGAGCATGCCCTCCAGGATGTTTTACCTGTGTTTGTACTGGAAATCACTGTGACTCCCTTCTGAGGCTCCTGAGAGGCAACAAGCTCACTGTGCCATTGGGACACCCAGTTCTCTGTGTTGGAGTCTGTGCTCGAGGGGCACTGAATCCTGGGGTTTTGCCCAAGCTGAGTTTGCTCATCTCGCTGTAGCTGCTCCAGGCACTCTGCCAGCTTCACGTGGCCCCGAGACCGAGCAATGGCCAGTGGCAATCTCCCGAGGGAGTCAGGAATGGAGATGGCTCGGCGGTCCCACTTGTACAGCACAACAGCTGCATCCATGTGGCCCAGGGCACATGCCCACATCTAAAGAAGAAAAGGTAATTGACCCACTGGGAGACCTGCCTTCTTTCTTATTAATGCAGTGGAGTCTGGTACCAGCTCAAGGAAAAACTCTTCTGATAAATAAAACAATGACATGCTCAAAGCCAGCAGATTACTTTTATAAATGTCCCAACCTAACAAAAGGCCAATAGAGAGGACTGGATACATGCTATTCTCTCCTACAACGGAGAAACCTCCAATTGACAAAACTCACTGTTTTCTTTTGGGTTTTTTTTTGTGACGTTGACATCACTGCAGAGACAGAACAGCTTCATACAAGAAGGAATCTCTGAGGTCAGAAACATGCAGATAGGACCAAAGGTTAGGAACAGTAAAATCAATACTCTGAGTTGTAAACTGGCAGGTCTGATTCCATCCGTTTTGGCTTTTTGCTTGTCTAAGTTCTCAGTCACGATTTCATTACTCCAGTGACCAAGAAAGTTTATAACTTTACAATCTACACAGTTAAACAGTCACAGAGGACAATGTGAAAGAAGGCATGTAAAGTCCTTTTCACACCATGAGAGTGGAGACTAGATTCTGTGTAAAACACTGGCCAGAACCATTTGTCTGTTCCCTTTCTTCATGTTTCTCAATGACCAAGTTTTGTTCTGTGTGCTTTCTCTCAACAAAATGCCAGGAAGCTGACAGTACCATGTCTTACCATGTACACAGCAGGAGCACACAGGAACATCTACTCTCCAGAGAGTGAAACACTTTAGGAAAGTAAAGCATCAGAAAGAACTCCCCAAAGGGCCCTCAGACTCTCTCAGAAGCTTCAGACCCTGCTCTTACCAGAGGAGTGCAGGAGAAATGATCCACATTCAAAGGGTCAACTTCCAGCTCCAGATCAATGCTGTCTGCATGTTTGGTGCTGCAGGGGAAACAAGAGAAGGAATGATGCTCTGTATCCACGTCAAGATCATTGTCTAAGCACAGATTTATCCAAAGCACTGTACTACAGAGAAGAGGCCACACACATGCCCACAACATGTGTATTTACTACAGACAGTGACCCCCACCACAGACATGAAGAGCATGATACATCTAGCAACTGGACTTGCTCTCAAGAGATAGGTCCCATCAGATCAGGGGATTAGAAAAAGTTCAGGGGCTTGGCTCTTAGTACAGAAATGTGGACTGAGCAGAGTTTTTGTATCTTGCTATGCCTGTACTAACACCCCAGAGTCCAGCAGGCTGGGTCTTACCGCCATTTGATGAGGGTCTGGATGAGAGTAGCATAGCCCTGGGCAGCAGCCAGATGGAGCAGTGTCATTCCTCGGAAAGTCTTGGAATGGATCAAGTGTTTGGACTTCGCCCAGCATGCACGACTCATCATCTTCTCACACACCACCACCACGCGGCTCTCAAAGCAGCTGCCCAGGGTCCCAGTCCCAGAAACGCACTGCAACACCACACACATCCCAGTTTAACCATGGAGAGGAGCTGCAGCTTGCCCTGAACAGGCAGCCTTCCACTTGTACAAGTACTGAGACAGTGGCAAATGCAACTGAAAACCAGCTGCTGTTAAGACACCCACAAACCAGGTTTGTTACTTAGGACAAACTATAACCCTTTTCAAGCTCCAATCCCCAAAAAAACCTCCGCAAAGCAAGCATAAAGCTGTGTCTGGACACACATACCTGCACCTGTGTTCCACTGTTCCCATTCCCATTGCTCCCGCCTCCTACTCCTTGTTTGTGTTGCTGGGAGCCAGTCATTTCTGCCATTCTCCTCTCCATCTGCTCAAGTCGCTCCAATATGGACATCCTGAACTGGTTATCTAGGTTGGAGAAAGTCAGAGTAAGGACATTTGCATGGAAAAGAAGCTCAGGTTTTGACAGGTTTTGACAGCCAATTACAGGAAGTCACAAACAGCTATCCTGGAAGTGAGAGAGGAGATTTGCTCTGCTTGCAAATGTACACACAGACTTGCCCTGCAGTATCCTAGCTCTTCAACTTCCTGCAGCAACCATTTGACTGCAATTCCAGAGAACTTCCTTACAGAAAACAGACAGAAAAATGAAAAATGCAGGCAGAAGACAAACCCTTTCCTTGTGAGTCCAGCAGTATGCACACAATGCTAGGAGTAATGCAAAGTCATTCAAAACACAAACGCTAATCAAATAGACCCGTTCAGAGAGCATGTGAGTAGGGTCACATCTGCCATTTTAGAGTCATTCCTCTGCTTTACAAGAGTCCTGAATTCAGCTTGGTGTGCCTCCTGCAATCATGCAATAATGGTACCTAGAAGAAAAAGACTCCTCTGCTTCCTTCTGCGCTTAGGAAAAGCAGCCTTTGACAGGGCATTTGCTCCTTCCCTGCCAGGCTCCCTTTCTTGGAAAATAGCTTCAGCCAAGTGCCACAAACAGAACTACCAGAAATCGGTATATGGGCACTGACAATCCTGTAACACCACTCTGGAAAGCCGTGCAACTCTGGAGCCCTCTGGTCCCTGCAGAAGTCTCAGGGCTGTGCTACTGATTTTCCCCTCGTTGCACTGTAACATAGCACGATCCTAGAGCTACTAAGGCTTGAAGAGTGGAGCAGGGAGGTTCAGACAGATTAACAGACCACTGCTGAACCTAATGCCATAGAGATCAGCTGAGGCAATGATTCTCTGGATAGGGCCAGTCAGTGAAGTCTGCAAATGCAGAGCTCCTTCTGTTCTGTGACCCATAAGAGATAAGTTTCATGCAGCTCACGTGAAGCTGGGCAGGACTGTTCCATGGATAGGGAACATTAAATGAATCTTGATATCATGCTAAGGGCATAGGTAGTAAAAACTGTAAGGGAGAAACAGTCCTCATACTGTTCAGTTTCATGCATCTATACAGACAGTGTGGTGGTGCAGAACACTCATAAACCCAGAACCAAGCCCACTGACAGCAAAAGGAGTACGTGCACCAAAACAGACAAGCTCTGATGAAGTTTTAAATATGTCAGTTTTCTCTAAGAACAGCAAGTCCTCCCTGGAAGGAGTACTCACAAGCTACACCCTGAGGCACAGCTCTCAGCAGAGAGTATTGGAGAGATGGGGATCTCTGCTGTACTGCACCAAGGACCATACTGCAGACCGTTGGTACAAGACAGCTCAGGTCCACTGGCTGGAAACATCCCCTTCTCACCAAGAGGCTGCTGTGGTCCGACAGCAGCAAGAGCTCCACTCCCTTCTGGCCAGCTTCAGCATCCCACTCTCACTGCTGAAGAGCCATGGACAAAGGACTATGGCCAGCACCTCCCATCTAACCTCATGTCAGAGGTGAGCTCACTAGTCCAAAAGATTTATTATTAGTGCCTTACTAATCCTTCAGTTGTCCTGTTAATTGCAGAGCCCCTGGGAAAGGACTGCCAGTTGTATCATGAAACACTCATGGTGCTGATGCCGTGTCAGGGCCCTGTCCCCCAGCTGCGGTCAGCACACGGCAGCAACACAAGCCCTGTTTGCCCAGCAGATCTTTGTTCCAGGAGTGCTGCAGTGTGCTGCAGTGCAGTCCACACCGCTGTCTCCTCCCTCCCCATTGCCAGGCGGAGCACGTCCACTGCAGAGACTGGCAGAGACCTGGCCCTGCTCAGCAAACACAGCTGCGACAGCTCGGGCACCTGGAGAAGTGGCCACGCTTGCCCTGCAGGGAACGGCTCTGTTGCACACAGGTAATGCCTCTCGCCCTAGCTCGGTACCAGCACTTGCATTTAGTAGAGCTGAGAGCAGCAAGACACACTGAGTTTCACATCTGAGCCCTCAGCCTTGCACAGGCAGAAGCAGCATCTTTTTAAAAGAAGAAATTTGCCTTGAACCGAAGTAATAAACCAACAAGCTCAGGGCTGCAAGATTCTGGGATTTGCTCCTACTATTTAGGGGTCAAGAGAGAATAATTCTATATATCTGGAAACAAAAGGAGAAAATAATTCCAGTGAAATGCAGAAGTACAAATTACTATTTCCCCTCCCTCTTTTTTTTCTAATCTGAAACAACTCTGGAACAGAAATGGAGGGCCCCATGTTTTTGACTGTTTTCCAGGCTCTTCTCTCCAGACTTTATGATCTGCAATGAGTGAAGCCTCCACCTTTCCTGATCCCAAGCTAAAGATACTGAGAACTTCCTATCAGTTTTTGTCAGAAGACTGAAGTTACCAAATGTACACCCGTCAATCACCAATGTCCCCAGATAGAAACACTAAACCGAAGAAATCAAAGCAGGGAATTTTTCTTTGGAAGCAGAATTCAAAACAGCATCTGGTGCTCCCATATATTCCTATTCAGACACCTGACAGTGCTCCTGGAAAATACTAAGGGTAGGACTAACTGGCTCTGACCAGATCAGGCATTTTAGAAATATGCTGCTATTGGTAATGGGAAGCAGAAACAAACATTCTGGAGTGCCAGCACAGCACAGACAGAGCCAGAGCCAGAGCCCCTCTCTGTGTCTAGAAGAGACCACCAGAATTTGCCCAGACCAGGGTGTGCCCCCAAATGAGAAAGTTCTGGGCAGCAAATGAGGTAAGTGGGGCAGCAGTGCAGGGAAGGTGCCCTTATGATGCCCATCGCCCAGGTAACCAAAATTTGCTTAAGCAAGCCACAACCGACAACAATTCCAGCATTATTTATGAATAGTGTTTCCATTATTCTGTAATATCAATTACACCGAGATGTCCCTTTCAAAAGGAACTGGCCACTTGAAGTGCATGCACTGCAATCCAAACAAGACCCCCCAACAAACTAACTACAAAAACAAAACCTACAACAACAAAAAACCCAAACAAAAAAACTCAAACCAAACCACAAAAAATAAAAAAAGGGGAGGGGGGGGCAGGGAGGGAGTAGGAGAAAGAACACCTTCCCCCAAGGTTTCTCCTGAACTCAGCAATGAGGCAAAATGCTCCTCTTCCATCCCAGTCCTGAACACACACCAGATTAGCAGCATTTTGGACCATGCCCAGCCGTTTCACACACTGCTGGGGAGCCAACACATGTACCTTGCAACACCTGAGAGAAGGACTACAAGAGCCACAGGGCTGAACCTTACAGCCACCACTCTGAGAACTTCAAGACCTTTTATCCGGTATTATTTCTCATTTTTCTAGTCAAAATATTTTCTCTCTTGCTTATTCCAGGGGTCTCTGCAGCCACATTTTTGTCTTTTACAGGCAGCAGAGGATCTAATGACAAGCAAGTCTCTTGCAGTGCACTGAAGATGAGAGCTCAACAGCATAAAAATCACTGTCCAAATAATCTTTTCTCCTGCTACATTTACAGGAAATCTAAACAGCCCAAGCCCAAGGAAATGCCTCACACTGGAAGCACTTTCCTCTGTCCAAAGGCAACAAAGACCCACATGGATACAAACATATTCACGTATTTAAGGTTTTTCCCAAAAAATCTGCTTTTGATGATTTTTTTGATTTTGATGCTCGCTTCTTGCAAGCTAAAAAGTTAGACATGCAAATTTGTGCATTTATTGAGTTTTTCCATTACATATCAATCTATGAAATGTTTTAATGTTCTTTAGGAAATTACAGACTGTTTCTGAAGGTGTTCTTCAAGTCTTCCTCCACCAAAGGCGATAAAAATAACCACAGTTCTGTATCTCTAAGATAGTGAATAATTTCACAGAAAATATTCTGAACACTGTATCTTTTGTGGAAATTATTCCTCTTCAAATTTAACAGTGTCAATGTAACTTCAAAATTACTTCTCGTTATCTTTCCCTTAGCATAACAAGGAGAGGTTGTAGCAACCTGAGGGGAGCTGAACTATCCCAGCAGGGAGGGACTGGGAGGAGCTGCCTGGTCAGATTTTGACCAGTACTAAGCAATTGGTTTGAATTTCATACTCATTTCCCTAAAACATGAACCATCTTTTAAGTGCAGAACAAGCTTCATTTTCACCTGCATTGTGAGAGAGCCTATGACTGATCACAGTAATGACAGCAGGTCACTCACTGAACCTATCTAAAGATGCAGAAAAATTCTGGTACAAATCTTCTAAGGATACATGGTTGTTTACATCAGCTAGCATCTTACAGAGTTACAGCCTGTATGCTTGCACAGTTATATCCAGACAACTTGGATATTGTTAAACATCACCTTTTTTTTTTTCCCCAGGGTTGGTTTAATTCAGTGCTGTTTTCTTTAGATCCCTTCACAGTGAATTTAAAGCACACCTGTACCAGAAGTTGAGTAAGCCAGCATGGCAGGCACAGAGAGTGGAAAATGCAGAGAGCAGAGGAGTTTCATCTCCAAGATTCTAGAAGCCACACCTCCATTTTCTCTCTCAGTGTTCTCCAATAAACACTGAATTTCCTCAGTAAGAATCTGAACAGATGCCAGCCATTTACGTGACACAAGTTTTCACTGGAGGCTGCAGGAGCACGTGCCTTGTGCAGCCTGGTAACAGCTCCTGACTGCACAGACCCTGTATTGACAGGGGAGCTGAAAGACAGCACTTGCAAACACGTCACCTACACCCCCACGACAGCCCCTCCTCTGCACAGCCCTCCCCACTGCCTAACCCAAAGCCTCTCCAACAGCAGCATTTCTGTTTTTGAGCTGTGCACGCAGTGTCCCCCACGGGTAGGGCACAGCTCAGAGCATTGCCTCTGCCCACACTTTATTACAACAGGTAGTAAAGACACACCTTCATCAAACATCAGTTCTGCACTTCCTTTGTGTGGTACCCAAAGCATCACCATGGCCCACAGCACGGAGCTAAGAGAACAGCAAGGCACAGCAGTAAGTGACAGGTCCTCCTCTGCTTAACAGGCCAATTTTAAGAAATGAGCACAGAGAGCTGCTTTTCTAATCTCTGCACACTGTTGTACTGGACAAGAACACATCCCAAAGGATCTTCAGTCCTTTTGCCAAGCAAGCTTCAAACAGCAAGAAACTAACTGTGACACACATGACTTGGCAGTGCAGCCAGAACTGTTACAGGAGAAATACTGCTGAAAATACAGATGAAAAATAAATAGGCAGTTCTTAGTAGCAAGCAGTGTTAACAACATTTACTCTTTTTTCACAGTCTCCCCCAGAGGTCTGGAGGTCTTTGCCATGCTGCACAACCAAAATGACAGATAGTGTCTGGCTGGAAAGGCTAAAGCATGAGGGTCCATGATCTTCTGCACATTCCACTGGGGCTGCATCTGCCCAGCACGTAATTATTCCCCCACAGAATTCTAAACACTGAGCTAACAGTGGTGTGCAAGATCTGCATCTGCACGTGTTCCCAAGCACTGTGCTTAGATGATCTGGTGTGAAGGAGCCACTCTGAGGGCTTTGGCTTCTCACCCTGTGCTGTTTTCTCACTGGCAGTTTCTGTGTTAAATCATTCCCTGCATGAGAACACACAGACTGAACTGAACAAGTGTGACAGCTGAGCACTGTAAAAAAAGCCATGCAGCATGAAGACATTTTTCTGTTTTGCAGAGCAAGCCAGAATTCTCTCATCCAGCACAAGCTGTGGGTGGGGATGGAAGCAGTCTAAGGCCACGTCACTCACAGTGCCACTGCTCTGTTTTTATTTTGCAAATCATCTGTCACTGGTCCCTAAAATCTTGCTCAATTCTTCCGTAAAGCACAAATCCTGAACATCTTTTATGTTGCAGTAACAATTTGACCATTTAATGCTGATTTCTGAGGTGGTATTGTTGCAGAAACACCTATTTTCTGAAATTAAACTGCAGTTACATATTCAGCCCTTATATTACAATCCTTATGACAACCTCTCTTTAGCAGTAAGTTGTGACAGGTCACAGTCTCTACCAGCAAATGAAAGCATTTAAAATTCATACTCTAGGACAAATGCATATCTATGTTAATGAGGCGGGTCATTTCTAGAGCTTTTGATCAGTGAGAAATGCCACAACTACCAAGGTATGAGATGAGGAAAACACTGTATTGTACACTCTGAGCCTAAGCAGCAGCTGAAGAAACCCCACGCTTTCACCCAAGAAATGAACACTACTGAGCATGAGCAGGAATGATGAAGTCATCCCGACTTACACACACACAGGTACTCTCAGTGATTTTAAGCTATTAATTCACCTGCCAAGGCATGATTTCTTACTGTCAACACTTTTCCCATAGTTTTTCCAGTGCTGCAGGACTTCAGCTATTACTCCCTTTCCATCTGGGATTACTCTGGTCCTCTCTGCCACCCCCAGGAGCCAGTGCTCCCTCAAAACAGGGTACTTCTCTACTTTATCACGCCATTACTAGAACAGAGAAGCAGGAGGGCTGCTCAGGCTTGACTTCTTCCCCAAGTGGCAGTCTCTATACCAACAGCAATAAAGAACTTGCCCCATTTTTCAGGCTTCTCTTCCCCAGGGCTTAGGGAGAACAACATTTCAATGCTGTCCAGGAACAGCCGCTTCAGGAAACAAACGAAAGATTTAAACATGCCATGTGTAGTTTATATATTTTAGAGGTAGGGCACACAGCTAGACATCACTTCTTGGGCTGTTTTGTAATTTGCACCAAAATTTGGTTGCCTAAGGTCAGTCTCTGCATCTCAGGTCAGAAACTCACCTAATGAGTGCCAATACTAAGAAAAACGTACAGTACTCTGAAAAATGCTCTTGGATATATGCAAAGAGCAACAGCCTGGGAGAACATGCTGAGCTGCTGCTCACCTGCCCAGTGCTATTACCCAGGGCTCCTGGAGATTTCCTCCTCCAAGGGCTACATGCTAAAGGGGCTCCAAAAAGGAAAAAAGCATCTCGTGCCACACTATGCAGTATCTGTGCTTACAGTACAGTGTATGGTATTTATGTATGCATATGGTAACAATTCTGACCCAAGTTTTCTCATTAAATCTGCAATCTCAACAGTCAAAATACTCACTCTGAAATCACCAGACTGAAGAGCAGCATGCTATAAAATGGCCTCTATTTGCTACAAAGTTAGATAAATAGGAATTGCTGGAACCTACAGAACTGTGAAGCACTGGAACAGGTCAGCAAGCAAGACAGAGAGCTCCTTTGCTGGAAGCTTTCATGAAGTCTGACATCAGTCACGTTTACCCCATCTAAACTGCACGCAGTCCAGTCTCCTGAAGTCCTCTTCCTAGTCCCACTCTTTCTGGCTAAGCACGCTGCAAAGCAACTTTTCCAATAACGTGGTCCGGAGCAGGCATGTGCTTCCAGCATCCCCAAGATCCCCAAAAAGGTCTGGGCTACCGACCTCCTCCTGTGCCGTACCAGCTCAGAACACGAGGCTGTGAGCTGGAGGCGCTCCGATGTAATGTGTCCTGCTGTACACGTGATGCTACAATTAAAGTGCTGTCACAACTCTGAGCCTGCATCGCAACATCATTCGGGAGGGGCTGAGGACCAACACGGGAGGGCGAGTACATGAAAACAAAACCTTGTCCCACGGCTGGGGGCACAGCAAAGGGGGGCACAGCGAGCAGCAAGGCGTGCAGTCATCGTGGAAGTGCAGCAGAGTGAGGCACGACACAGAAGCATGCAGATTTAAACCCAAACAAGCACTGTGCAACACTTCATCCTGCAATACTTACTGAAAGCAGTACTTTGTCACATGTGCACGTCCACCTGCCACGGCTGGGGGTCCCGGCCCCCTCTGTAGTCCCTCTACCTGCTTCCAGGTAAATAATGTGACAACACCTGGCACCAGAGGACTGACCTGGGAGTCTACAAGACATCAGCGGAGGCTCCAGCCAGCATCTGGCGCAGACCCCGCAGGAGGGGCGGGCAGAGCAGGCTCCCCCCAGACCTGCTTGTCGTCTCTCGCATCCTCGCAGCCAACTGGAGCCCCGCCGTCCTGTCGCAGCGCCGGCGGGTCTCAGCGGTGCCCGCCCCGCGCCCCGGCGGCCGCAGCGGACGGGCTAATGCTGGCCGGCATAGCCGGGGCTCGGGGCGGCCCGGCCGGCCGCGGCTGGGGACGAGTTCGGGCGCCGTTCAGCGGCCGCAAGCATCGCGGCCCGAGCGCCGGGGCCGCGGGGCCGGGGTCGGCAGCGGGCTCCGGGAGGCAGGGGCCGGCATGCGGGGACGGGCGGGCCGCTCCTCGCCCCGCACCGGCCCCGGGACCGGCGCCGCCTCAGAGCCCGCGGCGGCTCGCGGCCGGTCCAGGCTGCCGCCCGCTCCGCCGCTCGCCCTGCGCCGTGACAAACACCCCGGGGGCGGCGGCGGCGGCCAGCGAAGGCAGCGGCGTCCCGGGCGGAGGGCCAGGAGGGAGCGGGGAATCGGCGGCGGCCCCGGTCACCCCGGGCGCGCCCACGGAGCCATCACCGCGCCCGACACCTTCTCACACCCTCAAGTCCCGGCTGGGCCGGCACCTGCCCCGGAGCACCGGGGCACTTAGCAAGGGGGAAGCGCCGAGACCGCGCCGCAGGGCGCTCCGGGTCCCGCCACCGCCCTCAGCCCACGCCGGGGCCCCCCATCGCGGGACTCCGGCCGCGTCCGACGGGCTCCCCGCCCCGCGCTCAGCGCCGGCCCAGTGCGGCTGCGGGCGGGCGGCGGCTGCCGCCGCCTCCCATTGTCTGCGCGGCGCGGCCGGGCGGGCCCTGCCCCGCTCCCCCGCTCCCGCTCCGCTCCGCTCCGCGCCCGCCGCCGGGCCCGCCCCGCCCTGACGTCACCGGGCCCCATTGGCGGCCGCCGCCGTGTTTACAGCGGCCCCGCACCGGGCACCGACCGCCCGCCGCCCCCGGAACGTGCCGCACGCCAGAGTCAGCCCCGGGACGCGCCATCCCCGGGTCACCTTCCCGCTCATACGCGCAGTTCTCATTTCGCTACACACACAGTATTTGTACGTTTTGTTATTGCTCTAATCTGGCAAATCTGCAGAGCGTTAAAACCGGACAGAATTAAGGAGACTGTGCGGTCCCACGATCCACGGAGGAGCCGCAGCCCCCAGGCAGACTCCTCGGGGCAGCAGGGTGCGTTCAGTCATCGGCCTGAGAACAGACACGGCTTCCCGGAGGAATCTGATGTCTGACCATGAAGTCAGGCTGGCTCAGAAGACACCACTCAGCATAGGAAATTAATTATTCCTTGCCTCAATTCAATCACATTATGTTCAAAATGGGAAAGGACAGTCTGGGAAATACAGTCAGAGCAGTAGGAGACTGGCTTCTTGAAACTGTCCTTATCAGTGTGTGAAAGGAAAAAATCACCAAACACATCTCAGCAGGATATATAAACAGAACCAACAAAACCTTCACACTACAGAGGAGTCAGTAGAGGGGAGGATGAACAGAAACTTGTGAAGTTTACTGGATAGCTCCTATCAAGGAACAAGGTATCTGTGTCCTCCACCAATGCTCACACATCCTGCAAGCTACATCACAGCCTTGTAACATGGTACAAAACATTCATCCCTCTTCCCTGAGAGAACCCAAACAGATAATCTTTTATGGTAACATCCAAGATATAAATACCAGTCACCTCTACCCAGATGGAAAGAGGAGTGAAAAATAGTGATACTGTTTATCAACACAGACTTATTTCCTACTGAAAGTCTCCTAGGGCTGCAAAACATTCACTGATACTGAACGCATCTCTCCTACATTTCATCACATGCTAAGAACAGCATCTGATCCCACTAAACAGACACATGCCGTGGGTTTTGGTGATGAACGTCACCACCGTAAAGGAATCATGTACCTGTCAAACACACACACACTGTTTGCTCACAGATGATGCCACGCCAAAGTGAGAGTTTGGATACCCCCGGTACGGCCATGTCATGCTAACACAAACGAGCCACCAAGCCCCAAGCCTCCTCCCAGTCTTTTTATGTTCTCCAGCTGGGAAAGACAGCCAGATCATAAACTGAGAACCCAGCAGTAGCTGAAAGGCTGCCTGGCAGGTGCTCCTGCATCAGTGCCATTTACATTCAGTACCAGGCACACCCTTGTCCAACCCATACACACTTGACTCATCAGTACACACATGGCCTGCCCCTATTTTTAGGTTCTGTCCTCTTTCCTGCAGATGCATAAGTGTAATGCCAACAGCACTTACAGCCATTTCCCTAGAATTTCTGATCACATCCCAGGCCAAGGAAACATCATCTCTACAGACGCTTTATGAAAGCAGCAAAGACTTCTGTGGAGGGAAACACACATGCTTTCCATGGGGAATCTGTAGTGAAATATCTTTATAATTTGTTATGCATCTGCTGTGAGAAGATCTCTGCCCTTCAGTTCAGCCTTCAGTTCTTCAAGCCTCATTTGCTTTTTGTTTTTCTTTCTTAAAAGAACCTTTCTACAGCCAGTGAATGAAAAGTGATGTCAAATGGCTATAAAAGCACACAGTGGCTTCTGAGAACCGAGTTTCACACAGAAAACAAAAAAGGCTGCCAAGTTTATCAGCAGAGATCAGGATCACATGAGAGTACTTCCTTTATGAGAAAAAGGTTTGCTTCGGAAAGAAAGAACACCACTATTCTAATTAATTAGAAAAAAATGCAAGAACATCAGCAGCTGGGTCAACTGCCCATTTGTAAAAGATCTAATTCATCTATTGTGTGAAACAACGAAAACTCAGAATAAAACAAGCATCTCTGTATAGTTCAGAACAGGGTGCACAATCCTTCATGGCACAGCAGACAGAAGGATCCCTTCAGAGGATGGCACAGAACATGCTCCCTTCACATTCCTCCTCTGCCCATTCCTACACTTGGCTCTAGAAGCAGGAGCATGGTGGGAGATGGTCTCACAACCCTTCCCAGTCATTAGCAGGACTGCTCCCTCATCCCAAAGGCCAGTACTTGTGCTGTGCCCAAAAAAAAGATAGTGATTTTTGTCTTAATGTAACTGAAAACATAGAGTTCACATATAGAGTGACTTTGACTTAATTTTAAAGGAATTTGTGGAAGGGAATTGTTGATCTAAATTAAGATGAGATACAAATTGCTTATTCTTTTCCTACAGTGTTCCTGGGTATGGCTGTTAACCCCATCTCTCTGGCAGTAGTCATTCCAGCTGGAATCATGAACTGTGCTTTAACAATGCAATGCAAAGGAACTCAGAGCATTCCACCGAGTTAATTAAAAAGAATTTTAAATTCCTGTCAATATTTTGTGACTACCAATATTCCTCGAAAATCTTCCCTCAAGACTATGTAACACTCAGTAGGGCAAGGATTTTAAGCAAGGAAATGAAAGCAAACAGAGAAGTCAGGGATTTGTGTATTTATTCAATTGATAGAATCAAATCACATTAGCTTTTACCTTGGCTAGCTAAGCTAACATTTGTTCTCTAGCAGTAAATTAGAAGATGTAGCTGGTCCTTTAAATAATAGTGTAATTTGCTCCCTTTGGAGCACTGTGCATCAAGGCAGAGGCTTCTGATAAGTCATGGTTAGTATAATTATTCAGTCTTTTTCCCTGAAGGGCCTCTGCAATGCAGCGGTCCTCTTACTTTTTTTTTCCCCTCCCTGTTAGCAATGCCCTAGTTTGTTCCCTGCTGCAGTCCCCCTCCCTTCCACCATCACCACAGCATAACAACCTCTAATTGAGAGCTGGGCTGCTAACCAAGAGCACCCAGAGAAACTGCAGGGACACCAGAGACAGCACTCAGCCACCTTCTCAGCTCCTCTGAGTTCAGCAACACTGAGGGAACTGTCAAACAAGCGATTCAAAACCTACCCACTTGGCATTCCAGCCCTGGAGAGATTGCTGAGTATCAATCACAATCACATGCTATCAGCTGCACTCCACAGGCAGCAGGAGGCCTCGGCAGCAGATGAAAAGCACCTACAGACTCTTACAATCTTCTCAAGTCAAGCAAATTCGATTTTGACGCTAAACATAAGACTTTGTGTAAGAGCCAGTTCTATTTCTGTTTGCAACCATGCCTCTGCAGCCACATCACAAACCTCTCTTCACTCTGCAGTACCCACAGTGCTCAGTCTCCATGCTGCTCTTGGAAAGTGGTACCATCTCAACTTCTTTGAAATGTTCCTCTTGTACATGCCTCACTGTCTCCTCATTTTCTACTAAAATAAACACACATTTTTCTAGGCAAGGTCAAGTTTCAGATTTCTCAGGAAAGGCAATTCCAGGGTAAATGCTTCTCTACTTCTAGAAACTGGGCCATATGATCAGCTTTCTATTCAGACAAAAAAAAATCTACCCCTTTGTTACCTTGTATAAAAGCCAGCAACATTCTGTTCACACCAACAGAACTAATAAGACTTTTCAGTGAGAGGACTTTGATTAACATTGCCACATCCCTTCCTGTCAGGACAACTTGCCCCTCTACATCCATCCCCAGCAGGAGCTGCTCTGTCATTCACAGTTCTACATTTGGTGTGCTTTATTAAAGAAAATACCCATGCTTCTTACCGTCCAAGGACAGCCAGTCATGCTGGGAGGAAGGCAGGGTTGGCAGAGCTCTGGCTTTATATTCAAATACAACAGAATTGGAGATGATCTGATTGTTGAAGGCAACTTGCAAAGTCACAAGCCCAGTGTCATGAGCTAAAAGGAAAGTACGTGTTGTCAGACAGAGAACTCCCCGCAGAAAGCCCCAGCTAGGAATTACCCCCATGTGCTAAGTATTGGGCTGAGAGCAGGTAAAGAGACAGGCTGCTTAACACAGTATTTTTGTGACTATACAATTCAAAAGTCCAAAATACCAGTTGGTATATTTAAACATGGAGATTTTTAAGCTTAAGAGTCATCTAATGGGTTGCTCTGGCAAAAGGCAGAATCACATGTGTCTTTAAAGACTGAGCAGCCTCACTGCATTTCCAGTGGAAAGCTGGGGCCTAGCAATGAAACCAAGTTATTCTGCATTCACTTGAAGTCATATACTGAGGGCAATCACTACTGAAAATCTCTGTGGGGAGGTTAGAGGTAGCAAAGGGCAAAATGTAGGCAAATCGAGTCAGCAGAGCAGTGAGTGCGCCCCTGAATAACAGCTACTCTTTAATCTACTCTTTCAAAACGAAAGGAATGTTTAGAATTATTTTAAATTATTTCAAATAATATTTTCAAGTTAATTCAGAGATTCTAAAGAGTATTTGTTGTGATCTGTTGTGATGTATCAAGATGCAAAATTTCTGTTTTCACACTAAATTGGCCAAAGAAAAAGGAAAATCTTCTCAATGCCTAAGCACTTTGGTACGGGTGTATGACAAAATGAGGCTCCAGCTGTAGGAGAGCAGTGCTCCTTACCTGGGCAGTAGCAGCGCAGTACCCCTGGCTGAATTAAAGATGCAGGCACTGAGATCTGATCAAACAGACAGCTGTAATTATTGCTGGCTTCCTGCCACGGGCCGGTAATCAGGACTTTTACTCCTCCCTGTGAGGGAAAAAAGGGAGAGACCCAAGCGTGACAGGAGAGGCCACGGCTGGGGAGGAGCGCGGCCGAACGCGCCCGCCGCCCCTTCCCCGCGGCCGTGCTGCCCTCGGGCGGCCGCCGGGGGAGCGGCACAGCCGGGCACGGGCACCGGGAACGGGGACGGGCAGCGGCACAGCCGGGCAGCGGCACAGCCGGGCACCGGCACGGGCACCGGGCACCGGGCACGGGCACCGGGAACGGGGACGGGCACCGGCACAGCCGGGCACGGGCACCGGGAACGGGGACGGGGACGGGCAGCGGCACAGCCGGGCACCGGGAACGGGGACAGGCAGCGACTCAGCCGGGCACGGGCACCGGGAACGGGCAGCGGCACAGCCGGGCACCGGCACGGGCACCGGACACGGGCACCGGGAACGGGGACAGGCAGCGACTCAGCCGGGCACGGGCACGGGCACGGGCACCGGGAACGGGCAGCGGCACAGCCGGGCATGGGCACCGGCACCGGGAACGGGCAGCGGGCACGGGCACCGGCACCGGGGACAGGCAGCGGCACAGCCGGGCACAGGCAGCGGCACCGGGAACGGGGCCACCGGTGTCGCTCTCGGCCCAGTGCCGCTCCCGGCCGGTGCCGCTTCCTTGCCGGTGTCGCTCCTAACCCGGTACCGCTCCCGTCCCGGTACCGCTCTCGGCCTGGTGCGGGCCCTCCCGGTACCGGCCCGGGCCCGCCGAGCTCGGCCGTCCCGCAGCCGCTCGGCGAAGGCCGGGAATGCGGCCCTGAGCAGCTACTGCACACCTCCGTACAGACACAACAGGGCTCGAAGGCCTGCGAAAACAAAACCCTGTTCTCTTCTTTTTTAAAAAAAAAAATTCTAAATAACCTTTTCTTCCCATTAGTGGCTCAGTCTCCTTCCTCATACATTCCTTCACATCAGCAAGGTCTGTGCTGCTGCCATTTTCAGCTTATGGGGCATGTGACTGATTTTGGAAGTCAGTGAGATGGAGGGAAGTGCTGAATTCATTAAAGCTGTGCAGGCCTTTAATTATTCTACTAGGAACATCAGTGACACTTTTAAGGAACAGCTCCAGTTTGCAAACTCTACTGCTCTACTGGGCCTAGGTAGCACCATGAAGCCGTCATGTGGGAAAGACTAGGCTTTCAATGAAACAATACCTTTCTGTTCAGATGCTTCCTAAATGAAGAAAGGCCCCTGTCAGGATAATGAAGTGCTTAATTAAAAGTAAACCCAGACATGCAAGAGGCCTTGAATGCTCTGACTTGGAGAGAAATATTTTATAAGCCTTTTCAAAGCTTTAACAAAACAGTTCCCTTATTTACAAAGCAACCAAAGATAAAGCAGTAAACATCAGTGAGTAAAAGCCCTGGACTTACCTCAGGGTAAGACCATTCTGGTGAATAATCTGTCACCATGAACAAGCGCCCACTCTGCTGCAGCAACCCCAAAGTGCCTTGTGCTGCAGCTGCCGAGACCACCTCAGCCACGTGCATGTATGCCATGGTGCTGGCTCCGTTCTCCGTGCTGCTCAGCTGCATGTTGGCTTGCTGAGGGCTGCAACAAGGAATGCACATTTCGGCCTGGTTGTATGTCGCTCTGTTACTGTCTTCAGGCTGAGACAGTCCAGCACTGTCACCTGATACCAGCTGATGTCCATACAGAGCATTGCTCCCACCTTCTACCGATATGAAATCATTAATTAGATCAGAAAACTGGTTGCTGAAGGAGATGTCAAAGTGGTCTAAGTTAAGCTCCATGTTGGAGGAGTTATTTAAGCTAGGATGGGCCACAGGATAGAGTCCTTGTACCATGTTTCCTTGGAGAATAGGGAGGTTATTTCCATTCCTGATACCCCCGTTGGCCTCAGGCTGCAAGTAGTGTTCTGTGTTGCAGGCTTGAAGATCCCCTGATTTAAGTAGATTTTCATTTCCTTCTGCCTGCTGGGAGGTCTCCATGGGAACTTCAGCTTCTGCAGTCATAGCCTGGAAGTTTGCTTGGAACTGCATGAGCTGGAGAGAAGAGGTGGACTCTATTCTGGTTTCCACTGTGCCATTACAGTTGGAAGTGGTTTGGGAGGAGGGCTCTGTTTTCACACTGGAGATTCCTAACGTGTTCACAAATGAGCTACTTGTGTCATTCAAATTGTTGTGAGTGTTTTGCTCAAGGGGAAGAGGTTTGCTGGCATCCTGCAGAAAGAAGCTGGGGGAAGGGGTCTGATGGACGTGAGGGCTCTGGATGGTCTGATTGAAGCTGGAAGAATAGTCCTTGTTAGAGTCAATGGCACTGAAGTCCATCTGCTCCAGGGTGGTACTTGGGCTCAGACCTCCTCCAGATGGAAGTAAACCTGAACCAGTACTGAGTGTGAGAGTGTTAGATGCAGAAGTGGAGGAAAATGCTTCTTTGGACATCTGTTGTTCAAAAGATGTGTCCTCAGTTTTAATTTCTTTTGTGAGGGTTGTATTGAAGTTGAAGCTACGTTCTGTTGTGGGTGACTGCTTTATGTTGGTATTGATGCTGTCATTTTTCATACCTCCTCCACCATAAGTCTGCCCTTGCTTGGGATTGTTAAGAAAACAGTCTGGGTCAAAATTCATGGTGGTTTCTGGAATTTTCCTATTTCCTTCTAAAGTTGTGGAGAGCACAAGTTCCTCAGAGACAGTGCTGGGTAGCATTGACAAGCTCTCTGAACTGCCAGTTGTTGGAAAAGCAAACTTGTGTCCATCTGAACTCACAGCAAGTACCAGTCCTTGTGCAGCTGCATCTGAGGACAGAAGGTGTTGATTTGGGCCAGACGTGGGTGACATGGTGTACACAGCTTCACTGGTGACTTCTGACATAAATACGGTGGCACTTTGTGACAAACTTCCCATAACTGATGCTACAGCCATACTGGACACACCAGTGACAGCTGGGCTATCTGCCATATCTGGGTCGCTGTTTAATCCACTGCTGATGGACACAGGAGAATTCTGGGTCGTGTCAGGGACCTCCACCTGGTTGGTGGAAGAAACCTCAGTGCTGTTTTGATGGAGCAACACCGGTTTCGCCACTTTGCCATTCCTCTTCTCTCGGCTGGAGGCCTTGCCATGACTGTGCTCGTTCTTGCCTTCAGAGACATCGTTATTTTGTACCTCTGAATGAGTGCTGTACCCACCTGTCCTTGGTTCAACCTTTGGTGATATGATGCGGTGTTTGGCACTGTTACACTTGTGATGCACACTGCTTCCTGCCCCTGTGTCAGAAAACAATAGGATTTGAGGTTCAGTAAATAGAAAATTAGGACAATGCTAGCTGTGTATTTCGTGGCTGTAGCAATGGACAGCTATGCTTGTGCATAAATGTGTGAGAGTGAGGGAGGACACACATGAGAGGGCAGGAGAGACCTTGGAAATAAAACAAATTTCTCACCAGTTCCAGAAGTACAGGTCCTGTCTAATGCACAGATCCACAGATGCAATGACAGCAACCTCACAAACAGGCATATAGGCACCCCTACCCCTCACCCCATGTAGCACCCACCCCTTTCCTCCTTGCCCCGGTCAGGCAGAGGGGAATTGGCATTTATGACAAAGTTTCAGAGTTATTTAAATGTGCCTAATCTCAGTGCAAAGTCTGCAGAGCAAATGCTGCTGTTGTCAGCTGTGGTACAGGGCCCTGTTCCATCTGCCCCATGGACAAGACCTCAGCCCCTGGAACACAGATGTGCTGCTGGGTGATGTTGGGAAGTTTGACAAGCACTCTTAGGGCACAGATGCTGACCAGTAATCTGGAAGTGACAGATGCCACATCATGCTCCTGTCCCTGGCATCACCCTGCTGCCTACATCTTCCTGTCATCACTATGTCTTACTTGAGTTGCCAATCAAATTATTAAAGAAGGAACCCATTAGCCATTCTTGCCCTCCCATAAGGATGGTGATGTGTTTCTCTTGACTCTCAGCCATTCCTGTGCTGACAGACACACTGTACTCTGAGGGGAGCACACAGAGCACACGGTCAGCACTGGAGCTCCTGAAGCACGCTCAAGTAAGGACCACCAGAAGAAAATCCTTCATGAATTAAACCAGCCAGCATCTTTACTGCCCTGTAAAGGTAACATCACCTGCACTCCTGAGAGCTTGTGATCAGGCAGGATGAAGTAAACAATTCTGTCTGCAAAGGCACCTTAGTCACAAAGTCTGGTGCAGGGACTGCTTTTGCTGTTTCAAGAACAGCAGCCCGTGAATTTTTGATGTTTCTTTCCTTAATTGATTAATTTTCTCTAGAATGAGGTAAGAACATTAATTACAGAACTGTAGAATGACTGAAGGGGGAAAAGAAGCCTCCTCACTATAGCTCATGGCTACAATTACAAATGTCATCTTCTGGGCAACATAAAGCAACCATGTAGCCACTGCAATTTGCTAAATCGTTTGTTGCTTGCCCTTGAAGGGGAACTTCTCTATTATGTGTTCAAGATTTGAATGAGGTCAGTTAAAGTAGTTCAAGATAGTGCTTTTGAGACTAAATACAATATTAAATCTCTCTATTCTCCTAGGTACAGAAATGAGCAGGAACAAGGGAAAGGCTTTCATGCTGCTGTATTTGTGGATGACAGTAAGGGATTGGGAATGTGTGTGTCAATGTGCAAGCCAGTTACAAAACAAAGCAATACTGTTATGTTAAAAAGCACTGAGCAGACTTAGCACAAGACAAAACATCAAAGAGAAGAATAAAAGGATTCATGTTCAGATCTGCAAGCCTGGATCAAATGCTGAGCCTTAAGGGGTGAATTTTAATCCAAACTCAGGTATTTCAGAGGTCATCATTCTTATTTAAGCCTTGATTGTATAATGCAACTGCTCAAGAAAAAAAGGGGAAAAAAAACCCTTTGAAGCACTGACAACTTTCCTTTATAAGTTTTGCTAAAGACTAGTTAATGTGTCATATACTTTATTTGACCAAAGTGCTAGAAAGGAGCAGCTCCAAAGCAGATGAATTGGAAAGTGAATCACTTAGCTTCCCACTGTCTGTAGGAAATGCTAACACTAAGGATGCTGTTTCTTGCTGCTGTACTGTCATCCAAAACAAAGTCATCTCCTTTAAGAGGAAACAGACCTGTATTTTCATGATACCTAAATAAGACCTGTCTTATCTCAGTGACACCTTGCAATTAACCACCTGAGCACTCCTCCAAAACACTGAGCTGCAGGGCAAGGAATTCAGAGGGTGAAGCTGGAAGAACATAAGATTTTGAGGCTTTGGTAACAGAATTTGCACATAGAGAAGAGAATATACCTTTTTGAGCAGGTCATGTATGGACTGCATTTATTAGAA
Organism: Sturnus vulgaris; assembly: GCF_052056855.1. Taxonomy (NCBI): domain Eukaryota; kingdom Metazoa; phylum Chordata; class Aves; order Passeriformes; family Sturnidae; genus Sturnus; species Sturnus vulgaris. The sequence continues at coordinate 4,085,889 of NC_142267.1, read as the reverse complement.
AGCATTAACATTTTCCCCAGAAGTTCCAGCTGCATCTTTTTATGCTCGAGACTTCTGTCAGCTCTGAATTCATTGTGTCCCAGTGTTTCATGAGACAGCATTTTTATCACTTCAGTACTACAAATCCTGCTCCCAGATTGGATGAAGCTGAGTCCTCTGTGCCCTCCTGAGGTACTTACCCAAGGTACCAGTGCAGAGACAGTTGTGTGTTCGAGGCTGGGGCTTGGTCTGGTGGCTATCGAGGATCTGCTGCACTAGCTGTTCCACTGAGAACCCTGAACTGCTGTTGCCATTACTGCATGTCCACTTGATGCCATGAACTGCAAAGAGAACAGTAAAATTTCCCATCAGAAACTTCAAAATCATGCCAAAACCATCAAAAGCCACTCCAAATTACCAGCAAAAATCCATTCCTGCTGCTTTCTGTCAGAACTGAAAGGAGACCTATAAAAAACAACAGTAATGGGTACTGGTTTATTATTCTCTGCTCCTTGGTATCAACAGGCTTCTAAAGGCAATTCCTGAATTAGGTATACATAGAGGAAAAACTCAGTGGAGTATCTGGCTCTATTTCAGTCTTCTGCTAACAGGGACTCTGCACCTCCAATGACTGTAGTGCCAGCGACCTTCACTGAAAACCCAAAAACAACAAAAGACTTGGTTCCATTGAAGTAAAGCAGTATACTTCCAAAGAGTGTTTTAGAATCTTTTTCTGTCTAATATGAAAACAAAATCAGCTTTATAGTAAAATCAGCAGCCAAAAATACACCAGAGTAAAAGCAAATGCAAACCTTCTGCCAGGTCTTCATTGTCAGATCCCGGGTGGCAGTAGTGAAGGCTGACTCATTTTTTGGGAGTGACTAACAGACACTGTGTGAGTTCCTCCTCAGACTTGGATGACCTTTTAGTAATATGGGAAAATGGACAGGAGGGTGATGTTACAGAACATGTTGCAAACTGAAGCTCTTTTCTTGAGAACTCTCTGGGCCTGTTAACTAGTTAAATATGAATGCTAGACTGCATGCAGATACATGATTTGAATAAGCACTCCCTCTCAGAATATTTTAGTTGCAGAATTTCCTATAACAGTGATATTTGCAACCTGACTTACAATGGAAATGGCACTTACAAAATATTTTATCCATAATAACTGACTCAAAGCATCTTCTGTCTCCTTTAATGTCTCTATGAGCAATTTATATGTGCATATTATTTATTTATCCTTTAAATGCACCACAGCTCACATATAGATTTTGGAAAATGCTGATAAGTGACAACATCATTTCCAAGGTGTCCTGGCAGCTTCTTTTCAGGAGTGTCTTTGCCATAGTCTATCAAGGCACATTCCTTGCATGTGTGTTCTAAAATCCTTAAACCAGAATACACAAAATCAAAGCTCTAAGTCCCATGGACTTAGGCTTTGTAGTAAAGATGCAGATCCCTGCGTGGTGGAGGTCCCTGATGTGAAGGGGTGAAATCCTGGCAACAGCAGGTTGGGCTGATGCTCCTGTACAGCCAGAGGCTGGGGCACAAGCCAAAAGCAGCATCGTGCAAGGAAAGCAGAAGCAAATGAAAGGATGTTTGTGACATCTAATGGCTGTGGTCACAGGGGCAGCATACCCAGTCTCCTGTTCTCCTCTTTGATGCTGCTCACTGAGTGTGTCACACGCAGCTGGTGGAACAGAGCTCTTGGATCTGCTCTGTGAAGCAGTTTTATTGCTTTTTTTGTTACCTGTTGCTGTACTGCCTCATCACCCACTAATGTCACTTTGCCTAACAGCATCTCACCTTGATCTAGTTTTATACTGCAGAATTCACATTGCTATTGGCCAGGCTGGATAACCTGCACAAATACTGTAAATCGGGTTTTCAACTATTCTTCCCCATATCACTGTTTAAAGTGCTGCAGATAGTTTTGTAATAAGTCCCTCTATGTTTGTTTGATGACCACATTTATTGTTATCGTACCCAACAGATTTTGCTTTCTAGTACATTCACAGTTTTGGATTTCCTCTTAACACTCAGTCTCTGTTATTACATCTAAGTTAGACACGCTTGCCACTTCACTACCTCTGCTCACATTCATTTTATTATTTAAGATACATTGTTCTGTCACCACTGATATTATGTCTAATAATTGATATTCAAATACCAATTTAAAAAAAACCACATTGTCAGTGAGATTAGAATGCAGTCAAGTATTTTGGATGCTTTCAGCTGTACAACACAAAGTTACTGAACTGTAATTATTATTGAGAAACTTTGCATTAAGTGATTTCTGGGTACTTCAAAAACACTTTGCTAAAGAAGTGAGCTGGTGTCTGTGTTGTTGGGTACAGAAAGTCTGTTTTACAGCAGGATGGCAGAGCTGCTCCCTGCTGCTAAATCCTGGGATGAGCAGCCCATCGTGGGGGCAAGTCTGGGAAGTGAATCATGGCTGGGGTTTGTGTATTCATGATAATGGTTCTCATGTCTGAATCAAGCTGTGAGCTAGGAGCTAAGGCATAATGGGCAACTTTATAGCTGGGTACTTAGAGAACCATGCCTATTATTTTCAGGTCCTTCCAGCATAGCAAAGTCCCATTGAGGATCAATTGCTGCTGAGGAAAGGTCCTTCTCTAGCCTTGCTCCAGTTGATCCTAAAGGGCTCTGGCTCCAGCTTCTGTCCACGTGGTGCCACTTTTTTTTGGTACTTATGTTCCCCATATGCTATGAAGGTTATAAAATAAAAAGCCAGTGAAGGGTGACAGATTGCAAAAAAAGAATGTCTGGATGCTTAATGCAAATTATCCACTATCTTGGCACATCCAATATGCAGATTTTCTTCCTCCCTCTTTTAAAGAAAGACTCCTGTGCCTGGTGAATTGTTAGTACTGAATACAAAACACTATCAAGATGGCTTTTAACATGTCACGCTTGGCTTCCTGACACATAATGAATCAGCAGGAAAGGAGATTTCTATAGGGAAGAAAGTGCATTATGAAAGGAAGGCTAATAAAAAGCATACACACATACCCTTCCTGCTTCTTAGTGGTTTAAGAAGTGAAACCACTGTAGAACTGTGTTTGATTAAATATAGCCATAATATATGAACACAAAGGGAAAAAAAGTCTGAAGCATAGCAGAAATTCTGGAAAGGATTTTAATCCAGATTCCTGTTCAGACTCCTACTGCATTTCCTGATAATTTTAAATGAAAGCTGTGAACTGCTTCAACACTTTCCTTTTCAGTGATAGCATAGAAGGGTCTAAAAGCTGCTGCATTACAGCAGCAACACATTCCTCGTGCCACACACCCTCTGCACAGTGCCTGCAGCGAGAGGCAGCTCAGCCAGGCAGAGTTACTGGTGCTGCACTGGGTGCTCAAAGGAGAGAAGTGAGGCTGGGGGAAGGTCCACAACTCAGAGTGCTAATGCTGCTCCAATCTCTTTTTATGAGCTTGGGGTCTCACCTTTCTTTTCTTTCTTCCCTTTTGAAGAAAAGGCAATAAAAATGACCTTCTGATAGTGCCCAGCAGCTCCTCGTTCATTAGCACTGCCAGGACTTTGACCACCATGAGCAAAGGAATGAAAGATGATCTGAATTACCAGCAAAAAGGCTGCTCAGAATACAAGGGAAACTTGCACACAGAAACATATGACTGTCCAGGTTTCTTAAAACACCCTGGCTATTTCTGCCTTCTGCTGCTGCTGGTGATACTCAGTCCTCCACAATTCCCAGGCCTGCAGTCCTCCTGTCTTGCAGATATCTTCCTCCTCCCCATCACCTGAACTCTATCTCACTGTCTCATCATCACTCTAGACCTAACACCATTCCCTGTTTCCCTCCCTGTGGTTTCTCTACCCTAAGCAAAACTTGTCCCTAAAATATCCTCCTCACATTTAAATCTGACCATTTCACCCTTTCTGAATACTCTTAGACATTTCTCTTTGCCACTTCAAACATTTTGCACTTCCTGGTTTTATTCCAAAGACCTTGCTCTTCCATACCACCCCCTAAAACACAGCTTACACTACATGTACATGTACAGTACATGATGAAGCTATTCCCTATAGCCTACGTGTGGCTCCTCTGCCTCAGTTTGATAAATCTTTTGTTACTTGAGTAACAACAATGAGATCTCCCACATGAAACTGGTGAGTTGGTTACACTGACAGAGCTAGAATATCTAGAATCATCAAGGCCAGGTTTCTGTTTGCATCTCCCTCCCAATGTACCTCGACAGCCTGCTGCAAGCCCTGGTGTCAGAAGTCCTGCCCTCAGCCACTCCTGACCCACACAAAGTGCTTTAAAAACCCCCAAAGTGCTGCTGGGAGTGTGAGTGGTTCCTTTGTCCAACTGCCCATTCCTGCCTTGCTGCCCACATCCTGCTCCACCAAGTGTTTCCATGAGAGGTGTTTCCATGGCGATGGTCAATTGGAAATGGCAGCCTTGTCCCTTCAGTTTCCACCGCGTTTCTGTTGACAGAAGTAAAGGCCTTGCTCTGATTTCTCAGTTTGGCTGAAGGATATTTCCATTAGATTTATCCTTTCGTACTCAGACGCCCACACACAGTTTAACTTTGATTTTCCAGCCTTCCATTTCCACTCGTTACTGGTTGTGAAGGACAGGTTTACCTGAGCCTCACTGCTGGGGACAGCAGTGACACCCCCTGAATGCTAATGTCCTGCACGGACTCACACGGGCGTTTTGCTTGTTCTTTAGAGGGATGTCTGCCTTCCAAAAAAACATTTTTCCTTCAAGGTTTGCTCAGATGCAGTGGGATGCTTATAGGGACTGGGCAGTTGTGCTGTCCAACATCCCCCCTGGAGGGGACCAGCAGGACAAGACACGACTCGGAGCAGCGCTCCTGCCGCTCTTTACAGACGCGCCAAGTCCAAGGCTGCTCGCACATGGAGGAGCAGAGTGGAAGCCACCTCTGCCGCTCGTCCGGTGTGGTCCTCGCCCTCCTCCAGCTGCGGCTCAAGGGCACCATCACCATCCTCCCCCTCCTCCTCCTCCTCCTCCTCCTCCTCCTGCTGCTGCTGCTGCTGCCAAGAGCACCGAGAACGGCGCCCGGCGGCCGCCAGGTGGCGCCAGCGGATAAGGAACGGGCCGGGACCAGGATCAGGACCGGGATAAGGGCCGGGACCAGAACCGGGACCGGGACCGGGATCGAGATCGGGACAGGGACCGGGATCAGAACCAGGATCAGGGCCGGGACCGGGACCGGGGCCGGGACCAGGGCCGGGATCAGCACTGCGAGCGGAACCGCGTGCCCCAGTGTCCTGGACCCACATGAAGCCCAGAAAGGGCTCTCCATTTCTCTAGAGTTTTTTGGGGTTTTTTTTTTGCCAGGTTGTTTTTTTTTGTTTTTTTTTTTTTTTTTTTAAAGTTTGTTTTGTTCTTTTGGCAAAGTGGGACTGTCTAAGGTAGGTAAAACTCGACCACAAGGGAAACTATGTTTTCCCTACAGTGTGGCCCATATAAGCACGGAATCAAGCTTTCTCTGGGGACATAAAGGCTGCTGCAGATCTCAGAGGGAGAGGAAAAGTGTATTTTTGCATGGGACTCCTTTTTAGAGCTGCACACCTGCAGTACTGAAGGGGTTGGGTGAAGATAAGAAGCTGAGCAAGTGGCTGATGAGCAGGAGGCTGATGCTGGCCATGCAGACAATGTGAACAGGGGTACTCAAAGTCCAAGTGGTGGGTGAGATATAAGAACCTACCTAACACCTTCTATCGTGTTCTCTCTTTAATAAAACCTCAGACTACTGCAGTAAAACTGGATGTCTGCATTACTAAACCCAGTGTCTTTTTAAAGAATCCACACTGCTTTCTACGTGGTCAGCTGAGCTAAGCTGGCAAGCTTCAGTTTTCATTGAGGGGTACTTTGGAGCTCAGACAAACTGCTTGGGGAATTGTAAAATTCATCCCATGTAGCATTTTTGTACAACTGATCTCTTAAGATGAAATATAACCCCAATCTTTAAACAGAGTTACTGAAATTGAATATAAATTCAAGCCAAGATAAAACTCCCAACAACTCAATTCTTCAAACTGCATTAATGCCAATTGCTGCTCTCTGAGTTTTGTTCTGAGCTCCATGCGTTTGATGTCTTCTCCAGTGATGACAACGCAGGGATGCAGGTTGAGATCACCTCCAGGAGGCCTGATGGCTTCGCTGACACAGAATTAGGGACTCTGGGAAAAGGCAAGAGCAGCCCATGCCCATTGACTGATGAGCACACGTGGAACTTCCAGCTTGCCCAGCTGTGGCTGTGTGCAGGCAGCACAAACAGGAGCCCTCAGTTCCTACACAGCAGAGAAATGCAAAAAGCTTTTCCTCTGAAAAGAAGATAGCTCTTAATTATAGTGGACCTGGAACAAGGATTGCAACGTAGCACCAGCTGTGAGCTTCTAAGTCATACTTTGCCAGCTGAAGGATGAGAGAGCCAAAAGGGGATGATTTGGAGAAACCCCCAACATGAGCTGGCCCACAATTTGCTGATCATATGGAGTTTATATACAGAATTCTGCTGTGATGGATTCTGCCACTGAATTTGCTTTTACCACCAGATGCCTCTAAGGACATCTGCTAATCTGTTCAGAGAAATCTCAAAGCAAGACTGTAATGGGGCATGCGGTGGGGGGGGAATTGAAAGCTATGCCAAATTGAGGCTCATTCTTCACACCAGGCATCCTGAAATGACTCACAGGTGCCTCGGACAACATTCCTGCAGAATTTTCATGTATTATAGCTATTCACTTTACACAAATGCACCCAAAAGTTGCATTCATACCAAAGCAACACATACAGGACAACCCTTTTTATTGAGACACCCAGCTGAGATGCTCCCAACAGTTGGATTATCATAGGTCTGCCATCTGTGGAGGTGTCACAGCCTTCCCTGGGCTCCCTGACCTTGCTGACACCTCTGAGACAAGGGGCCTCATCTCCAAGCCTGCAAGGAAAAAGGAATCATCCTGTGGGACATCAGGAATGTGTATGAGGCCTTCCAGGCTCACGTGCTTCAGTTTTGAGGACTGCCAAACTGAGGTCTGCCAAGACAAGACTGATGGTCCAGAGAGGACGACCAGGGGGTCATGGACGTTCCAGTGTGAAGGGAGGTGACAAAAAGATCAGAACTAAAGCAAAAATCGAAAGCCATGAAAGCTGAAGTCAGGCTGATTAATTAATTATTTACAGTCTCAACTCAGCTGGAGGTGTTGAGAAAACCTCAAATCCTTAGAGCATCTGCAGCATTTACCTTTCATGGATGTTCAGATGGGTTCATTTCAGTCTCTTAATTAGTTCACACACCAGCAATGTTAGAACAAGTTAATGCTGTTTCCACAAAGCTCTCGGAGCTCTATGGCCACTCCAAAAAGGTGGTTTTTTAATCCATAACCACCAGTGCAAGCACAGTCACAGAATGAGCAAACATCACCCCTGCAGCCAGCCAAGAAGCTCTCTCTGGGTTCAGAGATCTCCTTCAGGAGCAGGGCAGTCTCAGCACCCAGACTTCAGTGCCCTGCTCTGCCCACGGGGGTGATAATGCTCTGAAGACTTGCTGAAGCCTGGACTGACTTTGGGATGATGCAGCAGGGAAAGAAGAGCAAGTTGAACACATTATGGATGCAAGAAATGTAAACAAACTCCCTGATCATCCCAGCCAGGGTCTCTCTGCATTTCAGGAAAAACAGTTTGATGTATTTGTCTGGCTTGGACTCCAGGACTGATGCTGCTCACCCTGCCAGCCATCTGCCACATTGCTTTTAGTTCTCCAGCCACACATGGCCAAGAGAACATGCTCCCACACCACTGGTTGCCACACCACTGACTGTCTGCTACCCTCCATTCTGATAGAAAAGCTTTAATATTGGACAGAGGTCAACAGCTTTAACACCTGACTCCAGCCCAGGCTGAGTAGGACTTAAACAAAGAGTACTTGTCAGTGAGTCAAGAGCTGGACACTGCCACCACCCTCTGACCAGGAGGAAGCATTTTCCCCAAAGGCAGAACTGGTATTAGTTTCTCTCCCTTAATCCTGAATGACATCAGTGGTCTGAAATGGGAACCCCCCTGCAGGTACAGAGGCCTTGGACCCTCCACACACACCCTGGCTGTAATCATCACTAACTTGTCTTAAATGAGAAATTCTCATGGAAAACAGCAACCAAGAAAACAAAATAATCAACAAAACCCTCACAGAGCCTCCAAGTCCAGGGGAATAAAACACAGCAAACCTTAACACAGAACAGGTAAAAGGGTGAGACTGTCACTGCACCAGCGACACCATGCACAACACTTTGATTAAGCCATTGACAAATCTGCTTTAGGGCAGAGAAATTTGGAAACATCAGGCAATCAAACTGTGAAGTCTGTGAAAGAATGTGATTAATGCAAAAATGTGATGAAACTAATGTGCTTGGCTCCAGAATTTCATGGCACACCCTATACTGGAACCAAATCTGATGGCTTCTTGGCGAGCAGTGCCCCTCTGTGCTCCCCGAACACGGTTATCCGTGTCCTCTTTGTTTTCTAGGTCTGATCAGAATCCAAAGCTTTTATTGTAGCCACATTTCTAAGGATGTGTTTCCCAGGATATGTACCCATAAACAGAGACGTGTACATGCATATATACTCTGAATAATTGCGCAGAATTTCACTCTTCCCTCCCGGGACATAAAAGAGCCAAGTGTTATTAAATTTACGGCGAGTTCGTTGTAGTTTTCACATAATTTTCTTGATGCACTGCAGATTTTTTAACAGGCGGCTGCTTCCTTTCCTGTTTAATGTTAAGGTACTTGTCCAGCCTCAGCCACACCAACATCCTGGATTTCTGTCTAAGTTTATCAGCCCCAGGGGCAAATGTGTTATTTTCTCTATCCTCCTCTGCCCTCCAGCTTTGCGTGGAAAAGGAAAACGAGAGCCTGCACAGTTCAGGATGCAACAAAGGACTGCAAACTCAGATTACCAACACTGCGGTCAGCACGAGGCTGATCTTTCACAGAGGGCAGAGACACATCAGGATGTACTCCATGGCTGAGACCTCCAATTACTGGAGGCTGGGCATGACACTAGCATCCAGTCAGGGGCAGGGGGCAGGGACAGAAGCAGACCTGGTATTTGTTAACTCACATTTGGTATTGTGGCTTTTGCAGTTAATTTTCTCTTGGTTATAGACCCACTTTATGTCTAATTTTTCTTTCATTGCAAAAAGATGTTTGTGTGCACATTGGAATGTGCTCTCCAAGGGAAGACACACAATATAACTGTGATGCAAAGGAAAATATAATACACCAAGGCAGATGCAGAGAGGTTCAAAGAACTGCCTGTCTGCAGGCAAACTTCCCCATCACTCTGCACACCTAAGCAGCCTTCTCTTTAGTCTGCATAGTTCAAAACTGTAGGAAATGATGCTCAGCTCAAAACACTCAGTTCCTGGGGCCACCTGTAAGCTACAGCAACCCATTGTGACCTGATAATGACCACCCAAACATGGAGTGCCCTTGGGGGAATCCACCTGCCAGTACTGCACAGGCTCATTGCAAGTGAGCAGGTGCCTACAAACAGCCCTAGAACATGCAAGAGCATGGGTACCATTTTTCCACAGTGTGCAGAGGGGACCTCTTTGGGGACAGTCTGGGCAGCTCTCATACCATGCATCCCAGAAGTGTTGAATATTGGAAAGAAAGTGTGTGCAGATGCAAGCTGAGTTGGATGGACAAATGACTCCTTCACAGGATGGCTGCTGGCTGTGAGAGACACTGAACTCTAAATATACAGCAAAGAGGCAAAACCAGCTCCAGATACTCACACATCGGTTTGAGCTGCCCGATGAGCTCCTCTTTTGTCCACTTTGCCCATTCCTTCTTGTCGGTGTTTATTGAGCACAGGATGGGGCCGCACGGTTTCCCGCAGTCCTCGATGGCCGGGACGTTCAGGTAGTGCACCAACACAATGTCTGGGTTCTGCAGGGACAGCAGCAAAGAGTTACATCACTGGGGCCAGCACTCTCTGCATTTAACTTCCTAATTAAAACTGGGACAGCAAGCATTGTGATCAGACCCCAGATTGTACTGGATTTCCCCGAGATAAGAGCTGCTCTTTAAAAGAGTTGGCAAAAGATGACGCCTGACAGTTTGCACGTGGCTTCCCCCATCCTGAGGGCCCTCTGCTTGCAACTCTCCTGCTCCACTGGAATGCTCAGCATGAACCTCTTTTCCAACTCTCACAACACCAAATACTTGCAATACTCCTGTGAACACCACTCACAATGAACACCAGGTAATGTGCCTTGGTTTAAGGGACCTTTTGTTCGTTCGTAACAATGCTTCCATCAGTTCTGGTCCACATCAGTCTTTTTTGGATATACAGAAAGTCACCTGAGAACATCAGGAACAGCCACACTCTCTATACAGTGATAGAAAGCAGGAGGGAAGAGCCGAGGAGGCTCACAAACAGTATTACAGAGCGCCCCAAACGTGGGCTCTTTACAGACAGAATTACAAGCCTGTAATTCCTTATCTTTTGAAGATGTTTGCAAATTGCAGAAGGTTGAGACTGGAAGATCCCTTTACAGGACACCTGCAGGAGGAGAGAGGTGCTGGCTCCTGCAGGCAGATCCCACAGCTGACCCTGCAGGAGGATCCCACAGCTGATCCCGCTCCCCTCTCCCTTCCCCCGGGGCTGCAGGGGAAGGACCCTGCTCTGACGCACTGCGGTGCCGTCCCACCGACACCTGGAGCAGGAGCCGAGCTCTGCGTTACCACCCCGCGAGTAAATGAATCATCTTAACAACAGCAGCGGCAACAACTCTGCCAGTTCCCCAACAGCGTCCCAGGGAGATTGTTCAATAGATAATAACAAGATTGAGGAGATGATTTCTCTCCCTTAAGTCATTTACTTCGAAGTTCGCAAACTTTAATGACTGCTTTGGAATTATTTATAAAAATAAATAGGATAATGGTGTAATTAAAACTCTAATGTTTCATTAATGCTGTTAGAGCCCTGTTCCGAGGGGGAGTGGGAGCACAACCCATCATCCGCTTGCACAGGTTGTGCTGATGGGACCACTTGTTTATGAACCAGGGGAGAGCCAGCAGGACACAGACACCTTCACCAAGGAGACCTGGGGAGGGAATTCCTGATGGGGAAAGCACAAAATTGAAGCTCAGCACGCTGAGAGCTGCACCCAGAGCAGCCCGGGGCTGGGGCAGGGGGACACTCAGCACTGCTGGGTGCAGGGTGGGGGTGTGCCCTGCACACAGGGAGCATCCTGCACACCCCCAAGATCAGGGGTGGCTCGTCCATGTCTCCCAGCTCCTCCTTCCAGGCTGGCTAAGAAGGTGCTGGCAGTGGGGAGGCCACTGGTGCCCATGTCCAGCAACATGAAAAGCAGAGCAGCCCCGCAGGGCATCCCCTCAGTAAGCAGACACATCCCTCTGTCTTGGAGAAGCTCTTTTACGTTAGGAAAATATGCAAGCAGGAACTTGCATTTTCTCTCTCTATGGACAGAATTGCAAGCAGGGGATTCTCAGTGAAGATTCTGTGAGAAAGTAGTATCAAATTCTTGCAGCCGGTGCTAAAAAGTTGTACTGCACAGGAAAGAGGCAAAGAAACCTTGTAAGGAACAGCTAAAATTTTATTTCAGAGAGGTTTTGGGAAATGCTAAAGCAAAGAAAACTGTTGGATCTTCTATTCCCAAGATTCTTATGGGACAAATAACTGCACCTTTTGTGTTCAATTGTGAAGTGTTCAAAACCTTTCTTTTCACAGGGCACATCTGCCCCAGACAGAGACAGCCAGAGGACACAGAAAACCATCACAACCTCTCTACAAAGGGGAGGTCTGAAACATCACCGTTCTCGTGCATAATTCAGAAGAGGTTCAGATAGTAAAAATGATTACCCATACACCCAAATAGTCTCCATCAGCTAATTTAACATAATTAGTGATCTAGATGATGAAGTAATAAAAAGTAATATGCTTCAGAGATTTCATGTAAATACACCTCTTGCTCCCAGGGAAGTTTCAAAGAAGGGAGCAAGGACACAGCACTGGTTGATGTGGCAGTTCTGCAGGTGCTTCTACCTTCCTCTCAGGTAAGCTGTGTTTTTCACAGCCTGACAGTGCTGATTTGTTATCAAGCAGGTCAGGATTATGGGGCTTCCTGGCTTCAGTGCAGCACAAGCAAGTGGACCTCAGCAGTGGACTGGCATTAGAATTTATACTTCTTATATATAAAAGCATATAAAATAAACACAAACCAAACAGGTTTTTTCCTTATGGCTACATCTAAAAGTTGACCTCAGACTGACAAATCTCATGAATGCCAATCTACTTGGTGAACTGAAATGTTTTGACACAAATGAAGAGAAAACATATGTTTTAGAAAACTCGTTATTAGCAGCGAATCTCTATTTGTGATAACCTACCAGGAGAGCAAGAGAGATGTGGAAGACTGAAAAAAAATTACAAATGTAACTTCCACACAGGAAAGGTGTCAGGACAGTGGACATGCCAGGGTAGAAGCCCTTCACTGCAAGGGGCAAGGGGGAACAAGGCGAGCCCTGCACTGGGCTGCAGATGGCTCTGGAAACATTCCTGCTGGAAATCTGCCCATCATTCCAGTGCCTGCAGCCTCAGCAGAGCTGCTCTGCTTCCCCCACACCCGAGCTGAAGGCACTGCCATCCGTCCTCGAGCTGGACAAGGCTCCTTGGCTTCTCCTGCCTCCTCAGTGTGGCAGAGGAACTGCCTCCACTGCTGCTGGGGAGTAAGCACGAGATGGTGCAACAAGTGGTTTAACACAAAAAGTCGTTGGTTTTGATGAAGAAAAATGCAACTGCAACATCTGTCTGACTCTTGTTTGAAGCTTCATCAGCATTAAGTGGTCAATAAATCAGACTGGCATGGCGTTACATTTCTTCCATGGCTTAACCATTAATCTAATTCCAGTTCTTATGAGAAATGAAGGAGAAAAACTATGTGATGGTGATAGTGTACATATTATCCAGAAAGTGATAATGGCACCTAATGGTGCTGCAGCCCTCCATCCCAGTGGCTGGAGCAGCCTGGCAGCCTCTGCTGCCCACCACAACCGTGGAAATTATCTGACTAAAACAGGGATTGTTTGTTCCACCAGCCTGCTCCATGTGGGGATTTTTCACGGGAGCAGAAATACCAAACTGGAACAATTCTGGCAGGTGAGGTGCCATGGGCAGCCAGCAAAGGGCTGACCAAGGCTGGGGTGAAGGAATGGTCAGAGCTCCACCATGGTTCAGTCACAGAGGGAACTCTCATTTCAGCAACCACCTTTTGCTTTTTCTTCACTTCCCAGAGTCAGTCCCCTCCGTGGGGAAGTCTTCCTTCTCAGGGAGAATAATCACAAAAACCCTCTGCCTTACCAAAGCATGCTGGTTCCGTTCTCTTCCTCTATTTCTTTTTCTTTTAAAAGCAAAAATCAAAAGCCATTTCTGGCCAGCTTCCAGCTGCTCTTCAGTTGCTCAGCCAAGGCAATCAGCTCAAGGCAAAATCTCACTGGCAGGGGCTCCCAAATCACCAATGACCACAGCTGAAGATAATTTTATTTGGAAAAATACCTCTGAGCTGAAAGTTTTGCATTTGTACTCCCCTGCTGGAAGGATGAAAAGAAGTAACTCATCCTCAGGGGTGATGAGATCAGTGAATTTAATCTCAGCCAAGGAATTACCCCCAAATGCATCCCCTTGCCCCGGCTGGCACTGGACATGTGTGTCACTTTGGTTGTGTCACACCTGTGAATCCCTACACGTGGTGACACCAGCCTGTTCCAGCTCCAGTGGCTACACCACAGAGCACAAGGGTAAGAGGAGGATGACAGTGGGATGCAAAGGCAGCTCCTGTGCCCCCTCCCTCCCTGTTCACCCCAAAAATTATAACAGGTTTTTTCTTTTTCAGCAGCTATTCATTCACAAGGTTTACTTTGTATTTCTCAAACAATCCAAAAAGCTGAAAAGGAAATCTCAGCTTTCTGGGAAGATAATTCATATCCATCACTGAGAGGTGACAGGATTAATATCTGACAGATTATCACCCCCCAAAAAAAGATAATATAAAGAGGTCCCATAAAAAGATAATATAAAGAGGTTTTGAGGGCCTACTATTACATGATGCTTCAGTACCCACAAGTAACTCAGGGACAGGTACTGGGAGTGCCTGTGCATCATCTGTATGTTATCTAAAAATCAAACCAGTGAATGAAACTATTCCCAGACACATGCATGACAGAATCTTCTACTATTTATAGCAGTGTCTTTCTGGATGGTTTCCTCTGGATTTTCAAAGGTTTGAGAGCAGAGTCTGAGATACCTGAAGAAAAAGGCACAAATACATAACACAGACACTGAAGTAATGGAATTTTTTCAGAGACCAAATGCTAGCTTTGGGCAAGATTATTGGTTTGAATCCCAGCAATTTCTTTATCCTTGAACTAATTTCTAATTGAGGTCATGCTATGGAAGGCAACCTGGTGGCTGATGCCTTAGAATATATTAATCTTCCACACTAACTGTGAAAACAAAAAAAAAACCCACTGCCTTTGAGCGTACAACCTACTGCCTTAATTTATCTAGAGCTGGGCATGTTTAATTAGGGAGAACGAGACAATTACCAGAGACAGCACAGCCCTGGCACCCGAGCTGAAGCACTGGAGCACAGGGAAGAGAGTGGGACCCCAGAGCCAGACACAAAAGCAGTTGTTGTGCTGCAGAGCAGGACTCTTTCTGCTGGAAAATCCCTTTTAGCTAGCACAGCACTTGAATTAACCTTGTCCCCTATGGCTACAGCTGGCAAAAGAGCTGCTGGAACTTCTGGCCCTTCAATAGCTTCCTCAGGAAGAGAAGATGCTTGGAGTCAGCCAGGCAGAGAGACATCGGTGCATGTGTGGTTTTAATTGCACTTAAATCAGCATCCTGGCACACACTCACTCAGGAACTCGTGCTAGTTGTCACTGTCCTTGCCTGGGCACAGGAGCTTTGGGTCCCCTCTGGGGTGGTGCCATCCCCACCATCCTCACCATGACCACATCCTGGCCATGGCTGGGGTCTCCAGATTTATACCCTATGGATACAGTGCTTGTCTCGAAAGGCCAGCCAGCCCACAGCTCCAACATAGAGTCATTTTCCCAGTTTTACAGCCCAAATTATTTTGAGTTGTTTTCTTTGTTTAAGTTCAAGAATTTCTGAGACAAGAGATTGACTACAGGATGATATAGCTCCACATACTTTCAATAGAAAGCCTTGGAAAGCAAAAAATTATTTTGAGATTACGAGATTTCCTGCAATTGTTTTAAAGAGAATCAAGATTTCATCTGGCTGTATACTTTATAACGTGTTCCCCAGTTCCTCTTCAATACCTTGGTAAGGGCACAGCACACAGAGCAGGCAGCATTTAAATGGCATGAGCAGCAAAGTAAGAGAGTCTTAATATAGAACAAATACCAAACACTCACTAATACATTGTCAAATGTGATACATTTGAAGATATTTTATATAGAAAGAGCTGCCTCTAAATACTCCTGAGGATCATGTTTACTTAACGTACACTTTGAAAGATACAGAGAAATAACATGCAGTAATTCCTGGCCTCCAAAGTTCCAAAAGAAATTGATTTCTGGGATGTTTTTTATCTTTCATAGCAATACCTCTAGTGCTAGTAAAAGCTGTAACAGGAAGATGATGTTACACAACCAGAAACAAAACAAAAGGCACTTCTCTTTCTCACACAGGTATTATTCTTCCGGACAATGGAAATTTCTTTTCATCTGTGTCACCTCTCCCAGCTGGAAGCTTTAACTTACACAGACAGCTGATAGGGACAAGATGATTCTGCCATGAGCTGGGGCTGTATTTATTTATGTAGGAACATGCAGGGAGCTTTGCTACTAACACAGAGGTCCCAGGGATGGAGATGCAGCAGGGAAGTCTCCTGTCCTGCTTATTGCCCCAGAGACCATGGAAATGGTTTCATGGGAAGGTCTGAGGACACCACAGTCTGTGGCACTTGTGGTGTTGGTACTGCCTAGCATGCAGGGCACCAATGGCAGAGCATCCCTCAGCATAGCCTGGCTCCCACCCACGTCTCCAAAGGGTTTTCTCTGAGAACCACGGTGGGCTCCAGGCTTCCACCCACAGAGAAAGGCTCTTTTTCAAACCCATGGTTTTTACTGTTTGTCTGGATTCTTGAAAGACCAGCCTGAGACTTTCACAGCTTTGAGCTGTCTGTCAGAGACAGCTGACTCAGTTAATAGCTGTCTACAGCTATGCCATTGCTTGTGTATAAAAACACAGCTATCATTAAAGCACGCAGAGAAAACTTAGAGAAAGCAACCTGCCTTACTTCAGCTTACTCAGAGATACTCCTTCTTAACACCCCTGCTCAGGGAAAGTATGAAACAGCAGCAACAGCTGCCTTTAACCCAGCTGCTGCAGGCAGCACCGACTGCCTCTACAGGGAGACAGATTTGCCATGGAAATCACCAAGGCATCTCCTCCTCCTCCCTGTCACTTGCTCTCTGCAGTTTTACAATTCATTCTGCAAAAGCCTTGAGGATTTTCAAACAATAGCGCTGAGGGCAAAGCAAAGGTTTCTTTGGGTTTGAACTCCTCCGAGATACTCTTCCTGACAAATGAGGCTTATTATAGCACACACATCTCTTGCTACACTGAGTATATTCTGCTACTCCAGCTCTCCACCTGTGAAGACTTTGCACAGTGCCTCTGTATTTTCCTATGTTATACCTGTGTATTGCAATCATTTCCAGAATAGTGGAATTTCATCTGCAAGGAAAGTGCTGCAGAGGAGAACATCAAAGCCACGTGGTATTTCAGTATCCTACACTTGAATTCTGCTTTTCATTTTCAAAACATCTCAAAAAATTTGCCAACTTATACAGCCCAATTTATACATTGGGATCACTCGATTTAATAGCAAAACATGGCTCTTTATAGGGTAACACAAAGCAAAGGCTTGATTGCCAATAAAGCACCCAGGAATCTTCCAGCCACCAAGACTGTAGATATGGAGCAGAGTTCTGCCCTGCAGCTGCATGAATACTTTGAAATCATCTTTGAAATCATTCTGCCCAGGCACACATGGGCAAAGTCCCAACAAATCACAGACACAAATGTAAATATTGAGGTACTGCATATGCTGTAACAGTGCTGCTCTCTTTGCAGGCTGCTGCTCTGTAAAAGATTTGCGCTACTGCATTTGGACTATTTTTCCCCACAAGTGTGAGCCAGAGATCCCTCAGCTGACATTTGTGAGGACTCTTTATTTTTTTTTTTTTATTCTGAAGTACAGAATCTCTTCTCCCTCTTTCTGTTTTTATTGCAACCTTTACATGGGAATTCTGTCATTGCATTTCAAACGAGCTCAGGCAGAGCTCAGCTTGGAACACTTCCATCCCCATCACCGGCCAGAAATGCCAGCATTATAAATCATGCCCCAAGTGGCTTCTGCCCTTTCCCAGCTCACCCAAGCCAGAGATACAATAATAGTTGGTCTGAAATAAGAAGAAATTTTAATTTCAAAGCTCCACTGACATTCACCAAGTGCTTTCAAAGTTTCTATCAACAGAATGCGCTGCTTCCAATTCTAGTTGGAATGAAGATGGTGCAAGTTTTTCTCTCAAGCTGATGGCCTAGTTTGCCTCAATAACACTATTATCTGTTAAATATTAATGCATTTCTGTGAATTAAGAGCAGCTCTATGGGCACCTGCAGATGCATCACTTCTTACTTTTTTAATTGGTATTGTTGTAGGTGGACCAAGTAATATAAAGCTGACATTTCCAAATACCAAACAAGAAAAGCCCAGGAGATTTGTACTGAGAGCTCGTGATAAGCTTTCCCTGCAGAGACATGCTGTCCTTCAGCACTGCTCCTAAAGCTTCACCAAGCTCCAAGTTACATTTGTACATACAAAAATGATTGTAAATCATTTGGAAGAGGATTGCCCCTCACACCCCATGTACACTTCCCACAGCAGCAGCACGATGGACTGAGGATGTGTCCAAGAGTTGGCCCATCTGCACAAGGCAGCAGAGCAGCAGCTCAGCCCTTCCCAGCCCCACACATCCCACCTGCCCAGCAGGAAGGGAGCTCTCTGCAGTGCCAGAAGGTGACAGCAGCTCCAGCAGCATCCCAGGGGCTGGAGCTGGGGCTCAAAGTGCTCACCAGCCCTGACCCCTTTCCCCACACCTGCACAGACACAGTGCAGGGGCATGGGGCTCCAGGAAAGGAGGCACATGTGAGCTTGATGCCTGCCTGAAGGAACAGCAGATAAATGCTATTTAATGTTCCACGCAGCCTATACAGGATGTGGTAAGCCAACAAGCCCTTTTTATTTCTATTCTTTGCTCTTGCTCTGAGGGCTCTATCATTTATAGCTTCTTTAAATTTGTTACTTTTGATATCAGTGACTGGTAATACGATTCCCGGAGGAATAACATCAATAACCTTCAAAACACTTTCATAATGTTGCCTTTGATAGTCTTGCAACACGTTTGTTCCTATGGCAAAACCCTTATGACACTGCTATACAGCACATAGGTTATTCACTGAAGGTTTTGTTGTGCCTGGATAACCCTTCCAGACATGAGTAATGCCAGTGCCAGGAACTCCAAGGTTCTCCTTTTGGAGTCCAATTTTACTTCTGCATCGCTTGTGAGGGTTCACAAAGTGGAGGGTCCAAACAAAAGATGCATGAAAGCTCAGTAACATGGGGCTGTGCCCAGTGGAAGAGATGGGCAGGTACCAGGGACACCCCAAAAATATCAAAGACATGCCTCCCTCCATTCTCCCTACAGCTCCTGGCTGTGACTCATTAGCCATGGTGTCCTGAAAAGGATCCACAGCAGCCAGCTGGGAACTGAGGCAGCACTTTAAACCAGAAACATCAAATCCTAAAGCAAAAAAAGGAGTATCAGACTTGAATTTCTTCTGAACTGAAAGAAAAAGATCACTAGACAACCTTCTTTCTTCTTCACTACCACTCGGAAGTCTCCTGCATACAATGGCATTAACAAACAGGGATTAGCATCTCTCACTCCTGCTGTAGGCTGGGAGACAGCCCAGCTCTCTGGGCCTCCTCCACATACACTTCGAGACTCCCACGTGGATGCCTTGGAATCTTAAAAGGAAATGTGACCCCAACAGTGCTGCTGCGGAGCTCAGATGGGCTTCTCTGACCTGCTGATAAGAGAGGAATTATCTCCTTATCAGACCAAGGACTCTGACCCCTTTCTGGCCACGCAGGCATTCAGGTTCCTCTTGGGGAGATCTGACAAACGGATTTTGTTCCTCTCTTTCATTATGTCAGAGCAAGCACAGAAGCACTCCCAGGGTGGACAAACAGCTCTGGTAAGTGCCAGCACAACTCTGAACTCAAGGCAGAGGCACACATTCCTCCCTGGCTCCTTTTTGCCCCAAATCAGGTCTCTCTTTCACACACTAAGAGCAAAGAATTGTAAATTGGACAGTGAGCCCATCCTGCCTCAAACTGCCAAGTCAGAGCAAGCGACCTGGCTGCTAAGGGAGATGCTATCAGGGATGAGCAGAAGTTGCTACAGCAAAGCAAACTGCCCTTCAGCCTGATCCATCAGTCTCAAATTCGCTGCACAGGAGCAGCCTGGCAATCTCCCAGCACACGACAGTGCCCTGATAACCTCCAAAGCTGTGTTATTTAAGCAGAGAAAGGTGAGCTTTGTTTAGCCCTTGGGCTCAGGCTGAGCCGATGACAGATGCCGACACTTCATCCAATTAGATTTTTAAGTAGTGAGCGCAAATTTATCAGGCGAGCATTTGGAGATGTGGCACATGAGAGTTATCGACTTCTTTGGTAATTCCATGGCTGCATCTCTCCTGGAGAGTCTCCCTCATCTTTTTATTTCACAGTATGCTCCAAGAAAAAGAGTAAAGTTTTGGCAATGCCTTCTGAAGCATACAACAAATAGCAATGCAGTTGCCATTAAATGCAGAAATTCCCTCCCCCTTTTTCTTTTTATCTACTTGCCAAATGTAACTATAAAGCTGAGATATTTTATACACTAAGTGCTGCTGCCTGTGGTGTACATTCACATCAGCAAGAGAAAAGAACACACAAGGCATATGACATTGTATGCCTTACAAAATACAAAAAGGCAGGAAAGCTTCTGAATTTCAGTAACAGATGCAGACTATTACACACAGCCAGTCATTGCTCATTTCACCCATCAGCTACTTGACCCAGCTACATACACTGGTATCTTCTGAGACATCCCAAAAAAGCAGCAGTGGTTGGAACATCCAGTGCCAGACACGGGAATATTAAAGTTTAACACAGGCACTTTTAAGTTGGTAAATGCTCAGCAAAGTAAGCACAGATCAAAGGGGTTTTTGAGCTTAGGCATCGATGCATCTGAAAAAGCATCTAAGAGAGAGGTAACACTGAGGAATGAACAACTTATGACAAGAGTCCTTGAAACCCCAGAAACAGCAATACTCTGCACTATCCAGGCTCAAGAGTGCTCTGTGCATTTTCTAATTTACTGCTTTTTCCTTTTTTTCCTGTCTGCACAGAACATGGAAGAGGAATGGAGACCCTTGTCTTGCTGTCCTTCAAATAAAGGACAGACCAGGTTTTGTTCTTCAACTTGGACCTCTCAGATCTGAACTTCATCAGACAGCACAAGAACTGACCTGAGGGTCTGTTGTTAAGTGTGCCACACATGACTGCTGGCAGGGCTGATTTTGAGCAGAATATTGAGAGTCTTGCACACCCACCCACATTTTAGCCTTTGTACGTATCCCACATAGGTTTTCTGCCTTTTATTCCACTAGCAAAGACTGCCTGTTTGAGTCAGAGATCAGAGACCCTGCCCAGATGCCTCCTCTTTGGTGCTAAAGACGAGTGACTTCATTCATCCAGACACAGATTGTTTCTCTCTGATACTGCTGGAATGGAGAGCTGGTGCTCACTCAGCAACAGCACGATTTGAGGTGACTGCAGTTGTGCCTTTGCAAACCACTCAACAATGAAGATTTTCATCTTGGCACAGACACAGGAGCTGCAGCTGCCTTCTCCCCTTCATCAGGAACATTTCTATTGCTGTCAGAGGCATTTCTGTCACCTGCCACAGCTGCAGAGAGCGAGGAAACGTCAGCGACAGCAGGAATTCAAGTCACCAGAATTCTCCATGTTATCCCTCCTCACTTTCAGAAGGACACACACCAGAAGTGCAAGTGCCCTGTGCAGGGCTGGACACTCACTGTGTCTGCCAGGACCACCAGTGCCCACCCCAGCAGCACCATCCTTCCTGCACTGCGTGTTCACAGCAAGAGATGGAGCAGAGAACAGCCCAGGGGATTCTGTTCTCATTACACATGCAACAGCTGATGATGCTGTTCCCAAACCCTGAGACTGGAACAGAGGCGCTGGAGATGCTGTGATGTGAAAGCACAAGGAAGACCACGTCCTGCTGGGCCCCCTGAGGAACAGGCACCTCACATGGTATGTGCTGTCTGCCTGCCACTAAAGAACCCATAAAGGAATGTGTAATGAGATGACAGGCAACAAAACCAGCGTGGGGGAACACAGGGATTCCCTGCAGAGCCTCCTTTTGACTCTGTACTAGGAGAGCACTCTGAGGAACGTAGCATCCACCTCTTTTTTAGCAGAAATACCCTTGCAAGAGGAGATCCTCCATCACCACTATTCGGAATGCTCTCTTGTCTTGGTTTCCTGATGTTTTGGTGTTATGTCAGAAACATTTCAGTTGTCTCAGTACTGCAAGAACCTGAAAAAATGTCACAACAATCTTTCATCCCAATTTGCATGTACAATTTGGAAATGACTGAAGCAACCATCACGCCTAAGGAGATGAGAGCCTGTTTGCTGAAAACCAAAGCCCATCCCTGCCACACCAGAAGCTGCAGCAGGACAGGTAAAATGCCCATTACTGCAGTTTGGTTGATGTGGGGATGGTAACAACAGCAGAGCCCAGAGCTTGAAGGCACATTCCCAGCAATAGAGCAAACTCTCCACAATGTTCACCATGTCCTCAAGTCATTCTGTTTTATAGATAGAGACACAAGGAAAAAATGAAATCTAAAAAGCATTGTCAACTTGAATGATTTTTCAGGTTCTTGTCACTAAACAACCATCATCCCTCAGAGCATACGAAAAGCAATAAACCCAATAGAGCTAATAAAGGAAAACTGTGTGGAGCTTGACAGATCTGGCTGTCCCTGGCATGTGACAGCCAATTTTCCAAGCAGGCAAATTGAAGCTGCAGCAAACTTGTCCACAGGATAAGTGAGACCCTGACAAAACCAGCACCGACTCCTGTTTTTTTAACACTGATAAGTTCTGCTAAAAAAAGGTCAATTTGGAAAGAACATTCAAAAGGTTCTGCAAAATACATTTGTGGCCAATATAAAAACTGCCCAGTAATTGCTGTTTATTGTCTCACCTCTGCTGAGCACCAGCACGAACCCAGTGGTCGGTAACACACATAAAGGGACACACCTCACCTTGTTAACACTGGTTATCCACTCTGGCTGGGCCAGCCCATGCCACCCCTCCTTCTCTGGGTTTCTCTGAATGCTGAAAACCCATCAGAAATTGTAGTTTGCTCTAAAAGCTGGAATTCCTTAGGCAATGTGGCAAACCTGCACAGAAAGGTTTGCGGGGAGAGTCTGTGATCAAACCAAGACCTAATTTACCCAAGAATCCATTAACATTTCCTCTGTGTACTTACTGAATGAACATGCTTTTGAAGCCACTTATTTACCAATAAATTACAATGGTCTGGAATCATTAGCAACAAAGTAAATTGTTTTAATTGATCTGAACTTTTTTGCAAGGAACTTCCTTCCTGTATAATTGTACTTTCTAAAAGACTGAAACAGCAAATGAAAGCTCTCTTGGAACTTTGGGTCTGTAAAATGCTTCCTATTCTGAAAGGCTGAAATTACAGAAATTAAGAACTTAACCATTCTTCCATTTTTGCAATGAACCTTGAATCTGCCTCATGAACTTTATAAGAGGTCAAGGAGTTTTCTATGTGGAGGGACATGCCACAAACCACACACAGACAGCTCATGTAGGAGCTCTTGCTGCACAGTCCAAAAACTGTATTACAGAATCACAGAATATTCAAGGACTTTATCATTTTTTTTAGGGATTGGAGAAGATGAAGACTATGCAGATTTAAACAACTGCAGTTCATTTGGTAGAACTTCAGGCAAATGCAAAGGGGCAGAGGTCCTGTTAAAAAAGACTCAGGCCCTGTCTGTCTGAGTAATGGCAGCCTCTGCAAACAGAAGCAAAGCTGCAATCTAAAACAAACACAGTGCACTGCCATCAGGTATAAATACATTTCTATTCAAATTGGTTGGGGGCGTTCAGAGGAAATATTCAATTTATAAGTAGAGTATAAATGGCGTCTTTCAAAATCAGAGTTTTCGGCACAGATTAGCTCTCCATCCCCATTGCTGCTGAGAGGGCTAATCACCTCTCAGAATCAGTGCTTCTGCTCAACCTGACACTGGAAATAACATGTAATTATACTGATTAATTCTGCTGAAAACATACATTGTTTTGCTATAGAATGTAAACATAAAAAGGTGAAAGTGTGTTACAAATAGGAAAAGCTGCGCTGTTCAGAAAAACCCGCTCAGGTGCTACAGGCGTTGGAGTGACTGCATTTATTAAAAGAGCAGCACTGATTCCCACAGCTGCCTCCTGACTTCTGAGGGAGAAAAAAAAAAGCAGAAGAAAACTGGTGGATATATGACCCAGGAGCATAATTGCAGCCTACTAAAGGCATCCAATTATTTATATATACATCAGAATAAAATGAAACAGAACAATAAAAAAGGACTGCTTCAAACAGCAGCAGTTCTGCACAGCATCTGCTCATTGAAGGGCTGATGTGGCCAAAGGACCCCAGGCTCAAACACGGGGCTGATACACAGGGAGCTCAAGGGAGAGGCAGGAAAGAAACAGAAGGAACTCAGTCCATCTCCTGGGAGTGAGGTATTAACAGCCAATAGACGAAATACAAAAGGGCCCACAAGACAAGGAAAAAAAACCCTAAAATTAGGAATTCCTCCTTGCATAGAATTACAGCAACAAAGCCTGGTAATTTTGCAGAAGACAGCAGCATTAACACAGAGCACTTAAAACCAAGAGATGCCTTTCTCCTTAGCTGCATCTTGCTGTGCAATGATCTGAGAAGCCACTGAAAGAAAATTGCTTGAGTTTCCATTTTAGAGCTGCACTTAACTAAATACTATCTGTCTTCAGACATATTGGCAAGAAAAAGTAGCAAATTACTTGTTTTTCCTGTAGCACCTAAAATCCCAAGAGCCACAGTGTCAGTCCCTTGTCACCCACAACCCCCGATGCCACCACACCGCTGTCACCACTCTCCCCGCGCGCTGCTTGCTCAGATTCTTTGGGTGTTACTTTAATTTATTCACAAACACAAACCCCCACCTACAGCAAAGCACCCACATCCCACAGGACGGCAACAGGAGTTTCCAGGACCCTTTTGCAGCACGGCAGGTCGTGCTCTCACGAGCCAGCCTTGCCCTGGGATGGGGCAGCCCCCAATACCTGGCTCCTGCAGAGCATCTGCGCCGCAGGCAGCTCCTGGAGAGGAGGACCCGGGGTTTGCCTGATGATAAACGGAAGGGAAAAGGCAAACACAAAGCTGCAGCTGAGTAAGGAACATTAAGTCTGACATGGGGAAGCTGTGATGCATTACTCAGCCTGATAAGTTTAATGTATAATTTAGAAAGATATCACCAAAATGGAAAGGAGAAGCTGTTAAGCAGCTCTGAAGGGTATTTGGCTCAGGCATCACATGCAGTTAGTGTTCACAGGAAGCTGCTTGCCCCATGGCACAGAACCACCCCTTGCCCAATAACTTGATTTAGATGTGTGTCAGCACTGAAGCACTTCAGAAGGAACTCATTCCTTTCCATAGGCTTTTCACTGAGTATTAGGTATTGCCTCCCTGCTTGATAAACAAAGTGATCAGATGGGAAAGCCCTTCTCCAACTGCTGCTCAGAGTAATAGGCTCAACCAGGCAGTTTGAACCCTTTGACAGCTTGGAAGTCACTAACAATCCCAAATTACATTTTAAAGACCTTAGAGAATGCATCAGCAGAAATAAATTATTAAAAAAAAAAACAAACCAAAACTCACTGCTCACATAACATATCAGCTGTTATGGTATTTGTTTAAAAGAGTATAAATGACAGCCACCTTGCCACAGTCCTTTGAAGAAATACTTATCTTGGGGGAAAAAAGAGCTTTGCTGGGGAGCTTAGGGAATCTTCTGCCCTTTTGGTTTCACCAGGATATGCAGAGGAGGAATGCTGCAGCTGCTTATTGAGGAGAGCTGTAGGCTGGTGAATGACAGCTCAGCACCTGCCTGACAGGGGGAGCATTGACAAGGAAAGGTTTAAAGGTTTATTTGCCAGCTGAATTTGCCCAAAGTGTCCCCTGGAGCCCACATTTCAGAATTAATGACTTCTGATACTGCTCATGTGATCACCAGAGGGCCTATGGAAAATATTTTGATGATGAAGGATGCCATTTGTTAACAGAATGAATATGAAGAGCAGAGAGAGAGGACATCCCAGGACACCCCCAGCACAGAGCACACCCATGCCACCCTGCCACCAAGGATGGGACAGTGCAGGGGCCCAGGACAGCACCTGCTGCAGCCCAGCACTGCTCTCTGCTCAGCACCTCTGGAAGGATTCCAGCATCCCTGATGAATCTTTAGCTGCTGACTTGAATTATCTTAGCACAGCTCACTGCAGGGAGCTCAGTCAGGTCTCCATGTATGCCCTGGCCCCAGAAAACCATCACCCTAATTGGGGAGGACTGGCAGGCTGTGTTGGGAGCACAGTGCCTGCCCTTAGTGCAAATCCACACTGTCCCACCAGGGATGCTCCTCCACACATCCACGTCATGGCTGCCATGGGCACTGACAGGTGAATTTCAAACAAAGTAGAAATGATGGGTGGCAGCAGGTTAGACCTAAGACAGGAAGAAAATTCATCCATGGAGCCAAAACAGCATTGTGGCATGGGAGGGAAGAAGGTCACACAGCAGGACACAGACAAAAAGCTGTGAAGGGTTCCAGAAGTGCAGGCAGTCCCAGAAAGGTCCAAGTATTAATGTCCCTTCTGGCAGTCCCCCTCACAAGGTTGCTTGTTATTTCCCTGGTTTCTCTCACCATCCACAAATTTTCATTCCATTTTTGAGTTTACCACACTTGAGAAGGGAATGACATCTTTCAGCAGTGTCACTGTATTTCCTTTCCTTAAATCAGATTTAACTTGTGCTGCTCTTTAGCAAAATTCATTGTCCTCTTATTCAGTATTACCAGATAAAAAGGACAGAGCTGTCTTATCTACAATTTTGGGAACAATTCCTCATCTGACACAGTATTTGTACAACACGGCCATTTGTCTTTTCCTAGTCTGTTAATATTGACCTTTTCTATTTCCTTTAAACAGGACCTTTCCAGAAGTGATCTCTCCCCATCCAGCCCCTGTTGAATAGGACGATCCAGCACCACCTGCAGCACCTTGGACAGGGCTGTGACACAGGAATAGGATGCATCTGGTTTTACCCAATCCCTCTGTTCTTTATTTTTATATCAAGTTTTTGCTCTTGACTTTAGTTCCATATTAAGAGAAACACTGACAACCCATGACTCTCTCTAATGATATCCTAACCACCCTCAAAGTGCCTGCAGGACTCAGAAACAGCTTTCCTATTTTGTCCCTGTTTCTCAGCTTCATTAAAAATATAGGTTATAAAAGGTTTTGATTCTTGCTGGCTCATTATCCAGAGCACCCTGTGCTCCAACACCAGTCTGAACAACCCCAGTGACATTCCCATCCCAGTGGCATGGCTTTTCTGGCTTCCCACTCCCAGTGAAGGGGGAGATGCTTTTCAGGACACACTGTCACTGCAACTGCTCCAGGAAGTGCTTTATCACACATATATTTTAAACTCTTGACAACACTCACACAGAGATAAGTGAACAGGAACTTGGGCCACAGTTTTATAATATTTTCCCTATTTCTAGTGGTTTATCTCCAGAAAATATCAGTATGTCTCCCAAATCCTTACAAATCAGTGCAGCTGGCAATATCAGCCTCTCCGACCTCAGCCAGTACTGCCTGCAATGATTCACTCAGAATAATCAGCTCAAAAAGGGAGCCCTTGCTCCAGAAGCCTCTGCCTCCAGCACTCCAAACACCAGGCACCCACCTCTGCAGTGAGACCAGAACTTTTTGGGATAACGTGCTGCTGTTTACTCAAAGCAACAAGTGTGCCTGCACCTGCCACACAATGACCTTCAGCGTGCAGAACAGCAGAGTGTGATCCCAAATTTCCATCCTTTCAGAGGTTATGGTGTATCACGTTTTATCTTCTTTTTTTTTCTGCCAGAGTCAGGATTAAAAGCTCGAGAGCTGGTATTTCTTGTTTGGACTCAGATGTTTATTAATTCTTATCTATATTGCAGTGAGTTCTACGGCACCTCAAGCTAACAAACTAAAAATGGTCATGTATCTCTCTCTCTCTATAAGGCCCTTTAAGGCCAAACTATCCAATTAAGAATGGACACCTAAATTACTTTTACTTTTAACCCAATAACCAAACACCCATGACCCACAATATGGACTTTCTCTATCCAATTACAAAATACCACCTAGACTCATGAAGAAGAAGTTGAAGAAGAAAGAAACCTCTGCCCTAAAACCTCCATCTTGCCTCCTATATATTATATTCTAAAACCTCAAATTCCAAATTTTCCCCCATGTCATATTACACACTTCTATTCAAACTACACACCAGCGACCCCAGTTCTACCATTTAATTTTGGAAGCCTTCTCCATGGCATCAGGTCAAAAGCAGTGTTCTCCTGGGGGGCCAGTGTCTGACAGCACAGAAAGTCTAAAATTCTCAGTATCCAGGGTACCAACATTGGTGTGGGTGGGAACGAATGTGTGATGAGTGCCACACTGCTGCACCAGCCACAGGCCACCAAGCACCTGGAAGGAAGGTGCTGGTGGCTGCTCCAAGAAACTGTCACAGACCAAGGTCCAAGAAGATCATGCAATACACAGAAAAGGGGCCTGGGACAGAGAGATATCAAGCACACAGGCAAACCCAGCCAAATCATTTAAAAGCACACAGTTGGATCCTGTGATTCTGTACACAGCAGGGAGCAACTGGCCCCTGGCCACCCAGACATCCTGCAGCCGAGCAGGAGCAGCACCTGGTGATGTGGTATAATCCCTGGCACGCTGTGAATGCCTAAGATCCCTCTGGGTATGGAGGAACTAATCCTTGGGAGTGCTTGGTGCAGCTCTGCAAGGAGCTGGTTTACTCTGCATGGAGCAGGACCAGCAGTGCTCATGAGCCAGAGCAATCTGAGGCTGCACTTTGGTGGGGTTTTTTTTAACAAGCACAGACTGTGCCCATAGAATCTGACATAATTTGAGTTCAGAGATGCAATAAAAAATAGCACTCCCTTCCCAGAGCTTTTAGACTCAAAAATCTCATCAAAAAGAAATGCAGGTCTATAAATTATGCAGCCCTACCCTGCCTATCACATTCAGCTGATGTGTAGAGTCTCTTCACTTTCTCAGTGGGTTTGAATTACGAGAGTTGGTAAAAATGCTGAGGGCTCCTGCCTCAGGCTGTGGGAGGGCAGCCCTGTGCTGGGCTGCTGCCTGAGCTCCTGAATAATCTCATAGCCAAAGACAACGATTGCTTTTGCTGCAGATGCTCCTGAACATAATGTTATCTGGCTCAGAGGGGCAGCACACTTGGGCAGGAATATCCCAGCCAAAGCATCCTCCTCACGCTGGACAGCAGCTTTCTCTGAAGACATCCCCTCAAGGACACTGGCCCCAGAAGCACAGCAGGGAACACCTGTGCCAGTGCTGGGCACTGCCTGTGCTACCTGTGCTCACACACAAGCAGAACAGGGCAGCAATTTTCGTCGTAGTCAGATCTTGGCACAGCATGCAATGAAAGACTTTCAGCATTGCCAGTGTGCTGAATTTAGCAGAGAAGGGAGCTGGGGAGATGGGATTCCTACAGACAAAAATAGAAAGTTTTAAAGCTGCAGCAAAGAGAAAAACTGCTGGAACATGGAGTCCTCTAGCAGCATCCAGCCAAGCAGCAAGAACCAAAAGGAAACCTATAAATAATATAGAGCAGATCTGCTCTGATCCACTAACCTACTTTAGGACAGGTTTATAGTGAAGAATAAAAAGAATTTAAGCTTGATTGTGGTGATTTAGAATGTGTACAGTGTTGATGTATATTCCTTGCCCTGGTTTCTCAGCTGGAATTAAACCAGATAACTGACTCCATGCACAGGGAAAAGCTGCCTGTGTTCTCTGGTTCTGTTTTTGGAGAGGAGAGGGGAGGAGGGAGTGCCTTGCACTGCCAGCTCCGTGTGCTTCGTGGCTGCTGCTGCTCTGCTGGTGGCCTAGAGCTGTGCCCTTGGGGCAGGCAAGATCCCAGATGCTGTGACAAAAGCACAGCAGGGTTAGAGCACCCTCATGGGAAAGGAAAGCAAACACATGGATGTCACCATTTATCAGTTTCTCAGAGCTGTCCTGGGACACGAAGCATGTGTAATATTTGTGTACTGACAGGACACAACATCACACACAACACGGGTGGTTAATTGCCACTATGGAATAATTGTTTATGGTTATTGATGGTGGTGAATGCAGGCAGTAAAAGTGAGCCCAGCTTTCCTACAAGGTCTGTGTCAAGACTGTCAGCAAACCCAGGGAACAGTCCTAACTTGACTTAAATAATGGTGAGCAGTAATGTCTTTTATGTCTAGACTGAATACAGCAAAATGGTGACATATAACTTTGCAGGTGCTGTTGGATTCCTCAGCCAAGAATTCATGGCATGGGACCCCTCAGCCTTGTGTCAAACCTCCTGCCCTCCCCTGTCCTGAGACACCTGAATGAGCTTCTAGATGCCATTTCATCACTGGCTAAAGAGTACTTCAAAGAACATCTCCACGCTGCCAGTGCCCCTGGCCCAGAGCCTTCTGAGCCTCTCTCTCTCTCCTTTTTCCATTCATCAGCACCATCTTAATTTCAAGCACACGCTGCTGAGGCAGACAGAGCCATAAATATCCTCCTACCTCACTGTCTCTGCTCTCTGGGAGCACTGTGGCTGGCACAGGCCAGGGCAGCCAGCCCTGCTCCTCTCAGGAGTGTGTGCTGTGCTTTGCCCAGATGGGTTCCAGCAATGTATTCCATGTGTGAGGAACATCCATCCAGAGCAGGGTGGGGCTGGCATGCACACCTACTCCAACAGGAAACCTCAGCGTGACTGGCACTTGCAAAAACTTCAAAGATTATTAATTACTGTTACTTTCCTGAAAATGCTTTGAAAAAACAATTGTAAACATGATTTGGGCTATATGAGGAAATGTGTTTGTGCTTTTGACACAGGCGTGGCCTAGACAGGTGAATTGATAGCCTGCAATCTGCTAATTTATTATACCAGACTCTACTGATATTCTTAGTGTCCTACTCTTCCCTATTTCCCATCTATTTCCATTTCCTTTTGACCCAAAGGAGATCATCCAGTTTTGCAGGTACATGTTCCCATTTTGCCAGTCGTTTCACAGAGTGGAAGCAGACACCACAGTTTGGGTGAGGGGGTTCTTGTCAGTGCCACCATTGCAGCTCTCACAGTGCCAGTGCCTGCTGGCTCATGGTAAACACCAACCTCCTCTAGGAACCTGCAGCAAACCAGCTCTGAGACTTCCACTCCTCCAACCAGCCAACAGAGCCAGCAGGCAAAGAATCAGGAGTTGCTCTGTCACAGACCACCCCTCCTGTCCCCAAAACTCAAACCTATTCTGCAAAGCATGGCTTGGGTGTCACCTGGCAAGCAGTGCCTTGGGAAGTCACACACTGCTGCCACCGAGCTCTCATACACTTCTGTACAAGTAAGCCTGCTGTGTTTTGCCTACATGACATGCAAATTCACACATTTGTGTGGGTAGATAATTTCCATAAAAGATTTCCAGTGATCATACACAGAAGCTGGCACTTCAGAGCAGGTTCCTGCCCTGTGTCAGTACCTGAATTTTTTGTTTGTTTGTTTTTTGGGGTTTTTTTGGAGGTCCCCAGTGTGGCACCCACGGCCCACCCTGAGAACAACACAACCCAAACAGCTCCAGTACACCTCAAAGCCAAGCATCACTTCATAGAAAACAAAAAAAGCTGAATTTTAGCTCTGTGCTCCTGGATTTTTCTGATTAGAGAAGCCCATGCTAAACACTTTTAAAAGCTCTTTTGGCCCCAGGTAATTCCTGGCATAATGTCCTTCCCAGCAAATTGGTTTTGGGGGCGGGGGACTTGGTGCAGACTAATTCCCTGTGTTTTGCTGCCAGGTCTATGACAAAGAACTGCTCCATTGTTCCAGAATAAGGTAATCTCTTGCTCTCAATCAAACACAAAATCACAAAAATACATTCCCCCCTTAATTCAGTTGAAACCCTGAGCTGTTCCCAAGGTAATTAATAATGTTTGCAAATGTGCCTCCTTTGAAGGAATATTATCGTAGTTTAGGTGACAAGCTCAGACTCGGATTCCTCTTTATAATTCCTAACATCTACTCAGGTAGCATTAATTGGATTCAAAGCAATTACAAAGGAGTCGGGTTGGCCACTTTATATCAAATTCTTGAAGAAATTTTGCTTTGGGCTGCTGTGAGCTGTGGTGCTGTTTCCCAGCCTCTCCACCTCCAGTGCTCAGCAGCACCAGCACAGGGCACTGGGCAGGTTGTGCCTGGGCTCAGCAGAGCAGAGCAGCTGAATTAATTGATGCAGAGCAGTGCCTGTAGTGAGGGGTTTATTGCTACATAAGGAAGGACCATGAGATGGAGAGTGGTCACCCGAGGTGATGGTGGGTCATCCCACCTTGGTCAGGCACTGGCACAGAGGGGCTGCAGTGGCACTGTGCCACATTTGAGAGAAATCTCTTGTCCTGGAAGGCCTCAAAGCCTCTGTGGACACCCCAGAAACAGATGTGGCTCCAGAAAGATAAAAACCTAAAAGGGATGTCTGTGTCTGTGCAGTGCTGCCCCATCTCCCTGGGCTCAAACGAGGCAGTTTTATCCTGCACAGACCCACGCACACAGACAAGCAAAATAAAGTGAACCCAAGGGGCTGATGGAAGCATGCCGAGGAAGTGTCTTGAGTAAAAACTGCTGAGAAGTGCCTAACACTGGAAAAACACCAGTGTGATTCACTTATTTCATAATCATTTAAGATATCCAATACATAATTCAACAGAATTTGAGGATCCTGGCTGGAACCAGGACCAAGGTCTCATAAACTCTGCTGTAGAATTTCTGAGTGGTTGAACGTGCTGGGGGGGGGGGGGGGCGATTTTCCTGCAAAATATAAGCTTTGAATTTAATTCCCCTATATGTAAACAAGATGCACCATTTTGCTCAGGAGTATTTTCTTTTTACTCATTAGAGATTACCAAACAACAGAGATTATTTTAACAGCAAGTCAAACATAGAGTCTGTTTACTCCCAGATCTGCTGGGCAAGCCATGCTGACAGCCCTGGCAAGGTTACCTGGGCCCTGAACCTCTCCCAGGAAAGGGCTGAGACTGACCCAGTGCATGGGATGAGGATGAGGGCTGGGAAGAAAGCACAAAGCAACCCTTGAGGAGGCAAAGGTCCAAGGCTACTCCTGGAGTCCCTGCTAAGAGGGCTCCACACCCAAAGTCAAAGCAGCCAAAGTCTTAGGCACACCAACAGACACTCCAAAAAGCAGAAGGGGTGTCAGGAGGATGAAGAAGAAATGGCTGGGATCAGAGGTGCCAGCAGATCTGCCAGGGATGGAGCAGAGCAACCTGGAAAGGTGGCAGTGGGCCAGCCAGAGCAGAGCCAGAGGCTCAACAAGGGAGCAGGGGCACAGGGGCCCAGAAGTCATGGCAATAAGATAATATTAAGCCCAAGGAATTGCAAAACAATTTGGTGAGACGTTTGCACTACACCTTTTGTTGAAGCAGAGCAAGTTAAGCCCAGCTCTGAGCCATGCTGATGTCTTTCAATATTTTAATGCACTGACTCTACTATCAGCACTCCAGTTATCCCTGGGAACATGCAAACAATCCATGTTTTGCAGTGGCTCCCAGTCACATTGTGTGCCTGTGGAGGAGGCATCTGCAGAACCTGCTCCGATAGAGTTAATGGGCTGCTCTGCCAGAGACTATTTAGAATTCCAGGCAGCACCAATTTAGTTTTAATGGGCACAAATTCAATTCCAATGGCTAAAGTATGCAAATAACAAATAAAAGGGAACCACTGCTCCAGCAGCTGCTGGAGAGAAAATGCAGGGGCGCCCAGCTGCCCACCTTGCCCCGAGCTGCTCTCTCCTCAGCCCATCATCTCCAGCAGAAGCTGCCCCGCGGCCGTGCAGGCAGCTGCCAGGGACAGGGCTCACCCCCGTACTGCCAGCTGATGTATTTATTTGCCAATGAGTGCAGAAATGACACTAAAGGGCCCTCAATAATACCAAGCCTCATTAAATTTTAATCAGGGCAGCCTCACACTCCCTCTTTAAACACCAAGGCTTTGCAAGGGAAGGGATGCAATGTGGAGCTTCTAACGGGGCAGGGGAACATCCTGGGAGAGCCTTCCCAAAGCACCATCACTGCAATTCTGCCCACCAGACCCGGAGGAGATGGGCTGCTGCTGTGAGATGTGGCACTGGCTTCACTCTGACCCACCTGCTTCATCACACCCCTGCCTCTCCTCTCAGGGGGTCCCACACAAGAGGCAGGTCTGTCCTACAGGGTCATACAGGAACCAGCAGAATTGGATTTCTGCTTTGAGCAATACCATAAAGGGCTTTGGCTTCAAACTTGAGTTCTGAGCTGCAGCTGGGGCAGATTTTGTCAACACTGAACACGTGGTCACCTCTGTACAACTCAGGAACAGCAGTGTCACCAATGTCTTCCCAACTGCTTAGATGCTACAGAAGCTGAATTGATTATGTCACCCAGCTACACGGAAAAAGTGCTGAATTAAACAGCTTAGTAACTTTACACACTCAAACCAGGGCAAAATACCATAAAACATACTGAACAGTGGCTGCCTAATGTAGATTTCTTTTTTAAAAATGGCTAAGGTAGCAGAAATTAAGAAGGTAAGCACCAAGAGTTTATGTCCTCTGTAGCTGTGGCAGACCTGGTCCCTCTTTGCAACATCATCTCTGCAGCCTCTCCTGAGATCACAGTGGCTGCAAGGACACCAGAGGGAAACCAGACGTCAGTAGCTGTGAAACAGAGAAGACTAACTTTATCCAGGGGAACTGAAGATGCTTCTCCCTGCTAATCACTTCAACCTGTATTTAGCAGGAAAAGGCTGCAGCAATTCCCTGACTCTCATCCTCTTCCTCACTGCTTGCTTCCCAGCTGTGGCAGTGAAAGACTGGCCAGGGCATTAGGATTCTGGAAATGCCAGCCTTGTTTGGCACCTGTAGGTGCCCCTGCTCCACCCCAAGCAGCATCACTCACCACTGATCACCTGAGCCAAGCCATTCCTCCTCTGAACAGATTTATTCCTTGACAAAAGCTCATTATGTCACCAGAGCAGCACCAGAAAAACACTGAGGGATGAAGGACTCTGCAAGGACACTCTCAGAGCATTCACAGGAAGCTGCCAGCCCGGGAAGGAGACAGCAGGGTGACATGCCACTGGGATGGAGAAGGGATGTAAGAATCTGCAGCACAGGGCTGAATGTATCCTGCCCCAGACCAGAGACTCTTGCATGTGATCCCTAGTTCTGCCATGCAAACATCCGCTGGTAACAGTGCAGATGCACCCCTGGCTCCTGCGTGGCACTGCAGGGAAAAGGGCACACACGGTGCACAGTGGCTGATGTGACACAGCACAGCCTGGCTGTTTGGGGTGGCACTGTCCCCAGCGGTGTCCCCAGTGCTGCAGGGCCAGCGCTGAGGGCCAGGTGAGACACAGCACCTCTGCCCAGGGCAGGCAGCACCTGCGGGCACACGGGTGGGGCACGCTGCCAAGCACAGCACCCTCCTGCTCCAAAAATCCTCCTTGCCCTGCCAATAAGCAAGGACTCCTGGAAGGATTTTTCCAGCAATTGCCTCAGCAGACGTAGAAGGCATTAATATTACTGTCTGCTCCCTGCAGGTGCACTGAGCCTTGTGCTGCCCATCTGCTGCACTGCTCCCATCAGAGGAACATCAGCATTCTCCCACCGCAGCTTACAGTCACTCTCACGTGTTTCAAGATGGGGTTTTCCCTTAAAAAAAAAAAAAGAATTCAAACTGGGAAGTGGTTTCTAGGAATCTCTCCAGTTTGGCACTGAAGGGCTGGCACTGAGGGCCCACAGCTCCAGCAAGCAGGAGCCTGTATCATGCTGCCTTCACTAGTTCCAGATCCAGTGATGCCCCAGCTGCTGTGCTGCAGCTGTCAGCCCAGGGCTGCCTCCTTCATTGGCCTTTTTCCTTGGCCTGGCTGTACCTGAGTCTGTCTGTCAGCATAAGTCCTCAGGTAAGGAGCCACAGGTAAGGATCAGGCTCTGGTAGCAGAAGCCAAACTGAGAAGTTTCTCCTTTCTGCTCTGAGAACAGCAACCAACACTTCCTTGACCTCAGCTGCCACATAAATGCTTGTGGGATTCATACACATTTACAGTATCACAACAGAAATGGAAAGTGAGGTGAAATACTGAGATGAAGTACAGGAAGCATGGGACCTCTTCCTCCAGACACAAGAACCAGTGCAGGTGTTCCTTAGCCCACCCAAAGAATCCAAGCTGGGTTGTGCACACATGCAGGCATCCCCTTCTGCCCTCTGTGACCTCAGCAGAGCCCTCCAGCACACTCCAGGCACTGCACTGCAGGAGTTCCAGGAGCAGCTACAGCTGGACACGTGCAGGTGACCTGCCAGGCACCCAGCACACCTCATCTGCCTTCTGCCAACAACAGGGTGGCACCCTTGGCCTGTCCCTTGTGTCCAGTTACCCAGGACAGAATGAATGTGTCCTCTTTTGTAAGTAAGGATAACAATTTGCGAGGTGCAAAGAGCTTTCTAAGTCAGGAAATTGAATCTTATTCAAATTCAACAAAGATAATGGGAGCGGAAGAAATGCACATCATCAGGGCACAGCAGACAGAGAATGGAGCGGGTGAGCCTGATCAATGGCTGCACTTACTGCAGCTGAAAAAAGGAGAGCCTGCCTCTTTTCAAACCTTGGGCTGCACAATATAATTTTAACACCACAGGATTATCACAATCAGACGTTTTTCAAAGACTGTATCTTGAGTACATTATATCAGTGATTTCAGTTTAAATCTGAATTCACAATATGATTTCTATTTATAGGCTCACATTCTATTTTTGTGAAAAAGAGGAGTTTATTTCAAAAGTAATACCTAGTGTGATGAAAGATGGTATTTCCAGAAAAATTAATCTCTAAAACGATGAGCACTGTTCACCTGAAATGTAGTTTTATAATTAATTGCTGCAAGACTGCCTTCCAACGGCAGAAGATCTCTTTAAAAAGTCTCTTCAAATCAGGGCAGTAGCTCTGAACTTTTTATTGTAGCACATCTAATTTTGGAAAGCACCAACTACACTGGCAAATGCTAATACAGCAAGGAACAATAACATGCATTCTCCCCAGAAAGAAAATGCCCAGGAAAGCAGAAGGTCAGTGCTCAAAGCATGGCTGAGAAGGCAAAACTGAGAAGGAGGATCCAAAAACACAGCAGCATGCAAAGCCCCATCTCCTGTCCCAGGGATTCTGAGCCCATCACACATCTGCTCATCCTCATCAGACAGGGAAACACACTCAGCATTCCCCTCCTTCAGTGCTTTCCCAGCAAAGACCTCGCTCCTTCCTTTTGGAGACTGCTGTCCCCGTGGCTCTGGGGTGGATGTGACAGTGGGATTTCACACATCTATTTCCTAATCTTGGAAAATGGCACAGCATGACCCCTCTCTTCTGGCTGCACAGTCTCAGTCCCTCAGCAAGGACAGGGTCAGTGCTGCATGTGGGAGTAGTCACTTGGGGCATCACAGACCACAAGGAGTAAATAGAAGAAAAAATCAGCTACTGCTAATTACATCTTGACTTTTCACCTTCAAGCTTTTAAATCACAAGTGACATTTCCAAATCAATCCTATTCTTTTTTGGAGAGTTTAACAAGAAACATTCAGTCTCCAAGAGCACTTGGATTTATTTCTTCAGTAATTTGACAAGAACCCATTAAAATCTACTGGAGGTTGTTTTACCCCCCATAGAGAAGAGTTTAGTCCAAGGGCTTTTTCACAGTTGCCTTTTGGTAAAAAATGTAAATGGAAACTCATTGTAACAGGGCAAGTACTGGTAATGAGCAACTCCAAAATGCTAATCCAAGAATCCTTTTCATTCTGCACCTGATGCTGAGCAGGAAGTGCTGAAGCACCTGTAGCAGCTCCACCCCACACTGCAGTGCAGAGCACCTGATCTTTTTCCTGGAGTGAGTCCTAAGCTGGGAATGCCTTCCTTCTCAGCCTAAGAGGAGAGTCACCTCTGGCTCCCAGGTTTTCTCCTGTCAAGAAGGGAAATGTTCAGGTTCCCCAGCAGGTTAAAGGTGCTTCCCACCCATGTCCTGCTGCAGCTTTCCACTGCTGTTTGACTCAATGCTCAATGCACACTTCATTTACAATTCAGCTTTACAGAGTAGGACTTAACTAAGGTTATTTAGCACCAATTTGGGCCTACAGCTGAAAAAATCAACCATCTTCAGAAAAGGGGCAAACATTTTCTAAAAGACCTTCTGATTAGCAATATTTACCAGAGAAAATAATTGGGAGATGTGCTGGTTTTGCAGCACCCTGAGTCTACAAGGAGATCAAAGTGCAGATACAGTCACAAACCATCAGCTGATTGTGAGCTTTCTTTAATTGCTGCCAGCGGATCCCCAGCAATTAACTCCTTATCATGATGCCCCCAGCTTCATGCCTAGCCAAGGAACATACAAAGTGAGCGTCAGCCAAAGGATAATGATGGGATGAAACAGGCACCACTCTTCCTGCTCTGAGCCGTGGCACCCTTCAGCAGGAACAGCCTGTGTCGAGTCAGCTTCATTAGGTATTGTCTAGAGCCCCAATCCTCATTTGTTTGCATCAATAATACATTCAAAGGGTTTATCTAACTTGCAAATGTGAATTCATTTATTGGTCCCATAAGCAAGAAAGAGCTGTGACCAGAGAAGTGTTTCATGTTACAGGTTGAGCACTAAACTGGAATGACTTGCTGAAATTTAAACTATTACACCCTAACATAAATGTTTATATTAGTGTAATTTCCCTGTGCACATTGTAATAATGAATTTTACCATAACATTGCCTGCAATTTTAAAGACACATATTCCTTATGAGAGCAGCACAAACACGTGAACATTAAGAGATTTGTTTCTACAGAATTAACTTAGAAATAAAGTTAAGCAACAGAGTCAATAGAGTGGAATTTGCAGAGGCTTGGCAAACCACATATGTTGACCCTCTATTCCTCCTCAGAGTACCACTATTTTTCTACACAGCAAATTTCAATTACAGTTGCCTTTTCTGATCTCACTTGTTACAATGACACATCCAACTTTGGTATTCCCAGTCGGTAAAAATGGTCCTCCCTGCATTTTCTGCCCTGGCTGTACAGTATGAAGCAATACTGAATGCTGCTGTTCCACCTGAGATTACAGGTGGTCCCACATCCTGGATTTTCTTCTTGCTATCTTGCTGAAAACTTGTGCAAGGATGCAGCAAACCCTCACAAAAATGGAAAAAGCCCAGAGAGAAAAAAACATCCGGGACTGGTAAGATTCAAATTCTGCTGTTAACTGGATCACTTCCTATAAAAACTACCTAAAAATAGTGACAAATCTGTCTGAAACGGCCACCACCCATAGCAAAAGCTGCCTGCCATTGCCACAGCTGTCACCAGCTCTGAGGAGCTTCTGAAAGCTTTTTCGTAGCAATGAGACTTAAATGAAGATGGCAGGGCAATAATCTGCCATAACAACATGCTCAGAGGTTTCTGCCTGCTCACAGAGACATGGGAAAGCTCAGGGATGTTCTGTTAGAAGGGTCAAAGTCCTCCAGGCCTTACTGGCTGCACATTGAAGAAAATCAAGAACTGCCATTTGCTTCAAGGAAAATGAACAGAGGAAGTGGGGACTAAGATAAATTTCTTTGACAATTCATGCATCATTGTGATGGCATTCCCTGTGTCAGCAGAGCTTTCTTCAGCACCTGCTTGGAGGGGCAGGAGGGGGCTCAGCCAGTTCAATCTTGTTGGATTGAAAATTAATGCTCTGGACAGTGGCATAAACCAAAACCAGAGCCTGTGTTGGTGGGAGCCTGTCACCCACATGTGCTGAGCAGAATTTTGATGGGATTCTCATTAAAGGGAGGACCAGTTGATTTCTTCCTTGAAGGAATTAAAAAGTGATTTAGCTCAGGCCAAGGCACCCAGCTTTGTGCTCCCCACCTGCTGGAGCTGCTGGCTGGAGTGAATTTGTCCTGGAATGGGTCTGGGTGACAGTGCCAGATACCTCCACACCCCAGGGTCACCTCAGAGAGATGCACCCATGGCAGCAGGACCCTGAGCCTTTGGAAGATGCTGACCTACACTCTCACCCACTACTTACCTCTTTCCAGGCAGCAATGCATTTGGGACTTTGGAATGAATTCTGATGATATTTCTGAATAATTATGAGAATCAGCTGAAGTATGGATTTAAAAAGAGGCTCCCCAAATTCAAATGAATCCCCGAAAACATGGAGCAATAGCCCAATCCAGAGACAGAGCAAACTTTGCCTCCTCTATCTCCCCTTCTCCCACCATTTCAAACCCTTTGATTTCCCTCCAGGCTACCAGCACATCAAACATTAAAGGACTAACGTTATTTTGAGCACACAACAACCCTAAAGTTCAAGATATTCTGCAGATGGATTTTAAAATCTTTTAATCCATTGTGAAGCCAAAATCCTGCTGTAAACACTCTCTGGCATGCTCCAGTTAGCTGCTCATGCAGAGAGAAAAAAAGCCTTTCCAGCTTACTCTGCAGATGACCTTGCAGTCCCCCATCCCATGTTTCATGAACCTCAGGGGACCAGCGAGGAATCAGATAAAAGGATTTCATTTATTTTTGTTGGCATTGTTTTATGAAGCTTTCATTTTATCGACACCTTAACTTCAAACCATTTTCAAACATGCAGCAAGGCACCAGAGATCAGCAGATATTCAAGGGACATGCTGAAGGTGTCTTGTCTTTGTTCCCATCAACTCTTCCTGTGAAGGGAACTCTATCTTGCACGTGTGCTGAGCTTTAACCTAAATACTGGTGGCCCCATGTTGCTGCTCTCCTGCTGTGCTGCCCACGCCAGTGACACCCTTTGCTGAGGAATGAGCCATGCTGGATAGCTAATTAAAGATCTGCAATTAAGCCTCACATGGTCCTGAAAGCTATTTCATCACAAGGCTAAACTCTGACCTCATTTCCCCGACAGAAGTCATAGCAAAAATTGTATCAGATGCTTTTGCCCAGCTTTCCAGACAAGTAGATGGTCTCTAGTAACACACTGCATGCTCACACATGCAATCATTTTCCTGGCTTTTCAGGCAGGGAAAATGGAAGGTGCATGGCTGGTACTGCTGGAGATGGAAGGCAGCTGTTTTCCCAGGGGCTAGAGATGCTGAGGATGCTGAGTGTGTGGGGGTCATTACTGGCTACCTCTTCCCACACCACAATATGCAAACACTTCATTTAAGAGGCTCATGTATCACCAGTCTCCCAAGCTCCTGCTGAACATCCTCTGATCTTTTCTCCTCCACATGACAGGAACACATGGATCTCTCTGGAAGCCAGGCAGGAGATAAATTCGTGACCTCTTGGCTCCAGGAAGGGGAATGATTTTGTGTGGCATACCTCCCTACAGCACACCCTTTGTTGCCACGATCAGGGATCTTTCTTTGTCCCCAACAGACTGATTTCCCAATTACCA
The DNA here is from genome assembly GCF_052056855.1 of Sturnus vulgaris. Lineage (NCBI taxonomy): Eukaryota > Metazoa > Chordata > Aves > Passeriformes > Sturnidae > Sturnus > Sturnus vulgaris. The sequence continues at coordinate 4,044,751 of NC_142267.1, read as the reverse complement.
ATACATGACCAACCACTCAGACCAGTTACATTCAACAAAGAAATACAAACGTTTTTAAAAACACCAGGTTCTTCTAACACCCCATCCCCTTCAAATATGAAACCATAAAGGCAAAGTGCTTCTGGGGCACCTGCTGCTGCTGCAACACGTGCCCTTCTCAGCCCCTCACCCATCCCCTGGGGCTGACACCAGGCTCCACTGATGCCTTAAGGTTTAGCTTCTATATTTTTCAGATTCTGTACTGTGTTAGGGTGTGACTCTGAACTTCATATAAAGTGTTAGCAAGTTCTCCTCACAGTTCAGTCACACAAAACAATCCTTTTGCAGCCCCAGAACCAAGGACACCGTTGCAGCTTCAGGCCCAAAAAGTGTAAACAACAGCAAATTGAGGAGAGAATCTGGGAGCTGTAATTGGACAATTAACCCCAATATGCAAATGGGCCAAAACTTATAAAAGTGTGAAAACTCATGATCCACCGTCCATCTTGCACCCATCTTGGGTCCATTTTGGGTCCATCTTGGCTCCATCCTGGGTGTAGCCCTGGCCAGGCTCTTGTACTGCCCAAGATACATCCTTTGAAGGCCTTTTAATAAATACCTGTTTTATTCCTTGTTGAATTTAACTGGTCTGAGTGGTTGGACACAGTCTAGCCTCTGTTCCAGGTCAGCCTCTCAAGGCATCACCAGGGGCATGGTGTCCTCCCCATGCTGGCAGCCCCAGCCCCAGGCTGTGACAGGCTCAGCTGGGTCTGCCTCCTCTGCCAGCCTGTCCCCTTCTAGACAGAGGGGCACCCCATGCTGGGTCTCACACTTTCCTTTTGCTTTTGATTCACAGTTCAACCTGCCATGATCCTCCCCAGCAATTCTGCATGTGTCTGTCTGTGCAGCCACGTCTGCCCTGTGTTTCTTACACCTGAACAGCCCTTGGACCAGCACCCTCAGAGTTTTCTGAGATCCATCAGAAAAAAACCAGAATGGGGAGTTTTGTTCCAAAAAGCCATCCAAGTTTTCTTAGAACTATATTCAGTCCAGAAAGCTCCAGCTGAAATTCATACTCAGCAAAATGCACTGGGTTTATCCTTGTTCCTAATGGGTATTTAGCCATTTAATAAATACAGTTGCTACTCAATGAAGTTATTGAAGCCTGAGGCATCTGGGAGCTCTTCCTGCAAATCTGGGACAAGGAGAATGAGAGGCCTTGCAAAGGATGTCTGCTGGGAGGTTGGGTCTGCTACAAACCAGCCAGGTTCCAGGGAAGGGCTCTCCTTACCTTGCACTTGACCCTCATACCCTCCCTGTCACTGTGTCACACATCAGTGCCAAAATAGCATCAGGAGAGTGCTCAGATAATGGTGCATTTACAATTATAATTGCTCATGTCCAGGAGTAATCCAGTTTAAGCCCTTTACCGTCTCAAATATTTTGAGAAATCCTGCCAGCTGCCTGGAGGGGAGAAAGTTAGGAGCCTTGGGAGAGCACAACAGATTTTCATCTTTCCAGCCCTGACAGCCTTTCACACATAAATATCTTCTCAGCCCTGCTTCCCCCTCTTCACGACAGAGCCACTGTCCTGCCTGCTGACTGGCAGTCCCAAGTCTCATTGCCTCCCAAATCTGGCCTGCACTCCACTGAGCCCCAAACCACCACAGCAGCCCTGCCCTGGCAGCATTCTCCAGAGAGAGGTTTCCATTTGGCTGGGATATGCCTGGGATATGCATTAGAACTTTTTTTTTTTTTTTTTTTTTTGGGAAGTAGGCAGCATGTGTACATCTCCTGAAGTCCCTGATGACAGGACTGGCAGGGTCACCTGCACGGTTGCCTCAAACCCAACTCCACCTCCACCAGCACCCCAGATGTGCAATTCCAGAAGTTTTCCTTCTTTTACAAAGGTCCCTCCTGCCATGCAGGATCTTTGGGCAGAGGGCCTGCAGACCTGCAGAGGACATCCTGCAAACTTCTCCCTTTTCTTGTTTTTCTAGCTTTTAAGGCCAGGGAATAGCAATGCTCAGACCAATCCTGTTGCCCAGTACAGTGACACAGATGGTGTATTCCAGTCCTCAGCAGGGACCCTGGCTGAGCAGGATACACATCTCCCCAAACACAGCACATTCCAGAGGGACAGTCCCAGAACAGCTCTCACTCTCTTGGTAACTCCATTCACCATTCACACAGCAAACACATGTTCAAGTTTTCATTTTGCTGACTTAGGCCCTGTGAGGTCTGTCTCTTGTTGAGCTTTTATCTGCTGCAACTGCCTCAATGCAAGTGAAGTTAATAGGCTGTGACCAAATCACTGTGGCTGCCTCTTTGAGCTGCTTTGTCCTCTCACCAGAATCTCTTCTCTAAACCTCTGTCATTTCCCACCTTTAAAGCAAAAGGACCATGGCTGGCTGCATGCTAGCACTGCTCATCACAGAACTGAACAATGTCCCCATGTCCCCAGATCTGGACATTCATTACCTTACAAGCCTTCTTCTCTCCCCTTCTTTTCATGCAAAACCTTGCTTTTCAACTCAAACATGTGCTGACAGCTCTACCCATCTCTAATCACCATGTTCGGATTAATTTCTGTGACCAATGTTCATCAATATTTATTACCCTGCAAAACTTCACAAATCAAAGTGGTGATGAAACTTGCAGGTAATGATTTTATAATTCCTTTCAGATGATTGATAAAATATTGAATACTACTCCAAAGCAACCTCAAAAGGACACTGCCAGAACTGCTGTGACAAACTGAGAAGCTTCCCATTAGCAAGGAAGTGGCAAGATCCACCAGTGGCTCCTGGAAGCCACAGCCAACATCAACACGGGGTTGATGTTTACAGCATGGGATTATGTTTATGCCAAAGAAGACCATGGCTCCAAGTCAAATGCTTAATCCTCTCCCAGCCTGAGGTTCCCAGCAGGCCAGGCCTGTGTGTGAGGCAGGAATGTCACACCTGGACACTGACACTGACCTGGACAGTGACACACAACACTGCCTCGACAGTGACATGGCAGTCTCTACAAGGAGCAGCAGATGCTCTTGCAGACCTGAGTAACTCCTCAGGGGTGGCAGAGCAGACCATGGATATTCTCCACCTTTGAATCCATGCAATGGATGCCCAATGGGACCTGAGGCTCCTTCCAAGGACTGCTCCATGTTCCTGAAGTGTGCTCACCCCAGGGTCCATGCAAGACCTGGGCAGGAGAGCTGTGCAGGCCACGAGGGGTTTTGTACTGCAGCTGGACACAAGCAGAATATTGAAAAATACATTTCCACATACGTAACTAAAATGACATTCAGCATTTCTCTGCTTTGCATCACAACTCCCAGTCATCAGAGCACCAGCGACTCCCTGGTAGGGGGATTAGATTAAAAAATTATCATATTGGCTTCCTACGCTTTCTCCATTTGCTGTCTAATGCTGTTCTGGAGCCCAACAGGATGGAAAACCTTTGCATCTGATGAATGCAGACAGGCTGATATTAAGAACTGTGGCAGTTTTGTCAGCAAGAAACCATCAGGCCATCAATGCAATATTAAAGAGAGAACACTGGGAGCTCTCCTGAGCTTTTGTGTGAGCACAACCATGGCAGAGTGAATTGCCCCATCAATATTACACTGCCAAAGAGAACCATTCATCATTACTGCTTCAGACTGGTAGGATGGAGCACTGTTGAGAACACAGATCTTGTCCAACTTGCAAATCTCAGACTCAATCACAGAATAGTTGGGGTTGGAAGTGCCCTCTGGAGATCTTCCCATCCAGCCCCTCTGCCAAGGCAGGGTCACCTGGAGCAGGTGACACAGGAAAGCATCCAGGTGGGTTTGGAATGTCTCCAGAGTGAGACTCCACACCCTCCCTGGGAAGCTGCTCCAGTGCTCTGCCACCCTCCATGGAAAGAAGTTCTTCCTCATGTTGAGGTGGAACTTCTTGTGGTTTAGTTTATAGCCATTGCTCCTTGTCCTGTCGCTGGGCACCACTGAAAGCAGTCTGGCACCATTCTATGACGTCTACCTTTGAGACATTTATACTCATTAATGTGACACCCTCTCAGTCTTCTCTAGACTAAACAGGTCCAGCTTCCTAAGTCTCACGTCATAAGGGAGATGCTCCAGACCCCCCATTATCTCTATCAGTGTCTGCCATCACCCATGGTGATATGAGCTATCAGCACCAAGGAAGCTCTCTTGCATCTTTTCTCATCTCCTGCTTTATCTAAGGTGCTTTCTTCACAATGGAGTTGCACATTTTTTTTACAGAAATGGCAGCAGGGCATCCCAAATTGAGTGAAAATGTCTTGGGAAAAGGATGTTCAGGCTAGCTTCAGCACATCACCTGTGTACCAGAGGGAGCAGCCATGAGAGCCCAAAGCCCCATCCCTCCTGCAGCATCTGTTTCTCCCCTTGCCATGGCAGTTGTTTTCACCAGGAAAACAACATTTGAGGTGCTGGCTCTGTGTGTGATGTAACAAAGTGGGGAGAAGCATTCATCAGCAAAACCCCAAACAGCCAGAAACATGGTGGGTTTGTCAGATGGGTCTGGTGAGCTGAACTCACGCCTCTCTCTCAGCAGACATTTATCTAAGTCAAAGGTAACAGGTTGCCATGCAATGGGAAAAGGAGAACTGGTCTATGTTCACTCATCCCTGGTGTGCTGTCAGGTGTGTGCTGGCACTGCTGGGGGAGAATGGGGAGCAGGGAAGGTGCTCCATGGTAATAGGCTCCAAAGGGACCAGAAGGTATGGCACAGAGAGAGAGCCACTCTTCATCCTGGTGCACCTTCTGCTTCCTAGCAGGATGATGAAGAGCTTGCATGCCCAGAGCTGGCTGAGATGTTGCTGCAATAAGAAGATCCTATGACTGTCCTTATATATAGTCCTGATTACAGAAAAATGTCCTACATGCAAGTGGAAAAGATTTGCCACCAGCAGCCTCTGCTTTGCAGTCCCCATCCAAAAGCGCCTGATGTATTATCCTCTTCCTTGCTTAACATTCCTACAAATTCCTCCAGGCCTGCCACTGTTATTCTGCATTATTTTTACACTCCTCTCCTGCAGCACCAGTTTAATGAGAGTGCAGCTTCAATTAATGGGTTCCCCAGAGGGAAAGGGTCAACCCACGTACGTGAGGAATTTCTGATCTGGTTACGCAGGAAGGGAGGGATCTCCTCTGACAACTTCTAACAGCACAGAAAAATTAATTCCCCTTTCCCACAGAAGTTTATAATGAGAAAGCCACTATATCAAATTGTTAATAATTTCACAGGCACAAATTAGTGTTGCTGAGTGAAATCTCACTCCTGTAACTTCACTTTTAATGAAAGGCCACAGATGTTGGGCTGTTATTTGCATTACAACTTGAGAAATGTTTCATAGTTTAGACCTCATCTGTGTGGTTCTATTAGCTCCACATCTGAGCTAATCTGCATAAATTTTCCCTTGTACCCATTCCCAGTGGTCAGGACAGTTTCAGTGCCAAAACCCAAACAAGTTTGATTGACCACATTCTCACACAAGCTCTTGTGTGCTGTTGCTTTAGGCTGCTCAGAGCCCAGCACAGGTCCCACAGCTCCACTACAACAGCCATAGTTCACATGAATCCAGTCAACTTCCAACTGACATGAACTTTTCAGTTAAATTACTTGTTTGGTCTGTCCTTACATGCAACCAAAGATTCCATTATTCCAAGTAAAATGAGTTTTCCTTTCCTACTTACATACTGAACTGATAAAAGTTAAAACCATTCTTCTGAAAAGCATGAACTCAGCTTCTCTTCATTCAGCTCATGCAAACCTGAGGCAACATTGATATTATTGCAGACATCATTTGCATAGGAAGAAATTTTTCTTTTGATTAAAGACAAAAAACCTTTCTATATTTCTTGGTCTGCCTCTGCTGGAGACAACTGTGGCAGCTTCATCACTGTGCAGTTATCTAAAGGTCTGTGCAGTTATCCCAAGATCTGAGCCATCACACCACGGGAGTCTGCAGGAAATCTGATGAACGCATGAGTCAACTCCCTACTCTGCATCCCCAGATGCACAAAAAGCATTAAAAAGATATCCAAATTGCAAGCTCTTGCTCCTCAGCATGCAAAGAGAACATCTTCAGATGTGAAAGAAGCTCTGCTTTAGCAGGTGAGTGACAGAAGAGGTTGAGTCTCCATGCCCAGGATGCCACAGGTGCCTGGAGGAGCAAGGAATAGAGGACAGCTGACCCCTGCTCCTGCTGCTGCTTCCCCCAGGACTGAGGTCATGGTGCATGCCACGCTGCCCAGGGAATCCTCAGCTCCAGGGCATGTCCACTGGCTCAGGCTTGAATTCCATCACCATTTTAGGAAGTGCTCACTCCGACTGTTTTGCTGAGCCTCTCTATAATAATCACATCTCCCTCCCGCTACTCAGATGATTAATGGGTGGATTTGATAGAAAACCTGGTGCTGTGCCCCTTTTTCCCGAACCTCCCTGACAAGAAGCCTTATTCTGCTACTTTGAGAGGAGACCTCACCTTGCTGCCCATGCCATTAATTGAATAACTATCAGTTCCAATTTATTCCACTTGGCTACAAATTAGATTTCAGCTGGCTACTTCCAAGCCTGCTTCAACACAAACTTATAAAGCTGAGTCCCTTGGCTGATGCCACTTGTCAACCTGCATCTGTTCTTGGGGTATTAAAAGACAACACAGCCAGAAACCCGCCAGTCTCTGATGAACAGAACCCAAAACGTTTGGCTGTGCTTTTTTTGAGTTTATCGTTATTTTAATGGAGCCAACTAGGCTTAGTATTTCAGAAGCTCAGCCTGGCTGCCTCCCTGCAGCTCTCCATTGAGAGCAGAGATACAACAGGAAGTTAAGAACTGATCTCAGGAAACCCAGCAGCCCCAATGCTCCCTCAGAGCCAGGCAGCACTGCGGGAGCATCCTCCAGCTCCACAACAGCATCTCCGGTGCCACTTCCAACTGTTGTTCTGTGAGTGCAGCCTGATTTAATTTCTATTGGGGTATAAAAATTAATAACAGTAAAATGTCATGATCATCTCACACTAATTACGCATCTAATGAATAATTAGCTGTGGACACATTTGACATTTTTGGTCATTAATCTGAGCAAGTGTTTTAAGCCTTGAACAAAACTCTGCAAATGCAAACTTGGTGCTGAGCAGCTCAGACCTGCAGCATCGATGCTCTCTGTGCCACACAGAGATCACCCACTGGTTCCTGTCCCCTTCCCTGGAAACAGGGGCACTCCTTGGAGAGCACCCACCCGCTCCTGTGCCCCTCCCTGCTAACAAGGAAGCTCCTCAGATTTAATGGAGCAACAGAGCAGATCTGTGTCTGCCACTATGATATCAGCTGGCGGAAAAACTAGGATTTAGGAAGGAAATTTCTGCATGCCACCACCTCTCTCTTTGCACCAAACCTGGCTGTTTACACATGTAGCTGCGAGAAATACTTTTTCCTGAACATGCCATGACTTTTGTATAAACCATCAAGACTTAAAATTTCTGTTATAAACTGTCACTTTTTAATGATGAAATCATTATACAAATGGTGGAAGAAGGCATAACTGCATCTTATATATCCACGCACATGTATGCACACATCTTTCTCTGCCTGGCTCAGGCTTTTACTGTCTCCCCCTCCATCTCTAACATTTTGCCTGCAAGGTCTTGGGAAGGAAGGAAAACAAGAAGGAAACACATCTCTCCACAAGGATAGAGATGAACTCTGTTCAAAGGTGCAACACACATCCACAGCTAATGAACAAAACATGCCTCATGTTTAGGATGAGGGGACATATAAAAAGGTCACAAAAGGCCAGGATTAGCACCAGATTGAGCACTAAAACCAAAACAGAAAGCAACAGATGTTTCCCTCCTAATTTACTCCATTAGGAACTTCTCCAGCTAGCATGCACTGCTGCTTGCTAATGAAGCATTTCCATCTCCTTGCTGCACAGCTCGTAAATAAGCATCCCTGAGGTTGGCGGCAGGAACTCAACCGCCCCTCCCAGGCAGGCTTTCTCTCTTTTTATAAACCCTACTTTTTGTCGAAGAGAAAATAAAAATCTGTTCCCAAATTCTCAAGTAATTCTGAAACAACTTCATTGGCTCCTCTTGCTGAACTGCATTTCTTGAACAGAGATGCTCTAACCCCACGGTGAACCCCTGTTTCCTCGCGCTCATCAAAGCAACTCTCCCCATTATGAACAGCTGTGGATGCACCAGGTGTATTGATTTTTAAACTGCAGGAGCAAGGCACGACAGACCTAAAATAACAAAGTATTTCACCTCCTGCCACTCTTGGTATTTTACACTAAACCGAAGAAACACCCCGAAGTTGTTCCCTGTGGCAGACCCCTCACTGCTCCATCCCCGCCTGGAAATAGCCCCCAGCTCCAGCCTATGGTAAATAAATCACCTGCAGAACCAACCTCAGTATTGGAACCTGCTGCCTGTTGCTGCCCTAGCCACCACAGGCACGTCTGAGAGCTGCAATTGTCCAACGAGCTGAAAACTGGGGAACTGCTGCCTTGGAGAGGTTGTTTTCCATCTATCCAGCCTGTGAAATATGACCTGAGGCTGAAACAGTACCTCAGGGGCAGAAGTCCCCTGAGGCACAAGGCAGAGGAGCCTGCTGGCATTGCCTGCTGTTGAGAGACTTAAGACAGACACTTCCCAAGCAAGACTCACAGAATCATAGAACATTAAGTGCTTGGAAGGGTCCAAGCACTTTAAAGACCATCCAGTCCCAACCCCTCCCTGCCATGGGCAGGGTCAGCTATCCCAGGTTGTTCCAATCTCCAGTCCAACCTGGCTTTGAACACCTCCAGGGTTGGGGCACCCTCCCTGGGGCACCTCCCTGGGCAACCAGTTCTAGTGTCTCACCACCCCCCCTAGTAAAGAATTTCCTCCATTAACCTAAATTTCTCCTCTTTCAATTTGTACCCATACACATATCCCTACCCATTGCGCTACAGCTTAATTATAATGCTCTTGCAAAGAATTTCAATTTATTCTATCATGGGAACAAGCTCTGTAATGAAAAGGCTTTATTAAAATAGAATGTAAAACATGTTATTAATTAACGAGGCTGTGCAGGTGTGTTCATGAACGTGGCTGAGCTCTGTTCACACTGAAGGGAGGTGCAGTAGGGTCAGCTGTGGCACAACACCCCCATGGCCATAATGCCACATGCCCTGTTGTGACATCTTACACAGCCAACACAATGCTGCTGCTGAGGTTCGAATTCAGATGGGAAATACCATGGAGCACCTGGGGAGAAGATGATAAAAATGTGCTCCTGGCAGGAATTCAATGAGACTTTTAAAGCAGAACCAGCCTGTGCTGCGCTCTCCACCACAGCACTTGAGAGATCTGACCAGGCAGAATTTCGAGGTGAGAATTAACACGGACCAACAGCACTTAAGGTCAGAATGCCTTATCACACAGAAAAACACGAGCTTAAAGACAGGCCTGTCTGACACTGACATAAAACTCCTGCAGATGGAAAGCCAATGAGAGCCAAAATGTCATGGAAGACGCATCTAGCTGCAGTGAGGCTCTCAACGACTTGCAGATTGTGTGGGGTTTTGTTGTTGTTTTGTTTTGTTGGTTTTTGGCGGTTTTTTTTTTTGTTTGTTTGTTTTTTGACATTTGGCTCAAATCTGTGTCCTTCGTTATCTGGGTGTTTGCAAACCGAAGCACCCCTGTGCTGGTGGCTGCTGGAGCTGCAGTAGAAAAACCCTCACAAGTTGTGTGATAGCTGCACACATTGCCAGGCCACAAACAACCCCAGTTTTTCTCCTTTAACAGGAGCTCAGGGCACTGTGGGATGATATTCCTTACTCCCTTCAGCCAGCTTATGTGCAGAAATGCAGCAAATTATACTGCAGCAGGTGTGAGCATTATGCAGGGCTATTAAAAGGAAGCTGTTGGTATCTTACTCATACGTCAGGATAAGAAAACCCACCGACGACATATGTTCACAGCCACGTTAGGCTTGTAGGTATTATTGGAGGTACAGCCTGGGTGCAATTCTGTTCTCAGAGTCTCTTCTGGCAGAACAGAGATATTTATGGCCAATTTTTATTGTGTGGGCCAGATATACTTCGGTGAGTAAGCTAATCACTCCAGGTATGCAAAAACCATCAGCAGATTTCTTAGTGAGCCCCCAGAAAGGCTGTGTCCTGTCTCACAGATCTGGTTCAAGGAAACCTGACCCAGTCCCAATAGATCAGAACCCCCTGGGACCCAGCACCCCTCTGGCAACTCTCCCACACCCCTGCCAAAGGGAGCATTTCCTGACCTCCAAACAATTAACTTTGAAATAAAAACTTAGCACAATGCTACACTGAGTTTTAATACAATTATACAGAGCTCTATGTATAAATGCATGTAGGAAGTGTGGTTTGTTCTGCTTGCAGGAACTACATGCAAGCACCCCCTCTGCATAGCAGAGCTGCAGCTTTTATACATACACACAGCCAATTTTTATGGCTCAGCTCTAAACCTCTGAAAAATAAGGTTTATAATAGAAACCCTGACACCATCTAAAATATGGCAGCACTACTGGGTGCTGCTGGAATATGGCCCTAATTTATAAACCAGGGAGAAATCCTGTTCCATTTTGAAACTTAGAGACAGTAATCTAGAAAAAGGGTAAACCACAGGGAAAAATGGTAGTGTTGTCCATGAGCTATAGTGTCTAGTCCATCCAACAATTCAAAAATAAAATAGGATGCCACAGTATCTAGGCCACTCACTGAATCTTGGACTGTCACAAAATAAAAACATGGTGTATCCTAGGACGGGGGTATATTTCATAGAGCCATATGCCATTTTCCATGCTTCTGGGTAGTATTTTTCCAGTGAAAATCTGATATGAGAACACTAGAAGTAAAGAAAAAAAATTTACGAGAGAAGTAGAACCCAAACCCTCCAGTTTTGCTTGATACAATAAATGTTTTTGCAAGAAGGTTTCAGTATACTTCCTTCAAAATTGAAAGAAGTGGTGAAGCAGCAGATTGCTCACTCACAGGAGACATAAGTTTATCACTAAACCTAAGGCAAAAGCTCTCAGTTGCCTTGAGGCTCCAGCTTTGCATTAAAATGCATCGAGGAGGTGGTGATTCAGGGGGCAGTGGACCAGAAACCTGTTTGAGATATTTCTGGTGCCCCTGAAACACTGAGCAAAGGATTCTGCCATGGGATTTCTGTTTGAAGAGTGACTCTGTGCCTGCTTGGACACCACAACCCTGGGACACCGTTCCCAGTGCCAGGTGGGAGGAGGCAGTGGGACAAACACTGTCCCAGGAAGAGCTGCTCACTTGCAATCCTGGGAAAGAAAGAGGAACCTTTTGGAACAAGGGCTGTAAATTAGGAGGCCACTGAGGATTTCACTCATCACTACCACTTGCTCCAAAGCCTGGAAAGAATTCTGTCTCCTCTCCCCTACACACCAAGCCTAATCCATCCCAGATACTGGGGTCACATCCTGATACAGCCCAAAGGGAAATCATTCCCCCTCAAGGAGGGATGCTTTGGGGGCTCACAGCTCTACCCTGCAATTTTCATTGTGGCCATCCTGGATGTCTTTCCTACTTTCCCTAAACGGCCTCCTTTTGCAAGCTGAGCATCAAAGGAGAATAAATCCAGATTTATTGCCCTTTTCCTGCTAAAACTATTTCCCAGCAGACTTGTTACAAACCAAGCACACCACGCTCTTGTCGGCCACATCACTGTCCATCAGCCTGGCAACATTTTACTTACCTCAGGATCAGCCTCCCTGCTCCACTGAGCTCTGGGCCCTCTGTGTCCTCATGAACAAAAAGCAGGATTTGCTTTTGGAAAAAGCAAAGCAGCAGCCCTAAGTATCACTCCACACAGCTGTGCTTTCCCCCAAACTTTCCCCACAGGCGCTGCAGGAATGCCCAGAATGAGGGCAGGAGAGAGGCTGAACTCTTCATGAGCTGTTAGCAGGCTAACGAGGGCATCTGCAGGAGGAATAGGCACTAAAACTGAAACTAGATACAAAATAAATATCCCAGAGCTGGATTTCTTAAAAAAGATTCTGCTGAGCTATAGTTCCACATCAAATTTTTATTGAATACATTTTCTTCTGAGAATTTGTGCACTAAAACCAGTCAGAATCATATGAGAGGAGTATAAATTTCACGTACAGTTTTCACTGCAAACATCCTTCAGGAGAAAAAGCAAAAGCACTTTTTAATCAAGCTCACTCCACGTCCTCTCCCTCCTCCCATGGAAGCCAAGTGGGAGGGTGGGAATTGGAGCCCCCGCAGTCCCAGTCCCTGCAGCACTGGGGCAGTTGGGAGCCCAGGGGAGGGATGCTCTGCCTGAAGGTTATGGGATGGGGGGACACATTATCTCCCCTTTGCCATGCCTGAAGGCAATGCCTAGGTCTGCTTCACACAGAGTAAAGCTGTGAAGAAGGTGACATTTTAAAGCACTTGATATTCTTAGCTGACAATATGAATTCACACAGCTTCAGCAAACGGTTGTTAAAATCCAAACGTGACACCGCCTCTTCTCCCAAATTCATAGCTGCCCCTCCAAAACTTACTTGGTCACATTATTTTCTGACTCTGCAATGGATTTCCTATTTGATTCTACAAAACCCAAAAATGAGGGGCTAGTTCCCTGGAAGGACGATGTTTCTCACTGTACAAGTGATTTCAGGTCACTTTGAGCTTGAAAAGGCTCTAGGATCTGAAATGCTATTAGAAACAGAAATGCTATTTTAGTCAACTTCTCTTAGCAGCATCCCAGTACCCAACACTTTTAACTTCTCCCTCTAATAACTACAAGGTGAACTCAGAAAAAAACTTCTTCTCCAGATTTGTCACTATAATGTAAACTTTAAATAAGTCTAAAATCGAGCACCTTCCAGCACTTGAGCAGTCTTGGTGGCTGTGTTGCCCAGATACATGGCAGTTCTTCCTTGGATATTGAGCTACCTGGACCCCTGAGAAGAAAATTACACTGAAGAAAAGGTCAATAAATGGCAGAGAGGAGATGACATCCCATAATAGTTATAATTACTGTTTATCAGAGTGCTGCACTGCACAGGTAGCAAGTTATAGGATGTATTTGCTGTATTTTTTGTATTAAAAGAGGACACAGCTACAGGACTCAAAGCTGGTCCCATGACATGTGTGTCTGCTGTGTCACAGGACGTGCCACACAGCCACATCTCCTCCATGGAACCAGTGACCTTGAGAGATGTTGGATTTGTTTTACTTTCTGCATATTTTTGTGATGATTTATCGTTCAATAAACCCAGAAGAACAACAGCATTTGACGCTGGAGCTCTTTGTGCCAGTGCCAGGAGCTGTGGGAGGAGCTGGGGCTGGATCTGCATCTCGCTCAGACTGCTCACGGCAGAATTGATGCTGTGGCTCCATTCTCCACTGCAGGCCAAGGAGGGAATGAACCTTCCATGAGGATTCCTTTTCCTATAAAGTTTTACACTAGGCATGTAAAGCAAATTCCCAGCAGGACAGCTCCAGGAAATGCAAAAGCACGCAATGAGCAAAATTTGACTGGTACACTTCAGAAAGTCATTACCTATCTGTATGGTGACACTATAAAACCAGACAGAGACCGTGTGTCTGTGCTGGTCAACAGGAGTTGAAAGGCTCTGAGATGCTTGGCTGAAACAACCTGACAAGGTCTTTGCATCCCAGAACACTCAGACACCAGAGTGTGTCTTGAAAACAGCAAAATCCCTACAGAAAGTGATTCAAGTCTAAGTTATAGAGAGGAAAAACACCAGTGTTCTGCATTCAGAAATACAGAGTGTGATTATGGAGCCGTTGACGAGTGCCACAAAGAAAGATAACTGAAAAATGGTGAAAATCCCAGCAGCCTCCTCTCCCTCTTCTCCAGCAGAAAGTGACTGTGATGGCTCAGCTGAATGGTGACTGTGATGGCTCAGCTGAATGGTGACTGTGATGGGAGGCCGGCAGAAGGGCAGTGGTGTGTGTGCCATCGCCCTGGCCAGGGCAGCACCAGGTACTGTGGGATGACTGGGAGCAGCCATTCCCTCCTGCCATACAACAAGGACAACAATGTGAAGATGCACTGAATCCAACAAACTTATTTCGTCCTGGCTAATTATTGGGAAATCTACTTTCCTGGGAAGAAGAGATTTTACAGCGACTTAAACTGATAAAAACTTCAACCTCTGTTTCACTCTGTCATGCCTTCTTTGCTGCCCATGGCCAGTAAGCAGCATGAGCCAGCAGACAGTTGTACAATACACTGCCCACGGCAGCACGAGGAACAGAGGCAAAGCTGATGTTTAATGGAAAAAGACAGTGATAAAAATTGTGCACTTTTTCCTTGACACAGAAAATGATCCCCTTAGGAACGCCGCCTGTTTTAGAAGCAAATGCCATTTAGGTTGGTCCTTCTCCTCTGGCTTTTGCCCCTTCATGCCAAGACCACTGTGTGATCTGACAGAGGACTAAGGCTGTGATCCCTACACACCATTTCCACAGCCTCAGAGGTGAGCACAGCATTTTATAGTTCAGACCATGAACTTGGGGCTCTTTTTAACAATCTTTACCGCCTTTCACTAAGGGTAGTTCACTATATATACATTCATGGCTCTAAGAGCCACTTTGCCATCCCAAGACATCACCATGGGTGTGGAGGGAGGGATGCAGTGATGATCCCAGGTGGGATCAGGTGGCAGGATGAAGGTGGCAGCTGTGGGAGGTGACAGGGATGGAGAGTCTTCACTTCACACCACTGAGGCAGTGCGAGACACAAGAGGAATCACAGCTTCATTAACCCAGGGCAGTGCAGACATCAGTGACAGCTGAGGCAGCCAGCTGATAGAAGGGAGTAGAGACTCCTTCAGAAATGAAAGATTATTTTGAGAATAAAAGCAGCCAGAGTAATAAGCAAGACGCTTACAAAGGCAGAGGATAGAAGGAAGAGCATTGAAACCTGCAGGCACCTGGGAAGTGATTAATCCAAAACACTTACAAAAGTGTTCCTTAACAGATAAAATACAAGGGCAACTCACTGCAGGCCAAAACACTGTGTATTAAAGGAAAAAATATCCCACATTAGAAAGAGAGACTTCAGCCCTGGCAGCATCTGCTCCAAGTCCTCTGCGGCCCATGCCAGAACAAACTCAGGATCTCTAAACTCAAATTGTAATTTGCTTCACTACAGAATTCCCAACTCAAGCCCCAATTATAACTCTCCAGTGAGAGTGAAACTCCAGCCAGTAGTATAATACATTCACCAACACCTGCAGACCTAATAATTGACCAGGGAGGATGTGGATGAGCTCAGCAGAATTGCTGCATTGCTCCTGCAAGGCTCGGTGTCCTACACCAGGAAACAGTTTTGCTACTGCAAGGTGCATAATTTAATAAACCATTAACTCAAACCTGAGGTGAAGTAAATTCAGCGTATTATATATTTCAAAATAGCATTAGAATTCAATTTAAGTGTCACCAAAAGCCTAATCCTCAGTATACAGAGCATATTAATAAGTGTCTTGGAGCCTGTGGTTTGATTTCATTTCCAGCTGAGTTGTGTTGCTGCATGGCTGTGATCCCTGCCGTGAGGATGTCTCGGTGACAGCATCACTGGCCTGAACTGGAGCAGAATCACAGGGATGACAGTCCTGCTCTGTGGGGTCTTCCCAGGAGAACACAGGGGTGGGCGCTGAAGCAAAAGTAATCCTGCTTCCAGTCATGTCACTTCTTGGTGTCCCTGCTGAGATGCTGATGTTCCCCACTGACAGCAGGCTTCTCACAGGGTCCTCAGGTGCCCCCGACCCACCCCTGCTCTAGGGTCCCTTTGCAGCCACAGGGGCAAAACTCATTTCAGGTAAGGCAGGGTCTCCTGTCCATGCTGAGCTGCCGGATGAGGCACAAGGAGCCACTCTGTGGCTGCCCCCCAGCCGTGCCATGGTGCATGATAGGGCAGCAGCCCCCGAGGAGGGACAATGCTTTCCCTCCCCCTGGGTCAAGCATCCAGGGCAAATGGGGCATCATTTCCAAGAGCTGAAAGCACAAAACCTGCTCTCCCTTTCTGTGGGAGTTGGACATGTTTTGGCCTTTTCTTTGTCACCCCTGCCAGAACTTCTCTCGATCAGCAACCCAGGCACATCCCCCAGCAGTTTGGGAAATGCATCTCTTCTATAAATGACAACAGATTATTTAAGCAACAACTAAAGCACTCTGACTGCTTTTTAGTTTGCTCGCATTAACGTCAGTCTCCTCATATATCTAGGGAACGAATCCGGGATTTTCTTTAAAATGGTGGAGAGCAGTACAAAAATAGAAGCCTGCTTGTCTAAAATAAAGTTATGTGTTTGAAAGGGCTGGAAATTGTTTTTTAATCACAGGCGTCTTTCTTCTGGAATATAGTCTGCCGTCTATACATTCTGCTCTTCCACCCAATTTCTCAGGAAAATGCAGCAAGTGTGTTAATAAATAATTTATAAAAACATTACAAAAGATAAAGCACTCCTGCTAAAATGTTTCCAGCCTTTGACACACCAGTTCATTTGTAATCCTCTTTGCCTCCCCTTCACTGGAACATCAGCAGAGGGTTCATGCTGCTGCTCTCACAGCCCCACTTCACCTGCCCTGCAGAGTCTCTGGTTCATAGGGATCCAGGCAGATACAGGCACAGTCCAGCCAAGCCACAGCTCAATGTTATCTACTGTAAATTTCTATCACAGAAGATGTTTTTCATGGAAGCAACATCGTGATTTATTTTGGCCATCTCATGTGTGAGGATGACTGCAAATGCAGGGACTGTCCCAACCAACAAACAGGGCCCCAGGGTTTGTCCTTCCTCCAGCAGCACACAGGCTGTGCTCTCTGTGACACTCCATAGGGTGACTGGGAGCATGATGCACAGGACCCTCTGCCACTCTTATATAGCTTCTCTGAAATTCACTTTCAAGAGTCAGTATGTTAGGCATGTGAACAAAAAAAAAAAAAAAAAAGAAAAGAAAAAGAAAAAAAGAAAAATCAAAATAATGAAACCGGACAATTATTTAAAAAGAGTTCACAGAACCTTGGAATTTCCGTTGGACTGAGCAATAGCTTTTGCACAGCTCCACCAATCCCATAAGTATTTCAGATCTTAAATGAGTCCTGAAAAACATGATGGGAAGTCCTGAGACATGATTGTTCCAGTGACTGCACAGCAGCAGAGACACAGCAATGAGCACGGTGCCTTCAGAAGAGCTGGTGAGAAGATGAAAGGAGGGAAAGAAGAGCACATTCTTCAGAAAGATCAAGTCAAAGGCACGTTAAGGAAGCATGAAAAGAGTATCCACAACTTCCTCATACTCTGAAAATGCTTGTACATAGTGAAGTCAAGTGATAACACAAGAGGACTGACTGCTGCATCCTGCCAATGTCTGGTACCAAAAGCACCTCTGCTGCTGCAGCTCACAGCTAAATCAACACAGAAGACAATTCTGCTCTCCTGGAACTGCTGTTTGGTCTCCCCACACACAGCCTCCTCTCCAGCACAGCTCCACATGCACACAGGGCACTGGGAACAGGAACCAAGGCAGGTAAAGCACAGCTGCTGCACAAGTCTGCTCTGTGAGCACCCACCTGCATCCTGGGACATGCAGCCACCCTGGCAGTGGTTCAGTACCACAGACCATGCTTTGCTGTACTTCTATACCACTTAATTTCACCACACAGGCTAAAACACACTTTGGAAAAACGTGCCAGCATAGCAGCAACAGTTTACAATCCCGTTAGCAAAAATGCACAGGCTTGTTGTGCCGAGGCCTTGCTCACATCCTGTCCCCAATGTACAGGACCCAGCCAAGTGCCCATGAGCAGCACAGCATCCTCTCTGCTTTATTACCCAGCCACTTTTATTTCACCCAAATGAAAAATAAAAACCCATTACTAAGCAAAAGTCTTGATAAATTTTATGAGATTGTAATGCTTCCAATTTATCTTGAAAAAGCCCCAAATCCTCGAGCTGTCTGTTGCTGCTCCAGCCAGGGATGTGGGAGATGCTGCTGACACAGCACAGCACAAGAGATCAGAGAGGGAAATGCTACTCTGACGGGGTGCTGCCAAAAAGAAATGGGAAGGGCTTCCTCTTTTTTAGAGCATAATGGCAAACCAAGGCGAAAGAATATAGAACAAACACTAAATGTATGCAGGACAGTGACAGACGTCATATAAAAGGTGTTAAATGATTTTTAGGCCTCAATACTTTGTGCCCACAGCTTTCAGACAAGATGTATTTTAGGAAGGGAACACACTCAGGGGGCATTAAGCATCAGTGCAGACACTCATAGTAACAAACTGCTGAATATTCAAGTGTATCAGAAGGAAGAATTCAGGAAAAAACAGAGTAAAGAGAGAATATTGTAAAAACCTTTGACATTCAACCAGTGCTTACACATACTCTGCAAGGCACAGCTGGTGCACACAACTGCAGGAACAGTAATTAAACACCACTACCCAAATACTGCCCACCACCAGTGCCCCCTCAGCATCTCCCACTTGCTCCTTCCATGACTGACATCCTGCCTGGATATGACACCTGGCATAACTGCTGATGTCCCTGACCTTCCTCTGCCATTTCCTGCCCTACAGAAAAGTATTCCATGACTGCCATGGCTGCTGGCAGCATCCTGTGAGAACAATAAAGATGAAATGCAGTTTTCCCCCAGGCTCCCAGAGAACTGGATTATCACATTTCAGCAATTACTGCAAACACTGGATTTACAACAGGGCTCTGTGGAGCTCTGGTGTGTCCCTGTGCCCGCCTAGCTCAGCCTGCATCCCACTTTGCTTCCTTGGCTCACCTGCCAGAACAGTGCCACTGATACTCTTCTGCACCAATTCTGAATTATTCAGCGAGCAGTTAACACATGTGCAATGTGAAACAGCTCTCTCCCAACATACCTCTCTCCAAGGCTTTTTATTGTTAGCCTTAATTTGCTCAACGGGCCAAGAGGTCTAAATTTACAAGTTTTTAAGCATGATCCTATAGCACAATTTATGTACTTCTTAATTAAGAAAAAGGGCAGCACTTTAAAAATATGTGTTCTGTCCCATCCCCATAGCACCTGAACACCAGCACTAATGGAGACATCAGCACCTGCTACAGGTGGAACACGATGAGCATCCAAGGAGCTCAGCATCTCCAGCTGTGCAGCACAGGAGTGGGAGGGAGCAAGGCAGGGCCCATTGCAGTGCATGGGTGAAGGCAAAGCCTGCCTCCATAACCCTGGCAAGCAGCAGCCCGCCCAGAAGCCTGGCAGCCAGATTAATTTTCAGTTCCTGGGGTGCCAATTTCCAACACACAGAAGGGAATGCTGCATTTCTCTGCTCAGCTGTGCCAACGTTTGAAAATTGTGTCTGAGAATCCACATTTTCCTTCCATTAGTCAGTACAAACAGAGGGTTTTCTTCTTCTTTTTCCATTGATGCAAAAATCTGGTACTATGCTGAAGGTCTAACATGGGTAGCCTGAGTCCTGCCAGTGACAAACCAATGCATGCAGAGTCACAGCTGTGCCAAAGCCTCTGCAGGAGGCTGGGACCTGCCATCATCCACATCTCAAAAAAGGCTTCAGCAGCTCTGCTCCACGCTCAGTGAACTGTGGATGGCCAGGGCTCTGCATCTTCTCAGAAGCAAACAGATAATGCAAAACAATAAAAACTGAAGTTCTACTGAGGTGGCTTCCCCAGCAATCAGTGAAGAGGCCACCTGTGTCCTCATCCCCACCTTCTTCTCTGCCTGTGTCACTCAGAGCATGGTCTCATATTTCTAGAGATCAGATAATCAAAAGAAAAATATGAGAACCAAATGCAGGAAACTACCCCCTTGGGCATGCTTTCTTCATTCAGGCCCAAGAGTGAGTGTCCAAGACAGCATCCATGCAAGAAGCTGCCAGTGCCCAGGTCTGGACCATGTCCAGCAGGAACATCTCAATGCTGGTTTAGCAATTACAACACCTATTACAAATATTAAGGGTCTTTGGGGTAAGGCAGCACTTAAAATCTGCTATCAAGAAAGCTTGAAATGTATCAAAACCCCTTCAGAAGAGAGAGGAAGTGGAGCCACAGCTGCCAGTGCCATGGTCTCTGCTGACAGCCTGAGAACTTCTAGCTGAGACCCAGAAAACTGCATCATGCAGCTCCAGATGATTGGTTCTCATTTCTCAGCCCTCTGACCAGTCTGCAGGGAGCAGGCACATCATGTCAATCATAAATGACAACACTAAGTTGCTTAAGTAAGAAACCAGACATCACCATATAATTAATGGCACCATGTAAACGCATGAGAAAGGCTGGGAGTCCCTATGGCTGGCTTGAGTCCTGGCCTTTACACTGAAAATGTGAGGCACGAAAGATCAAGAACAATTGTGTGGGGATTTTTAATCGATATCTAACCTGACAATAGGATCTGGAGGAAGATCATCCCATAAAACATAGACGGTATGGCAGACTAATTGTATTTATTCCCTGTTGACCAGAGAGACTCACAGAGAGAGCACTGCATGTCCCAGGAAAGTGCTGAATATCTCCCCAAAAAAGGGAAAGTCACCCATGTGCCTCTGTGAACTATAAAGCCAAACATATTGCTGGAGGTTAATGTCACACATTGCCCTGGCTATACCTATTTTTGAATATCAAACTCATTTACCAGGGCTGTTGAAGTGAAAGCTTCTGAAGGAGATGCACAATGCACCTTCTGTCTCTCTGGTGCCACTGCTCCTGAATTCACCATGGAGCTGAACACAAGCACTGTGCAGACGATAGAAAAGTGTCATCTATTCTTGGCCAGCTGCTTTCTGCCAGCTGCATAACCTTGAGCTCATGACTGAAGGATGCCCGTTTATGCCTGGGAGATGCTGCCATGAATCACAGACCCCTCTTCCTCCCACAGTGAAGGCACAGCGTGTCCTTGTTGAGGAATACCAGTCTACCACAGCCACAGTGAGACATCCTGCAGCACATTTTATAAATAGGTTTCTAAGAAATATACTTCCCATCCTCTTGACAAAAAGTGATTACCAGAGCAAAGAAAATGACTAAACATTGATGCACACCCTGTGAACGTGAAGGAGCCAGACCCCGGGGAACAGCTCAGAGATCCTACAGTGCTGCAGTGCAACCCATCAGGGCAATGCTGGCTAATGGCCACAGCAGCCAGGGCCAGCAGCACTTCTAGGGAGCACATCACAACAAGAAAAATAATACAGAGCTCAAAACCAAAAAGAGGTGACCTATGGGGCCTGGAGCTCTCGAGGAGGACAAGCACAGCCTGGGCAGCCTGTAAGAGAACAGGATCAATGCAGTCACACTGTGTTTTCAGAGGAGCCATAATTCTCCTCTGCGAGGTGCAGTGCTGCTCCCACCATTACAGCCAAGCATCTCCTCTTTCCTTGCACACAGCATTTATATGCCACAGATGCAAATGGAGCTGAGAATACACAGGTATCACAGAGGAAGGTGACATCTGATGTGTGTTTCCTTGATTATTTCTGTGGTGTGGGCACCATCCTCTGTGGGTTGTGAGGGGTCTGTCCTGCCCCAGTGACAGCAGCAGTATCTTCTTTTTTAATATGGAAGTGCAATTGCAAAACCAGGGAGAAACGGGAATTATTTTCCATTTGCTTCTAGAAACAGATGTCACTTTCCTCAGACTTGTTTGTTTTCAGGACCATGGGAGTCTAATCTTTAAAACAATATTTTTACAGTATGTGTCAAGTGCCATTTTGTAATGAAAGGAAACAAATTGCTTCCACTTTGTACACCATGGTAACCAGTCAAGAATGTGAACAGCTCCTCAAAAGTGGGGTCAGCAAACACCCCCCAGGCAAACCACATGAGATCCTTCACACACCCCCACAGACCCAGGGGAGCTGCCCAAACCCTGTGTAAGTAAGAGGAAAATTTGGCTTGACTCCTCCTGGGACTTTGCTGCTCCCACAACAGCCAGAAGAAAAATCACTGAGTGACTTCAAAATACTCCCTGGAGACTAAACATCTCACTGGAGGAAAGCAGATCTACTGCAGGGCCAGCTTCAAGGTTCACCCCAAATTCAAACACAGCCCCAGGGCTCTCCTCAAAGTCAAGCACAGCCCGGGGCTCGTAGCAATCCCACACCATGGTATGCCTGTGCAGCATTTGCTTCTCCAGCTCCTGCCTTGCTTCAGGATGGAACAACACAACCAGAAAACTCCAGAAGGTCTCACTTGAGCCAACTCCATGTTTAGAAAACATATGAGCTGGCATCAGCTCCATATTGCTAAAGAAAATATATAATCCCTCCAGAGACATACAGCTAAGAAGTCTATTTCCCTTTCAGAAAAACAACATCCCCCAGATAGTAAAACATGGGATGCTGACCACCCCCCACAGCAGCTGAACACGGCTGCAGCATCTCGACCAGGTGACCCCAGAGAGAGAACTCATTGTCATCCTACCTGCAGAAGCCAGTAGCACCTTCTGTGAAACGTGGGGATGATGGAGGAATGGACATAGCAGCCATACAGGCACTGGGGACACAAAAAGAGAGAAAGCAGAGTCAGGTTAGTGGAGGAACCATCCCGAGAGGCTGGGCAGGGCGATGGGGCAGCAGTGACCCAGGAATGGAGGGCATTGTTCTGCCCTTGGTCTGGGGCTGGTGACACACGACACAGCTTTGTAACACCTCGGTGTAAGCATTGTAAGCATTGCTACAGGTCACAGAACCCCCTCCCTGACAGCCCCTGCCCTGCTACCTCCACCCCAGGGTGGCCTCCTTGGAGTGGCCAGAGCCAACAGGGGCTCCCGTGGTGCACCACAACACAGACAGGGCTGGTCTAGGGGCTGCCTTCAGATCTTCACTCCATCATATTTTTATTTTTTTGGCAAATAGAACACGTTCATCTCTTTTTCCGTGGTTTATCTCCTGGGTATTTCAACTGAAAATGTTGTGTTTGTAAACTGAAAAAACTGCTGTCAGGTATTTCAGACAGCAAAGTGCCAAAATATAGATTCTTTCTTTCCTTCTTGTTTTGTTGTTGTTTTTTTTTTTTTTTAAATTAATTCTGCTTTTCTGATTAACTGAAATCAGCAGGGCTAAGGAATTCTTTTTGCGAGAAAAAAAAAACAGCATTTCCAATACATTAAAACTTTTTTGGTTGGAAACCAAGCCCAGTGCCAACCCCAACACACAGAAGTGGTTTTAATTGCAAAGATCCCAAGCACAGAGGGGTGCCCGTGCTGCTGGACACGAGCACAGTGAGGCTGCAGCAGTCCCCCCTCCCCAGGATCACTGCTCACAAGGTCGGCCTGAATTAAACAGGATTTAAGGACTGGCTGCTATCACCAAGTTATTTTTAAAACACAAATGACAAAGATTAATAATGTTTTTAAAATGTGTCAAGGGTACATTCTACACACTGAAATGCAGGGAGGAAAAACAGAGGAGGAAAAAAGCCCTGCAGAAAATAATCCAAAGAAAAGCTTAACATTTAAATCCCTCCTGAGGGTTGGGGAACAGCTGCCCTGACAGTGACTCCTGGCACACAGTGCTGGGGGCTGCATGGAAAGGTCTGCAGTGTTCAGTTCTGCTGACTCAGAGCTGGTCCCCCCACTCCAGAAAGCATCTTGGGAGGTGCAGCATCTCCCAGTCCAACCTGCTCCCCAGTGAGAATGGGAAAGCTGGTCTGGGGCTGCTGGAGCAGCCTCCACAGCAGCCAGGGACATTCACAGCACCTTGCTAGGTATGTATCAATCTATTCCAGCACCCCCCGACTTGCTTCCCACCCCAATTTGCTGTGGAGTCGATCAAAACTTTGCCCTGATTAAAACAAACCCCAGCACTGGGCTCTGTGCACAGCAGCCGGGAGCGCTGCCCTCCCTCTCCGGAGCTGTCTTGCGGATAATTCCGGAGCTGTCAATAATGAATCACACAAAAGCCTCCCACCTCCATGAAACTGGTTCTCAACATTTCAGCAAATCATTAAAAAAATCCTAACAGCTCACAGAATCCAAAAAGCACATAGAACACAGAAGGGATTTCTTAAATTTTTCTTTTCTTTTTTATTTTTTTTTTCCTCCATGGAAGCAGGACATGAGAATCTGATTCTGGATGGATGTTTTGAGACTGGATGTCCTAACTTGGGCAGCTGGGATGAAGGAGAACCCACACACTGAGCAAGCTCCTGGCCTTGGAGAGACAGCAGGGACTGTCCTCACGGGCACTGAGAGGTGCCACAGCAGCAGAGAAACACTGCAGGGGTGAAACAGACCCTGAGAGCCCAGCATGTGGAGTGCAGGCAAAATGAGTGATGACAGCAATAAAAACTACATTAATTTTTGGATAAAAAGGCATAAGAAAAAGTTGAGGATATAAATAGAAACCTAGGAAATCTGTGTGTCATTGTTTTGGAGGATTTTCAAGATTAATGGGTTAAGCACCGTGGATGACACAAATTCAGCAGCCAGATGGCTCAGCACAGGGGGGCTGTGGGGAGGTGGGTGTAGGATGTTCCTACACTTGGATCTGCTGACCCCTGCCTTTGGCCCTGAGATGCCCCAGGGCTGCCAAGCACTGGTCAGCTCAACACCTCCCTGCAGCTAATGAGGAGAGTGGAATTACCACCCTGCCTGGCCAGAGCAGACAGGTAACCAGGGCACGAGTAATACCTTCAGCTAAAGCAGTCTTTAAAATGAATTCTCGCTCAACATAGGCAAAGGGGGTTTCATTAGCTGTGTTTTCTTTTATTTTTTTAATTATTTTTTAGTGAGAAGGTAAAAGCTGCAGAGGCCTGTGTGTCTGTGGAGATGTTAATGCCAGGCTGGGCGCTAAGCCAATGCATTAAGTGAAATCGAATTCCTGAAACCAGCTTTAATCAGCAGATTTTTAAGGTTAGAACGACTCTCTCCTCTGCAAGGCTTGCCAAGGTTAATTCTGTCCTGAGCAGGCTGAATTAATGGGCTGGACGGAGGAGAACATTTTTTTTCATGATTCTCTTTTAAGTTTACAAAATCTCCAGGAGAAGAGAAAAGGCATTTCTGAGCAGTCTGAGGAGAAACGCCACCTCAGCAGCTCATTGACTGCCGTGTGGAGAACACGGTGGGGGCTGGCATCAACCTGACCCCGGAGCAGCCCTGAGCAGAGGGACACCCAGGGGATGTGAGGATGCTGTGACCCGGCTGGGGGGGGATGCTGTGACCCGGCTGGGGGGGGATGCTGTGACCCACTGCTGGCTGCCCACGGCAGTGCCCCTGTGGTCCCATCGCCTGTCAGGGAGCGTGTCCTTGTCCCTGGAGATGACCCTGTGTGTGTGGGCAAGGATGCTCTGAGCACAGACCTTGTCCTGCCACCATGGGAGATCCCTCCTGTGCAGCTCCCAGGGATGAGACCCCCGCACCTGCCCCAGGAACCAGCTACAGGCACCTTCTGTGCAGCCCCCACCCTGGCCCTGCCAGCTCTGCTGCAGCTCATCCCTTTACAATTCCAGGGGTAATTAAGGAGAAAAGGCCTTCTCTGGGCAGCAGGGGAGAGTGTGCAATTACTGCTGCCCACCCTGCCCATTTGTATGCAGTGCACATTTGGCATTACCAAACTTTTGAAAACTGGAGGGGGGGTGGAATGTAAAATCAAATTATTAGTGGATTTTTTTTAATCCTGAGCTCCTTAAAGTGATTGTGGCTTATTTAAAAATAATACAATAATGCTAAGGTGTTCTTCCTTAACAAGCATACCTTGGGAATGGAAACAAGAAAGCAAGAGAATCAAAAATTCAAGATAGGGTTGGACAGGCTTTGAAATTCTTCTCCCTGGTGAGTTACACTAGTGGATATTTAAAAAACCCTAAAAATCGCCTAGATTTTGTTCAGATTTTCACACTGAATTCCCAATTCCCTTAATAAGAAACTAAATCAATCTTTAGAGAACAAATCACATAAGACCTATGGCTGTACATTATTAAAATATACTTGAGTAATTTTCTGGTGGCAAGGCTTCAGCTTTCAACACCCCAGCAGCCTCTGGACACCAGGAGAAGGATCTGTACTGGTTACTGTGGGAAAAGGACCCTGCCCTCTGCTCCTGGCTCCGTGGGGGTATTGGCAACACGTGCTCAGCCCAGCAGCTGATGGGCTCCCTGGTACATCCCTGTGCTGTTAGGATCTCCCTCTGTAATTACTGACCATTTCAGAGCTTCCTCACCAATTTCCATGAGGGAGCAGCACACTGCTGGCAGCAGCAGCAGCACTGCTGCCATGGATCAAACCTCCATGCAAAGCCAAGAGAGGCATCGGCTTCATTCCTCTCATCATCCTGATGACAGGGTACAGGTCTCCTGGAGCAGGGGCTGTACCTGAGCCCACCCACGCCTGCTGTAACCAGCACATACTGGGAGGGAGCAGCAGCACATATGGATTCACAGGGAAACAGGGAAAACTGGAAAAGCAGCCTGTAAGTGCTCAGATGAGCAACCTTCAATGCAGCAACCCGTGTTTTGGTGATACAGTCAGAATGCAACGACAAACCCCACTCTCCCAACCCTATCATAGTATATGGAATCATTTTGTGATTTTATCACAGACATCTCCATAATCTGTTCTTAGAGGTACCACTGCTATCCCATTCTTTTCACCAACATTTCCATATCCCAGCAGAGAAACCATCCAATCTTCCTGAAACCAATACCTCTGGATTTCATACAAATCATGACCAGAAGAATTTGTCAGCTATTTGTAGTGATACATTTGTTTTACGTGTAGGAGCAATTGTCCATCCGGTTCTGCAACCAGTAACCACGAAAATCTCAGCTGACCCTCTGAGAGGGCAGAGCCCTGCTAGAAAAGTGAGGCAGCTGCAAACTGGGCTTCTTGGCCACCAAATCAGCAACCACCGGGGAAACCCCTCAAATTTTGCGTTCTCAAACAGACCTGAAGCGAGCGCCGTCTGAGATTGGGTTATCTTGCAACAGATGATCCTTCCTTCAGGACAGGGATGCTGAATCCACAGTCACATTCCAAATGCATTTAAACGTCAGATGAGGCTCGCCCCTGTCAGCTGCGGGAGCTGGGAGACAGCGGCGGCTCCCGCCCACTCCATTAATCAGGATTCAGCGAGAAAAGCCAATGTGCTGCTATAAACCCCCTGACTCGATGCCAGCACCACGCAGGGAGCCACGTGCCATCAATCTTCCCTGTCCTCCTGCAGCAGCCGGGGGGGACTGACGGGGGCTTGTGACAACTCCGAGAGGCACAGCCACGCTGAGCAGACAGGGAGGCGACAGGAGATTCTCAACATTTCCACGCGCAGATTGGCCCCTGTTCAGCTTTTTAAAGCAGTAAACGGGGAGGGGAAACCATGTCTGAACCCTGGGGAATCCCAGGGCCAGAAGGCTGCCGCCAGAGCTCTTATTTTGACTTAAGGAGTGTCATAATATAGGAATGGATCCAAAATTCCCCATTACTGCTGCAAATCAAAACCAAAACACTGCTAACCGTGTATTCTCACTCATCATCTTGGAGAAACACAGATATGAGACAGGTTTGGATTTTCCTCTGACGTTCATAAATAGTAACTTTGATTCAGCAAAGCACAAAACCATGTGCTCAGATCTCAGCCTGGGCTGAGCCACGCTGCTGGCAAGGTTTGCCTTTTATCGATGTCAACAGAACTTAAGCAATTGCTCACGGTTTGCCAGGTTGGGCAAGGAGTCCCTGGTACTGACAGCAGATCCCAAAAACATTCCTAACATTTCTAGGCAGCTGCAAAACCCAGAGAACCTGACCCTTTGCTTTTCAGTGTGGCATTACAGCGCTGTGTAGCCCTGGGCATTGCCCACTGTGCGGGCATTCAGCCTGCTGCAGGGATTTCAGGTTTAATCCTGGCTGTTCTTTTCCTGACACATTTCAACCCCCTCCCCATATACCCTCGACGCCACTGGCAGCCATACCCAGATAACAGTTCCTGGACTTGAGCCCAGGGCTCTCATGTGATGGTTGATCAAGGGAGGAGAGGTTACACAGCCTGTGCATTGCAGGATCTCGTCACTTCTTGTGGCTTTTGTTAACAAATATTGTTCTGTTTACCTCGGGACTCGTTAGAAAGCAATTTTTGAAATGTTCAATATTTAATGGAATATTTAAATGTTTAATGGGTTCTTTTTCAAACTCTGTTTTCCCTTTGCGGGGTTCTGAAGTCTCTGCAAGGATTGCAAGATTTTACATTTCTCACTGCTAGAAATGAATCCTCTAATGACATTGGCTTAACGACAGAAATCAGTGTACGTGGGGACTGATGCTTCCACAGGCAGCAACACCCACTGCTGGCCCACTGCAGGATCATTGGTATGCATCCCCACACCCCCACTGCAGTGCCTGCCTCTTCATAAATGCATATTTCTTTATTAATACGGGGATACTTTAATCTCAGTCTAATTTTACCTTTAGGGAAGCTCTATCCCGAGGCTGCCAGGAGCTTAGACCCTCCAGATGCAGTGGTGTGATTTGTATTCAAAGCAGCAGGTCTATCTGTCAACATGTTTGTCTCCCTTCTCTGCCAGCTCTTATTTATAATCCCATTCAGATTAATGAATGACAGTAGTTCTCATCACAAGAAATTTGATTAATCAATTTAAGTGCTTAATCACCCTGGCCTGGGTGAAAAGCATACTGGAGGGATGCTGCCTGGATAGGGGCAAAGTTGTGAGATGTAGGAGGAAAACATCATCACTTTACCTCCAGAACAGCTTGAGCCAGGAAAGTGCACTGGATCCTTGATGGGATTATGAGCTTTCCAAGAGCTCAAAATTTCCTTAGGGCCAGCAGTCATGGCCAATTAGTAATGAAATATCCTTTTCAACCCACCTCTTGATCTGACACAAAAGCCTTCATACTACTCATCTCACTCCCTGATACCCATGTCGCTCAAACTGAACCCAAAAATTGTCAATCATAAAACCCTCTGCAGGGTGATGACCAGGATAACACACCTGGGAATCCTGCAGCACCCCACTCCCCATCAGTTCTGCCCATCACTTTCCTGTACCTCAAAGACTCTCACAGCCTGGCTGTGTTGCCAGCTTGAATACTCCAGAATAATCTCCAGGGTTTTCTGGAGACCTGGGAGGTATTTCAGGTGAGGGATAGGAGCAAGGTTGAGCAGAAATCACTGATTTGTAGGACAGAGGCCACACAGTGTGAGCACTGCCTGTAGCTGCTCTTGCAGATACTGTGAATGACAAGATAAACCCCAAAAAAACCCTGTAACACAGCTACAAGCAGCCTGTGCTCAACCAGGTATGCAGGATAGAGGAATTCTCACTGGGAAGGATTCCCACGTTGACCTCCACTACCAAAACTCAAAGGGACCTGGAGGTAGGTGACCTATTTGGACCTGGGTACAAATAGGGCATGAGCTCTGGGGACCATCTGATGACACCTGTGTGCAAGGGCTCACTGAGAGCACACCTGGGTGACACATGCTCCACGTGAGAGCCAGGCTCCCGTACTTTCAGGTAAGGGAAGAACATTCCCAGCATCCCTGATGTGAGGGAGCAATTAGTAGGAGGAAAAGTGGAACAAGAGACACCTCTGACTCCACAGGCCCATGTTGTAAACCAACACTGCCCAGGTGGTTCTCCAGTGGGATATAACCAACCTACAGGACAGGCATTACCTGGGTTTCTATACACCATTAATCTCCACAATCTCCTCAGCCTGTGCCACCCCACATCATCCCCTTGCAAGGGCTTCCTGACTGTCACCACACGGTGAGACCTGTGAGCTGGGAAATCGTGGAGCATATTAATGTCATACTGAAATATGACACAATACACACAAGTATTTTATATTTATTCTCTTTTAGAAATGTTAGAAAGACAATATAATGAGAACACTGCAAACAAGTCAAGCGTTTTCCTCCTAATCTGGTAATAAAAATGTCAAAGAAATGCCTAAAATCCTAATAGGAGAACAAAAAAATAATGGGGTGGGCTGTAACAAGGATTTAGCTGCAACTTTACTTGAAGGCTTTAATCATGTCTCCTACAACATCAATGGAAAATCAGATACACAGCTGTATGAACCATTAATGTCTGTGCTAGCTGCCTCAGCTGCTGGGGGGCTGAGACTGAACAGATCAGGCAGAGGCTAATAAAAACAGGCTGGCATCAAAATACCTTTTTATCTGTGGAAACTTTGCACAAAAGAAGGATTACTGAGCTGGTCTTGGTGGAAACTTGACTAAGGTAGCAAAGACTGTGACAAGAGCAGCATCACATCTCCAGCCCAGCTGCCTCCACCACAGTCACCATGGGCAGGCTGTGCCCAAGTGGGAAATCTGGTTATTATCTGTCTGATTCTCTTTTTTGGGAAAGAAAAAAGCATGGGGGAACCAGACAAAATGTGACAGTGCCCTGGGGGAATGCAGGCTGAGATGGTATTTTTGCAGACACACAATGGAAACAAGCCACATCTGGAACAATCCCAGGGTGTGCAGGGCAGGAGCACGATGGCGTGAGGGATGTTTGTCTGACATGTTCACTGTCTGTCTCACATGGGCAAATAAGGACAAGTCTAACAAATCCAACTCACAGGAAATATATAAATATCTAAGAGAACTTTTGGGAGCTATTAATTATACATGCAGTTTTATCTTGGATTAATTTTGTGCTGGAATGGACAAGAAGCCTTTGCTGAGATCTTTTTTTGGCAACCTCCCTTGGGCAAAATCAGCCCTGGAGTTATCTGCAGACATCCCACACTGCAAAGGGCTCAGATTCTGGGTCCTGTTCTCTTTACTCCATTTGCTTACAATTAAGAGCAGTAGGTGCTGCAGTGAGTGACTCAATGACCAACATATGTCCACCCCTGACTTCAGGCTCTTTGCAAAGGTGCCACGATTCCACTGCAGCTCTGCACAGGCTGAGCAGAGAGCACAGAGCTCTCTGGAGCAGCTGAATACTCCAGACAGGGAGCTTCCAGTGGAAGCTGATATGGGAAGCTTCCCTTCCCATTTCAGGAAGCCATTTAAGGTTTTCAGTAGCTCCTGAATTCTGAAAACTGAATCAGAGAAAACTCTGAAGGACCTGACTTTCAAACCTCCTTTCAGAGAATCCCTTTATTAAAAAGCATTTTCACAACCTAAAACAAATTATTAGGTATGCCAATACTAAATCTTCCCATTCTGATTTAAAATCCTTACAGCCTCACTATTGCTCATGAGCAATGTCAGGAACTACAGTAAGCAGGCATTTAAGAATGCTGTTGTAGAAATACTAAGTTTATACTGCTTACAACCAACTTATCAATATTTCATTCCTGTCCCAAAAACCCAAACAGAAAAGCATTAATTTCTCAAGGTTAGTGCACCAAAATTTACTGAAGTTCACCACCAGCAAACAGCTGAGTGTTTCTGACGTTCAATAAGCAGTGAAAAGGCCAACATTTTACTTGCATTAATTTTTTATCAGAGAAGGGAAAGCTCATTTTCATGACAGATAATGAACAGTGGAAGAGGTCTGCTATGGCAAGATACATAAGATGAGGGTACTCTCCATATGAACAGTTGCTGAGCTTCAGAGCCCCTCCTGGTGCCTACCTGAGGTGCCATCATCACTGGGATTTACCTGAAGTGACATCATCACTGGGACTTCACCTTCTGAAGAGCCCTTCAGGGCTATTTAACAGTTATGCCACTTGGACAGCCAAGGAAGGAAAATACAACTCTAAACACAAAAGCAAATATCTCCCATAGGACCTGAGACATTCAGGAGGGTAGAAGCAGAGATGGCAGACTAAGAGCAAATTTTCTTCTTGTAAAATAATAGTGATTTCTATCACTGGCATTCAAAGTGCAGCTGTCCAAAAGGGATCTGGCTACACATTGCCAACAAGTTATTTGTATTCTTTCAGGAACGGGACAAGGTGGCACTGTGGACCTTGGGTCTGGACCATCCCACTCCTCCTTCCTTTTGGGTCACTCTGCCTGGGGCAAAAAGGCTATAGGGCTGCTCTGCCAAGAGCTGTCTCTGCACTCCTCTGTGTGGACGGTCCTCCAAGAGACACCAGGAGTCCTGCTATGGACAGAACACCAGCCAGGACCTGGCCCCAAGACCCTTGACTGTGCCAGGACCCTGAACCTGCTCCTGCACCTCCCCAGATGCAATCACAGTGCCTGGACACCACTGCAAAGGTGCAGCTCCTCAGGATGTCGCCTGCCATGTCTCCTGCACACAAACTGACCCAAAGGGATTTCCTTTCACTGATTTGTCACCAGCATCTAATAACAGATCTGGGGGGCTCTGCTGATTAATTAGATGCAAGGCTTCACACAAATGAATTTTAATGGGACCTCATACATCCCACTCCAACCTTTTGTACTCTTTAGCTAAAAAGCTGAAAATGCTCACAAAGGACATGAGTGGAACTGCAGGTTTTTACCAGGTCATGAGGGTTGAAAAGTCTCCCACAAATGCATCACTGGAGGTCACCCAGGCCTCACTGCGTGGAGAGTGATGGTGTCAGCAGGGCAGTGCCTGGCTCCAGCACAGCCTCCTCCAGCTGCAGGGTCCCCCCATCCCACAGCCTCTGGTGGCAGTGCGGGGACCTGGCAGTCACAGGGCATTGACAAATGAAAGTCAAGTGATTAGCTGGCAGGTTCAACAGTTTTGCTTCTAGAGGGCTTTCTGCATATTTTCTCAATAAAAGCAAGACAGCACTGATGAGCTATATGACAAAACAGAACGCTGAATCATTTTTAGTACATCACCTCTTCTCATGCAGAGGGAATCTTCTGTCTTCCCCATCACAACCAATTAGAGCATTCATAACATTTCTTCAAGGCTGACAGCGATTGGAAAAGATCATGAGACTCATAAGAGAGAATTCCACACTTGATGTTGTTAGATCTGTTCTCTACATCCTCCTGGTTTCCATGTGTTTTACTGGCAAGGGCAGAGCAGCATTTTGCTCAACCCAAACAATATTTTCCTTGACTGTGAGTACAAAGTGCAGCTTTGCTGATGCCAACAGAAAAGATGGTTTTCCCTCAAAGCAGCAGGGGTGTGTCTGGGGTGTGCAACAGTGGCTCTGAACCCTGTCCCCTGCTCCTGCAGAAAACAGCATCCTGGAAATCCTCTGTCCTGCAGAGGACACAGCTGGCTCAGGAAAGAGAACTGCTGGAGAATGGTGCTGAGCAAGAACTGAAATGTCATTTGAACATGATTGATTATTTCAGCTTTTTTCAAGACTGAAATAGTGAAATGCCAATCCCTTGAAAGGAGTCCCCTCTTTACAAAACCTGGACCCATACATGGAAACTTGAAATACTTTCTAAAATGTTCACTGGCTGAACCCAGCTCAAAAGGAGATCAGTGCACTCATGGGTAACTCACAGTATCTAGAGGTTTACAGAGCTGATGAATCACGGGAAGATTCACAGCGACACGTGTCAATTTAAACAGTGTTTGTTGCATTTTTGTAAGCAGACGTTTTTTAGCATTTGGGAGAAAGGTGCAGACAGACACTCGTGTGCTTGTTCACTGCCAAGAGAAGAAAATGCCTTGCTGAGACTGAGCACTGGCTGCATCACAAAATTGAACAGCAAGATTTTCTCTTGTAACTGAAACCAAGTTCAAGATTCAAGGAAAAGCAGAAGAAACAGAAAATTCTGGGTTGTTTGCTTCCCAACCTCCCACTGACATCACAAAACTGTCATTAGAAATGAGTCCCACGGGCAGGCAGAAATCTGTTCCCTCGGCCACACAATCCATCATCTCTATCCAAGACGCTGCCTGTAGGTTTACAAATCACAAGGAATTTACCAAGTGGCTTTCATAAGGAAAAGTGCACAATAAATCATCATCACACCAAAGCCACTCATGTAGCACACAGCTTCATTTTCATGCCAAATTTCATAATTGGTAGCTGTAAAAAACCACAAAACCTACAAAATTTCCTCATCTGAGCAGTCTTCAAAAATAATGATACAGTATTAAGGATGGACATTAATTAAATTAGTCACCTGTTCCTTCTTCTCTAATTCCATGCTGAACCTCAAAGGGTAGGAACTTGCCCCTCACCAGAGCTAAGGCTACACTTTCCTCCAAAGAGCTTTTGGAAACAACTGGTTTTACTTGCATGAAGCTCCAGGGTCTGAAAGACGGGGACAATCCCTCTGGAACTCCTGCCACTGCTCTGCAGCTGCTACAGCACCTCCTCAAACTTTTGATAAATCCTCCTCTGAAATGGCAATTAACACCTTTTGCAGGTCACTCCACAAGATTAATTTTCCAAGCACAGATTAATGAAAACGCAGGCAGAAGTGTTTAGAAAATATTTTCCTTATTAATCTTCATCAGCAGCAGATTACCAGCAGGGCGGCTAATGAAGACATCGGCTCGTTAAGGTGAGAGCAGGCAAGGGAGAAGGACAGGGCTGTTCTCCCAGGCACCATAAGCAGCCCTGTCACCACCATGTCCCAGTACACTGCAAATTCAACACAGAAACTACTCAGGCTATCCCAAAACACTGACTGGGTCCTACCCATGTGCTGAAGGAGGAAACTGCCCAAGAACTGAAATTGTCACAAAACCCCCACAGCCAACAGATTTCAAGTTCCACAACAGGAACATTTAAAAACCTTCAATCCCTCCAAATCCATCAACAGCAAATGCTACTTCTGGCTGAAAGTTTACCCTTAGGACTGGGAGGCTCCTTTTTGACAGAACTTTTCTCTGCCACACACAAATCTCAAAGGAATGCTTAATTGAATTGGATAAGGAGTCTGAACCTAACACAAAGATGATGCTGCAGAGGAAACCTGCCCCTGGCAGGAGCCCATGGTCACTGGGAGAGCTCATGGATGATGGCTCTGGAAAGAGGATTCAGTGTGCCTACCTTCCTGAAGCTGGACTTTTTGACTCCCAGAACCCCTGTATTTCCCCAAGTTACCAGAGAACGTTTCATGTTTCTTTCTCTAACAACTGTGTCCCCTGCAGTTCAAGCAAACAACATTTTCCTTCCTCATTTTATTTTTTTTTCCAGCATTAACCTTCTTTCAAATTGAAAAAAATGCTATTCTGCCCTTATTTCTCATCGGTGGCAACGCTGCATTTTCTCATCGGTGGCAATGTTGCATTTTGATACAGCCTAGCTTAGAGCCTGGTTTGGGTTTAAAAAGACTAAACGTGTCAGTTTACGAGCCTTGCCTCGGGGAAGGGAGCAAGCTCCTGCCTGGCTCACTACAGAATCAATCAAAGCCGCACTTAATGGAAGGACGGGAAGGCAGTGGGAGGAGAAGCCGAAACCACATCCCCTGTCTTTTGTCAGCAGCACAAAGCTGCGCACTCCCGTACCCTTCAAAGCTCCTTGCAGGCGGGTGCTGAACCAGTGCTGAGGCAGGTCCCTCATCCTCCTCATCCTCCTCATCCTCCTCCTCCTCCTCCTCCTCCTCTGCCACCCGCACAGCCTTCGGACCAGCACCCAGAGCTTGTGCCAGCTCCGAACTGAAATCAACAGGACAGTACAGACAGTAACTGCACTGAACGTACAGTCAGCAAAGGTGACCTTCAAACCTTGTTGGTGTTTAAATTCAGTGTGCACTCCTCACAAATTAGCCATTACCTGTTTAATATGAGGGATGCTGCTTCACCACGCCAGCGTGTGCTTTATAATATGAAAATATCGTTGCTTTATGTCAAAGTTCGCTTGCAAGTTTAGTCTGTAATGAAAAGGTGTATCTCTAATGACGTCAAGGAAAAGAGAGGGATGGACCCAGGCTAAGCTGGATCCCACCGTGACTGTCAAGACACCAACTCACCTCTCCCTTGCACAGTAGGGGAGGCCCAGTAAGTATGAAGTTTAATGCTACCCTGTTTAATGATATTTTCACTTCAACCCAACTGTAAAATTAACTGAGAACTTGCATAAAAAAAATACTTTTATTTTATGGTGATCATTAAGTAAGGAGGTTTCACACTTGAGATCTGTTATATTAAAGGGGACTGAAACTGCTTGTATCAATTACTTTATTCTAAGTGGACAGACTCCTTACGAAAAATTTAAACTGTTTTGTGACTATAGAGGAGATAACAGCCAAATGCTGGGTGGGAAGGAATCTTTGGTCTGTGGCTGCTGCCTGTGCTGCATGGGGCAGCACTCATCTGCCCTATGTGTCAGGGGAGCTGCTGCAGACTCCAGGGTCAGCATATGACATGGTCCCACCTGACCTTTGGTGGACCACAGGCCTTATTTTCTGCCACTGAAATAATCTTCTTCAGGTTCTACTACCTAAAGTAAATGAAGGTGCACTCCACTGGAGCCTGGTAACTTTGCTGTCTACCTTGTCAGTAAATACATCTATGAGTGCAGTTCAAAAAATAACAAACTAAGGAGCTCAGGGGAACCACCCTCAGCATCACCCAGACACTAAACGAGTGGATACAGACACAGAACGAGAGGGAAAACTGGTTAGGCAAAAAAGCAGCAAGAGCATGAGCAACTGGGAAGATATTAAGTGAGTTCTGCACCAAAGTGGCTGCTCCAGCAAGCAAGAGTGAAACACGGCCCCTAAAAACTGATGCACTCCTCCAATGATCTTGCTGTGGCATCTCTGATACAGCTCAGTGCCACTACAGGTAGGCAGTTAATTACAGACCAGCTGTAATGCACTTTGCAAATGAAAATTCTATTAAAATGTGATTATTAATTCTACAAAAACGTAATTATTAATTCCATTAATATTACTGCCAATGGCACAAACCCATTTTGAAATGTAAAACTCCCCTCGGGTAACTTCATGACACACAAAAAATGGTGCAAGGAAACAAAGTATTTGAAGGGTCCTCAGGCCACTGAAACTTTCCAAGCCCCAAAGACCTGTGCTTGCACAACAGCACAGGCAGCTTTAGGAAAGCACGTTTTTCTGCAGGTTGTGTGTTTCATTGTGATCATCCTCGTCATCCTCTTTTCTTTTAAAATACAGAAAGAAGCATTTTCGGTTGCAGAAGGTGCTGACTTTGCAGGGCTTGCCAGTGAAGTACGGGTTATCCCCATTTATACAACTGCAGTGTTTATTTAAACACGAGCCAAAGCTCAGCTGTGTGAGGGGGACAAGCACATGGCAGTGCCAGCCATCCAGCTCTGCTGCTGGCACCCATGAGCAGAACTGCTCTTTGTCATATACCCACAGCCAGCGAGGGAGGCTCCATGAAGCCAAGCCCTAAATTTAGAAGTCATCATCCCAAAGCTGTACGTGAAACGATTCATCATGATGACAGTAGCAGCATGTGAAATGGAGTTGTTTGCAGAATAATGCAGACAGGTATTTGTACAGCACGGTGGTGTTTGGAGTCTCATGAGTACACAAGGTGCTACTTCAGAATGGGATGGGGCTTTTCCAGGGTCATACAATGACTCTGCCACAAGGCTTAACCTCAAATAACATTCCAGCTCATCCTAACACATAACAAAAATCTAATTATATTCTGAAGAGGAAGAAAAAAAAGAAATACAGTACGAAGAAAAAGGAGCCCTCCTGCCCAGAGCAGCCCTGCTGTGGCATTCAGCAGCACCAAGGACTCCTGAGCACCAAGCCCAGCACTCCCACGTGTGAATACCATGGACATCCTCTGTGCTGGGCTCCTGCCTGCTTCTGTCCTCATGAGCCCTGCAGCTAGCACCTGACTCCTGTGAGATGGCTTGGACAGAGACTCAGACTCAACACAAGCAGGGACAGTCTTGAATGTGCATTTACCTGCTGGCCACTCTTGCTCTGGTCATTCCTGTGCCAAGGCCAACCCTCATTTTACATGATTTTTACCTCCCCACTTTTATTTCTTTGACATTTGTAGATGGAACAACTGCATCACTTCCCAGCCCTGGTTTTGCCAGATTAAACAAGCTTTTTATTTTTGCTCATAAAACAGCCCATTTTCCTGATCTGACCTGTCGTTTTCTGTTCTGTTCTGCACCAATGTCCCCTGAACACTGCCCTCCTCCATTGTATATAGAGTTGTAAATGACACAGTGCCACCTTGCTCATGGCCCCACTGCTTTTCTGAAGCACCCAAAGGATTGTACATGCTGTAAGAGCCATTAGCACATGCTGTCTGAGGTTAAGGAACTCCAAATAACATTCAACAGTGTGTGCAAGCCACCCTAAATCATCTTATATCAATTTTAGATGGAAAGATCCTCTAGTGTGCAAAATGTCAGTAAACACAGGAAATTTAACTGAGCATGGACTTACCTGGCCTGCAAACAGGACATCCCCAGTCTGGGCAGAGGGAAATTAGAACACACCTCCGAGAATAAAAGTGATGTAAAAGCTAATCTCTCTCTTTCTGATTACAGTATTCCCAGTCACAAGCCACGTGTTCATTATCTTCCATTAACGTATTGTGTCCTCTTCCTTACCTAATAAAACGTTTATCTCCAAGGAAATTCTGCAGAAAAGACTGAATTTGTATATACATAATAGATATGTCAAAATGTAAGATGCGAGGACTTGGTATTCCAGCTAAGAGTGCTATATATGATTTGTATTAGTTTCCCTAAATTCCAGAACAACTCCAGTGAATCCCATCCCTGCCAGTGGCACTGTAGGACCAACTGCAGATCTGTTGCATTTACTGAGGGTACAATGCTGAGCAGGAACTGCACATTCAGGCTGTACATGTTTTGGGGCAATCACTCCCATAATAATCTAAATGCAGCTGCTTAATTGTGCACTTCATGGAGGAAAAGCCAGGTGACAGGGAAGCATCAGGTGGGATAAAATCTGAAAAATGAGTAGTAGGGAACTCGTGTTTCCCCAGGAGCAGGGAAGGTCTGGAGACAAGAGCAGCACAAAAGCTGGAGCAGTGGTGCAGCTGGCTGCCCCACAACACCTCACATCACTGCCTTAAGCACCACTGCATTGGCTCTGTGCATGGGAGAGTCCCAAAGGAGAGGAATCTCTGCAGATAATGATCCCCCACAATGGCTTTCTGTCAGAGCCAGCCTCTAGTGAAGAGTGCTGAAGGTGAACTTCAGTTACATATCTCTAGTGCATTTTGCACTAGACTGTGATAAAAACTTCTTCCCCTGGCAACAGCAAAGTCTACCATGAATTCCAATTTTTTTTTTTTGGAAAACTATTTTTGAAAGCCTGCTTAGAAAGTAGATGTGCTCCAGGGGATAGAAAAGACAGTGCCATATGCACCATGCAACACTGGGAGGCAGAGCTTAGGATATTGACATTATAAAACCCAGTAGCAATGGGAAATAATGTTTTTACAAAGGTTACAAACAGGAATGCAAGGTCTAAGGGCAATTTTCCAGATGCTGCTCAGCAATGTAGTATTGTGCATTCCCTCTTTTCCTACCAGTGAGGCAAGGAGAGCCACACTGCCCAGAGCTGTGATGCTCACCAGGTTCCCTGGCCACACTGGTCAGTGTCCTGTCACCAAGAACAGGCACATCCCTCCTTTCCTGGGTAACAACCTCCCAGGTGACAATTCACCAGCACAAGGAGCACCATCCCAGCTCCACAGCTGAGCCATACTCCAGTACACCCCCCCCGTACCAATGGCTCCTGCAGTTCAGTTGCCGTCATCTCTGCATCCATAAATCAACTTTATGGAATGCACCAATTTAGGAGCAGTACAATAAAATACACCTGTATTATTGGAATATCAACTATGTTTGCAAAGAAACCGTTTTTTTTTTTCCATGAGCTCCCCAGCCACATCCCCCAGTATCTGCAGAGCTGAGCACAGAACAGGACAGAGGTGACTCTGCCCAGCATGCAGAGGTTGTTCACTGGACCCCGGCCAGCTCCTCTGGGCATCAGCACTGAGGGGGGAAAACTGCACAACCCATGATAAAATCCTGGATAACAGAGACTTCTCACATCCATATTTAAAAAAAAAGAAAAAACTATTTCAAGTAGTGGGGCAAACATCACCCAGATGGCAAGTTTGCTGTATCCTTGCTGAAAAATACTATGCAGCCAACAAACCCATATGGCCAACCAGAGGAGCCACATAAAGATAACGATATGCCTATACAGGCAAAATGTTAATGAATTAGGCCCAAAGTACATAAAAATCTGCTACCTGGTCCATTACACCTGTTTATGAAATCAATGCTTGTATTTACCTTAACATTTAGTAGTTCATAAACACAGGATGGGCAGGCAGGGTCATTGCAGGGGTGCTGGCAAGAAGCCACCTCTGCAGCCCACTCTGCTTCCCACACCTCAGTCTTTGCCCCCTTTCAGCTGGAAATGGGATCTCACAGTCTTCAAATTCCCCTGAAGGGGAAAGGGATAAGACATACAAGCAGATGGTCTATAAATATGGTTCTGGAAAAATCTCTCAATGCCTGTGGATTTATCTCCTCTAAGAAGGTCAGCCCGTTCGCAGGAGGGTTATTAAGCTCTCTGCCACGTACGTGCAGGCAATAAAAGAGATGCAGAAAGGGCTGCATCACCTGAACCACTGACTCAAACAAATGCCAAACACTGACGCCTTCAAGGCTCTGCCGTCGTCACCACCTTCTCCATGGCTCTCATCCATGCAAGAGCCATTTCTGCTGTCTCCAAGATGACACTGAGCTGAAAAAGACGTGGAGGGAGATAACAGCATGAATCTTCTGTATTAGGATTAACCAATTAAGTGGCCATTACATCAGGAACCGTCAGGATGCTCGATGGCCAACAAGATCTGTATTTATGCCCTGCTGCCTGGAATCCCTCACCAGCGATTCACACGCACACCCGAGGCTTATCCCGAGCATCCCGCTCTGATAGGAGGGGGTGAGCCGCCTGACAAACCGCACGCACCGGAGAGGAAGGGGCTTGGGCCACCCCCAGCCACACGGCTGGTGCTCGGAGGCCCCGGCCACATGCAGGTCACGGCAGCGGCTGCGACAAAAGGCTGATGGCCGGGAGCTCGTGCGTGCCGAATGATCGCGGGTGCCCCCAGCCCGCGGGGAGCCCGCGTGGGAACCGCCGCAGTGGTTTCCACGGCAACGGCGCGATGTGAGGCAGGATTCCTTCCCCATCACTGAGATGGCTCAAGGATCCATTACGTTCCGCGGCGGCTTGAATAACAAACACGAACGCCAACAAATCAATGAGACGAGCAGGATTTTAAGCCCCTGCAAAATGCTTGTTTTCTTCTGTATTCCCTCGAGCCCGAGGCTCCCCAGCCAAGTTAGAGCAAAGGGATTTCAAATTTGGCAAGAATCTAGGCAACAGATCCTCCTGAAGTGCAAATTGCCACAGTTCCACTGAAGTCAGCAGAGATATGACAATTTACACCCACTTAGGTTCTGCCACTGGGTAATTAGCACATTGCAAATAACTGGAAACAGATTCCCAAATAAGAACACTCTTAAGCTTGAAGCAAGAATGTTTAAATAAAAAAAAAAACTCCACAGTTTTTGCAGGATTAAGGAAACTTCTCTGCTGGCTTCTGCTACTATATTACTGAATAAAGTAAAAAAAATTGTCACTCTTTTTGTTCCCCTGATGACCCAGGTTGAAAACACAGTCGTGTCATCAGCCTTGCTGTACCTGATGTATTTGGCTGACACATCTCCCACCAGGTCCAGCCCAAACACCCTTTCACTACCAACTCCCCACACACCCCCAGGGACCCAGCATCCCAACCACTCATTCCAGTCATGCCCTGGTTTTGTCACGTACCCAATTTTACAGACTTTTATTTCAAACACAGAGGCAACAATGCACACGTTGATGTAATACGCAAGTTCTGTATAATTTCTCTCTTAATCAATACTCAAAAAGGTCAAGCAGAATGAACCCTTCATTCTTTCACGTTGGGCTAACTGGTCCAGGACATCAGTCCTGGGCAAAGCAGTGGAAAAATTGATATGAGATTCAATTAATAAGGAATTAAAGGATGTTTTAATGCATTTAATGCTCACCAACCTGGTTCCATGGGAAATAGCTCTTGTCAAGCAAACCTGATTTCCTTCCCCCAGGAGGTTCAAATTCTGGTTGACAAAGGCCATGTATTTGGAAGGCACTTAAAATTTTGTATGGCACTTGACTCCGTACCAAACACCATTTGAATGTTAAAAACACACACACATTTAATGGATTAAAAGCTGTCTAGCAGACAGATCTTGAAAGCAGTGGTCAGTTGGGACCTGAATTGAATTGTAAGCTTCCAGAGACAAGGCTGCACCCCAGGAAGTGATGACCCTTGAGGAGCCCAGGCTTTAGAATGGACACACGTGCAGGCAGCTGTGAAACCCAGCACTAACAGCAGAGACACGTGGTGGTGAAGGTTCCTGCAGAACAGCTAGACAGAGAAACCCACAGATCTCCTCCTTTGCCTGGGTAGCACACTGGCTGGCTCTGCCACACTGGTTTGAACAGTTAGAAGAGCTTTAAAGAGGGGGAACATCTAAATTGGCACAGCAAGGATACTCTTCTCTGTCCTTTTCCCAGGATATGGATTCTCCTTGCACCCATCCATCACATGAGCTGTTATGTCACAGCAGAAGGTGCAGACCAGCCATGGACGACTGAGGGCACCTCTGCCCTTACCCACTGACCATGTGCAGGCACTTCATCCATCAGCCCACATGTGAGCTCGCTAGGGGGAATCAAAAAGGCAGAGACACCCAGCAGTATGAGGTTTCCTGGATCTGGTTCCTTCTGCCACCAGCAGCAGACACTCTGGGATTCCTGAGAGCTGGAAAAGCTGCCCTGCCTTCAGCTGACCTGTGCCCTGCTTAGTGACTGACCAACAGCCTGCCTTTTTTCTCAGCAGGTTACTCTAAATGCCACAAGTGCTGAGTCAGAGAAATTTAATGTCATCTCTACACCTCAACAACTAACAAAGCCACAAAAACATCCCTGTGCTCACCTGCCAGCAAGTCACTGGCTCTCTCATCTGCATGAAGAACTGTCTGGAGGGAAGACTGCTAGGGATGGAGTGTAAGGCAGGGGATCCCTGGGAGGAGATGAGAAGCAATGATGCTCTGAGGCAAGACATGCCAGGCCTGCTCAGGCCCCAACACCAGCCGAAAGAAAGCAAGGAAAGAAAGAAAGCGAGCAAGCAAGAAAGAAAGAGGAAGCCTCAAAGGTCCAAGGAAGGGGTTGTGTGGCCCTGAAGTGCCAACACTGAGACACGATCTCCCACCCACAGCACTGTTCAGAGTGCCAGACTGCTCAGAATCAAGCCTGCTTTAGCAATGTCTATGGCAGCTGATAACTCACTCTAAGGAATGGCTGTAAGGAACACACAGCTTTAACGCCATCCGACGGGGAGTGGGAGCTTGTCTTCCCATGTCTGGTGTGCTGCCTCTGCTCACAGCAGAGCCATCCCTTCTGTCCCCTCCTCACAGCAGAGCCATCCTTCCTGTGCCCCTCCTCACAGCAGAGCCATCCCTTCTGTCCCCTCCTCACAGCAGAGCCATCCCTTCTGTCCCCTCCTCACAGCAGAGCCATCCCTCCCATGTTCCTCCTCACAGCCAGGCTCATTATTAGCCGGGGAAGCAGAGGATGTCCGATGGCAAGGGGGGAATAAATCATTATTCCCAGCTAAATGGAGTAGTGCAGATCTGCTGGAAATACTGCCTTTACCAGCAGTGCAAATAATGGAGATTGCACGCGCCGGGGCCAAGGCAATGAGCCACCACACTATTGATGGGGCATTTGTACAACTGCAGGAGTTGTGTTTCACAGCCAGCTTTAACAAAGGCAGCGTTGCTGCTCAGAGCTGAGGATTAATTCTGCTCCTCACCATGCACAGGTTATCCCAGTCAGACCCCAGAGAAGCTGAAGGACAAGCTAGTGTCTCCCCCTCAGCCACTCCTGTGTTTGTAGGGTCCAACATCTGTGTGTGTGTGAGGGAGGATCATTAGAATGCATTGGTCAACAAATATTCACAGAAAAGCATTCTGTATTTAATCTGGGGGAATTATCCACTGGCAGACATGAAATAGAGCCATACTGGATCCATCTCAATTCCTGTTCCTGACAGCCACCAACACAAGATGCACTGGAGGAAGGTGAAAGGCTTTTGCACAAGACATAGGAACTCCTGAAGGCA
The DNA here is from genome assembly GCF_052056855.1 of Sturnus vulgaris. Classification (NCBI taxonomy): domain Eukaryota; kingdom Metazoa; phylum Chordata; class Aves; order Passeriformes; family Sturnidae; genus Sturnus; species Sturnus vulgaris. The sequence continues at coordinate 4,000,683 of NC_142267.1, read as the reverse complement.
TTATCCAAAATCCTAAACAACCTTCCACGCTGTAGCTATTCCACTGGCAGAGAACGAGATCTATGAGAAACGTGATTTATCTACACAATTATAATTTACATTTTAATGAATGATGCTGCAACAAACATGCCAAAGTATCTCATTGCTAGCATCTAATTCTGTTGATGCCAGTCAACATGTTCTATTGTTCACCATTTTTACTTGAAACTCCTGGCACCACAGGCTGTGTAACCTCTTTATTCCACTCCCCAGGTATCTGCCATCTGCATCTTTGCCCAAATTAAAAAAGGAAAGCACCCAAGTGGTTGACAGCCACTTCCCAGTGGGAACCACATGGGGGCAGTGACTGGAGAATTCCCTGAAAGCCATTCTGGTAGAATTCCCAAAAAAGCCATGCATTCAGTAACAGGACAGAAGACCTGAATGAACCCAGGGAAAGACTTATGGGCTTCATTCTCTGCAGTAGTTTGCAGAAAGTGCATAACAACATATTATTAGTGTATAAAGATGAAAGGCCTATAAATCTGTACAAGAAAGCCCAGAATCTCTACAAAAGAAATACAATGAAAAACAAAATTACAGATGAAAAGTAGGCATCAGCTGTGATAGTGCTTGCTCGAGTCAGAAACAACAACCAGGATGTCAAACTGGTGCAATAACTCACTCTTTGGGTTTACTTTTTTAACCAAAGAACTGCAGCTTCTCATTGATTTTTTCAGCATATTTAAAAATAGATTAGTACATTACTGCAATTATTGCAGGGTTTTTTAAGCAGATGAAGCATAATACATTACAGATACTCCAAGCCTTCGAAATTTTTTAAAATGCCACTTGTTAGGTAGTGGTAAGCATTAGTAGGTAATTTTCTACAAAACAGAAAAGTCAAAGGGGCTTTTCCATTAAAAGCATTTCTGCCTTGATCCCACCTGCTCTGCACTGGAATCTTTTATTCCACTCTGTGTATGTGTGTGCCTTTACAGAGATCCTGGAACCCTTGGGTTCAACTGAGCCTTATTACATTTTAAAGCCTTTGGATGGCAGCAGCAAAGTGTTCTGCACTATAAACCAGAACACAGCTGAGCTTTGATGGGTATGCTGCTTCTTTCTACCCCACAAAACACTTTCTAAATGCTATTAAAATTTAGCATACGCCATAATAACCAGGCTGCATTTTTTTCTACATTTAAGTCAATTGACTTTCAAGTTTTATCCTTACACATATTTTGAATCAAATAAAGTTGTTTCTGCAGCTCAGGAGGAGGATGTGGCTCATCTTGACGAGCAGCAGTTCCATGAGAAAAATTCTGGATAGTCAAATAAACCTGCCAGTGGCCAGTAGAGACAAAGTAGGAAAGTTCTAAATTTCCTGTCTTTTCCAGCTATTACATTACTCCAGAGTGACAGGGAATACAGAAAGGTCCTGTCAGGGTATTCTCAAGGGAGGGAGACTGCACAGGGAGGACAGGAGCAGGAGGATGCAGGCAAAGGTCACTTTTCACATAAACTGGAGGGGTACTGATGTGAGGCTGGGACCAAAAATAACTCCTAGAAATACAAACCCTGGTGCTGTAAGGGAAGGGAACGAGACAGTGGGGTCAGGGACCCCTGTCTCACCTGGGGGGACCCCATGCTCCCACTTCATCAAGGGAGCTGAGCACAGCCCTGGTTTCAAACTGCCTGGTTTCATACACTTTTATATTTAATCACACTGTGTTGCCCAAAAGGCAAATAATTCTGAAGGAATGTCACTCAGGGAAGACTCTTCAACTGGAGCTATTGGACTCTGTCTCTAACATTACAAATATAATTACAACCATCAGCCTGTGCTAACGAGTGGGAAGGGGAATGATTTGCATCCAAACTGCAGTCACGTCAAAGCAGAAGATGCTTCTGAAATAGGACCCAGCAAGGCACTGAGCTAGTAAATCCTTCCATTTAAAGTTTCAGATGATATGTAGGGAGTCATGCTAGAAACTCCTCTCCAGCTGAGTCAGGATGCAGAGGCTAAAATGAGCCAAATCTGAGTTATCTTCAAAATAAAAAACCAACACGGAGGATGAAAAAAAAAACAACAAACCACCACCCACCCCACCAGAGCTGGGCACTGTCCCACTACCTGTGTGGGTGGAAGGAGGATGTGGATGGAAAGCTGCAGAGAAGAAACCATCAGATAGTGGGACTAGGACTTATGTAGACTGCAGGAAATTTACAGTAGGAAGAAAAAAGAAAACTCTTCCTCAGCTGAGGCAGAACATCACAGAAGCCTCAGTGGCAGGATGATTTATCATGTGTCACACTCACCTCCTGGCCCAGTGATGGAAGTTTCATCATTTGGAACATTGGAGGTTCTGCACAACGTCAGGGAACACACCCCAGGGCACAATCCACCTTTGGCTCCAGTAACAGAAGGAATAACCTGATAGATTTTCCCTGCATCTGGTTTCTATGATTCAAGGCTTTGGAATTACAAAAAAGTGAGGAAGGAAATGTTGCACAGATCACATTTGATTATCATTTCCTTCAGCTGATGGCACTGGTGCCATAGAGGGGGGTGGAAGCAAACTGGAAGGCCATTGTCCAGCGGGCCACTCACGCCCTAGCCTGTGTGCTTTTCACAGGCACTTATTTATGAACAGCCTGAAAACCTGGGACATTTATCTTCAGTAATTTCCTCCCAAAGCAGGTGACCAGACAGACACAATGCTTACCCCACAGTGACCAGAGCATGTGCTTGCTGTGACTTATTTGCTCACCTGCAGGCAGCCTCCTGCTGTGTGCTGGATTGGCTTCTATAGAGCACACAAGCAAGCCCTTGCTTAGAATAGTCAGGAAACTCTTTCCCTGGATTTTGCCCCCTTTCTTAACCTCCCCATTTCCAGACAATATAGAAAGTGGGAAACACAGCACCTATAAATCCCAGCTATGATCCAGCATCTCAGGGATGCTCTAAGACACTCTTCCACCTCATAGGATCTGGGGATGTTTCCAAGCACACACAAGCACTGTGTTTCCTTAGCCATACACAGTTGGCTTGAGGAGGGTTGTTTATAGTCACTGGCGCTTCCACAAACACCAATGATTTAGTTCCCCAAATATTTGTCTCCCATGAAAGTCGGGAACCTCTCAATTTTACAAGAGTTGTTACAAGTCAGACAAAAGCTATTAATAAAGTGTGAAACCTACAATATCCCCCAAGGGGGATGGAAAAAGAAATCAGCGCTGGAAAGAAAGATCAAGTGCTGCTCCAGTGACAGATGGTGCTCCACAAAAGGTCAACCCTTGGCTCATTCTGCTGCTCATTATTTATTAACAATCTTTCTGACATTGGCATTACTGCAAGAGTCCAGCGTTATGCAGATAATAAAATGCTATTTTATAGTCCAAGGTCTCCTGCAGGTACAGCAAAAAGTTTGCAAAGTGATTTCAGTGTTGCAGGGCACTTTTGAGGATGCCTGTGCCAGGAGAGCACAGCCAGCCTGCAAAGTGAAGATGAAGTGGAAAAGTTTCATGGCTCACCTGCCTGGCCTCTCGCTTACCCAGACTTTTCATCACTGTTTCCCACATCTCACCCAGAACAAGACAGCCAAGGTCGCATATGTCACAGTCCTCACCAGCTCTAACAGCTCTGGGTTACATCTGCCAGAATCTGACAGGAATCCTTCCCTATCCGGCTTCCTGAGGACATTACCAGGGACTGCCCTGCTCGTTCCACAGCAGCCACGATGGCAGCAGGGACAGGGAGTCAGAACCTCCTCCCACTGCATCCCTGGGAACAGTCCTTGTCACCTGATGGATGCACCAGGAGAGTTCTGTGCTCCCCTCTTTACTGGAGCAAAGAACATGCAATTGGGTTTTTTTTCCAGCTTCAGGTGTGAGCACTCAGGAAAATGAGCTCAAACAACAGCCAGGACACTGCTACAAACTGCCCAGCCCAAGAGAAGCCAGAAAGATCCCTCTGGCAAAATAAGAAACACTTCCTTTGGAGTGAGCCCACTAGTGCCAAGGAATGATCAGCATAAGTATGATTATATCAATAAAAAATAAAAACACCATAAAAAGTAGTCGGGCAGAGATAAGTTTATTACTAATTATGAACAGTATGTCATGCCCTGACTCCTTGTAAAATGAAATATAGTCTATTTTTATTATCTGCTGCCATGACTTACAGATAACAGACATGTTTATTTCCAAGGTTGTACCTTGTTTAACACAGTTTCAACCCCATGCAGAGAAACCAACAAAGGCTCCTGCATCCCACAGAACTCACAGGAGCATGACTGTGTTTGATCCTCCTTAATGTGGCTTATCAGTAAATATCAACTGAAATTCATTGTAGAGACAAGTTAAGTTCTACATATACATCTATAGGATTTAAGAAATCCTAAATATTTAGGATATTTAGGTTTTTTGTCCAAGAACAACAGGAGCAGGCATCAGCAAAAAATAAATGCAAATCAGGTACTGATGTTGGCAGCAGTTTGGGAATCAGAGCTACAAGCAGGGTGGGAATTCACATCAGTGACTCAAGTACCCAACCACTTTACTTTGACAAATTCAAAACAGTGATTTAACATTTGCACTATAGAAGCAGACAAAAACCTGCAGAATTCTCCCACCAAAATCTAGAGGGAGCTGCTGGCATTGCCTCTGTGGTTTGATACATCCAATGTGATTTGACTCTGGAACAATGACATGGTGCTGGCAGCCAACACACGTTTTCTGAACCCAGTGCCCTCCTAACAGAAGCCCTGCTTTGACCATCCAAATTGTTTTACTAAAACAAAGTCAGATCACTTGATCAGGAATGGAAAAACCTTTCATATTAGCCCCATGCTAAACTCCAGCAATTTTCAGCACTTTGAATTTACGTCTGAAAAAAGTTTAATGAACTCTCGAAGGATTCCAGGGAAGGAGGGAGTAATGGCAGGCATTATCTTTGGGAACTGGTCCTGCTGTAGCACAAGGGTGAACCAAGATATAAAAAGAAACAGAGGGTGCCTTGGACAACTCAGGAAATGGCCCAAGGTGTAACGAGATGAATGACAATCCTTGCAGCCTCCTAACTGAGTGACAGCCATGGGACATTCCTCTTACTGTGAGCGTTTTGGAGCCTGGGTTCTGCTGACTGTGAACACAAATGTGTATAAATAAACAAAGAGCACACTGGCAATGATGTTAAATGATGCTTCGTATAATTATCATTATTCTGTGGTACCATTAACAGGCAAAAGCACAGAATTTTAATGACCAGGTTTGCATGGCAGCCTGGGTTTGTTGTCTGACATCACGTGGACATAAAACCTCCCCATGAAAGCAGCTGCTGATTGCACAAGACCCACAAGGCAGACAGCAAGAGTCTGCTTTAGCAACAGACAACCCATTTTGTGCATGAAACCAGCAGAGTCTTACTGCTGGAACCTGAAGTGAGGCTTTCTCCATTTACCCAACAACCTGACAAGACCTAGGCTCTGGTCCAGCAGCTCTGTATTCCCTGCCCTGTGCAGGAATTCCCACCCAGTGCAGACCAGGATGCTCATGGACCAAGATGTTTGTGGTCAGGGCCTGCAGGATCAAGCTGGGTCCTGCTGACCAAGGGCTCTCCAGTGCCTCTGCCCTTACTTCAACTCTAAGAACAAATCCAGGTATTTCAGAGTTCTTGAGATTCATGTGAACGACTTGAAAGCTTCTCCACCGAGGCCAAGAGCTTCAGGCCAAATGTTTGAAGGTTTTTGTGGGCAGACTGCACACCACTTCTTGTTACAAGAGAAGCAGCAGCAGGACTGGACTAAGTCAGTGCTGAAGCACTTTCCTTACAACAGAGGACACTCTTTACATCATGTAACTCTTAATGAAACTGAGCCACAACCACAACACAAACCCTACCCAGCTCCAAGGCACAAAGCCTTGGTATTTTATTTCTCAGCTGTGTACCTACCACTTAACTCTGAAAAATATTACTTATAAAAGATGATTCCTAAAAGCAAAGTTTGGAATTTTATTATGCCTCTGGGCTAGATTGGCTGATCTTTGAAGAAATAGGGTTGTACCCTTTTCATCTGGTATCCACAGGACAATATTTTAGCAGTGAGAGAGATCAAAAGAAACAGATCCACAGGGCTCTTGGCACGTGATGCACGTTTAGCCAGCAAGGCCAGCATTGCCAGGCTCAAAGGGCACCACACAGCCTTAATAAAACTACACTCTGGAATTTGATGGATTATCCCTACCAAAGTGGGAAGATATCATCCAAAAGGCCATGAAGCAGATGGAGCATGTGAAAAATACTCAGAAATGCAGACAAAAAAAAGAGAATGTAGTGCAAGAAGGAATTCCTGTGACACTACAATCATTAGCAGTGACACAGAGACTTCTTAACCTCAATAATCAAACATCCCTTCCCATTTTACAGAGCACGCAGATTATAATAACCACTTCTGTTATCACTCCTGTGTTTTATCTTCACTTTGCTGTGTGAGAGACCACAGTTACCCTTTCAGAGCTTTATTTATTCCCTAGAGAAGGCGGGAGACCCAGGCAGAGAGCCATGATGGATCATGGTGTGGAGGAGCTGCTGGACACTCACCAAGCTGCCCCAGTGCTGGCAGGTAACACCTGTGGATCATGCTGGTGGGGAGACAAGGGCAGAAGGATCCCTCAGCTGCTCTGAGCCCATCCCAGTTGGCTGCTGCCAACTCCCCATCTTTAATGCTCTACAGCCTTGAAAACATCCCTGTGTCTTCAGGAAGGAAATGGCTTATTGAGAGGTCATTTAGCTGAGGTCAAAACAAACTACTGTTTTAAACCCCCATTCAGTTATACTTTTATTTCCCTACCATTCCCTAATTTCATGTTTTTCCAAGTCAAGGCCTCTGCAGCAGTAGGGTTCCAAGGACAGGTGGTGAGCCATCCACCCAAGGTGCTGAACTGCAGCAGGGACCAGCCAGGGACACCAAGGGAGGTGCATGTTTGGCTTCTTTCCCTTCCCTTTTCCCCTTGTCACAGCCAGCCATGGCTTCTGAGCTGCCTCCCTCCTCTGCCAGAGGACCTGGGGCCTTGTCTGCATTTGGAACAGGAGAAACATTCCCACAGGCGACAAAAGGGGAAAATCAACATGGGCAATTGAAACAGTTTGGAATTGCTATGTATTGAAAATTAACTTCTATTTTTACTACAAATTAATCCATGCTTTTCTTTGGTAAATGTGCCAATAGGTGTTTGCTGCTTGCAGATTGTCACGCTAAGCAAAACATTGAGTCAATTTGTTTTAAAATAAATTGATTTGAGAGCGTTAGATTCATCAGCATTCCCTTTTTCCAACTGAAAACAGGGCCTGAGTAATGACTCAATATTCTACCCCAAAACAAATCTTTAGTTTAACTTTTTTAAGTGGCCGAATAACTTTTTAAAGCACCTGATTAACTTTTTAAAGCAACCCATGGCCGATGGGACACTGCCCATCCATCACCAGCGCATTTCCCATCAAACCACTGCAGAAATGTTCCCAAGCAGGAGCTCTGCAGACAAAGCTGTTTGTCCTGAGCAGACCTGCATCAGCTCCAGTGAGCAGATCCATCAGCCCAAACTGCCTGCAGACTGCCAAAGCTGAGCTCCCTCCTAAATCCTGCCATGCCATGTCCTGGTTGGAGAGCCGGCTGTCACCAGCGCTCCAGATGCCAGGTGATGGGAAGTGCTGATGTGTCACTGCCTCCAGAGCCAATTGCTACAGCCTGCAGGGAAGGCAGCTCTGAAATTCAGCTGTGCCCCACCAGCACCAGGAGCTGCCTGTGGAGAGGGGGAGGTATGGACAGCATCCCTGCCCTCGGCCTGTGCCACTGCTCCCATCAGCAGTAGCTGCTTTTCAACAAACACCAGGCAAGTAATGTTTTTAAACTGCATCCAAGGTTCGAAGGAGCTGCCTCCTGGGAAGGTCAGGATAGGCTGGAGAGGCTTCCCTGGGGAATCTGGCTGTTCACTCTGTACCATGTGGCACGTGGCCATCGCCCTGTGCTGCACATCCTGTCCCAGGAACAGGACTGGCAGCCCCACTGCTCATTCCACGGCTGTAGGGGCACGGCACAGGAACTGCCCTCTGACTGCAAAACACCTCTTCAGCTGTGGGACCAGGCAGGTGCTCCCACCACAAGGCAGGAATCACACCAAAACTGCTTCACTGGGCAACACTGCCTCCCCTGCCAGACCCCCAGTACCAAACTGCCAGGAGGGCATCCATGGAGGTGAACCAGCCTCTGAGAGTATTTGTCCAAATTGTAAATGTTTGGACAAATACTCCAAAGCTTACATACCTTTCTTAATTTTGGTTTTTAAAACAACAGTATTAAAGGTCTCCCTTTCGGCATGAAACAAAGAAATGTGACTTTTTACTTCCCACTCATTTTATTCCATGCTGACATTGCTGAAAATTCTATTTTTAAATAGAATTTCTTTCCGATGATGTATATTGGCAATCAAATGCAGGCACAGCATGGTTTTCTGACAAGTTAAAATTCTACGGTATTTTCTCCTAAATAGTCTTATGTACTGATTACTTAGAAGAGTGAATTCCCTGCAAAGCTGTACCCAGGCACTCAGTTTTTGCTCCAGCTGATAAATGTAAGCAATAAAAATATGTTCCATTCTACAGCAGTGCCTATTAAAATGTAAACACCACTGGAAGATTTTGAGCAGGCTACAGAAATGCTTTATTCAAAAGCAAAAAGCTGTCTGAGGCTGCCAAAACCTGGCGTGGTGTGTCCATTTGTCAAACAGCACCTTCCACCAGTCAGTGGGACAGTGCCACAGGGGTCAGACTGGGAGCACTGGGGCTGGGACTTTCCCTACTCAGCCTACAGAAATCAGGAGTTGCCATGGGAGCAAGACATGAGTTTGATGGGGCACAGCACCCTGTGTTCTGCTGGGCTGATGGGAGAACAATGGCACCAGGAACTTCCCCTTGGCCATGCTCAGAAGAAGCCCCTGCCAGAGCTGTGGGGAAGCAAATGTGTCCCATGTTGGGACAAACTTTCCTACCTCTGAGGTCAGAGGTGCATCTACAGCCTGCATGAAGCAAGATGCTGATGAATCAAAATTCAAAATGTCCCTCATGAATAATTCACTGAATCTGTGCGAGTAAGCTATAGCAGTGTAAATATATGTCTGGCTACAAACTGATATGTATATATGCAAATTGACAAAGGAATGGCTCAAGTTACCCACATGGAAAAATACCAGTGACCTGAGGATGTTTGCTTCATATGGCTCAGATACACCAAACTGTAACTAAAGAAACAGCCTGAAATTTATCAAACCATGGTGTGAAGCCATCCTCCTACCCGTTCACTCGAGACATTACAAATCCACTTCATTTATTTATATTTGATTTTTTCCTCAACTCAAGCTTTACTCTCCCAACCCATCATTTCTGCCATGCTGGCTGAAGTCCCCCACTTCCCCCACTGAAGTCACCATGAGCCATCAGCTCAGCACCACCTCGTCTGTACTTGGCAGTGAAATCACATGAATAACCATTACCATGGTAGGCCAGCAAGTGCATTAAAACCCTGGAATTCATATAAACAACAGAAGAACATAAATGACAAACATAGGTGCAGGGTCCATCGATCATTCCCTTCTCCCTCACAGCAAGAAATGTGGGATCACATTAAAAATAGAACAGACACCTGCAACTAGACGGGTATTTATATGGAATATTGTGACAACTGTCATTTCACATTAGTCAGCAAGATCCCACAGGACTTGGAGAAATATTAACTGTGCTGCATTTTTTTTTACTGGCAAAATATAATAAAATCCACTTTCTTGATGGCTTCCTGGTGGGGATTGCTCCTCTCCCTGAAGTCATTCATGAAATAAGGATGCTCCTCTAAGAGCCTGGATAGAAAACACTTTACCTAGGCACCGGAGTATGGAGAGAGGGGGAGTTTTGTGATTCTTCACTTGGGACTCATCCATGCTTTTCAAGATGTTTGATGATACCAAACTCAAAAAATGACCATAAATGACCCAAGGTCAAGGCAGACCCAATGTGTAATGGTAATCTGATTAATAATTTAAATTACGACACCCCCCCCCCCCGCCCCAAACTGTGAATATCAGAGAAGGACTATGCACTCCTAAGAGCCCATTTCTTAACAAGGTCCTAAAAGATCTGGAGTAGGAAAATTCCACATTCCAGAGTCAGAGGTACAGAGGACCTTCTGTTTATTTACAATAACAAAAATGCTTTGCCATACAGATGAAGCATTTCAAGGTCTTGCTTGTTACCCTGAGCCTCATGCAATAAAAATAGGACTTTTGCGAAGGTCCTAGACACTCCTTTTATTTGGTGAAAGACATTTACATCACTGGAAGCAAAATGTATCCTCAACAGCAATGTAGTTCCTGTTAAAAAACACACTGTGCCCTACATTTTACCATCATCACAGTTAATCATTTATACCCTGTGCAGAGGCACGTGGTACTCACTGAGAAACACCACAGCCCACTGTGTGTCCCAATGAACATGCAGCAAGTACAGGCAAGATGAAAAAGGACAGAGGAAGAAATACCTTGGATACAACTTCTGATGGACAGGGCTGGAGAGACAAGAGATGATGGACAAGGAGACAGAATTGGAAGGGGTTAAGGCAGAGAAACAAGGGCGAAATCAGGACAAGAACATGTCAACAATGCAAAACTCAAAAAACTTAATGGTGAAGAAGAGGGTCTTGAAATAGATGCAGAAAGGGTCAAGATGCCACCAACTGGTTCCAAAGAATTGGGATGGCAGACAAGGAGAGTGGTGAGTGCAACAGTGGTTCAAGGCGAGCCACTGGAAGGAGAAGGGAGTTATCAGAGCATAGGAAGGCTTTCAGCAGCAGTGGCTGTAGGAAAGGGGCAAACATTAGTAGTCTTCTGGAAAGATCCACAAAAATGTTGTTTTAAAACAACTCACACAGGAGAAGAGGCAGAACTACCCTGATCAGAAATACAAGGTAAAATGTAATGTGGCACAGTGGAAAGTGGAGGAGCTGATCTGCCTGTCATTTGATGCCACCAGAAGCATTTTGTAAACACACATTAAAATTCAGGTTCTGTTTCTGAGTGCCTCTCGCTGAGGGAACTGGAGAGGGCATGGCCTTGACTCATGTCCTGGCTGGCACTGAAGTCCCCAGCTGTGCCCACTCAGACCTGTGCTCCTGACAAAGGCCATCTGGCAGTGGCCTCTGACACCCCAGTTCTCCCCTGCCTTGTCCCCATGTCCAGGGCATCTGGGCTTGTTTGTACCAACCACGCTCATGTCGAAGCACAGCCTGTCACACAACTCCTGGTCATCTGGGCTGGGAATTGGCTCAGTGATTCAGCCTTGCTTCCCTCCCATCCCATCAGTGGTTGGTCCAACCCCAGTTGTCTCCTGCTCAGCAGAGAGGGACAGACCACCTGTCCTAGACTCTGCAGGGCTTGGAGGAACCTGTCTGGCACTCTCAGCCAGGTGGAAGACATCCAGCTGTGGGCTCCTAAAATAAAGAGGATAAAACTGGCATGACCATACACAAAATGTTTGACCAATACAAGTGATCAGCCCTTGGAGCATCATTCCCAAGCCTGCAGCAAGCTCTCCACCTTTGCCTATCTTTACATCATGACCAACATCTTTTTGGAAGATAAAGGCACAACAACTGAATTCAGACATCAGTATGTGGGATTTTCCAATGTGTGCCATGCAGGCCAGGCAATCCTGATGCCTTAAGTTTCAGCTTTCATATTATCCAGATTCTGTGCTGCATTAGTGTGTAACTCTGAACTTCATATAAAGTGTTAGCAAGTTCTCCTCACAGTTCAGTCACACAAAACAATCCTTTTGCAGCCCCAGAACCAAGGACACCATTGCAGCTTCAGGCCCAAAAAGTGCAAACAACAGCAAATTGAGGAGAAGATCTGGGAAGATGGGACTTCATAACCTGGAACTATAATCAGACAATTAACCCCAATATGGAAATGGACCACATCTTATAAAAGTGTGAAAACTCATGACCCATCATCCATTTTGGGTGTAGCCATGGCCAGGCTCTTGTACTGCCCAAGGTGAATCCTTGGAAGGCATTTTAATAAATCCCTACTTTATTCCTTTAACACTGTCTAGCCTCTGTCCTAGGTAGCCTCTCAAGGCATCAATCCCAGCTGTTCCTCTTGACCTTGCAATCTGTATATTAATATGTACTCCTGATTACAGAATATCAAGGATATCAAGGAACATTACAGATAACAATCTTGTGCTGGGGGGTTTTCCTCCCACCATGGACTTTCAACAACTGTTACACATTTTTCTTTGACTTTGATAATCTAATGTTAAAATCACGACCTATCCCAAATCCACTTCAGATTTTGTTCATTTAATCAAGAGTTGAGCAATTTCAATGATGTTTTTACAATTCAAATACTGGGTGGTTGCACGCTGAGCCAATCCTTTGATATCTGAAAAGTTCTCCAATGCCAACCTCGTGTTTTTAATCTTCCTAGTATTGCAGGCAATCTAGTTGATCTTACAGATGATTCTGATTAAATGAGCTTTTTGCTCTCTCCAATTCTCACAAAAATATATAAAATGTTTACAAATGTGATACAATGAACTCTATGTTCTGCTTAGAGCAACACTTGGTGCACAGGTGCTCACATTTCTCAGTGATTAAAGAAACTAAACCTAAAATTCTTTAATTCAATACTCTATTGGGGTTTTCCTCTAATAGCGGTCAGTGCACAGCTCTCATAGGTTATATATGTAAGAAGAGTTATTTTTGTGGATAAAAGACAACAAGAAGTCAATAATCTTTGGCAGACAGCCTTCACAGTTCTGCTAGCACAAGCGCATCCAACTGCTGATGAGCCTTAATGTTTCCCTGATATTGTTTTCTGCTATAAAATGGAAGATCTAATCTATGCTGAAGGTCAGTCCCCACCAAAGACTGCAATCAGCAATAGCCTTCATAAACTCACTAAAATTTGTACTATTGTGCAACATTCTCTGTCCTGTCACAGCAGTGGCTCCTTCGCTGTGTCCTCTGCCCAGGATGCTGCAGAGCTGGAAGTGCCCCCACTTCTGCACAGTTCCTTGTGCATGAGGAAAAGCTGATCCATAGATCAAACGAGAGCATGCTGAAGCTGCTGGCACAGGCAGTATAACCCCATGCACACTTCATGAAGAAGGATAAAGCCTTGCCCACATTCCCCAGTGGCCTCCACCTCTGCTAGGGATATGCACTTAGGGCAACAGCAGGAGTAAATCCATACTTTCAGTGATCAACTCCAAATGCACAACATCTTTTAGAAAAAACCACAACTAAAATCTAGACTTTACACCATACTTTGGAGTCAGGCAATTATCAGGGATTTTTAATGAGTAATTCAGGTAATTAAAAAGTAAAAAGAAGCAGCATCAGTGTGTCACTGCTCCATGGCACAGAGCTCCTGATCCTGGCCAGTGCTCATGATGGCACCAGTGCCATCACCTGCCAACACATCATTGTGGCTCTGTGATGGCTGCAAAGGGTTTTCCATACAAGCCTGAGCTTGGCTCATGTTGGAGCATGTTTGACACCAACATGTATAAAGTATGTTGGGTAATTGCTGCTAGAATTCAACATATGCTGTATCTCATCTAGGAGGTGCAATTTGCTGGCTATATTCCAGTAAAATAACTTTATGGCTTTCTGTCATGATAAATAACTGTTAATAGCATAATGGAATTAATATTTACTTTGAAGCTATGCTGTCTATTCAAATAAAGTTGCTATATATAGAATCATCCCCATGCTGCTGGGCTTCTAAATGCTGAGAATTGACAAGACAACAGGCAAATATTAAATTCCAGTTCCCTCCAGCCATTAATAAACCTTTAGATTTTGCATTTGTGATTGAAACCCTTCTGTGTATCTTATACAGCTATGATAGTTCAAGAAGTGTTAATTCAAATATGGGACAGACAAGGCAAGAAGGGTTTTTGGGGTCGGGGAGCTCCCTCTGCCTGCCCTAAGAATGGAGACAGTGTAGGATGGTGGGTCTGGACCAGCAGGCTTGGAGCTAGTGGCAGAAGCCTCAGCAAGTGCTCACAGAAAGTTCATGACTTAACATACAGAAATTGATCATGTTTTTGTCATTATAAACGTACTTTTTATAATTCCAACAAGAAGTGATTAAAGAGACACTGAAGTCTAACCATGTCTCTTCTTCAAAGACATGAAGGGAAGTACACAGAAGGCAGGAAAGGAGATGGCATTTCACCTTTTTAAGTTCAAAAACATGCTTCCTTTTAGTAGGAAAATGCCAAAATAAATTGTCCCGGCTATGGGAGGTCATTACACACACAATGGAAACCTGCCTGCAAGGACAACAGTGAGCCTGACCAACAGAAGGAAAGGAAGGGCCACGCCATTGCTCCCATCATGCATGCTCAGAGGGAAGCGCAGCAGGAGGATTAGGCAGTGCAGCAGAGTCTCAGGTGTTGCAAATCCTCCTCACAGTGCTCCAGCATGCTGGTGTCACCTCATCCTGCTTTTATTCAAAATTTCTTCATGGCAACAAGCACACAAAAACTGCAGGCAAAGTGTAACCATCAACAGAAACGCCCACGCAGCATCAGAGAGTGTCTGGGGTCAGAAGAAGGCAGAATCTCCACAAATATATTTATAGTGCTCTAAGACGCTGCAGTCCTCTGGAGCACGGGGCTTTTTAATGGAAAAACACCACATATTTGTCGTGGCAAGTGACAAGGAGACACTCCAGCATGGTGCTGTCCAGCAGGGAATGCAGAGGGAATGTCGTGGTGGGGGCTGCAGTGGCCAGTGCTGGCTGGAGCAAAGAGCTGCTGGGACACCCAGCCCCTGGCACCACCTGCAGAGGCACCGAGACATGCCCCAAAACAGCCCTCAGGCTTTGCCCTGGGATAGCAGAATCCTTATTGATTGATTTGGATGCCTGAACTCTTCACCTGAGAAGAGTTCAGAGCTACCTTATTCTGAGAACTCAGCCGAACATTAAACCAAGTGCAGCTCTGCCAAGAGCTGCAGTGAGAGATGGACATGAGCCCTCCCTGGTGCATGGAGCTGTGTCCAGCTGTGTCCGTGGAGGACGGAGGGACTCCAGCTGCCGGAGGAGCATCACCACAACACTGAGCAGGGGGCCAGCAGAAGGGTTGGGGGTCCGGGCCGAGGGTTGTGCGGCCAGCAGGCCCCCGGGATGGCAACGGGGTCTGTCCTGAACGGAACACATTGCTGACCCCCGGGATGGCAGAGGGGTCTGTCCTGCTGCTGACCCCCGGGATGGCAGCGGGTCTGTCCTGTAAGAACAGCACTGCTGACCCCCGGGATGGCAGCGGGTCTGTCCTGCATGGAACACGCTGCTGATCCCCGGCACACCCTGGGATGGCAGCGGGTCTGTCCCGCACAGAGAACATTGCTGATCCCCGGGATGGCAGCGGGGTCTGTCCCGCACGGAGAGCGCTGCTGATCCCCGGCAGCCACGCGATGGCAGCAGAAATATGGGAACACCGGAGCGGACGAACGCATTATCCCACCGCTCCAAGGAAAAGGTATTCTGCAAAGCCGAGGCAACTGCTACGTATAAGCCAACGTCTGAGATGGTTTTAGGACAAGCAGAGGGTAGAAAAACAATTACTCTCCTCGAAATACAGTAACTGACACTTTCTGCATTCCTGATATTGCCAGCAGGGTCACTCGGGCTTCCCCGCTGTAGCGCTGACACAGTACAGCCTCCCCCGGCAACTTCAATCTGACCTACAGCAGACACAGCAAGATTCGGAGCACAGCTCCTGCTTCACACTGATTCCTGGGTCACATCTCGGCTGGGAACCAAGAAAACCCCTTGCTGCTGGCACTGCCAAGCCCGTCCCTGCTCCCCTTCATCATGTCTCCTTTTCACTTCATCCCAGGGTACTAGTGGGCAATTAATGTTTTCTATGTCCAAAAAGTGTCCAAACACCATATAATTAATCCTTATTCCTTGCCTAAATAACATCCTACATAGGGATGGCCATCCAAACAACCCAGATGTGTCCATACTCTAAATCCCCTCTTGCCAGGTTCTGTGTCTGTGTTGCTTGCCGGGGACAACACCAGATTGCGCTTAGGAAATCCAGCACCTTCAAACCTTCAAACAAGACTCTGTTCTTCCTGCTCCCCCTCCCCACGCACACCTTGGCAAGCAATATCCCACTTTCCAACAGGAACTCAGGAAATTAAAATGTTTAGTGCACCCCCGACGCACACAGAATTAGCAACAATACAGCAAATGAGGTTTGCCTGCCTGCCCAACACACAGTGAAATAAATAAATAAAGAGGCGCCCACTAAAAGCCAGGCAAGGAAGACAGAGCCACCGAGGCTCCTCACTTCCCACGGAAGCCCTTATCTCTGTCACAGCCCACAATGCAATTACAAGATTACAAGGCACATGCTGCTCCAGCATCTGGATCCTCCGTGCAGGCACAGGGATCCCTTCAGAACCAGGAAACCTCTTAATCTTGTGAGGAATGGCACGGATTCTCCTAGCAGCACTGCTCCCACTGACCCCTCTGCAGGCACCAGCTCCAGGCACAGACATCGTCTGGGGTTTGTATTTGTCCACACAGGCACAGAAAGAATCTGTGGTCAAAAAGATAAATGCTGACCACCAACTCTGGTCCAAAAAGAACTGATGTTTATTTTATTTTGCTGTAAACTGTGTCATCTACATTGTAAACCCAGGGACAGACCAGTACCCTTCCATTCCCATCCCAGTTCCCAGCACATTAAACCCAGACCACAGAGCCAGCAATCCAATCTCCATATATTTTATTCTCAATATATTTCATTTCTGGCCACCGATCTTTAGATCTCCTATTGGATTTTGTTTTCGTAAATGGATTTTTCCCACAGAGCTGGCAGAAAATAGATTTAATTTCAAATTTTTCTAAACTGAAATAGTCAATATAAATGTCAATGTATGTTTGTGCCATGCAGCCGGTGAGGCGACAGAAGCCTCACATTTCAGAGGGGTGTGGGGGCCTGCGAGCGTGTTTGTGTGTCTGTATACTTGTTCTAATGCTTTCTTTCATAAGGATGACTGAAAGTGTATATGTATTTATTAAAATTTTTGTTTCACTGTCTTGTTTTGGGGGTGCAAAAAGCAGTATGATGTCTAGTAATGCTTTGCAGGCAAGTCAAGAGGCAAGATTCCCTATCAACAGAGGATTCTGCAAACTGGCATCCCCATAGACCCATCACAGAATAGTCTGGATTGGAAGGGACCTCAAGGACACCCGGCCATAGGCAGGGACACTTCCACTACTGTAGGTCCCCAGTTCCCTCTCTCCTCTCAGCAAAGGGTGTAGTTGCAGCACGAATTACTCAACAATTCCAATCTAGCCTGATGTTAATGTCATTAGTCCGCAGAGATCCTTTTGGAATCATTTACATCGAAACTGTCTTTTTACATCCTAAATGAAAAATGCTCAGACTTCAGTGAATGGGATTTGAATTATAACCCAACCACATGTGGCTCAGCTTTATTCACGCTATTTATTAAACAGGGGAAAAAACGGTGATGCAGTCAATTACAGAGCAATTACCTGAGTACTGCTGCAAACCTGTTGCCACGCACTGCAGGGACGGTGGCTGCCCTTGACTTGGGCAGAACTTGTCTTTGGGGCACCTGCCAGGCAGAGCATCCCCCAAGGCCCTGATCTCAGCTGAACCTTCATTCTGAGACACTCAGATACTAGGAAAACTTTTACTGATGAAATTAAATAAGCCATGACAATTAAAGGATTAGGAATGTTATGGGTCTTGTAAAGAAAAAAATCTTCCGGACGCGTACAAGGCATTAGGAAAAGAAGCTAAAACTCAAGAGAATTTGCTGTGACTTTATGTTACTGCAGGAGAATACATCAGGACCCTGATATACGAAAGGATTATTGATATGTATGTTCCCTTCTGAAGAGACTCCCAGGAGATCCATTCCGGATTTAACAATAATCCATACTCCCCCTTCAGAAATGGCAAAGCAATGCTCCCATTTCCCAGGACTGCCTCCAACACAGGAATCGTTAAGATGCCATCACAACCCTGCATTCCAGGTGCTGTAAACACCAGCTGGAACAGGAATAAATCCCAACCACAGCTCATGAGCAGTCAACACCTCCACATTCCTGCACCAGCATCTGCATGTGGTGCACACTGCAAAGATGAGCGTGCCACAGCAAAAGTGGGGAGATGCTGTTGGACTCCATGGCCTCTAATGAGCTGCAGGGGGTTAACAGAGAGGCTGGTTATAAAGGGGACCAGTCAAATTTCAGGAGAGGTGTCAGGACAATGCTATTTGCAGCAATAATGCAGAACAGAAAAGTGCCCCTCCTAGTGAGCAGTCTCTCCCTTGTCAGGGCCGCTTGTTTGTGTTAATGTCTGCCCACCTGTGTGTGTTGTGTGTGTCGTGTTTCCAGAAAGCCTCTCACATTAAACTCTTCTTTTTCCTCCAAAGCCATTCCACAGTGTTTCTCAGAAATGCATTAAGCAGACTGACTGAACAATGTGATCCTAATTAGTTTGCCAACTACACAGCTCACCTCTGAGGGCGAGCAAAGCCCATGTAAATTAAAGTGAATTGGAGCGAATTGGCTCAGGCTGCCCAAGGAATCACTCTCCAGATTAGGGCTGCTCCAACGTGCCACCTCCAAGGCTGCTCTCACCCTCCCGTGACAACCGAGTAGATTTCACCCATGATAAGAGGATAGAGAGACGTAAAACTACTCTGCAGTTCAATATTCTGTGGTGGACTATTTGGCACAATGCAGAGGAGCCCATTTGGTCATTTACCAAAAGCAAAAAGTCTGGTCCTGTGCAGGTGCCCCCAGCTCCAGGCTGCAGAGGCCACTGATGCCATCTCCACTCTGGTGACCCAGCGTGGGCACAGGGATGCTGCCAAAACCCAAATGCTACGGAAACCTGTGCAAAGTTTTGATGGTGATGTCCCAGGGTTTATGCAGTAATTGAATAATCTGAAATTTTCATTCCTGTCCTCGTGGACTAATCTGCAATAGTGTTAAGGGACTGTTATGATATTAATTAAATACAAGTCCTGCATACAAAATTGATACTTCGCATCTCCATCTCCACAAGGGGGTTTCTCTCTTAATAAGACTCAAAGCAAGTTTTACTTTTTTGTTGGTTTTTTTTTTAAGGAATTCATAAAGATTATCATATTGTACCAAGGTAACAAACATCCAATCTTCAAGAGACCAAGGTATTTCAAATACAGAAGCTCTGGTGCTTGGGGTGGGATTAAGGGCACAGCTCTGCCCCAGCCTTGGGACAGCCTTTCTCCATAACCACTTCTCAGGCACTGGGGTTTGGAGAGACTAAAATATCCTCAATGCAGGATAAAGAGCAGCAGGATCAGTGTCAACCTTCCAAAACACAGATGACAAGAGGGAAATTCACTATAAAAACATGACCTCGTTTTAATTTTAGCAGCAGTTTACTACAAATTCACGTGAAGGCGCAGTTACACTCTCCTGGAAAAGTTCACACACAAGAAAAGGCAGAAATGCATCCACTGAACCAGGCTCTTGCAAGGTGGAGCAGCACCATCCAGAATCATGGCAAAGCTATTCCAACACTCCTCTTACTATTATTTATTAGTTAAAATTTTTAATTATGTGAATTGATTAGGAACACATCACCAGGGATCCTAATTAATTAGAATTTTAAAAAGGATCACAGACGGGAGATTCCACAAAGAATTGCACAAAGAGGTGTATTAAGGGAAAGGCCAAATTAACTTCTCCTTTCTGGTTTATCCAGCCTTTTCTAACGGGACTGTGATCAGATTAACCAAGTAATACCCAAACCCCTCCTGCACAGCAATGCTAACCAAGGCAACAGCTTGAGGATTTCAGGACATCTTCATTTAACATCCGCTTGGTTAAGTAGTTCATTCCTCCTAATCCATATTTATTTAAATTAGTGTATTCCTAGTCAAATTAGTTGATTCCTTATTTATGTCCTAAATTTGCTTTAGCTGCCTCATCCATGCTCACCAAATTCTTCTGTATGGTTCTGATAGACATCGACATCCCTCAGGATCTGATAGAGACTTTTTGTTTCAAAATGTATTTTTCTATTTACCCAAAACTTGGACAAGGGAGCATTGACAACACTCGGGAAGGAATTAATTATTAAATCTTCTAATGCAAATCCCTGTTCAGAACTGGCTGGTCAGTAGTTTCACAGGCCAGCATGTTCCTCCTCCCTGCCTCCGAGCTGCCATTTCCAGAGCAATGTTTGGATGCTATTGATGCTCTTGGCTGTCGGCTCTGCAAGTACTTTTCCATCAGTGCGACAACGATCCCTATTTATCTTCTGGCTGCAAGAGTCGCTGAGATGATCTGGCAGTGCCACAAGGCAGACAGTTATTTCATGCCCTGTTAAACCCTAATGCGGCTAACTACGGTATCACTCCAAATTTGAAAAAAGCCTTTTTCTGTTATTTTAAATCTGCTGCCTAGGTGTCCAAGTTGAGAACATTGTTTCCTTTTAGAATGGTATCAGAAACCTAAACTCAAAACACTGTCTGTGAAGTACCATGGTGTACTGATTGAATAATTAATTAACAAGGTTAAAACTACATCATTCTGCCCCAGAAACACCTGGAAGTCCAGAAAACAGACTTTTTCTGCATAGTTCAGAACAGAGACTGGCAGTGACCACCCAGATGCTGCCTGTGGATGAGAGGGTGCAAGTACCTTCTTGAAGATAGAAAATCAGGTACTAAAGGGCTCTCAAGCTGGAGAAGGATGTAGGAATGAATGGCTAAACCCTGGTACATCCAAATTGCAAAGCAAATAGTTTAACACTTGTTTTCCTGAGTGGTGAATGTGATCAGCCACAAGGAGAAACCCTGAAAGCTGTGCTTCCTCCAGCTCCCACGATGTGCCCATTTGTATTTGTTACTTTCCAGGAGCCACACTTCACTAAAACAGAAATTAATGGGTTCTTTGAGCTGAACACGATCACCACTACATCCATGCAGTCAAGCACTAAAGGGCTGGATAGCTCCAGCTTTGGAATAACCCCAAGAAAGTCCCATTTATTTTCTCATGTGCTCATGTGGCAGCCAAAGGTTATCAACAATCTCTTGCTACAGGTAAAGGGGCAGCACAGGGTCTGGTGTTCTGCATTGTGAAAGTTTACAGAAGTTAATTAAATCACGCTCTGCAAACCCAAAACAAAAACAAGGCACCATTTCTGTGATGATGACTTTTTTTTTTGTGCTTGTCATAATAAAACATTGTTATTGGATGTAAAAATTATGGAACAAAGTTATGCCTCTCTGGTGTAATATAATGCAATCCATTTAATACTATTTTAAACCCCAAAACCTCATTAGAGCAGACAGAATGTAAGAATGACAAATGGGCTCGGAGGAAGCTGGAGCAAGAGATGAATTCTGGGCACTCCTCCCCTTCCCATTGCTGGTGCTGACTTTGGGGATGCCAGAGGAGTGTCAACCACCAGCAGCACGTGGGGAGCACAGGGTGCCCATCACCCCAACAGGAGGGAGGTTCATGCCTTGCAAAATATCTGCCAAGGGACGCCTGGATGTGAAGCTGGAAAGCTCAGCTTAGCCCAAAGTCCAGCCTGGGCTGCCAGACAGGCCTGGAGAAAAGGTGAAGCTCTGCCTGTCATAGACACCCCAATTACCTCGACCCTGGCCAGGCTCACAGGCTGTCAGCTGTAAAATCAACCCAGCCTACACAAACACACACCCGGCAGCCTCATGCTCCTTGGCCAAAATAACACAGCTGAACACTGCAATTAAACATTTCAACAGCCTTGGACCACTCTGGCCCCGAGTTAGGTTGGAAATACAGCCCTGCTGCCTTAGCAATGAGCTGGGCACAGCTCTGTGGGTGGGCTTCTGCTACCAGAACAAGTAATTGCCATTTAATAAATATAAAACTTGGATAAATGCACTTGTTATCCACACCTGTGCAAACCTTTAGCATCAGAAGTGATCAGAGTGATCAAAACAGCTCTCTCCTTATGCAGATGGAGGTTAAGAAAGAAAAGTGGTGTCAAACAATGACATATTTTAAACGAATGGGCTTATTCCAGAAACAATGCCTCAGGTGATATCACTTGCATGAATGTGTCTGAGTGGCTGAAAACCATCAGCAGAGCAAAGGTTCTCTCAAAACACACCTGGATTCTGGGCCAAATTCGACAGAAATTCTACCCCTGCATACTGCAAGACCAACACTCCATCAGCACACAGAAATTACAGCAATTGTTACTAAAAACCTAGCCGAGATTTGTGAGAATCAAATTGAACCCATTCTAGCTACCATGGTTACAGAGCGCTGTGCAGCCCACCCTGAGGTGTCAGGTTGCTCTTGGGCAGTGCTGTTAAAAAAACCACGTTGTCTGCCAGAAGCTGCTCAGTGTGGAGACACTCCACAGTCACACAGCCCAGCCAGCCCACACAGGGGGATGGTGAAGCTGTACTCACAGCTTGCTCAAAGGAGTGATAAAGAATAAGTGTATTTGCTGGGGGCAGGGCGAGTTATGGTTTAACCCCAGCCAGCAACTAAGACCCAGGCCAGGGGGAGCAGATGGAATTCAGCAAATTGGAGTATTTTTCAGAAGGT
The DNA here is from genome assembly GCF_052056855.1 of Sturnus vulgaris. Classification (NCBI taxonomy): domain Eukaryota; kingdom Metazoa; phylum Chordata; class Aves; order Passeriformes; family Sturnidae; genus Sturnus; species Sturnus vulgaris. The sequence continues at coordinate 3,977,991 of NC_142267.1, read as the reverse complement.
GTGGACAGATTTTGTTGGGTTGAGGTGTCTTGGGGAGCTGTCACCTCCCAGTCCAGAACAGCCCACAGCCACCCCCACCATGCTCCTACCTCCACTCCTTGCACCTTCAGTTTCATGTGATCCTCTCTGGTGGTCTTCCCATCTTTCCTTTTTTTCCAGCAATATCCATCTTTCCTGTATTTCACTTTCTTTCTGTTGTACAGGATCATAGAACCATTCTGTGGTCTAAAAGCAAGAAACAGGTTTGGGTTACATAAAGCAACAAAACAAGACTGAAAGCATCTGTGGAACAATGTCCCACAGACCAGCAAAAGGCTCCACAGAACAGCAACAGTCAGCATTTGGTGTCAAATAAACGCTCCCCTTTTGCTGCTGTAACCTGGCCGAAGTGATGTCTGTGATCTGCAAATTCTTCCATGAGGATCTTGTACCTAATGCAGGAAGTGCCAGTGATAGGTTAAAGGGAAAAAAAAAAAAGGGAAGTCTGATAAATAGCCAACATATTCACTGGATGTATTTTGACTGCTACATGCTGAAAATTAGAAGGAAAGAACATTTAGGGGGAAAAAGGATTGTTGTTATTTAATTACAATTTCTCTGTCTTGCTAACACATCAGCAGAATGAGATTCCAACCACCTTTTAGGCTGCACCAGGACACGGATATTGGCTTAAAGTGACAACAAACAAGAAAAAAAAAAGGGAAGGATAAAAGCACAAGCTTACACATTGGTTTCACTGTTCTGCTTAGATCAGTGCTAGACAGGGAGTAACCCGCTCTCTTCTGAGCATCTTCTCAACTTCAAAGACACAGGAAAAGTTTTTCCACTTAAAAACTCCAATGGCAATTTGAAATGTCCTTAAAGGCAGGGTGATGCCCAGCAGACAGGAGCCAGTGTAGTTTGGGTGTAGAGAGATTTGGCTGTTTGCTAGGCCAAATCACAACCAAAGCAAGTCTGTTGTAACACTGAGAAATAACAAATGCCCTCCAAGCTGGGAGGCAGTGAGCATTTTTTCCACATACACACAAATATTTATTGCTTGTGGCCAGAAACTCAAGTCCCATCCTCCCAAACTACACCTCCTCCTATGCCCCAGGTCCCAGGAGCCTGGACCCAAGGGCTCAGGGAGTCTGTTCCTCCTCTCTTCCTCCTACTCATCACCCTGAAAATAAATACTCGGGTGTCAGCACAGCCACGGAATGTGTTTGACAGCACTGTAGATAGTGCATTAATTCAGTGGAGGTATTGTGTATCTCATTTCAATATTTATTCTATAAACCCCCAGTGACTGCACGTGTCAGCTCAAACTCTTCTCACACCACCAGAGATCCCCCAGGCACTGTTGGGCTGTGTCCCGTGGCTGACAAGTCACCCCTGTGGTCAGGGCAGACCATGAAAAGCCAGCACAAGCTGATCTCTGTAGTAGAATAGTTTGTAAGTGTAGGAGAATAGTTTGTAAGAATAGTGCAGAAGGCAATCTTTCCCAATGAATTACAGCTGCACTGATTACTGAGAAGTGGAAATAGCCTTGCCTGCCCAATGAGGTTGGGTGTTATAAAAGTGTGGGCTAAGTAGTCACAGCTGGGGTGTGAGGTTTGGAGTCTGTTGGGTGTGCTGAGGTAGGGGGACATGTGGTCATGTGAGGGACAGGTGGAGGATTAGCCAGTCATGAAGAAGGAAACTTGCAGAGAGGAGGGAAGGAGTCAGTGCTGTGTGGGGCTGCCTGCAAGGAAAGGAGTCAGAGTTGCCTGGGAGAAGTCCATTGAAAGAAGGTGTGAAAAGTTTTAAATAAAAGACTGGTATTGGTGCCAGTTGTGTTTGTCTTGACAGAATTACTACGGATCTCCTGTCTGATGCCTCTGCACACAGATATGTGGTGCTTCAGAAAACACATGCTCAAAGGACCTGGAGGCTTCTGATGCCAGGGAAATCCTGCTTCCCTTGCCCCCAGCACCATGTGGGCACAGGCAGGGTACAGCTGAGCTCTGCAGCCTTGCTGCTGCTCTGCAGGGCTGGAACCAGGTTTGTTGGTTTACTTCTGCAATGAAAAAGGAACACAGTGAAGAGGGCACTGGCAAAGCAGTTAACGAGATTTATAGAAAATAGAGCCCAATGAAACAAAATCTCTTAAGGATCTCTGGAGCAGTTTCTGATTTCGATAAGAGCATATTGAGCTGCTTTAAGGCTCAGAGAAGGCAGCTGGTTTTTAAAGATAACTTCATGAGATGAGACTCAATTTTAACCTGATCTATGCTGCTGCTGTATTTCACCCACTGTAAGAAAGAAGAGAGGAAAGCTCTGCCCTGCTCATCCCTCAGTGCTCAGACATAGCCCTGAGCACACAACTGATCGTGGGAAGATGCAGCGGGCGAGGCCTGCCGGGGATTCCCAGGGCATGTGACAGATGCGACTCCAGCCCAAATCCCGGGGGGTTTTGCCACTCAGCCTGAATTTGGGGATTTCCTTTTTCCCTTTGCAGATGAGAGGGACAAAGTCACAAGCCTGAACGCAGGCTGCAATTCTTGATCAGCTCTGGATTTCCTCTCCTTATGAGCCTGTGGCATTTAAAAGCTGCCTAATCTCTATTTTGGTTTCTTGTCTGAGGGAAGGAGGGGGAAGGACAGGAAGAGTAATTGCAAAGCAGAAAGCCTTTTGTCTCAAGTATTGATGAGATCTGGGATGCTTTCTTCCCTCTCACCCTGCTATCCACTGCCAAGGCTCTCACAAATTGCCACAACAGCCTAAGAGCTACTTCTGCCCAAATTGTTCCTGCTACAGCTAGGAAGAAGATCCTAAATTCTATTTTCCTACTTATTTTTAACGTGAACAATCATCCCCTGCAACTGATGGGCCTGGGAACTTGGTGATCGAGGTGACCCAGGGCTCCTGACAGTGCTCAGGAGTGATCTGGATAAACCCGTTTCCCTCAGTAAGACAAGGAGAGGGAGGAATGGAGGAAACGGGATTTCCAGGAAAAATTTTCCAGAGATATCATTTTGGATTTGACACCCAACTCATCAGTGTATACTGACCTCTGGTCTAAATCCTGAGCGGATTTTGTTTCTTTTGGATGAAGTCCCTCACCTAGGTCACAGGAATCTAAACCTACTTCTTGTTAACAGGAACCAGATGCAAAAAGGGAATAAACAGAAAGCAAGTTAAGATTAGGATATTTTGGTCAACTGACGCTTCATATCTGCCTCTCCATTAGTGCTCAAATTTAGGTCTCTCTGGCCTGAAGGACAAAGATTTCCCCCTAATCACATTACTTCAATATTAAAAATGCTGTTCAGTTTAACCAGTTCCCTCTAAATTGTCACATCGAGATGTGGTAAATGTCAGACATATCAGTTAATGAAAACTACATTTTACTGCCTCAGGATCTGGGTGTGCCAAAAGAGAATTGCAAATACTGCAAATGCAAGAGTCTCTTTTTCAAGATAACGGAGCAAGATCAGCTAGAACCATTCCTTGAGAAGGTCCGTGGCTCTAAGAGTTATTTTCTTATTATATCATCTGCATTTATTCCAGCTCCAACCCAAGGAGGCTATTTAAAGGATGAATATGGATGTTTAATGCAGCTGCCATAAAGCACAGGTACCACACACCTGACCCTTCCTGTACCTCACCAGTGCACGAGCAGAAGCTGCCCCCAGTACCTGGGTGACAATTCCCCTCCATCCCTACCACCCACCACACTGAGAAATGGCTCCTGCAAACAGCCTGGATGATGCTATTTTTTACCTGCATGATATTTTCGCTGGCTATGAAGTTATCATGGAGCCAAGGGAAAACAGAAGGGGACTATTTTCCATCCTCTTCTGCATCTATGCATGATAATAATGAGAAATTAACTTCTGCTTTCCCAAAGGATCAACCTACTGATGCAGAAACTGGCTGGGAAAAGCTGAAGTCCTGGAGGAAGCCATGAAAAGAGACAGCCTTTCAAGAAAACACTGCACTGAATCCTTGCTCTTGTTTCCTTAGAAATGCAAAGAAGACCAAGTTCTTTAACCTGTCTTCATCCAGACCAGTTTGGGAATGGGGAGAAGTGCCAAGAGCAAGTGTGACAAGGTGCCTCCCACACAGCTAATACCCTGCCGTGCAGCAGAGCAGGCAGAGCTCTGGAGCTAGCAAGCACTGCAGGTGATGAACTCCAAGTAACCATGTATTTCCCTCTTCTCTACCCTGCGTGCAGCCCTTGCACTGCAGCAGAGATGGACAAGGACTGTCAGTCAGGAGTGATTCCTGGCTGACATCATGCTCTCAGAAACACCTCATCTCTTATTTCTTGCTTCTGCCCAAGTAAAATATCTGATGACTGAAGTTACTTCTCCCCTGACGAATGCTGCTCTTCAAGTCTTCATTTACCTTGACATTTCCCCTCACTGCACCTGTGGCTTATCAGAAGATTAAAGCCCAAATGGAAAACTGAAATAGGAATCTCAAGCAGTTGCAGCCCTTGACATCTCATCTGCCCTTGGCCATGCAGATACCTGGAAGCTCACTGTTGGTTTAGGAGGTCACCCAGACTCATTAAGGATGGAGGCACCCAAAGCCAAGGCAGAGCCATAATCCCTGACTCAAAGGTGTCACCCCACCAGCCCAGGAATGCACCTGGAGGATGCTGTAACAGGTAGATATCTTCCATACTGACAGAAAGCTTTAAGATTATATTTGCACGGGCAAATGTTCTCAAGACTGTGGGAACTTTGTCCATCACAGCTGTAACACTGCCAGATAACACAAAAATTTGTTTGACAAACACTTTTCCTCCCCCTCCTAAATAATGCTTGACTTTGACCCTCAGGCAATAATTCACACTTGCCCTGAAAGAAAAGAAATCCCAGCATGTGCCCAGCCTGCACCAGTGGGACCAAAAACCAAAGAAAAGCCCTTCAAGAACTTAATGTAGATGTTCAGACTTCACCATAACTGCTGGAAAGCCATTGCATCTCATGGGGCGAGGCTGCTGCTGTTACAACCTCTGCTCCCTTCACTGCCAATTGGGATTATTGGCACAGCAACTGAAGGAATCACAGATTATGTGTTTGAAATTTGTCTGATCTTTGAACTCTGCAGGGATGAAATAAAGACTTCAGATAAGTCTTCATATCTATGTAGTAGGAGGTATAAATCACAAGGAAATGCAAATATGCTGCAAGTTTTTTGTATCTAAATATCATTTGCATTTAAGATGTAAGTGAACTTCCTTCATATCTACAATATTTAAGAAGTTAAAGTCTAAAGTCACAGACTTAGCAATTTTATCCAGAGCTGCAGTTAATGCAATGGCTAATCCCATCAAGGGGGTGTTAATTGGTGTCTAGATGCTCCTTCTCATAGCAGCAGTAGGCCATAAAACTTAATCCTTACCTCCTCTTTCCAGCATGTAGCCTCCATGTTCATCAATAAAAGTAATGTGATTCATTAAGTATGGAAATAATTACCTGCAGCTCCAACAAACAGGACTGAATGAGCCATGCCAGTGCCAAGTTGGCTTTTTCTGCCATCATACAGAACTGCCAGAGGCTGCCAAGGAAAGCCCTTCTGCAAGATCAGGATAAATGCTGATGGCTGCAACACAAGCTGCAGACCACTACAGAGCTGCTGGGCATCTCCTTGGTGTGGGCTGGGATACCCATCAACAAGTCCTTCCCCAAAAGCAGCTCCTTGGGGCTTTTTAAGGAGTGATCAGGATGCTGGTGCCACAAAAACACATCACGAGGATATTCTGTTTGTTTGCATGGTGTGTTGGTACAGAAGTTAATCCCTGGAACATCTGGGGCTCTGCTGATGGAGGCAGGACCCGATTGTCCTCCCAGCAGTGATGTCCCTGCAGCACAATGCAGGCAGGTGCCAAGCACAGCAGCTTCAACTGCTGTGACAGGGAAGCAGAGCCTTGCCTGTGCCCCCATGGGTGTCCCTGTAGCCTGCAGAGGATGAGAGCAACGGGGCACCTCAGTACAACAACAGCTCTGACCACCACCACTCCTTCTGTGCTAAAAGCTGTACTCACCAACGTGTCAGAAATTAATGTCTTTGCTCTGTGTCCTTGCTCTTGACATAACTACAAAACAGGTTAGTGCTACCAGCACTAACAAGAGTGATACAACTAACAACAGGACCTGACTTCACAGTAGCCATTTACCCTGCTTCCATTTATTTTTAAGTATACTGCAACTGGCCCCAAAGTGTAAACTCCACAGAAGATTCACACAGCACCTCTATCATGGCTACTCAGCCTGATGAATTCCACCACTATCGTTTCCTTTTTAGAGCTAATTTTAAAAAAAGACAAAAAAACTCACCAAAAAACAGGTTAAAAATGAAGTAGATGTATCACTCATAAGCACAAGGTAGGTGAGCTCTGCTGTCCCAGTGACATAGTGGATCAGAACTCAGTTCAGCACTTGTCTGGACCTCCCTAGGCAGGAAGATCCTTCCAGAAACAGCACTGTCCCTAAGCTGCATATTTAGTTCACGCAGTTAACAACAGTTTTTCACACATTTTACTCAGCAACATGATAATTCTCGTGTTGATGGCTCTGAACTCTGTAACAGACTTGAAAAAGAAATTAGAAACAATCTTTATGAACTCCTCAGCACACCGAGCAATTGAAGCCTCCTCGTAAGGATGTAGGGCCAAAGACGGAATATTAAAATTGTCATTAAGTGGAATGCACATGAAATGCTAAAAAGTCTTTCTGCAAATTATTTCTTGATATAATGTCATGCTGTAGAACTAAATCTTAGTACAAGGTATGAAAAAAGCCAGTTAAATCAACTTTGTTCATTTAAATATAATTTTTTAAGAACTGGCATTCATTGCTTTATTGCTCAAAGATTTTTATCAATTTCTTCAGCCCTCATTTATTTCTCTTCCCTACTCCCATGGGGATACCATTTGATTTATTGGGAATTAATTCTTACAACTGATGAATGCTTTAAACTATTTTCAGATTAATCACCACCATCTCCACTGGTGCACTGAGGAGAGCCCCGTTCCCACTCTGTGCTCACACAGACCAAAGGGCTCCAGCCCCCAGGTGCCAGCAGCCATTCTGCCTTATCAATTACTCTCTCCATGGACACAGATTGTTACAGTGAGGACCAAGGGCTCCAATTAACTTTTAAAATGCTTATTTGGAGATGGCCTCCTCCTGCGGGTGGTACTTCAGCTCTGAATCTGGTCACTTCTCAGCACAGCAGTAACATATGGATGTGCAAACACTGCTGCATTCTTATGAGGAAGGAAGAAGATGGAAAAAAAATTCTATTTATTTAGTTAACTCACTTCTTGTCCAATTTCCCCACTTGTAACAATCATCAGCTCCAGGCTAACAAGGTTTTGTCCACAACTGTGCCGAAGTAGGGCTGTATCTTGGTTTTGTCCAAAACATCACATACCAGGGAAATCTGCCAGGATGCACGTGAACCATGTGCTTGGCCTCTGGCAGGTGTCACCTCCCCAGCACAGAGGCTGGTGGGAGCCACGTGGGCTTAGCTGGTAATTGGGAAAACCTCATTGGGGATGGGAGGAGAGCAGAGGTCTGAGGAAGAAAAAGGGCTTTCCCTCTGCTAGCAACATGCAGCTTGACTCATGACTTGAGACACTATAAAAATGCGTAAATATTTGAAAATTGAAAAATAATAAATTAATTCTAAATTTTAATTGAGAACCACTTCAAATCATAAATGCAGTTCAACAGCTGATGAACTTCTAACACTGCAGGCAGCGAAACAGCAAAGACTGGAGGAACTGGTGATGCTGGTATGGGGGGGAGCAACTCCCCAGCTGTGGTCCATTAACACATCTGTCCCCCATCAGCACAGCCAGGTCCAGCAAAAGATGGGCAGAGCACTATGGAAAGGGCTGGAGAGGCTGCTCAGTGCTTGCTCTGTCCAGGCAAAAGCATTGTTTGCAATATTGCAATTGAATTTAAAATGCTGATTTGCCTTGAGCTCTGTCGATTGCTGGGACTCCATTAATTCCTGATTAATAGTAACTATGTACATAAATCTGGATCAACTTGGAAACCAGAGATGCTCAAACTGTCCCAGAAGCTGGGCTGATTGGGCTGCCTATCCGAAGACCACAGCCAGGACCATCAGGTCTTTGTAGGGCTGAAGCTTAGGACTGAGCCAGCTGTTGAGGTCAGTTTTAAGATGGGATAATGCGAGCCCTGTCCAGGCAAAGTGAGCTCCCAGGGCAGGAGGGCAGAGCTCACTGTGCATCCTCCAAATGGGTTCACAAGTGGAGGAACTGACCAAGCCTTAGCTCTCCTTAACAGTCACCAAGAAGGCACATGCTGGAATGCCCTGCAGCAGCCTGTTCTCAGCCCTTCCTCTCTTTCAAATGAACCTCACAAATATAATCTGTTTATTTATATCAATTTAGTCCCATCAATTAATGATGACAAGGCAATTAACTAGAATGCCAGACAGTAAAAAATAACCACATAATGCCTTCTTTAGAGGAAATCTATTATGTAATTCCAATCGGTCTTCATTAACACAAAGTATTCCAGTAAAAGGTAGTAATCTAGTTATAGTCTGTGAAATATGAAGACCCGTGAAGTAATTTTTCAGAATTAAGCGTATTTTTAGTCAATAAGAAGTAAACCTGTCTGCATTTTTTCTGTAAAAAACTTTTTTGCAAAAAACTACTCAACTCTGTGACATAAGGTACCTGTTCAGAGCAGGCTGTGCAGTATCACCGAAGTGGCACTGAAGAGGCACATTCATCACCTCCCTTCCCCACAGCATTTGGGGCCTGGATCAAGCTGAGAGCATGGCTGCACCCATTTTTTCCACCCCTCATCCAACATTTGCTGCTCAGGTGCTGGCATCAGAGAAAGGAGTCTCAAACCACCAATTGTAGTGGTTTTGAAACACCCTGACAAGCAGGTATTGCAGTGATTAGTGATTAAATCAGTGTTCACAGCTCTATTTAGATGATAAGGCAACACCCCACTCATCCTAGCCATGAGCTCTCCTTCACACCCTGCCACAACTGCCATTAGTGACAGGAGAATGGCACAGCATGACCTGACCTGGCTCATTCCTACCTGACAGAATGAGCAAGTAACTTGTACACAGAACAAAGACGACATATTTGCTTCAATATTTCATGTGAGACACTTCAGAATTACCAGTGTTTTAATGGTACTAACCTAGTTTATCAATTGTATTAGATTAAAGATTCAATTTTTAGGGAAAATGAGATGAAAAACACGAGTCCACAAAACAATCAGCTTCACATGGAAATACACATTTTCTAATTTTAAGCCTTATTCCCCTTCAAATTTATTAATAAACTCATAGTTGATAAGAGAAAATTAACCCCAAATATAGAAAATCCTGCAAACAAAGAACATAGACAAATATAAAAGTAGTCAACCACTTCTCCAAAACATGCCCAAGCTGTTAAGTACTCTCGACTTAAAATTTCTAATGAAGCAGCTTTAAAATGCCAAATTCCTACAGGAATGTGTTTACAATACAAACTCAATTATTGTCTTATTCTGATGCTTATCTTTTCTTACATCCTCTCAGCTCATCCTATTCTGGAATCTAATTACATTCCACTATTTTGAGTTCAGATGAAATTACACATTTTCAGATTAATTTAGCCTAAACCAACTTTTGATAACAGCCCTTTTCTATCATGCCCTAATTTGTGACCCTACAAGTCAACATGAATTGCTCTTTTAAACCTTGCATCACCCCACCATAAAGCCATCCTCTCTGTCCCCAAACCAAGCACAGTGCCCAGCATTGCTGGGTCAATGTTTGCCCCATTTCCTTTGATCAAAACCCTCCTTTTCCTCTTACCTCTGTTATTTTCTGAGCTTGGCTGACAGAGAAGAGTCAAGGGGTGACTGTTCCCTACACGCTGGTGCAGGGACGGAGCGACCTTTTCTGTTTAGTTAAAACCCAAGGACAATGTTCTCCCAAGGACGTTTCAGCTCAGCCATCACAGGAGAAGCACAAGATGGGAACACTGGCCCAAAGCAGGCGTGGCACTCAGCTTTCCCCAGACCAAATCCCAGGACATGAAGCATTCCCTGATGGACACCTGATGCTTCCCACGGGACGCCCTGTCAGCACCGTGCCAGGAATCCCGGCCTCTCCCCAGGCTGCCTGAATCCAAGCACGGCCTCCACAGCTTTCCTCTCACCTCCTTCCCACCAGTTGTGATCTGATGCAACTGTCAAATCCTCGGCATGTTTGAAACCTACTTGTTCAGGCGCCAAGTGGAGACTCATCTAATCCCTGCAACGAGTCAGATGCTGCAATTGTGTTAATGCCATGCAAGACTTTCACTTTCCAGAACTTCATGAAATATTTTATATTGCCAAGAAACTAGGATTAAATGTTAGCTCCCCTATGAACTACATAATCTGGAGAGAAAAAAAGCCAAACCCGACTCATTTGATCCTTTTCATACATTACCTAGAGTGCCCTCATGTTCTTCCTAAGGGCAGAAATTCCTCTCTTACCACTGCCCACTCTGGTACATCAACACTGCAACAGTGGGACTGTGCCCACACATCACCTGCTTTGGTTGGTTTCCCACCTGCACATGCCTCTGGCTGCAACCAAATACTATCTCACTCAATACTAGGGATTTTGGTAAAGGCAGGTGGGCAGACTGAAGGAAGACGTAATAGATATAACACTCCCTCCAGATCTGGGATCTGTGCAGGATTAGAAGTGACTTCTTTATAAATTTCAGTAGTTGAGGAGTTGAGAGCAAGGATTGAAGAGGAAAAGAAACCAGACAAGAGCAGCAGTTAAGAAAAGCCTGGGAGTAAAACCAGTGGGAGAAGAGGAGGCAGAGCAAGCACACAAAGCTGCGATTATAAAATCCCCCGAATCTTTCACATCCTAAATTTAAAGCAGAACACAAAATACCGCCCTGCTCTTGGCTAGTGCTGTTCTCAAAGGCCACAGTTTATCAAAAAAAGTTTGTTGCACAATTTAGCACTGGTTGGGTCTTCTAAAGCTGTTTGGGATTACAAATGCCATCGAGCAGGGAGACAGGTCCTCATGCCACATCCCTGGCCTGGGGCATCTTGCCTGAATACTGCAAAGTAGAAATAAGAAGCTGAACAGTGGAAGAGCCATGTTTCAGCTTGGCATTGGCAGTTGGGACTGTGCACTATTCGGTGAACCCAACATCACCTTATGCATGGAGTATTTTCTTGGCCGCTGGTCCAACAGTGTCACCCTTTCTTAGCTGGTGACAAATCCTGTTACAAAGCAAAGATTTGTTTTAATTACTGTAAATAAACCCAGCAACTTGGCCGAATGGTTTCATGAGTTACCAGCCCAGCTGAGAGCCAGGACCTGTAATCCTCCTGCAGAGCTGCTCCGTGTGACACCCCAGGTAACACACTGCTACAGCATCCACTGCTTCCAAAGACAGATAAAGCCTTCAAAACAACTTGGGGTTACTGCCACAGAGACACAGCCCCAACCCTGCACAAGCCCACTTCTGCTCCTGACTGTGCAGTGGTTCCAGGAGCAACCTCACTGGTGCCCTTCAGTGCTGGTGCTTCCAAAGCTCTTGCAATTGTGTGCAGGTCATGATTCCAGCCCATGCCACGCTGCCATGCCGCTGTGAATGAGCTTTGTGAGGCTGCAGAGAGAACTGATGGCACCCCAGAGAAATAGGTCAAACAGAGGCTCTTAGACACGCTGCTAAAAGAGGTTTTAGAAGGGCTCTCTTAAGGAAATATGGAAAGTTTCCCGCAATTATCACTTTGCTTCCTTTGCTTATAACCATGTAAATCAACCCCTAATACCTTGTTTACTCACTGCAGCAGCATAATAGCAGGGGGAAACACGGGAGCCTTTTAGCCAGAGAGAATTAAATAAAATAGTGGGAACATCCCACAAATACCAAAGTCAATTAATTCATTTGTTACAGGGCAAGAGTCCTGCATAATTTGTCCTCTGAGTAGTTTACTTTAGCTAATTGCTTATCCAGCAAGAAGATCTCCCCTGCATGACCCATTTGCTGTGCAAGAGGCTCGACTGATGAGAAATAAATGGTCACCTTCCAGAGGGCACAGAGTGACAGCAGGGACACTCCATATGTTGCTCTGGTCCTCAGACCCACATCCAAGGACAGGAATGCACCCATACCCTGACACCTCATAGGCAGGGTGAGTGTTGGTGTCCAGGTTCTCCTGAGGAAACCAGGAGACCACAGTTCCCCTTTCCAGGAGAAGCAGGAGATGGGAAGGCCGCAGATAAGGCACCCCCTACTAAGGCTTTACTTCCACCGAGCTCCATAGCTGCAACTCACAGCAATGTGTTCACCTATCACTTGCCTTTTACAACAGCTCTTAAGGCAACACAACAGTTCCAGTTGTGAGGGTGGAGCTCTTTGTCAGCCATATCACCCTCTCAGCTTCTCCACCAGAGGCAGACAGAGCAGAAGCAGAACCAAATGGCTTAATTTGAGGCTTAGCCTCACTGCTACATCCCCTGTCTGTAAACATTGCTGGGGAACAGGTGGAACAGAGCTGTCAGACCCATAGCTACCTTCAACTGGCCAAAAGATGGAACCAGGACAGATGTTATTGGTCTCATCAAAATTTTTTAAATTGAACAGTGAAATGGAACAGCCTTATTTATCTTAATTTAGTTCATCCTTGACATTTACAAAATAAATACAGGAATAATACTATGGGCACAATTCACTCTCACTGATGGCAGCAGAAATCACACATGCTCTGACAAATGGCAGGGAGTGACATGGCTACTGTCTGCTAGTAGCAGAGCAGAGGGTGCCACAGGATCCCCAAGAGATCCACCAGTACCTCTCAGCTCAACACCTCCCTGCAGCACCAAGTACATCCTCACTGGACAGAGACAGGCAATGCTGAAAGGAGAAAGGGGAGGACTGCAAGGTGATGCTTTGAGATTGGCTGGGCAGCGGATTTCGAGTCACCACCAAAGAAGCAACAGGATTTCTGTCAGGAAAGCTTCAAGCTTTCACATTCCACCGGGAGGCTTCTGATGGGCTTTTACTCATGCTTCATCTCCCTCAGAATCAATAGAAAAGAATAATCCCATGGCTAGGCATAAATCATGTTGCACAACTCGGCAAATCATCACGTGGGATGCCTCGGGACAAGGCTGTTTCCAGAAACTGCACCATTAATGGTTTCTGCCTGCCAAGCAACAAGATTCCCACTTCACAGCACTGGAAATCTCCATCCCGCACTGAGCCCAGCCACTGTCTCCACTTGCTGAAGAGCAAATGTGGGCAAAGCTCATCCCAGCTGCTGGGTAACTGGTGGGTGTTGGTGCTGGGGATGAGCCAGAGAGGCAGAGGGGCTGTGGAGGGACAGATCCCACCCACCCTGACACCAGTCCTGACAGGTACCCGTCTGCCTGGGGCCACAAAGCCACTCCTCACACCAGTCCCAACACATGCCCACCTGCCCAGGACTGCAAAGAGGCTCCTAAAACCCCTTTTACCACTTGTCATCCTAAAGCCCCTTTTACCACTTGTCATCCTAAAACCTCTTTTACCACTTATCATCCTGGTGATGCCACTTCAGGTGCAGCAGCCCCAGGCAGAAAACTGAGCTGTCTGTTTATGGGAAACAAAGCAGCCACAGCAGGAGTCAGAAACTCAATGCTCCCACAAACAGCAGCTCTGGAAAACCCCAGCAGCACCTTCCCTCATGTCACTTTACATCCTGTCAGTAACTTACAGGAAACAAAACGGCCTGGCAGAGTTATCCAAGGGTGTGAGACTTTAGGTACATCTGTAATTAAAACACAGACACCAAAGCTGCAAAGCAGCACCATAAAGCAGATCATTTTACAGCTGGCTGGGCTCCCTCTGATGTACTTGAGAACCATTTTTAAGTGACATAAAGTTTAACATACCGGTACATCTGCCTACCCACCAGATTCTACACGGAATTTAAAATTTAATTATATTAAAGTATTGTTACAGTGCGCGTAGCAAGAACGCCAACCAAGTGTAACTTGAGGAGAATCTTTGCCAGATTGTTGTAAATCTGTGTTTTCAGGACTAGGAAGAAAAAAAAGAAAAATTCAGACCTGAACACCTGTATCTGTGCTCTCAGCTTCATTATTGCTCACCCACCAACTGCTCCACATTTGGACTGAGCAGAATCACACACTTGTCCAGTGTTTCACTACAATATCAATGCACACCTACAGCACCTGTGCCTGCCAAGCAATTGCTCCTCACACCACAGCAAAAGCAAAGCCTGCTCACTGCCTACACACACTTATTCAGCACCAAAAGGAAAACCTCAACGTCTGCAGGCTCCTCATCTTCCAACAACCACAACACAAACCAATCTGTCCTCTCCAGGCTGAGCAGCAGGTCCTCTGGGATGCTTCCAGCTGCTCTGCACACACAGGCACAAACATCCTTCCCCCAATTCCATGTTACCAGCACATGCTGCCTAACATTCCAATGGGCAATTTAAATAACACTGTGCTTATCATATAAGACACAGTCTCCATCAGGAAATCAAAGCATCAACCTCCTGGACACAGGGTACCCTCGGCCCCAGGCTCAGGGGACCCAGTCCCTGCCACCCCAATATGGTCACGGTGCCTTGCTTCAGCCCTGCACTCCAACCTCAGGGCCAGGTTTCCAGGAGGCAAAAATCCTTGTCAATAAATAAAGAAACCAAATAAATAGTTTATTTTTCATCAGTTGCTATTTGCAGCCATTAAGATGCAACAAGCAGTTGATGGATGGTGTTTTTGACACAGAGAATATACTGAAAGAAACAAGAGAATATCATTAAGGGTCAATTAGGAGCAACTTAAAGGTTATTCTTGCATATCTCACTTCCTGGACAAAAGAAGGTTCTTCAGTGCCATATAAGAATATAAATTAAGTTGCAAAAGTCTTTAAAATGTGACAAAGACTTTCATTTTGTTGCCGTTTAAAAAAGCCTGAAGAACAAATAGCAGGTCTGCCACTCTAAAGCCTGCATATATGATGCAGGAAAGGGCAGGTCCAAGGTGGTTCCACAAGAGCCATCAAACCCTGTCCTTCAAGGCCCACTTCGATAGGAAGCACAGAATGCTGGACAATATGGAATTGTCTGCCAGGTCTGGGTGTGAGCATCAGAAGCCCCAGCCCAACACCTCTTCCAGCACACTCTTTCCTTTCCTCTGTTCTACCCAGGGCAAGGGCAGCTCCTCACTGATCTGCCTCTCAGCCTGGGAACCCCCATCACAGGCCCAGCACGGGGGCTCACACACACAGAGCAGCCTCCTCAACCCTAAGCATCCTCCCACGTGGGATCAAGAACAGTCAGAGCCTGTCAATGTCAGTGTTGTCCAAAGCCACACTGTGCTCCTTGGCCATATCCATTGACAGAAAATCCCACCAAGCCTTGCTGCAGGCAGATGGGTTTGCTGAATTATTTCACTGCTTCGTTATCAGATAATTACTTTTTCTGACAATTCCATGTTTTCCAGAGTTCTCTTCTCCTCCAAGGGGCAATGTTGCAGGACTCTTATGAGTCCACATCAAGAGGAGAAGGAGCCTTTGCACCCCAGCCCTACATACCTGCAAAGCCAGGCAGTGGGGAGGCAAGTGTTGGTGTGCATGGAGCACCAGTGGAGCCACTGTCCCTGACACCCATCCCCCTGATATGTGGGAAGGCCCAAGCCTGGTGACCACACACAGGGGCTGCAGAGCCATTGCTGGCCTGGAAGAGCCAACCTTCAGCCTCTGTGCCAGGTGAGTCCACAACAGAAACACAGACCTCTTGCCTTGGCTGTCCAAGCTGGCCAGTGACATCCTCTGTTGGACACAGTTCTTCTGAGCTGCCAGCTAAATACAGAGGGAAACCAGCTCTCCCAGAAGACCAGCACACACCACTCTGGATTTGCCATGGGAAGAATTTGGAAGGAATACTTGAAGACAATTGCCAGGCATCTGGATGGCTCCCAACAATTCTGCCCTTAGGTCACTTTACAATCAACACAGTGAGCTGTTAAAAGAATTCATTATTGGTGTCTCAACACCCCTGGACCACAGCAGCTAAAAATCTATATGAACTAAGGGCTCTTAAAACCATCTGTGCACTGTTTATTCTCTGCAGGGAAAATAAAGGGAAGGAAATACTGAAAGCAGCGAGAAGAAAGTGTTGAGAGTCATGAAATCTATAAAGTGTTAAGAGAGATGTGCCACATTTAGCAGGGATTATGTCAAGCAGCATCCCAAGCCAGGAGTGCTGACAGCACACACACACTGCCTTCAACAAAGGAAAATAGGTCGTACACGACCCCAAACTGCTGGCAGAGCTTCCAACAGCATGAGCAGAAAACCCAAATTTCAGCACTGCCCACGGGCAAGGTTAATGGCCCTGGATCCTATGGAAAGTACGAGCCACAAGGGAGAGCAGGACCTTTAAAACGTGCCTTGGAAGTCTAAACAAGGTCTCAAGAGGACTTTCATTTGCAACAAGCACAAGGGGAGATGGGCAGAACTTTTGCCACCAATCACAGCTCTGAGCAGTTGCTTTCCCACAGCTTCCAGCTGCCATGAGCTCCTCCTCCACGGGAAGCCTCTGTTTCATTTCCCAGCAGCCAGCACGTCCTGGCAGTGGCATCTACCCCAAGCAGTGGGACAGCTCTCACACAGCACACTGGAAAGAAGGCTCGCAAGGTAATGGCCTAGCACAGTGAATTAATTCCAAAGCACAATTGTTTTCAATCTTCATTTAAACCCAACCATACCTAATCTCACTTTAACGACATAGGAAATGGAAAATTCCCTTAATAATATAAGTTATGAATATTTATTACCCTATTTTTTACCTGAAAATTAAGTAATTCAATTAATTTTACTATTAATTATTTAATACAGAATTAATATATTGCAAGATCCTAACTTTTCTTTACGATGGCACTGATAAAGATATCCCAGATAGGGGATGTTCTTTATGCTGGACTGATGGACAGGTAAGGCACAGGGTGTGCTTCCTGGGAGATGGGCACCTGAACAAGAGGTGGGGAAGACTCCAGGCTCTGCACCCATCCTGCTCTCACCGTGGAGTAGGGCTGGTCCCCCCAGCAATCCCCCTGTGTCCCTTCCAAGACATGAAGCAGGAAGGGGCATAAACACATCTGAACTGCATTCCCAGATGGAAAACTGACCTTGCAGCTTCTGGGCACAGCCAGAAGTGCCCGGGGCCCACTTGTGAAATAGTAAAGTCACTTCGGATTGCTCAAGAATATTTCTAAAATACTGTACAAATGCTAACGGCAGAAGGCACCTGGAAACAGAGAAGCAAAGTATCTTCTTCTGTATCTGTATCTGGCAGAATGCTTCTGGACTCAGAAAATTGACTTTGTCATTGAAATTCCAAAGTAAATAACAATTAAGTTCTACTTGATATATAAATGTCAAGTAATTTTTTTTTTGTCATCGTGATTTGCATTTAAACTTGGAAATGTCAGCCACTTGGCCCTGCTGCATTAGCAGAACGCTTCCCCCGCCCCGCTGACGGAACACCCGCTGCGGATTACCCGGCACATCATCAAGTAACCAAACACCACTCCAAGGGAGCCTCAAGGTCGATGCTGGCGAGGTGTGCTCGCTAATTTATGTTGATCAACTGGAGTGCTCAAAAGACTATTGTAATAATGCTCCAGTACATTTATATCAGTGTATTCAATCAATTGGAGTTGTTCAACAAGAAGTTTCATTAAAAAGTAATTTTAGGGATCTTTTCTAAAGGTTTGTCATAGCTCCTTCAATGACACCACAACGGCAAGAAGGCCCCCCCTTCATATCCATGACTAAAGCAATGCCCAACCGTGTTGTAAACATGGGAACCTCTGTTCAGGAAAACATTCAGAACTGCAAGCTTGGCTCCAAACCAGCTCGTTCCTCATTGCCACCCTCTGCCTTAGCTCAGCAACCTGTGAGGCATCACAGCCCAGCCTGGCCTGACCCTCTGCAGCAGTTCCTTCACTGGTGGCTGAGCTGGACAGCACCAAAACCCCATCACCAACACCAACCCTCTGCCAAGAGCTGCAGCAGCACCAGCTCCCACAGCCCCCATCCAGCAGTGACTCCTCACAGCACACTATACATCATCGGATTAGGAAACTCTGTGTGTGTCAGTGGTGCAATTAATTTTTATTAATTTTGTGAGATGAAATTAGTAGCACCCACAGCAGCAAACAAAGAACGGGGAGTGTTCCAGTTCAGTGCCAAATCGATGTCATTAATTCTGTAATATCGGGAGCCCTGATTGTAGCAACTCAGCATTTAACTCTTCCAATTAATTTTTATAATAAAAAAAAAAAAGAAAACTAACTCAACAATTTCAGAAGGACCTTGAACTCATGTCACAACTTTCCTTCTCCTGGGACATTCTTTCTTCCGAGTGCAAACACAAAAGAAGGTAAGGAAATGTTCATCAGAATATTATTTTCATGTATTGCCTTTAGCAAACCAAGCTCTTAAGATTAGAAGATGCTACAAAAACATCTATAATCTCGTATCTTTAATGATGCCATGTAGAGCCAGACTAGTTAATGTGTTTTCTGACCCCTAAAAATGTTTATTTGGCAAAGGCTCAGTCAGAAATTGTTTTGAATTAATTCTGTAACTGGGATTACCAACCCAGAAAGAAACATTGCTAATATTAACTGAATTACCTGCTGTTCTGCAGCCAAGGAGAGCCTCACAGCTGCCACCAGCAGGAAAGATCCATTCAGGGCCCTTCCACCACCCTGGCAGTTCCAGATCTTGGAGAACCACTGAGAAAGCAATTGAGTTTCCCACATCTCCTTCCCAGGTGCTATATGTTTTAATATGACAAGCAAATGCATTACTTACCAATGTCACAAAAATATAGTCTGGGGGGGAAAAAAGCCCACAAAAAGTAAAACAACACAGCTCTTTTGTTCCTATATTTCACGGAAAGCAGGTCCTCTGTGTGCCCCACCAGCAGCTGCACTGCAGAGGTGCAGAGAAGGCCTTCACGTCCATCCTCTCCTCAGCTGGTTGCTGTGGAACACCTGGAATCAATCTGTGCTATTCGTTAGGGTGGCACTGCTCCCTGGGTCCCACTGTGACCTCTGTCCCTGCTCATGGCAGCAGGAGGTGATGCCAAACCTGGAGCACGCTGCTCCGGGCGCCTGCGGCACCGGCCCCTGCAATGGATGATGCTGGGATGCAGGATGCTAGAATGGGCTTTTGTCTCACCTGGGTCCCAGCAGGCTCCTTCCAATGGCCCAGCCCTCTGCAATAGGAAAGGGGTGGATTGGGAGAAAGAAAAACAGCAAAAGCCCAGCAAGACCAGAAAGCAAGAGTCGTTCTCTGCGTTAGTGAGACGTATGGAGCCAGAACATAGCTGAAACAGCAGGAAAACATCCACAGCCAAAATTCCATGTCTGGGTTCCCAGGGGAGGGAGAAGTTAAACATTTATGGCAGCACGAAGAAGACATGACATTTACTGAATAATAAACTGCAAACATGTCTGTTAATGCAGCTTCTTGGGACCTCCTCACCATCAAACACTTAACCCCAGCAAGGGAAACACCAGAACGCAAACAATCCCCATGCCTGCCTGTGAACAGGCAGCACATGGTGGGGCTGGTGCTTTTTTATTTATTTAAAGTTAGAGGCAAGGGAGCTCTGTCAAGATAAACAGCCTGCGACCTTGCTCAGAGGCTTCAGATCTGCTCATCTGAAGGGATACAATTAAATCCTGAGCAATCGGGTTAAAACTTTAAGCTGACAAGACTGTTCCATTTTAGCTGTTCCATTTTTAATCAATCTGATTTCATTCAATAAAATGCTCATTAAGGCAATTAATGAGAGTTTGGTGTCACAAGCCATCAGGCATGACTGGGAGTTTCCACTTGGTGGTCAAGCCATTGATCAGTGAGTCAAGTCATCAGCGCGAGAGAGTCAATGTGCTGAGCAGGAGAACATTACCTGGTTTTGGGGGAGGTTGTTAGCCACTCCTCATGCTTTTCAAACGTTATTAAATAAGCTGCAATTTCCTGAAAGAGAAACGCAGAAAGAAAACAAAGTTACTTGCATGGCTGTGCTGGCAACTGGAAAGTTTTATAACAGAGACACGGAGCCGCCTACCCCGGGGCCAGGCTGCAGCTGAAACCGGGTTTTGACTGACAGAGTGCGCTCAGTAAACGCTCGCATCCACGCCACCAAGGCCAGGCTTAAACAGGACAATGAAGAGATGCAAATGAGGAAAGGCATTAACATTTTCCAGCACAGAGAATTTGCTGGTAACTGTGGTGACCACGGCATCGCCGCGAGCCCGGTGTGACGTCAGGAAGCAAAGGGGAGGGTAGCGACAATACGGACACGGGGAGCTAAATAAAATATTTATAAATAGAACAGCATCACTGCAGAGAGAATTACTGAATTATTAATCGTTGCCATAAAAAGCCAGCGGGTGACATCAACGTAAGTCATTGCTCCCACTTGCAGGAATGATACGGGCGATTACTTCCAGATCAGAACTGATTTGTTTGCAGGAAATTATCGGCGCCAGCGAGATAATTCACGACAGTGCCTGCAAACAGGCCTGAGGAACACGGGACAGACGTTCATCCATTTCCTGGATACAAACCCGGGGTGGTCGCAAGGTGGCAACTGTCACCACACCAGCAGTGTCCCAGTATCTAGAGATGGCCACAGACTCCTGGGACTGTGCTGAAAATAAGCCCCCTGTGATATACTCAGAAAAATGTAGGGTTTTGATGGTTATCTTCCAAAAATCACCTCCCAGCCCTCTCAGAGGGGCCTGCATAGCAAAAGCTGAACAAGCGAGGCCAGTGAAATTGCCTTCAATGTACAAATGCCTCAAATCCAACCCCCAAACCACATGCAGTATAATCTCTAGAGCCACTGCAGCAGAAGTGTCCCCGTGCTGTACCTCCCAACAGCACATGCCAGCTTCCAACAGGGCTTTCCACCAAGAGAGGGGTTTTTATTATTTTTTTTTTTAGCTAGCTCTATATAAGGGCTGTCGCTTACAGTACCAAAGCTAAAAATCCCCACAATGCTCTCCAACCAGCTGGCCCAAGCATCTGCTAGAGCCACAAAATGCAATTATATTACTCCCAA
This sequence comes from Sturnus vulgaris, assembly GCF_052056855.1. Lineage (NCBI taxonomy): Eukaryota > Metazoa > Chordata > Aves > Passeriformes > Sturnidae > Sturnus > Sturnus vulgaris. The sequence continues at coordinate 3,956,848 of NC_142267.1, read as the reverse complement.
ACGAGACGTAAAAATATCTTGTTTCCAATACTCTTGGTTTTAAGACTCATACTTAATGTCCTCTGGGCATTGCAGCGGTGCCAGATCTCCGTGTTATGTACTTTATTAGAGCTGTGTGAATGTCATATTAATGACTCCTGACCAACATGTTTACACTGCAAATAAATTCTCCTGGAATCCATCGATGCACCCCTTGTTTTCCAAGGCAGTCTCTGCAGGTTTAAGGGATCCCCGTACACGCAGATGACAGAGCAGCGGCACAAAGCTCCTAAAACTCCTCTTTTTAATTTCTGGCTCATGGCTGAATAAAATTCAGCATCAAAGAAGGCCAGTGCAGACCTCCACCACTGACACTGATGACCTTCCCAATCCTCACAGTTTCACAGCAGCTCCACCTGAATCAGATGCAAGTACTGAAATCTGAATGCTACATGGCCAAAAAGGTCTGACCTGAGATTTCCAACTGGCTAAAACCACCAAAGAACTCCATAATTAAAATTCTTCAGAAAATATGAAAAAAGATCTTTGGAGTTTTTTAAAGCCAGTGCAGTAATTCCACCAAAACTGCTGCATTCAGCAGAGCTCTATTCCCAACCCATCCCACGTTATGTGTCCTCAGCTCACTATGCTACAAACCTCATGCTGTACAGTGAGATGAGCTCTGGAGAGACTGAGGAACACTTGGGAGCTCCCTGCACATCCACTCCAGCACCAGGCAAGCAAGCATTTACAGAAACAAACCCCTTCAATGCCAAGACAGTTTAGGGGTCCAGATTAGTCTGTGATTTTGCCTATTCCTACTAAAATTCAACTGCTTTAAGGAGAATTAAACCATTTTTAACTTTTGTGGCTGAACAAATATATTGCTATCGCATAGAAACCCAAAGTATTTCAGGTGAAGGAAGTTCAGCCTTACCCACAGCTCATTCACTCTGCTCCTTTCTGCCAGCCCATGTCAGGCACATGTGAAAACCTAACCCCAAATTGTCACCAACTGGAGGAGCTGCAGCACTGAGAGGCTCTCATTCGAGGCAGAGCATGGGTTTTCACTCTGTTGGCCTGGCTCACTCATGTTTGGGCAGAGGAAGGGCCAAGATGCCAGTCAGTGCCACAGATATACACTGAGGAAGGATGATGCACTTCTCTGCTGCAAAACCCCCTTAAAACCCATTCCTTACATGTTCTGCTTTCTGCAACTGCAAGTTTGTGTCAGCTCTGCAGAGGAAAGTGCTCAGCCCAGCATTGGTGGTTGATCAGAGGTTTGCACGAGAAGCTCTGCCCAGTGGCTCCCTGTCTACATGGTGGGGCACAGGCAGGGCTGTGGGTTCAGCAGCTGTGTGAGCTGAGTACTCTGCTGTCACACTAACACCCTTTTTCCCTTTGAAAAAAGAGGGGAGAAATAGATTTATCACCAGAAGACACAAAGTCATTAAATAATTAAAAACAAAACTATGGGCACAATAAAAGCCCTCTGATAAAACCCTGCATTTTAATGCGTGTTAATTCCCCTAATGATTCTTTCTGTGTCTCACAGGGTCAAATCAATGTCCTCACAAAAAAATCCAATTATATCCCATTCATCGTATCTTTGGAGCAAGGCTATTGTTTGCTTTTGTCTCCTATCAAATCTTTTTCCCATTGCTTCTTGCCCAAGACTACAAACAAAAGGCAGCATGGCACCAGCAAGGTCAGACGAGACAGAGCTGGCTCTGAAAACCCGGCTGGTCCTGGCTCCTGTGTGACTGCAGAGCAAGCAGAGTGTGCACACGACACAAACACTCAGTCTTGTCACCAGCGAGTCCCCCCGAAGCACCAGCCAAGCCAGGTGCCATTAGGTGGACCCCAAAGCCACCCAAGTTTATCTCTATGGGTAAGGGCCACACACCATGGGCAGCAGCCCCTGTGCCAGGATGTCCCACCCAGACCCACATCTCCTCTATCCCAGCTTTGAAATTACTGTCAGCATGAACTGAGTGAGCATTGCTGGGAAAGGGTGAACCACTGAAAGTTGTGTGGATCCAGCAATGCTCAGCACATGGCTTTCCTTTCCCGAGTGCCTGCAGGACTGAGCCCACCACTCACACTGGTGACAACAGGCTTGATTGACCATCTCAGGGAATCAGCCCATAAAGCAATGAGATTATTTAACATTCAAAACACTTGAGTTATGTTTTATCCTAAACTTGGTCAGATAATTCTCTGGTTTAGTTTAGACTTGGCTGCCTGGGCTGAAAGCATTTTATTTAAGTGTACATTTAGTTTTATTTTGCACTTCCCAGTTTGTTTAGATTATTAGTGTGACTGCACCAGGGAGCCACCAGCTGGGAAGCCCAGCAAGCTGCATGAGACAGGACACAAGCAGCTCCACCATCTCCAGACAACTGCCACCAAGGATGTTCCCACTACTCCCTCAGCCTCATGTCACTGTGGCACCACTCAGCCTGGCATTCCCAGCTCAGGCACGGTGGCAGAGCCACCACACACTCTCCACCCAATGCTACGTGACTGCAGCTCCTCAGACACTTCAATATTTAATGTCAGCACGCAGTGGCCCAGAGCAGTGGCACATGGGCGACCTGATGTCACCTGCCATGTCCCAGCCGCCGCGCTGAGGACAAGTGGCAGCCAGTGCCGCAGCCAGTGGTGCAGGGACAGCGACAGCAAGGAGGAAGAAGCTCCCCTGGCACACTCAGTGCTGCCCAGCAGCTGCTGCAAAGCTGTTTGTCTTCATGCACAGGAGCCAGAGAGGACACGGCCACAAAGCACAGGACGGACTGACAGGCAGGGATCCCGTGTCAGAGAGGCTCATGACCCATCGTGCACACAGGAAGGTGCCAACTCTGCTCTGAGCTGAGGGGTTTCCAGTGAACACATACATTTTTTTGAAAAAAAGTTATAAAAAAACTCTGAAACAGTCAATTAATGGGTTCCCTAAAGCCATGGATTGAGTGTTGGTTCCTTCCTCCCAGATCAACTCCCTCCAGGTCATCCTGCATCTTCACAAGGTATCAGCAATTCCCACCTGACCTCTCAAAACAAGAAAAGAAACTGTAAGGGAGAAGGATTGCAGGATTCCCTGGGCAGCTGTGGTCACCATCTGGTTGCAAAGCAAGATGTAATTCGTTAAAAAAAAAGGTCTGAATTTCAAGTTATTACTTTGTATGAATTATACACACCCGAATTAATAAGCCTGAATCTATGCATGCATTAGGAGAAAGCAGAAGAGTTTGTACTCATCCCTACATTTAGACCACAGAGCTAATAAAGCTGCGATCTCTTAAGCAAGCACATTTATTCTCTTAGGAATTCACCATGTCCTCTCTGCTATAAAGACAAATTCCAGCCCATCACTTCCTTATCATCCTTCTGCTCTGAAATGAAAATAAAAATTCATGTTGACTGTGGACCATCTTCTCAGCTGGGATTGAGCCATTTTCATTTTCTACCCATCCCCACTCTCAAAGCTATTAATATTCTGAATATCCCAACTACAAACTGCTTCGAACACCACACAGAGCGGGCTCACACCACCTTGTTCAGCATCATGGGAAGAAAAATCACAATCCCATTGCATTCACCCAGTTGCTTGGCCTACATCAGCAACACTATCAAGAGGATATTGCTCATGAACTGGGTGAAACAAGGAGCAGGAGAAAGGCAAAGTCAGCCCACGAGTGTCCAGCAGGGACAGGAGGGTCAGGTAACTTTGAGCTGACAACATTTGTCAGTGACAAAACACTCCTACACCAGAATGTTTCACTGCTATTTCAGGCAGGACTTGGTTTGGTCTTTAAGTGTTACCTGTGTGCAACTTCTCAAAGCAGAAATATTGATCTGCCTATGCTGAAGCTGAGAAGGGGATAAAGCTCAAACATTACTGCTGTCTTGCTGACAGTCTAGGTCAGCAGTACAAGCTGTGGCTGGGGGTCCAGGGCTGCCCAGCTGGAGCACATCAGGCCGGACTTGAACGGATTTGGTTTTCCAACTCACGCCATGAATTTCCTGCCAAGTGCAGAGACATTTATTCACACCTGTGAAAATACGGACTGGCTGAAGCCAGACTCTTGGTCTGTTGCCCTAATGGATGAAAGTCCCACCATTTTAGAGCCCAAAGTGTTGCCTTCCATTGGTTTGTCCCCCTTACCCAGCCAGCCTAGCTGAGCTCATCTCTGCAGGAAAGGCCTGAGGACAGCCCTGACAGCACTGTCTGGTGCCACAGGACACTAAAGCCATTGAGTGGGAAATGTCTGTGGTTTGGAAGATGCTCGCCTTGGTTCCCTGCATGGCAGTGAGAGGCAAGATCGCAGGAGGGGGGATGTTTTCATTAATAATGGTGTCTCACCAACCATCTGCTAAAGGTCCACACTATTAATTTAACAGGAAAAAAATGGAATAGATTACTCTACAGTTTTCAATTAAAGTACATGATGTCTTCAAACTGCAATCTTAATTAGATATTATAGGGTGACATTTAGGAATCCTGAGCTGTGATGGCTGATCAAGTCATCTGACTGCGATGGTGTTCCACAGCACTGCTGGGGCCTCCTGCACCCAGCACTGTCAGGAGAGCTGTCTGTCCTCGGATTCCAGTGCTGGAGCAGCTCTGACAAACTCCTGGGGTTAAAGGATCGCAACAGTGAAATCCATGGCAGCCTTGGCACAGCAAAAAAAACAGCTGCAAATCAGAGTGGACACAGTCCCAAAGAAAAGTTATGGAAACGGGTAGAAGAAAGGGAAAAAAGTAAATCAAGTGAAAAAGAAAAGAGAAGTAGCAAATGGACAACTTATTTTATTTTCAGGGTTAAATATAATATGAAAAGAAATAGATTTGGACAAGAAATAATTTTCTCTAAAACATCTGAAAAGGAGAAGGAAAATAACCCAAATCAAGAGCACAAGCAGTGACTAAGAGGCACTGGAGCTGAACAAGATCTGCTCAGCTCCTTCACCTATCAAACACAGGGACAAGAGCACTGGGTCTTTAGAAAAGCAAGACCATAACTGGATACAACCCCCCAGCCATGGCTACCCTGAACCACTCAGAAGCGTCATTAGTCACAAGTAAGAGCAAAGTCAGCCCTTGCATCAGCCCATGCCTAATAGGATTAGGATGGATTTTATCTTCCATTTAGGCCCCACACTGAGGGACAGTTAGTAAAACAGAGCAGTAACAAATAACGCCCAATCTTGAGTTACTGGAAAACACCCACAGGTCATTATGTGATTTTTTTTTAAAATGACCTTTGACTAAACCCTGTGATTTAAAGAACCATGAACACTGGCATCCTGCTGGCACTGCTGGTTCAGTTCACTTGTCCTCTGCAGCCTGAAAGAGTCAAATATGCAGTGGGACAAAAAAATGAAAATTCACTAAGATCCCTGTGTTTACAATGCATTAATTACAGCGTAATAGCAAAAACCTCAATTACTGTACACAATTTGAACAGTCATGCAGCTTGAAGATGCCAAAACACATTCTCCTGCTCCAGAGTGGGTATGTGCTGTCAGAGATACTGACCTGCTCTCAATTCCCACAGAAACCAGGAGGAACACGGAATGTTCTGCAGCTCTCCTCCACCAACAAAGTGTAACTGCATCGTGGGGGATGAGCAGAGCCCCTGTGAACCTGCCCATGCTGTGCCCTCCCCCCAGCCTGGACAGTCCCTCCTGCCATAGGGGGATGCACCAGTCCCACTCTCAGCACTGTGCCCAGCGAGGTGAGAACACCAGGGCCTGCTCCATTTGCCTTCTCTTGAATGGAAACAGCAGCAAGCCCTTCCAAAGTCCTTCCAATGCAAGAATCATTAAAAGGGAAATATCCCCAGAAATTGCTCCTTTCTATATACTCCTCACTCCCATATGCTCTGACATAATAATGTGCCAGAAATGTCTTTTCAGCATGTTTTTGCATTATGCCTAATTCTGTCAGAGTTTTTCAGTCCCACGTAACAACAGCTCAATGCAGAGTCAGATATAAATCTGGCTTAAGAGACTCTCACCAGGAATTCATTTAAAACTGTAAATGTTAAAAGATTCTGCTGCTGATTTATGGCATTTTCTTACTTCAAACAGAATTAAAATCCTTCTTAAAAGATACATATTCAATCATTATAAAAGCTGCATTCAAATTACGTTGCTGGTCAGACTGAGAGCCACAAAGCCCAGAAATCTCAGAATAGCAGGCAATCCAGGAATAGCAGGGACTAGAACATTTTACTGGTTCCCCCAATGCTCTGCTGTCATCCCACCACCTCAGTCTCACATCTTAATTAGTGCAAACGGGAGTCCTGGATCCTGGTGCTTTCATACTCCATCTATCCCACTCCAGCCCAAGCACAAGGATGCCTTTTCCTGAAGATTCATTTGGATCCATCAGAGAAGCTGCTGCACCTGAAGTTATTACTAAAAGGGTTTATTCATTTTCCATTGTTTACACTGAAGGCTTTCCCAGCTCTGTCAATACCACACAAGTGTCCTGTATCATTGTGCAAACAACATTTAGTGTTAAAAAAAAATTACCCATGCTGCTCATTATCATCATTCCTATAAGAATTGTTCATGTTTTGCATTTGTGAGCAGAGAACACGGCAGAGCCCTGAGTTGCACAGCACAGCCCTGTACCCAAGCATGGCCAGGCTGATGAAAACTCGGGAACGGTGTCTGGAAGGAATCTGTGCAGCACCAGTATAATTCACAGAGGGGTTTTAAGCATTCAAGATGCCAAAAGAACCACAGTCTATGAGAGGGTCAGGGCTTCTGGCTGTCCTTCCTGCAGGCACATTGTCTGACCTGTACAGGAGTCCCTAATCTCATGCTGCTCCGCTGAAATAAAAAAATCTAAATGGAAGGATCAGCATCAAATACAAGAGTAAACAAGTAGAAGCAGCCAGAAAAAGCATTATTCAGATATTTATATAATTAATTGTTCGTTATTCAGAAGCCACAGAGCCATTAGCAGAAAGCACTGTGGGAGATGCCTCTGACACCTCAGAGAGTGGTTCTGTCCCAGGCCCAGCTCAGGCCCAAGTCAGATGTGCCCAAGTCAGCTCCTGGCTGCTACTGCTGGGTTGGCTGGTTTTGGCAAGGTTTTTTGGTTTGAGGTTTTTCTCCCCAGATCTTCCCTGGTAAATTCAGAATCACAGAATATTCTGAGTTGGAAGAGACCCTGAAGGATCATAAAGTCAAACTCATAACTAAATGACCCATATGGGGATTAAACCTGTGATGACACTGGCATTATTCACACCATGCTTTAACCAAATGAGCTGATCTCAGGGTCACTTTGATGCATTCTTCACAAAATAAGGAACAACAAGCCCGTTTCTGGAGGCAGCTCCCAAGTGCTTATCAGCTCCAGTGAACTCACAACACTCACAACTGTCATCAAACCATTCTTCCTTCCATGGAGGCATGAAAGGGAAAATATTTCTGCCCCATATCAAGATCCAGCCATGATGATTAACCAGGGCCTGTGGCCCAGGGGGCACAGCAGGTCTGCCCCCAGAGTGGCTGGCAGTTGCCAGCTGGCTTCTATCTGTGGAAACTGCCCCTCTGACCTGGAATTACCATGTGTGTTGGCGCTGCAAGGAAACAACCATAAAACCACAGCAGCATCAGGGATCTGTAAATTCCTTGTGAGTTATTTTCAGACTTCTAAAAGTTTAGTTAATCCTTTCCTTTAAGATTACATATAAGAAAAAAATGACAAAGGGAAAAAATGACCAGAAAAAAAGGATGTTTGTGTGAAAGAGCCATTTCCCATTCTAAGCAGTGCCAGGACAGCAAACTGGCCAAAGTGCCCAGGATTCTCTGTGTTTATCCTTGGAAAGGGGTGGCCAGAAGGCTGGTGAAAGGCAGGGCTGATGCCATGTCACGCCAGTGACCTCTGGACTGCTGGCACACAGAGCATTGCTGCAGGCTGTGCTGGGGCTGCTGAGTCCTTTCTCACGGAGAGCAGCCAGCAGAGACCATGGATGCTGCTTTCCAAAGGTTAAGCATCACAGGCGATTTCATCCTCTTTATATTTCTAAGTGGTTGATTTTTTTTTTTATTATTTTTTAAAATAATCATAAATCCCAGGGTGGGAGCCCTTTGGCTCTGTGTTCAGCCAGGGAAGGGAACGTGGCTGCCAGCGCCTGCTGCAGGTGTTATTTTTAGTGCGACAGCTATTTACCAGCTCCATTCCCAGAGGGAATTCAGGGAGTAAAAGGGATGCTGATGCATTCCTTACTAAATATAGAAAAGGGGGTGAGCCACCACACGCACTGTGGCTGCAGCTTCCTGCTCCAGCCGGGATGTGGCCTCAGAGAGGGGGATGTGGCCCCAGCGGTGCCCGACACCGTGGTGGGACCACCCCGGCACAGGCTCCCCATTCACCACATTCTAACCTTCAAGCTGGTGTTTGGAAAAAAGCTTTGTCAAAGTAGCTCTTATAACTAATTGGCTTCACTTTGAAGCCCTGATCCTGTAATGAATGGCTCCCGAAATCAAACAAAGCATTCTCAACACCAACAAAATTGCCTGTTATGAAAGCAGAACATTTTTAGGGTAATATTGACTTTAACGCTCTGTCAAGGCACATTGACAGCAGGATGAAAACAGCCCTCCCTCTGCTCACCCAGCTCTAATCCAGCTGAGAGGGGACCCTGAGCACTCGTGCCAGGCTGTGCTTTACATCCCCAGGAGTGGGCTCATTTCCTATTAGTTTAAAAATATATATTTTCAAAAAAATTAAAATCTTGCTGATCAAAGAAAGGGATGCGTTTCAGAATTACTCTGGTCTTCTCTGGTTTAAAGCCTTTAAAGTTCTGGAGAGGCAGTTTTGACATCCAGGAGCTCTGCAGACCCAGACAGATGGGGATTCCTGGTTGAACTCCTTTTATATTTCCTTTATTGCTTCATATTTACCAATGACCTGGAAATGAGCAGTGTGAAGGTGCCACTTGAACATGACAGAAGGCATTTCTCAGTGAGGCTCAGACAGGCTGGAAAACCAGCCCAGAGCCCTGAACAAACTACAAACTGGACAAATGACTGACACGACACCGAGTGCGTGGGATGCAAAAAGCTCAAAGTAATGGGAATTGGAAGAGCAAGATGCATTATTCATCCAGCCTGTGAGGGTCAGTGTTAGTGGCACTACCACTGAATAAGTGAGGGCATCGAGGCATCAGGACACAGCAGCATGGTGGACACCTTGGATGTACCTGCATCACCATGAGCCACACTGGTCACCCCAGATCCACTCTGTGCTCCCCAGGGCTCCTGCTCTAGGCAACCACCCAAACCCCACCCATGGGATACAGAGAGACCTATGTATTTATAAATCTATATACAGATACTCAAACACACACTCCTTGGGACACTTCATTTCCCTCCACAGTTTCCTGAAGGGAGACCACTTACAGAGCAGAAGAAAAAGAGTTTAATGAATTAAAGTGCACTTAAGTTAGGGAGCACTAATGAAGTCACACCTTAATTGGGTATAATTGAGAACCCAGCCCTGTCAGTGTTTGGATTATGAACTGCAATTTGTGGTCACATGAAAATTAGCAGCTACCTCCTCCCAGAGCAACCTGCTGAGAATGAAATGCTGGTCACCCAACACCTGTTACAGTTCTCTCTGTTTCCATGGGGTTCTCCTTTACTTCCTTTTCCTGAGGTTTTCACTGCCTTACTTGACCCTGATTTACCCAGCAACCATCTGACAGCAGTGCCAGCTCAGAGATGCCACTCTCGAGGAATCCATGGGCAAGCTCAGCATCCCCAAGGGCAGCCCAGCCACAACTCCAGAGGGGCCAGCAGTGCTGAACGTGCTGGGAGCACAGGGATGGCATCCAGCGTGCCACAAGGGCACAGCCTGGCAGGCCCATCCCAGGGATGGGCTTTGTGCCAGTCCCAGCTATGCTCCAGGAGTATTTCAGAACAGGGCAGCTCCCAAGCCCTGTGCATCGTGCTGCCAAGAGGAGTCTCTGGCATGTGCAGACAGCTTCTTGTCTGCACTTAAAATACTATTTGATTAAAAAAAAGAAAAAAAAAAAGAAAAAGGAAACAAATTGTGTTTTGTGGGACTGGGAGCATCAAGAGCAGAAATGGCAGCAGAAGCAATGCCTACTCGAGCCACGCTGCCAAGCTGAAAACACTTCAGCTGTGCCTGTGTGTGTCCTTGCCTTCAGCTGGTGTGGCTCCCATTTGCTTGGCTCCAAATGGGGAGGAGAAATGCCATTTCCTCACTGCCTACCCTGGAGCACTGTGAGAAGTGGTGAAGAGGAAAGGCTGCACTGTTCCAGATACACAAAGAGTACACAGAAGTAGAAAAACGTCATCCCATCACTTAATATATGCAAATTATGTTAAATATTTCATTCATTAAATGGCTCAGGTTATTACTGAATTGTACCTTAAGCTGTTCAGAAAGTTCATTCTTCTTGCACTTGCTCAGTAACGTGAAATAACTGACTGAAATGAATATTTTACAGTTTGTGCAGACAGAACATTTATTAACAATTCTTTCTCTCTCAGAGTCCCTTTCCTAAGCAGGTTTTGGGCACCATGTGACTGAAATTATCCAGAGGGAATGAATTTGGGTTTCTTTTTAGTTTGGTTTATTTCCAGTTTGGAAGAGCCCAACAACCTGGGAGGACCCAAACACAACCCTTCTGGGAGAGAAGAACAGCCACAGAGCTCTCTCCCGAAAGCTGGTAGGGAGAGGACAGCAGTCACAGAATTTGGGCATTTTCCTTCCTCTAAGCCCAGACAGCTCCACTCTTCACAGGGAAACAGCTCCTGCAATAGCCCATAACGTGCCATGGGTCCTCCGGGATTTCACAGGAGTAATGTGAAGTGACAGGGCTCTGGCTCCCGCCATCCCCTGTCCCTGCCATTCCCGGGCCAGCCAGACAAGGGGGAAGGGGCGACTACAGGCAGCTCCAGCTGCTTCCAGCCACACCAACAGCCCAGGCAGCAGCATCCTCCCCCACGGTGGCTGGGTCATTACCAGTTCCATCTAGGGGAGCAGGTCCCAATTAACCCACCAGCACATTCCAGCAGCTCCCAGCCCCGTGGCCCAGCATGCACACCCCCCCTTGTTGGGGTGAAGGCAGGACACAACATACCCTAACACACGCCCAGAAGGCTGGCATCACACAGGGAGCAGCCCGACGGGTAACACGGGCAGCCTCCACCACCCTCCAGGCACCGCCTCCTCCCAGTCTCCAGACGACTTTCGCACGCCATGGGCAGCTCAGGAAAAACCCACTGGGCTTCAACCCAGCTCCTAACACGGTGTGGCAGCCACGTCTCTATGAACTTCCAGGCTTAGAGGAGACAGATGGATAAAAATAATTATCACTGGAATGGTGGTTCTAAGTCAGTCCCTGGCCAGTGACCCAGGAAAGGCGGCTCCCTCTGGCAGGAGCACGTCCCTGGGATGGAGGTTTACAGTCCCAGCCCAGCAGACACCCTGCAATGTCTCATCAATCTCGGCTGGGAAAAACCTTTCCATTTCCAACGGGAATATGCAAACCAGGCTCCGCACTGTAAATCTTCCTTTGCGGCACTAAGGAGATAAGTAGGACCTATTAACCTCCCATGTTATTTCCAACTTCATTATTGGAGCTGACACAGGGAGAGCACGCGGTGACGGCTCTTTTTGGCAGAGTGCATGTAAATCGCTTTCTCAAAGGAAATTACTTCTCTGGGCTGAATGTTATTAATCTAAATTCTCCCTTAGTCAAATTGTTGCCCATAATAAATATGGAACAGGTTGCTACGCTCATCTCCGAGGGCATCCTAATCCAGCTGCAGGTTTTCCCCTCAATTTGAAGGAGCTCCTGAGGAGCTCCTCTGTGAGAGCAGCTTTCACCCAAGGATGGGACCATCCACCCCAATGTCACCCAGCACACGAGCACCCTGTGATTTCATAATGAAAATGTATTTTGGCCCTGCCAGCATTGCGTGCACCAGCAATAAAGTGTGAGCAGGAGCAAGGCAGGGCCTGGTGAGGCCAGAGAAGGGACACAAGGCAAGTCCTTTTCCAGCAACATGGTGTGGTGGCCTTCCATGGCCAGTATCTTTCATGGCTGGTGCTTCATTTATGTCAGCTTTGGTACTGTTAAAGCAGCTCAACTTGCAGTGTTAAGGACCTTACGCTCTTTTCCAGTGGATATACACTTGTGCAACTAAAAAACCCTGGAATTTAAGCACAAACAGATCAAAAACCCCGTAGAAACCAGATCCAAATCCAAACTGAACTTTGCCAGAGATGGAGCTAGGAATTTTATTTGTATGGTATTCCTTCCTTTCATTGAAAACCACCTCCTTGCCAGTAAAGATTTTCACAGAAATCCCCACATAACACCCTTCCACAAACAGCTACAATCTCTTCTGCTCAAAGGCACACCCCAGGTATGGAATGGATTTGGAACACTATAAATCCAGTGGCACACACAGCCCTTCTCCTCATTTGTTACCAGCCAAGTGTGAAAATGTTAATGAAGGCAGCTGTAATAATCTACGGGAATTTCCCAATTAAGATTTTGTTCACGTCCGCCAGCTCCCACTCCAACACAGCCTTTGAGCATCCTCCCTTCAACCCAACAGCAGCCATAATTGCTGGGCTCCATCCAGGTACCCTCACCCGGCCGCCCCAATGAGGGAAATCACTGCCACTCTATTAACTCCAACTTCTCTCACATGTATTCCTAGAAGAAAATTAATGCAGACAGATTTCAAGTGTGTGCCTACCCCCCTACACGAGTATGTTTGAAATATAACACGCTAACAGCACTGAGTCAGGCAATACCACATCAGCCACTTTTATTGAAAAAGAAAATAAAATTCAAAATTAAGTTTTGGGGGTGGCTTATGGCAGCCCTGGCTCGTGGGAAGCTGATGCCTTCCTGGTTCAGCAAGGTGAACCCTGGGAACCTGTCTGGATGCTGGGAGCACATCTCTCTCCTGGCAGAGCAGAAGGGAAAGAGACTCCATGATAAAATGAAGGCATCCTCACAAATAAATTACTTTTCTACCACAGTCGTGTGATTTTTAATTTTCCTCTAATTTCAGGACTGCAGCACTGATATAAAACCCCTCTAAGTGTTTTAGGGGGATGGTAATGGTCCTATACTAAAATAATTCAACCAACACTATAATTTTAGTACCACTATCAAAATGAAATAATGGCTGTTTACTGTGTTACACCTTTCAAATGACCTTCATTTGAATACAAATTGTGGCTCCAAACTCCAAAAGCTGCTCCATTTCAGGAAGCAGCAAATTGAGGATGTTTACCCGGGGTTTGCTCTGCCAGCAGATCCCTCCGCATAACTACAAAGGCCAAATGTGTTTGGGGGGTTCTTTTCCTCTGAAGTTGCCTAGGACCAGCCTAAAGGACCCACCTGGATCTGACCAGAAGCCTGAGCCACAGCCCTTCACTTTGCTCCAAGCATGACAGGAATCACACATTCTGTTTTATCTGGAAATACTTATTTGGTGATGAAACTGTTCACACACAGCTCCCTCCCTCCCAACCAGCTCTCCCTGGACAAAGAACTAAGATTACTCTGACAATAATCAAGTACTCAGATGAGAGGAAGAGGTGGATAGGTCCTGTCTCAATCTGGGCCTTGAAAACACTTTACTAGATTTTTTTTTACTTTAGGCTTTGTCTGCCCATCATGGGCTTTTGCACTGGTTTTGGGGACCCCGTGCAGCCACCTCTGCCCGGAGAAGCTGCGGGTGCCCAGGCTGTGGGGAGCCCCTTGGCACAGACCTGGGCAGCCCTAAGAGTGCTGTTCCCAGCTCCTGTGGCTGTGTGGCATTCACAGCTCAGCCCACACAGCCAGAGCGGGGGCGGTCACAGGCGAGGATCTGCAGAAAAAAATTCACTACAGACATTTGCTGGTATTCACTCATACACCTGGGAACTCCAGTCTATCACCAGCTATTTCACTCTAATAATGAATTTCTGCCCTTTCATCAACATTAGTCAGAACAAGCTCTGAGAAAATTCCCATTTGGTGCCAGGAATATAACAGAAAACACTGACATGAATGGCAGCAAGCAAAGCCAAGCAGTGTGCCCATCTGCAAGGCAGGACAAGCTGTCACCACCCCAATCTGAGCCCTTCCAAAAACATTCCTAAGAAGGGGAAAAAAGGTACAATAAAAAAAAAGTTTCTCTGTATGTTGCCAGAAGTTGTGCTACAAAACTCCCTTCTTGTGGACACCAAAGGGCCATGACCCCATAAGGATATTCCATTCTCAAGAGCACTCCCTCCTCTTCCCCAGTTCCCAAACAAACCAGTGGTGATCCAGGCACCAGGCTGAGTGCTGCTTTTGCTGCTGCTCACAACCCGAGTGCTACAGCGGGAAAATCCCACATGCCGAAAATACGGAGCGTCTGTAAACACTCCCGTTCCGAGACACCTACGTGTAATTACTCACGATGAGCGAGGAGGAGGAAGAAAAACCCACTCTTTGTTTTTAATTCTCTTCTTTGTGCATAGAAGCTATTGCAAGAGAAGCTCTGGCCAGCCAGCATCTCTGGAGGGGAAGAGTAGCGTGTGGCCACAACACCTGGAGTTGAGGGCAACAGTGTTTTGACAGCAGTGCCATTTTGGGGCAGCAGAAAGGGAAATTCCTTCTATAGAGGACAACCTCTGCCTTTCCCCAGAGCTGCCTTTCCTTGGCAGATGCAGCCCTCCCAAGGGCAGAGCCAAGCCAGCAGTGGATGTCCCAGCTGGAGATCTTGACCCAATACCTGCCTCTGCTGTGGTGACATGTAGAGAAACAAAAGGAGTTTAAACAATAGGTGTTGTATAAAACATCTGAAAACAAGACAAATTAGTCATTAAAAATTAATTTTGGAAAATTACAGTCTTGTTAATAGACACTGTTGTGACTTTGCATGTTCCTTTCCAGGCAGGAGGGAGGAAGAGGACTCAAAACTCATTTTACTTTATTTCAAAAACTGAAGAGGTAGATACCCATGCCTTTGGAAGCCTGTGTTCCCCTGTGCCATCCCAGTGCTGGCAGCATGGTCCCGTATGGTGAGGTGCCAAATGATGTGACCAGAGCAGGTGAGCACCTGCAACCTGGCACTGAAACCCCCACCACGAACCTGCTGTGGGATGCTCCAAAGTTATTTTCATGCACTCAACAGTGAGGACTATGCCAAAATACTCAAGGTCAAGAGACCAGCATGGTTCGAGGCAATCTGCACCTCTTAAAACAGTGACAAATATGTTATTTAATTTTAATGAGCTTTTTTGCATCTCCAATCTAATTACAGCATTATCAAGCACTGCTCTGAACTGCAGGTGGCTGCTCATTACTTGGGGTAAGGCTGTCACAAGCATTTTTCATGAATACTAAAAACTACCTCGTTTCACCACCCACTCTAAAATATCCCCAGCTGATTGCTCCGCTTCTGAATGTGGGGTTTGGTGTGGTTAAGAGAGAGCAGTACCCACAAGCACAGCTTCCTGTACCTGCCCACCTCCTCTGGCCAAAACCCCCAGGGGCAACGCCACATCCACCAAAAACAAGTGAGTTTTGGTGTGCAAGATATTCGTGCCAGAATCGTCCCCCAAAAACAAACATATCCCTGTTCTGCACACAGCAGTGAGGACACCCTGTGACAGGGCACTGAGGAAAACCCTTCATTTGCAGATGGCTTCTATTTTTTGCTTTCAAATAAATGGGTTTTTTAAATCATTATTAAAAACAAGGAAAACTACAATGTCAAAAGCATTTTGGCAAGATCAAAATTCTTCCGTTTTACTCTTAAGCTTTCCAAAAAATCAGATTTTTCTCTTCCTTTTTGGCCAATTCCTTTGACCACCTCTCCTCATGGGCTGCTGTTTCCTCCATGCAGCACAAAGCTTCTGGAGCTCACGTCCAAAAGGCTCAGTAACCAGCAAGAATCAGATATTTAAATCCACCCCAAATCCCCTTTTCCCTGCACGGTTTGGTGAGCACAGGCACCAAACAAGCGATAACGAAACCCCAACAGCAGCTTTTCCTTTTCCTTTTAGCTTTTCCTCCCTGCAGAGCAGGGAGGCAAGCAGAACACCCTCCTTCAACAACCCCAAATCTTTATCCCTCTGGGAGAAAGGAGTTGCCCAGCTCACCCTTGGATTGCCTTTTCCCCCCTAAAAAAACTGGTCCAGATGGTGGCAGCCCACAGGTCTGCCTCACCAGAAGCACTCACTGCCATCCAAGGGGGCATGGGGGTGATGGCAGTGGACCGAGGGCTGAGGGGACATTGGGCTCTGCACCACAGGGACAGCCCAGGAAAGCAAGAGCATCGCGGGCAGGCTCCGGGCTTGTCCGAGTTCCCCCGGCAGCCTCATCAGTGCTGACAGCAGTTGGGAGAGGCTGCAGCACCTGGGCCACCTCCCCCAGGCCAAGTATGCACGTGTGTACCCGTGTATGCATGTATGTGTGCATGCACGTGTGTATGAGCGAATGCATGTATGTATGTATGTATATACGCACGTGTCTGTGTGTATGCATGCGTCAATGTATGTATGCCTCTACCTGTGCATGCAGGTGTGTATCTACGTTCTAGGCATGTATCTCTGTGCCTGCATGTCCATGTAACTGCACACACGAGGCACACACACAGAGCAGAGCTGCCCGGAGCTCCGCAGCTCCGTGTTACACCGGCACACGTGAGCGCTGCCGGAGCCGCGGTTCGTTCCCGGCGCCGCTGCGGCAGTCCCGGCGTGTCCCCCTGACCTTGCTGCAAACCGCAGCGGCCTTTGGGACGCGGGATCGCAGCCGCGCGGCTCTGGGAGCGGACGTGCCCGCACTCCGGCCGGGGGATGCCACCGGGGATCCCCCTTGGCAGGGACACTGGCCGGCGCTGCGGGGAATTCCAGCACCGGGCTGGGAGAGCGCGTTGGCTGGCGGAGCGGGAGCTGCGGGAGGGCCGGGGATGGAGCAACACGGGTGAGCGAGCGTGGGGAGAATCGCGTTTGCTCAGCCGGGCCCCGCAGGAGCACTCGGCTCCCCCCGGCCGCCTCCTCCGGGTCCCTCTCCAGATAAGCTCACTGACTTTAGTTAAAGTGTGTGCCAGCTGCAGCCCCGCGACCGGAGCAGGCAGAGATGTGGCGTTGAATGATAATTAAATACATTCGCATCATCTGTCATTTTTTACTGCAGGTGCCGGTGTAATAAATCCGAGCTTGACTCTTCTGTCAGCTGGCAGCGAACATGTTTTAACACCAAATCCCGGGGGGATGAATTCAGAATGGCTTGGCCTTGCACGGGGAGGAGCCGCCTGTAACATGCCAAGTGGGTAACGCATATTTGATTGCTTTCATAGTACTTTTATTATTTTGGTGAGACGTGCCTGATGTAGCGTTTCAACCCACTCCCACAGGGAAGGCAAACATTTCCACCACCGTATTCCTTCCACACCCCAACCCTCCAAACACAGCCCCGGCTCTGCTCTCCTCAGCCCCCAGCATTGTCCCAGCATCTTGATGTGCCTGTGACCTGTTGGAGTTATTAGGATTTTGATCAAAGAGGAAAAAAAGTCAAAGGAAAAAGGCAAACAAAAAAAATGCAAATTAATTTACATAGAACAACGACAACTCAGAAAATTAAAAATTCAAGTTACTATGTTGTAAAACCTAACTCATCCCTCTGGTGCACAGTGAAGGAGCAACTCTGTTTCTCCATGGATGTATGCAAACTGCTCCCCAGTCATCCTGTGGAAAACAGTGAATCCTTCACTGCAGATACTGCTGAGACACCCCATGACACCATTTTCCACAGGTATCCACACACCTGTGATGCAGCACGAACCTCTTAAGTATACTCATGCTGCAATAATGAACTGTTTTGGTCTGAAGTCGATTTATTATTTTACCAATAATTTTCTTCTCCTTGCCTTCTACACAAAGCCCAGTTGATGCACAGATCAGGTACAAATCCAGGTGCCGCAGGATGCTCCTGTGTCCAAGCTGGCCCTTGTCCCACGAAGGAAAACCAGGCCTGGCTACAGGACAGGACTCAGTCCCTGCAAGCCCAGGTGGGAAAAGCATGGAGTGCAAAGGGAGAAGCCAAAATCCCAACGAGAACAATCCCCCTGATTCTCACTATGGAGCACCGATGCCGCGGTGCCATGGCTGGCACTTGCCAGCTGCACACACTATTTATAACCCTGGCACTTACACAATTACAGCTCCACAACTTACAATACAGGTCTGGAAATCAGAGCATTTTATTTACCCAGCCAAAGCTTTATTGGTGCAGTTGGCTTTCCAATGAGGGAAGTGGTGTTTATGAAGTACTTCCTTGTAGGTGCCTGTCTGCCTTCAGCTGCCCTGAACAGCATCTCCCTTCTGGCAGCACAGGCTGGTAGGAAACACGCAAGTAAATCCTTTGGCAGCACTCTCCATCTTCCAGGACTTGCTGCACTTTTAACCTAATAAAGTCCTGATTCTAATTTAAGGCAGAAAATGCAACTGAAGGGGCAAACAGCTGTGGGTCCTGCCCCAAAGTGAGCACAGGTGCCTGCGCTTGCCCCTAGGTGGTTTCTACCCACATTCACTGTGTGTTCCACTCCTTGTTCAGTTTTGAGTTTGTCATGGTACTTTGCCAGCCATATGTATATCCTAGAACCACACATCTTTTTCAACAAATTACATTAAATTAAACCATAAGTAAGCTGAGTGGCTTCAGAAGAGCAGAATCCCCCCCTTTTTGTGTGCAGAACAAAACCCGGCGCTGCCTGCTTTGCGGTTTCCTTGGCAAGCACACGGTTCTGCTCAGCTCTCCCTTGCTGGAGCAGCAACAGCCCTGTAATATCATCAGAACACAGAACAATTCTGAATTCAGGGGCAGGAATTACTGACACTGAACTTACAGCATGGTTACAGACCCCTTCCCAGCCACAGGCTGTCCCAAGATGGGGTCCTTGCCCCTCTCCCCAGAACATTCCTAAACCCATAATCCCCAAATCTAGGATCAACCAGTACCAAAAATTCCTGATGTGGGTTTGCAATTCCCCCCACCAGCATTACTGTCTGCAGCATCACCCTGTGCTTTAAACAAAAGCACGGTTTTCCTTTCATTAAAACTGTTCCCACGGATTAAAGATTTGGAGGCCACAGCAAAGCAAGTTAAACATTTACTTTCTATTAAAACATCTAAATGAGAAGATTAAAACCTGTTTTACATATAACAGGCAAAGTCAAATCAGCACAGGAGCAGCTTAGCGCATACTTAGAGCCAAGGCCTTCTGACGTGCAGAGGTAATCAATTTACAGAGGGAGGGATTTCCTAAAACTACTCAGAAAGGGGTAAAAAAAAATAGCACGCATACATTTGAACAAATCTTTCCCTTCTGTCCCCATGGCCGCCTCCCGGAGCTGTTTTGCTGCAGCTCCAATCAGCTTGCTCCCACTGACAGCTCTTGCCCCAGATTCCCCCATAAAATATTTTCACAGCTGATTAGTCTATTTAGCACGTTGCACGCTTAAGCTCTTTTGTTTATTTTTCATTTGAGATGGCAGGAAGAGACGATCCAATGGAATGCAGACGGAGGTTATTGACTGTGTTTAATGGCAACTGTTTGCAGGAGTAGCAGTTAGAGGTCACAGAGGTGACGCAGACACAGCTGACTGCTGCAGGAATTTCTGCTCTAATTTTCTAACATCCAAACAGACTCTGCCTGGTAACAGAAACCACTGAACTACAGCTGGTTTCTGCCAAGGCAGAATTCCCAGGGGAAGCTGAAAGTCTCCCTTTACAGGGCCAAAATCCAAGTCTATTTGTATTTGCCTGCAGCTGATCTAACGAGACCAGCTCTGTTCTGCCATGCGGGTATTGAGGCAAAGCCCCCACTGCTGCCAGGCACCTCTTCCAGAGTGTGTATTAGCCAAACTCTGGGATCAGCCATCCCACAAAAGGGCTTCTGGGTGATGCAATTTCAGATGAGTGCCAAACCCATAGAGTAGCACAAAGCACCATCACTGCTGGACACAGTCCTCCATCCAAACACCTGGGATCCAAACCCGGGTACTGAACTGGCACATGCCATGATGTCCTCGTGGCCAGCAGGGAACCCCACAGGGACTCCCACACAGATCTCAGTCCCAGGTTTCCAAGTGAGGTGCTCTGATGCAATGAGCAGCTGATTTTACACCCCCTCTCTAACACAGCTCCATCGGTTGATCCTGCTGCCATGAAAAGGAAGAGATCAGAGCTCCAACACTCCCATATACGAGAATCAGACTGAATCCCCCCACATCCTAGAGGTCATCCCAAAGAGAAGTCTCTTCTTCAGTTATATAATCCTCAGTTTCAAAAGTTTATTTAAAAAGGGAAAAGCAGCAGGAGAAAGTGAGGGGCAGAGCAGATGTGTGCAGTCCATGGGGTGGAGGGCTGTTTACTTTTAAATGATCACACAATTTCAGGGTGAAGCAGCACACAGCTAAAGAGAGAATCACGTGAAAACGCTGCTTAACTGGCTTTGTCAGACAAGTTTTCTGGCACGAGCACACATTATGCAAAAGGAATAATCCCTTTAACTAAAATATTTGGAAGAGGGTTGCACAGACAGGAACCAAAGGGAGGTTTTGCCGTTATTTCTCATCTGATCGTGCTGGATGAAATGGTCCAACTTACAAAGTATTTGAGGACAGAACTTGGAGGCTGTCTCTACTTGCAAGCTAATGCATTTTGCCATTTGTGCGGACTACATACTACACGCAGACAGGAAAGTAGCCGGGTGGCCCCAAGGCTCGTTGGAGAGAAGCCAAAGACCCTTAGCCACGGATGATGCTCACAGGGGAAGGGTCCCAACACCAGCCACGAGCAGGAGGCAGGGGAACAGCCCTGGGATGCTTTGCAGCTACCAAGCCCTCGCTCAGCCCCGCAGCACCTGAGTGTCAGTGGTCCTGATGCCGTAGCTCATACTCACACACCCGGAGTGTACAAGGGAGCCCCCCGGCACGGCAGCGTTGAGCTGCGAGCTCCAACCCCATCTCTCCCCGCACTCCTCCCGGGGACGGCTGAGGCGCTGCCCTCGCCAGAGCCACGGCGTTGGCTGCCCTATAATCGCCGTCTCCTCCAAGCCCTCATCTTCCCTGCAAACCTGCACATTCAGTGCCTTCGCAGCACCCTCCTGTGGGGATTCCGCGTCCGTACAGACACGGGGGCAGCTGGAAACGGGGCGCGATGGAAACCCTCCTCTTCCTCCTCCCTCCGGCGAGGCGCGGGGACAGAGCAGCTCCAGCCGCCCCGGCCGGCGGCTCCAGGCCGTGCCACCGGCACGGTGCCCGGTACTGAGCGGGGCTGGGTGAGGAGGCGATGCCAAAAGCACCACGGCCACCGGCACAGCCCGGACAGGACGGGCAACTGTGGGGGCTGCGGCCAGCGGCACTCCCGGCACTGCTCCGCTCGGCGTGCAACCAGCCCGCGCGTTTGTCTATAACCTACTGACTCACCAAGCCAAGCACTGACAGGTAACGGCAAAAAGAAATAAAAATGAATAGATTTCTTTGCAGCAACCTCTGACATATACAAACCGCTCAACTCCTTCCCTGGGGTGTGCAATTGCCCCCCACGGGGTATATCACTGCTTAAAAACCTGCTCTCAAAACCAGGAAAACCTTCATTTTGCAGCAGCTCGTTTGGAACCACTTTTGCATTAACACTTTTGTATTCATGGTGATGCTGCATTTTCATTCAGATACTTGAAAGCATTTTGTCACAAGTTGCAGTGATTTTACACAACACTTTGCACCTCAATGAAAACCAAACAGTGCACTCATTTTTAAGAGAATACTTGAGAAAGTTTATAATTTTTATGTTACTAAACATTTAAGTTTAAAAAAAAATTGTGTGTTATCTACACTCTTAATGTACAGCATTCAGACTGGTGCCAAGATACAGAAGTCCCAGATATTGCAAGAATGCTGCAAAATTAGACTTGGACAAATCTCAAATCTTAATCACTGATTACCCTCCAGGTTACACAGTAATTTAACATCCTTCAGCATGTGACTAGCAGAGAGCACACAAATCAGTTCACTTGTGCAACGGGCAATAAGAACCTGGATATGGCATCATTCACTTTTGAAGCCTCTCACACCAAATTAATTCATCTTAATAGATGATCCTTTTTCAGGAACAAACCAAATTTTTTGCTTCCCAAATGAAGGATTTTCAAAAAAGTCTAGCAGATGAGCATTAGGTGAAGTGCAGACACACTACAGACACACTTCTCCAGTTTAGGTGCTTTAAAGCAAGGCAAGAGCAAATTGTGGGAGAGATGATAACCCCTCATTTACTTTTTCCTCCACCTAACAAGAGAAGTTCTTTCCATACCCTCACTGCCTGGCAATGACCACTTTCACCTATCAGGAGTGGCACGTTACTCCCATCCCTGGAGCACTCAAGTATCCTGTCATGGAAAAGAACAGGCCATAGAATCAATCAGACAGAAGCTGTAAGAGAAGAGCATCTAGTCCGGAAAATTCAGGTGCAAAACTGCAATTAAAGACTGGTTTCCCATTGCCAGAAAGCTTTTCCAAACCATCCCAGACAGGAACTAAAACATTTTCTTGAAAGTTAAAAGTTCATTGCACTCATCAAACTCTCAGAAAGGAAGAGCTGCTGAGCTACTAAATCCTGAAGACATAACTGAGCCTTGCTCTTCCAGGGCAAAGAAGGGCTGAGGCTGATGGGAAGCAGGTGTACAGAGGCTGGAGGCAAAGGCAGAAAATCCATCCAGCAGAACCCAGAAAAGCAAGGAATCATATGTGGCAGAACAGAGCAGGCAGAGCTGGAGGAAGATGAACCAAGCACATGATTTTTGTTGTTGCTGTGCCATGAGGTCTGTGACCAGTGAAGGCAGGGTAGGAGACGAGACTCCCATCATTACCAGATATTCGACCTGAGCTATTACTACCATCAAAAACTACAGCACCTTCCCAGCAGCAGCAGCAGGATTTTCTGGATGAGAACACTCCATTTCTACCCTGAAGAATATCAATTCTTCCTCCACTACCCAGCCCTGCTCAGGGGATAGTCAAGCTATTCCCAGCCACAAAGAAAATGTGTCCTAAATAAACGGAGAAGAGAAAGGCAAATAAAATGTTTGATAATAAAGTCCTGCAAGCTGTAGGCTTTTACAGGAGAGAAATAATCTCCACAGCTGGAAGGACACCTCTCCTGGCATCAAGGTCAGAACTTCTTAAGGAACGAAGGCCACTAGGCAGCACAGACTGGCCCCAATCCAACTGGTACCTTGGGACCACAGTTCCCTGGCTGCTGCCTTCTACATATCCCCAGGAAAAACAAATCCACAGATAAACCCTGGCTATCAGATCATATGTGAATCCAGCTACTGAATCAGTAATTCCTCAGCCCCTCCTCAGCCCATGGCCCTGTAACACACGAGGGTGGAGGGGACTGAGAAATGAATAGGGGGACCTGGGTGACAGGGCAACAGAGCTTTCTCACTGGGAACGCATCGCGTGACACGGCACCTTCCAGGCCCCTCGCAAAGAATGGAGAAAAGCAAGTTGCAGTATTTGTTTCATACGTTCATCACAACAGGAACATCAGCCAGATCTAGACTAGGTCCAAGGGATAATCACTGTAATTAGCACTTCGTTCATATAATTACCAGCAGACCCTGTAACATTTTACAATGGAGGTAATTACCCACATTTTACAGCTGAGGAAACAGATACAGTGCAGGTGAGTAACTTAAAAGAAATCATCAGTGAAACTGTGGCACAGCCAGAGGCTGCAATTATCCTTATTCCCAGCCAAGGCTCTCCCCAATAATCCATGCTGAATTCACTTCTGTCTTGTGGGAAGGAATCCAGAGAAAATAAACACAAACTGGAATTTCCAATGTCTAGAAGAGCTGAAAAGCAGACAAGCCAAACCTGAAGGAGAAATAAAAACACATGTTTATCACTGAGCATTTTCCGAGCTGAATGTGCAGCTATGAGCGGAAAACAGGCATAGGACCCTGCTCTAGCAGACACAAAGCCAATGCAGGGTGTCAAGGGCTACCGTTCTACTTCTGAAGCAGAGGAAAAGCAGAAGCACAGGAGAGGGTCAGGACTGGCTGCCCAGTGGCACCAGCTCAACCCCTCAGCCATCAGAGTCCTTAATGCAAGTCGAGAAGTTAAGAGATTAAAGCAGGAGCAATAATTAAATTATTTAAGGACTTTGCAAACCAACGCACACCCAGAGCAGCAAGCAGGGTGACAAGCCCGAGAAATTCACCCCCACCCTGAAAAGAACCTCCCTGCGGAGTGGCTGCCAAGGATTGCAGTCCTGCCCCAACAGCCCGCGGCCTCCCAGTGCAAGGCCAGAGCAGCACTCAGGCTCTGCTCTGGAAAGGAGGAATTCCCTTCCCCTCTGAGCTCAAGAGCAGTGGGAGCAGCAGGATCCATACTTAGAACTCACCAGCCCTGAAACGTGAGTAGGGTTAGCTAGCACTTGGTCAGTTTATTGCATAGGGTCAGGTGCTGCACGGAAATCTCTGTTTTCCCAGGTACAGTCTTGGGCAGGGGATACACACCTGTTCTGCACTTTCACCTGCACCTCTGGCTCAGTTTCAGTATTATCAGAAAACAGTGTGTTTGTGCTGACCAATACATCTGATTTTCAAAAGTAGTCAGACCAAAGTGAGCAATTTGCAGATTTTATTAAATAAGCAGCACATGCAGATGACACACAGGTGTCTATCAGGTTGAATAAAGCAGATTAGGTTAATCCAACCCCGGCTGCATTACCCGAACTGCAAGACATGCAACGCTCTAAATCTTGTACGTGTGCCAAGGATTTCATTTCAGCCCTTTAGCCTTCTGTTAAGGTTAATACATAAAAGCCTCCAGCAGCAGAAGATACTGCATAGATTTCAAAATTAAGACTTGTTTCAGGAGTGGATGTTGTCAACATTCTGGCTTTGAGTAACAGAAAAACCTCATAAGCAGGAACAGATCTCTCAATAGAGTATTCTCTCAATATCTAAAGAGACAAATGTTTTGCTTTGCAAACATTTTGCAGCATTTGTGTAGTTCTTTGATTAAGTGTTTGATGAAAACATGTATTTGAGTTACTGCTCAGTGAAAAACAAGCTCAGTAAAGTGAATTAAGTTCCATCATCTCTTGCCATCCAAGGGTCAGCTGTTGGTGTTGCTGCTGTATCCAGCAGCAGTGCAGCAAAAGCCCGGGGACAGATTTTACACCGGGGCAAATAGTGCTATTGCTGAGTCAACAAAGCAGCTTTTCTTGCCAATATTTACTGTGTTTTATAAAGGAAACGGGGGACAATTCCTATCTCTTCCCTTCCCAAAGGCTGTACCTCCTCCACCCTCAGCAGCTCTAGCATCCTGGAAGCCCATGCAATAGCTGAACAGGCAAAACCCATATTATTTAGACTAGTATCTGCAAATAACCATCTGCATCTAACGCAACACATGGAAATATCTCAACAAAGCATGCATCACTCTGTCATCCCACCACCTTGGGAGCTACACCCAGAGAATGCCATGGGTCAGAGCGCTTACCTTATGAAAGAAGGCAGGATGGACAAGACAAAACATGAAATGAGACAAAAAAAAAAAAAAAAAAAAAAGACATTCTAACCATATTTTAAGCTGTTTTTTTATTATTGACTCCAATTCCCAACATCAGACATTTTTATTCCATTTCTTCTTTTTCCCTGCTATTTGTTCTAGCAGGAGGCAGCCAACAGCCAGCCCCCTGCACAGGGAAGGAGCTTTCTTTCAGTTTCCAGACGTTTAAATAAAGGTTTTTTAGAATTGCTGCCCTGGAAAGTCAAGGCATTCACATCTAACTGCTGCCAACATAAAATATATGTTACGAGGAGAAAAAGAGTCTTCAAGGAGTTTTCTTGGGAAAAGTAAGTATTTTTTCCCATTGAGTGTTAAAAACCCTGTTCTGGAGACTGGAGAAATGCCTTAAGATGGTTTCTGGAGGATTCTTCTTCTCAGGCTGACAGGTAGCATTAAACCCAAGCCAAAGCCAAATCCCAGCTATCCCAGACAGGCTCTATGAGGAGCAGCACTCTGTGTACCAGAACTGACAACTCCAGGTCTACAAAAACAATTGCAGCTAAAATTTGGAACATGAGGGGAAAGGAAAATTCACCTGAATGCTTCAAGCACTGATGGAGGCTGTGACAGTCCAACACAGCTCACAGCCACAGGGTCAGAGAAACTCACACAGTAACACAGAGGTGCTGGGCAGGGAATTCTGTGAATACTGGATCTGCCACCATTTTAGCAGGCAATTCTGCCACACAAAGGCAATTTTAAAACAGGGATCTTGCAGTTAAGCACAGAGATCAGTGCTGGAAATAACCTTTCTCAGGCAGTGATGCCAATTCAAATCAGCTGTTTCCTGAACCAGTTTCTGGATGATGGTGCATCCCCACTGCCCAGGTAGAATCTTCTAGGGGCTGAATCCCTCAAGACTCACAGAGGACTCGGGGGGGAAGGAGAAAACTCAGGCTCAGTCCTGAAGGTCAGCAGGACCCCCAGACAAGGGAGCAGAGCCAAATGCAGTCCAGTTTCCCTGGGGAAAGAGTCAGCAGGAAGTAGTTCAGGTGAGCTTCAGGCTCCTCCAGAGGCCAGGAACCAGCAGAGCCCAGTGGCATTATGTGAACAGCTCGCTACAATTTTAATCTGTAGTCCTAATGAACGATATAAAGTTTTATAAGCATCAACAAGGCTCTGAGAAGACCTAAATCCATTTCAGTGCTCATTTAGCAGCTTCATCTGTGTGCAATTAAAACTTCAGCATTAAATGTTAGAGAATAAAATAATGAGACACTTAAAAAGTAATCTGTACTTCAGTGGGCCGTGCTCAGTGGATTTCATATGATCACTTACCAGATAAAAATAGAATCTGGCCAAAATCTGTCTTATCCACTGCTTCCCTTTCAACAGGAAAATGGAAAGAACCAACTAAGCTTTGGGGGCTTTGCCATCCCACGTACACACAACGCTGCTTCCCTAAGCACAGCTCCAAGCATTGATAACTTCCCTTTGGGCTCCAGTGATAACAGAAAAATAAATGCAAATTGAGTTTCAAGTGAGATTTTCATTTTAGTCTGAAGCCTAATCTTTTATTAAAACAGCTATCAGTTTGGAGCTGATGGTTAGGAAAAGTTAACTTCAGGACAGGGGGGAAAAATTAACAGTGAAAGAATAGTTCTTATTCATAAGTGTATCTGAAATGCTCCCAAGGTAACTTTAAGCTATGAAAGCTGACTAGAAGGGGACATGGATGGGCCATGGACAGGCCACGAGCATGAGTTTTACTGAACAAAAGAACTGTAGAAAAAATGTGTATTAAAAGCAAAGATGTACATAAATATCAAAATAGATTAAGTGGGAAAACAGATCAAAAGAAGTGAAGTATTATACAGGCAACATACACACAGTTAAACTCAAAAGAAACAAAAAACAACGAAAAATACATATTTTATTAACAACTGAAATAATGTTTATTCAAGAAAAGCCAACATTGCGCATCCTCAAAGAAAAGAAAAGACATCTGGGGAGGTCAAAGAACGCTACAGTTTAAAATGATGAAATGTTACAGCTTACACACCAAAATTAAAAATGAAATGAAATTTAAAAAATGAAATGGTTACCAAAGTAATGCAGGTCAAGGGATCAAAGGTGAAGGGTCACACACTATTAAAAAGAAATCCAAAAGGGCGTCTGCATCAAGATCTCTGCAAAACAAAGGAGCTTCAGTGAGTAAAACTAGAACCTTCTATGGAAGCACATCAAAGCCCTTGCACTCCATACCCAGCCCACGGCAGCACACTTAGCTGCTCTCCTGTGCTGGTGGC
Source organism: Sturnus vulgaris (assembly GCF_052056855.1). Classification (NCBI taxonomy): domain Eukaryota; kingdom Metazoa; phylum Chordata; class Aves; order Passeriformes; family Sturnidae; genus Sturnus; species Sturnus vulgaris. Next base: position 3,928,978 of record NC_142267.1, on the reverse strand, counting down.
CATTGACCATTCCTGTGGCCACACTACCCTGGCCACACTGGTGGCTCCTGTTTCCAGCCACCTTGGCTTGTTATTTTTAACCTCCCTGTAGACAGGCTCCTTAAAGTTTTCTCACTTCCATGTTGGAGCACTGGTTTCTTGTTTCACGAATTGTTTCCAGCACCGAGGGTACGAGGCAGCACAGCCCAAGCGTCGGCTGCAGGTCCTGCATTAGCACTGACCACTACCTGTGCTGAGGAGGCCTTGCTTAGGTCAGACCACTCCTGGCTGTCAACACAACCGCTGGATCGCTGCTTTTCAGGGAAAGCTTGACATGCTTTTTCAAGAGTTTTCTTTATTCACTGTAACTGTGGAAATCTGGTAATTATTGACACACACGCACACTGAATCCCTCACATCGTAACGTATTGCTTTAACACTCCAATAAAAAAGTAATTCAAATGTGGTTTCCAAGACAAAGGCCTCTCCTCCTGGAATTTCAATTACACAGAAGCTATAAAACAACCTTTGGTACCCATTTCCAAGCAAGATGCAGTCAATTATCTATACTAAATTTATGCAGAGAACGTAATATTTACATCAGATAACTTTTGGAGAAAGACAGCCACCAAGGGCATTGCATCCCTCTTCATTCCAGCATCCCTCCCCCTGCCTGGCAAGGCACTAAGTTTTGGGAGACTCTTATCTGGACCAAACCAGCTCTGTGCTTGAAGCCAAGAAACAAACTCCCTGCACAAAACCCTGCCTTTGTAAGGCAAAGAAGCCCTCAGTGTCAGAGAATCACCGTATGTAACAATGAGCCGTAGCACAAGGATCTAGTCTGCCTGGATGTTTTCCCAGACAATGTCCCATCTTTCCATGTCACTCCTGCTTCATTCGTGTCACAGTCAGGAACCTGATGGAGACTGCAAGAAGGTCCATATTCCCTCTCAAGCAACTGTGTCTGGCAAACCCTCCTGCTAATGCTACTGTGCTTGTTAACCTCAAAACTCAGTTCCTGCCATTGTTTCCAGCATTTATCAATTCCAGTTTCTGTGAGCCAAACCATTAAGTCCACGTTTCTGCTGTTCCCTCACTGCTCTGCTGGGCTGCCTCCTCTCACCACAGCTCACACTGCAGATGTGCCAGACTACCTCCATATCAAAGAAAGTGGCTTGGGAACCCAACAACTTTGTAGTAACTCAACAGCACAGATACAGACTTGCAGTGACTCCTCAGATAATTAAGCCTGAAGGCATCAATATGAGTTGTATGGCTAGGAAGACCCCAGAACTCAGGAACCTCAGAGGTGTATGACAGGACATGCCTGCAGGACACACCAATGCAGGAGGGCTCCCTCACAACTTCTCAGGTAACAAACAGTTTGCACAGATGAGTTTTAGGTGACTCCAGGAATATTTTAGCCCTGAGACAACAATGGTGGGGCACAGTCCCAAGGTGGGACCACTCTACAGAGCTCTCCAGTGCCTGGCTCGGTCCAGAGCTGTGTGCTGCAAACAGCTTCCAGCTCCTGCAGTCTCTCAACAACGGGACACAGACACCAGATACAAAGGAATGAGCACAGAGACTTAGTTTTTCTTTCCCTTCTACTGCAGTGGATTATACCTTCTCCTGCTCTGCCTAGGACACTTGTTCCCTGCACTGACCACTGCTTCTTTCCCTTTTGTCCTTAGGCAGTGCCACAGCAGAAGAAAACCTTTGCTTTCATTTGCACTAATTTTCCCTTCATATCTAGTTTTTATTTTCTTCCTAATCTAAATTCCCTGATTTTTCTCTTCCAAATGAACAGCCACCCTTAGAAGCAGCAAACTTGAGACCAAGATGACAGGATTTCAATCCCTTACAAAATATAATCTCAATTCCCATTCATTTGCCAAGTAAACCAATTCCTGTGTGTGTACATGCCAGGCCCTGGCAGAAAGACTGAGTTTCTAAATTGACTTTGTTGTAACATTTTCCTTGCATAACGTGGAAGTACACCTTGTTTAACACCACTGAGTATTTTACTCAGTGCTGGGCAAGCCAGAGACCCAGACACACAATGCAGTGGTACCTACCACTACTGCTGGCAGTGCAGATAAACAGGTAAATACTAACTGAATTAATCCACTCTCCTGACTCCCTCATGTTTCAGGAAGGGTTTCCAAAACTGCTAACTCCAACTTTCTATTCCCCACACACCACTTTTGCTTTTGATACTACACTTCAAGATAATCACAGTTAACAAGGATGAGCCACAACAGATGACACAGGTCAGGCAAAGCGCACCAGGTCCATCAACTGGAGGAAATAATACTTCACCTTATTTTCTCAGAAGACAGACAAAGGATTTGGAGCCACTGTACAGCAACTGTCCAGGTGTCTGGACACACTTTTGTTGCTGCTGAACTACAGTCATCTACAACACCAACTCTGTGGAAGAACCTGGAAGCATCAAACAGCATAAAACCCTAATACCACTGACTAATATTCAGGAGGACTTTGACAGGTTACTAATGACAGTCAGGTGGTTAAACACCATCAACATTTTATACTTTGTGTACAATATGCTAAAACTAATTATAAGGTAATTTTTTTCTTTAGGCTATCAGTATTAAAAAGTTAATTCGTTAATTTAATTTATTCAAAACAGTTCACTTGGAGAAAAAAAAAAAAATTAAAAAAAATCAGGAAGGCAGTGAATTACTCCCAACCCTCCATCTGTTTGCTCTGCTTTACAGGAGTCACTCCAGTTCCAGCACTGTGACATACTAACTGCCCAACACCACAAGACCAGCTCATTTTCACTGACCCCAACATGAACCAAAGGGAAGGGAAAATGCCACGTTTTCGTACGAGGAAGATGAGGATCCTCCCTGTGTTTGAGCATGAGCAGTATAGCATGAACAGGTATTACTGCCCTTGTTAAAAATCACCCGGATTGGTAGCTAACCTTCCAATTTTGCTCAGTCCCCAGCCCACTCACAGCAGTCACTAGGGCTGTAAACACAACTGAGGAACTGCAAACACAATGCCAGCACCACACTCCTGCTTTGCACATTAAGCAAAGCACAGAATTTCATTAATTTCACAAAATAAACCCACAATTAAGTGCTTCTGTTAGAGAAATTGCCGTCTCGTTCACGGATCAGCCTCAAACCCCAACCACACGCGCAGCAGGAGGAGCCGCCCCCACATGCCAGACAGCCCCAGTCAGGTGTACGAACACTTCACTCTGCTCTGCTCTCCTTACACTGCAAACACTGCTTCCCCTGCATTTCACCCGCCAAGCTTTCCTCTTTAAAGCAAGTGGGGTTCCTCACATCCCTGCTGGTGGCCAAGAGGAGGGGCAGGCCCTGGATGCACAGTACCACCAGCTGGCAGCGAGAGCACCCAGCTCGCTGGTGACAAAGCCAGGTGGGACTGGTGTCTCCAAGGCACAGGACCTCGCAGACCACCACCACTGAAATGAAGGGTGAGAATCGACTCTGGCACTGGATTTCATGGACACTCTTGGCTGCTCCAGCACCTGGCAAACACTTAGCCCCCACCACGGTATCGCTTGCCATTCCCAAAGCCTTGTAACATGCTCAGTCCCCAGGTGAGCACCATGCAAAGGGCACCCCCAGGTGCCAGAGCAGCAGGGGCAGGAGGAGCTGCTATGTGGGAGCTGGTCTGCAACCACTTCCTTGCATCTCCTCCAGCAGGGGATCATCAGGCAGAACAGAAACCAACAGCCTTCTAGTAACAGCATTTGCCTTTACCATCAGAGTATTTTATACTGTGATCACGTGGGCAGCAGGCAATTAGTCTAAATTCAATATTCTTATTGCTTTTGAGAAACCCCAGAGCTGACACACATTGCGAGGATGTCCCAAGCCCTGGGAGTGCTCCTAAGCAGGCACAGGGCTCTCGCAACAGCCACCAATGGCCTCTGGCTTCAGGAACCCTGAGCTCCAGCTGAACACATCTGAATTAATTGATATAAAGCATTAAAAAATATATAATGGACTTCAGAGTCCACAGGGAACTGTACTGAACGCTGCTCCTTTTCCACAGAGTTCTGCCATCTTAAGGGGACACTGTAACCTGGACCAACAACCCTTCCCTGCTCCAGCTGTGCTGGTGACACAAACCGGTCCCATTCACTTCCACAACACTACAAATTTGTAACACATTCAGCTACTTTGGTGAATAAGGAATGAACTGGAACATGCAGTGAAGGGTTACAATACACCACACCGTCCCAGGCAGCCTTAAAACAAGGAGGTTTTTTAAATTTTCTGATGTAAGGGTCGATTCTAAAAGGTACTTAGAAATAATAAAAGAAAAAAAAAAAAAAGCAGTAGCCGTGCTGCCGGGTCTGTAGCGGAGCGAGGCTTCAATGAACAAACACGTGGCGACAGGAGCTGTGTGGTGACCAGCTGCCCGACACTCAGCTGCCGAGGGGGCTGGAGGAGCAGACAGCAAGGACGTATTGCTTTCACTTCCTCCCTGCCAGCATCTCAAGAGCATCACAGCCAGCCCGAAGGCTCCAGACTCGCTCCCCCTATCAGTCTGGGTCCCTCACGTCCCGCAGGCAATTCTCTAAACCTTCAAGATCTTCTCTGTGCTTTAGAGAAAAGATGGCAAATAACTCGTTGTCAAGTGAAAAGGAGAATGTCAGTGTCATGCAAGCAAAGCAACAACGCCAGAGCACATCGAGATGTCAGTGAACACGCGACTCGGGCCCCCAGGCAGCAGAGGCAGAGGGTTTCTTCCTATGCTAAATAATGCTCAAATACAGACTTTCATAACTGCATTATTTGAATACTCTCCCAAGCAGTACCCCAGCCTCAAATCTGCAAAATGCGGATGCTGGCTGACTCCAGAGAACAGGGCAGTTCTGCCATGCCCCACAAGACAAGTCTAAACACATGGAGCAATTGCTGCTGGCTTTTTCTACCACGGAAGTTCTGGGCTTTTCCCAACAGACTGTAAAGAGAGAATCCTATTGGAACCAAAGCCCAAGACAGAATTTTACATTTCCAATGTTTAACTTTTTCTTCTTTCTAGCACCGTGTCATTAAGTGTTTACAAGGATGATTAATGACTGCGGCTGCCAACTGTTAACAAATGGCATCTCCGTTCAGAGCTGCAATCCAGTGCCTGGCAAGCACTGTGCAGCAACAAGGTTACTCCAACATCCTTGAGCCCAGCACCCCGGGAAGCTCCCACTTTCCAGACAGAAAGAAGTGGGATACATCTACTGCAGACAACGTATCTCACTGCCCAAAGTGACTAGCACATAATGAGGCACCACCTTCACCACCTCTATCAGGGGACCCTGGAGTTCAGCTGGGGCATCTGGAGTGTGGCTCTGAGCAGCCCTGCTTTGGGAGCCCAGCCCCACTCCCATGGAAGGGAGCCGAGATCCAGTGCTCCCAAAATTCTCGCTCAAGGCGCACTGCCAGCACGCTGAGCCAGAAGCCTTTGCTCCATCCACTCACAAAAACCAAACTGGATCTGCACTTCACAAATCCTAAAATGGTTCACAGTGAACAACAACTAAACCCTTAGAGTGAGGAACTCCCTCACAAGCACAAAGCACTGCAGAACTTTCTGGCAACTAACTCATTTGTCTTAATGTGAGAAATCATATGAAAGCCCCATCTCTATCCTCTCCCAGAGCTGGAGAAATAAGCACAATGCACCTTTACAGGCATTTCAAAAATGTAAATCTGTAATTAAATTGCTAGGCTTAACTTAAGATTTTCTATCTCTGGTAAAAAAAATTGAATTAGAAGGAATACTTCCTTCAGTAGGAAATATAAAACCGCTATAAACTTGATTTAAGACAAGATGACTTCTTGGTATGGAAATGTATTTCCATCAAACATTTCAGTTGTAAATGCATGATCCGATGGAAAGCAAGCACCTCAATAACATGTTTGAACCATTTTTAAGTGCTCCATTTCTCTTGCTGCTCATCACGTGATTTTACTACGTGTAAAGTCATCCACAGCCCACCCAGCTCTCAAGAGGACACAGCTTCTCCATCCCAGCTACCCAATCCAGAGTAACATCTCACCATCATTCTCAGGCTGCAGACGTAAGCACTCAGAAAAAGTTCTCTGCAGTGTTCCCATGGCGATGCTGTACCCTGGCTGCTCCCTGACCTCTGCACCAGCAGCATCAAGGACCCAATGCAGTCCAGGCCCAGCGACTGCATGTGCCCATCCTGCCCACACCCTCACAGCTGGGAACACCTCTGTGCTGGGCATCAGAGCTACAAGAGACAAGCAAGAGCTGCGTTCAAGTTTCCTTGAGCCATCTCCATGCATAGGAGTCGGGTCACGGCTGGATTAGGGGGTTTGGCCCCCGCTAGCCCTGGGGATGAATCCCACACCAATGCCGGCTACACTCACACTCTGCAGCTCACTCAACACCTGTGACTGCTCAACATACACCAATTGAGGGAGGACAGCATTGTCACAAGCATTCAGATCTGTAGGTTGTTTAAGCATGTCGTTTCTTTTCCATCTATTACTAAACCTCCCTGTCCAAGAGACACATCACACACAGGACCAGGGATTCTGAAATCAGTACAAAAATTCTGGAAATACCACTGCATAAAATACAACTTTTTCTTCTCTACAACTTCTGCCTTCACTAGCACAGGCAGAACACCTGTGTATTCAGATGAAAAAATTTATTCCCTTAGGAATGCCTCAGGAATGTAGTCCAACATTATTATTCAATTATACCCTAAGAAAAATTCAAGTTTTATAACAGTGCACAGAATTAAACTTTCAGATTGGGGGTGGGGAAGGCAATAAAATCTGGAAGCTCAGCTCCTTCCTCCCCCATAATTAACACAAATTTCCAAGACTTCATCTAGGCATAAGACTCTGGATTTTTCTATTTTTCTCCCCGCCTTTGAGCTAATGGGGCCAAAAATTCTCTGGCCACAAGAAACACACTTTCATTTAAATCATGCAACAGGGATACTGCACCAGCTACACCACAGAGGCTGGCAGAGTCACCATGAGCTACAGCTCATAGACAGACCCAGCTCCATCCACATCTCCATGGCATAACAGCCTCAGTGAGAGATCTGTGAAGAGGGGATACAAACGAGAGAGAGGAATCTGAAATTCAGAAAGACAGACAGGGGCTGGGTGTGGTTTTAATGTCCCAGGTGATGACCTGTGTCTATCAGGAAACAATCCATCCAGAATTACAGCAGCAGACAATCCCACCCCAGCAATACACTGGCGAGCACCAGCAGAGCACTCACTCCTCGCTCCCCAAAACACTGACACGACCCTTACAAGAACAGCCACACTCCCAAATTCTCCTCCCAACCTAATACCAACCTAACACACCAAGCACCTTCACTTTACTGCTTCTGCTCATGAATAATAACAGTTTTCAGCATAATGAACTTTGCCACATCCTGTACCCATAGGAAGCTCCACACACCAATCCTGCCCAAAGCCACGTGTGCAAGTGTGTGCACAAAGTTCTGCACTGGGGACAGCAGCAATATTAAAGTGATTAAACCTCACCCCACCAAACAGCTCTTTCCAGCAAGAGGGAAGAACATAATTCTGTCACAAACCCGTGCAGAGCTTGCTTTTCCCAACTCTGTTTGTCCTAACATCATCTATCAGAGCCACCAGAACTGCCACTGCTCCATGCCCTGTCCCCATTAGTACAAACCCTATCACAGAATAAACTGCAACCTGCATTTTCTAGATTTACATTTCAATTCAAATGACCCAAGACAGAACATCTACACAAAAAGGCCAAGGCCAGCAACTGCCCCAAAGACCCGATTCATTCCATCACAGTGCTGGGTATGTTAAAAATAGATACCAGATTTTAACTTCCAGACACCAAAAGGAAGAGACGTAAGGACTCCAATTTTGAAAAATACACACAGTCACTGCTCTGTGATTGATTCTACGCTCAGCAAACACACACACAGAAGTGAGCCGTGTTTGATCCTGCACTCAGCTGCCAGTTGCAGGTGTTAAACTCATGAGTACAGGTTCTGTTAACAAGTTTATATCTACAAACGAGGCATCAGAGGAACAGGAACAGTCAGCTCCCAACAAGCAGACACTAACTGGAGTTTTACAGTCGTTTCTCCAAGTGGATTGCCTCTATTATTAAGCGATTCCCATAAATATGGCAAAGCTATGCTAAGACAGAGCTACTAAAAACTAAAACTACACATTGTAGGTATTGCCATGGGACATTCAGTATTGCGGCACAGCAGGAATAAAGCCTAGGGATTGTAGAGCTACCTGGGTCGCTCTTTAACTTCATAGAATTTTAAATACTTCTTTTTTATTTAAATTACCCCAACCACAATGCAGTAAGAGGTGATCTGTGAACTAGCACACTCAGGGTAACTGGATTCCAATAAAAAACACCCAGTTCTGTGTTTCCCTTGTTCTTAATGAGATTACTCAGACAGAGGTAAGCTGGTTATTTCCCAAGCTCCTGTGTGGCAGGAAAGAACACACACTGCTTTTTTGTTCAGAAGTCTTCATGCAAAGGAAAGTAGCACTTTATTCATCACAGTACAAACACACCTATCCAATTTTAAACTATTTTGAAACAGGTCATTAAGGTGATATGAGATTTGACTCTGAGACAAATCACATACACATGAGCAAGACTCCTACTGTACTAGAAGTCAACTTCCACATCTGCCTTCAAGTCTCACTTAAAGCTCACTTTCAGCGTGTACTAAGACTTATTATTTATGGAATAGGTTCCAGAGCCAGGGAATTCATATCCTGTAACTTGCATTGCATGCTTTCACAAAACAATCCATAAGCATTAAGTAAGCTGGTACATTTAAGAATAAGAAAGAGATTTAACTACCTCGTTAGTGTTCCAGCGGTGCCTCTCTTTCGGTAAACTTGAACATTTTGGTAGACATTCAAGCAGCTTCTTCGGTAAAAAGATCTTTACATGACTGCCATTGCTGTTCCCATGATCATCTAGAAAAAAGAGGAGACACATAATGTACACACAGGAGAATGGGTGCTTGCAACCAGGAGACTCAAGTGACGACAAGACTTGGAAACTCCCCAGTCTCCCTGTCCAAAAAGAGCAATTTGCCATGGCAATAAGACAAATAGCAGCTTTCTGTTGAAACTGCAACTTTATTTCAGAAATATAAATGCAGTTTAATTCTTTCTGGTTGCAAAGTTTTAGAAGAGCTTTGATGGATTTGGGCACAAGGAGCCTGTGTATGCTTACCTGTGCCTATTTTTGCTCATTATTTCCCTCAGTGGCAAATTTTACAAGCAATAGCAACAAAACACTGTAGAAGCTGTGACCACAGCAGCACGACCTGCCAGGGAAGTCATAAATGAAGTTCACACTTGACAGGATTTGCAAGTAAATAAGCACAGAGTCCCAGTACCTGCTATAATTTTGTCAAGCTGCAGCAGAAATGCAACTCAAGGTCTATTAGTTCATTTAAAACTAAAACATGCCATACCTGATCAAACCCAGGTTAATTTTATTTCCATTCACAGCTCAGGAAATAAATGCAGTTCTTCAACATAAAAGTGAGGAAGAGGGATGGAAATTTTCCTACCTCACCATGCCCAAGGGTCTCAAAAGCAGAAATACTAAATAATAGAAATTGTTATTGCTAAATCTGTAGAAGGTGCATCAATTCCCCTTAAAAGACCTGAGTCCCAAAATGCCCTGCAATCTCACACCAGCCTGTAGCAGTCCCAACAGCAGCACCTTGAAGATGTCTATCACCCTCTAATACCATCAAAAGAATCAGAGCACCCATGAAATGCATGTGTTTATCAACCAAATCAGTTCTCACAGGAAAAGGAACTGGAGCAGCAGCATAAGAGAGACCAGCCACAATGCAGAACTTTATCAGTTCTCCCTCCAAACACACCATATCTCTGTTGTCTTCCACCAGCCTCATGCATCCCATGACAGATCCTGAGCAGTACAGTTACTCACTGGCATTTTACCCTACAAAATTAATTTATAGTCATTTCCCACTTGGAAATGTACAGAAAAAGGATATTAACTTCATTTTACACATCTAATCATTTTATGTCATAAAACACATGCCAGCACTACGATAAAACTCCTCTGCAATTCCATACAACACAGATATTCCCTGTGACCTGCAGTGAACCCGACAGAGCCTGGCCCACGAGCATTCTTAGAAATTACTCAGGAATTGTAGAGACTTCACACCAGCAGCCAGACATCCCTGGTATTCTTAAAGCTTGATTAGACTCTTGGATGTGTCAAGTTCAACAATATACATGCTGTTAAATCAACTGCTCGTGCAAGCCCAGCAGATGAGTTTACAAGATAAGCAGTGATGTGTATGATAAACGTGAGCTGCTCTGTAATTTACGAGTCCTGCGTGCTCCGTGAGTTACTGGGAACTTTACTGTGTGACTGTGTCAGATTAAATCAACAGGGCTGCCACTTCCCAACTTTTTCCTGGGCAAGGAGCAGCCAAGCAGGATCGATCTCTGCTGGACTGTTAAAGAAATCACGGAGAGGGTGCTCTCCATTACGCCGCTCCAGGATTTCTATTTGGATCTTGAGTATTTCAGACCATGACTCTACAGGGCTTTTTGGCCACATCCTTTTCCCTAGCCAATGCTCTGCACGTATGGCTGTCATCGCTATTTCCCTGCACTTGGGCCACTCCAAGCCTCACAGACACCCAAGTTGCAATACCTGGGGTTATCCACAAAAACACAACTTGCCTGTGGCAAAGACCAGAGCCAGGCAAGGCCTGCCATGCCAGCAGCTCCTAGCCATTTCCAGATCCACCACCCAATGCAGTCAATACTCACTTCACACTCCCTGCATTCATTTTACACCATTTCAATTTCTCATTCAAAACACTGCATTGCTCTACATTCAATTCATTAAGGCGCAAAGTATTTTACAGCACACATTATTGCTTTTATCAGCCAAACTACATCCCAGTTACATCTCATCAGCTTATTTTCCATGGGCACATTTTAATTGACATTAATTGTATTACTTCCCCTTACCTCCGTATCAGTCAAGCCCTCTATCACTCATTCCATTATTTTGCAGGGCTGGCAGACCTCTAATTATTCAGCTCGTTTTATTAACTTTCTTCCATTGTCATCAATTATCAGTATTATTAATCCAGAAAGTGCCTATGGATAATAGAGCCCTTTAAAATGTTGTGGTAGAAGTTGTCAGAACTTGCTGACGCTAAACCTTCCAACTCCTGTTGTTAGCATCTCCCACCTTCTGTTATTACAGCAATGGAAGGTCATTCTCACCATCCTGTAACACGACTACATCTCATGGATGCCTCCCTTTTCTGCATTTAGCAATGGCATTTCCTCACTCCAAAAAAAATCCCCTGTGTGAAAAACAACTGCCTCCTGCCTCAATCCAACCAGCTTTTCATTATGGACTCCTCAAGCTGTGTGGTCAGAACACAACCATTACGGTATGGGATGCAAATCCTAAATCCAGTGACCTCTAAACCAGGTCTGACCTTGTAAAAGGATGAAATCAGACAATCAGCTATGAGAGTGAAGAATCCATAGCCCCAAACAACGTACACACATTTACCTTCAAACTTGCTTCTCAGCCCTCTGCAATCACACAATGTATTCCTACAGGGAAGAAAGTCCAGGGAAGCTGGGAAGGGGAGAGGAAAGGAGGATTGCTCACCGAGTGGCACCGAGGATACTGGTGGAACAAGAGTTCCCATTCTTCTAAACCAAACACCACTTTCCTGGTCCTGTTTCTCACAAAAAACACCATGCCATCTTTAGGGAGGTGAGCAAACCCCTCCCCAATGCTATCCCTTGGTTTGAATCAAATCTGCCATTGCTAGTGCAGCTGACCAGCCCATCCACCACGATGGGGGCTCCCGGTGAAGGCAGAGGGACAAAGGTCCACATTGCTCTGCAGTCCTGCTCCTCCAGCAGCACAGGCAGAGCACCCAGCAGGCAAACTCCTCCATTTATCACCAACTAAAATCTCCTCAGTAGCTAAAAACAGGAGCTGAACTTCCCAGCACTGATTTGGTTTTACTGTGCAAATCCAGATTTTTACTTGAACTTTCTCCTCATTTATTTTTGCTACGGGTGCGACTAACAACACCAAGATCTGCAAATCCATCCAGTGTCAATAACAAGCGTCTGTGCAAGCAGGGCCACACTGGCACAGGGAGGATTTGCCAGTAAAGCTCTATCAACACGGGGGTTTTTAGTGCAGAGCTGGCCACAGCTCAAAAATGTTTCCCAAGGCAGGCACAGCCACAGCTGAGAACTCAAGTAAGGAAGCTATAGACTAAAATATAGCAGCCTACAATGTGTCCTGTTATAATTCAGAATGAAAATGCAAAATTTAAGTTCCATTAGCAATCTTCAAGATTACTTATTAGCAAACCAGAAACTCATGTAGAATTAAGAAAGTGTAAGTATTATAAAGTTCATGGAAAGTTCCACATTAATTATACCACATAAACCCTTCGTCATTTTATGGGTTTCTTCATGCTCCTTGCACTTTATCCTCCCAAGGGATGTACCATGGCCCATAAAACTTTAAAGTGCACAACAGCAAATCACAGAAAGTCTGTGCTCTACCCCCACTCTCCAAACAACCCCCTATCCCCTTTTCCTTTTCTTTAACTGGTTCTTAAATCTTTGGTGATCCAGGACGTGAATTTAAACCTGCAGCCCTGTTAACTACCACAGGTTTCCTATATAACATGTATCTGGAAAATAAAGAAATCACCAAAAGGATGTTGATCAGCCGCTGATCTGCAGACAGGTCTATACTGGAAATAAATAACACAAGTAAGCTATAAACTCCCAAACACAAATTTTATAAACCTATTATTATGAAATAATAACTTAGGGCTGGCCATCTCCTTAACTACCTCAAGAGAGGGAAGAGGTGTTTAAACATTACAAATGAGCACTTTAGTACAAAACAGTTTTTACTAAAATCCCAATACCATCCTTATTCGGGAAAGGGGCAGGAATCCAGCTGATCCCACCACCACTGACCAACTACTAAAGCAGCAGAGTTGCAGCCCTACACTGCACAAGTGGCATCACAAAAACACAGTGCACAGAGGTCACCGTAGTCACCCAGTCACTTGCTGATCTCCAGACACAGACAAATCCAACAAATTCCATCTGGAAGAAATAAATGCAAAGAATGACTCCAGATCCAAACAACTGCAGGATTGCCATGCTATTTCTCTCAGTTAAACTTCAATCCTGGCATCTTCCATCCATAAACAAGCAGCAACAGAAGCAAATGCAACAGCTCTTGGTCTGTTTGCTAGAAATATTTGTATGATTACAGTAGTAAATCTCTTGGCAACAAAAGCAGATTTCTAAATATCAATCAAGGGTGGCTAAGAGAAGATAACCAGGTCCAGCTCTGCAGTGCTGCTGTCTCAGCAGGGCTCCGCTGGATGCCAGCACTCAGTCAGACACTGGCTGAGGAAATGCATTCCCAGTCCTCCAGCACGGGATGCAGCCTGGGGCTGATGGGAGGACACAAGGAAAGACTAAGCAGTTCAGGCAAAGGTAAAAAATGTACGACAGGAACAAGAGCCAACACCAACCAGCATGTGTATGGCCATGACTGCTGCCTGAATGGAATAAGCAAGGAAGGAAAAAGCCCAGAAAGGATGAGGAGGGAATCACAGGAATGGTGTCAGTATGAAGGATGAGCAACAAAACCATTTTCCTCTAGAAGTTACTGAATCTAGCCTTAGTGTCTTGGAATATTTGTGATAAATACTTTGTTGCTATGGCAAACTCTACAAACAATTCTAAAACCATAAGAAACACAAATATAGCTAAAACTGCTGCTGTGTATCAGCGGCCCAGTTGCCCTCACCAGTAACATGCTACTCCCAAGTCCCTTTGTCCTTTTCACATCGCAGAAAGTTTCTTGACATTTTATAACTAAATTTAGTGTGCACACCAATTAGGTAAAGCTACAAACGGTGCATTTTGGGGAAGAGATGAGAGCCAAATTTTCCCTAATGAAGGCCTACACACTGGCTTGAGAGCTGGGTGACACAATCAACAATTTATTTCTTGTGCCATATGTTTAGCACCCTGTGCAACACTTCCAAGTTTACTTTCCCTCACCAGCAAAACAAGCTCCTCTTTCCCTCTCCCACCTAGGCAGGTTCCAAGAACTTGCTAATGGAGCAAGAGAATTCCTTTACAGTCAGAAGGTACACACAAGGACCTACCCTAAAAGCATACCTTGGGAGTGTTCAAACAGTACAGTCACTTCAGCCTCTCCTTGAAGCTCCTCATGTTCACTGCTTGGCTGCTAAATCTGACAAGTGCACCAGAACGATGAAACCATTGCTCACCATCACCAACAACTCTTTGGTTGAGACGTCATCAATTCCTTCACCCCTTGGTTTTCACTAAAATTACATAATCAAATTCAATGGCAATCAAGCCAAGGACTGGTGGATATTACTGGTCAGGTCTAGCAAAAAATAAACCAGCTCTTTACTCAGTTCCCGAAACTACAGATGTTCTCAACACTACAACACATTTCCCAGAAGTCCTGAAGTATTGGCTAAGGCCAGGGCAGTCACTTACTCTGAGCCTACACGGTGATAGCCATCAGCCACAAATATTCTCACTTCTTTCTTTTCATACCACAAAGAGTTTGGAAACCTACGTGGAGAGCTGGCTGGAAAAACCCAACCCCCTGAACCCAAGTGTGTGATGTGAGCAGCAGGACAGCAAGCGCTCCGTGTCCAGTGAGAAGAGAATTTGCTCTCGTTCACCCAGTGCCACAACAGCTACTCAGCACAGAGTGGTCCCTCAGCATTGCCCTGGGAATAGGGCAGGTGCTGTACCCCAAAAGACTGGGGCTAAGACAGGCACCAGCCCCTGCAGGCAAACCTGCCTTTCCAAACCCACAGGGTTTAACCCAGCATTAACACAACACAAGGCAGCCAGGAGCCAAGGAAGGTGAAAACGGACACAAAGTGAGGGGAGAAAACTACCAAGCAAAAACTCAGCAAGGTGTGGAAGCAGAACATGGAAGCTGCAGGAAGCTGCTGGAAGCACTGCATTTCAATTAACCAGACCAGTATTCCACAAGCATTCCACCCAGCCTTGCTTCACTCCTAGGCAATATTTGGGTTTGTTGGCTGGGGGCTTTTTCCCTTCAGACACATGTGGCTTATTGAAGCAGAGACAGAGGGATACTGAAAAAGGAAGGTCACATTCCAGCTCCCTCTTTCTGAAGGGTGTCCGGATAGAGGGAGAATAGCGACTGCCCCTTCCTCCTACAACATCCACCTTTGTAAGGAGGTCTTAATAAGAGCCATTTAAGACCACTAGTAATGCAAGATCAGCACTGAGTCTTTAAATACTAATTTAAAGGTATCAGTTTTAACTGTTCTTCTACGTCATCATTTCACTACATCATTTTCTGATACAGAAAATGAAATCTAAGTTAATACATCTCCAGGAAGGTTTCCTGCATATGTAGCTTTAAAATTGACACAAATAAGCCAAAAATCCTTTAAGCCAAAGTAATTGTGAAAATCATTAGCAAGTAGAGATGCGGAATTAAATTTTAAAAAGAGTTTTAAATAAGCCCTAAGCCTTACATAGCAAATAACACTACACTAATACCAAAAGTACTCAAAAAACTGACCTCACAAACATATAGTTCCTACTGTTTGGAAAAAGGGAATTAAACCCATTTCCTGAACCTGTCCTGCTGGCTGACAGCCCACAAAGAGGGTCTAGAAACATCATCAGGAGACAGTTTCCTTTCAATTCTGACAACAGAAATTTTGGTAAAATCCCAATGCTGAGATTCAGCAAAAATTCTTGGGCAAGGAGTGGACTGAGCAGAGCATCAAATGCTGCCTCCTCCCCGCGACAGTCTGATCCTGCAGCACACAACCCCAGCCATCAGCACACCGTAAGTTCAGGTTTGTTTAAGTAATAAAACCTTAGGTAACACTTCTGCAGAGGGAAGTAAATATTTGCTGTTTAACAACCAAATCGGGGATGCTTTGTTTTCAAAAGGCTGTTGTTCCCCAAATAGTCTCTCCAAAGCCAGTAACATCTGAGGCTCCACTTACCCTCTTCAGTCAGCCCACGCCACCAGCACCCCCAGCTCAGGAACTGTAGGGAGAAACCACCTCCTCCTGCAATCCCACCTATGACCCTGCCTCAACTAACAGACAGAAAATTCAACAATTGCACATAACCAAACTCAGCGCACAACAAAATTCTGAGCTCCTGCGCCAGCACACGCAAAACACATGGGCACCACTCTCTGCAAAGCTCTTGGTTAGAGGTACCTGGCTGTGAGAACACAAAAACGATGTCCGTGTACATTCTTCCCCTTTTGAACTTTAGATTAGAAAAAGAAAGTTTCTAAAAGGATACCCTCCTTAGCACCCTCTGATCAAGTTCAGAGCTGTCACAGCTGCCAAGATGGCACCAGCAAGGGTCAGTTCTCCCGGCTCAGCTCAGACGCATAAAACACAGCAGGAACTACAAAACCCACAAACCCTCTGCTGCAGGATGGCAAGAGCCGCTGGGTCACTGAACCAGCCTCATCCTGCCCGAGGAAACCACTAAAGAGGAAACTCACCCGAGTTCTCTAAGCCGTGGAGCTCTCTCCTGCAGCCAGGGGACAGCGGCGCCAGCCTCATTCCAAACCTCAACTCCCGCTGGGGAACTCCCGCTGCTCGGGGGGCACACGAAGCCCCGACGGCAGCTCGGCAGGGAGCTCCAAGGCCAGGCAGGTCTGCAGAGCCGTGTGCTGCTGCTCAGAGGCTCGTCGCTGCTGCACCGCGCTGGGGGGATGGAGCAGGCGGCTCCCCAATGAAAGCAGCGCTGCTCCGCAGCCGGCCCGCGAGCTGCCATTTACATCCGCTTTTAACTCATTGAAGTAACTAAAATCTATAGCAACTTGTGCTCTCTCCTCCAGCACCTGCGCTAACGGTGAAACACTCTACTTGAATCACGCCTTTAGCATTCCCATTTAAGTTTCTGACAGGTGGAGTTTAAGCTTATGGAATGAATGGTTTATATGTCGTCTCCTTGAAAATCCAGAGCAAAAGTAGGTCAGCGGGGGAGCAGCTCTGTGACTTCGTACGACAACACCCCGGGCGCCGGTGCCGAGCCGGGGTTGCTTGCTCCCACCTCCGCGACGCTGCCTTTGCTCTGCACGGGCACAGAGCAGAGACAGCGCCGGCTCAGCCAGCGGAGACGCCGGCCGGCAGCGCCGGGCACAGCGGGCGTCTCGCTGGCAGCTCCTGCACAGCCCTACTCGAGAGCAAACACGGCTGCCGACCCATTTCCCCAGCAAAGGCACACCTCATCCGCCCCCTGAAACCAGTTACCAAGACCAAACATGACAAAAGTTGCAATAAATAACAAGCGGAAAGGACAAGTTACGTTCCCGGTCAGGGAGCACTGACCTGCCTGGTCCGTAGAGCCGCAGCCTCACAGGGCTGAGCACACTGAAACCTGTGCTTTACAGAGGAAAAATCCATCGTACTTTGGCACAGGAAGCCTGAAAAGTCAATCGAACCCGACTGTGCTTTAGTGACAATACTGTCACCCCCAAGAGAACCAAAACGTCACAATCTGAGCCAGGAAGTCCAGGTGAACGCTCGCTCTCTCCTCGCACACACCCCTGTTAGCCAGGTGGCATTTCACTGCTTCAGTGCAGTTAATCATGTACTTCAACACGCAAGTGAGAAAAGAATGAAGCCCGACGTTTTCCAGACCAAAGGAAAGATCGAACTAATGGATTTGGAAGCATCAAAGAGATTAGTAAAAGATGAAGCCAACAACACTCAAAACCACCTCTACTACTTAAATTTTAGATTTTTGCAGAGCCTTTGAATTTCACGGCGCAATCAAAACTCAAACCTATGCCCAGAGGGGCTCAGAGCCGCCAAGAAACAACGCAAAAAAAATATATTCCCAAAGCAATCTGAGAAAAAAAAATCAAGACAAAAGGTGGGATAAGAACCCTTGTATTCTATGAAGGGGTTTCCCAGTAAAGAATACAAATGGGTTCCACGCGAGGATGTACATCTCCTGTGGCAGATAAAGAAAAAAAAAATCCCTATTACTTACTACTAAACACCGTTCCTTGAGGTGCCCAACTACAACCAGGCCAATCCCTGGTGTGTTGGCATATTCAACGGGATTTAGGCAGGGGATGTGAACTGTCCTCTGCTCTCTCCTCCCGCCCCTGTAAGATGGAGGCGCCGACACCGGTACCGGCCGCGACCACCCGGCCGGCGAGGTCCGGGGTAGCACCGCTGCCCGAGCCGGCCGGGACAAACTTATCTCAAATAACGCAAAATATCCAACCCGCCTCCCGCGGAACCCGGGCCACGGCCCCGCTCCCGCCGGGCCGGGGGCAGGAGCGGCGGCGGAGCGGCGCTTCCCCCTTGCGGACGCGCCGGCCCCGCTCCCGCCGCTCCGGCAACTTTCGGCCTCAGTCGGGCGGCCCGGAGACCCCAGCGGGGCCGGGCCCGCGCCGCGCTCACCTTCGCGCCTGCCGCTCCGCCCGCCCCCGGCCCGCCCGCGGCGCGGAGGCCCCGGTCTGGCGGGGCCGTGGCCAAGGCCACCCAGCTTCCGACGGGCGCGCGCCCGCGAGGCACGTGCGCCGCCACCGCCGCCGCGGGGGGGGCGGCGGGGGCGGCCCGGCCCGGCCGTGGCGAGCGGCGGCCCCGCGCCGGCCGCGCCGCCGGGGCCTCCATGTTGGCGGCGGGCGGGCACGTGCCGGCGGGCGGCGGGAGGCGGGACCGTGCCCGGCCCGGCCCGGCCGCCGCGGCCCCCGCGCCACGCGGCCTTCCTGCCGCACATGGCCCGCCCGCCGGGCCGGCCCGGCCCCGCGGGGGCGCCGCCGCCGCAAACTTCGCGTCGCGCGGCCCGGCCTGTGCCGCCGCCACCGCCCCGCGGCGGGGCCGTAGCAGGGGGCGGGGGCGGCCCGGCGGGCAGGCCCGGCGCGGGGCCCGGCGCGGGGCGGGGGCGGCCCGGCCGCGTTCTCACCTTCCGGCTTGTTTTCGGCGGCCATTTCCCCTCCGCGCGCCACATCCTCCTCCGCCTCCTCGCGACCGGGACCAGGCGCGCGCCGCCTCCTCCCGCGCCGCCGCCGGCCCGGCCGCCCCGCGCGCACCGCGCACGCCCCGGGCCGCCCATTGGTCAATCCGCCGCACTGACATCCCCGGCGTCCAATCGTGGCAGGCCGGGGGCGGGTCCCCGGAGGGGATGGGCGCGATGGACACTGCGCCCCTCCAATGGCAGTGCGGCAGCGCTACAGTGGCACGCGCCTCAGCCATTCAGCGGCGGCGCTGGGCGGGCGAGCGGGGGCAGGACGGAGCGCGTGATCGACGGCCCCAGCAGCCACTGAAGGGCCAAGAGCGCGTGACTGACAGCCGCCGGAACCAATCGTCCCGCGGGGGAGACGGGACTAAGCGGATGACGCACGGAACCGCGCGCGCCGGCGGCCAACGAGCAGCGCCGTCCGCCGGAATGACGGCACTCGGCACCAATGGGGCGCGCGGCCCGGCCGGCCGGCCGAGGCCCCGGCCCCGCCCATCGGCTGCGCGCGGCCCCGGCGGGCACCGCCCCCCCCGCGCCCGGTGACCCCAAACAAAGGCGGCGATTGGCGCGGCCGCCAGTCCCCGCCCGGCGGGGCTGCCCCGCCCCGAGCACCGGAGCCGAGACTACACCGAGAGAGCGAAATTACCCCCGCTGGGACGCCCCGGGGCCGTTTTGTGAGAGGCGCCACCTGCGACCCGCGTTTGTCACCGCCCTCAGTAACGCCGGTGCCGAACTGGCGTGTCCTGGTCAGAGGGTCTGCCCGGCTGGGCTGGTCCCCGCGCTTCCGGGAGGGACGGAGGTGCCGAGCCCCTAGAGCGGAGAAGAGCCCTCCGGGCCGGGGGGAGCAGCTCCAGGGCTCTACTCCCCTTCTACGTGCCAGACGAAGCCCGGAGCTGTTTCCCTGCCCTGACCGGCGGCCCTGAGGCTGCAAAAGTTCTTTCCCAATTTTTCAGTAGTGTTAAATATTCGGGGTACTGTAGGCCCTCTTCCACAGCCGCAGCGTTTCAGGGTGCAGAGCACGACGCTCGGGTGAAACAGGCGTTCTTGGCACTGTGCAAGGATGATGAGGGTTTGTGATTTGTGGAGAGAACCAAGTTATGGTGGCCAACGAGATGTTAAAGGCTTGAGAAAGTCCTGCCCATCCCTCGGACACAGTTTGTGATACAGTGTCACAGATCCCACTCAGACACACTGCACACGGCCGGGGGGGGTTGTGAAGGGGCTCCCAAGACATCAAGGAAATTGTTCTGTCCTTCTCAAAACTGATGTGCCCTAAGAAGTGGAATGTTCTGGCCTGGCTGAGTCTGCCCCATCCCCGTCAAAGCTTGATGAGCACGGGCACTTCAGCCTCCTCAGGCAGAGCCCTGCGGAACTGGACCACAGCTAATGCCTGCACAATGCAAACCAAGACTGCAACGCTTGTTTCCTTTGATGTGTGTGACTAAACACACAAAAAGGATATTTTCTCTTAGATCCTCCTGGGAGTAGAACTTCTTTAAAAAGACCTGTTGGTGCTTTGGCTTTGCTAAGGACCGAAGCTGTTTCCAAGCCCAGACGAAAAGAGGATGGTGTGATGGGCCTCTTCTAAGACAGAAGAAAGGAAAATTCCTTTTTCCTATTTTCAGCAGCTGCTAATCTCGTGGAGCGTGAAAGGCACATTGATGAAGAGGCTTCAGAATGACAGGCTCACTCCCGACGGTCAGAAAGCTCATCTGGTACAGTGTCCTATAAATACCCACAAATACTAATGCAGCCACAGGATCAGCTAAGACAGTTGTTTCCTTCAGCACTTCAAAATATGCTGGAAATGGAATTTATGTCTCTCCTTGGTTATTCTTTCAAGGCAATCCATATGTTTAGCAGAGACATGAGGTAGCCATATAGTTGTTGTACTTCATAGTTTGCATTATAGCAAAAGATAGTATCAGACTAACAGAGACATCATCCCTTGGTGCTTAGGGACAGGAAGCAACCTTTGATGCAAGTCACGGACCTTTGCTTGATGCCTCATGGAAGTGTGGAGGGTCAGTCTATGCTGAATTCCTCCCCAGCACTCTCCTCAGGATGGCAGGTGCTGGAGCCCCTAGGACAGACCTGCCTTGCCCCCTCTTCTCCAGCAAGAAAAGGGCACCTGGCTTAGCCAAGGAGCACAGCCCACAGTGCTTCTGCCCTGGGGCAGCTCACCTCCAGCCCCTCTAATATCAGGCCAGCATTCTCAGCAGCTTGAGTTTCCAAATGGGTATCCAGGCAAAACCAAGTAATGAAAAGAAATGAGAGAAATGATGGGACCGACATAGCTTCTCATATTGACACAGCTCCTCACTCTGGTACCAAACACAGGGATGCTGGAGAGCTGTTGCGTTTGGTTTTGAGCCCCCCATGCTTGTGGCAGGAACTCAGGCTGCTCCCCACAAACAGCCTTCCTGTTCTTGCCAGGGAAACTGGCACAACCGTTCATTCCAGTCACAACCCTCGCTGCAGTATTCACTGACACCCTTTGGACAGGTAACCATGGGGACTCTACATGGGTCACATCACCCTGACGTCACCCACAAACTAAATGAAATGCCAAGTCAGCTCTGTGTGCACACATGAGTGTACATCTGTCTCTGCCCTCCAAGGCTTGAGCAGTTCCTTCTGCACTTCTATGGCTCATTAAAGCAACAAGGTCCATGCTCTGAGGGACAAGGTTGTTCAGGACACTGCCCGCCTTCTCCTGGCCTGCACAGCCTGGGAACATAGAAGTGCTGCTGCACTAATTGGGAACAGCTCCGCTGCCAGGACTAACACAACCACCCTGACTCCACAGCAGTGTGTACCCTGCTCTATCATGTGTCTTCAGGAGCACTGCCTGGCTTTCTAGATCCTTCCTGCTCTGTAAAGACATTGAGATTTTGTGTGGATGAGGATGAATAAAGCATTTTTAAAGGGTTACTGAAGCAGTGTACGAACTCTGCTCCATCTAGCTAATGAACTCATTCTCCTCCTCAACATGAGGTTTTCTACTAGGAGACACAAACCTCTAGTGAACTGAATCTCCCACACCTGAAATTACCTAATCTGTACACACAGGTTACCACAGCAGTGTGACCTGTATAATACCACAGATACTAAATGGGGATTTTTTCATTCAGAATGCCAGAAAGCCCCAAATATTTTCATTTAAGTCCAGTTCAATAAAATGATAAGAAACAAGACATTTGAATTGAAGTGCTGCTGGTATCTTTGAAGTTTCCCAGCTCCCACTGTTTAAAACTCAGTCCAATTGCTATTAAGGCACAGAGGTACTGAACTGCACAAGACTCCATGCATGGATGGTGTGGGATAAACTTGCTCACTGTTACCTTTCCAGGGGCACCCGCACAGAGCAACCTCCAGCTGATAAGCAGCAAGAGAGGAGATGTGCCAGGAGTTTGTGCAGTCTGAATCATGAATAATTTTTATCAGCACACTGATAAAAGCCGCTGCTATGCTGGTGATTGGTGTCTGGGTTGGTTTCATTAAAAGGGAGATGAAATACCAAGTTCTTTTAAAATTCTTAATTGTCAATCCATGGCAGATGTGGGTCTGGCTTGGTTAATTGGGTTAATGTGATGATTTGGCATACTGAGCTATATGCAGAAGTAAAACTGTTAAGAATATATTCAAATATCCTGTTATGGATATTCAGCACATCACCGTTGCTATGGCAAGCAGCACAAAGGAAAACAGTTCAGACAGGTTTAATAGCCATAATGACAATGTTGGAACCCCATTTCTTGTGAATTGTTTGCACAAAGTTACTTCATGATTTAGAAGCAAGGAATGCCAAGTGTTTTCACAAAAATACTCTCACAAGTGTGAGAAGAGATGATTAGAAAAACCTCATACAACAGAAATGAAATGCTTCTGCCCTTTTTACTCTCTCCACATACAGAATATAAAGGTGTTTCTTCTAAGTGTTATACTAGGAATAAACCTAAGACTTAATGCAGACAATGAGTGTGGACAAACCCGCTCTTAAAACATGTCACTGCATTTGTGATGTACCAAACCAATTCCTAGGTTTAGCAAAAACAGGTAAATATTCCAAAAACATGCATTTCTTTCAAAAGGTTCTCCTAAGAAGTATACTCCACCTAATTCTCCATCATCCAAGTAACTTGTCCAATATTATGTGGGGAAGTTGAAGAGAATATACATTACCAGGAACTAAAGATATTGGACTCAGAATGGACAAAAGCACAGATTCCCCTAGCAAGAGGTCGAGTTCAATCACCTTCTACACAATGGGCTTTGGATCCATCGTTCTTGCCATTGCTTCTGCAGTTCTGAGCCCATTTGTTTCCCTCAGAAATACAAAGACTACACTCAAATCACCTCTAGTTAAACCCTGCTGGCTACAGGAAATACACCCTAGGCTAAAATGAAGTACAACTCCAAAGTCTCAGCCCCTTTAATGGACTCTTTGAGGAAAGGTGGTTTTGCTGTGCAAAGCCCCATAAAGAGTTTGTTATATTATATATATTATGTTGTTATATCATATATATATTTATTATTATATATATTTAAACCAGTAGCCTCAACACGAAACACAGCATTTACCTGTTTAACCAAGAACAGAAGCTACAGTGCAGTTGTTCTACAGGGGCACCAGCTCCAGATAGGAATCCCATGGTGTTGTAGTGCTGGAGCCTCAGTCATTCCAGTACTGTGTCACACAGCTCCAGAAGGACTCACACGGCTGCCAAGGGCCAGCCTTTGCTGCAGGCAGCAGTGCCAGGGAGCAACTGTCCCACTATGCCCTACACACTGCCCCTGCAGCCCTTGGCCTTTGCTCCCTGTGAGACAGCCTGGGGTCTGCCTTCACCCCGTGGCACTAAGAAAGTAACAATCATTTTGCCCTAATATACACCCACAAGCCAGTTAGAAGAGAAAAAAAATGAAATATGAGGTAAATTAAAGCTTCCAACTAAGGGGATTTACCAGTAAGTCACCATAAAATTCAGATAATTTATTTTTTCAATTCTGCAGCAACTTTCTCCAATTCATTTGGATTAGCTATTAGAAATTATGTCTCAAAAATTAAAGAAAATGTCTATTGACCACTATATCAAATTCTAATTTTAGCCAGGGAAAAAAAGAATAATTAGGCTGTGATTTACTCTGGTAGTCAACTTACATTAACAATTTTCCCCCATGTTTATGTAATTCTGGCAAAATCAAATAATATATACAGTGCTCATAAACGCTGGGCTAGATTTAGTAAAGACAATTTCCTACACTACATCCAGGACATTTCTCTTTGCTTTCTTTTCTAATAAGACAATCGAGTTGTTCTGTGTAAGGAGGGAATATGATTGTCATGCCTCCTCGGTTGGAATTTTAGTGCAGTCTTCAATGAGGGTCACGGAAGGATTAGTTTTTAAAATTTTTTTTAAGCTGTCATCCTCCTGTAACAAGCTATATAGCGTGCCTGGTCTCTGGGAATGGTTTACTCCACATCCTAACTCTTCTTCCCATGGAGAAAGTATAAATCCTGCAAACTCTCAGTGCCAGAAGCCATCATGCAGTGTTGGCTCTGCAGTGGATGCACAGCTCTCAGCTCAGCACGAGTGAGTTTGGGACTGGATCTCTAGCCACAGCTCGAACAAATGGGGAAGGATGTTTAAGATCCCTAAAGTTATACTCCTAAAGTTGTGTTCCTGCTTTTAAACAAGTATCTTTTCCAACTCCCCTAGAATTGGACTGCTGTCTACATTAGCTGAATAAATAGGGATCTGGGAGCCAAAGCAGTCACCAAGGAATGAAACTGTCAGCCTCAGGCACTGAGAACAGAAGAATGAGTAATGGAAGACAACAAAGGAAGAACAATAGGAGAACCAAAGGAAGTAGAACTGGTGATGGTAACAGAGGAAAAAGGTGCTCAAAGTCACCTGGATTCCAGAACTAGAAGCCATAGGCAAATTCAAATTTACCTGAGTCAGTTTGCTCAAGACAACACCCCCCCAACACTGCCCTTTGCCCAAAAACCCATCCTAATACTTCTGAACAAAGTCTGTCCTCTGATTCCCTCAGGAAGCATCATTAACACACAGAGCACTCAAGCTTTCAATTAAAAAGCATCATTGCTGAAAGCATTATCCCAAATCTTTAAAGGTCTCCATCATTGTTTGGGCTCTGCCACGTTATAAATTCACAATGAGAAGGAACTTCCCCGACTTTTCCTATCATTATTTATGAATAGGTAAACCAAATGGAAGAGTAATCTCAGTGTTACAAACTGGAGTCACTCATGCTTTGCTCCCAGTGGCACCATGGCAGAGCAGCTGCTCCAGTTCTCTCAGGGTGGTGCAGCGATGCCTTATCACACAAACCCTTCTGCTCTGTCAGCAAGGGGACACAACACTTCTTATAAGCAAAAATTATTGGCTTAATATTTTCTCACTAGTTTTAGCCACAGAGTAGTTTCTTTCTAGGTCTGCCTAAACCTCATCTAACCTTTAAGACTATTCTTTCCCATGTGACCCATGAGAGTTGCACGAAATGAGAAATATATCCAAAGAGTAGCTGCAGAAAATATACAGAAATAACTCGTTTTCATTGAGATGTGTTCATTTTTGAGTTCTGACTTTCCCCTGAACTTCCTTCCCTGAAGGACTGGAACAGTAATACCAGTACAATAATACCTTTTCTCCTGAAGTGGAGTAAATCAGTTCCTCATTCTCAATAGTGAAGTGAAAATTAAGATGAAAAGGAGTATAGAATGCAGAAAACCCCTATTACTCCAGAATAATACAATTTGCTGCTGATCCTCAGTTGCTAAGACAGGCACGTCAATTATTTATAGAACTCAGAGTGTGAAATATGAAGTATTTCAACCTGGGACACCAAGAAGGTAAAACCAGGAACACAATCCTGACAGCACTGGCAGACAAGGACAGAATAGGCAAGCACGGAATATTTCTACACAGATTACCCTTTTTATTGAACTACAAATTGCAAAAGGTCTCTATCAAGTGCCACTTTCAGTGTTAAGTGAGCTGCATCTTCCTTTTGACAGTGTCAGTCTGTATTTAATGTTTATTTAACATTTATCTAAAGGGCCATCTCTGCCAGGGAAACAATGTACAGTAAGTTAGCATAACTTCACCTGAATATTTACAGGAAGCCCAGGATCTTCTCCTGGATCTGTGCTTATGTCCATCAACAGCCTGTCACAAACACTGTAAAACATGCTCCACATGACCAAACTTTGCCAATAATTTTCACAATCAAAATTCCAATTTATGTTCTCAGCAGTGACACCAAAATTTATCTGCACCTGTATGGTTTATAGCAGGTTTGTTGAGAGCAAGTATCTGGATTAAAATTCCCCAGGTTGCAGTGAAAGGTTGTTCATAGCTCATCTGAGGAACTAACAGGTACTATTCAAAAACATCCAAAATTTCTTGGGGAAAAACCCAAAGCAAACTAAATAAAACCTCACAGACAAAATGAGAAAACCTTGGAGCCCCAACTTCTAGTAACAGCCACTGACACATGGCATGGCCTTGCTAAAATGCTTTGGGGGTCTATGCAGTATTCTATCTCCAATCAAGTATTTCAAAGCTGGAGGAATTCTAAGTGCATCTCCTCCTCCTGCCTTGCCTCCAACTCTGAGGGCAAAAGCTTCAAATACAGTGACTAAGAAATTACAGAAAAGGACTAGCACTGATCTTTCAGATCAAAGGATATGGAGTGATTCACATTCTTTTCCTGACTGCTTGCGAGAGGTGGGCTAAACACCAACAGTCAGGTGCTGAAAAGCTCTACCTCAGTACGAAAACTTGCATCAGCAATGAGGCTACAGGACCCCAAACAGGACTCTCCCTTAGACAGGCTCCCTCGCTCAAGAGCTCTGTCACCCAATGTCACCAGAAGGGTGACACACACCACCTTCCACTGCTGCCAGTGCTCACCGATGACAGCGTTTGCAGGACAAACAGCAAATCAGAACAGGTATTGCCCGTTGCTCTCCTGCAACTGAAAACCTGAATGCTGACACGACTGAGGGAAAAACTAAAAAACCACAAGCTAGCCCCTCAGGCTACTGTCTGTCCCCAGGGTCACACCAAATACCACGTGCTGGAAGGAAGCAGAAGCAGGGAGGACTTGGCAGCGCCTGAAGCACAACGCCTGCAGAAGCGATTGTGCTGATGCCAAATCTGGTCCTTTCGGAGCTTTCCAGCCACTGCTGAGCGGACAGCACGTGTTGCAATGCTGGAGCTGGCAGCGGCACTGCTGAGCACAGCTAGTGGCCACTGGCCACTTTAAAGCACCAACACCATGCAACTGCCCTGAGCCAATGTTTAGCGGCATGAGCAGTAAAATAACACATATACTGAGCTCTCAAAACTGCAGCAAATATTGAAAAGCTTCCTTGTTCCAAATTTCACCCGGCCTTGTGGGTGCTGTAGCCACCATTGCTCTGTGCTGGCTGGGTGCCAGCGCCCCAACCAGGGACCAGGACGAATAAGGAATGGCTACACAACCTGGCTCTAGGGAACCAGCACTCCTGTAGGGACACGGGTCCTGCCAGCATTGGCTGTTCTCCAGTTTTATAGACTCAAAGCTCTTCAGACTGATGGTGAAGAATTTTGAAACCCAACGAATATAACAGATTTGCATCCAAGTTTATGGAAATTGCTGAAAAATACATCAACATCCTTCACATACACATATGCAGAAAAACAACTAACAAAACCATCAATCTCCCAAAATATGGATTGACAACAACAGAAACTTGCTAATTACTATTTTAAGTATCCTTAAATTCTCATCTCTGGTGCTATTAAATTAAAAATTATACAATCATGGATTTGAACTGTAGGACAGTTTATACAAGTTAGGATCATTCCAAAAAGTCAACCAGTGTTTCAGAGTATATTTAGCAGATATTTTGAACACGGGCAGAGCAAAGAGCTCTGTCCATGACAGGCTCTTGTCATTTTGGGCTGGAAGGCTCAAGCGGACCAAGAGCTCTGGAGGGCTAAATGCCATGAACATCTGAACTACTGGGAATTCCTCCCTGATTGCTGTTTTGAAAACAACGCTTCCAGCAGAAACTATTATTTATACATATCGACCCGTTAGACAGTACTGAAAAGATCCTCTGCTTGCCCCAGAAACACCCTGTGTCCCACACAGCTGCTGCTGGAGAGAGATGAGAGGCAGGGGCAACAGGCAGATCATCACTGCAAACCTGGAGCACTTGCAAGGAGAACATTTGCTTTTGACTTTTGAGGGATTTAAGTCAGCCTGCACAAACAAGCAGGAAAATATCCCAAGGAGAGCTACATGACTAATGAAGATTTTCTTGCTCCTCATCAGTTGCTTCAGCCACTTCTGCTGCCACTGGATGAGTACAACAAGTCCTTTCTACTGCGTGGTGCTCTGCAGGTATGACTAAATCTGCCTCTTACCTCCCCAAGTCCCCAGGTAGACTATCACGCCTCCATTACAGGGAGAATTTAGCAGAATGAAAGAGCCAATAAGAAGTGTTTCCTCTGGGCATCTCAACAGAATTATCACAAAATGCGGTAAAAGGCATCAGAGTAGCAGAGAGAGATTCAGCCCTGTCAGAGGCACCTGTTTGCAGAACACTCTCAACACTGCAGCCACGTGCACCTGCCCAGGGGCAGCAGGAGCCACAGGAGGAGCAGGCCACTGAGCGACTCTCTGGAGAACAACACTGGCTGCAAATGGACTGGTCCAGGGCTGCTATCATTTCTGGTTTTGCCCGTAGCACAACCACAGCAGCAGAGGTGTGGAGTAACTGCTGGGCTGGTGGGGCAGGGAGAGCTGCAGCACCTGCCAGCGCACACATGCAGGGACAGGGTGGAAAGGACGAATTGCATGGGTTTTAGGTACAGAATGATGCAACTTTGGGGAAAACCCGAGCAAAGAGAGAGCCGGTCAGGAGTGAGAGGTGGCACTGGGACTTCATGCAAAACGGAGGAGGAGGGAATTCAGAACACTGAGCTCCGGTTTGAGGGGGTGTGCCGTTTGCCTCATGAGGAAAGGTACCCCACAAAGTCCCACAGGCTCTGAAATGCACTCAATTAGCTGTTCCTTTTACCTTTTTGTTCTACCCAGCATTTCTTCAAGAGCACTGTCATCTCTGGCTTTGGCATCCTACTCATCATCTATGAATTCATGTTGCCGTTTCCTCCCTGAAAGGAAAAATCCCATAGTCAGTCATTTGCTACACAGAGGAACGGACAAAAGTGACAGTATTTTTGCCACTGTTAAAGTTCAAAGACCACCTTGCTCCAGACAACACTTCAAATTGTACTTTTGGCTATGGTGTAATTCAGCCATGATCAATCAGTGTGTGCTCACTCCACAAACTTACCCCAAAGTTTCCTGCAAGCAGCTGATAAGCTGTCAGTGCCTCAGCCCTGCCTGGAGAGAAGGAACAGGGCAATGACTCGCTCAGACTAAAAAAATTCCCAACAACAAGAGAAACTTGTGCCAGGCAAATATCTTTATTTTACTTTAAAACATTCTGAAAGTGTTAATCTATATAAAAGAGAAGCAATACAAGAACTGAGAAAGCATGTTTAATGTTAGGGAAGCCTTCACAGCACACGAGCGAAATTAAAAATAAGACTAAACACAAGTGTACAAAGCGGAGACAAAAAAAATCAATTTTCTCAAAGACATAACATAAGGGACTCCCACAGGGGCCAGCAAATTCTGGAAGGGAGAAAGAGATTATATTTTATGGGAAGAGATTCAATAAGCATTCTTTTCCCATAAAGGTAGTGATGGAGGATTGTCACTGCTCCATAGACACCCCGTGCACATTTCAGGACAACAGTAACAGGAAATCAATAGCACCTTTTATATGTGCAAAGACATTATGTCTCTGGACTCCTAATACTAACAAATGGGGCCAAGAAAGACCTTTACTAGAATTTAGCAGTCAGCATTACTCTGGCTGAGAACAGAGGGCAGGATGCTGGTCTACACCCTTAGATTTTTAGGTTTTTTATTTAAAAACTAACTCTGCTCAGAGCATCACCCTCGAGTGGTGCCCA
This sequence comes from Sturnus vulgaris, assembly GCF_052056855.1. Lineage (NCBI taxonomy): Eukaryota > Metazoa > Chordata > Aves > Passeriformes > Sturnidae > Sturnus > Sturnus vulgaris. The sequence continues at coordinate 3,898,794 of NC_142267.1, read as the reverse complement.
GCAGTCCCCAATGACAGTACATCACAAGTGTAACGGTGCTGAGCCCCGGTGCTGTCACCCCATTGCACACATCCCCTCCAGCTGATGCTGTAGTCATTACAGACAGGAGCTTTGTCAGGGGGTAACTTGACAGCTTTGACAAGCTCGGCTGAATTTATGGCACTTTCTAGTTTTTCCCTCCATTGAGCTGCGATGGAACTAAAGTTAATATTACCAAAACCACTCTGCAAGGGGATAGGTTCCCAGTGCTGACTCCGTGATCCCAGCCACTGAGAGAATCTGCTACACTGGGCCCCTCACAGTGCCCCCTGCCACCCTCAGGGACAGAGAGGGCACCTCCATCCAGGCCACTTGCGAGAGGAGATTCCATGATGAAGGTCTCTGGTACCTCTGTCTCTACCACAGTAGAGGTGAATCACCACTAGTAAGGCTACTCACAGCTTACTAGAGAACAATGAAGCAGCAGCCACAGTGTCACAGGTCTGACAACACATGCCTAGCTAAATCCAGGACCTGAGTCTTGGGGGCTGCTTCTCTTGCTGTAGGGACTGTATCCCACACAGCACCACAAAGCTTCCACCTTCAAGTACCAATGTGGGAAGAGGAATATTGCAAGCCAAACCTCGGCAAGTTAGTAAAACACCAACAAGTACTTTTCTTCTTTTTCTTCCTTTTTCTTTTTCCCATCAGATTGCTCTTTGGTATGTATGTTACATTTCTTCTGTTATAATGCAGGGTTCTACAGAGCTCTCTCTACATCCTTAGAAAGCACAGTTCATATTTAGCTCCCTAAACTCGTATTTCTCTCTTCCTATATTTCCCTGCCAAGATGTGACACCTGTGGAACGTTCCCAGAAAATTCCCCTGAATCATCTGTGATGCAAGGGAACAGCAGCCAGCATTGGCAACAAGCAGCTGGGTCTTTTAGGAAAGTGTAAGATCAATCTGGTGAGGGGAAAGATCCCCAGTAATTCTGGCACTAACATCCCCAAGGACCACAGAGCTCCCAAATCAGTTAGAATAAGAGCATAATTACCACAGGACCAAAATCCATGGGAAACAGCGTTGCTATGGCAACTGACATCCTCACAACTTCAATCTCCTTTGCATTCTTGCACAGACTCAATGACTCCTAAACCACGAGGAAAAAAAAAATCTGTCTAGCAGGTGGGTTCATTGAGGAAAAACAGTGCTAGAGGTGCTTCCCCGCAGAACAGACCTATTTCCACATGGTTTCTCAGAAAGGGAGCCTTTGTGCAGCTCTCGTTCCAAGCATTGCATCTCACTCACCAGGAGTGCAGAGGAATGGCTATAATACAATCAATACTTCCTTGTTAACTACCCTTGTATCAGAAAAAAAATCTTATTAAATATTAAAATTACCCCCTTCAAAAATGAACCTTTTCAAGTAAAAGTTACATGAAGATAAAATCCAAAGCAGACTAGCTGAGTTTCGAAGTGAGAATGTGGTTTCGCATTCTCATGGTGTCAATGAGTGGTCTTTCAAACATTCCTCTCTAGAAACAGCAGTACCCAAAAAGCACTCCAGCATCCCCATACACAGATCAGATCCAGCCACTGGGCAACATCCATACATAAGCAGGAAAAGCCTTATTTTTTCTTCCTGACAGCCTTATCACAGTATTAATTTAAAGCACGCTTTAAGCGAGGTTCACGTTAACGAGCCGGCTGAGCAGCCCTTTTGCTAAAAGCTCTGAGCTTTGCACACTTTGGAGGCGTTTCCATTTCGGTACTGGTCGGCCCTGGGGAGTTTAACCCACCATCAGAGAGGGCAGCACAGCGTGAACCCCCAGGTCCATGTTCTCTACGCCAAAGGCCAAAGCAGCACTATTGATCCAAGGAAAACTGTTCCGGATCTACCGGTGACAAACGAGCACACGGTCTGCCCACGGTGTGCCCCTGCCAGCCGTGCTGTGCCCGCGGGTCTGGAATCGCTGAGCTCAGCCGTGCTCGCCTTCGGGTGCCGTGCAGGCAGATCCGCCCCGGGACCCTCCGCTGTACCGGGCTGCCGGACTTCCCCGCTGCCCTCCGCCAGCCCGCTCACGGAATAGCGACTCGACGGTGACAGCACGGTTTGGAAATCGCCCTCTTGTTACGGAGGAAAGAGGCCTCGTGGCACCGTCTGTACCTACAGGTTCCGCAAATGACCGGAGCGAGAGACTGCCCTTTAGGCAGGCACCGAGGGCCCTGCGGCACCGAGACGGGCACCGGCAGAGGAACCGGGGACGGGCACCGGCAGTCGCGGTCGCCGTCCCTCCCGCTATCCCCCGGGAGCGAGGCGGAGGGAGGCCCTGAGCACCCACGGCACTGCCACAGCCGCCGCTGGGGCATGCAGCGGCATGGAGAGCCGGGAAAGACGCGTCAGAGTGCCGAGGCGACGAACGAGGGGAACATAGCCGGAGCGGGGCAGAGCAGGTCGGTGCTGGTGCCGGTGTGGATGTCGGTGCCGGTCCGCGCTCCCTCCCTCGCTCTCTCGCTCGCTCTCTCCCTCAGTCCCTCCCTCCCTCACACTCACCCCTCGCCACCTCCGCCGCCGCCGCCGCCTCCCGGCTCTCGCGCCGCGCACACGCACGCGCACACGCCCGGGCCGCGCGAGCGCGGTGGGGGGAGTCGGGGGGGGGGGGGGGGGGCCGTTCTCGCGCGCCTGCGCGGGCGGTCGGGCCGCCGGGCCGGCGGGGGGCGCCACAGCGCGCGGCGCGGGGTGAGAGGTCGGGACGATGGCGGCGGCCTTGGGCGAGGAGGCGCCGGACAACGAGGACTACTACGGGCTCCTCAACGTGCGCCGCGAGGTGCGGCCGCGGGGCCGCGCGGGGCCGGGGCCGCGCGGGGCGGGGCGGGGCAGGGCAGGGCAGGGCGGGGTGAGACCCTCGTGCCCGCCGAGGCGGGAGCGGCGCCCCTGCGGCGTGTCCTCCACGCGGGCCGGGCTGCTGTCGCCGCTGCCGCTGTCGGCGGCGGGGCGGGAGAGCTCGGGCCGGGCCGCAGGGTTCCCGGTTGAGTGCGGAGGGTGAGCGCCGGCTAAGGCCGAGAAATGCGTGGTTTGTTCCGAATTGCGGCGGTTTGGGCGCTCCCGGGCGCTCCTGATGCAACTCCGCGCACGCGGGATACACCGGGTCCCCTCGGGCACGGCTGTGGAGGCTTCCCGAACGTTTCCAACTTGGAAGCAGCCAGGTTTTTTTTTGCAAAACATTTTTTCCCGCCGAAAAGGGAGGATCGACCGTCTTTGATTTCACTTTTAAGAATAGATGGATATCAGTTGGTGCAGATTGTTACACCAGAGCAGTTTGGAACTTATTGGGAGGCAGCTGCTTTTTTTTAGTAATAATTAGGAAGTTCTCAAAAGATCTGGATGTAGGAACTGTGCTGTAGTTTGTTTCAGCAAATGCAACTGCAATACAGATCTGTTACATATATATATTTGTGTGTGTATAAATATGTATAAACAGCCCATGAAATCCATCAGCCTGGATGTGGCCATTTTAGTTGGACAAGGCTCGTACTGAACCACCACTACTGCGTGCAATAGGAGATCCAGACTTGGAAGCGATTCAGTCTGATATCTTGGAAGAATTCCCTTTGGGACTCCTGTCAGTCCCTGAGCTGAGTCTCATATGTGAGTATCTGCTGCACTCCTGAAGGAACAGCGTGTGATGGTCACGCTGCTTGCAGATCTCCATGATGCTGAGCTCCTTTTAAAAAAATGTCGAGCCCTCATCTGTTTCAAAGCCGGTAGGGTCATGCTTGTACATTCCTTGGGAGCTTTCGTAATTCCCCTCCAAAACGTCAGCAGCGTGCAGAGGTTAAAACGAGAGGTGGGAACCGTGCAAGGGTTGTGACTGCTGGGGGAAGTTTAATGGTTAACTTAGCCAGGCTTCCAGAGCAGGACATTCAGGTTTTGTACAGCCAGAAGCTGGAAACTGAATTAAAGGGGTCTGCGAGGGAGTCATTCCAACAGAGAGGAACTCGTGCTTTGTTAATTGCCCCATGCTAATTATCTTCAGCAGTGCTGTCCTGTAGTGGATGTGATGAGCAGCATGTCTGGGTGCTGAGCACAGGGTGGTGTGGCAGCTGAGCTTGGAACTGCAGTGATTCCATGGAGGCAGGATTCTGTGAGCAGGAATTGCTCTCTGTGTGTATGAATGGTTCATCTTTTGGACATGTTGGTCTACTAAAAACGTGGTGCAGTGTTTGAGATCTTAAATGAGGCACTCTCTTAATGTTTAGAGTTTTGGTAATAAAAATGTAACTTACATGCGATTATTTGTGACTACATTTCCTGGCAGTCTAAAAATTATGTCAGGGTTTCTTTAGTGGTTTTGAAGAGGCTGTTGCTTGTGGAATATTGAACCAATGACCCAAACTACTCAGTGATGATGAAATGCCCAATCTAACATTTTATTGAACATGGCAGTTATGAAAAATGAACCTGCTCATTTCTATTATATAATCAATAGCACATTAAACCATTTATCATTAATTTGATTTAAAAATGCCATTTTGGGCCTATATGTTCCCCTGCCTTCCCAGTCGAGTTTAAATTTGATATCCAAGAAAGCACAAGGTAGTAAAAAGAGAAAAGCTAATTGTAGCTGTCCTTACTGTCTTGGGACCAGCAAATTTGGCAGCTCCTCTTTTGCCATGTCATTTCAAAACATTAATAATCAACAACACAAACGTGCAGAAAAAACATTTTGTGCTGTCCTCAAATCCAAATAGATTCCTAGCATTGTGACACAATGGAGAGCGTTTCTGTGATGGAAACCTTCCTTGCCACAAGTGATAAAAAAGATGTTACTTTAAGAAATTACCTTTTAGGAACTTTATTTCCCCAGTGAAAGCTGGGAACCTGTGACAGCTTTGCTTCTTGAAGGGTGTTAACAATAAATGGAATTTGTTCCTGTAAATCCACTCCTGTCTGAGTGCCCCCCTCACTGACTGCACTGGGTCCTGACTGTGGCAGCCCCTAGGAACAGCCTGGACCATCAGGTTTTGGTTATTTTACTCTGGGCATTCTTCCAGGAATGGTTTCCTGTGCGCAGGAACTGCTTCTTGCCTGGACAGTTTGGGAACTGGATAGTTGGGCTTTTTCAAGCTCTGCCTGGGGGAAGTTCTGGTTGATTTTAGCACCTGCACTTCTAAAAAGTAGGTGTTCAGCAATCTCTAAGAAATGGGCAGGAGCTGCAATGCAAGGAATGTAGCAGGGTGAGGTGAGAAAGAGGAGATTACTGTGACTCTCTGAAGTCCAAAAATAACGTTGCTGGGATATGATAATGGAAGGAGCAAGGGTTTTCCCTCTATTGATTCTGAAAGAGCCATCTATGTCCTTGGAATGAGGCCAGGTGCCATCTGAGGTCCCAGGGCGGTTGTAGTAAAGGACAAAGCAGGTTCATTCGTGATGTGTTTGGTGGCACACTGTTCTCATGGTTATCTGTGGCTTTAAGGACAGATGATGCACCTTCCTCCTTTGCAGCACAACATCTGTGTTGCTCCCTGATGGGGAGCAGAACGGGGTACTGGGGAGCACAAGGTGGGTGCTGGGATGACTGTAGAACCGTTGTTTTTATATTTCTTACCTCTACAGCTGTGGAAAGTCAGTGCTTTTGGACAGTTATAGCGTCTCTTTGAGGGTTAAGATTAAAATATGAGTAGAATTTGTTGTACATATTTGAATTTATGTATTTTTATGTGAGGCGACTTTGCTTTTTCTCGCTCTTCTGATTTGGAGAGAATAGTAGTTGCCTAATACAACTAAAGTCTGAACACAGATTGCTTGGGTGGTGGGGTTTTTACATAATTTTTTATACCTGAGTATACCCTGATGAGCTGTCAAGGTCCCTTGTTGCACTACAAATAATGTGGGCAATCCTGGTGTGATAATTGAATATTTTATTCACTTATGTAATGAAGCAATAATCCATTGTTGATTTGGGGCCAAAGTAGTGCAGTGTAACAGCTGACAGACTTCCCTTTCAGGGCTGATCTTGAGAGTGGCCTTTTGGAAGTGGCATTGGCTGTCCTTGAGATCATTTTTGGTGGTTTCCACAGGCCTCCCAGGAGGAGCTGAAGGCCGCGTACCGCCGGCTGTGCATGCTGTACCACCCCGACAAGCACCGCGACCCCGAGCTCAAAACCCAGGCGGAGCGGCTCTTCAACCTTGTCCACCAAGCGTATGAAGGTCAGGAGGAGGTTGAGCTCTGCAGGGGGTTTCTGGGAGAGCTTTTTGAAGCTCTTTATTTTTACAAAGTAATAATTAAATTTGCTGATGCTTACCGATGCTGTTTCCTGCTTCTGTACCATAAGTCAGAGGAGAAATGCAATATGAATGCTGCAGGGAATGAGATGTCTGTCTTACCTTCATCTTCTCATCACTTCCCTTACTTGTGAAGACCTCTTCCATAGGAGAATAAGACTGAAAAGCTTCAAACAGAGAGACAATTTCATATTGTGCTGATGAACTGCTGCATCCCTGGGTTCTGTTCCCTGTCACTTGTCTGTGGTCTCAATTTCCAGCAAGTTCTATGTGCTCAGACTGAGAGGAGGACAACTGATTCACAGCAGTTAGAGATTATTCTTGTGCCAAAGCCCTTTTCAAATACTCTGAATTAAACCGAAATTTACTTAAATCCCAGTGTGCAAATTGCAACTGGAGTGCAGGTGGATTAGAAGCTGGTAGGAGTCATCCATGTTATAAACCTGGTGCATCCAGTCCTGGAACCTAAAGAGAAGCTAAACCAAAATGCTGAATAAATATTCCGCCAGTCAACCTCAAATATAAGTGAATATTTTTAGACCTCTGGTTTTGACTGATAAGCATTTGGTCCTTCCAGTTGGACTTGAGCATGTGTGGAGTCTTTCCTGTTGTCCCTAGGTTAGGTGTTGGGACATGTGGAAGCTTTGGCTGGCAGAGCAGGGAAAGTCTGACCTTGATGACGTGCAGAGCAAAAACTCATAATGCTTCAGTAATTTCACTTTAGTGTGGTGAGTGGCCTTACATTAGAGGCAGCAGCTTCCCTTTGAATTTTCTGGCTGCTCTTGGCTCTGCCTTGCAATGAACATGGAAATTGGTGCTCGTTTAGTACCAAATGTGAGTGTAGTATGTTACAGGCAAGAATTTTGACATCTTGAAAATGAGCCACTCCACCTCCTGCCTATTTTCTCTTTCTCCTCTTCCATCTCTTAGCATCACACAACAAAAGATTCATTTTATCAGAATTCATAAAAAGCAGTGTCTGCCTGTGACATTTAGCAAGTCCAATAATATTCCACTTGTTCAGACCAAAACTCAATTACCAGTATAATTCTCTTTTTGCCTTACTCTACTCCCCCAGCTCCCTGGGGACATATCAGTTTTCCCACAGCCTCAAGAAATACATGATAATGATAAAGCTGGTCTTGGAACCCTGGAGGAGGAAATAGTGATGATTTTTTGATTTATTTTTTTCTTACAGAAAGGTGTGTTATAGGAGTTTATGCGTTTAAATATGCCTTACCCTTTAGAGACTCTTCCTAATTCTGTGCCCAGTCTTTTTCTAAAGTAATTGTTCTGCAGTTTCCTGTTGTATTTTGTGTTGTCCATTGTGTTGGGTGACATTTTGGGATGTTAAGATTCTGCACAAACCTTTGCAATTATCCCTTATTGATGTTTGACAAAGTGTGAACTGCCTCATGGAAATTGCTTTGTTGGTGCTTGGCATGTACCATGTGTGAGGACTAGCTGGGAAAGGATCAGTGGACATGGATGGTGAGGAAAATCAAAGGAAGCACCACAGAGCTTTGAAAGCCAGACAGAACTGTGTGCCAATCCCAGGAAGGACCCAGGGACTGCTCTGGCCAAATTGTTCATAATCTCCATGTTTGTTAGAGGGCTTGTATCACCATCAAAGAAAGCAGTGTTAGAAACCCGCCCTGCACATTCACTTAGGCTGCATGTCTCTTGTTTTCTTTCCACTTCCTTGTTTTAGAAAAAGAAGAAGAAAAAAGTTGGATTTCTTAGGGGGAAAAGTCAGTATGTCTTCTCAATAAAGCACGTGGAAGCATCAAAGGGGTTAATGTGCAACTGTAGAACAAGATGTTTCCAGGATCCGTGCTTGAATTCCAAATATCGTGAGTGTTTTGGTCTGAAATCTGAGGAGAAGACCCAAAACTGAGTTCTCTCCTCTCTTTTGATTTCAATTTACAGTGCTTAGTGATCCACAGACCAGAGCCATCTATGACATATATGGGAGGAGAGGACTGGAGATGGAAGGCTGGGAGGTGAGAGAAATTGAGCACGTTATGGCCAGTGGCCTTGACTAAGCCCACCTTTATTTGCCATTGTTTTATCAGCTGCACTGACACCTGGCTGGTAATATATGCCTGTTGGTTTGAAGCCATCCTTGGTCAGTTATTTCTGTCTCTCTCTCTGTCCCTGCTGGAACACCATGATGGATTTTCAAAGAACCCTTTGGTTTTGCACTTGACAAGAGAACAATAAACCTGACATTCAGAGTTCCCTGGAAGGGTATTACCATGACAGGCAACATCTTTATCTGAGACAAATGTGTCATTATTGTCCAACTAGTCCCATCTTTTTCATCTGAAACTTGTTTTTTTCAGCATTGATCAGCTTCTGAGTTTGAAATTAGTTTTTCTTCCTGGGCTTTTTGGGGTGGGGTGGGTTGGGGTTTTTTGTGGTTTTGGTTTGGTTTAGTTTTGGTTGAGTTTTATGGGCTTTGAAACAGAACTTGTCCATTCATATCTGTTCAGCTCTTGAGTCCCTTGCTGGCCTCTGCCAATCCTAGCTGATTGCACTGTGCTGCTTGAAGCAGAATCCTATGGTATTGGGTCAGGTCAGCACCAAGGTCAAACTTGGAGTCAGTTGCTAGAAATGTGGAGCAGATCCAGCATGTAACAGATGTTTTTGAGCTGCTTTTGGCAGACTTCATCTTATTTTGAAAAGCCAAATCCAATACTCTTTCTATCCATTCCAAAACTGGGGCTGTGTAAAACCCTCATTCCCTGAGCCGTGTCAGGTAAGCAGCTGTGAACCAGCATAGCCTAAAATCACACAACTCTCATGGAATCAATTTACCTCAGGCCAGAGACTTTCAGTTATTTTTGTTTTTGTGTCCACACCTGGTAGAGCAGTTAATGGATCACTGAGGGTAACAACTGCACTGTAGTGTCTTGTAGTTGTGGTTGGAGAGCTCTTTGCTCTGGTTTTGTCAAAGGAACAGAAATAACAAATCCATTCTCCTTTCTCTCAAGGCATGGGGTTTTCTCTCACACCTGCCCTTTGATCTGGCCCGAGTGCTTCGTTCCAAGCTCTGACTATTGAAATTGGTGCAGGATGGCTTTCAGCAGCCAGGGCAGTGTGTTAGTGCATCCTGCATCCAAGGGCCTCTGACCCCCAGCACTTCAATGCCCTGAGCAGCCTCTGTCTGGTAATTGTTTGGTTTTCATTTCTTTTTGAGCAGGTTGTGGAACGAAAGAGAACTGCAGCTGAAATCAGGGAAGAATTTGAGCGTTTGCAGAGAGAGAGAGAAGAGAGGAGACTGCAGCAGCGAACTAATCCAAAGGTAAGCAAACATTTAATCCTGGTCTCAGGAGTGAGTCTATTATTATCACCAGTGTGCAGGGTGTGCTGAGCCTAGGTGAGGGCCTGTAGGAAGGAGCCCCTCAGGTGTATGCACATGCTGCATGACTTTCTGTCTTCTGCATATGCAGTTTCTCTGCATAATATATGGCAAACAGCTCATTCTATGAACAATCCCCTACTGAATCTTCTTATTTTCCTCGAGAAACATGTTGGGACAAAATACCTTTTTCAGCAATTTCTGGAAAATAGGCCTAACTTTGAAATATTTATAATTTCTTTTTTCTTTCCAAATTTTCTAAATAAAATGTAACTCACTGCAGTTACCTGACAGGTTTTCCCTTTGGCACTGCTGCAGTGTCACAACAATGCAGGGAGCTGTTCAAGTGCAGCTTGAAATCAGCAACAAATCTGAGGCAGCCCTAAGCCAGCTGGGCAGCAGCACAGTGAGGAAAGTCAACCTGAACAGGGTTGGGGGTCTGCCAGTGTTGCAGTTAGTGCCTGTTTTTGGAAAGTGTGATTGTACCCTCAGGATGGAATCATCCCAGATGCTGTTCCCATCTCAGTCTGTTTGAGCAGCAGACTCTGACCCCAAGTGACTCAGGTTTCAGCTAACCTTGGCTGGTCAGAGGTGCTCAGGAATACCATTGGGATGGCAGGGAGAGATGGACATGGCCATTGGCCAGAGTATCCTTAGCTCAGACTCGCAGTGTCTTTGCTGGCTCTTGGCTTGATGAGTGTGTGAGGCAAAACTGGGGTTTGTCAGGATGGTCCCTGACTGAAGTTTCAAAGCTTGTTGATTCACAAAAATCTTGGTTATTATGCAGTGACTAACACTATCCAAGAGCTGCATCTACTATTAACTAAATGAATTCATATCTTAGTGTAAAATCACAATGTCTTCAGAGTGGACAGATATGGGATTGCAGTGGTGCTTAGGATTGGATCATAAGGAAAACATCCATTTAAGCAGAGCTGTAATATTTTGAGACGTTCACCTTGGCACCACCTTTGAATCTGCACTGCTCTTAGCAAAGCAATTGGGCTGTACAGATCCCCAGGTTGTGGGTAGTGCATAGACAGTAAGAACTGATTTGTACTGGAAGGGTAAACAAGCATAAAGTGTTGTGTGAGTATCTGTTGACAGCTTTATTCTAGGCAGGAAGGGATTTCTGGGTGCCACAAGCCAGGCAGGGCAAACTCTCCCTTCTAGAGGTGCAGGTGAGAAGGGTCAGAGAGATGTTTACAGAGAGGGGCACAGTTATCTCCCACTGTGCTGCTCCTGCTTCAGGACTGTGACATTTTCCCTGGGCGCCTCGCCGTGGCTGCAAGCTGCACTGTGAGCCTCAGCCTGTGTCCTGGGATAAAATTAGCCATCTGGGTGTTTACAGCAATTGCCCGCTGGCAGCCCATGGAAATGCCTCTCCAGGCACTGTTCCCGTGGAATTGGGGAGCACAGCTGTGATCATTTCATACACGAGCGCAAGTTATTTTAAAATTCCCAACATTTTGTCGGTTCTATAAAACAGTTCCACAAAAATAAAGCATTTTAACCAGAAATGTTGAGCAATAACCAGATGTAGGCAATTTGGAGGGTTGAAATTGAGTCTCCTATTTACTTTTAGAGCTTTGTTTTTGCTTTCAAAGATGTGCAGAAGGGTTGAAAAGTTCATTACTAGGTTTAAGAAGAGCCGCTTCCTGTTAGGAGAAATTAAATCCAGTTATTGTCCTGCTGTGGAAGGTCAATGTGTAAGGAACGCAGGTCCCCTCAAGGCAAAGCCTGGCACAACTTCCAGGTATCACCTTCCTGAAGGTAAATCCCTCAGAAAAAAGTAAGGAGGAAGCATATTTTCCTCTGGCACATCTACGAATTCTATCAGTGAAGTGTGTTTCATCTTCACAAGCTGGCAAATAAAGGTGATTTTAAAAGCTAATCCCAGCTCTGGTGGTTCTGTAGTGCCATTCCTGCCTTGCCGAGCTGCTGCTCTGTGCAGTGCAGTGCAGGCACCACTGACTCCTGAGCAGGCATTACAGCTCTCTCCTGCTGCTCTTCCTTCGGGGAGGGCTCCTCATTTCCCGTGGTCAGAGCAGGTGGCTGATGGGAGCTGGGAGCAGCAGCAGTCCCCTCCATTATCCGGAGGCATAGGGGTGCTCTCGTTCTCTGGGAATATTTTTAACTTTACCATCTGCTGCTGTTCCTGTGCTTGCGCCTGAACCAGTTTCCTTGCCAGGATCCACAGACCTCCGAGGGTGACTTTACCTGCTTGGCAGGAGGTGGAGGGTCTGCCCAGGGTCCATCTCTCACCTCAGGGAAAGGCAGAAGAGTAGGAGCTCAGCTGGGGAGCAGAGAGGGAACGAGGAGATGCTCCTTTTCTCTGAACAAATCTTGTGGATTTTCATGGAGAAGTTCAGGTGCTTTCCTTTTCTCCTTGGGAGGGGTATTTGCTGTACAATTCATACGTGTGAAAAAGGAAATCCTAATATTTTGAGTGTGTTTTAGAGAAAGGAGGTGCAAGGAATTTCAGGAACGTGTGTGAATCCTGGTGCATCTTTTCAAAAGGTGCAGCACTGTGGCACCAGTAAGCCAGGTACAGCAAGATGGTCTCCAAATGGGTGTTTGCTAGCACAGAACTGCAGCCTTACAGGGTGGTTAAAGGTTTTCCATTACTTCCCTCTTCTTTTGGCCTTGTTTCAAGGAACCGCATGGCATAGGAGAGGGCTGAAACTGGAGAAGCTGTAGGGTCTGGAGTTGCTTGAAGGTGACTTTGCAGATGGTTCCTGAAAGTGCAGAAAGGGCAGGAGCTGTTTTTTGGTGCCACCACCCAGAACAGTGAGTGTAATTGTTCTGAAAATCATCAGCTGCCAAGGGTGGTTAGTAAACAGCTGGGGCACAGCCCCTGTTCCCAGGTTCTACTGGAAATAATGCCTTCCAGTTTTAAAATATTTATCCAATTTTTGCTTCATAAATAATCAGAAAATAAATACTGAGAAGTGGTTGGGAATCTCCACAGCAAATAGATAGCCTGGGAGCCCAGGCAGAGAGAAGGTTCAAGTCCTGTCAGACTCTGCAATTCTTGCTTTATTTATGGTCCAGCATTTGATTAGAGTGGAGCAATCAAGGAAAAATGCTCCCTCAGACTGAAATAAGGACTTATTCCAGCCATGCTTGGCCTTGGTGTGGGTGGGGTTTGTAGCTACCCAGCTATTGAGTTTCCATATACAAACTGCTCAGAGTTCAGTCGCTGCTTGTACACAGAGGGGGGTTTTTATTGCAATCCGTACGTTTTATAGGAGCTGGGATGCTGTCAGATGGGTCCATAGGGAAGGTTTCCAAAGCCTCTTGAAGTTATATGACCCAGACAAGTACCTAATTGTGGTCTTTTCAAAGAAACACACTCCTGCAGTTAGTCTGAGGGAGCACAGCAGCAAGTAGCCAGACTATTGTGCTGTGGCCTAGTTTTTTGTAGGAATAAATATTTTTATGGTCTGAGAAAGGAAATATTTACCACTTGCTAAAAATATGTCTTTGTTAAGCCTTCCTTCTGATCACAAAATATAAACTTGAAAAAGAAATCAAAATGTTTTACTAACAAGGTCAATTGCAAGTGAATGATACAATTGAGTACTAAGTCAGTTTAGGTAACTCGTAAGAAGAAGCCTGTAGAGGTTTTCTGACCAAGTTCCATTGAAGAAAATCAATTTCTAGAATATATTATTTCAGCTTTTAAATACTGACAGAGCACAGTCAATTGTGGGGAAAGAAGAAACCTGCTGTGTAAAGGTGTTCTACCTGCTTCTGTAATCTGTCAAAATAGAAAAATGACCTCCGGGAATTGCAAGTTGAGTTTGTGCTGAAAAACTGCCTTTTCTCCAGATTGTTTGATGATTTATATTGCTGTTTTGAAATATTGTAATCATTCACTTCTGTCTTGTGCATTAGGAAATGCATTTTGAAGTGGTAAAAGTAATTGCAGAACAATGGAAAACTGCACAAAACTGTAATCATACACAGGGATGGTTCAGCCACTTGTTCTGTGTATGCCAGATGTTTGCTAATGCTAAATGCCTGTTCCACTTGTCATCCCTCAGGGAACAATTAGTGTGGGAATAGATGCCACTGACCTGTTTGATCGCTATGATGAAGAATATGAAGATGTGCCTGGGAGCAGCTTTCCCCAGATTGAGATAAACAAAATGCACATATCCCAGTCCATCGAGGTGAGGAGGGTGAACGCTGCCATGCAAGCAGGGCATGAGTGAATGAAGCACCTCAGAACACAGAGCATGCTGCTCAGGGACTCTCAATGGGATTGGGAGGGACACAGTGGCCAGCACAGGTGGGAGGAGGCAGCTTGGGGCCAGCAGAATGGTGGGTTGGCTCTGTAGCCTTTGGGCAACTGCTCTGTGGGCTGCAGTGGTCCTGCCCCTCCTGCCAGTGGAGATGATCAGTGGCCAGGTCTCACTGAACGGGGTGTGCTCAGTGGTTGAAAGCAAATGGCACCCAGTCTTGAGGATGTGCATAAGGAAAAGGATGGGAAGCATTTCCTCTTTCAGAGAGTTGTAAAAATTTAGTCTGCTAGAGAGATGAGAATGGTTTACAGCTCAAGGTCGACTTCAAGGTGGTACATTACAGTGCCACAATTGTCTGGTACTTTAAGAATTATCTGACTTCTTGCCATGCTTGATGTTTGACTACAAAACCATTTACACTCTGTGGTGGTGTTTATGTCCTTGCAGAACTAAATGTATGAACTGGGATCAGAGTTATTTGAAACAATATATTCCTTTTTCAGGCACCCCTGACTTCCACAGATACAGCAATACTGTCTGGTAACCTTTCCACCCAGAATGGGAATGGAGGGGGATCAATTAATCTTGCACTAAGACGAGTGACATCTGCCAAGGGATGGGGAGAGGTAAGAGTACACCTATTATTCAGTTTTATATTCAATCTATTACCTGGTGTTCTATTTTTGGGGGGAGAACTTTAGCTGTGGTTCATCTCTCATTTACTATGTTCTGTAAAATGTAGAAAAAGGAATTCTTAAAGGAATTAGAGACAAAGGGAAGACCAAACCTTGCTTTTTTCTTATTTTTCTCCCCTCTCCATTTGGCCACGCAATTTGGACTTCACTTGTGCAGGCAGATTTGTTACCTGATATCTATAGTCTTTCTGATTGCTCTGTCTGAAGGCATAGTGCTGTGAGCAGTCCTGTTAGGGCAGTGTGATGGTTGGCCTTTGCTTCCAAAACTGCTTTGCTTGCACGGGAAGAGGTTATGGGGGAAATAGTTTGACCCCCCCAGCAGTTATGAAGTCTGAGCAGCTGGAAGGGCCCGTGTTGCACCACCTGCAAGCTGGGCTGTGTTTGAGGTGCTTGTGGCATCACTGGTACAGCTGGCAGCTGCCTGTGCCTTCCTTCTTGCACACAAGCTCCTGCTAACCTGCTTCCTCAGCCTGGGAGAGTGGCAGATGCACGGACTGGAGGCTTTTTGTTTGCATTAGGATTTTGTGAGGGAGGAGTTTTCTCTATGTTCCCTGGAGTGACCAAAGCAGATCCCAATAGCAGTCACCTGTAGCTTTACAAAAGATTTTTTTACCCATGAGCTCCAAATCAGAGAGACGCCTTTTCTTCTTCTAAATGCCAAGCTGCAGAACAGGGAGGGTGCTGAAAGAGGTGGTAAATGTTACTCAGATGTGTAAAACAGCTGTGATGAAAATTATGCTCGTGACATACTTTGTCACTGTTGTAAAGGATGTTTTCTTCTAACACTTGGCACTGTGCATTCCAACAGTTGGAGTTTGGAGCTGGAGACCTTCATGGACCTCTCTTTGGGCTGAAGATATTTCGTAATCTTACACCAAGATGGTAAATATTAGAAAAATGGCCTAGTGGTTAGTATTCCACAATAAGGAACTAAATTACTTAAATTCTCTTCCACATTAATTTTGGATTTGTTTTCTGTCCCACAAAATAAGGTATTTTTTGCTTTAGACTTAAGGTCATACTTGTATTGTCAAAATGCCTACATTCTTTCTGGGAGTTGGTGCCCTCCCTTTTCATACTTCCAGTTTAAGGAAGGTCTATGTTCCACGTCCTTAGATTTGTACTTGATATTGTCATGATTCATCATACTTGAGGCAGGATCTCAATCAGAGAACAGACGTTTGCTCTGGGAACAGAACAAAAAAGGGGGAACTCTTCTGAGGTTTCCATGTTTGAGAGAGAGTTTCTGACAGCAAAACAGGAGATGATATGTCATATTTTATGGAAATAATGGCAAATTTGCTACTAGTGTCTTGTCTGTTCACAAATGAATAGAGGTCTCAGGTTGCAAAGGTGAATACAAGGTCAGGCCTCTGGAGCCACATGTCAGAGCATCATAGGAGCTCGTGTAGGTTCCCTCTATTTATATTTTCGAATTTAGTGAATCTGCCATTCCTCAGAGCTTGTACAGGATTCTTGTTCCCCAGAGAGTGCTTTAGCACTGGTTTTCAGAGCTGATTTTCAAGGATTATTTAGTAGCAGGGCTGCTCTGTGCCAGCAGCCCAGTGTGCTGTTCTGCAGAGACCAGGATGTTATCTGCACAGGGCGAGAAGGGGAAGGCTGAGTGCCTGGGCAGCGTCATGCACAGACAATAAACCAGGGCACAGCCTGCTCTTCTGAGCACTGCTGTGCTCAGGGCAGTTTGAGTTAGTTTTTACTTTTCCCTGAAAGCCTGGAGCATCGTGCTTTTTGCAGAATTGTCTCTGGGCACTCGGTAAAGTTCCTGGGCAAGGACTCTGAAGCCACCTGGGAGCCCGTGTTTTTCACTGATGAGTTTTTCCTCATTTCTCTAGTTTCATCACCACAAACTGTGCCCTGCAGTTCTCATCCCGCGGGGTCCGCCCCGGCCTCACCACAGTCCTGGCCCGCAACCTGGACAAGAACACCATGGGCTACTTGCAGTGGAGGTGGGGCATCCAGTCAGCCATGAACACCAGTATTGTCCGGGACACCAAAACCAGCCACTTCACTGTGGCCATGCAGGTGAGAGCCACAGGTGGGACAGTGATCCTGCCCCGTGGGAGAGAGCGGCCTCACCTTCCTGTCCCAGCAGTATTTTCCTTGGGGTTAGAGGTTAAGGAAGCAGTTGGTATATCTCATGTTAGACCTAAAGTAGGTAACCAGCTGTTTGGCAGAGCACAGGTCCTGGCACTGTCATTGTCTAAGGTCAGCTTAGATTAAGGTCAGGACAACACAAGCAGCAGAGGTTGTAAGTGGCAAGCACTGCTGTGTGTTCAGTGCTTCAGGGTTTAGGAAGGAATTTGGGGGACAGCTGTGGTCAAGGGTAGGTTTTGATACATTTGTGCCTTTGTGTTTCAGCTGGGAATCCCCCATTCTTTCGTGATGGTCAGTTACCAGCATAAGTTTCAGGATGAGGATCAAACACGAGTGAAAGGTTCTCTGAAGTAAGTGCTCAGAAGGGAATTCACATTGCTCACAGCCTGAGGACTGTCCTCTCCTGCTGCTGTAGGTCTCCAGGTTCCACACAACCCAAATGCTTCTGTGGCCTTTGGGAGCCTGCTTTTCACGCTTCAAATCTGGTAAAGGCTGAAGTGAATGTCTTGGAGGCTTGGTCCTTTGTGCCTCTGCAGTTAAGTGGAACTTATAATACTTGTGTATGATATCTCTATATCATCCCCAATAAGAAAGCCAGAAGTTCTTGTTTACTACTTAGCAAACTGGAAAGTCTAATCTCACCTTGGAGATAGATTCATACCGTGAATCTTCCAGAGGCCAACATCTGCTGCAAACAGATGCATTTCTATGCTTTACTTGTTTGGGAATTACTGGGTTCAGTAAAGAGAAATTCAAGTGTCTTCTCTGTCTTAACAGTTCTTGGTTCTGTCATTCTAGGGCGGGTTTCTTTGGGACCATAGTGGAGTATGGAGCAGAGAGGAAGATTTCCCGACACAGTGTTTTAGGAGCCACTGTCAGCGTTGGTGTTCCTCAAGGAGTGTCCTTGAAAATCAAGTCAGTTCAAGATCTCAACTCTTTATTGCACAGGCTGACCATAACCTCCATGATTCTATTTCCAGTATTCAGGTGGAAAGGTCCCAGTCCCAGGTCAATACAGGTGTATTGATACATCACTGGGAGAGGGTGCAGCTGCCCTCAACTCTAATACAAGCTGTAAGCCCCTCATAAGCAGTGGGTGCCATTCACTGGTGTGACTCACAGCCTGAGCCACCTGTCTGTGTGTGTGCATCAGAATATTCTGATAAATACAGCTTAAAGTGAGATTTGGAGCACTCTGGTAAGTGAATGGAAGATTTCTGCAATATTAGTAGAGATGGATTCCATGTGTAGTCTGCTGTATACAAGTGAATGCTTGAATTAGGGAATTACCATTACCTAATGCAGATGATTGTACCATTAACAAGGTGCAGTTCACTGAGTGACAGAGCTCATTAAGTGTGCCTTTGCTGTGGTGCACTTGAATTGGGGCCAGCTACAGGTGGGGTGTGAAGCTGCTGAAGGGCCTGAAGATTTCAGGCCCAAGGAAACTCATGTTTCCTAAAATAATATTGTTACAGGCATCAGAAAAATATTCTGCCTGCCTTGAAGGCCCATGCCGGTGTTATGAACATAGGCTTTGTCTAGAAGCATTTTCACTTCTTTCATGGGGATGTTCATCCCTTTTTCTGTTGAATTTAATGACCAAGCAAATTCTCCTAAGATTAAAAAAAGAACTTTAGAATGGTCAGGTACTGTCACAAGCTTCTACTTCAGAGTCTGGCTCTGGCTAGTGTCAGCTGCCTTTCTTGCCGTTGGCTTTGTCAGTTTATCAGGCTTTCACCTTTTTGAGCTCCTCATTCATCTCCCTTTGGTTCATGGGCACCCACTGCTGCTAAGTGTACTTCATCGAGTACATCCAGCTCTGCTTTTCCTCTTACCATCCCTCTGCTCTTCTTTGTTGCAGGCTGAATAGGGCCAGCCAGACCTACTTCTTCCCTGTCCATCTAACAGATCAGCTGCTTCCCAGCGCTGTGTTCTATGCCACTGTGGGACCTCTCGTTGTCTACTTCGCCATGCACAGGCTGGTCATCAAACCCTACCTCAGGGCACAGAAGGAGAGGTGAGCTTGCACATTCCTGAGGAGTCTCACTCGTGCTCATTTGTGTGAGGTTGTGGGTCAGTTGTAGTTGGGTGGGTAAGCAGACCCTGCCAGCTTCTGCCTGAATCCCAGCCATGTATTCCTGGTGAGATGTTGTTTTCCTTCTGCCAGAGAGCTGGAGAAGCAGAGGGAGAGCACAGCCAGTGACATCCTACAGAAGAAGCAGGAGGCTGAAGCTGCAGTGAGTCTTTCTTGTAACTCAGTCCCTTAGTCTTTTCACTCTGGACCATTCTCCTTTGGCCACAGTATCTGACCATTTCCGCTCTGTGATTTCTGCTCTGCCACTTGTGACAGGTCCGGTTAATGCAGGAGTCAGTCCGAAGGATAATTGAAGCAGAGGAAGCCAAAATGGGTAAAGATGATGATATAATTTACTTGTTCTATAAATTTGGAGAGAAGAAGGAACAATGCAAAGGTGTTGTTTCTTCATTCCCACTCCCGATGAAGTGCAGCATAGTTGCTGCTGTGCATATAGTAGGGGAGCCCCATTATGACTCAGCTCCAGGTACCTGAGCTTAGGAGGGATCTCAGAATATTATCTTGGGACATGGTGTGAAGTGGATCAACAGACTGAAGACAACAGTGTGGATTCACCTCTCTCCTGGAGAGAGGTGTGTGTATAAATAGGTGTAAAAGTTGTAGTCTGAAGTTCAGCTTACATGGTTTGCTCCTGGATCATAGTAGGAATCTGATCTCTGGTGGTTACTAGCAATTTTCCACTGAATGTTCCAAAGTGAACTGAAATCACTTGGAATGTCACATCAGTGTGCCACTGAGATCCTGTCACTCCATTCTAGTGCTGAAGGTTGCTAGCAAATGCCCAAATAAAAATGTTGTTCTTTGTTGGGAAGCATCGGTCCAGGCCAGGAGAAGTAAATCTCACTGAAAGCAAGAGAAAATGCTGGTCTGGGATGGTCTTTTTGTCAGTGGAAGCCTTCCATCACAGTTGTGATTTCCTGGGAAATGCAGGTCTGATTGTAGTGAACGCCTGGTATGGGAAGTTCGTTAATGACAACAGCAGGAAGAATGAGAAGGTGAAGGTTATAGACGTGACTGTGCCTCTGCAGTGCTTGGTGAAGGATTCTAAACTCATCCTTACAGAGGCCTCCAAGGTACGTAGCTGTTCTGTCAAAGCCCAGATTCAGGGACTCAAATGTGTGGTCCAGAATTCCATTTGAACCATGTGGTATCCTGCCAGGGGATCTCTGCAGTGGCTCTGGATCAATTTACAGATGCCATTTGCATACCAAGTATTACAAACTTCCAGGAACTTCTGTATCTCAGGGCTTTTCCAGTGCTGCTGTCTGCACTGTGGGACAGTGGGTGTTACAGACCTTGGGGCTGTACACCAGAAACTTCCCAACCCCTGGTTTACTTTTATGCACTGAGAACTTGTAGAGGTGATTCCCCAGTGTCTCACCTTGCTGGCAGCAAAACTCCTTTTTTTTTTTTTTTAATGACACCTTGTCCTGGCACTAATAAATGTTTTTGGCCAGCTGGAGAACATTGAAAGTCCATTCTCTGATGCTCAGTCTGTCCTTCTGTGGTTCAAGGCTGGGCTTCCAGGCTTCTACGATCCCTGTGTGGGTGAGGAGAAGAGTTTGAAAGTGCTTTATCAGTTCCGAGGAGTTCTGCACCAAGTGATGTCAGCTGACAATGAGGCCCTTAGGATACCAAAGCAGTGTAAGTAGCACAGCATCTTCCTTGGGGAACCAGTAATGGACTACTTCAGCTCTGTGGTGAAGCACACAGAACTGGGGTCTGGTGGGTTGGCTCAAGGGCACAGACCTTTGTTTGCCCTAGACTAGCTCCCTGCCCAGTGTGAGCAGCACATCCAACTGACAGAACTTCCAGAAGTGCGTTGGAGGCGTATTTGAGTTGTGTCTAATTAGCAGCCAGAAATGTTCCTGCCTGTCCTTGTACAATGGTGGGCTCCAGCATGTGTCCATCCCTTGTTCTCCCCCACAGCTCACAGGATTGATGCCGATGGCTAATCCAGGGAACACGATTCTCTCACGGTACCTGGGTCAACGGAAAGTGCAAAACCTCCCCCGGATGCTGCGAGTTTGAACAGAGACACTTTTTATTTTTACTGTCTGTATAGCAGGTGGTGTCCTGCCAGTTCTGTTAGGGACAAAAGGACAGACTCTGCTGCTCCAGGCGGCTCCCAGGCAATATCTGAGTTGTGGCTCGGTACCCAATAAAGCAGCGTGACTCTGAGTGCACAGTGCTTTCTGCCCAGGGGCTGAGCGGGCATCCTCAGCTGCCCACGGCCCGTCCTGCACTCACACCTCTCTCCTGGCACTCAGCAGGGACGAAGACCTGTTGTTCTCACTTCACCATGTGCTTCCTGGGGTAGGTAACACACCTTCTTCTGGTGAGGGGAATTTCAGTTCTCTGGCCACCTCCTGGAAGTCCTCTGTGCAAATACTTTTGGAGAGAGGTCAGTGATTGTTTCAATCTCAAATCTGTGTTTGAAATGCACTTGTTAAAAAAAGTATGTGCTTAAGTATGAATGAATTTGCCTTTTGAATTAACATGGACCTCTTCAGTACCAATCTGTCCAGCTGCTCATTTCCAACACTGCTCTTCCAGACAAGAACACGGTGTATCCTAGGTTTATTAATTCTTCTGCCACCCACAACCATGTATTGTCAAGGATTTCCAGAAAAGAGGAAAGCAAGTGAGGGAGAAGGACAGCAATTAATTTCATTTGATTCTGATGCTGCAACTATCTCTTCACATCTTATTTATTTCTAGCAAAAATAAATGTAGTTCATAAAGTAAACCATACCAAAGTGAGGAGAGAGGCCAAATGGACAAAGAGCTGAAAATGTAAACACTCATCTGCCCTTTCTGAAAAGCAGCTATTACAGCATAGATCCCTTGGCTTTATCTTGCCTAGAAGCCCTGCCAGGGATTTCCAGCAGAAGGGCAGTCCTGGGCTGGTGACACAGCTACACACTGAGTACATCAGCACATCTGAGGCTTTTGCAGAGACAAGGAATCGTGGTGGCTGTTCTTGGTCATAATTTTGCTCTGGCTAAGTCCAGACCAGCCTTCATTGCTGATGGGTGAGAGCAGAGGGGAAAACACCCATGTCTTGGCAGTGCAGAGTTGCTTCTGACAACTCCTGCCATAACTCCTTTCCTGATATGGATCTGGGCCCTGTTCTGGGCAGCTGTGGTTCTCTGTGCTCAGGTCATTGCACAATGAGAATGAGATTTCCAAAAGAAATGCCTTCCCCTGTAAAAAACAAGTTGATATTATGAAGGGGTGTTCATTTGTTTTTATTAAAACCAAAACTTCTCAGTTGTGACTAGTTCCGGGTGCAGGGCTTTATTTCACTTATGGCCAATATTCTGTCGATCTGAAATTAAATGTAAAATGTGCAATAAATTATATTCAGCTGAAAAACAGCTCCCATTCCCTTTGCATCTGTAGGAAGTTCCTGAGATGAAACCCCTTGAAGGCAAGGGTTGCAGGTTTTGTAAACCTAACAGCAGTCTCCATCCCATCCGGCTTATTGACCTCTGCTGGGTGGGACTGCAGAAATCTAAATCTTCAGTTCCTTTTTGATGTCACTGTGTGAGGTGTATGGTCAGAAGTGAGGATTCAGCCTGTACAGACTGGCACAAGAGCATCCCTGAGAGCCAGACACTCGGGTCAGTCTCCCCAACCCTCTCCTTTTCTTCCTTGTTTTCTGTCAGTGTCGAGCTTTGCCAAAACTGTTAAGAACAGCCCCACTGCAGAACCACAGCCTTCACCACCATATTCTTGCTGTGAGCAGCTGCCATTTTACAGCCACAACTCCCCTGGGACTTTTTTTTATGACTCTATATAATTCAAAATTACCAACAGAATTAAAATAAAAGCTCTAAGCAAGCAGACCTGAGCTTCCAGCCTAGCTTCCAGTGAAACCTAGTGCCATTTCCAAAAGGTTGAGCCACCTTTTCAGTTTGCCAAGGTGTTCAGGCTGCTGCTTTGATGGCAGCTGGCTGAGCAGCAGTACATGCAGGGTTGTGGCACATACAGGAGCTGCAGGGTGGCACCAAGGCTCCAGCAGCTCTTGGATGGTTGGAGTCCTCAGTGCTGCCCAGTGATGGGGAGGGAGGGAGCTCTCTTTCAACACAGCTCCCAGAGGGTTCACAGGAGCTTGTTTTGGATCTGGCCAAGCCTCCAGTCCTTGCAAGGGAATGCAGTGCTGCTGCAAGGCTGTTTCTGAGGCTGCAGTACCTGGTGCCAGGACTGTGCACTCCGACACCATCGGCATCCTGGCTTGAACCCTGTCCCTGAGCTCAGTCATTGCACCCTTCAGCAGGCCCCTGGCACAGGCCGACCACTGTGCCTGCCTCCCAACCCTCCCACCCTGCCCAGCCACAAGGCTCCATCACCATGTCCCACACTCTAAGCAGAGGCTAGCAAGGAGCAGCTGCTCCATAGAAAGGCGGTATCTGCCAGCTCTTCCAATCCCCAAGTGTATTGTTTTGAGAACAGCACTTCAAGTGTCAAGTCTTCCTGCTGCCTGGCACAACAGTTCACAAACCAATAAATCATAACAGCAGACTCCTGAGTTTGGAATATAACAAACTCATTGTTCATTTGTCTCACATTTAAGAAAAAAAACATGGTTCATTAAAAGTTTTAATGAAAAAATAAAGTTCTGAATTAAACTATAATTATACATGGCTGAAAGTGATGAACTAAAAGAATGGAGATGTTACTTTTTTATTTCTCTCTGTTGATATTGTAACGTGCTGGACACCATCCACTGGGATAAATCCGAAAAGGGGACAGAACAAGTCAGTCACATTGATTAGTGTTGAACCTCTGTGAAAAAGAGCCAGTTCACTTGACAGTGCACCATTTCTCCCATAAAAGCTTCAGGAACGCAGTCCACAGAGGTCCAGTTGAACTGCAGGCACGCTGTAAACACAAGAGATACCAATTTCAGATCAGGTCCAACTCTTGCACAGTTGTGGCTGGGAACTTCCAAAGCATTTCTGGGGAAATGGCAGCACTGGAGAACTTTGGTTATTTTTCTGGCTGCAAAGGACAGTCAGGCAGCTGTTGGGGGCAAGTCTTTGGCAAACTCCTTGATGGTTCCACGTAGCTTCTGAAGGCAGCACAGCACAGTCACGGTTGAGATTTCACAGAAGTTGGTTTTCTGAACCCAGTCAGCTGTTACAGCTTGGTGGAACAAGATTTTTATCAAGAATCAGGAGAGAACAGTTGCATGTTGTGCACTTCTGTCGCCCTGCCCCACACTGTGGAGCCCCTGTGGTACTGGACTGCCTGAGGCTTTGGCAGCCCCGGGGCTGATGTCTGAAGGAGGGCACTTGACCCTGTGTGCTAGCAAGACCCTCAGTCATCACCAGGACACATCTGGTGAGCCAGTCCTCAGACAAGGCAGTGCTCCAATGCTGTGTGACTGCAGAACTCATGGGGACGTGTTCCTGCTGGCACAGCTGGCCTGGCTGCAGCCACTGTGCCAGCCAGTGCTTCTCTGAGCCTCTTACTGGACAGAGCACACACTGTTCAAGTGTAACTTCGAGAAACACCTCAAAACATCAACTCGATTTATGTGATCTGTGTGGATCTGTCTGGTTATTGAGGAACAATGCCAGCATCTCCCTGGCTTTGTGTATGAGCTGTGACTTCCCATCGTGGTCCTGAAGGGATTTCCCGTGGGCTAAAGCCCAGGAGGTCCTGTCTGCAGTGCTGGCCAGGGCCTCAGTGTTCTCCTGTCCACTCCGCACCAGACAGATCCTCATTGCACTTCATCCTGTAGCTGCATGGCCTGCATTCACTTTGATATGTGTCATTGCTACCAATAGAATAAAGATTCTGGCTTTTTAGTTACAGTCCAGTTTCAAAAAACAAACAGCGAAAGCAAAAGTCAATTCAGCTGTCATACTTGGATGGACGTGATCAAATTCCAAACCAGACCTGCCAGGTTCTACATTTCCTTTGTCCCCTTTTACAGCCCATGTTTGAATTCTGGGCTGAGAAAAGGGACAGTCATCTTCTTAAAACAGCACCATAGAGGTTAATGAAGGGACAGGAAATTGAGCAGTTTCCCCCCATACACACATTTGAGCTGATCATGCAAATAAATCACGAAAAAAATCACTGTAAGAAGAGACCTTCTAGGAAGGAATCTGATGCCACTGACCCCCCACACTGCCTGTCCAGGAAAAGGGCTGCTCCTTCCTGCCAGGGCACTGTCCCTTGGCACGGGAGGGAGCCCTGAGTCTCGTTTGCACTTGGATGATGCCAAATGACAGAACTTCCCTATGCTCAGGCCTGTGGAAGCAGCAGCAGATCACACAGAGGCCGGTAGCACTGAGGCTGACTCCTACGGAGCCTTGGGATATCTAAGGTTGATCTATACGGACAAATGGGCAGGTATAATATCACAATGAATTTAAAACACAGGGCCATTTACTTTTCAGACTCTTCACACAGACTCCCTCCTCCTCCCCTCCCTCTTTGGGAGGAGGAGGAGTTTTCTAGCACAGAGAAGATTTGCAGTTTCCCAATGGGATGAGAAAACCTACTTGGCAAAGGTATTGTACATCACCCAGTCATCGTAACCAGACAAAACTCCACGGAACTCAGAGAGCTTCATCTGTCCCTCGAGATAGTCTCTTGCCACAGTTCTGCCCAGTCGGCCGCTCCCAGCTCCGGCTGCCCGCGGCTCGGCGATTCCTCGTTCCTGGGCCACAGGCCGGCTGGGCAGCCCTCCTGCCTGAGCAGCAGCAGTTCAGGGGAGCGCTCCCCGGCCTCCCGGCCGGTACCCACAGCTCGCCCACCCACACAGCGCACCAGCATGTGCCTCCCCGCTAGTCCAGAAAGCGCCTGCGCGAGCCGGTCCGGGAGCGGTTCGAACGGCGAATGTCAAACTTGGAGTCCCGGCACTTCTGGCAGATGTAGATCTCTGGGACGTTTGACTTGCGGATTTTGGCGCAGGAGAGGTGGATCCAGGTGTGGCACTCGTTGCACTCAATCATCGGCCGCCCAGCAAAAGGCTTCATGCAGAAGCAAGTGACCAGGTCCCATGAGTCGTCATCTGCAAAGACAAATGTCAAAGATACGTTTTTAGTGGCTGACACCTCTCACACCAGGAATTTTCTCTCCTTTCATGCTAAATTAACTACCTGCGTTTCAACGACAGGCACTCTGCCCCTTTTTCCAGGTCTCTCTTGCACGGGAAGAGACTCTCAGCAGCACACAAGAGGCTGCTTCTATAAAGTTGCAGCTCTTCACTCAGTTAATTGCAGAAAGAGCCAACCCATCTTCCTCCCCACAAAAATCCAATTGCTTCTGAATTCCACCCAGGCAGTGCTCCTCGGCATTATGCTCAGGCTATAAGTAAAGGACCACTCTTCCACCTGACTAATTCTCTTGGACAGCCAGGCCACCTACCTGAATCCACCATGATGTCCTCGTCATCACCAGTGCCGTCCTCATCCCGAAAAACCACTTGCTTGCCCTGCCGAATGACTGTTCGCTTGCCCACGCTCTGGATCTCCACTGTCTGCTCAGCCGTCACAGCAGAGTAGGAGACACTGGAAGGGGTGTCAGAGTCCCACACTGAGCAGTGCTCAGTCACAGACTGAGGGTCACCCTCTGATGAGGGGCTCATAGGCGTCTCTGTATAAGAGTCCTCTGCCTCCAGATCCAGCAGCTTCTCCTCATAGTCCTCCTCTGCAGACACCTCTGTTTCCCTTCTTTTCAGCTTTTTCTTCTTCCTGATCTTATCGATTTGCTTTCTCTCTGGCAGGAAGTTGCTGGTCTTTGCCCGCTGGAACAGGGAACCGTATGGTTTTGCTCGCTTAAGCTGACTAAAGTTCTTTCTGTTCTTGGCGGGCAGGGAAACAGAGGAGGGGGTGTCATTGAAGCGGGGGTCCCAGCTATCACTGTCAATCGTGCCTCCAGTGCTGTTGGGAGGGCTAGGGCTGTTCCTCAGCGGTGTTTCCTGGAACACGTCGGGGAAATAGGTAACAGTTTGACCCGGAGCAGACTCGCATGTGGGCAAGGCACTGTCCTGTCCCCCAGGGCACTCTGCCCCATCCCTGAGGTGCTGTGCCTTGTCCCCTAGAGTGGTGTCCCCTGTCCCCAGGCACGCTGTCCCCTGTCTCCTGAAGCACTGTGCCCTGTCCCCGAGGCGCTGAGCCTTTTCCTCTGGGTATTGTCCACCGTCCCCCGGGGCGCTGCCGCTCCCGCTCTCCCTACACGCCACCCCGGGGCTTTCTCCGACCAGAGCTCCCGAGCCCGGGGAGCAGTAAGAGCGATGCCGGATCCGACGTTTTTCACCCCGCCCACGCCGGGCACCACCCGCCCCGTCCCCAGAGTCTCCAGCCGCCGCGGTTCCCCTTTTGTTCAGGCCCGGCGCGGGGCCGTGACTGCTGGAGCAGCCGGTCTGACAGACCAGCCCGGTGCCCCCGAGTGCCCCCCGAGTGCCCCCAGGGCCCCCCGGTGCAACTCACCTCCTGCGGGTACGGGATGTAGCCGGCGTAGGCCAAGACGAAGGTGCAGAACTTATTGAAGTCCTCCACGGTGCGGTGTCGCCGGGAGCCGGGGGAGAAGTCCTGCAAGGGGCGGGGGTGAGCGGCGGCCGCGGGGCCGGGCCCGCCGGTGGGAGGCGGCACCGCCGCTCCCGCCGCGCCCCGCACCGCCTCCCCACCCCCATAGCGGCGGAACCGGACAGTGCCCCCCCCATCCCCATCGCCCCCCGGCGTCGATACCGGGTCCCCAGGCAGCCCCCCCGCAGCGGGCACGGCGGGGCGGCGCCGCCGCCATTCCTCGCCCCGGCGGCACAAGATGGCCCCGGCCCCCCGCCCCGCGGCGGGGAACGGGCAGCGGGCACCGGCGGGCGGACAGAGCCGGGCCGGGCCAGGTCGGGCCGGGCCGGGCGGCGGGTGACGGACCCCCTCCCCTTCTGTTCCCTCCCTGCTCCTCCCTTCCCTTCCTTTTTCCCCTCGGGACTCCGGCTCACCTCCGGGGCGAACGGCGAAGCGCAGGAGTCGGAGTCCATGTCCCGGCACGGGTGACGCGGGCGGGGCCGGGGCGGCGGCGGCGGCAGCCGGGCAGTGCCGACACCGTGAGCCGCTCGGTGCCGGCGGGAGGCGGCGAAGGGGCGGCCGCCCGCGCGGGGCCGCCGGGAGCCGTAGTCCGGGCGTGCGCAGTGCTGGGCGCGGGGCGCGCTGGGAGCGGCGGAGGGGCGGGGGCGGTGCCGGGAGCCGGGAACGGAGCGGGAAGCGGAGCACGAAGAAGGGCGGAGAGCGGATCGGTGAGTGGAGTCCGGGAGTGGTTCTTATCAGGTGATTATGGACCAGGCGGGACGGAATGGCCCTGGGTTCGCTGCGGGGCCTGGCGGTGGTAGGACGGGCAGGGCGCCGGAGTGTCTGCTGTGAGTCGGAACCTCAACCCCTAGCCGGACCCTCCGCCCGCGCTAACGGCGGTACCTGAGCCGGACTCAGAGCGGAGCTCTCTCAGCGCTCTCTGTGCTCGGGCCGGTCTTGTGTTCCCTCGGTACCATTGGGCGGCTCCTTCTGAACGCCAGCCCGGGGCCAAGGGCGCGGGGCTGGGCGCGGTAGCTGCGGGGCCCTGGGACCGGCCCGAGCGGCACCGCGCTGCCAGCGCCGCCGCGTTACGCAACGGCCGCTCTCGGGGGATCGCAGCCGGGACGGGCTCCCTGAGCCCACCCGCCGCCTCCTTGCCTTATCTCCACCTTCTTTTATCGCCCGGGAGTCGCTCGGGGGTCGGTCCCAGCGGCTCCGCTCAGGGCGTGACCCAGGTGCGCTCCCCGCAGGCACGGCGGCATGGCGACCGGCACCGGCGGGACGGCGGCGACAGCCTCAAACGCGGCGGCGGCGACGGGAGAACCGGCACACGCAGTGTCGCTGCTGCGGGGTCTGAGCGCGCTGCGGGCCGAGCGGAGCCTGCTGGACGTGACGGTGGTGGCCGGCGGGCGAGAGTTCGGGGCTCACCGCGCCGTTCTGGCCGCTGCCTCGGGATACTTCCGCGCCATGTTCGGCGGGGCCCTGCGCGAGTCGCGGGCTGAGCGTGTGCGGCTGCACGGCGTCGAGCCCGAGTGCCTGGGCCGGCTG
The DNA here is from genome assembly GCF_052056855.1 of Sturnus vulgaris. Classification (NCBI taxonomy): domain Eukaryota; kingdom Metazoa; phylum Chordata; class Aves; order Passeriformes; family Sturnidae; genus Sturnus; species Sturnus vulgaris. The sequence continues at coordinate 3,869,928 of NC_142267.1, read as the reverse complement.
CTCGACTTCGCCTACACCGGCCGCGTGGGGCGGCTGGGCCCCGACATCGCCGAGCGCCTGCTGCGCGCCGCCGACCTGCTGCAGTTCCCCGCTGTCAAGGAGGCCTGCGGTGCCTGGCTGGCGCGGCAGCTGGAGCCCGCCAACGCCCTGGACATGCAGGACTTCGCGGAGGCCTTCGCCTGCCCGGAGCTGGCAGCTGCCGCCCACCGCTTTGTCCTGAGGCATGTGAGTGAGCTGGGAGCCCAGCTGGAGCGGCTGCCGCTGCCTCGCCTGCTCTCCTACCTGCGGGACGACGGGCTCTGCATCCCCAAGGAGGAGGCCGCCTTTCAGCTGGCGCTGCGCTGGGTGCGCGCTGACCCCGCCACCCGTGCCCCGCTGCTGCCGCAGCTCCTGGCCCACGTCCGCCTGCCCTTTGTGCGCCGCTTCTACCTGCTGGCCCACGTGGAGAGCGAGCCGCTGGTGGCCCGCTGCCCTCCCTGCCTGCGCCTCCTGCGTGAGGCCCGCGACTTCCAGGCTGCCCGCCTTGACCGCCACGACCGGGGGCCCTGTGCCCGCATGCGGCCCCGGCCCTCCACTGGCCTCGCTGAGATCCTTGTCCTCGTTGGTGGCTGCGACCGTGACTGCGATGAGCTTGTCACCGTTGACTGCTACAACCCACGTACTGGCCACTGGCGCTACCTGGCCGAGTTCCCCGAGCACCTGGGAGGAGGCTACAGCGTTGCTGCGCTGGGCAATGATATCTATGTCACTGGTAAGGCATACAGGGAATGAGGGGAAGCACCAGGGTGGAGGGTTCTGTTGAAAATATGTAGATTGTAGCAGCAACACTTGGCTTTTCCTGGGTAGCAGAGAGTCTGGGACTTGGCTTGGGCGCCTGCAGCCTGCCAGCAGGCATGGAGTCTCCTGGAGTCGATGCTGGATTTAGCAGCTGGTCTCAGTCCAGGAGCTATTTTGTCATGACTAATGCTGTTGAGCATGCTGGCAGAAGTCACAGATCTTGTAGTTAGAACTTTTTAACCGTCACTGAGGACAGGGGTGATGTAAGAAGGTTTTGAGTTTCTCTCTTTGAAGAAGGTGTTCAGGTTCAGAGCCCCTTGAATCACAAGCTAGGCACATGCTTGAGGCAGAGGCATCTCAGAAAGCCCCAAGTTCCTTTGCCAGCCCCTGTGAGTCACAGTACCTTCCCCTGCACAAATCCTGCCTCCTTGCTCGGGCTACAATTACTTCTGTCAAGGTGACACCGATATGTAAATTTGTTTGTTAAGCTGCATGTAAATGTCTCATTTGAACTACATCTCTGTGACAGCTGTAGCAAACTGAGGCCCAGAACACCAAGTGCTGTGGAGCAGCCTGCCCTTGGTGTGCAGGACACACCGGCAGAGTTTTGAAGAGCAAGTTTTAATGCAGATGAACAGAAAACTGGGGATTCTCTAGTCATAAGCAGAAAACAAGGCCCTGCTTTAAGGACAGGATTGTAAGAATGACAGGCTACCACATGGACGCAGCATGTTTTTACAGAAGCTCTTATGTCCCATGGGAGCTTCCTGGAGTGTTCACAGGCAGGTCAGTCCTTCTGGGAGCTGTGTGAAGGCTGCTGCTGAGGATCTTGGGTTGTTCTGGTCAGTGTCAGTGTGATGCAGGCAAGGCTGGGAGGTTCCCAAGCTGCCAGCAATACCGCCACTGCCTTGGCAGCTTCTGGGCAGCGACAGCAAAATGGGAGAGAGAGAAGTGGGTGTTAGAGGATGGAGGTAGTGAAACATGGAAGACTCATTTTGAGTCACAGCTGGATATGGTCTAGGAATGACATGGGAGAAATCCTCCCTGACTTGTTGGGAATGAAACAGTGCAAAACTTCCTTTAAAATCCCTGTGGCACGTGTACCGAGCCTAGCCATATCCTTATCACCCTTCCCGTTATGGAGCCAGGCTCCTGATGTGTGTCATGCTGTGCCACAGGGGGCTCGGACGGGTCCAGGCTGTACGACTGCGTCTGGAGGTACAATTCCAGTGTGAATGAGTGGACGGAGGTGTCGCCCATGCTGAAAGCCAGGGAATACCACAGCTCCACAGTCTTGGACGGGCTGCTCTACGTGGTTGCCTCCGACAGCACGGAGCGCTATGACCACACACTGGACAGCTGGGAGGCTCTGCAGCCCATGCTGTATCCCATGGACAACTGCTCCACCACCTCGTGCCGTGGGAAACTCTTTGCCATCGGCTCCCTGGCTGGCAAAGAATCCATGGTCATGCAGTGCTATGATCCCGACAGTGACCTCTGGTCCCTTGTCAACTGCGGCCATCTGCCCCCCTGGTCCTTCGCCCCAAAGACCGTCACACTCAATGGTCTCATGTACTTCATACGGTGAGTAATGGGAGCAATCCCTTCCCTCCCTCCCCATGTCCCCATGAGGAGAGCCTGAAGCTTCCCTGGGAAGGATTTTGGAGGTGGTGGAGGGAGGGCACTGGGTTGGGACAGCATGGCTGTGTTTCCCCTGATGGTGCAGGGAGGGCTGTAACACCTCTTTCCTTGTGTTGGTGGGCCTCAAAGAGCTGCCCATAAACTTGTGTAAAAATGTCTGAGTGTATCCCAGGGCTGGGGAGCAGGCAGGTGTAAATCCGTCTGGAGTCAGCAGCACTGCTGGGAAATTGGCTTCTCGGTTTCTTCAGCTCCTCATTCAGCCCCCCTCATTGCTATAAATAAGCACATAAGCTCCAAGAAAACGTTAAACTCTAATGCAGGAGAGGACATCTTCCGTCTCAGCAGAGATAAGAGCACTGAAGATGAAGTGATTGGTCACTATTTTTAAGCACCTTTCCAAATTGGGACTTAATTACCCATCTGAAGCTGTCCTGGTGGCGCAAATACTTCAGTTATCCGCTTAATTAAAAATAAACGGGAAGGCATGCTAGGGCTGGAGCATTTCATCTCCCTGTGTTGACTCTGAGCAAACAGACTTCTGTGATGGCCTCCAGGCACTTCTCTTTTTTTAATCTCCTCTTGGCTTTGCCTGAAGTAGCAACTTTGGCCCAAGACTTTTTATTTGATCCTTTCAGGTCCAGCCAAGTGTCTTGCTGGCGGCTGTCCTGGTCAGCTGGTTTCAGTCCATCTTGCCAGGGTGTTGCAGCTGCTCAGATCCTTGTCACAACCTGTTTCTATAGAATTTCCTTTTTCTTACCCTTTTTAAAATACTGATGATTGACACTTGAGGATTTTTGGATCACTTTGCATCTGCAAGAGTCAGTGAGGAGATGATCGGGGTTAGGTGTTCCTCCCTCATTTCACGTGCTGCACGTGGGCTGCTGCTCCGTGTAGAGCTGTGGGATAATCTTCGGAGGGCAGAGGAGTAGGTTGCAAGTAGAAGTAGAAAATTGGTTTTATAGCTCAGGCTAAAGGCTCTGAGTGATGATCCCTCGTGCTGGGACTAGTTTTATAACTTTAGATAAAACCCAGCAGTGAGGTTCAGGTGCTCTCTGCAGTTGCTCCAGAGCTGACCCAGAGTTGGGAGAGGAGACCCTGGTCTGGCTGTTGGCCCCGCCTGGAGCTGCCTTGTAGCATCTCGATCCCATCTGTACCAGGATTGTCTTGAAAAGACTGACAGCTCCTCTCCAGCTGCCCTGACCTTGTCCTCCATGCATTCTTGTGTCAGCAGCGCGTGTCTCTGAGTCGCAAACGTCCCTCACCTGTCACTGTCGCCCTCCTGTCTGCCAAGCAGGGTGGGTAAGAGAAGCCTTGGGGGATTATGCTGCCTCCCCAGCTCTTCTCTCCCCCTGCCCATCTAAATTTGGCTTTGATGAAGAACTCAAGCAGTGTTTCTAGAATGCAGAAGAGTGATTTTGTGTTCTCTTCCCCAGAGATGACTCGGCTGAAGTGGATGTTTACAATCCATCAAAGAATGAATGGGATAAAATCCCTGCCATGCTTCAGGTAGGTCATTTTCCTGCTTCTGGGATGTCTGAAGTGTTACAATTGAGTTTCATTTACCTTAGGAAAACCAAGAGCTTTTTAGAATCAGAACCCCTTGCATGTGGAGCTGGTTTAAGTGTGTTGGAGTCACTGGGAAGACAGTCCTGGATGTGGTGGCATGTCTGAGTGTGCAGCCTAGCATGTGAGATCTGTGGCAGCACGGGTTCAGAGCCCAGCCCGCAGCTGGCAGGCACACAGCTCCCACAGCCCACCGACCCCCTCGATCAGCTGCTGGATCAGGCAGACACCCCCTGATCACGGTGTGTATTTATTGTTATGTTGCAGGTTCACGTTGGGGGCAGCGTGGCTGTGCTCGGTGGGAAGCTCTATGTCTCGGGGGGCTACGATAACACGTTTGAACTCTCAGACGTCCTGGAAGCCTACGACCCTGAGACACGAACATGGAGCATCGTGGGCCAGCTCCCTGAGCCCATCTTCTGGCACGGTAGCGTCAGCATATTCCGGCAGTTCATGCCAGAAACCACACAGGAGGACGACAGCATCACACTGGACAACACCATCAGCTTGAGCAGGCAGAACCAAAACCTTCACAACCAGAACCTCAATGAGCTGCCTTAGCACAGGAAGCGGCTTGGCAGAGTCCCTCATCCGGAACCCGGGCTGCTTTGAGAGAAGGCTGAGGCAAACCAGTGCTTGGAAACAAAACCATACTGATCACAGAGGGAGCAAGAACTCTGGCTGTTGAATGTGATGCTGTGGGGCCCGCAGGCAGCGAGGCCTCCACTGCTTCCCTCGGCCCTTCGGGGCAGGAGATGGCGCCGCGCTGCCCACAGGGATCCAAGAGCTGATCCCTGGGGAAAGCGCTCGTGGTGAACCGTGCCACAGCACTGCTGCTTACGGCTTGTGACCCGACACCTTTCACTGGGAGCTCCTTCACCCTGTAATGCTTCGTTTGCCACCAAACTCCTTCATTCAGTTGCTGTCTTGGGAGGGTCTATCTGGTAGGGCAGTGGTGTGGACACCCCCCTGCATTCTGTGCCTCAGAGGGAGACAGGCTTCCTGTGCACGTGTTGGGATTGAAAGGTAGTTACTTTAGGATTTTTTTCTTCTTTTTATTTGAGGTTTGCAGTTTATTTTGGCTTGTGTAAGATTTGCCTTTATACTTGCCCAAGTGCCCTGGCCAGGTGGGCTCTGTTTATCTACCTTCGCTGAAGAGCAGCTGTGTGCAGTTTACTTGTGGAACGTTTCTGGAAGAAGCAAACAGCTGAACCTGCAGCATGACTCCCTGAGAGCAAGTGCTGCACCTTCAGGAGAGCCCTGAAGTGTGGCAGAAGCTAAGGTGTAGCTGGATGCATTTTCTTTTTTGGTCTTTAAATTTTAGCTAATAGAGGAAAAACTTGCATTTAAACTGAATTCAGAGATGGAAACCCCGTGTACTCGATGTCTCTCCTCCAGGCTTGCCCCTTGGTCGAGGAGCATCCGAGCCCCATTTCTACAGCATCAGCGTCTTCACAGCTTTACAGAAACATGTTTTGCCCCAATGCTGTGTGACGCTGCTGCACCCCTCAGCCACGGGGAAGCCGGGCTGTTCTCCAGCCTGGAACACTGACAGTGCCTTGAGATCGCCGCGTGCCAGCAGGGACCGCGCAGGGCCCGACTGCCCCTTGGTGTCACACCCGTGGACAGAGCAGGGGGCCGCAGGGGCCCACAATTCGGGGCAGCTGCTGCTTTTTTGGGAGCAATGTCCAATTCCCGACAGCGCTGCAGCCCGAGGCATTTCTGCTGAGCTATAAATAACGCACCCCGGCACACGCGGCTGTGCTCGCTGCTGGACCCCCAGTCCCACCTGCTGAGCAGCTACAGATCTGTATTTATTTTTTGTAGAATTCATTGTGTTGAATCCTCAAGTACAGTTGAACTCCATCCTTTGAAACAAAGGCATTTTACATTTGCAGATGTATTTTTATTCTCATAGTTTGTTTTTAAATTTACTTGCAGCAGTCAAGTTAAATAAAACCTGTTACACAATTCTGTTTTCTATGAGGCGAAGGGACCTGGAGTGAGATTTTACTGGGAGTTTCTCATTCCACATATGCTTAAACTGGAACCTCTCTGCCTCCTTGGCAAGTAGAGGGGGAAAGGGGAGAGAGCACAGCTGCAACTCTGGGGTGTGGGGGTACAGAGATCTCCCCCTGGCACCACTCAGGCCATGGTTCTCACTCTCCCAGCAACCCTGGATTGGGTTATTTGGGACAGAGTACAACTCCACACATGAGCACGGCAGTGCAGGCACTTTGTGGCTGCTGGAGTGTGTTTCAAGTGAACTCACAGCTCAGTCATCCCAGTGCTGAGCAGACACGGGTCATGCTCTGCCTTTAATGGGGGAAAGAAAGAGCAACTGACAAAAGCTCAACAAAACAAAGGAAAAATAAGGCACAAGTTAAACAGAGGAGTTAAGGAATGGGCAGAGCCGCTCTCTATGGGGGAAGGTGAGCTTTAATCACAGGAAAGGTGAGAGGGCTGGAGGAGAGGGGAGGGCAGGGCAGCACCAGCTCCTCCGGGGTCAGAAAGTGAATCACAGTATGACACAGGGAGGTCAGTCCCATCCCACTGCACACTGCTCATGGACACTTGACTGGAGTGACTGTTCTGAGACACTTCTTCATCTGACACTCAGTCACAATGTCATGGGGACTTCCTTTCCCTGCAGCCTGGAATGGGAGATTGGCAGAAAAGGAGGGGAGGGGGCTCAAAAGAACAAGTGTGGCAGAAAGTGGCTCAGCTTAATGCTTTACTCTGTTGCAGTGTAAGGGGATGGGTGGCAGCACTACGTCTCACAGTCTTCAGGAATCGTTGTGGTTATAATCAGTGACTGCTCAATCACATCCGCAGGGGAAAAGTTCTCGTTTGAGCAGAGTTTCTGTGCAGGGACCTCTTCGGGCAGTGGCCCACCTGCAAGCGATTCCACGATCACCTCGGCTGAGCCCACCTCCAGCTCTGGCGGCGGTTGCAGCACCACCATCACATCCTTCTCATCCTCGATAATGAGGTTCCGCAGCTTCCGCTGTCGAGGGTTATAGTTCTCCACTCGGTCGTGGATCTCCATGTGGCGCCTCAAGTGAGCCTGCAAAAGAAGGGGAATGTGGGGAGACCCAGTGAGGGCTGGCTCCCCAGTGCAGCACAGGGGCCCTGGAGCCGGGGAAGGCCTCACCTGCCGTGTGAATTTGTAGCCACACTCGATGCATTCAAACTTTCTCACTCCCTTGTGCCGGCGAACATGAACACGCAGCTGTTCTACCGCTGGGAAGGAAAACGAGAGCCTGTTGGCAGCAGCTCCACGTCATACAGGCTCACAGCAATGCCAGCCCACCCACGGGAAGGAGGCAGCTCCTGCAGAGCCCCGTGAGAGCTGGAAGCCCCCATGTTACCTTTGAATGTCTTCCCGCAGATGTGGCAGAAGTGGGGCCGCCCCTCCTGGTGCCGGCTGGCGACGTGCCTCAGCAGCGGCCCCTTCTCCGTGAAACGCTGCTCGCAGAACTCACAGCTGAACGGCCGCTCCCCGGTGTGCGTCCGGTTGTGCTTGTCCAGACTCGCTGCCGTTAACGGGGAGAACAGGGAGAGTGGTCAGTTAGAAGCACAGCCCACGCACCCCATCCCAAAGGCTGTCAGGCTGGGCCAGGCTGCCCAGGAAGGCAAGAGCAGCACAAGCAGTAGCTGCCTACTCCAGCTAAGGGTAATGAGCAACACTGGCTCATTTCCCTTCTGTGCCATGAGAGCAATGCAGGTGATAGAAACATGCTTTTCTTGGTATCAGCCTGCACTCAAGAGCATGGCTTTGCTCCTGGGGAAGCTCCTTTCTGGAGGTCATGGATGCTGGAGCCTGGAGCACAGCACTTGGCATGACCTGCCCTAGCCATAGCCAGGGGTACCTTGTGTCCGGAAGGTCTTGCCACAGAGGTGGCACTGGAAGGGCTTCTCGCCAGTGTGTGTGCGCAGGTGCATGTTGAGGTTGGCTTTCTGTGTGAAGGCGTGGTGGCAGAACTCACACACGTATGGCCGCTCATTCCTGCAGGCAGGGAAATGTCATCGTCACCTCTGCCTCCGCCAGCTTCGGCCCCTTGGGTCTCAGCCAGGCACTCTGGGAAGAGGGTGACTTTCAGCCAACCCCCAGGCCTGTGGGGCAGAGACTGCAGCCAGGAGAGCCAGGGTGACAGAAGAGAGGACACGGGTGACACTGTACCTGTGCTTAGCCTTGATGTGCATCTGGAGGCCATTGCGGCTCGAGGCCCTGTGCCCACACTCCTCACACACAAACAGCTTCTCTCCGCGGTGCTTGAAGGCCTCGTGAAGGCGCAGCTCTGTCCGGGACAGAAAGCACTTGGAGCAGGTTGAGCACTGCAAAGCCACAGGAGAGGAAGGTGTTAGGGTTGCGGTAGACCCACCCCGACCCACTCATACCCAGCCTTTCCCCAGCTGCTCCAGGGACATCCCTGCAGAAGCCAAGGCAGCACTCCCAGCTCAGACACCCAACAGAGATAAGTGCTGGTCAGTGCTTGGGTCTGTGGGCTGCTCCTGTACCCAAAAGAGCCCATTTCCAGTAGCTGTGTGCCCTACCCCCTCACTGACAGAGCCCAGTATAATATTGTGCCATTCCTTAAGCCAAGTCCACACTCAGAACCACCCTCCCCAAAAGCCCTGGTCCCTACCGCGTGGGGCTTGGGTGCGCCATGCAGCTTTATCATGTGGCTCTGCAGGTCCTTCTTCTGCATGAACTGCTGTGAGCAGGAGGAGCACTGCAAGACAGGAGAATGGGGTCAGCTTCCAGCTGCCCCCAAAGAGTGGTTTCAGAGCAAGGAGAGGATCAGAGGGGGAATAGAACATGGATTCCTGGTACAGCTACAGGAAGCCTTTGGCTGTGGTGCCTCCCTGGATCACATTTTGGTTCAGAGACAGGGAACAACCCTGAGCAGGTTATCATGGACAAGAGAAGGGAACTGGTGTGCTCAGCTCTTGATGGGCTGGGCTGCCCTAGAAGGGAAAGGCTCGCCCTTGCTCTGTGCCAGTATCCAACAGCATCCATAGGATGTTGGATGCAGGCCCTGCTGACCTTGTATGGCATCTCCCCGGTGTGTGACACCATGTGCAGCCGCAGCTCCATCCGCCGCTTGAACACCTCTGGGCAGGCCGAGCATGTGAATACCTGTTAGAGACGGGGTGATATTGGCTTTCCCAGGACCTAGAGCCTGACCTGGAGCCCACAGCTCAGCCCCCTGCCCAGCACATGGCACTGGCACCCAGCTACAGCATTCAGCCCACACCCACAGGAGCCGAATCTTGTACAGTACAGAGTGTGCTGAAACATAAGTGAGGGCTGTGTTGTGCATCAGGCATGAGTTCCAGCCACAGGGGCCCTGGCTGAGGGGGTCCCAGCTAGGGAACATGTGCTACATGGTGCTGACATGGGGTCTGTTTGGAACTGAGCATGGGCTGAGACTGGGAAAAGGTTCCAATTCCCCTCCTGCCACACAGCAGCCGCATTCCAGCCCAGCAGGGCAGCTCCTGGGCGTACCTGTTCCGATCGGTTCATGCAGTTCCTGGCTTCATGTTCCAGGAGATTCTCCTTTCTAAAGTAACATTTGCCACACTTGGAACACTCAAATGGCTTCTCTCCAGTGTGCTTCCTTGGGGTATGCAAATACAGAATCCCATCACTGTCTGCCAACAGCATCTGCACAGTCAGGCCCAGGAGGTCACAGGGAAGGGTAAGGTGGGTACTTCCCCCCACTCCCACAGTGCTACTATTCACATCTGCCCTAAAGCTGCTTTTATGCCACTTTTGTGTCCCTTCAACAGCACAGCTCGGTGCCTGCTGAACTCCATGGACCATCAGTTTTGCAGGACCAAAAGTCATCCCCAACACTAATGAAGCAAAACTTGAGGTCTCGCTACAGGGCCATGCCCTGCTCTCGGTGGTGCACCCTGGAACTCCTCATAAGGCCTCACATAGCCATGTGTCCCCTCCAACCCCAGAAACTCCCCCTCATCCAGGGAGGATTTGCCATCTCCCACCTGCAGCTACTGCAGCCCCTGAGGAGCCCCGCACATGAGCCACAGCTCAGAACACTCGCTGCAGCTCTGGGACGCCTTTCGTTGACATATAACCCTCCTCCAGGGACAGCGGAAACCCTCCTTTTACCACCCCGGGGGATGCCGAGGTGTTGGGACCACCTGGCAGAAAAGGGGCCACCCTTTCCTCCCACCCCACGCCGAGCCGTGGGGGCGGCGCGTCCCCCCGCGTACAAGGGAAAGGAGAAACCGGAGCGTTTACCTGTTGTGCACTTTAAGGTAATATTTGCTGAGAAAGGTTTTATGACATGTGGGGCACTCGACCGGCACCGCTGTACCTTTTCTGCTCCCCGCTGCCTTTCCCGGAGCGGAGGGGCTCTTTTTGCTCCGCAGCACCTTGTTCTCGGGAAGGGGCTCGGCGTCGCCGTCCCCCCGCCCGCCGTGACCCACCGCCGCCTCCTCCGGGGCTGAGGGGGAGCCCTGCGAGGGGAACAGCGGCGTCACGGCGCCTCCCCGCCGGGCCTCGGCCCCGCCGTCCCCTTCCCGCCCCCCTCACGCACCGCCTGCCCGCCGGGCTGCGGGGCCGCCGCGGGCTCCGGGCGGGCGGTGGCGGCGGTGGCGGCGCGGCGGGGCCGCGGGCGGAAGGCGCGGCACAGCGCCACGGCGTCGGGCACGCCGAGCTGCTCGGCGGCCGCCAGCAGGCGGGAGCGGTTGTGCGCCGTGAGCGCCAGGCGCCCTGTGTAGAAGAAGTCGAGCAGCAGCTGGAAGGTGTCGGCGAGGCCGTCGGGCAGCGCCACGGGCCCGCCGGGGCCGCGCGCGCGGAAGAAGCGGGAGCAGCTGGCGAGCACCGGCCAGTGCGCGCGGAACTCGCGGCCGCCCACGCCGAGCGTCGCGTCGCAGAACTGCCCGGCTGCGCGCTGCCGGTTCAGCTCCCGCAGCACCCGCACGCTGTGCGCCGCCGCCGCCGCCATGGCCGAGCACCGGGGCCCACCGGCATCCGCCACCGCCGGACGTGGCGTCAGCGGGCGCCGGCAGTGACGGTGTGAGAGAGCGCGGCCGGGGCGGGCCGGGGCCGAGGGTCGGTCCCCGCGGAGGGGGAGGCGCCGTGCGGGTAGAGCCCCGCGACTCAGGCGGCAGCCAGGCGGCGTGTGTACTCCTGGATAGCCATCTGGAAGTGTTCGGCCGTGTTTTGGTGCGGCCGCAGCAGGATGACGAAGGCCCGCGGCACGAAGTACCCGCCCAGCAGTGCTGCGAGCGTGCCCAGCGTGCTGACCACCCGCACCGCCGTCTCGGCCCGGCCGCGCAGCGCGCCCTGCGAGCAGAGCACGGCCGCCGAGCAGCCTAGGTGTAGCAGCAGGCTCACGGTCAGGCTCTTGGCCTCGTTGTATGCAGCGGGCAGGTCCGTGCCCGCATAGCTGAGCACGAAGCAGCCGGCGCTAAGCAGCACCGTGTAGACGATGGCAGCGTCGGCCGCGGCGTTCCGGCCGCACTCCAGCACTATCCACTCGTCCCGCGCGCTGTACTCCCGGCGCGGCACCGAGGGGCTGGCGACCTCGGTGGCCACGCACAGCACCACTTGTGCCGCCGTGCTGGCGACCACGAACAGCACCGGCCCCTGGCGCCGCATCCAGGCCTCGTAGAGCGCAGGGCAGCGCGCGTTCAGCTTGAAGATACAGAGGATCTGGAAAGAACGGGTCGCCACGCACGAGAGGAACACGGTGAAGCTGATGCCAAAGAGCGGCACCCGCAGCAGGCACGCCACCCACGAGGGCTCGCCGAAGTAGCAGAAGAGGCTGCTGCAGGTGCAGGCCAGGGAACCCAGCATGAGGAAACACGTCTTCCCGCCCGCAGACTTGACCACAGGTGTGGAGGCGTTGAGGGCGAACAGGACAGCCAGCGCCACTATGAGCAGCATGAGAAGAACAGCCAGGGCCAGCAGTACCCAGGAGAGGGGCTCAGACCAGGACAGGAACTCGACGGTGCGGTTGAAGCAGACCTCGCTCCCTGCTGGGGCCCATTCGTCCAAGCCACAGGCCTGGCAGTCAAAAGGGTCTGCGGAGGACATGGACACCTCACACGTCTCCGACCTGGTAAGAGCTGTGCTGTGGTGCAGAGCCCAGCCCGCAGCTCCCTGGGCTCTGCTCACCCATTGCACTTGCTCCTTCCTGAGGATGCTCCCAGGCCTGGGGAGAAGGGGAGGGGCCTCTTTTCCCAAAAGACCCCCCACCTAAAATTCACCCCCTGGACTCTTCCCAAAATCCGTGGCCTGGGCTGAGACAGGAGGCGAGACAGGGGCTCAGCTGTGTGAGGCTCAGGGCCACGGGGGCTGTGGGTGGGAAGAGGCCCATGCATCAGCAATAACCTGGGAAGGATCTGCAGCAGCTGCTGTTGGATGGGACGGTACCATGTAAGAGGGCTTTCTGCTCCCACTGTCCTCAGAGCTGCCCCTGCCCACTCCACAGGCCAAGGATGTTGAGGGACTAGCTGTCAGGAAGGGGTTTGTCATTCTGAGGCAGGAGACATTTCCATATGCCAGGTGCTGGTGACCACATAGTGCAGAAGCCCTGTGTGCCATCTGGGGCAAAAAGGCAACCACTAGGTTGAATTTCCCTGGCAGAGGATGTGGTGCTGGGAACAGCTACCGGGCCGGACATCCCCTTTCCCTGGCCTCAGGCAAAGGGGCTCGCTTTGCCCAGGTGGGCTCACCTGTGGGCAGTACTCCCCGGAAAGCACAGGGCATGGGCTTTGCATACCCACTGGTAAGCAAAGAGGAGCCAGACCCACTGCCTTCAGGTCACCTCAGAGGTTTTACTGACCACAGGAGGTGAGCGGCTGGGAATGGTGAGACAGGAGCAGGAGGTAGGATGTGGGCAGGGGAGGAAGGGGCAGGAGCAGACCCTGGGGGGTACTGACCCGATGTGTTCAGGAAGGTTCCTGGTGGACAGGTCACACAGCTGAAGCAGCATTTGTGGCGGCTCTGCTGCAGCCGCATCTCCCCTGGCTCACAGGCCTCAGAGCACACTGAGCTGGGAGCCTGCCAGGAGCACAGACAGGGTCAGGCTGCCAGGCATCAGCACAGTTCAGGCTCAGCAGCACTCTGGCACCCCCCCACACACTTCCTCTGCCCCCAGTTTTGCCCTGCTACGAGGAAACACCCCAGAACTGGTGGCATTGGATTGCAGTCAGCTCAGAAGTGAGCAATAAATAAGACCTGAACAGCAGAACAGTACCTGGCCATCTTCTGTGTGCCACCGGACTTTTTCTGGGTCGATGCTCAGCCTGTCAGGGTTCACACGGAAGGTTCCAATCACATCAGAACCCCAGTTTGAGCCCCTCCATTTCCACATGATAATGTCATAGCCTTTATGAATGTCCCCATTGGCATCAAAAGAGATTCGGCTCTTGTACAGGGTGAAGTTGACTTGCCTAATCTTTTGTAGGAGCTGTAAAACAGAAGAGTAAGAAAGGAGCCCTTCCAATGGCACGACTCCTGCCATTGGGAAGGAGACATGATGGAGGACGCTTCCTCTGTCCTGCAGCTGCTTTCCAGCCCCCCATCACCTGCAGGAAATCCCATCCAGTGAGGGGCTGGTAGTAGAGGAACAAGTGGTCTAGAATGGAGTCTAGGTCTAGGCTGCTCTGACTGTGAGGGGCAGCTGAAGCCCACAAGGGTCAAGACAGGAAACCTTTGGGCACAATGGAAAAATCCTTCCCCGTGGGAAAGGATCCTCATGGATCTTCTTCCACAAGGTTGCTCTTACCTGCCAAGGATAGACAGTGCCTTTACTGCAGGCCCCTGAGGCACAGCCCAGTAGGTCATGGAGGCCATGGGCCACAGCATATACGGCCGAATATACATTGAAGGAGCCTTGAGCATCGTACATGTCAGGGACAGTGGCGAGCGCACGGCAGCCAGTGCAGCGCTGGGTGCAGTCCAGCCGTGTGTTCCCCTCAGATTCCCCGCCTGCCTCTGCACTGCTGGCACACTCAGCCCCAGCGCCTTCCTCTGACATCTTCCAAGCTGCAAAGCGTTCCAGCATCGCAGACTCTGGCTTCTCAACTGCCATCCCAAACACAGAACCAATGGTCTGGATGCCAGGCACCTGCCAGATAGTTTGAGCCAAGGACCAGTCTTCAGAGGCCACCCACACCATACCCGTGATGTTCCTCTGGACCACCACCTCGAAGAACGGCAGAACACTTCTTCTGGTGGAGAACACGACAGTGACATTGACCTTGACATCTGTAAGGATTCGGACCAGGTTGTGAAGCTCCGGGTTGTTGGCGTCCGAGTTGACAGGGATGGTGCCTCGGTAGGCCACGCACACATTGCTTGCGGTCAGCAGCTCCTGCAGGGCATCTAGGCTGGCCCTGCCATAGGTGTTGTCACTGCCCAGCAACACCACCCAGGTCCAGCGAAAATGCTGCAGCAGCAAGAAGATGGCCTTCACCTGCTGCCTGTCGCTGGGGATGGTGCGCAGGAAAGAGGGATACAGCCGCTTCAGGCTCAGCGACTCCGTGGAGGCTTCGTAGCTGATCTGCAAAAGGAGCCAGGGGAAAGGGGGATGCGCTGGCCCAGGCAGCTGCACCCCTGAGAGCTAATGGCACAGGCAGCCTGTCTGGAGCTGGGCAGGCAGTGGACCCAGTGCTAAGCATGCTGAAGCAGGAGAAAGCAGTGATGGATGGCAGAGTCAGCCCACTGACTGCCTGGGAAGGATCCTGGGACAGCACTCACAGAGGGACTGCATTTCGAGCTCTACCAGGCTCTTCAGCTCTAAGCCCACCCTCCCTGAAACCATCACTCATTTGGATCCCTGTTTTTCATCAGCCGCAGGAGCTGCACTTACCTCCGGTACAAGAAAAAGGCTGAGAACAGCGGCTGTGGTGAGGGCCAGCCGACTGCTGTCAGGGCCAATGACAGCCACAGCCTGGGGTTCATAGTGTTGGAAACTGGGGAGCACCTGGACATCCTGCCTCCCTTTACGAGCAAGGGCACACAGCGTGGCATGGAAGTTGGTAGGCTCAGAGCAGGTGTCGTAGATTTCATAGCCCAGGGTGACATTGGGGAGCAGCGTGCTGGAGTTGTTAATCTCCTCCACGGCAAAGCGCAGGGCTTGGGACAGGCAATAGCCGTGGCTCTTGAAGGCAGCACTATGGAATCGAGAGTGGTTGTTAGGAAGGACAGCGCGTTAGGGGCAGGGGCAGCACGGACACTCACTCGTTGCAGCCGCGCACGAGCAGGCTGACATCGTCCCGGTGCGGCGCGGTGTGCAACGGGAACAGCCCAGCCAGGCGGTGATCACCGCGCAGGGTGAACGAAGAGGCGGCGGCAGCAGCCGCGCAGAGGCACAGGCGGAGCAGCGCGGGCGGCGGCATGGCAGGACGACCCCGCACCGCACCGCGCGGGCGGCTCTTAACGGGGCGGTGGCGGCGGGCGGGGCCTCGCACCGGGCGGGGCGGGGCCGGCCGAGGGGCGGCCCCGGGAGGCGGAGGAGGCTCGGCGGTCATGCCCGCGCGGCGCAGCCGCCCCCGCCGGGCTCCGGCCCGTGCCCTGGCCCGCGCGAGCCGGGCGGAGGGGGTCTGGCGGGAGTTCGCCGCCTCCTTCACTCGCATCGGGATGGTGCCACCGGCTGGGCTGGGGCTGGTGGCCGTGGAGGCGGCGGAGGGCACGGCCGTGCTGCTGCTGGCGCCGCAGCAGGTGAGCAGCGCCCGCAGCGCGCCGGTCCCGCCGCGCCCCGCACCGCCTGACCGCCTGTTCTGTCCTGCAGGCGCTGACCTTCACTGGCAAGTGCCGCCTGCGCTGCCTCTACGGTGCCGTCCGCCTGCTGGGCTTCGCTGTGGCCTCGCACCACCCGGGACTGCCGGTCTTCTCGCCGGCCACGCACTGCGCGCTCAGCCTGGAGGCGCTGCCCGGCGCCCGCCCGCCCTCCGCCGCTCTCCGCCAGCTGCGCGCCGCCGCCCGCGCCGCCATGCGCTCGCACCGCGTCCGTCGCCGTGAGTGCGGGACGGGACGGGGGCGCGGGCGGGCGCCATTTCACGGGCGGTGCGGGGAGCGGCCATTTTGTGCGCGGGGCGCTGCGGAGTGGGCGGGTGCCATTTCGCGGGCGGGCGCGGGGCTGAGGGTGATGGCAGCGCTTGCCTCTTGCAGAGGCGCGGGTGAAGGTGATGGCGCGGTTCTCGCCCGACTGCGCCGTGGTGCTGCTGGAGCACCTGGACACGCCGGTGACGCGATTCCTGCTGAGCCACCCACCGCTGTCGCGGCTTTTCGAGCCCCAGGTGAGGCGGCGCGGTGCCCGCTGCGCCTTGCGCCGTCCCCGCACCGCCCGTGCAGAGCCAGCGGCGGCCGCCCCTGTCAGCGCCCAGGCCGTGGCCTCACACACCCCGTGCTGAGTGCTCACCCTCTCGCCTAGAAAAAGGAGGAGTCTAACTTCACGCCAGAGGACGCGGTCCTGGCGTCCGTGGGCATCGTGAAGTGTAGCCCCGACCGCGGGCTGCAGGTGTCGGAGAGCATGTGCCTGGCGCTGGAGGAGCTGATCCAGGCCTGCTGTGGTGAGTGCAGGCCTTTGGCCGGGTTGGGGCTTTGGTAGCCAGAAAAAAAGAACTCATGAGGCTTTTCATGAGTTAAAGTTGAGAGAGTACCATGACCAGTACGTGCTGATTGAAGGGCACATTTTTCTGTATAAAGAATGTGTTTCTAGAGCTTAGACGTTGCCTAGGGTGGGTTAGTGATGCCAGCATCAGTCCAGTCCAGTTCACACTTCACTTTTCTTTCTAGCGGAAGATGAAGGTGTCCCTGTGGTGCTGGTGTGTGGCCCAAAAAACACTGGGAAATCGACATTTAACAGATACCTAATTAACCTGTTACTGAACCGGTGAGTCTTTCCATGTTCTGCAAGCTTTTAAGTGCTGCATGAGATTTAGGAGAAGAAAAGAAAAAAGATGTTTGACAGGTCTCTCAGAAGAACCATCAGAACTGAAAGGTGCATAGCTTTTAAACACAAACAAAAATTCAGAAAAACAGGTGTTGTTGTCTTGAGTGATTTCAGAAAAATTGTTTCCTGAACATTTCTATTGAAATACTGTTAAATTGCTGCCTTGGAGTGTAGGAGCACATTGGGCACCAAGCAGTTTGGGTTCAGTAGAAGAGTTACAGTGCTCCACAGAAGTGTGGTTAAGGGAAGGAGATATTTTATTCATGAATTTTAGCTTTGCAACGTGGAACAAAATCAGGTTCCTCTTCTGATATGTTCAGATCATGCTGTAGTTCTTCTTTTGGTGGATGCTAACACACAGTCTCTCTCCCTGCAGCCTTCCTGTGGTCGAGTACATGGAGTGTGACATCGGCCAGACGGAATTCACACCACCTGGGTGCGTGTCCCTGAGCAGCGTCACGGAGCCCATTCTGGGTATGTGTTCCGCTGCTTCTGCGGTTACCAGAGGCCTGTTCCGTTCCTGCAATGATCAGGGTGTTCTAGGCAAAGGCTCTGCTTCAGAGGAAGCTGCTGCCACAGCTGTCAGAGTTTCCTGGAAAGAATAAACCAAGGCCTGTTTGAGTTTTCTTGTAGGGACATTTAAGCTCCCTGAGTAACATGGAGCTGTTCTGCTCGTTTTGTCTGCTTTAAAGAGAAATGATGATGTAGAGGTGGTAGTACATCCTGAGGTGTGTCAAAGGGGATGTTCTGCCTTTCAGATGTGAAAGGTGTCCTTGGGAAAATCTGTATCTATAGATAAGACTAACTTAAGAAATCCAAAGTGGATCTGGGCAGATTTGGGCTGTTTTGATGAGTGGAAAAAACAGAGTCCAGGAAACTACTGGTGTTTGTAGTCTTACAGATTTGGACCACTGTCTAAAAGGATGTGGCCAGACTGGTTTGCTGTTTAACCAGTTTGTCATAGACTGTTCTTTGAAGATTTGCAAGTGTGTAAGCAGTGATTTCAAACAAAAAACACACCCAATATTAACTCAAAACAAGCAAAACTCCCAGCCTGCAAGTGACAGACCAGTTTCCCCTACTTGCAGGCTGTGTAAGAAGGACAATTGACAGGTGGGAAGAACGTGGATTATTTCAGGAGAGGAGGCATGTGGGTGCTAAGGGATAGGAGTGTTTTGGTTTGACTTGAGGGAGGCACTGGATGTTTGGTGCTCTCTTTGCCAGGTCCTCCCTTCACTCACCAGCAGATGCCCTGTAAGATGGTGTATTATGGTCAGACCAGCTGTGAGCAGGACACGGAGAGGTACCTTGATGTTGTGAAATACGTGTTCAGCTGCTACAAGAAAGAAGTGCCTCTAGTCATCAACACCATGGGTTGGGTGAAAGGTAAATGGGGTCAATCTGCTCTGGAGAGGTGTGGGAGGGACGTAACAGTGGCACAGGACCACGTGGAGCAAGAACTCACAGCATGTCTGCTCTGAGCTAACACTGCTGTCCTACCTGTCGCTGTAGTAGCAGCAGTTGTGTGTTTCCTGTGCTCCTCAAGGTGACGGGCTGCTGCTCCTCATTGATCTCATCCGGCTGTTGTCACCCAGCCACGTTGTTCAGATGGACATCTATGACTGGAAGGCCATGCCCCCGCTGACACCTGAGCATGTCCACTTCAGTGCTGGGCTGCACACCAAGGGCAAGCAGCAATCCAAGTGCAAGCAGCTGGGAGCGGACAGCGTGGAGAGCTGGAAGTACCCTGAAGGGGAGGACATGTCAGCTCCACAGCACAAGCTGCTCTATGTCCACCCGGAATTCCCTCGGGCAGGGCTGGCGGGTGAAGTGTAAGTAGGACGTTAAGTGCTCTGTGAGGTCAGTGGGCTGAACAGAAGCACATGTCATACTTGACACACGGTTGTTCTTTCAGGCGAGTGCACAGTGGCATCCTGCGTGACATGTCCATCCTGGGATACCTGGGGCACCTGCAAAGCCCGGACATTGGGGCAGTGCTCCCACTGCACAGCCTGGTGCCATATCAGGTAAAGGAGCTTTTTGGGATGGCTTGGGAGGGCGTGCAGAGAGCCCAACTTGAAGTGATGGGTTATTCTGTTCATACTGCATATGTTTCTCAGAAGAGGGATAAACACCCTAATCTGCACAGTGACTGTATTCAAGGTGTCTGGAAGCTAAGCTTCTGTCGAGGTGCCAGTGTAGCACATGTGTGCTGTGTGTTCTGTGTGTGTGCAGGTATTGGTGCAGAAGCTGCTTTGTGTGCCCTTCCTTAGTGCCTGTGGGTAGGAGTGGTATGAGAGAGTGCAGGGTCTGTACTCAGCAAGGTCTTATCTCTGAACTCAAACTCAATCCATATGGAGCTGATGAGCACTTCCTCTCTCCTCTTTCCCACTTCAGGTGCCTTTCAATGCTGTCGCACTCAGGGTTATTCACACAGATGTTGCTCCCAGTAACATCATGTACGCTGTCAATGCCAGCTGGGTCGGGCTCTGCTGCATTCCAGAGGAAGTCCGGTGCCAGACCGACGGGCCAGTCCTGCTGACACAGACACCAGTGTGCGACTGCCTGGGCTTCGGTGAGCACGCCTGGAGCTCTGCTCTCGCCTGCTGTGTTTTTGCAGACAGGTTTCAGATTGATGGAATTACCCTACTCTTCTAAAAGCAGCTAGAGAAGTGAGATGAGTGTGGTGTATTCTCTGCTGTTAGAGATTGTACTGCAAAGTCCTTGGACTTTGATTAGCAAGTGGTAAGAGCTGTGGGGAATGTCCTTGCACAATGCCATTTGGAGCTTTTCTCAGAACGCCACAGTGACTCACTTTGTGGTTCACGTTCTCAAAAGCAGACTCCATGTGGCTTATGCAAAATTCCAGTAGTTGTCTCAGTTTCCTTGTGTCACTTAATTTAATATTGCAGTTTGGACTTTGGTCCTTAATCATGTGTAGGGATGTGCCAGTGAGCAGGGATACTTAGTGACTGAGCTTTGCATGTGTTTTTGTTGGGTTTTTTTTAGGAATTGTCCGAGGAGTTGATATGGAGAAGAAACTTTACCATATCCTGACACCAGTGCCTCCAGAGAATCTGAGACTAGTGAATTGTCTGCTCCTTGGGAACATCGCCATCCCTAACTGTGTGCTTGTGGGCCAGGTAGGAGCTCACGGGAGAAGTGGGAGTTGACTGAGCTGCAACTGGCTGGCAGATTTTCCATTATCTTATTCCTGAGGCTAATGCGTGCTAGGAGATGCCTGGGCACCAGCAGATGGTTATCTCTCTGTGAAATTGTCCTTAAGCACGGAAACCTTGGGAGAATAGAATGTTCTCTTCATGTTTTGGATGCCAAAGTGGGGTTTGGTGATTGCTGGGTCCTTCCCACCATCAGCTCTGTCAGCCTGGGGGAGAGGGATGTGCTTTCCCCTCTGAAGGTACTACTTCTTAAAGTTGTTTCTGATTTGATTTTTCTTATTTTCCAGCAAGGAATTGAGGGAGAGATCCCCTACGTCACATCTGATTACAACTACAGTATCGTGGGCTCAGGGAAACTGAGGAAGAAGAAGCATTTGAAGAGGAGGGAGTTCCCCTTTGAGTGTGATTACACTTGAAACCTCAGAGTGCTCAGCTAGGGGTAGTTCATGTGGGACCTCGGGTGGTTGCAGGAGCCCTGGGTGCTGCAGAGGACCTGGGCAGGCCGATGCTACAGTAGGGTGGTTTTGATAATGTTTTGTATATTCAGTTTGTACTTTGTGTTTTGTAATAAATATCTATGGTAAACATTGGGCTGGTCTGGATTTTTTCCTAGGCCAAGGCTGACACAGCCAGGGGCAGCTGCCATTACACACCCTTTGGTGTTCCCATTTCCTGTCTGGCCCTCAGAGAGCTCTGGGTGTCAGCAATCCACAGTGCTTTGAGCATAATTTCACTGTCCCCTGGGTTTGGGGAAGGACCCGTGGTGGAGTTGTGGCACTGTGGCTGATCCATGGCTCTGGGTGTCCTGCTGGTCAAGGAGGGGAAGGAAGGAGCACCATAGGGAGTCCTTGTCCCGGAGTGACAAAAATGGAGCCACTCGTTGCTGCACTGTCACAGCCCACCCTGTCTGTCCACTGAGACTGCTGTCTCCTGTGCTGTCCCAGCTGCATATCTGGTGCTGCAGGGCGAGCTCCATACTCTGAGCACAGTCTGGGTGCAGCTTGGGCTGGCTTTGACATGGCCCCAGCTCTAAGGGACTGCGCTATGGATAGAGACTGTAACGGGATGGGACTGGGGAGTAACTTGTCACCCAGGTGCTGCATGGAGCACTGGGGTGCATGGCCTTACCTGACCCCATCTGCTCTGGCCCAGGAACTTTATTTCTTTTTCTTCCTAGCCCTGTCAATTAGAAATTTGCTCTCAAGGGAAGCCAGTGGTGGTGGGAGTTACATAGGGGTGAGTGAGTGCCTGGCGTGAAGTTAAGGACATTTTTGGAAAAAAATATTCTTTATGGGTAATACCAGCATGCCAGGCTCTTACTGAATCTGTGACCGAAAAGTAACCTAACAGCACCTCCTGCAACATGAGGCATGGCTCTGCCTCAGCCCAGACTGGGGAACAGTCCAGCCCTGGAGTCTACAGCCCCCCAAGCCCAGTGCTGGTTCAAATCTCCAGGGGGCCAGGTCTGTGGAGGAGGGAAGGAAGCAGAGGAAGGAGGAATGTGCTGCACCACTTGAGGCCAGAGCTTTTCAGCTGGTGGCTGTGAGTAATCTGCAAAATTCCTCTTAGCTGGTTTGGGAAGAAATTTCCTAGAACTACAGGAACTAGCAGCTGTAAACAAGCAAACTAGGTTGAGAGGTGAGGAGGAGACAGAGCTGAAGAAGAGCTGTAAGGGGCTGTGCAGTGTTGTAACCTTGTAAAGAGTTAAACTTAATCCAGGCCTAATTATCCCCATATGGCTGGGTCTGGCAGCAAAGGAAGAAGTTGGCTAGCATTGTGGCCTGAACAGTAGCTAAAGTAAATAAAGGGGCCATGGTGCAGCCAGGGGGAGCATCCCAAGCGGGGTGAAATGGGAGTGCAAGTCACGAGGGAGTGGGTAGAAAAAGCTTCAGGAAAGGTGAGATAGGCAAAGGACATGGGAGAAATGCCCAACACTAAAAGCACAGTGGCCAGCGCCCCCATTGGTGTTGTCACCAGGCCCTTGGCGTCCACCTTACCCGGCTGAGGGCAATGAATCCCAGTGTGGCTCCATCCCTCGGAGCCAGGGCACAAGTGAGAAATCCCTGTGTGCTGAGCTGCATCTGATTTGGGGCATTTAGGGGCGGGGGGCTGCCAGTGCCTGCTGGTGCCCAGAGGTGGATGCTTCAGCCTTGAATGGTGAACCTCACTGGCTTCTGGTGCTCCCTGAGAGCAAGAGGGACAACAGGGATGCTGGGGGCTTTGGAGTATAAACTTCAGTTTTGGAGCATAAACCCAGCAAGAACACTGTTCTGTGATCAATGGGAAATCTGTGTGAGCATTTTAATATTAAGGATGCACTAAATCAAGCAGGATTAATTTTGCAATACCTTGGCATCTGTTACTTTTGCAGCAGTGATTTATGACTAAATTTCTGGCAAAGGATGCCTAGAAGTAACGAAACTCTGAGAAGCACCTGGTGCTTCTGGAAGGAGATGCTGTGGTGAGTTTGGAGGCTGGGATGATCTTGTCCTGGCAGTTTTGCATGGGGCAGGATCAAAGTCCCATCTTTTGTTGTCTTTGTGGGGTTTAAGCCCTATCTGGTGCTTTCTTGGATTAGCAGGAGGAAAATCCCCCTGAAGATCCCTGGTTTTCCCTTTGCAGGCTGGGGGCCCCCGTGTGCCCACGGGTGCAGGGATACAACCGGAGCTCGGGGCGGTGCATTCCTGCCCCCTCAAAAGCCGAGCGGACAGCAGAGCCGCCAAACAGCCCCCTTCTTAATGCTGATTCTTTCCATCACAAGCACGTCTTGTCTCCGTGGCCGAATGTCTTCCATAGACGGTGGAAAGTGAAATTTGTGCAATGTCTGTAGGAGGCTGAAGAAAGGCCCTTTGTGCGCCCCCCGCGCGGGCGCTGGGCAGCCTCCAGCAGCACCCTCGGCCGCCCCGCGGCTCCCGCCGGCGGCGTCAATGCACCGCTTGTCCAGAGACCGGGACCCACTCTTAAAGCCGGAGCTGGTCTCCCCCGGTTAGTCCCACCGGTGGCCCCGTCGGGGTGGGCACGGCTACGGGGGGCCCCCCGGCCGCAACCCCAGGATGTTTCTGTACTGGAGGAAGCGGGGTGCCTACGAGCTGGAGGCTTTGCCGCCCGGCCTGGCGGGGCTGGAGTACGGGGCGGTGGAGCGCTTCTCCTGGAGCTCTAGCCTGGACGTCAGCGAGGAGCTCGGGGGTAGGTGGCTGGGGGGACTTTGGGCAACCGGCAGGTTGTGGCTGAGCGCGGCTGCCCAAAGCCTCCAGCCCTGGCAACGACGGTGAGGGGTTGGGAGAAGCTCCTGGGTGCCGCCGGGATGCCGTGGGAATGCTGCAGGTGCAGCTGGGGAGCGCTCAGCAAACCGCCCGGTGCCGCCGCCGCTCCCCCCGGCCCAGGCAGGCGTTTGAAGCAGCTGGCTCCTGCTGCTGCCGTGCGCTCTGCCGCAAGGACGATCCGGTTTCAAAACTCGCTTGCAGTCACCGGGAACGCCGGGTGTGATAGCACAGCCGGCAGCAGGAGAAGGAGGAGGTGACCGGGCGGGGAGAGGAGCTGATGGGGACAGGATCTCTTCTGCAGCCCCTGATGTGTTTGGTGGGGATCCGGACACATTCCTGCCTCTGACACAAAGCGAGGCTCCCTGCGAGGAGCTCCTAGCCCGCGTGTCCCAGCCCCTGGTGTATGTATGACCCGCGGACAGGGTCGGCTTTTGGGAACGGCCACGCGGTTCTGGCCGTGCCCGCGGCTGCGGCGTGGGGCTAATCCCTGGCTGATCCGCCGGCCGCTTCGGCCAGCCTCTAGTTTTTGGTGAGTTTGGAAAACTTTCCCTTGGGTGCATGAAAGAATTTCTTATTTGTCTCCGTTATTATTCCCGATAGGTCAAGTGAAACGGCAGCGGCGGGGGGCGGGGGCCGCCAAGCCCGGCGGGCGCTGCGGGGCGGCCGCGGGGACAGAGGCCTCATTGTGCTCCTGCCGCGGGGGCAGCGCCCGGCCCCGGCTCCCAGCCCGGCTCCCAGCCCTACTCCCTGAGGGCGATGAGCTGAGCCCTGCCCGGCTGCTCCTGCAGCGTCCAGCAGCGTCCATGGTGCCGCAGCAGCCTGGGGATCGCCTCCCAAGATGGGAGCTTGAGCAACCAGCACCATTCCGAGTTGCTTTTCCCTCTCCAGGCTGAAGCAACAGTTTTTTTCAGAGCTGCCTCAAAAGGCAGACTGTTTTATCCCGCAGACTATTTCTAACCCTGGCCTTGGCCGCGGTCTTGCTCGGGTGGCGTGGATGCTGTTTTTGTTGGCAGGAAGGATGCAGGAGAGGGAAGTGGTGCGGCGGGGAAGTCCCTGTGCCGCTGGGCTATGGTATAATAGCCGTACCACCTGGTAGAGCCGTGCCATTGTGGTAGAGCCATGCCATCTGGCCTCTTCACATCCCCGGCAGTGGCTCCCTGCCCAGCAGGCAGCTTCCCAACGGTGCATCCCTGCCTGCAGCGGGGCTCTCCTGCCAGAGGGTGTCTGTACTGCTCGTTTGCCGCTGCGAGCAGCCCGGAGTCTGTTATTTTTAAACGATTAGGTTCGACACATAACAAAAGCCTTCAAAATAGGATTTGTCCCTAAGGCCGATTTAACTGTCAAAGCTTAAAGTGGCTCCTAAGCCCCGTTGGGGGCTGACAGCGGCAGATTTAGTGTTGCTGCTGCAGCCCCAGGCCGTGCCAGCCCCAGAGGAGCTGGGGCAGGTCCGTGTCCTTATTCTGTACCCCGGGGTGCTGAGCAGGAGGTGCCGGATTCTGTCACTGTGCGTTCCTCTGGCAGGGATGCATCACTGGCTCCTTGGGCATGGGTCTTCATTCCCCTGGATGAGCTGTGGGGCGCGCAGGAGCGGCCTGAGCCCGAGTGCTTTGCCGAACTCTGAAACCCGGGATTCCTGGGGTGGGGGCCTCAGCACGGACCCGGAGGGGGATCACCACGGCACCCAGGCACTGACCCTACTCTCTCCACAGCCGAGCCGTGCCCAGAAGAAGAGACAGTGCTGCACTGCCAGAATCCCGACTGCGCCGGAGAGAGGAGGGCGGCCAAGGTGGGTCCTGCGGGGTGGGTGCAGCGCCGGGCAGCTGCTGCCTGGGATCTTGGAGGTGAGAAGGGGCAGAGGACAGCTCTGCCCAACCTGCCGTTCCCTGAAGGGCCCCTGCCCTGGTCGGCAGCCGTGCCGGGTGTGCATTCCCTGCTGGTGTCAGGGTCCTGCTGGCATTTAAGGGCACAGCGGCAATTTACGCGTTTCCCCAAGCTGCCCTGATTTGGGCTAATCCGCTACAGCCCGTCTGTCCTCCCGCTCGCTAACGTGAAGCCAGGGAGGATTTAGGGTCCTTTCTCTCCTGCCGGCTGTAGGGAGCCGGGCCGGACCCACGCCCTGGCTCCCGGCGAGTCGCCGGGGCTGCAGCGCGGGGCCGCAGGCGGTGTCTCCGGCGCAGCAGGCAGGACAGCCCGGCTGCACCGGGGGTGTGCCGCCGTGCTCTGTTTGCACGCCGGGCTGGCAGGGCCAGTGTTGCTGGGGCACACGTGGCATCGGGCTGTAGCTGCCCAGGACTGCAGCTGGGACTGCCGGGAGCGACTGAGGCCACTCTGCCGCTGTCACCAGACCCCTGATGGTGCCTGGCAGGTAGCGCTGGGGGAAGGGGAGGGAGGGCTGGTCAGGCTGGGGGCTCATCCTGACGTGTCATGGTGCAGGATCATGGTGTGAACCCCCTTGCTTTGTGAGGCACATGCTGAGGGGCGGCGGAGCTGTCGTGCCCTGGGAGTTCCGTGGGGCTCGGATCAGGAGCTGATCCCTAGGGTGGGCAGAGGCGGCCATCCCGCCTGGCCCCTCCTGTGGGGATGAGTCCAAGAATGAGCTGCTGGCACAGGGTCGATGAGGAGCCTCACATCCCTTTGGGGCTGCTGCCAAGGGTCTCAGGGGATGTCACTGAATGAATGCCAGCTGCGGGCACTGGCTGGACCCGCAGCCATACTCCCACATGCAGGTGTCACGATGGCCACGACGTGGCCAACGCTGTGGTGGGAGAGGAGGAGGGCTGAGGGGTGTCCTGAGGCTGTCTCGAGGCCTGGGATGGGACACTCGTGGATGGCAGGGGGTGCTGCAGAGGGGCCAGCGGCCCCTCGGAGAGAGCGCGGGTGGTGGGAGCGCGTCAGCTCTGACCTCAGCAGCGCCGGGAGGAAGGAGGGCAGGAAGTGGGGGCGGCTGGAGCTGCACAGGCGCTTCCTCCCCGCAGCAGCGCGGTGTGCTACAGGCAAACCCGGGCAGGGCTGTGTCCTCCCAGCACCCTCGCACGCCTCTGCGGGCAGGGTGGCGGTGGGGGTCCCAGGTGGCTGTGGGGAACGAGGATGTGTCAGCGGTGCAGCAGGACTTGCTGGCAGTGGCAGGCGGCACCACAGCCCGCAGAAGCCGGGCCAGTAGGAGCCCGAGTGAGATGGGCACTGGCCAGGGAACATAGGCTGTGCACTGTGCTGGGGGCCTGGCTGGGGGTTTAAAAATAACCCGCTGTGAATGCCTGGAGGGGTTGGGGCCGCGGCCGTGGCCGCACACAATCGGAGGAAATTCGCCGGCTTCGAGCATTGTTTGGCTGCAGACGCTCGCTTCCTCCGTCCTGCCACGGGGACACAGCTCTCGTCAGCACAAAGGGGCTGTGGGGTGCCAGGGCGGCCTCCTGGGCTGCTGGTGAGGTGCTAGTGCCACGATGCAGGGTGACTGTCCCGCAGCTCCTTGTCCAAGCCTCGGCATGTGCAGGTGTCCCAGGGTCTCTGCTCATTGCAGTGGAGCAGGGAGGGGCTCTGTGGTGCAGAAGCCCCCGTGTCATCACCATGTCCTTACAGCACCCACTAGCCACATCGCCATGTCCTGGTCATGCTGCTTTCCCTGCACCCACTGTGGCTTCAGCGTTCCCTAAAAACTGTGTGCCAGCTGCAGCTGGAGGTGGGAGAGGAGACCCTGCTGCTCGTGGTGCTGGCCATCCCTCCTGTCAACACTCCGTATCAGGCAGCGCTGGGCAGGCCGTGCCTGATGGACTCGTGTCCCCGCAGGAATGCCACCACGCCGAGTGCCGGCAGCTGAGCCGCAGCGGCCCCCTCAGCCTGCGTGAGCTCTGCGACGGCCGCCTCCATGGCGCCATGCACTTCGATGGCCACATCCGCTTCGACCTGCCCCCGCAAGGTGAGCCGGACGAGGCTGTGGCACCGCTGCTCCCGCTGCTCCGCGGCAGAGGTGCGATGCAGGGATGGGACCCGATGGAATGCACTTAAGGGCCGGTGAAACTCAGGGATGGGAGTGGGATGCAGTGGGAGCCAGCACGGGGCTGGGGGAGCTGTCACAGCCCAGCTCGGTGCCCGTTTGCAGGCTCCATCCTGGCCCGCAACATGTCGACACGTTCGTGCCCCTCGCGCACCAGCCCTGCCTCTGATGTGGAGGAAGAGGAGGAATGTCCGGCAGAGAGCAGGGGGTGAGCCCGTAGCCCTGCATAGCCCGTGTGCAGCCCCAGCCCGTGGCATCCCTGTCACTCTGCCCTCCCTGTGCCCGCAGGGAACGCAGGAGCTCAGCACTGAAGCTGCCTAAGAAGAAAGCTTGGCGCAGGCACACGGACGTAAGGCACCAGCTCCTCTCCGTGGGGCACTCAGCAGGGCAGCAGGATGGCCCTGGTGGGAGGGAGGGAGGGACCTCTGGGCAAGCAGCTGCCACCTGCCCCCAGGACCCCAGCAAGGAGTGTTTCACCTTGAAGTTTGACCTCAGCATCGACATCGAGGCAGAGATTGTGCCAGCTGTGAAGAAGAAGTCACTGGGGTGAGTCTGCTGGGGACAGGACAAGGTACGATGTGGAGACAGATGCAGAGACAAATGTGGGGCTCATGTCCTGCAGGGAAGTGTTGCTGCCAGTCTTCGAGAGGAAGGCAATCGAGCTGGGAAAAGTGGACATCTACCTGGACCAGTCCCACACACCTCTGTCCCTGCAGTTTGAGGCGTATCGCTTCGGGGGACATTACCTGCGGGTGAAAGGTGCTGTGGGGGCCTGGAGGGAGGCTTGGCTGCTCCAAAGTCTCCAGAGGACACTGACAACCTGATGCTCCACACAGCCAAACCCGGGGATGAGATGAAGGTGGAGCAGGCAGTGCGAGATGCCAGGTCAGCCAGCCTGCCCATCCTGCACCCTGCCAGCAGTGCTGCTTTCCTTGGGCCAGTGCTGGAGCCTCTGCCAGGACGCCGGGAGGGCAGTGAGAGCCTGGTGAGTGCCAGTGCTAGGTCTGGGGCGGAAGGAATTTGGGATGGGATAACAGCAAGTGTGATCCCCCTATAGCCATTCTTTCTGAAGATGGGTCATGGGGCAGCAGCATGGTGTCTTCTCCATGGCTTTATGTGGTGTGGGCTGGACATCCCCCTGGAGTCCCTAAGACCAGCTTTTTCTCCTGGCTGTGCCATGCTGGCTGTGCTGTGCTGTGCTGGCTACACCATGGTAAAGGAGTAGCTCAAGCAGCGGCACCAGCCCTTCAGCTGTGCCAGGTACAGGCTGGCACCAAACTAAAGGCAAACAGGAGCCCTGGGGGCCCCAGTGGTGACTGCCACTCGGTGCCACCCCGCCCCTGGGACTCCTCCTGGCCCCAGGACTCGCCCTGGCCGCTGGGCCTCCTCTCACTGTGGCGCCTGGCAGCTGCTGAGCACAGCAGCTCTGTCCTGCCCCGTGGACCCTGGCCTCAGATAAGGCGTGGGACTGGGCTGCGTGTCACTCCCATGGGAGCAGGGTGCCAGGTCCGCAGGGAACAGCTCTGCAGGATCCAGCCAGGGGGACACTACTTGGTCCAGTGCCAGCAGGTCCTGAGGGCAGCAAACTGGCTGCATGGCCAGGACTAGTGGCCGCCCGTGTCCAGGACTATAATGCCCGGCTGTGGGACCGGCAAGGCACTAGCAGGGCCCGGGGTCAAGCAGGCAACCAGCCACTTCTGTGGGAGTCTCGATCCCGACCACCTTCCAGGGGGCAGGTGGGCTCCAAGTGGCACCGAGGCGATGGGGCTGGTGGCAGCCAGGGCACCTGCAGAAGTGACAGCACAGTGAGTAATGGGGATGGTGCCCGTAGCAGCTCTTCCCGCCTGGGTCTGAGGACGTGGCAGGGTGTGGGGCCGTGCTGGCGGCGGTGGCAACAGCATGCGGCTTCCCAGGGCTTGGTGGCAGGCAGGGAGCCCCGAGCCTGTTGGGTTTTGCGCCGCGGTGAGGAGATGGCAGCGGCCACATCCCGGCACGGCCCAGGGACACACAGGGAGCAGCCGGTACAGCGGTGCCCGGGGCTGCGGGAGCCTCTTGGCCGTGACCCAGCTCTCGCGACCAGCCGGGGGGCTTTGATCTCAGCCGGTGAATTGTTCAGCTCTGGTAGCTTATCTGCCGAGGAGGGAAATTAGGTTTTCGGCGCTGGCCCCACCTCCTTTTGTTTCGGAGGAGCTCGGCCACAGCCTGCCCGGCCCTGGCTCTGTGGTCCGAGCCGGGAGTGCGGCTGGACGGACGGCTCGGCCGGGTGCTGCGACCCTCGGGATGCCCTGAGCCCCCGCGCTGCAGGGACGGCTTGTCCATGGCCGGCCGGGCTTGGCCAGGTAGCACCCGGGGTCCTGCACCCCCGGGGCTCTGCACCCCCGGGATGCAGGTAGGCAGGTCAGTGCGGGCAGGGGAGCATGGCCGGGGGACCCCACTGCCCGGGGCTGCCATCTGGGTGTCTGTCTGTCCCACGGTGGTCTAGGTCAGCCAGGCTGCTGTCCCCATCCCAGTGCCATGGCCGCACGGCTGGGCACTGACCCTGGGGACACTGGCTGTCCCCGCTGCAGGCTCCGGGACGGCGAAGGAAGAACATTACAGAGTTCCTGGGGGACACCAGCATCCCCAGCCCTGAGCCAGCCCTGCACGGCAGCAGCTCTCTGCCCACCAATGGCACTGACACCTGGAAGAATCGGGCTGCCAGCCGCTTCAGCGGCTTCTTCGGCTCCGGGACTAACACGGGCTCCTTCGTGCGGGTATGTGGGATGCAGGCATGGGGAGGGGGTGTGGGAACTGCTTGTGGCTACGCTGGGGAGCTGGGATGGGTCCCCCTGGGGCTCGAGACTCTAGTTCCACAGGCAGGGTGAGGTGGTCCGTGGCACATGGCCACTGGCCCCCGCCTAGCCGCTTGCCCCTCGCTTTTGGCCAGGAGACTGAGAAGCTGGAGCAGCTGGTGAACAGGCTGCACGCCTACAGCACCTTTGGGCTGCCCAAGCTGCCGCCCCAGCTCCGCTTTGACCGCGACTCCTGGGAGGAGGATGGGGACGAGGCTGGGCTGACGCTGGAGGACAGCTGGCAGCAGATCATCCAGGGCACAGAGGTAGGGACAAGGCCTGGGGAGTCTCAGGGGCTCTGCCCAGGCCCCAGCACAGCGCTGACACTCAGCCTGGCAGGTCCTGTCGCGCCGGCAGTGCCACCAGCAGGAAGCCATCTGGGAGCTGCTGCACACAGAGGCCACCTACATCCGGAACCTCAAAGTCATCACCGATGTGAGTGTTGGCAGCTACTGCACCAGCTACTGCTGGGGCTGAGGACTGTGGCTGCAGCTCACCGGCTCCCCATTCTTTCCCTACAGCTCTTTCTCTCCTGCCTGGTGAACCTGCAGGAGTCAGGGCTGCTCTGTGAGGTGAGTGGAGGGGGCTGCAGGGGACAGGATGTTCAGAGATGGGTCCTCAGCCTTGCCATGCTGCAGGTTGGAGGTGCCTTTCCCCAGCGCTGCCCACCTCACCCCCACAGGTGGATGCCGAGCGGCTCTTCAGCAACATCGGGGAGATCATCCGGCTGCACTGCAAGCTGTGGCGCAGTGTCATGGCCTCAGTGCTGGCCAAGGCACGACGGACTGGGGCACTGCTTGACCCCATTGACTTCCTTGATGCCTTCAAGATGGTGAGTGGGGATGCCATGCCACGGTGGGGAGCCAGGCCATGCCGTGTGCTGCATGATGACCCTCTTGTGCCTCCCCAGTTCGGGTCCCTCTTCAAGCCCTATGTGCGGTATTGCATGGAGGAGGAGGGCTGCATGGAGTACATGCGGGCACTGCTGCGGGACAGCGAGCTCTTCCGCACCTACGTGACGGTAATGGGAGAGCGGGGACCGGGGCTGGGGCTGGGCCGGGGCGGTGCCGGTGCTAATGCCTGTGTGCCACAGTGGGCCGAGAAGCAGGAGCAGTGCAGCCGCCTGAAGCTGAGCGACATGCTGGTGAAACCTCACCAGCGCCTCACCAAGTACCCGCTGCTCCTCAAGTCCATCCTGAAGAAGACAGATGACCCACGAGCCCGTGAAGCCATCACCACCATGGTAAGGGATCGGGGTGGGGGGAAGCAGGGTCCGTGGCCCCTGACCCCTCAAACCCACTACCACTCCTGGCACAGATCAGCTCTGTGGAGCGCTTCATCAACGATGTCAACTCGCGGATGCGCCAGCGGCAGGAGCGGCAGCGCTTGGACGCCATTCTCAGCCGGATCGATGCCTACGAGGTGGTGGAGGGCAGCACAGATGAGGTGGACAAGGTAGGCTGGACATAGCAGAGCTGCAATCTCATGCCATGCCATGCCACTCAATGACATCCTCTGCCACCCTGCTGTGCCACCTTATGTCACTTCATGCTAAGCCACCCCATGCTCTGTCATGCCGTGCCGCCTATGCCGTGTCACTCCATGCACCCCATGCTGATACTGGGGACTTCTGGCAGCTGCTTAAGGAGTTCCTGAGGCTGGACCTGACCGCCCCCATCCCCGGCACCTCCCCGGAGGACACCCGGCAGCTCCTCCTCGAGGGCAGCCTGAGAATGCGGGAAGGTAAAGACAGCAAGGTGAGGACTGCAAGGGGCAGGGAGGTCTCGGCTCCAGCCCCTGCCTACTCGCCCTCACTCTCTGCATCGACTGGCGCCCATGGCCCCACTCTCACCCCCAGATGGACGTCTACTGCTTCCTCTTCACTGACCTCTTCCTCATCACCAAGCCCGTCAAGAAGGCTGAGCGCACCAAGGTGATCCGGCAGCCCTTGCTGGTGGACAGAGTGGTTTGCCGGGAGCTCAGAGACCCAGGTGAGTGCAGCGGGCATAAGGGAACTAGAGGGAGGTCCCTGGACACTGCTGACAGCCCCTGCCCACAGGCTCTTTCCTCCTCATCTACCTGAACGAGCTGGGGAGTGCTGTGGCCGCCTATACCTTCCAGAGCAGTGGACAGTTGTGCCGCAGCTGGGTCGAGGCAGTGCGCAATGCCCAGGTGAGGGCACATGGGTGGGTGGGGGACCCGTGGGTACCCTGTGCACATTCCATTCCTCACTAATGACTCCCCCTTCCCAGAACCTGCTGCAGCGGCTGCGGCAGCGCCGGCGCATGGAGGAGCAGGAGGAGGAGGACGAGGAGGACGAGGAGGATGATGGTGAGAGTGGCACCTCAGCTGCCAGTTCACCTACCATCCTGCACCACAGCAGCGCCAGCCCGGACTCGCAGCAGTGGTAGGGAGCAAGAGGAGGGGACCTGCACACCCTCAGCCTGGCACAGGCCCCTCCTCACCTTCTTGCATCCACAGCCCGTCTGACGGCTCCACTGAGACGCTTGCCATGGTGACAGCAGACGGTGGCGATGAGCTCTCCTCCCCAGACTGGGACGCAGGACCCTTCAGCTCAACCTCGGATGGCTCCTCCATCAGCACCAGCGCCTCCATCAGCACTGGCACCTCTGCCGAGACTCCTACCTCCACTGAGACCCCCACCCAGGAGCTGCCTGCAGGCGCCCTGCCTGTTCCCCTGCCCCAAGGCGTGGCCTCTCCAGGCAGCGGCTGTCGCTCTTCCTCCATCGACAGCGCCTATGGCACGCTCTCACCTGCCTCTCTGCGGGACTTCGGCCAGCAGCCACAGGGGACAGCCGAGGAGGGGCAGGAGCCCTTCCTGGCCCCTCCGGCTCCCCGGCCTGCCTCGCCCCGGCTGCGCCGCCGAACGCCCGTGCAGCTCCTGTCTTGCCCGGCCAGGGTGCTTAAGTCCAAGTCGGAGGCTAGCTTGCCCCAGCTCCTGTCCCCCACTTCCTCAGGCCCCCTAAGCCAAAGCCGCAGCCTCTCTGACCTCTGTGCTGGTTCCCCCCGGACTGGCCAAGACCCCGCACCTCTGGCTGCCCCCGGCAGCAGTGGCAGCTCCACATCAGAGCTCTCAGAGCCAGAGGAGCCGGTGGAGAGCCCAGCATCCCTGCCAGGGGAGCTCAGGCGTGACCTCCAACCTCCTGCCCGCCGAACCCTCTCGGACCCACAGTCGGCACAGCACCGCAAGCTGACACTGGCGCAGCTCTACCGGATCCGGACCACGCTGCTGCTCAACTCCACGCTGACGGCCTCGTAAGCACATGCTGCCTGCTCCTGGGAGATGCCCAAGCCCTTCCAGGGGCTTCCCAGGGACCGAATCCCAGTGCTGAAAGCATCTCTCCCCTCTCTGTGTCTTGCAGGGAGGTCTGAGAACCGCTGGCGTGGAAAAGGACAGATGCATGGATGTACCAAGGAGCTTCTCCTGCTTCTAACCGTAGCGTAATGCCGGGGCTGGGCAGAGCAGGCACTGGGATGCCACGCTGGTGGGGACATGGATGGGGATGCAGACCAGTCCCCTTGGCGAGGACGTGTCCTGGGCATGGCGGTGCGGGGCTGGACATGGCACGTGGCTTGTGCTGAACCCCCTGTCCACAGACATGAGAGTTGTCGGGCAGGGGGCCCTGGGGCTGTGGGGGGCTGTGGGAGGCTCTGGGTCAGCTCCTGCAGACGAGGAAGGGATGATGATGTCGGCAGTGGTGAGTGGGGAAGGTGCTGAGAGGGACGTGGTGCCGGTGGCACGATGCTGTAGACAGTGCAGGGAGGAGGCTGGGGCTGGTGGCAGGAGAGGATGGCGCAGGGCTGAGGCAAGTTTGCCCTGTGGGATGGCAGTGGATGGCAGCACTTGGGACCGGAGTGTAGGAGCCACGGTGGGACATGCGCGGTGGCAAGAGCCCCGGCTGCCCCCCCATGCTAAGCTGCACTCCACGTCCCAGCTGAACAATAAAACCAGCTGGTGCACGCTCATGTCCGCCTCGCCTTTCCTTTGGCTTCAGCGGCACCCAAGGCTGGACATCACCTGGGTGGATGCGGTGTGGCCGAGGCAGCCCCACAGGGACAGACAAAGAAGGGGCTGGGGCCAGTTCCAGCCTCCCGTTCTGGAACTCGGGGTGGGGATGAAGCTCTGGAATGGGGGTCAGCACTGCTCCCCACATACCCTGCGTCCCCCCGTCACCCCCGCGGCCGTGGGTCTGCGCCAACGAGCAAGGGAGGGCGGTGGCCGGTCCCAGGCGAGGCAGTGCAGGTTCCTCCCGCGCCTAGCACTCCCGTCATGTGGTTTCGTACCCCCTGGACTCATTTCCAAAAAAGCATTTCCTCCTGCTGCGGTTGGGCGTAAAAGCCTGCCTGGGGAGGGCTGGCGCTCACTCACCACGCGTCGCGTGCTGCTGACGGCAGCCATGGGGTGCCGGGGCACCCTGCCCGGGCACTGAGCTGCCCCGACACCCCACTGCACCTGCTGCCCCACTCCCCTCACCGCCCCGGCATGACCCAGCCGCATCGGCCACAAGGATGAAGTGTTGCTGCCCTGGGGTGGCTTGGGTGAGTGCGGTGGCATGGGGGTCCCATGGATCCTTGGCACCAGTTGTGGGGTGTCCCGCGGCTGTGGCCGTAATGGGTCTGGAGGAGGGAGGGAGGGAGGAAGATGGATTAACTCCAGTGCCAAGCGCGCCAAAACCGCTTACCCCTCTGGCTAACAGCTGGGGCTGGGCTCTGCTGCACCAAAACATTCACGGTGTGGCGTGACCACGGGGCCACAGGCCTTAAAGAGACAGGCAGGATGCGGCCGTGGGAAGCGTGGGGTCAGTCACGGGGCTGCAGGCAGGGCACTGCCGCGGGGAGTGGCTATGCCGACAGCCTGCGGACGGCTGCTTTCGGGACTAGCTAGGCGCACGGGCGGCGGCCAGGGCACACGGGCGCCGAGAGCGGCGGCTGCGTTCCGGGTTGGAGAGGCGCTTGCATGGCACAAGCGGCCGTGGCTCTCCCCACCGTGCAGCCAGCCCTGGGCCTGCCCCGTGCCCACCACTCCGCTGTCCAGCGGGCACCTGCTCCCCGCGCTGGGCAGGGGCCGCTGCCCGTCTGCAGGCGAGGTGCGCGGGCAGGGCCCCGCTGCGGGACGGTCGTGCTTCAGCGGTGACTCAGATGTGCCGCTGGCAGCTGAGACTGAGTGAGGCAGCCGCCCGGATCTGCCGGCAGCGCTCTGCGAGCGGGGCGGCCCAGCGCGGTTTCCAGTCTGCCGGTGGCGGCGGGTTTAGTAGAAAATGATTCAACTGCCGTAATCGGGGCCATCACGGCTGGGAAATCCAGCCCCCAGCGAGGAATCCCCTGGCTCCCTGCCCACACTGTTAGTGCCACGGTCCTCTCAGCCCCCGGCCCGGCCTGTGGAAGGGGTGTCAGCGTGGGCAGTGTTCGCTGCACCCACAGGAGCTTCCAGGGGAGCGGGGCTGCCCTACGGACGGCACCTGGTACCCCGCGGGGGAGCAGTGACCTACTTTGGGACGCGCGTAACGAGGAGCGATAGCATCGGGGAGAGCGTGAGCCAGGCACGGCTTCCTTTCGGGGAGGAAATCACCTCCTCTGTGAGGGAGATAAACCCCAGGAAAGTCAAAACTGGCAGCATTAACCCCTAAGCACCCGGCTACCCACACCTCCCTGAGCTGGCCATCTCTGGCAGCACGAGCGGTCCGTGTGCCTGATTCATTCGTCCCCATCCCTGGGGACATGGCAGGAGTCCTGTTGGCACAGGCAGTGGAGCATCTCTGTGCCGCTCCCGAGCCAGCCTGGAAGCACCATCTGCAGACCACACGGGGGCAGAGCCCCCTGGGCACAAGCTGTGACACAGTGGCCCCCACAGTGCCAGCAGGAAGTTGCTTGCTCGTGTACTGCGAGGAAAGCAGGGCACAGGGGCTGCCTCGGGGCATTCCCGGCCCTGGGGCAGCACACCCACGCGGCTTTGGGGCAGAGGGTCGCGGCTCCAGCCGTTCTGCCCTGTGCAGGCACTGGTTTCCGCACAGTTCGAGGTACGTCTCTGTCTCTGGTAGCCCAGCATGATCTGGTGTGAGCCACGGGTGCATGGCTCCTGGAGTAACCCGGCTGCCTGCAGCCCTGCTCTCTCCCTGCTTGCAGGTTACCTTGGCAGCGCTGTGGCTGGCGGCCAGCGAATCGCAGACCCCAGGGCCGCAAAGGCAGCAGGTCCTTGTGCAGCCACTCCCCCGCCTGCGGAGACATGCCTCCCGGTGCCCCGCCGACATGAAGTGGATCGAGACTGCTAAACATTGCTGCCGTCAGTGTCCCGCAGGTGAGCGCTGCCCAGTCAGTGTGGCATGGCACAGCACACCATGGCACAGCAAGTGTATTGCTCCAGGTGGCCGTGCTCCCTGTCACCCCACTGTCCCTGCAGGGACTTTCCTGTATAAGCCCTGCACAAGCCCTGAGAATAGCAGCGACTGCCGTACCTGTCCCGCCGGCACCTTCCGCACTCAGCCCAACATCTTCAGGGAGTGCCAGGCTTGCTACGAGTGTGACCAACACGGTGAGCTGGCACCGCACCACACCACACCGTGCTGTGCTGTGCAGTGCAGTGCCATGCTGCTCACTGCCTGCTTTCTGCAGCTTTCCAGAGTGTGCTGAGCAACTGCTCGGCCACCAGCAACATCGTCTGTGGCTGTGAGCCCGGCTACTTCCGTGCCTGCTTTGATGGCCACTGCAACGAATTCTCTTGCAAAAAGTGCCAGCTCTGCACCGGACGCCTCATCCAGCGACCCTGTGAGTGCTGCCGGCTGCCCCACGGCACAGCCTGTCAGCTGTGCCACCTCTGACTGTGCCACTCTGCCTCATGCTCACCCTCTCCCCAGGCTCGGATACGCAGGACACACTTTGTGACAGCAGCTGCAAACCTGACTTCTACAGAGAGGGTGACGAGTGCCGGCCATGCCCCAAGTAAGTATTGACCCTCCAGCTAGGAACGCATGTGGGGCCCATGGCATGGCACAGCATAGAACCCATGGGTCCCATCTCGGTCCCATCTCCTTGCAGGAGCACATTGGACACGTGTGGCAAAGAATGCCAGCAAGTGTGCAGCAGCAACAACAACCAAGGTATGGGGACAATGGGGCCAGGTTCAGCGGTGTGCAGTCACCATGCTGGCCAGCTGATGGGATGCTCCTGCTCCTCCTTTCAGGCTCAGGTCTGGAGTACATCCTGCTGGGACTCACTGGACCTCTCTTCTTGGGTGCCCTTGCCATCTACCACAAGAGGAAGAGGCTCTGGCATGGTGCCCTGTCAGGTGGTCCCCTCCCCACGGCACAGGCCACCACCTCAATGGCCGGGGCTGCAACCACACCGTGGTGCCAGTTCAATGGCCAGAGGTGGGACAACATGTGCTGGACGCAGCCATGCTCCCCACAGGGGACAGAGCGTGCCACTGGCACAGCAAAGCAGAGCCTCAACCACCAGGCCTTGCTGCCTGAACAGCCCAGTGATGAAGGGGAGCCCTCTGCACCCCCAGAGCCCCGCAGTGTCCTGCTGCAGGGCAGCCAGCTCTATGCCGTCATCGATGTGGTGCCAGTACGGCGTTGGAAGGAGTTCATGAGGATGCTGGAACTGCGGGAGGCAGAGATTGAGCTGGTAGAGCTGGAGGTGGCGCACATCCGCGACCAGCAGTACGAGATGCTGAAGCGCTGGTGCCAGCAGACCAGTGCCACACTGGACCACGTCTTTGCTGCCCTGGAGCGCATGGAGCTGGCCGGCTGTGCTGAGGCACTGCGCCAGAGTCTGCCTGCGGGACCCTAATCTCCAGCGTCAGCACCCTGGCACAGGGAGGTCCCAACGCTTCCACATCTCACTGGGCACCTCATCCCAGCCATACCCCTAAGTATTGTTACTTATGCCGTGTAGACATTTTATGTCAGTTTTATGTCCCCTTCCCATCTGCCTGTCCTCTCTATTTATGTCCCCCTGCTCCTAGGGCCGGGGAGGACCCCATGCCTCAGCACGTCGGCTGCCCAGCCACTCGCGGGACGAGCGGCCACCGAGCCCACCGCAAACCCATGGGATAGTTCTCAAGGCTGCCCGCTGCTGGGCGCTCCTTCTCCCTCCCCAATAAATGATATGTTCTCCATCCGCCAGCCCCGGCACTTCTTTGCAAGGCTGCGTAGGCCAGGCACCAAGGCACTGCTGGCCTCAGGACCACCACTGGTGATTTGGCCACCACAAGTGACAGGCAATGTGAGTGCTGGCAGAGATGCGGGCAGTGTGGGTGTTGAGGGTGATTTTGGTGATCTTGGTGAGGGGGACACCGCTGTCGGCGAGCATGGTGTGAGTGAGGGATGGTGTGGGCAGCCCCAGGAAGGCGCGGGGCACTGCTGGCGGGGTTTATCGTTTTAATCGCTGGAAAGGGAGGCGGTCTGGGCAGAGGTGAGCCGGAAGCTGGCCTTGAGCGGCTCTGGAAGGACAGGAGCGAGGGCGAGCACGCTGCAACTGCGAGTGGGGCCAGCGGGGCGTGCGGCGAGCCCAGCCGCAGCGGCCGAGCCGGGCAGTGCGCAGGGAGCCGCGTGTCCCACGCCGCGGCAGCTCGCTTTGCAACGGGCAGCACAGGGTGGGCTGGCGACAGCGGGATGCGGGGGCGGCGTGGGGGGCTACGGGTGCCTGGGGCGGTGGAGGGGGCTTCTCTGGGTTGGGCTATGTGGCCATCCACGGCAGGAGGAGGGTGCCGAAGGATGTCGCGGTCCATGGGAGGACCTGCCAGCCTCCTCCTGCTGCGAAGAGCCAGGATGCGGCGTGGCGTGGCTAGTGCTTGGCTATGTCCCCCTTCTTGAGGATGATCTGTCGCTGCCAGGGCGCCAGCTTTGTCTCATCGTACCCGAGAGTCCTTAGCTTTTCCGACTGCTCCTTCTCCTTCTCCTCCTCCTCCCGCTTCAGCTTCTCCTGCTCTTTCCTGCTTATCAGCAGAGGGCACAGGGCGCCGCGGTCACCAGAGCCGCGGGAGCCGCCGTGCCCGCCCACCCAGGGAAGGGGCTTGCGGCACTCACCGTTTCTGCTCCCTGCGAAGGCAAAGGGAAGAGTGGGGTTAGCAGAGCCGCGGGAGTGACCGGCTGTTCGGCATCCCCCGACCCTGGCTCACCTCTCTTCCTCCAGCTTCTTGCGCAGGATATCCCTCCTCCAGGCTGGCATGCTGGCCAGGCGCGCCTCTTCTTCTTTCTCCTGCAACAGACAGCCGTGTTACCGGCACTGCCGGGAGCCCACCCTCACTGCCGGCACCATGGGGCCGCAGCATCATCCTGGTGCGCGGCATCGCATCCTTCTGGCAGCCGCCCTCCTTGGCACGGTGCTGGTGGGGGTCACCAGCACATAGCTCGC
This sequence comes from Sturnus vulgaris, assembly GCF_052056855.1. Taxonomy (NCBI): domain Eukaryota; kingdom Metazoa; phylum Chordata; class Aves; order Passeriformes; family Sturnidae; genus Sturnus; species Sturnus vulgaris. The sequence goes on along the minus strand of NC_142267.1, from coordinate 3,830,367 downwards.
CGACGCGCCCCTCACTGCCCGCCTTCCGCCGGCGCCGGGAGGAGGAAGGAGCGCGTGGCGTGGCCAACCCTTGCAGCACACCACAGCTTTATTGCATGACACGCGGGGGCCCACGCTGCCCCGGCACCGCAAACACCACACCAGAGGGGAGCGCAGCCTCGCCGCTGCACCTCCCACACAACACACAGCCACGGCAAGCGGCACACTGCAACCTCGGCCCGGGGTCGCGCAGAACAACACCCAGCCCTCTGCAAAGCTGAGCTGCACCACGAGCCACAGAGGCAGGCGAGCACACCCGGGCACCAGCTCACAGCTGTCCCCGGAGCTTGCTACCGCCCCACGCCACACCACTGGCACAGCCTGCAGCATCCTGCCGGACTCAGGTGTCAAACATCTCTGCCTCCTTCTCCTTCCAGAAGGAGAAGCTGCGGTCAATGAAGCGGCAGACGTCCTCCTCGCTGAACTCTCCCAGCTCTGGCACTGGTACTGCTGCCCCCTGCCCTTCCGGGGCCATGGTGGGGGTCTCTGGCAGGCTCTCTCCCACTGCCACAGGGTCATCCCCAAAAAACTCCTGCACGAGGTCCTCAAAGCCGTCAAGCCAGTGGCGGTGGCCAGCCTCGACCTGCTCCAGCACGGTGCGGTGGAAACGGCGGACGCGGTGCCAGCTGTGGCTGCCCAGGCGGTCAAACATCTCGTAGCAGAGGAGGTGGCGGAAGCGGCGCTCCTCGGGGCTGAGGGGCATCTCCAGCAGCTGAAAGTAGCCCAGCATGAAGAGGTCGAGCGGGAGGCTGTCGTGGGGCATGGGTGAGCCGCCGACGTGGGGCAGGAAGTGTTGAGGCCAGTACAGCACCGTGGTGCGGCTCAGCCGCCGGATCTGACGCCCTGGGACCCGGCGGGCGACACTCCTCCAGCGGGCCAGTAGCCGCCCCGCTGCCGGTCGCCGCCTCCCCAGCCGCCGCGGCCGCTCCTCCCCAGGCACCGCCGCTAGCGCCCGCTTCTTCCAGTGCTCCAGGAAGAGGAAGACGGCGCGCTCCTTGCACCCTTTGGTGCGTTCATGCGGGCTGCTTGGCTCTGGCAGCACTGGCCTGCTCCGCCGCAGTGCCCCATCCCCGTATTCTTCCTCCAGGATGGGCCGGCGGGTGCTACCAGGGGGCTGCACCCTCTTGCGCTTAGCGACCCTGGGGGGAGGTGCAGGGGGCCCCCCCGGCCCCTCGTAGTTGGCCTTGAGGCTGCGGACAGAGACCCCGCAGCCCAGGATCTCGCTCCGGGCGTCGTGCTGGGCACCGGGGCTGCCCACTGTCCGCCCTGCCTCAGGGCCCTCCCGGCCGCTCAGGGTGGCTGGTGGTGCGGCCGCGCTCCTCGGCAGCGTGGGGGACTGGCTACCGCGGGCAGGCGCGTCCTCGTGGGCGAGGGCGAAGCGCCGGGGTGCCGGGGGTGCGGAGAGCGGCACGAGTGGCGGCAGCTCCTCTTCCGGCCCCCCTGGAAGCGGCTGCGCCTCGTGCATCACCCGCAGGCTCCCCAGCTGCCTCTCCAGGTGCTGCAAATCCTCCTCCCGCATCGGCTGCCCGGCGGGTCCCGGTATGCCCCCGCAGGCAGGTGGCCCGCGCCGGCCCAAGGACGGCGAGCGGCTCCCAGGCTGCGGTGGGAAAGAGGGCAAAGGGGCTCTTGAGGCCATGCCGCACGCACCTCGTGCCACTGCCGCCGTGTGTGGCATCCCTGGGGTATGACGCCCCTGCATGCGGGTAGGGTGGTCCCCAGACCAACTGGGAACCAGAGGCAATGCCACGCACGCCATCTCGCCAGGTCCTGAGCTGCTTGGGCCATGCTCGCGCCGCGCTCGCCGCCGCAGCACGTGGGACCCTCCCCCTACCTTGCGCCGCTGCTCCTCTTCCTCCTGCATGCGGAGCTGCAGCTTGCGAACCATCACCTGCCGCTTCCACTCGGGGATGGGCCGACCCTGCTCGTCCTGGCTCGGCACCAGTGCCTCCACCTCCACCGCTGCCCCAGCGCCTGCTGCCGGCACCGGTGAGCTTCCGTTCAGCACTGGCTCTGGTGAGCCTCCCGCCAGGCAGCGTGGTGGCCCAGAAGCCTCGGGGGTGGCCGGCGGGGTGGGCGTCCTGGTGGGTGACGGGGAGGACACTGGCGACTCTGCCTGTGGAAGGAGGGAGGGAGGGCGGTGGGCACTTGCCGTGCTGTGCTGAGCCGCACCACCGGCTCCCCTGGCCCCCATCACCACCTACGTTGGCCCCTGCCTGGCCGCTGCCGGAGAAGACGGTGGTGAAGCCTTTGCTCTGTGGCGTTGGCTTGAGGCTCTTCCCAGCTTTGATCTCGGCCAGCAGCTCCGAGTTGTCGCCGGTGGGGGACATCATATTGAAGGACTTGGTGCCTGAAGGGAGGCAGGAGGGGCAGTAAGTACCCCACCAGCACCATCTCCCTGCCCCTGTGAATCCCTCATTAGCTTTCAGGGTAGGGGGTCTGGATGGGTGGCTGGCTGACTGCCCCCTCCCCGCCGTCCAGGAGCCCCTGCAACGCCCTTGAAGCAGCATCCGGACACCCAGCTCACCGGTCCACAGAAACAGCACATCACCAAACTCCTGGGTCCATCACACCCCAGTGAAGCACCCCCCAGCACTTAACAGCCTGGCACCCCTGCTCCACAGATCCATAAGATCAGCACTCCAACAGCAGCTCACAGGGTCCGTGGTACCCTGCTGCAGCAGCATCCCAGCAACCCAACACTCAGCTGCAAGAGTCCCAGCCTGGCCCCAGCCCCGAATGCCACTCCATGCCCCCGAGCCACTCTGCTGCAACAGAAGTGTGCCTCCAGAGGGATGGCTCCATGGCCGATGGCAGCTCTGCCACTGCAGGACGGCCCCTACGCTCCCCTGGCAGCTCCCGGCAGTGATGCACCGACAGTCTGAGCCAGACTCCCTGCCAGCCCGGTGCCCAAAGGTCTGCGTGGCACCGGCACCCCTGGGATGCTCTTCCCACTGTTCATGCCACCCGCCTCGCGAACACCCACCGTCCGTGCCAGCCATGCGTGAGTCCCTAACGGCCCATGGTACCGTGCCAAGGCAGAGCCCCCTCCCCGCGGCCAGCGCCCGCAGCTCGCTCCGCTCGGCTGCGCCACGCCGGAGCCAGAGGGCTGCGGGTGCTGCGGGCCCAGCGAGACGCGCGCGCTGCCATCCAGCGCCGGCTGAGACCCCCCGGTCCCGGGAGCCGGCGCTAATAAAGCGGGCGCCGAGCAGCGGCCAAGCCCGCCGGCTGCAGTCAGCGGCGGGGGAGCGGCCGGTGCGCTCACGTGGCGGGGTCACGCCGGCCGGCTGAGCGCGAACAAAGGCCCTCTGTGTGCGGGGCCGCGGGGCCGTGGGGCCCGGCTGCCTGCCCAGCCCTGCCAGCCCTGCCTGGCGGCTTCGGCAGCCCCGCACCAGCGCTTGGCCTCCCGCGTGGCACCGCCGGCCGGCGACGCGCAACGAGGGCCCGGTGGCCCGGCAGGTGACAGCCCCAGCGGCCGTCGATGCCCCGCGGCTGCAGGACAGGACGTGCCGGCATGTGCCCCTCCGGCTGTACCCCACGCCAGGGCACCCCCTGAGCAGGGAGCAGCGTGGGACCGCGGTACTTACTCTTCATCTGCCTGAGCGCCTTTCCTCCTAGGGAGAGAAGCAGAGAGGCGGCGCGGGGCGCGCGGCAGAGGAAGGATTTGGCCACCGCGAGACAAGAGAGAAGAGAAGCGGCCAGCAGTGAGAGCAGGCAGGGGCGAGCGGGCGTGGGGGCCCCCGCGCCGACACCGGAGGAGAGAAGGACAGAAAGGCTGTCAGGAGCCGCGCGGCCCAAGTGCCGCGGGAGGAGACGAGCCAAGGAGGTCAATGCCACAGTGCAGCCAATGGGACAGTGCCCAGGATCGCTCCCCGTGCCCACCCGGCACCCTGCCACTTACTTCCCGTAGAGGAGGAGGAGCGGCGAGGGCCAGCGGGAGTCTCGACCGGGGGCGGCGGTGGGGGCGTCGGGCAGGCGGTGTCGGGCAGCGGTGGGGGCGGGGGCGGAGGCGGCAGCTCGGCACCAGGTTTGCTCTCCCCATTGCTCATGGTGTCCGCCGAGATGGGTGATGCCTGGAAGAGAGAGCATGGGCAGGCTTTGCTCGGTGCCGGTGCCACTAAGCTGTGCACAGGCTGGTGGCGCGGGGCTCACCTCCTCGGTGTGCGCCATTCGCTGGGGGCCTGGCTGCTCGGCCACGACGTGCCCCAGGTGCTTGTAGTAGTCACCGGTGCTCGGCTGCTTGCCGAAATTCCTTGACCGCCTGCTGGAGTCAGCCCGGCGCAGGCCCTCGGGACTGCTGTCACGCGATGCCAGCTGCAATGGGGAGCCCACCTCAGCACCGCCGTGCCCGGCTATGACCGTGGCACAGGGCCATGGTGGAGTATGACCGTGCCAGCGGTTTGCCTTGGAGGAGATGCAGAGCTGGGACGGACAACAGGTGCATGCCCTGGGGTCTGTTCGGCAAACGGCTCTACCAGGGGCTGCGTGCCATGGTGGCAGCGTGCGGCATCAGTGCCTGGCACTGTGACCCCATAGCCTGTGCCCAGGATCCTGTCCAAGCCTCCCCCGGGATAACCCCCTGGGAACAGGAGTGCCGAGCCCCAGCCCCGCGGATTACCGGAAGCTTATCCCGCGCGGGGCTGGGGCCCGGTTCCAAACCTTCCTCTGAACAGGGCTCTCAAGCAGAGCAGCCTCAGCTCACCCCGGCGCATTCCACAGCGGCTTTGCGAGCTGTGCTGCCGAGTGCTGCGCTGCAGGGGGCTGTGCCTGCTCCCTGGGCTTGGGGTGCCACCGTGGCATAGCCCCGCTCCCCTTGCTGGGGGCCCCGCTATTTGCATTTTCCCGTAAGCCACCTCCACCCATGGCATTTTCACGGTGAGCCCGGGTGCTTGCCTCCGCCGCCAGCCCCAGCTAAGTCAACAAGCGTCAGCTCGGTGCTGCTATGGGAGTTGTGCCAAGCCTGCCTCCCGCTTCAGCAGTTCCAGCCCCGGTCTGGCGCAAGGGTCAGTGCCGCCGAACCCCATTTCGTGGGGCACCCACACCACTGTGGCACCACTCTGCCACACACCCACACGTCCCCAGGGCAGCCCGTTACTCCGGTAAGCACTAAAGAGCCAAGGCCATGCACAACCAGCACTGTGGGGTCCCGAGTCCGCCACGTGCCTAGCACACACTGCTCTGCTGAGACCCCCACCCCATATGCCCCAACCCCCAGAGCGCTGGGCTCTGCCAGTGTTCTGACCATGCCCAGAATCCTATCCCCACTGAGGTGGCGAGAGCTATGGTAGGGGGTCAGGGCGGCCCCAAAAGTGCTGCATCCCTATGCCCCCCCAGCCTGCCATGGAGGGCTGCACCCCTCTTACCTGTGCACGCCTGGCTGAGCCCTCTCAGCTCCTGGCAGCGCTGGCTGTGCCACCCGACACCTGTGGCGCGGGCGACACCGGAGCCGGCCGCTCGGGTTACCGCCTGCGCAGCTGCCCACGCCCAGCTCGGCACGGTGCCGGTGGCATCGCCGGGCCGCATGGGCGCGGCTGCTATGGCATGATGTTGCCGGGTGTCCCAGCCGGTGCAGCAGTGGAGTGGGCCCACCCAGTGCCATGGAGCCACCAGAGCATCACTGGCCCCAGCTTGCTGCATCCTCGCTGCTGGTTGAGCCCCAGCTCCCTCCCAGTGCATGCCAGCTTTGCAGGCATGTGGCCTCCAGCTGGGACTGTCCCCTCCCAGTGCAGGCAACAATTCCTCAAAGGGGATGGGTGCCCGGTGGCATGTCCCTCCCGGGTGGTATGTCCCTTGAGCTGTGTACGGGGCATGGTGCAGGGGACACGGTGCGTGGGGCCGTACCTCTCGGCGCAGCGCCTGGCTCTCCACATGCCGCAGGTTGTTCTTGGCCCGCACGTAGATGTCAGCGGTGTGGGGGGCAGCGGGGGGTGCAGGTGCAGGGTAGCCGGGGGGTGGCGGGGGTGGCCGGGTGGCGGGGGGTGGGGGCGGTGGTGGGGGGAAAGCAGGGGGTGGTGGCGGCGGGGGACCCTCGCCTGCGGGGCCCCGGCCTCGTGGCCGCATCTCGGGGTCCAGCATGTCCATGTACGCCTGCATGTCCGCCAGCGCCGGCTCAGGCACCCCTGCGCAGGGCAGGGGGTCAGGGGGGGCTGGACCCGCACCCCCCGCCCTGCGCCCCCTGGCCCCGCACTCACGGGCGGCGGGGGCCCCTGGGGGGCCGCCCCTCTTCTCCCCGGTGCTGGACTGGCTGGAGTGGCAGGAGTCGTAGTTGGAGAGGGTGCTGGCAGGGGAGCCCACCTCGAAGCGCGCCTGGGGCACCGACGCCGTGGTGTTGGGCGATGACATGCCCGAGTCGGGCTGTCGGCATTCCCCATCCGCCGAGGGGTCTCGTGACAGCACGCGGTGCTCCACGCTCTGCTGGCACAGCCGTGGGATCAGGCAGCAGGGCAGGGGTGGGGAGGCCCTGCGTGCTCCCTGTGTGCTCCCCACGCCCTCGTCCCCGGGCACCGCCGTACCATGTTTTCCACGGTGCGCAGGTACTGGGCGCAGTGGCTGTGGCCATTGTAGTCGGCGAGGTCGGCTGCTGTGTAGCCATCCTGGTCACGGATGCTGAGGTCGGCACCGTTCACCACCAGGATCTGGCAGCACTGGGGAGAGTGGGGGTGCATGGCAGGGCTGGAGGGAAGGGTCCTCCCCTCGCCCTGACATCCTGTTGGCCACCAGCACCCACCTCCAGCTCGCCATTCTCGGCGGCATCATGCAACGGTGTGCCGCCCCAGCCGTCGGCAGTGATCTCCCCGCCGTGCAGCAGTAGCCAGCTCAGCACCTTGGCATGGCCGCGGCTGGCGGCGAAGTGCATGGCTGTGGCCCCCTCGGCGTCCCTCTCCGACAGGCTCACCGTCGTGAAGCTCATCTGTGTGGGCAGGCGGGCTGAGCACTGGGGCTGTGCGCCCTGCGCTGTGCCACTGCACTGTGCCACCGCGCCGTGCCATGCTGTGCCTGGACAGCGCTTACCAGCCATACGATGACAGTGTTGTGGCCCATCTGGGCGGCGGCGTGCAGTGGGGTCATGCCGTCATAAGCGCGCGCGTGGGGGTCAGCCCCACAATCCTGCACCAGGTACTGGATGATCTCCAGGTGGCCTTCCTGGCAGGCGAGGTACAGCGGGGTGGCCCCCGTCTTGGTCTGGGCACTCAGCGTACTGCAAGCAGGGCACAACGCCCGTCACCTGTGGCCACTGCTACTGCTAGGGCTGGGACAGGGGGCAGGCAGGATACAGGGACATGGGGGCTTGTGGGACACAAGGAACATGGGACGGTGCAGGAGACACAGCTGTGGGCAGGCAGGGCAGTGCCAGAGCTGGAAGCTGTCCATCCCACGGCTTCCCACAGGTCCCAGTGCTGTGGCGGTGGCTGCAGCTGCAGCGGGAGGTCACTAAGTTAATCAGCCTGCTTAGGCTAAGCTCCTTCCTCCGGCTGTTTTTGGACACTGCAATTTAGTCGTATTTTAAAGTAAGCTGCTTACACAGCACCGGCCCTGGAGCCGGCGGGGAAAGGCCAACCTGCACCATGGCTCTGTCCAGCCCAGCTGCTGTGAGCCGGTATCCCCTCACTGCCCCAAAAGGCCTTGGCATCCTTGTGTCTCTCGTCCTGAATTGTGTATCCCAAATTGTAACCCAAATCCTGAATCCCACATCTTTTACCCCACATCCCCCCATAGACCCATATTCTGCATCCCACATCCCGCATCCTGCCTCCCGACCCCACAGGAAGCTGTTTTATTAAGTGTTCCATAAAAAAACCTGTTGAATATTTAAAAAAGGAAGAGCAATAAATACTCTGCTCTGTTATCGCAACGATCGCAGGCCCTTAATAATTGATCCCTGTAACTGTGAGACGGGCTATGGCCAGCACTCTCTTCCCGCTGTGCCTTGCGTGCTGTGCCACTGAGTGCCTGCCCCGCTGTCCAGCGGTGCCAGGCTGGCAGAATCCTCTGTGCTCCACGAGCTGACACTGAGGCTGGGGCCTGGGGCAGTTGCAGACTGGGGTGCAGGGGACAGCGGGAGCACAGTGTCAGTCCCTGATTGCCATTTCTCAGTAATTGGGAAGGGGTTAAGACCCTTGGGCAGCACCAGTAAACTGCTTTGCCAGATGGCTGAGACCCCATGCTGGGTCACCGGCTGCCGAGGGGCCCCAGGGGCCGGTGCGAAGGTGGCCTGGGAGAGCCAGCATCCCGCAGCGGCACCAGGGATTGGATTTCTCAGCTGTAACGGAGCCTCCGGGCAGGCGCGGGACTGGGAGCAGGGCCAGCAGTAAATAATTCAGGGTGAAGGCGGTGACAGCAGCGGAGCAACCCCAGCAAGCAGCGTGAAAGGCAATGCAAATGCCGTGCCACACCTGGGCTGACACAATGGGCATCGAGCAGGAGCAGTGACTGGTTTGGGGCTGGGCTTGGGCTGCAGGGGTTAATCCCTGAAGTACTCAGGGCTAAGCTGGCACACCTGGGACAAGGAGATAAAGAACTGGGGCTGGGACAGCTCTGGGCAGTAAGTGCGATGGGATCCAGGGATCTTTGTGGCCCTGTCTGGAGGAAAGGATGCAGGGCTCTGATGTTGTGGCAGAGGGGTGCCGAGTGCTGGTTCACGTCCTGCTGCCTCAGGACGCCCTGGATGTGGGAGAGCTGTGCAATCCCTCTCATCCACAACCCTGGAGACTTTCAGGGAAAATGTGGAGCAACAGCGCATACCCCCGGTTCCGCTTTGGCCGGGTCTATGGGTTATTTCTAGTGGCCTCTGCCCACCACAGGAAATCGGATTAGCGGCCACCTAATCGCCTGCTGCAGCCTCGTGGCGAGGCCCGGCATCGCGGGCCCTGTGGGCTGCTATGCCACGTAACCCGGGGACCTGGAGCCTGGCCCTAGGTACCGCTCAGGAGGAAAAGCGGGGATGCTGCCTCGACGGAGCCGTCTGAGAGAGGCTGCCACGTCCAGTAATGCCCACAGACTGGGCAAGCGGAAAGGTCGTCTCCGGCGCGGGGAGTAGCCTCTCCTCGGCGGTCAGCCTAATCCATTTACATAACAGCGGGCGGACAAAGACGGCTGTGTTATCGCTCCGCGCCAGGAGCCGACTCAGCGGCCAGTGACAATATTTCTGCCAGCGCTCACCCCTTTCCTCCTCGCCCTTTCTTTCTGGGCCATAAAGAAGGTGCAGCTGGCTGCCCAGCCTGATAACGTGGCCGCGTTGCCCTTGGAGCTGGGGGATCAGGGTGGCTACAGCATTCGTCCCCATTACTGGCACCTTGCCCAGTGGCTGGAGGAAGGGTTGGGGCCACAGCAGGCACCCTGTTCTCCCACTGGCCCCTCTCCTGCTGGTGGGTGCCAAGCTTCCGGCAGACCCTGTCTCGCTGCCAGCAGTGGGGGCCGTTACCTGGGGCAGTGTCCCAAGAGGAGTCGCAGGGAAGGGAAATCCCCTTTCACCGCGGCGTAGTGGACGGGCAGTGCTCCCGTGTTGGTGGCTGCCGTGGGGTCGCTGCCTCCAAAGCGGAGGAGCCAGTCGATCACCTCATGGTGACCGAAGCGGGCTGCCAGGTGTAGGATGGTGGCACCAGAGTTGTCTGTGTCCTGCAGGAGGAAGTGGGACGGCTGTCAGTACCAGGGACCAAGCCCTTCCGCCAAGGGGACTGGGGACGGCAGGCAGCCGAGGGGCATCCCCCAGTCCGGAGCTGGTTCCGGGGGCGTGGGGTGGCCAGGGTGGAGTTCCTGTCCATAAGGAGCGGGGCTGGAGCAGGAGCAGAGGTCATTGGAGGAACAGTGGGACCAGCGTGTCTGCCCTCCGTCAAGGGCCTGCGTCCACACACAGTGAGTGCAGCACAATGCCCTCCTTGTTCTACCGGCCGCGGAACCCCCGAGCGCGGGAACTTGCTACCGAGCCCGACTTGCCGCCGGCCCGTCCGCCCTCCACGCTCCGAGGGGCGCGGGTAGGGCTGGCCCCTGGCCAGGAGGTCGCCGATTCGTGCTGACCCCTTCCTTCCCGATTAATCTCCACTCCCAGCCCTGCCGCCGCCTCCTCTTCTTTTGGCCGTCACATGTCTTTAACTCTCGGCCAGCCTCGGGGCAAGCCGCTTACCGCCCCGGTCCCGCCGTTGTGTAACCCCGGGAGGGGGCGGCAGCCCCGGGGAATATGTGCTGCCCCAGCAGCTGAACCCCTCCGGGATGCCGGGGACTCTCCGACTCAGTCGGATGCTGCCCGCTATGCACGACGGAGCCCTGCCCGTGCCGGCTAGGACGGACCCCGGCTCGCCGTCGGCAGAGCTGGGAGCACCACGCGTGACCGTCTCCCCTCGGCCACAGCCACCCACACGGGACCGCGGAACGCCTCCCCGGCCGCCCGAGCCACCGAGGGACCCTCCGCCACCCCCCGCGACCCCGCTCGCACCTGCACGCCGCAGCCCCCCTGCGTGAGCAGCCACTGGAGACAGGCGAGGTTGCCGGTGGCGGCGGCGTCGTGGGCCGGCGTGGCCCCGTTTCGCGCCCGCGCGTCTCCGCGGAGCGCGGCCTCGGCCGCCAGGTACCGGAGGCAGGCGAGGCGGCCGGCCCGGGCAGCGTGGTGCGCGGGGGACGCTCCCAGGGCGTCCCGCAGCCCCGGCCGCAGTAGCCCAGCCGCTCGCAGTCCCCGCAGCGCCTCCACGTCGCCCTGTCGCGCCGCCTGCAGCGCCCGCTCCAGCGCCATCCCGGTGGCGGCCCCGGCCCCAGCGGCCCCGGCGGCGGCCCCGGCGGCCCCGGCCGCCACTTGGCACTGCGCGGCGCTCCCGCCCCGCCGCCCCCCGGCCCCGCCGGCTCCACCTCTCCCTCCCCTGGGGCCGCCCCTCCGCCCGCCCCGCCCGACGGCGCGGCGCTTGCCCGCTGTCCGAGACCCCCGCACCGCTCTCCCCCGGCCTCAGCTGGGGCAGCCGCGCTTTGCCGAGTGGCGGCCGGGACCGGGACCAGGACCAGGACCAGTGCAAGTCCGGGTGGAGCCCAAAGCGGACCGCACGCGGCTGTCCGCGGTCTTGGGCAGCGGCCCCACGGGTGTCCCCTCCCGCCGCCCGCCCAGGCGAGAGGCGCAGCAAAGATGGGCTGTTCCGGCAGCCCCGACGTGCGCTGCCGGTCCTAGCAGAGCACTGGGCGGCCGGCTGGCCCGCCTCAGCCGGCCGCAGGGTGCCGGCAGCCGGGCACAGTTCGCTTTGGGCTCCATCTGGACTTGCACTGGTCCCGATCCCAGCCGCCACTCGGCAAAGTGTTTTAATGAATTGGTGGCGGGGCAGGACGGGAGGGCCGGGCAGCGGGCGGTGTGGGAGGACAGGCGGGAAGCCCCTCCGTCAGGACCGTGGACAGCGGAGGTGCCTCTCGATCAGCACCGAGGACAAGGCAAGGCTGCCCGGCCCGCCTCCTTCCGTGCCTGCCTCCCGCTCTCCCTGCCTGGCCCTTCCGCCCTGCCCCGCCGGCGCTTCATAAAGCCGGTAGCGGTGTGGAGACAGGGAGCGCCATGTCCCCACCCTGTACCCCGCAGGCACCTCGGCTCCTGCGTCCCCCTCCTGCCTCCGCCGAGTTGTCCAAAGTGAGAGCTCCGGCATTCCCGGCCCCGCGCCCGCGGGCTGCCCCGTCTACCCGCACGGAGTAGTCCCTCACGGAGAGGCGCCGCCGCGGCCGCACCAGCGAGAGCCGAGAGCTCGCCGTCGGCGAGGCCGTGAGTGCCGGGCGAGGTGCCGGGATCCTGGACCTCCTCCGGACCCTGTGTGCGCTCCACTGCGAGCTGCCACTGCCTGCTCGGGACTATCGCCACCACCAGACCCAAAATCCCTGGGCGCCCACGGGAGCTCTGTTACAACCAGAGAGAACCGACGGCGCCGGGAACTCGGGCGGGAGGGCGGTGCTGCCCGTGCCGACCCAAACACCCCGGCTCCCCACGAGTCCCCGCGCTGATAGGGCACTCCTGGGCGCGGCGGGCGGGACCCCAGTCCCAGTGGGGTCACACGACTCCGCGGGCAGCACCGGAGCCACCGCCCGCCCCGGCTCCCCGCGGCCCCGGCGCTCCTCCCCGCGCAGGGACGCGCCCGCGCTGTCCGCCAATGGCGCGGCGCGCCGGGGCGTGTCCGGGGCGCGGCGGGGCGTGCTCGGGGCGCGGCGGGGAGTGGCCAAGCGCGCCGGTGCCGCAGCGCCGCTGCGGGCGGGGCGCCGGTGCCGCCATGTCGGAGCCGGGGGCCGCGGGCCCGAGCCCGGCCGCCATCCAGGTGTCCAGGTAGGGCCCCGCCGCTGTCGGCGTCCCGGGCAGGGCTGGGCAAGGAGGCGGGCGTGCTTGTGGCCGCGGGCGGGTGCCGGTTTGCAGCCGAGATGATGCCCGCCCTGCTGCCGGCATCGGCGGCGCCGCCCGCTTTAGTCACGCTGTCAATGACACCGGCCGCGGGCAGAGCGCAGCAGCGCCGCGCCCTTGCTCCGTCCTGCGGGGGCTGGGATCGGGCAGGGCTGCCGTGGTTCTTCCTCCCGCCTGTGTCCCCATCGCTCCCGGGCGCGGCCGCCCTGAAACAGCAGCTCCTGTCCGGGACAGCGCGCTGCTGCTGCTGCCTCGGTGCCCCCCGGCCCGTTATTCGCCGTTGGCAGAAAGCGCGGCTGCTGCCGGGAGGCCGCGTGCAGCACCGGCACGTGCTCGGCTCGGTCTGTGCCGCACCGGGGCCCGGCGGGGTGCGGCCCCGCTGAGACGCCGGCTGCCCCGGCAGAGGCGCCCTGCTTCCTTCCGCTCCCAGTGGTAATTTGGAGCGGTTTCAATCGCCACTTACAGGAAGCCAGCCGCGTGTGAGCAGCGATGGCCCGACAGCTCAGCCGGTGGGCGATATGCTGCCTCCGGGCAGCCGCGCCGGGGCTGGGCTGGGGGCACGGCAGGGGTTGTGAGTTCTCATGTGCCTCCTTCGGCAGGATTATGCGCCCAGACGATGCCAACATCGCGGGGAATGTCCACGGGGGAACCATCCTGAAGATGATCGAGGAGGCAGGAGCCATCATCAGCACCCGCCACTGCAATTCCCAGGCCGGGGTGAGTAGGTGTCAGAGTGCCTGCCCACCTCTGCCATGGTGACCCTTGACTCCCTGCCGTGTCTCAGGGGCAGCAGAAGTCCCGCACTGGGAGTGTTTGCTCCTGAATGCAAACCACTGGTGTCTCTGGCTGCAGCTGGGGCAGGGTCCCAGTAGCTAGAAGCGTTCTGCTGAAATTGTGGTTTACCAGCAGAAACATTATTGGTCATTATTTCTGTTCATGTTTTAACTCCTGAGAAAGGCGAGTTGGGGCAACCCCGCTGTTGGTTACAGATGGGGAAGGAAGCATGGCCAGAGGCTGATAAGGTGGCAGTTGCAGTATCCGAGCCCACATGGCACGGCCGGTTTGGCTGGTCTCAGGGAGCTGCCAGGTGTGGTCCTGCGTGGCGTGGCTGTGATTACTACCTTGGCTGTCTCACCATCCCCAGGAGCCCTGTGTGGCTGCACTGGCACGGGTGGAGCGGACGGACTTCCTCTCGCCCATGTGTATCGGCGAGGTGGCCAACGTCAGTGCTGAGATCACCTACACATCCCGGCACTCTGTGGAGGTTCAGGTCAACGTCATGTCTGAAAACATTTTAACAGGTGGGTGGCTGCTGGTGGCTGTGTTCCAGAACTCCAGTAATTACAGTGTTTAAGCCAAGAACTTGCAGCAGTGACCCCATCCTCTGCTCCGTCACTGGCAGCATTTGGAAGAGAGGAGATCTAGTGTGTTTATTGACAGAGCTGGGGATGCCGGGAGGGCTGGTGCTGGGGAGGGAAGCCAAGCAGGCTCCCTGGGATTTATGGCTCCATTGTAGTGAAAAACATCAAAACCTGCTCATAGCTCTTCTTGCCTGATTTGCTGCTTGTGGCTGCCTTTGGCCTGAAAAAGTCCCTTTTCCTGCTGTTGCTGTGACAACCAGTTCCGCTTGCTGGCACACCTTCCCAAAATGCATTCTCACATCCGCTACAAGCTAAAGCCTGGCAGGGGCCAAGCAGGGGAAGGGGCCACCAATGCCAGTGGCATTGCCAGTGTGTGCCCAACCCCAGACTGGTTGTTAGGTACAGCCCTGCTGGCCTTGGCACCATCACCTGCTGCCCCCTTCTCCTCCAGGGGCAAAGAAGTTGACGAACAAGGCGACACTGTGGTATGTGCCACTGTCCCTGAAGAACGTGAATAAAGTCCTTGAGGTTCCCCCCATCCAGGTAGGACAGCTCACTTAGGTCCCCCAAAACTGGAACTTATCCTCCCTGCAGAATGGCACTAACCTGGCCCTGTTGGCACTCTCAGCTGTGCCAGTGGCTTTGCCAATCCCCTTCTTACCAGCCTTCTATTCCAGTATGCAAGAAAGGAGCAGGAGGATGAGGGGAAGAAGCGTTATGAGGAGCAAAAGCTGGATCGGCTGGAAACTAAGCAGAGAAATGGTGATGTGATCTTACCTGTCATCAACCCAGGTAACACGGGCAGTGTGTAGCCAGTGCAAATTACCCAGCAGTACTGGAAAACAAAACTGGTCTCCAGGGCAACTCCAGCCGTTCTCAGGGCTCCGTAGCTGCAAGTGTGCATTCCGAAACACCACACTGGGGATGGGGATGGGATTTTGGAGTCGCAGTGTGTGAGTGGAGCGGGGAGCTGAGTGGAAACCTGTGATACCTTGCAGGGGCTGGTGGATGAGATCTCCTCCAAAACCCCGTTCCTGTATCACTCCTTGCATCCCTTGTGTGCTTGAGTGTAGCTAGAGCTGATTTTGCTCAGCAAGGGGTAAATGCAAGTGGTGGGCAAGGGTGGCCTCTAGGCCTGGCTGTGGTCTTCAGGCAGAGGTGGAGAGGTGGCACCCAGAATGTTGGGGGAGCTGATGGGGGATGAAAATTGCTCAAATGCTTTTTTCTCCTCTTGTCTTCCCTGCTCACAGACAGGCAGACAAAAGGTAAGGCTCAGTGGGCACTGCTGCATCGGTGGTCACCCTGAGTGTTTTTCCTTTCTCTGAGCTTCTTTCACATCTCTCATTAGATAGAAAACACAGCCACTTCTGAGAGAGGATTTCCTCTGCTGGGAATTTGGGGGTGCGACTTCTGTCACCTGGAGGTTGTTGTGGGACAGGGGTCACCAGGATGTGACCTGGGGGCCTGGGGTGAAGGTCTTCCCACCAAGGGGAAAACAGGGGCTCTATGCAGCAGGGTCTGGGAGATGCAGCTGAGGGGGGAAGCAGACAGCCATGTGACCCAGTTCTCTCCTGTTTGCTTTCATGCTCTTTGAAAGCTTGAAAAGAAAGAAATGAGCTGAGCTAGAATAAAGTGGATGGGGAGGGATTAGAGGGAGGTGGCAGCCCGTCAGGTGGTGAACAGTTTCTGCTCTTGGAACTTCTCCAGCCTGGTTTAATCACCAGTTTCAACATGGTTCAGATTTACATAAGCCAGGCCCATGTTTTCTTCCTTTGGGCAATTTAAAACAGGAGTGTATGGTGGTGTATGGGTGCAAGCTGAGCAGCTCTCACCTTGCTTTGCTGTCTAATCAGAGCCTCACACCGTTGGCTACAGCCAGTCCAGCCTGATCCACCTGGTGGGCCCGTCGGACTGCACACTGCTGGGCTTTGTGCATGGAGGTGAGTGAGCACTGCCTTTCGAGGCAGCTGGGTTGCAGGACCAGTTGGCTTTTGCCTGGAGCAAAGTGTGGTTGGAGAGTGACTCAGTGTTTTTGGTGGGCTCTGCCTCTGGAGGCACACAGGCCCCTTTGCATTGACTGTCAGGGTCAGAGTTGCTTTAGCTGAGACAAAAGCTTCATCTTTTTCTGTGCCCCCAAAACTCATGTACTCGAACTGTAAATCCTACAGTTCCATCGTCACCTCTGAGATTGCAAATCCTGTAGTACAAACATGCAGCCTGTGACTGCAATTAGCTGAAGTAATTTTCTCTTACCTGGCAGCGCCCACCACCTGCAGGGCTGCCATGTGTGGTGTAAGCTTTAGGAGAGGTGTGTTTGCTAAGGGCTGGGAAAACAAACACGTAATCCTTAGAAAAACAAAATCAACATGGCCCAGAGCTGTTTCAGGATTTGTGGAAGTGATCTTGCCCTGCAAGTGTGACGTTTCCTCAGAGAAATTTGGGAGAGATGGAGCTGACCTTAATCACAGGTCTGTGAGGATGTTGCCCTGGTATTGACAGGAGTCCTTGTGCTGGTACTGGATTTTCCTGAAGTTGGGACTTAGTTTCAGGTCCATTTTTCCAGCGTAGCTTTGGACATGCTAAGGCCTTACTGACTTTTGCGTGGTTTTCCTGAAATCCCACTGACTTCCCTGAGACAGGACCCTCTGCTTCTCCTCACAGGTGTCACTATGAAGCTCATGGATGAGGTTGCTGGGATTGTGGCCGCCCGCCACTGCAAGACCAACATCGTCACTGCTTCGGTGGATGCCATCAACTTCCATGAGAAGATCAAAAAAGGTACCAAGGGTAGTGGCAGGCACTGTGATCTCCTGTGGTTTCACACCCTGGCTCCCCTGGGTGCACTCTCAGGACATGCTGGCAGAGAAAATTAGTCCCTATTTGATTTTTCTCATGCTCCACCTAAGACACAGCTTAAGCAGGACCTGTTGCTCCCTTCACCAGCCCCTCTCTGTTTCACAGGCTGTGTCATCACTGTCTCAGGACGTATGACATTCACAAGCAATAAGTCCATGGAAATAGAGGTCTTTGTGGATGCTGACCCGTTTGTGGATGAGCCTCGGGAGCGGTACCGTGCCGTCAGCGCCTTCTTCACCTACGTGTCCCTGAGCAAGGAGGGGAAGCCCCTGCCCGTTCCGCAGTTGCTGGTAAGAGCTCTTCTCTATGGGCTGGAGCCAGCAGGGCCATCACCTCTCCTGCCCCTCCTGGGGCAGAGCCCAGCTGGCCTTTGTGTCCAAGAAATACTCTTCCCTTGAGTTACTCAGCAGAAAAATATGAGCACAGACAAGACTTTCCAGGGCAGGCTTCAGGGGGGGTTGTTTTTGTTTTTATTTTTTATTTCTTTTGAAAATTGCCAGTGTGGAGGTTGGAGATTTTCTCTTTTCTCATTGTTGAGGACAGGCTGCGTGCAGACCCTGCACCAGGGGACCCTGAGTGGCAATGGAGGCCCCCACATCCCTAATTGCTGCTCCCCATGATATCCCCATTCCAGCCTCCTGCCTATATTAGCTCCCCTAATCCTGGCAGAGCTTTGCTGATGTGGTGCTCCTGACATGGGGGTGGGCGTCGGTTAATATTTGATGTGCAATTTGATGCTTAATGCAGGAGCACGCTGGCTGTCATGTCGTGTGTTTGACGGAGGGCAGCTTTTCCCTCACATTTCTGTGAGAGGAGGTTTGTTTCCCTCCCGCACACACTCGCAGCACGCTGATGCTGCAGCTTTGCACTCTTTCTGTGGCCTCAGACAGAGACAGAGGACGAGAAGCGTCGCT
Source organism: Sturnus vulgaris (assembly GCF_052056855.1). Taxonomy (NCBI): domain Eukaryota; kingdom Metazoa; phylum Chordata; class Aves; order Passeriformes; family Sturnidae; genus Sturnus; species Sturnus vulgaris. The sequence continues at coordinate 3,812,857 of NC_142267.1, read as the reverse complement.
TCGAGGAAGGGAAGGGCAGGTACCTGCAGACCAAAGCCAAGCGGCAGGCGCAGATGCAGCAGGCTGCCCAGCAGTGACCTGGCTGGCACCCTCGTCTGCCAAACATCCAGGTTGTTCCTGTTCGTTTTGTGTCCGGTCCGCGCCAGCCCCATGCCTCCGCCCGCCCCAGCCTGCTGCCGGCGCCGCTGCTTTGCTGCTGATGGGCTCAGCACCCTAAACCTCGTGCTACAGGTGGCTGAAGCAACCTGAAAGCCCCCAGGAGTCTTCCCAGGCACTCGTCATCCGCCTCCAGAGCCATTGTTGCTGTTTGATCCCCTTGGTGATGCTCCTGCCTGTGTCAGAGGCAGGACGGAGGTGTGTGGTGGCTTGTTGGGCGTGTGAGGCCGTGAGTCTTTGTGCTACTGTGTTCGACTCGCTGGTTTGTCCTACCATGCACACCAAAGCTTTCATACGTGCTGTGCCGCGCCGGGGCCGCACTGAATGTCTGTGACATCTCTAGGTAGTTCTCTGTGCACATCTAAGTTATTTAAGGAATCCTGTGGCATAAATAAAGTCTGTTTCATTGACTGGAATGAAAGGCTGACATTTTTATTTCAAACAATTGTGCTTTTCCTCCCTCCCCCAGATCCACCCGCGTTCCCCAAGCGGCGCCAGGCGCTCCCGACCTTCTTTTTAAGGAAGTCTCGTTGTTTTAACGGGACCCCCAGAGCAGTTCCTGCTGGAATGGGTTCCCGGTTTGGGATATTAAACAATAAACAACCTGAAAGGAGGTTGTAGTGAGGTGGGGGCCGGTTTCTTCTGCCGTACTTGCAGTGCGAGAGCAGGGGGTAATGGCTTTAGGCTGACAGAGTGGAAATTCAGAACAGCTATCAGAAAATGTTTTCCCTGTTCGGCTGCTCAGGCAGCAGGAAGGTGGTGGAGTCACCATGCCTGGAGGTGTTCAGCAGCGCCCGCACCTGGCGCTGGGTGATGTGCTTTAGGGGTTACAGTGGCGGTGCCGGGCGAGTGATGGGACGGGACGATGGCAAAGACCTCCAACCCCGCCGGCTCCGTCACCGAACCCCGGCAGCCGCGACCCCGACCCACCCCACAGCACTGGCGGAGGGCGCCGCGCAACTCTCGCGAGAGCCGCGCCCCTCTGCTGCTGCCGCGGCTGCGCGGGGCGGGGCTCTCGCGAGAGCGGCGAGACCGTTTCCCGGGCGACGCGAGCGGGGCGGGGCCGCCATGATGGCGGCGGCGGTGGCGCGGAGGGGGCGGCTGGGCCGGGAGGGCCGCGCCAGCCTTTGCTCCTTCCTGCTCGGCGCCTCGGTGGCGGCCCTGCCACTGCTGCTCGGCTCGTCCCCCTCCCTGCTGGCCGCTCCCGGCCTGCGCGGCCGCTTAGCTCTAGCCCTACACGTGGCGGGCGTGAACGCGGCGCTGCTGCTCATCTATCCACGGCCGCTCTACAAGGTACGGGGGTGGCCCCGGCGGGCGGCAGGGTGAAGTGCGGCTGTGGCGAGCTCGGTCCTGGTCCCGGGGTGCGCCGGTAGGGATACCCCGGGCCCGGGGAGCGGCGGCGGCAGCGCGTTCTCCCCTCCCTGTGCTTGCAGATCGCCGTCCGGGCCTGTTTCTTGGGCTTCGCCTTCGGCTGCGGGCTGCTGCTGAGCGCCGGCCGCTCCGCCTGGCGCCACTTCGGATGGTAAGGGCCGTTCCGGGCAGCCGGACTGGCGCGGTGCCCCCGGCCCTACTAAACCTGGCTTGCCTCCCTCCCGTTCCAGGTACATGTGCTCCCTGTCCCTCTTTCACTACTCGGAGTATCTGGTGACAGCCATCAACAACCCGCGCAGCCTTTCGCTGGACTCCTTCCTACTCAACCACAGCTTCGAGTACAACCTGGCTGCCCTGTCCTCCTGGGTGGAGTTCACGCTGGAGAAGCTCTTTTTCCCAGGTCGGCTGCTCTGTCCCTCCCTGACTCTGTCCAGCTGCACGTGGCTCGTGTGGGGTCCATCTGTCTGGTAGCAAAGTGCAGGTGACCCTCAGCTTGCTGCCCCGTGACAGCCCTGCAGCAGCTTTGCCATGGTCATAATCCCTCAGTACTCAAAGCCTCTTTTGGGTTGGATCTCGGGAGGGCAGGGGGGAGCCCCCCCTCACTCTGACATGCCAGGCCAAGGGATCTTCAGCCCTTTCCTGCCTTGGTAGTACAAGAATGATGTGTCAGATACACCTGGGTGTTGCCTTTTGACAGGAATAAAATGAAGTCATCAAAATCTTGCTGGTTGCCCAGTCTGGGGCAAACTGGCTATGCTCGTCTGTTTATTCTTGGGAGAGGGAAGCTGTTCCCCTTTGCTGTTTTGTAGCAGCCTGAGCATGTGCTTGGCTGTGCTTTGTGTTGGCTTTGCTCAGCTTCTGCAGCTGGGCCCCACGGACTAATCTTTGCTAATACCAAGCAGGGATTGCTGGTTTTATCTGTTTGGTGTGGGATGGCAGTGCATAGCTGCTTCTGTCACACATTTTACTTTGAGATGGGGGGCAAAACTCACTCACTGAGCAGCCCCCTGCACCCCTCGAGACCTGTGCAGACCCGTTCTGCCCCTCCCTCTCCATGCAGAACTGAAGCAGATCACCTGGCTGAGCACCGTGGGGCTGCTGATGGTGATCTTCGGGGACTGCCTGAGGAAGGCAGCCATGCTCACAGCCGGCTCCAACTTCAACCACATCGTTCAGAACGAGAAATCTGACACCCACACTTTGGTGACAAGTGGGGTGTACGGGTGGTTCCGGCACCCGTCCTACGTGGGATGGTTTTACTGGAGTATTGGAACACAGGTACTGTATCTAGTGTGTTCAGATTCTTTCATGTCACAACCCTGGTCTTTGCTCTCAATGCTGCCTATGCTGTGATGGGGTGTGGATAGCACCTGGTGCTGGGCATGGATTCTGCTGCCTCCCACTGGCACACAGGAAATCAGGAATCCCTGAGCCCTCTGCCCCACGTGATCTTTGGGAAGATCCTGTTCCCTTAGTATTTTTGGACAGTAAGGAGAGGTGTTGTAGCCGGGGTTTTGACCCACAGCCCCCTTGGAGGCTTAGGGTGTGATTTGCTGCTGGTCTAAAGCTGGTGTCCAGAGTTTTCTGTATCCCTGTGGTCAAAATGCCTTCTATGACTGGTCAAACTCAAACTTGGCTCCTGCCAAGCACCAGCCCTACACTTGAGGGCAAGGAAGCTCCCTGACTAGAGGGTCGGTAGCTGTAGCTGTGTGTTCTCGTGGTTGGCTGGGCACTGGCGTTGGATTACATTTCTTTGGAGAGGGTCCATAAGGGTGGCACATGGAGCTTTTGAGAGCTGGGGCAGTGAAGCCAGTGCTACCTGTGCACTGCTTTCTTCATTCTGGGGAGAAACTAGTGCTTATGAAGTTTCACAGGGAGTGTTGGGGTCTTTTTCTGTGTCAGTGTTACTGGAGGGGGATGAGCTGTGGGGCCGGGGCAGCCTTGGGTTCTCGAGGGGACGCTCACCAGCAGCATCTCTTCCAGGTGTTGCTCTGCAATCCCATCTGCATGGTGGGCTACGCACTGGCATCCTGGCGCTTCTTCAGGGAGCGGATCGAGGAGGAGGAGATCACCCTCATTCATTTCTTTGGAGAAGAATACCTGGAGTACAAAAGGAAAGTGCCATCGGGTCTCCCTTTTATTAAAGGAGTCAAATTGGAACTGTGACATGGGCGAGAGCCAGACTGGCTGAGCAGATGCCCAGCTCCTGCTGCGCCCAGTGCCTGTGTGGCACTGGCATCGGGAGGTGCTTGTAGGTATTTCCCGGCCACCAAGGAGGAGCTGGTGGAGGGCTGCAGCGTTGGGCAGCCTGCTGGGTCACTCGCAGATAAGAAGCTCGTTCCTCCTCCTTGAGATCAGTCCTTCGTTGCACATTCAGGGATCTTCCAGATAACTTAGCCTGTAGCGACCCTAAAGAGAATGAATCCTGCCTGCAGCAGCTGAATTGTCTTGGAATGCCTCTGGAACTGATTCTACCAGAAAACAGCACTGCCCTCCTGGCCCTGGGTAGGGAAGGTGCTGGGCAGCAGATTGTTCCTGTTGCGTAATTCGATTTTAAAGCTTTCTGACCTTGTGAGCCCAGTGACACGGCTTTAATCTCCTCAGGCCAAACTCCTTGAGCTGGCACTGGGGCGGCCGTGGGCGCAGCCTCTGGCTCTGCCTGCCCTCGAAGCTCCAGAGTGCTGGCAGCACAGCACCATTCAGTTCTCTTTAGGCGTTGGGGTCTGCAGGGAGGGTTCTGCTGCTCCCCTTGTGCTGCTGGATCCGAGCACTTCTGGGCTCTCTCCTCCTCCCTTGGATGCTGCTGTGGATGCAGTGTCACTGCTCCAGCTGCTGCCTCCTGCTGCCACCTCTGTTCCTTCTTCCTGCTTCCAAATCGCGCTGCTTCCTATCCTGCTAGACTGCCTCTGTCTTGCAGAGATCCCAGGATTTTGGGTTGTGAAAGAACCACAGCTGCCAGGCTTGCTAAGGGCTTTATAGTCCCTGAGATCCTCCCCTGCTCTTTTGGGCAATGTCAGGGCAAGTAGGAGATGCTTCTAGAGAAATCTCCAACCGGAAGAGTTGGGCTAGCTAATGCTCTTTTATAGTAACCATTTGGAAATGGTTCCCACTGAGCTATGTGGTATAACTTTGTTGTTATATACCAAAGAGGTTCACTGTTTTCTTGAGTTCTACATTATTCTTCCTTGCTGGAATGGAAATGAGTTGCTTGTCAGTTCATGCTTGGAGCTTGTGGTGTTCCATGGGGAAGGTGCTGCGGTACGGCTCAGGAAGGGGCACTTGGTGAGAATGGCTTGGGTTTGGGTTTAGGTTTTCTTTTTTTATAAAAAAAAAACCAAAACATTTCCAACTTCTGTCTGGTTATTTGAAGGTTTCTTGAGGTGCATGTGGCATCATCATGGAAACTGGAATCTTTTATAATTCCTAGTGGGTTCTCAGAACATGCCAGCACTGCGTTGAGGCATGATTGTGACTCAGTGATTTGTGGGGCTGTGCAGCCACAGGGATGAGCCTGACCCTAACCCTAACCCCGACCCTCCATTTCTCCTTGCTAAACCTGATGTAGGGTCCATCCTCCACTGGGTTTGCTTAATCACAGAGCCTGATGCTCTCGCTGGTGACTTGTCCTTTGCTGAGCGGGGTTTTGGCTTGGGAGAAAAGAACAAAGGTGAAAACTCACCAGTTGGAGAGTGCTGATCTGTGCTAGGCACTTGGAGACTCACTTAGGCTGTTCTTGTCTCAGGGAAGCTCAGGGAAGCACTGATTGCAGCCAGTGGTGCCTCGGGAAGGTTAATCTGTAACTAATTTTTTTACAGGCAGTAATGTTCCTGCTGTGCCCTTGATCAATGGAACTTTGAAACAATCAATTGTCACTTGGGTTTGACATGCTGTTTGACAACAGAAACAAAGCCTCATTCTCAGATTGTTTTTCATAGTAAATGCACCTTGATCCTAATTTCACAAGTGCTGGTTCCAGCTGTGCAGGCTCTGTCAAGAAGGATGTGTTGGCACCGAAAGAAAGGGATAAACTTCACCCTGAGCAAAACCTTCGGTGTCTCTTGACACTTTTGAGACCAACAGCTTCTCTTAACCTTTTATTTTCCCAAATCCTGTGACCAGAAGCTCTGTGAGGAGACAGCAGCTTACCAGGTGTGGGGAAGGCATATGAAATTTTAGGGAAAAGCTGGAGTAATCTGTGAAGCCCTGCCCTCTGTGCCACAGTGATCAGTGAGTTCTTAGTTTCCACATGTGCAGAGAACCTCTAGACAGCTGTTCCTGGCACCCGGCCCGGTGTTGGTGCAGAGCTACCCAGCACTTCACAGGATGCTCAGCTGTGTACCTCTGGCCCTGCCCTGCGCCGGGAGTTATTTTTCCCCATAATTTGCTGCTGTTGTGTTTTTAGGAGCAGCTGGATACCCTGAGCCAGCAGATCCCTTTTGTCAGTACTGCAGAACCAGTCAGACATGGACAACTGCACCCTTTTATTTCAGTCTGACACACGCAAGGGAGAGCACAAAGAGTTTTTCAGAAGCAAGTCTACCTGAGGTTTTTGCTGCAGACATGGCTGCCCGGGCTGTTTCCTGCCCTGGCTTGTGGCACTGGACAAGAGGAGCTGGCCAGTGACCAGGGCATGGTTCTGCCCAGCAGCTCTGCTGCATGCCCAGCACTGGGCCCTACGGTGCCAGCTCTTTCAGGGTAGCACTCTCTGCTCCGCTCTTCTGCTGGCCTCTGCAGCAGTCTTTGTTTTTTGGGGAGGGATCTTCAGGGGTGTCCCTGAGCATGAAGCCCTCCCCAGGGCTGGATGAATCCCCCTTGTTGCTGCCAGGTGAGGCATCCCTGGGGAAGGGAAGGAAGGGAAGGCACCTTGAGACAGGGTCATTGTCTAGGAAAGGGCATGGGAGGAACTTGGCACTCAGGTGCTTGCTGTCACCTACCTTGGCACCACTTCACTGTCGTCACAGATCTTGAGCAGCATCTGTGCCTGTTCTTCTTTGGGCTCCTGAGGCTCCTGCAGCCTGTGGCGGAATGGGTGTAAACCATGAGCTATGTCCCCCCTGGCCCTGAAAGCCCCTGCACTCCTCACCTGGGCTCCAGCCGCTCCTTCACTTTGGCGATGGAGCGAACGTAGGGCGCGATCTGCTTGGTGATGGTGCTCAGGCAGCTGTTCTCCTGCCGCAGCTGCAGCAAGTCATGGAGCTGGGCTGGGGGTGAGAGGAGTGGGCTGGGACACGGCCACCCCCACAGTGCGGGCACAGGGGGCACATGGAGGAGCACGGGGTCACCAGTACCTTCGTAGATCTCCTGCTCATTTGCTACCCGCTGGTAGGTCTCTTCCCAAACCTGGTAGGAAGAGAGGGAGCTGGGCAGTCTGTGGCGGTACAGCACAGAGGGGCACTGCTCTGCCAGGATGTGCCAGCTGTACCTCCTCAAAGACACTGCGCATCATCTCCACGGCGGAGTAGTGAGCTGCAATCTGCACATCCATCTGCAGCGACTTCTGCAGGATCTCGCTCATGATCTCTGACTTGATGAGTGAGTGGTGCTTGGTGAGGTCACGGTGCAGCTCCTGCACCTGGTCCTTCAGGCCCTGGATCTCCGTCTGCAGCATCTGTGGGAACCGGGGGGCAAAGCCACATGAGCAGCACCAACCTGTCCTGTCCTGTCCCGTCCCATCCTTCTTCAACCCGTGCTCCCTACCCGGTAGGTGTTCTCGTAGTTGCGGCAGTGCTCAGCGAAGGGGGTCTCGCGCCCCTCGGCCAGCAGCACCTTGGTGCTGATGTACCGGTGCATTGTTGGCTTCTTCACCATGGGGCCGGTGGACATTTTGTCACTGGTTGGGGGGCAGCTGGGCACCATCAGGGTCTTGGAGCATTGGCCACCGGGGAGCCTGCATGGAGAGGTGACAGTGACGTGCTGCAGGTGAGCAGCAGTGGGGGTGAGGTGCCAGGGACCATGTTGCCAGCTCAGCCCCACCGCTCCTTGGCTCCGGTAAACCTGGGGATGCACCAATCCCACATGTCCCTTCCCTCACCCGAGCACAGGGGTTCAGTCAGAAGTGTTTTATGTTGCCCCAAAAAACAGATTTCTGTGGGCTTCCCTCCTGATTCTTGCAGTTTTAGAACCAGCTGTGGCAGTGAGAAGCTAGGAGCTGAGCTCGGCACCCTCCAGTTTCTAAAGGGCGGGATAGAGCTCTCTCCCTCACTGCTGGTATCCCCTGGCCCCTTGGCAGGTACTACTGCCCCTGTGTTTCCCACCATCCCGTGGTCTCCCCCTGCTAACCACCACCACCATTGGTCCTACCGTGCAGTGCCGTGCTCCCCCCGCCCGTGCTGAGGTCAGCAGCCCCCAGGAGCTCAGCCACCCTGCAGTGCCAAGCCTGGCTGGGGGCGAGGAGCAGTCCCCATGGGGCTGCAGTGCCCGTCTGTCCTCTCTGGCCGGGAGGGCCTGGCAGGGCCGATGCTGCCGTGACATCAACAAGCCTAAATATATCCCTGGTGAAGAATGGCTGAGCACTTCTCTGAAATTCTGATAAAAATAGTGGCGGGCAAAGAGGCTGCAGCACCACGGGCATGTGGGTGAGCAGGAGCTGGCCCAGGTGGAGCATCCATGGAGAAGGGGGCAGAGCCCACCAGGGAGCGTGGCAGGGCTGGGCTAGGGAACAGAGTGAGGCTTAACCAAGCCCCCAGCTGCCAGCCCTGCTGCTGCCCGCCCCTCTGCCACCCGCCCCACTTCCCAGAAGTGTCACTTGAAGCCTGTTGTTCATCAGTGCAGCTGTGCCTGTGCTGTCCTGGTACCACTGATGAGGTGACAGGCTCAAGGGCAGCAGCAGGGGCAAGCTTGGCATGGTGAGATGCTGAGGGGACTGTGCAGTGTGGCACGTGGCAGGGGACACAGTAGCACATATGCCTTGGGTGCAATCCTAGCACCTCACATGTTTGTGCCGGTGATGCCAGGACCGATGCCACCAGCGCTGCCCACCACAGAGCGGCGGGGGCTGAGCATCAGGAGGGGCTCCAGGCAGCGGGCAAACTCTGCCCGGTACTCGCTGTTGATCTGGGGGACAAGAGAGGAGAGTGCAGCTGAGGCTGGGGCAGAGCTGGCAGCTGGCACTGCCCACAGGCTCTGCAGGGTGGGCTCTCTCTACCTTGCTGGTCTGGGCTGGCCGCAGGCGGTGTGGCAGCTTGACGATCCTCTGCAGCCTCTCCATCAGTTGCTGAAAGGCAGCGATGAAGCATGGTGAGGGGTGTCCAGCACCTTGTCCCGCAGCTCAGCACTACTGCAGGATGCTCTGACCACCATGCAGTGTTGGCAACACTCACATAGCCCAGGTCCAGGAACTCAGCTTTGTTGGCAGAACTCAGGAAGGCCGAGCAGGTCACCAGGTGGACCTGTGTATGTGGAGGGGGTCTGTCACTGCCTGGCTTTGGTGTCAAGATGTCCCTGCCTGGTATGAGGCCCTACCTGTAGAGTGGGCAGCAGGGAGGCGAGGTGGGCCAGCTGCTCCTTGAATGCCTTCTCCTTTTCCTCGTGCTGGCTGCAGCAGAGCAGGGCATGGCACAGCCTTTGCAAGACCCCAGGGAGCCATCCAGCCCCAGGCATCCCAAAACACTTTAGGAAAGGGGGACAGCCCTCGGACGGGGCTCAGCCAATAGTCCCTCACCTCTGTACAGCTTTCAGGAGCGTCTTTTTCCTCTCCGAGAGCTGCTCCTGCAAATGGCACAGCCACCCTGTGTCCTGCGTCCACCCCAGTCCCTTCCCACTGCTCTAGCTCTGTCCCACGGGCACAGGGCTCCATGTGCAGGTGACTGCCTCGCACCTGCATGCGGCTGAAGAGGGAGTTGATGGCCGCCTCCTCCTCACTGGCACTGTTGCGAACCTCCTCGATCATGGCCTTGAGCAGGACAATGGCCTCGCGCGTGGAGGTCTGCAGTTCCTTCACGGCCTGCCCGGGGTGCAAGGGTGGTTGCAGTGCAGGGGACAGCACTGCACCCCCACACCACCCCCACACCCCCCAGCCCTGCCCACCATCACTGCCTGGTCCAGCCGCTGGCAGCCCTGCATGTACGCTGTCTCAATGTCGATGCAGTGAGCCCGGCTCTCCCTGCAGGCACAGACATCAGGGGAAAACACAGGATGGGGCATGTGGCAAGCGTGGGGCTGGGACTACTCACCCCTGCATGTCCCTGAAGCAGTTGATGCACAGCATGGACTTCTTCTCGGTGGAGAACATGATGTAGGGCTCCTCGTGCAGTGCTGCAGGGGACAGGAACATGGCATAGCCTGGCATGGCGCAGTGCAGCATAGCATGGCACGGAGCAGCCTGGCATGGCACTCACGGCACTTCTTGTGGATGTCTTTGGTGCGCTTGGAGAGGGAGACGATCTCGTGGCGGGTGAACATCCTGGCACGGTGAGTCTCCTCGCGGCATGGGGCACAGAGGGGCTGCCCACAGGTGTTGCAGAAGTACATGGTGTCCAGCTCCTGTGTGGGGGGACAAAGCTGATGACAGGCATGGCCCTGGCAGGGGTCCCCACCCTGCCTGTCCACCCCGCTGCCCTCACCGCCTTAGTGCAACACCGGTCACAGTTGGCACACTGCACGTCCTCCTCGCTGTCGGCTGAGCTGTCCACCAGGAACTGCAGGAGCCGGTCCACGGGGGGCAGCCCCGTGCCACCCCTCACCACTGAGGGGTGCCTGCGGGGATGAGATGGGGACAAAAACATAGGGACACCCACCCGGGCTAGAGGGGCAGCTTTGGGGATGCAGGGAGCAGTGCTGTGCTGGGCTGCCAGCCCTGTGCTGTGCCCCAATCCTGGTGTGTCCCGGGCAGGGCTGTCCCTTACCCGCAGAGTGGGCAGCGCAGGCGGCCATCGCTGGCGCGGCCTCGCAGGCAGCTGGCGCAGAAGTTGTGGTAGCAGTCAAGCAGGCAGGGGTGCTGGTAGGGCTCGTGGCAGAGCAGGCACACCAACGGGTGGCAGTTGGCCTTCTCCAGTTCTGAGCAGCTCTCCAGTGGGGAGAAAATGCCACCCGCCATCTGTGGGGTTGAGAGCTAAGCCCTGTGCCCAGGGACCCTGTGTGGCACCAGTTTGTGAGAACACTGTGGCTGCCACAGAAAGGACAAATCCTGCTCCAGGGCCCGCGAGCTGCTGACTATTTTTAGGTTATGAGCTGCGTGGCACGAGGCTGCCCCCAGTGCACCCCTTCCCCTGGTATTACAACCTGGGGGCTGCAGCGCTGGGTTGGATGGTCCCCACAGCTAAGTGTCCCCCCTGGTGTGTGTCCCCCAAAGCAGGAGCATCCCCTGAGCTGGGCTGTCCCCTGCAAAGGAGCATCCCCTGCAGCAGGGCATCCCCCAGGATAGGGGTGGGGGTTCCTTCAGGCAGAGTGTACCCCCGGAGGAAGCATTCCCTAGAATAGGGTGTCCCCTGCCCAGAGACGTGCCCTACGATGGCAGCCTGGCCGTGAAGGCAGCCAGGTGCCCCACATGCCGGGAGTCCCCGTTCTGGGCACAGGTGTGTCCTGGCCAGGTGAAGGTTTTACCTCTCCCTTTCTGTAAGTCGGGGTATCCGAGCCGAGCTGTGCTGCTGCTCACTCACCGTGTGCCGGCAGGAATGAGAGCGATGCCGAGGCGGCAGGGCCCGGCCGATCCGGTGACGTGGGGCCCCCTGGCACTGCCGATCGGCTGCCACGCCACGGCCCAAAAATAGCCCCGTGCGCTCCTCGGGGCCCTGCGGCGGGGACGGCCCTCGGCGTGTGGGGACACGGGACTGCGTAGCCCCCCAGGCTGCGGGGACATGGGCATCTGCATGGGCTGGTGATAGCCGGCAGGAGGTGCGAGAGTCACCCTGTGCACGGTGAGAGCCCTGGGGTGCCGAGTCACCCAGTACGCATCGAGGCTCCCTACGGTACTGGGTACGTGAGTGCAGTGAGGCTCCCACAGTGCAGTGTAACTCCGTGCCAGGTGAGGAGCCACAGAGTGCGGGGGTCACTCCGTGCCCGGTGAGGCTCCCGGGGGGATCACTCCGTGCCCGGTGAGGCTCCCGGAGGGATCACTCCGTGCCCGGTGAGGCTCCCGGAGGGATCACTCCGTGCCCAGTGAGGCTCCCGAGGTGTGGGGTGGTCACTCCGTGCCCGGTGAGGCTCCCGGAGGGGTCACTCCGTGCTCGGTGAGGCTCCCGGAGGGGTCACTCCGTTCCCGGTGAGGCTCCCGGGGTGCGGGTCCCGCCGCGGGCGGTGCGGGGTGCAGGGCACGGGCACCCCACGTGCCGCTCCCCACGCTCTGGAGGTCCCGCCCCCCGCACAGCCCCGCCCACAGCCCGGCCCCCGCGCTCGCTCCGCCCCGCCAGGCATCACTGTCCGCTCGCAGGCGCCCCGCGCGGGTGGGACCGGAAGCGATCGACGCCGTCGGCGCTCGGCTGGGACGGCCCGAGCGTGGTTTTGCGCAGGCGCGCGGGACGCGCTCCCTTTCTGCCTCGCGCGGAGCCGCCATGGCGCCCGCGGTGAGTGAGCGCGGGACCGGCACCGGCCTCCGCCTCCCCTAACCTCCCCCCGCCGCCACCGGGACGCTCCCCGCCGCACCCCGAGCCCCCGGCACCCCTCGCAGCCGCGTCGCGTGTCTCAGCCACGCGGCCTGCCCCCGCCCGCTGTTCTCCGCGTGGGGCCGGGCCTGGCCCGCGCCTTCCTGGGGCCCCACGCGACGCCCGCCGCCCATCCGGATCGTGGAGGCGGGCGGCGGGCGAACCCAGTTCCCACCGAGTTTTTCCCGATCTCGATCCATGCCTGGGCCTTTCCCCTCTCCGCCAGCCCGGAGCTCGGCCCGGCCCCTCCCCGCTCCCCGGGGTCGGTCCCTCACGGCGCTCCCTCTCTCTCTCACTCTCCCTCACTCTCTTTCCCCTACAGCAGAAGAAGCCTGCGGCGAAAGGTGGCAAGAAAAAGAAGCAGGTTCTGAAGTTCACGCTGGATTGCACGCACCCCGTCGAGGATGGCATCATGGACGCCGCCAACTTCGTGAGTTCGGTGCCTCCGCGGTAGCCGTGATGGCTCCTCGGCGTCGCCCTCGGGGGCCTTCCCAGGGTGATGCTCCGCTCCCAGCGGCCACGAACATCCCCAGCTATCCCGCGGCTCTGCCCTGCTCCCTTGAGGCCGTCCCATGGGCAGAGGAGCACGGAGCGCTGGGGCTGGAGATGAGGCTGGGTTTGGGACACTTAGTCGTTAAAGCACAAGAGTTGTTCCTGTTCATGGACAGTTTTTCTGCCCAGCTCTGCTGGGTGAGTTTGTGTCATGGCAGGCATGTAGCGGGGCCAAGGATGCTGCACTTTAGGGTCATGAACCTATGCCCGTCCAAACCGCACTCCATCAGAGGCTTGGGTGAAACTGGGGCTGAGGGGAGCTCAGAGGAGTCTGATCCCATTGTCCTGGTTGTCCCTTCGGAGGGCAGGGAACATCCCTACCATGCCAGTCCGATATGTTCAGGCTTGAGCACCTCATCTGTGTGTGGCTTCGATGGGATGGATTAGCCTGGCTTGAGGAAGGGGCTCTCCCGGGCTATGGGGACACTGGTGTCTGTTCCCCAGCTCCAGAGCACTAGGCACAAGCTAGCCTGTGGGGGCTGTGTCTCGTGGGAGTTGTGGCCCCCGCTCATGGCTGTGTTCCTTCTGCAGGAGCAGTTCCTGCAGGAACGGATCAAGGTGAACGGCAAAGCGGGAAACCTGGGCGGGGGCGTGGTGACCATCGAGAGGAGCAAGAGCAAGATCACTGTCACGTCAGAGGTGCCTTTCTCCAAGAGGTGAGGTGGGGCAGGCCCGAGACCCCTGGGGCCCATTGGTCAGTGCAGCTACAGATGGCCCTTGGCAGGGAATGACTGGTGTACTCTGAGAGTCTGTGGGCAGGTGGGGCTGGCAGGGAAGAGGTGTCTCAGTGCAGGAGTTGTGCTTCAGTTTGTGCTGCCTGGCACTCGCTGAGTGGCTGCTCTTCCCAGATGATATATGAGATAGGAATGCGTTTGATATTCCAGCTGGGAAGGCTGCTGCACTGGGTACTGAGGGGACCTGCAGCCAATAGGTGATGAGTAGAGAATTTACAGGTATCTGCAGAAAAGTTCTCTCTGGTTGTTCTCCTCATCTTGTGGGCCTTTGGTCCTCCTTGGGCCGACATCAACAAAATGTGGTTGTGCCACGGTGTCCCAGATTGTTCCCCTGGTCCCATGGTGCTCTGGCCCTCTGCCCGCTTCTGGCTGCCTGTCCTTGGACTGGCATCAGCAAACCGGGGTTGTGCCACGGCAGAGGTGGCTAAGGAGCTGGCTGGGCATGAGTGGTAGGAAAAGCAGAGCTGTGTGGGTGGTGGGCGTGCCCTGCCCTGTGAGCACCTGCCTTTCTCCCATCGCTGTTGCTCCACGTCAGTTCCATACCTTGCACATCCCAGCAGTGGATATTCACCATCGTGGTGGAGATTCCCTCTGAGGTGGGTACAAGGCACAAGGGTCGCAGCCTTGTTGAGGCAAGAATGATCTGCTAGGATCCCTGTCATGGCATTGTGTGATTCCCCTGGTTGCAGTATTTCCCTGCAGGAGCTTTGCTAGGAGGTGGCCAGTGGGATGTGTTGGTCCTGTTGGAGGGGTGATCCTATGGGAATAAGGATGTATTAGCCAAAATGCCCCTTGCGGGGCTGGCAGGGGGCAGTGGGGCACCACTGTCAGCCATGCCTCTCCCACAGGTACCTCAAGTACCTGACCAAGAAGTACCTGAAAAAGAACAACCTGCGGGACTGGCTGCGCGTGGTGGCCAACAGCAAGGAGAGCTACGAGCTGCGCTACTTCCAGATCAACCAGGATGAGGAGGAGGAGGAAGAAGAAGATTGAGCCCCACCGCCGCTGCTGACGGCTATTTTGTACAGTTTCACTTTTCTGGAATAAACAGCAGCAGAGTTGTTCATAGCCTGGGCTTGGTGGCGGCTGCGGGGGGCGGTTTGGGGGGATTTGGGGGTTTTGGGGGAGCGGCGGGCGGCGGGCGTGGCCGGAGGCGTGGCCTGGGCTGCGGGAGGTGTGGCCAGGGGCGTGTCCCCCGCAGGGGGCGGGGCCGGCTCTCGCCATCTTGGCGCGGAGCGGCCGCGCCCGGCTCGGCCCCGGCGCTCGGCCCGGGGCGGGCGCTGCCCCGCCCGGCATGCGGGGCCCGGCGGCCGCCCGGGAGCTGCTGGACGACGCGGACAACGAGGAGGATGTGTCGGGTAGGCGGTGGCGGTGGCGCCGGCGGGCGGGGGGCACGGGCGGGGCAGTGGCACCGCTCCCCGGGTCGGTCCGGCCGTGCCGTGGGCGATCCCCGCTATCCGCGCGCCCCGGACCGGAGGGGTCTGTGCCAGGTCATCCTCAGCAGCCGGTTATCCCCGGGCGGTGCCTGCGGGTCGGCTGGTCTCCCGGGCTGGGCTTGGTGCAGCGATGCCCACCCTGTCAAACCTAAACCAGTACAGCGTGAATCACTGAATCATGGAATCACAGGATGGTTTGGATTTGGGGGGACCTTAAAGACCATCGAGTTCCAACTCCTACCATGAGCAGGGACACCTTCCACTAGAGCAGGTTGCTCCAAGCTGCGTCCAACCTGGTCTTGAACACTTCCAGGGATGGAGCATCCACAGCTTCTCTGGGCAGCTGTACCAGGGCCTCAGAAGTCGAGTGAGCAATACAGCCTGACCACTCCGAAGTGGTGTTGCTGTATGAGCTCAGAAATCAAAAATAAAGACGGGCCTAAAGCCATATGGAGACTGGCTGGGATGCTGAGATGCTCTGGGTTTGGGGAGATAATGATGGGGAGAGGAGGTGTGCACTAGCATCAGTGCCTCTGCCCACAGCCAGGTTCCTGAGCTGGTGTGAGCAGCCCAGAACAACCTGGCAGCTGTGGCACCCATTTTCCACATGAACCCATCCTCACCTCCACTCAGTGTGTTTTTGTGAGCTCTGGGGATTGGAAAGGTAAAAGCCAAGTGCTCCCCCAGTGTCTGCAGGCCCAGGTCAGCAGGAGCAGCAGTGCACAGGGTGTCCCCATGCCCAGCTCTGAGAGCACAGCATGGGTTGCCCACACTTCATGCTGGGTGTGAGTGGCAGGAGGATCTGGGCATGGGAAGAGCTGAGGCTGGTGCTGCTGGGCAAGACTTTGAGGGGCACTAGTGGGGATGCTGCTGGTGTGAGGGTCTGCAGGAGAGGCCACAGAGCTCTGTGTCTTGTGGCCTGAGGCTGCTGCTCAGGTGTGCTCCTCTGTCATGGTGAACACGGTGTCCTGTGCCTGTGCAGTCTGTCCACGTGAGCTGTCCTTTTTGTCTCCAGAAGAAGATGATGGGGTGCTGGAAGGATTGGATGAGTTTTTTGCAGAAGACCAAGTTGTGGTACAGAAAAAGAAGAAATCCAAGAAGCTGAAAGATGGCAAGACCGCCAAAATCAAGAGGAGGAAGAAGGAGGTAACACTGCATTTTCTCACACTGGACTGGGGCTCCTCAGCTGTGGTGCAGAGCCAGCAGCTCAGAATGCTGCTGGCAAGCACCTCTTGGGTCCCTGTGGACGGAAAGAAGGGTTGTTATTGGGGTTTTCCCTCACTGAGCAGGTGCTCTCCCAGCCCTGGGAGGTGACTGTCTTGCCCCTCTCTTGCCTCTTCCCCAGCTTGGTTACTCAGGAGTGGCAATGTCCCCTGCAAGTGGTCTCTGGGGAGCCGCTGGGGGAGAAGGGGCCTCCTGGCAGTGATGCAGGCACCTGCCTCACAGGAGCAGCTCAGCTCTTGTGGTGTGTGCAGTGGTACTGTCTGACCCTATGTGTTGAGGTCTCCTGCCCATACCACAGTGCAGGACCCGGGGGCAGCAGTAAATCTTGCTGACATGTGCTGCACCAACGCAGCATGTGGGGCTCATGTTCCCAAGGAGGGACATGCAAACCACCATTTTGGGACATGATCAGGGCAGGGCTGGGCGGTTTTTGTGGATGCTGGTGTTGGCTACATTCATTCCAGCTGTTTGCAAGTGGGATGATCCAGGGATCTCTAGGACTTGGCACATGGAAGGACTCAGGCCTTCTGTAGGAAAACAAAGGTGAAGATTTGTGTTCTCGAGGGTCAGGCCCTGAGGCTGCACTGGAGGTGTGCTGCTGGGTTGATAAGGCTGGCTGGCACTGCTCACAGAGCCTGGCTCATGGATGCTGTGCCACATGGGCTCTGCCTCTCACTGTCCTGTCCCCAGACAGTGCTGGACATGAGGACAGGAGCAGACATCTTGTGTGCTGGCCCTTTTCCTGACTAAACGTAGACAAGCTGCTGGGAACAAAAGGCAAGCAATGACAGTTCCTCAGCCCCCTACTACCCCTGCTATGGCGAAGTTGCTCACCCAGCACAACTGGGCACATCTCCCTTTGCCAAGGCAGGG
Source organism: Sturnus vulgaris (assembly GCF_052056855.1). NCBI lineage: Eukaryota > Metazoa > Chordata > Aves > Passeriformes > Sturnidae > Sturnus > Sturnus vulgaris. The sequence continues at coordinate 3,795,934 of NC_142267.1, read as the reverse complement.
CTGGGTGTTGCTGATCTCCCCAAGGCAGCTGTAAACAGATTGGCTGGATGAGGTACCACGTTGAAGTGCTTGTGGTACGGGTAGGAGTGTGATGAGCTTCTGGTTTAAAGACAGGTGAGTCCATCCTGTGTTTCCTCTTGCCATCATGACCCCAAGGAAGCTTGTTTCCATCGTGGCCATGGTGATGTTCTCTTTCTGCAAATACCACACAAAGCAGGCTCGGGCCCTCTGCCCCCTCTACCCTCTCCCATCGTTAGGCATAGCTTTTTCCCTATGCTGTTTTTCTGAGGAGGAAAATAAAACACAGCTCCAAAGTATTTTTACCTCTGCCCCTTTGCTGTGGCTGCTGACCTGCCTGAGCCCTGCAGCTGTGTGTGCAGCTTGTGCTGAGCTTGGCTGCTGCTGAGCTGGGTGTGGGGAGGAAATAACAGGCTGAGAGCCCTCCTGTTTTTTAATTAATGCCTTATGTGGGCAGCTCTAACCAGGTTCTGCCTGGTCATCTGTCAAATCAAGGGAGAACCTGGAGCTGTCGGTTGGCATGAAGCAGTACCCAGGCTGCCCTCGGGGTCAGGGGGTAACAGAGAATGGGGCTTCCTTTTCCTGAACTTCTTAAGAGTTTTGGGGGCAAATGAGCCTTACCCCTGCTAGAGGCAGTGGGAGTGAGGTGTGAGGCCAGTGCCTGTGCCCGCTGCAGTCCCCGGGCTGTATCGGGGCTGCCACGCCGCACTGCCGCGGGAATTCGCCGGCACCAGCCGCAATGGAGCTCCAGGCGATGCAGGAACCGGTGCTGCAAACCCCCGGAAAAAAATCCGCGCGGAACAGCCAGGCTGTGCTTGGAACCTCAGCGCAGGCAGATGAAGGTCCTTGGCAGGGAAGGCAGCGGAGAGGGAGATTCAACCTGTACTGCAGCAGTTCCCATGGAAACCAATTATCCTTGCCCAATTCCAGCTGTTCCTAACCCCGCTGAAGGAGAGGCGCGGGCTGCTCCGAGCCGGGAGGGACCGGCCGGGCGCGGTGGACACCGAGCCCCGGCAGCCCTGGGGATCAGCGCCCGGGGCCGGGCGGTGGCTCCGGGCAGGAGGGGAGAGGGAACCGGGATCGAGCCCGGGAAGGGCTGGCGAGGCTGGGCGCTGTCCGCTGTGCTGGCAGGAGCCGAGCCCTGGTGCTGCTCGGTGTCCCCGAGGGTCGGGATGGCATCTAGAGGGTCGGGATGGCATCTAGAGGGGGCCCCGCGGGAACCTGGTGCCGTTCAACACAACGAGGTGTAGGTGCTGCACCTGGATCACGGCAACCCTCGGTATCAATCCGGGCTGGGCGATGAGCAGACTGAGAGCAGCCCTGCTGAGAAGGACTTGGGTTGCTGGTTGTTGAGAGGCTGGAATGCCCTGGCCGTGTGTGTTGGCAGCCCAGGAAGTTCTCTGGGCTCCGCCCAGCAGGCAGCCACACTCCTTGGGATGGTAATTCTGTTACCATCAGTGTTGTGCAGTGGGTCATGATCTCTCCAGAAATACAAAAATATCCCCTGGGCAGTCCTGCTGTGACTCTTCCAGCACATTGTAGCCATTGAAGCCTGCTGCTTTCTGACTGGGAGGAAGCAGAGTGCATCCATCCGCTGGAGAGGGGAGATTTCATGTGAGAGGAAGGGTTTGTAGAAATAGAGTGAAGTAGGGGCAGTGTTCTTCACTGTCCCTGTCTGTTTTAGGGGAGCAATGATGAAATGTCAGAAAATGAAGAGGAGATCGAGGAGAAATCAGAAAGTGAAGGGAGTGACTATTCTCCCAACAAAAAGAAGAAGAAAAAACTGAAAGACAAGAAGGAGAAAAAGCCAAAACGGAAGAAGAAGGATGAAGAAGAGGATGACAATGACGATGGAAGTTTAAAGGTACAAAAGACTTCTTTACTCTGAGCTGATGCTAGTGCCTGAAGCCAAGTTGGACAGGTGGAATTAAGGGTTTCCTGAGAAGCTTTCCTTGAGTTTGGCAAGGATGAGGTTGCAGGTGAATGACTGGGACAGAAGTTCTATTTCCTTGGTGTTTATTTATCTTGAGTGCAGGGAGAAGTTGAATTTCTTGGAGCTGTGAAACCTGCCAAGGCCTTATGTAGTGTTTCATGGTGGGGAGCATTTGCATGGTGCCATGTTAATTTGTTTCTTGGGACTGCATGAAGCATTAATTTATTAAGCCCTTGCATTTGCTGTGTCATAAATCCCTGAAACAAATCCCTGGGTATCACTGACTAGGGACATATGGAGCACATGACAGACCCAGCCTTGTGCTGCTCATCTGCAGAGCCTTGACTGTTTGTGTTAATGATGACTCTCTAAATCTTCAGGAGCCCAAGAGCTCAGCCCAGCTCATGGAGGAATGGGGTCTTGATGATGTAGATTACGTTTTCTCAGAAGAGGATTATCACACTCTGACGAATTACAAAGCTTTCAGCCAGTTCCTCAGGTAGGGAACTGTGGACCTGGTGGTTGAGGTTTGGGCATTGCTCAGTTAGCAGATGAAGTTGTGAAGTCATTTCTGCAGCGCCAGCTCCTTTTCGCTTCTTCCTCCCAACTCAGTCCTCAGAACTCCATTTATTTGCAGGATTGACTCAAATAGCTGAAGCATTTGTCTTTCCTGCTCTCCAAAGCCCCATATTTTGTGTATGCTTATATGAAAAGTTTCATGAGAAAAAGTGTTAACGAATTTCTGCTTGTACCATGGGCCTTTCAGAGCACAGCAGGTATTTCAGGGAAGGGAGGTCTCTGAGGAGGTTTAGGTGTGCCCCCCTTGCTTATATTTGCTTAAGGAAGCTCTGGGTTCTGCTGCCTCCCCATGAAACTCCTGCTGGGAGGCAGCGCTGCCGCATCTTGTGGGATGAAGCACCGGCGTGTGAGAGCAGCAGCAGACACACAACGCAGTGTTGCTAACATATCCCTCTCCCCTGCCCTGCAGGCCTCTGATTGCCAAGAAGAACCCCAAGATCCCCATGTCCAAGATGATGACAGTGCTTGGTGCCAAGTGGCGAGAGTTCAGTGCCAACAACCCCTTCAAGGGCAGCTCGGCGGCGGCGGCTGCGGCAGCTGTGGCTGCAGCTGTGGAGACTGTGACCATCTCCCCGGCACTCCCCGCCAGCCCCCAGCACCCTGCCCTGCCCCCGGTCGTCAGGAAGGCCAAGACCAAAGAGGGGAAGGGTGGGTGTCACTTGTGAGGGGCTGGTCTTGCCAGCAGAGCTGACATAAGGCTGCAAAGCACAAGCTTCAGCAAATTGGGGGGGGAAAGAGGGTGGCAGAGGGGTGTCTGCAGCTCCCCTTGCCCTTGCAGAGGTCCTTGAGAGGCATGTGGTTCATGAACCATGGCAGATCGAGCCTCTGGGTCTGCTGGATGTTTGGCAATTTGTGACAATTAATTAAGCTGAGCAGCAGTGGGAAAGGGAGGGATCTGCCTTTGTGCCATGTTCAGCCTTAGGAAGTTGCTGTTCCACTGTGCCGGGGGTGATTTGGGTGACGGTTGTTTGTAGAGTACCAAACAAGTTTTCAATTTCTTAAGGTCCAGGTGTACGGAAGAAAATCAAGGGCTCCAAGGATGGGAAGAAAAAGGGGAAAGGGAAAAAGATGGCAGGCTTGAAATTCCGGTTTGGAGGAATCCCCAGCAAAAGGAAAAAGGGCTCCTCTGTAAGTTTGCAGGGCTTTGGGTCTGGGAGGGGAGTACTGGGACAAGACCTTGTTGAGGATGGCACAGTCACCCCATGTCTGGAGTGTCACAGCTCAGGCCCTGATCAGCACATCCACTTGCACCTGTGTCCAGGCTCACATTTGTGAGACTCGTGTCTGGCCACAGTTTTTGCTAAAATCACATGATCCTGTTTACTTTCAGCAGTGTGGGTGATAATGCCATCATTTCAGATTTAATTTGCAAAGGAATTCTTCAGGGCTTGCACTGCATCTGAACCGTATGTCACAGAGAATTCTGGGATGCTTTAATTGCATTAGCAGGGCCTGCCCACGGCAGCTGGAGCCCTGTGGCATTGCCTGGGATGCTGGAGCTGCCCAGGCAGAGTGCACTGGGCTCTTCTCAGTGCACCAGTATCAGGCATGTTTCAAGGAATTAACAACATTTTAAAGAATAATTTCCTTAGATAACCAGTGACTGGGGGTGGGGCTCTTCTAGGTGTTGATAATATTGGCCAAACCCCCTCATCTCACTGTGTTGCAGTTCCAGCTCTAGCTCCCATAACCTGTTTGTAAGCACATCCGTGTGTTGAAGGTTGAAGGGCAGAAGCCACTCATTTCTGCAGATTTTCAATCATGTATCACAAAAAATTCCTTTTGTGCTCTAGATCCACACATTCACCTTCCAGAGAATCATGAAGAGTTCAGGCTGCCTCCTGCAGCTGTAGCCTGAGCCCCTGGTTAGGAGTGTGCAGGCTGGGGATTTGCATGCTTGAGTTTGCCGAATAAGATTTCAGATTTATTATTACTATTATGTTTTGACTCCATGGGATGCTGGGCCTGTTTTGACTCCTTTCATGCTATGGGAATGCCAAGCGTGAATGCCTGCATGCATGGACACAGGAGGGATGGCACAGCTGAAATGGGTGTTGAAAGAGAGAGAGGGAGCAAAGTTCTGCCAAGTACTGTAAAAATGGCTCTTTGGATGCACATGGTGGGAGTATAGGGTTGTTCCTGTCCAGGAGAGCACAGTCTCAACAATGAAATGACAGCTGGGATGCCAGCACTTGGACTAGGTGTGCTTTGCTTTTTCCCTCTGCAGAGTGAAGAGGAGGAAAGGGAAGAATCCGATTTTGACAGTGCCAGCATCAACAGCTCCTCCATGCGCTCTGAGTGCTCAGCTGGCCTGGGGAAGAGAGGGAAGAAGAGGAAAAAGAAAAAGAGGAGTAGGCCATCCTTTGTACTCTGTTCCTATTCTGTTTGGATTTCCCTGTTCAGATGGTGCTTCCCTGGCCCGTGCAGCTCTGGGCTGTGTCTGGCACTGGCTCGGTGGCAGAGGATGTGCCTGTGGATGTGAATGGAGTGTGAGGTGCTGTCTTGGTGTCCAGGCCCTGCTGCTGGGAGACTCGTGCCTGCAAAGAAATTTCAGAATTTGTGGGGTTTCCAGGGAAGTGATTTTCTGAGGAACAGCCCCCGGAGGGCTGTGGCTTGTGGCAAGCTCCCAGCAGAGCAGGGCAGGCTGTGGGTGAGACCGTGTGAAGATGAGAGGTGTTTTGTCTGTGTGAGGTGAGCAGTCAGGCAGAGGCAGGTGGCAGAGCTGTGGTAGCAATGCAGGGACAGGGAGGCACGTGAACCATGGTGGAAAGGAACTGTCAGGATCTGCCAGTGGCTATGTGACCACATTTGTGTGTGTGTCCCTTCATCTCCTCCCGTGTGGATGTTGTGCCATGGCACCTCTGTCCTCTGCTGCTCTGGAGAGCAGCTCCCTGTGCTGAGCACGTTGCCTTTCTGTCTTGTGTCCTTGTTTGGGATGAGGTTTTTCAGATCCAGGTGCATCCTTTGGCTTCTTAGCTTTTCTGATGGATTTTTGCTTCTAAGAAAAGGAAGGGCAGCTTCTGGACTGGGGATCAGTTAGGATGTGACACTGGCCAGCGTCCCCATTGGTCAGTGGGGCTGGGCTGGCTGGCTAGTCCCATGTCTTGTGTGTGAAGGGCGTTTTTTGTGGCCTTGTGAGGGCCCTGGTGCTGGAGGTAGGCAGCTCCTGCTGTGTGCTAGAGGAGTGGAAGGTCAGAGTTCCATGCCAGGAGTTTGTGGCTAAGCTGGGAATTGAGATTAGCCATTCTGGCACTTGCAAGGCCTCATTCCTCTCCTCCTTTTCCCATCCATGCTGTGTTGAGAGTGCTCCTGCCTCTGTGCCAGGGAGCCCTGAGGAAGAGCAGAGTAGTCTCAGGAGAGGAGTCCTGTCCTTGGCCGTGTCACCCTTGCATGGTGCGTTTGCAGCTGGTGCTGGTGCCTGGGGAGGTTTCTCTGACCGGCCTCCCTTGCAACCTCTCCAGGTTCTGGCATTCTCCATTGAGAGCCTGAAGGAACCAAAGGATGATACATTGTGGAGAGAGAAAGAGAGACAGAGGTGAGATGATGCTGTGTGCAAAGGTGAACTGTGATGCTGAGGGACAGAGAGGTAGTGGGAATTAACAGGAGGGGTCTGAGGTGAAATGCTGTCCTAATTTCTTTAACGGTATGGTAGAGGAGCAAGTGTCCCATTCCCTTCGGGAGAGCTGGCTGCTCTGCCACCCCTCTGACTGTCACCTGTCCCTTGCTTGCAGTTGAAGAGGGTGACGGGTACGAGACGGACCACCAGGACTACTGTGAGGTGTGCCAGCAGGGCGGGGAGATCATCCTGTGCGACACCTGCCCCCGTGCCTACCACCTGGTGTGCCTGGACCCCGAGCTGGAGAAGGCCCCTGAGGGCAAGTGGAGCTGCCCCCACTGTGTGAGTGGGGTCGGGGCGCCGTGGGAGAGGGTGGCCTGCTGGTGGAAACCCTCGATGTTACACTGGCTGTGCTTCCCCAGGAGAAGGAGGGCATCCAGTGGGAGCCGAAGGAGGAGGAGGAGGAGGAAGAGGATGGTGGTGAGGAGGAGGAGGATGACCACATGGAGTTCTGCCGGGTCTGTAAGGATGGAGGGGAGCTGCTGTGCTGTGACACCTGCCCATCCTCCTACCACCTTCACTGCCTGAACCCACCTCTGCCAGAGATACCAAACGGTGAATGGCTCTGCCCACGCTGTACAGTGAGTGTTACTAGCATTCCCATTCCTTACTCTGTCCTGCTCCCACACCTGCCTGGCCTGCCAGTGGCTCTCGTGGCTGCTGCTGCCCCTCACAGCCCTGCCCTCTGCCTCACACCCCACCCTGAGGAGTGTTGCTGCCAGGTGCATGTGCCCAAGGGCGCAGGGTGGCTCTGGAAGGCTCTGCTGCTTCTGTGGTCTCCCTGTGGGAATTGCTGGCTGGCAGCTTCCTGGCCTGGTTTCTGATGGGATGTCCAGCCTTGTTTGATATGTGGCCTATGGAGAGGGATGCCTGGTGGCAAGACCTGTCCCCATGGGGGGATGCAGAAGTGTCACGGACACTTCTCAGGTGCCCTGTGTTGGAGGCTGCCCACTTGGCATTGAGGGTCCCCTTCTGTTCCCCAGTTCCCAGCTCCAGCTCCCCGTGGCCCCTGACAGGGTCTCACCTTAAACTCCGTACTCTTTGCTTCTGTATCCCCAGTGCCCTCCGTTGAAGGGCAAAGTCCAGCGCATCCTGCACTGGGCGTGGAAGGAGCCGCCGCCCGCCCCGCTCCCGCCCGTGCTGCCCACCACGGACCCCGAGCTGCCTCTCCCCCCACCAAAGGTGCTGGAGGGCATCCCAGAGCGTGAATTCTTTGTGAAGTGGGCAGGCCTCTCCTACTGGCACTGCTCCTGGGTCAAGGAGCTGCAGGTGAGCCCACGTGGCGTTGGTGTAGAGCCCCAGCCCAGCTCTCTGCCCACGGGCTGAGCGTGGCTCCCTCCTGCTGCAGCTGGAGCTCTACCACACCGTGATGTACCGCAACTACCAACGGAAGAACGACATGGATGAGCCACCTGCCTTCGACTACGGCTCTGGGGACGAGGACAACCAGAGGGAGAAGAGAAAGAACAAGGACCCCCAGTATGCCAAGATGGAGGAGCGGTTCTACCGCTATGGCATCAAGCCTGAGTGGATGATGATCCACCGCATCCTGAACCACAGGTGAGGAGCCTGTGGGGGAAATTGTGCTGTTCTTCTGCAAGGCCAAAACCTTGGGCTGGCGGAATTCAGCTTCTGGCCTGTGCTAGAGTCTCTGTTGCCTTGGAGATTTGCTCCCGGGGTGAAGCTGAGTCTGGAAGGGGATCCGTGCTGCTTTATTTTCATTTCTGCTATGTTGCACATTAAAAACAGAGTTATAGCAAATTTTCCCAAAGGTGGATGCACAGTGTTGTTCCACTCTTCCCAGTCATACTGCTTGGGTCCTGTTACAGCCTAACCATTCTGTAAATTCTGATGCTGATGGGGATGGTGCTGAGGGGAGGAGTTGGAGCATGTGGCCAACTCCATTACAGAACCTTGACATTGATGTTTCTTTTCTGTAGAAGAAATTCCCTGTGAATGAAATGTGCTGTGCAGATGGGCTTTCTGCATCGAGTGGCTGGAGACATGTTTTTGTTGAATTTCTACATTTCAATTGTCAGCTTGAAATATCAAGCAGTAGCAGCAGCTCTGCTGGAAGGCTGCATGGCAGGAAAGAACTAAAGCTGCCTGTCTGATTTCATGTGAGCTTTACCTTGTCCACTAACAAGGCATTAGGTTTCCCTGTAGGCACAGAGTCAGACTTGGAAGTGTGTTTATTCTGTTTTTACTAAGCTGAACTTCCTAGAGTGATGAGTGCTGCAGGTGAATGCTGTTATCCATCCAGGCCTGGTGAAACAGGGAAATTAGGTTGTTCAGTGGAAAGGAAAAGCAGCCTGTAAAGCTTAATGGTTTGACACACTCACAGATGAATGGGCATTTCTGCTGGAAGTGTTGATACTTTGTTTTTCTACCTCGGCTTGGATGTCCTAACCTGTAGGTGAAGGCAGAGGATGAAGCGTCCAGCTGTGCCAAAGCAGATCACAGCGAGCTGCCCCCAGGGGCCAGTGGCATTCACTGATCAGCTTTCTGTACCCCATGTTACAGCTTTGATAAAAAGGGAGACATCCATTACCTGATCAAGTGGAAGGACCTGCCCTATGACCAGTGCACCTGGGAGATCGATGACATAGACATCCCCTACTATGAGAACCTCAAACTCCTCTACTGGAACCACAGGTATGAGCCCACAGCCAGGGGAGCAGGGCAGAGCCAGGGCAACCTGTGTGGGTGTTTGGGACAAGGGGACACAGAGGTGCCCCCCTTTTGACACGGCTTGCAGTGACTTATCTTCAAAGAGCAGTGGCCCAGCACTGATGAAGGCTGGCTCTCCTGATGTGCCATTTTGGCACTGCTGGGCAATCCCACCTGCTCTTTTGCAGCCTGTGCTCCCCTTCCTCTGTGTCTGCACTGCCATGACATTCATGTCTCCATGGCCATGCTGCCTGTTTTGGGGGAAAACCACAGTACTCTGAGTTTGCTGTTCTTTACTCTGGAGACTGTGTGTGGACTGTTGTGAGGGGAAGATCAATGCCCTGTGAGTGCCCCTGCTAACTAGGCCAGAAGAGCTCCTGTGGAGAGAGGGGCAGTGTGGTGTGGGAGGTGTTTCTGTCCCTCAGTTTGGAGCTGAGAGAACAGTGACCCCCTGCCATCCCTGACGTGTGCTCCCTCTCACAGGGAGCTGATGCTGGGGGAGGACACACGCCCTCTGAAGAAGCTGAACAAGAAAGGGAAAAAGCTGAAAGAGGAGAAGCTGGAAAAGCCTCCAGAAACACCTCTTGTGGATGTGAGTGAGAGTGGTGGAGACAGTAGGGTGGCATGGGAATGTAGAGGGAGGGTGAGCTGTCTGTGTCCTTGTCCTTGTTTTCATTGAAAATTCTGGAGTTGTGTGGGACCATGTGTGTGTCTCCTTTGGAGCTATTGGATGCTACAAACCTAAAGAGGGATGTGCTTGGGTGCAGGGGAAGGAGGGGCAGGTGGTTTTCACTGATTTGTGCCATGGCTCTCTTTTCAGCCTACAGTGAAGTTTGACAAGCAGCCGTGGTACATCGATGCCACGGGGGGCACGCTGCACCCTTACCAGCTGGAAGGGCTGAACTGGCTGAGATTCTCCTGGGCACAAGGGACAGATACAATCCTGGCTGATGAGATGGGGCTAGGGAAGACGGTGCAGACTATTGTGTTCTTGTATTCCCTGTACAAGGAGGTGAGTGGAGTGCCCGACAGTCCCCGAGGCGGCTGAGAGCTGCTGGGTACGGGGAGAACAGCCTGGGCTCTGTCTCCCTGAGCAGGGCCACTCGAAAGGGCCGTACCTAGTCAGTGCCCCCCTCTCCACCATCATCAACTGGGAGCGTGAGTTTGAGATGTGGGCACCCGACTTCTACGTTGTGACCTACACGGGGGACAAGGAGAGCCGCTCGGTCATCCGGGAAAATGAGTTTTCTTTCGAAGACAACGCCATCCGGAGCGGGAAGAAGGTCTTCAGGATGAAGGTGGGAGCTGAGTCTGTGCCTGCCCCATCGCTTTACCTGTCAGTAAGAGGGGGAGAGGAGAATTTGGCCTGGAGAGGGAGGCAGGTTAGGTCCCTGATCAGCTGTGTCCCACAGAAGGAAGCTGGCATTGTTTACAAATGCAGGAGATTTGTGATGTACTTTACAGGTTTCTGTCAGAGGTTTTCTATTTCTGTAGTCTCCTGCTTGGTTCTCGTGTTTGGGTGTTCTGCTGGCAGGACTCAGCTGGCTCTGTGTCAGGCAGTGCAGCCCTTCTCATCTTGTAGCAGCAGCAGAGGTGGAGGCTGTCCTGTTCACTGCTCTCTTATCCCAGCTTTTCTCTCCCTCTGTTCCTCCAGAAGGAAGCCCAGATCAAGTTCCATGTCCTGCTCACATCCTATGAGCTGATCACCATTGACCAGGCGGTGCTGGGATCCATAGAGTGGGCCTGTCTGGTGGTGGATGAAGCACACAGGCTGAAGAACAACCAGTCCAAAGTAGGTGGCAGGCATTTGTGATGTTTTTCTCTCTTTAACACCCTCTGGCATTAAAAGCCCTTCAGGAGCTTTTAAAAGCAGGAGAGGCAGCAGCCTGGCTGCCTGACCATCCTTGGACAGGCTGTTGTGGAAGGAAATTGATCCTTTTCCTTCCTCTCCCCTTTACCTGAGGCTCAATGCAGTCTCCAGCGATGTTCACTGTTGCTTGTGCAGGAGGAGACAAGTGGTGTGACCCAAGAACACACAGGATTGCTGCCTGTGCTCAGTGGGAATGGCTGGGAGCATGAGGGAAATGCTGGCACCCTGCTCTGTGTGCCCAGCATGGGGGTCACTGCTCAGTCTCCTTGTGCACCCTGCAGAGTCCCACAGTGACACATTGGTTCCTTGCAGTCCTTGTCACCCAAACTCATTTCTTTTCCAGTTCTTTAGAGTACTGAATAGCTACAAGATCGATTACAAGCTGCTTCTCACAGGGACTCCACTCCAGAACAACTTGGAGGAGCTCTTCCACCTGCTCAATTTCCTGACTCCAGAGAGGTTTAAGTAAGTTGCACTTACCTGGGCTATCAGGGTGGCTCCTCGCTCTGACTTTGGTGCAGGCACATGAGCATTATCTCCTCCTGTGCCTTGAGAGCTCTGCCCTGGTTTTAAGTCATAAAGCAGCAGATCGCTTTGCTTGCACGTGCCCCTGTTGCTCAGTGCCATGGGGGTCTGGCTGCTTCCACAGCAACCTGGAAGGGTTCCTGGAGGAGTTTGCAGACATCTCCAAGGAAGACCAGATCAAAAAGCTGCATGACCTGCTGGGTCCGCACATGCTGCGGCGGCTCAAGGCTGATGTGTTTAAGAACATGCCGGCCAAGACGGAGCTGATCGTGCGAGTGGAGCTGAGCCAGATGCAGAAGTGAGTGATTCCAGTGCATGGGTGTCTGGCTTCCCCCATCGTGGTGAGGTGACAGAGGGATTGAGGGGTCAGAGGCACCCCACTGGCTGCAGGAAGAGTGGGAGCTGCTTTGTGTCTCACCAAGGGGTGTGTTCCATGCAGTTGAACTGGGCTCTGTGCAGTCCTGGGGGCATGGGAGGCTGGCAGTGTGGCTCTGCTGGCTCTGGGAGCACAGAGAACACTGAGGCTGAATCTCCTTCTCCCATTCTTGGCACTAGGACATGGCCTGTGCTGCTGGTGTGCCTGGGTCAGGCTGGAGCATTGCTGCTGCCCAGCTCTGGTTCTGCTAGGCTGACCTGTTCAGCTTCAGTGGCATCTCCTGCGGCTCGGGGCACCTGCAGGAAGAGCCTGTCACTTCTTCCCTGCCTGGGGGGCAGGAGGGCTTGGCTGGCACCCACCAGAGGGGGCTGGTGGAGGTGCTGTGTCCCCCAGTCCATCCCACTGCCAGGGCTGTGATCCCCCCAGAGCAATTGGAAAGACCCACCCCTAGGTGCTGAATTGCTTTTAAAACCCTCCAAATATCCCTTTTGCATCTTCAGTGACACTAGGGGGGTTTAATTCAGTACCCTCCTGTTTGTGCCAGTCCCACACCTGCCCCAGCTAACACAGTATCTGTCCCACCCCCCTTCCTGCAGGAAGTACTACAAATTCATTTTGACGAGGAACTTCGAAGCCCTGAATTCGAAAGGTGGTGGGAACCAGGTCTCACTGCTCAACATCATGATGGACCTGAAGAAGTGCTGTAATCACCCCTACCTGTTCCCTGTGGCAGCTGTGGTACGTTCCCTGCCTTTGCACCCTTGGACGTGTCTCAGAGTTTGGGTGGCAGCTGCTTCCATCATCCTGCTTTGGTTAACACTGTGGGTTTCCATTCGAGTGGTTTCATACAAGGACTTTGTTTTTTGTTTTGGATATGCAAGTGAAGTTCTCCATGGGGTTAATGTGGGCTGTCCTTGTGGGCACTGACCATGCTGCCTTCACAGGAGGCCCCAGTACTGCCCAATGGATCTTATGATGGGAATTCTTTGGTCAAATCTTCTGGGAAACTGATGCTGCTCCAAAAGATGCTGAAGAAGTTACGGGATGGGGGTCACAGAGTTCTGATCTTCTCGCAGGTGAGAGCAGGGAGTGATAATAATAAATAAATTTTTAAAGGAATTTTTTAAATTATGTATGGGAATTTTGTGCTGGGAACAGACAGAAATAGGTGGAATAGCTGGTGACAGCTTCTTCCCCAGGCAGCCAGGGCAGTAATGGTGGAAGGGCTGTGTCCCAGCTCACTCCTGAGGGAGCGCCTGTCGTGTTTAAGAGCTCTATTAGCTCGGAATAGAAAGGAGATAACAGTCACAAAGCTCCTCTTTGGGGAGGGACAGTCAGACACAATTCCTTCCTGCTGGTAGAGTTGCCTGTAGAAGATGAGATGAGAGTGTTGCTCCTCTGGCAGCTGCCCGTTGGCTGTGCTTGCTTTGCTGACCATGCTGTGCCACCACCACCAAGGTCTCTGGGCTGTGGGCAAGGACCATCCTGGGGCAGGGCAGGTCCCCAGGGGAGGCAGGAATGTTTGGCCATGCACACCCTCTCATGCCAGGGTTGCCTTGCCCTATAGATGACAAAGATGCTGGATTTGCTGGAGGATTTCTTGGAGTACGAAGGCTACAAGTATGAGCGGATCGACGGGGGCATCACTGGTGGCCTGCGCCAGGAGGCCATCGACAGGTTCAATGGTACTCACCTTCCTACCTTGCTGAGGGGTGGGCATGGGGGATGGCAGTGTGTGGCCAGCAGCAGGTCGTCTGCCAGTGCCCAGAGCTTGTGCCACACTTGCAGGTCTGGCTTCCTGTGGGGGCTACTCGTTAAACTCTTGAGTTGGTTCCCACAAGGAACCCTGACTGTGCCAGCAGCTCTTCAGCTGAAGGGGCTCCTGCCTTTCCCTCCAACACCTCGGCAGATGACAGAGCTTCCCCTTTGCTCTGGAGCTGGGTTCTGCAGTACCTCTTCCCAGGGAGTGATGTGTTTTCACTCCTTGCCACTCCTGCCTCTTGCTTGTCAGCTTTGGAGGCCATTCTGTCCCTCTGAAATGCTGCTTCCTCTCTGAGCTGTGCTACTTCTGTCTCACCTGTTCCCACCTATGGGTTTGTCGTTCTCAGCTCCTGGGGCTCAGCAGTTCTGCTTCCTCCTCTCCACCCGCGCCGGTGGTCTGGGCATAAACCTTGCTACGGCCGACACTGTCATTATTTATGATTCTGACTGGAATCCCCACAATGACATCCAGGTTTCTGACTTTCCCTTTTCCTTCCTGTATAGTAAGTACCTCTCTGGCTGTGCCCTCTCTTTGCACATCCTCACTGGGATTTCAGTATCTTCTCTTGAGAGCTGCTGACACTTTCTCCTGTGTTTGTGGGTGTTTCTGCTCTGTCCCCTTCCCGTACCCTCTGGCCTTATCCTGGCCTCTCTGCAGCCTAGGAGAGACCTGACACATAAAACTGGCTCTCCCCTGTGACCTTCTCACTTCTTCCTCATACTTGTCCTCAACTGGGTGCACTTGGAGGGTGAGAAGCACGGCCTTGTTGTCCAGCTGGCATGGTGCCACCCTCACCTGCTCCGTGCTCTGCCTGCAGGCGTTCAGCAGAGCTCACCGCATCGGGCAGAACAAGAAGGTGATGATTTACCGCTTCGTGACCAGGGCCTCTGTGGAGGAGCGCATCACCCAGGTGGCCAAAAGGAAGATGATGCTCACCCACCTGGTGGTCCGCCCAGGGCTTGGCTCCAAGTCGGGCTCCATGACCAAGCAAGAGCTGGATGACATCCTCAAGTTTGGGACAGAGGAACTCTTCAAGGATGATGTGGAAGGTGAGGTGGGGATGCTCTGTGTGAGGCAGGGCCCTCTCTGAGCTGCTGGGGCTCACTGTTCTCTCCCTGTGTGACAGGAATGGTGTCTCAGGGACAGCGGATTGCCATGCCAGATGCTGTTACCCCTTTCTCAGACACACTGTCAGCAAAAGGGGGTGCAGCAACTGCCGGCATGAAAAAAAAGCATGGTGGCACCCCACCAGGTGTGTAGCCCCTCTTTTCTGGGATGACTTATCCCCCTTCCGATCCCCTCACCTGGCCTGAGCTTGCCTGGCTGAGGAGTGGACTGTCCAGCACCCTGATCTGTGCTGCTGTTCCCCTCATTTTGCTCTCCAGGTGACAATAAGGATGTAGATGACAGCAGTGTGATCCACTATGATGATGCTGCCATCTCGAAGCTTTTGGACCGAAACCAGGACGCGACTGATGACACAGAGCTGCAGAACATGAATGAGTATCTCAGCTCCTTTAAAGTGGCTCAGTATGTTGTGAGAGAAGAGGACGGTGTGGTAATGTGATCAGTTATCATGTCTTACAATCACCCCTTTGTACATCCCTCCATGTTCCCTCTGCTCCCTCTCCTGTCCCTGCGAGTGCTTGGCATGGGGCAGGATCCTCCCTGCTCTCTCTCTGTGACTGCTCGAGCCTCTTGTCTCTGGCTCTGCAGGAGGAGGTGGAACGGGAGATCATCAAGCAAGAGGAGAATGTGGACCCTGACTACTGGGAGAAGCTGCTGCGGCACCACTATGAGCAGCAGCAGGAAGATCTGGCCAGGAACCTGGGGAAAGGAAAGAGAATCCGCAAACAGGTCAACTACAATGACACCTCTCAGGAGGACCAAGGTACTGCCACAGGTGCTCGGCTCTGGCTGGGCTCAGAGGACAGACAGAGCTGTCACTTTGGTGTCTCTCTGCAGTTGGTAGACTGCCTGGATCTGTACTTCCCAGATTCCTAAACTTTCCAGTGTAGAAGTTTTCAAGGATATTTTTTTCTTTTTACTCGTTGGTCTGTAAACTCTGGTTTTGCTGGAAGAATCTAGGAAAGGCATGTCTGTGGGCAAAATGTTTCAAATTGGGTTTTTGCTGCATAACAGAATGGTGATTCTGTAAAACTTGAGAACATGATTTCCTGTTGCTGTGTCCCCCTCTCCTGCTGCCTGGCAGTGAATGCCTGTAATAAATACCCTCAAGCAGGCATTTTAGTGCATCCCTCCCAGGCAGGGTCTTCTAACCTGGCCTCCCATTTGTTCTGCAGAGTGGCAGGATGAGCTCTCTGACAACCAGTCAGAGTATTCCATTGGCTCTGAGGATGAGGATGAAGACTTTGAAGAGAGGCCAGAAGGCCAGAGTGAGTTGATGTGTTTGATAGTCCCTGGGATTTGGAAGCATTAGGAATGTCTGGGTTGGAGGGACTGGTGTGCCCAGGGCTTCTGTTCAGGGGACTGTATCCCTGCTTTCTGTCAGATGAGGAGCTTTCCAGGGCAGGGAAGGCAGCCAGATTCTTCCTTGGCCTCTGCAGGACTGTGGTCTGGTCCACCATGAGGACCAGACATGATCCCTCTTTGCCTGACAAGGGCAGAGGAGTGTCCTAGCCTGGGAGTGGTGGCTGGGAGGGACCTTGCAATCTGTGCAGATGCTCTGGTGGGTTCTGCTCCCGTCAGGAGGGAGGGCAGGAGCCTGGGACACATGAGTTGTCTTTCCTTGCTGACTGGCCCATCCATCACTGAGGCTGCTTGGCTCTAGGTGGCAGAAGACAATCCCGGAGACAGCTGAAGACTGACAGAGACAAACCTCTCCCTCCTTTGCTGGCAAGAGTTGGGGGGAACATCGAGGTGAGCTCCAACCTCTGCCAGAGCATGGCCAATGCTGTTGTGCCCAGGCTGCCTGCAGGCTGGATCCCTCTGTGCTGAATCACTGGGACATTAGTCCTGGTCCAGCAACGTCTGTCACAGCTCTGAAGCACCAGGATGCCACATGCTGCTGAGGCCACTCTGTGATCCCAGCGATGCCTTTGCTTCCTGCAGGTTCTGGGCTTCAATGCCCGGCAGCGCAAGGCGTTCCTGAATGCCATCATGCGCTGGGGAATGCCACCCCAGGATGCCTTCAACTCCCACTGGCTGGTCCGGGATCTGCGAGGGAAGAGTGAGAAGGAGTTCAGGTACAGGCGTCCTGGCAGGCAGGCAAGGCTGGGAGCCTGCACCCCTTCGCTGTGCACTCTTTTTGGGGAGGCAGTGTCTGTTTCATTGACACGGCATCTCTTGTTCCCTTCCTGGCTGTGCGACTTCCCTCCTCCATGGGGATCATGTGCATGCTGGGTTGAGCAGGGAGGCCACGGGCCAGGACTGAAGCCTGGTTTCCCTGGCAGGGCATACGTCTCTCTCTTCATGAGACACTTGTGTGAGCCCGGGGCCGATGGTGCTGAGACCTTTGCGGACGGCGTTCCTCGGGAAGGGCTGTCACGGCAGCACGTGCTGACTCGCATCGGGGTCATGTCACTAGTAAGGAAGAAGGTGGGTGAGTAGAATTATGAATGGGCCTTTTCGGGAATGTTCTAGAGACTTTTCCACCAATGGGGTGGGTGCAGCCACTTGGTCACTCTGTGGGTGAGCAGCCTGGAAACGCTGACTCCGTGGCACCAGCTGGGAATGTCCCTGCTCTGTTTGACCTGATCATGTGTGTCTGTCCCAGGTCCAGGAGTTTGAGCATGTCAATGGGAAGTACAGCACCCCAGACCTGGTTCTTGAGGGTCCAGAGAGCAAGAGATGCAGTGAGGTTGTGTCTTCAGATCCCAACACGCCTGTTCCGGCCAGTCCAGCACACACACACATGGGACCAGGGGCCCTTGCAGGTATCCAAGGGGTTGTGGTTGGGGTCTGGCTTGGGAGGGAGGTGGGCCAAGACACCAGGAGGTTTTGCAGGTGCTTGACCCATCAGGTCCTGCTCAACGGCTTCCTGGCTTTGCTCTTCCTACAGACAAAATAGAAGCACAACTTGGGTTCCATGAGGAAAAGGATCTGGTGGAGCAGAAACCCAAAAAGGTGTCTGACAGCCAGGTGAGGTAGCTTTATTCAGCATCTTCTCCAGGAAGTTTCCCCTGCTCTGCCTGGGAACTTGGGGTACTCCCTAGGGAAGGGGAAGGCCAGGCTGATCTGGAATGGGTGCTTGGCATTTAGGTGCCTGCAAGTGCTGAAGTGGAGAGTGAAGAGCACGCAGAAAGCTGTGACAGCAAGGAGAGGCCAAGGGAAGAGAAGCAAGAGGATTGTGAAAAGGCTGAGCCTTCTTCTGAGTCCCTAGTGAAAGGTGAGGCTGTGTATCTTCTCTGTGTCACTATGGGAAACCTGAATGTCACAAAGTCCTGTAGAAATTCCTGAAAAAACAAGTTGTAAATTGTATGAAATGGTCATTTTGGGGGGCATTTGTTCCTCCAGATGTCTCAAGGAAGAGGGAAAATTAAATACATTTGTTTGATAAACTGGAGAAGAATGTTCTGCTTGAAGTTCTTTGAGCATCTTGAACCTACAAACAATGTAGTTACTTTGCCCTAAAAGGGAAAGTCTGTCTACATAAGTAGGTTGTTCCCTGCAGAGCATTTTCTATGTCAAGCATTTCTTGTAGGCCTGTTCTCTTCTGCAGATGAGGGGATTCAAGAGAAGCCTTTGGAGAAGGCGGAGTTGAGCAGCACCCCAGGGAAGGGGGAGGATAAAGAAGTCAAACCAGGTGAGGCATGAGGCTTTGGAGAGAGAAGAGTGGGAAGAATTCCCAGAGTGAGGCCAGTGCCTGGAGCAATGAGAGTGTGCCCACAGGATGGTGGCAAAGCTGCCATTAGCACCAGCACCACTGGTGCAGAGGAGCCACGAGTGAGAACAAGACCCTGTTGGGGTGGGCATTGCCTGTGCTAACAATGGGACCTGCTGGGAGGGGTTGGTGGCTGTTGATGGGGCAGGGGTGGCACCAGTGGGTCTAGTGGTGGAGCACAATTAGGCCAATTCCTTGTATTTGCCAAGCAGAGGATGGCAAGGAGGAAGAGAAAGAGCCAAATGATGCCCAGCAAAATGGTGACAAAGAGGAAGAGGAGGAAGGAAAGAAGGATGACAGAAACATGAACTTCAGATTCATGTTCAACATTGCTGATGGTGGCTTCACAGGTAAGAGTGAGAGATGAGGTATTGGCTTCTCCTGCAAAGCTGCTGCAGAGGCTCTGAACCTGTTCAAGGAGTGTGACCCTTGTCATGGGCTGTGGATGGGCTGATGCTTTGCAAGCAGCAGCAGACCTGGGTCTGCACTATGCCTGCGGTCCTGGGAGGTTCCATCACTCACCCTGCCCACATGCTGTGCTTTGACTGCAGTCTGGCTGCCTCATCAGGCTGTCTCCCTTCTGCTTCTGATTCCACAGAGCTGCACACACTGTGGCAGAATGAGGAGAGGGCTGCCATGTCCTCTGGCAAGATCTACGACATCTGGCACCGCCGACATGACTACTGGCTGTTGGCAGGAATTGTCACGTACCCTTTGACCTGGCACAGCAGGAGGCAGCGAGGCGAGAGGGGCCTCTCTGGGGCTGTGGGAGCTGGGCTGCTGCTGTAGTGATGAGCAGGCAGAGGGTTTAGGGCCACAGTGTGGCTCTGGGGTGGTGGGCAGGCTGTTGGCTGGCTGGTTCTGCCCTTGACACTTCCCCTACACCAGTCATGGCTATGCCCGCTGGCAGGACATCCAGAATGACCCACGCTACGTGATCCTGAACGAGCCCTTCAAGTCAGAGATACACAAGGGGAACTACCTCGAGATGAAGAACAAGTTCCTTGCCCGGCGATTTAAGGCAAGTGGGAGGTCCAGGGCTGGTGAGTCCTTATTGGTGGGAGGACCAGAGCAGCACCCTGGAGCCAGAGGGGAGCTTGCCAGCATCATCTGTGAATGAAGTGGGGAGCGGACTTTGCAAGGGGCTCCGTGGATTACTGGTTTATAGTGGGGTGGGGTCTGGCCTTGAATCCTTCCCCTCCTGCACCTCGCAGTTGCTGGAGCAGGCCCTGGTGATCGAGGAGCAGCTGCGGAGGGCGGCGTACCTCAACATGACCCAAGACCCGAGTCACCCGGCCATGGCACTGAACGCACGGCTGGCAGAAGTGGAGTGCCTTGCTGAGAGCCACCAGCACCTCTCCAAAGAGTCCCTGGCTGGGAACAAGCCTGCCAACGCTGTCCTGCACAAGGGTGTGTGCCTGAGGGCTGGGGGAGTCTGCTCTGAGGCTAGGAAGGGTTCCCCACCCTCACCTGGGGAGCCAAGCCAGAGGTGTCCCCATCTTGTGTTCTCTCAGCCAGGAGCTGCCTGCTCCTCTCAGCTTGGTCTGGCAGGCATCCCCCCAAGTACCTCCTGCTTTCCTTGCAGTGCTGAACCAGCTCGAGGAGCTGCTGAGTGACATGAAAGCTGATGTGACACGCTTGCCCTCCATGCTGTCCCGCATCCCGCCCGTGGCTGCCCGGCTGCAGATGTCAGAGCGGAGCATCCTCAGCCGCCTGGCCACCCGTGGAGGGGATCCAGCTGCCCAGGTCTGTGGGGACGGGCACAGAGCCCTCACTGTGAGGGTCATGGTCAGGTCAGGGCTGCAGGCAGTAGCTTTTTCCCTCCTTGCCTCCCCAGGGCTCCTTTGGCTCCGCCCAGATCTTCAACAACAGCTTTGGGCCAAATTTCCGTGGTCCTGGGCCAGGTGGAATTGTCAACTACAGCCAGATGCCTCTGGGACCCTATGTGACTGGTAGGTTGGTGTTTTGCTCTTGGGAAGTAAAATTCAGAGGGTGGATTTGGGCAGTCCAGGAGTGCTGCCAAAGGACAGTAGTGAGCAAGGTGTTTCCTCTGTCACCACAGATATTTAGCAGTTCCCACGAT
The DNA here is from genome assembly GCF_052056855.1 of Sturnus vulgaris. Classification (NCBI taxonomy): domain Eukaryota; kingdom Metazoa; phylum Chordata; class Aves; order Passeriformes; family Sturnidae; genus Sturnus; species Sturnus vulgaris. The sequence goes on along the minus strand of NC_142267.1, from coordinate 3,775,659 downwards.
TTTCCCCTGCAGCTCCCACTCCTAGCCGAGGTAAGGCTGTGCTTCTTGCTCTCTGTGCTCTGTTTGCTGGGGAACATGAAGAGGTGGGGGGCTAAATGGAGGCTTCATTTTATCTGGCTGCAGCCTCTGACTCGAGCAGCTGCGGTGGAGGTGCAGGATCCATCCTGCAGCCCCTCCCAGGTGGGGTTGGCGTGTGGGGAGGATCCAGATTTGGCTGATGGGCAGCCCTCCCTCCCCTCTTCTTGCAGCAGCCCTGGGGTACAATCTCCTGTCCCTGGCCATGGTGGGGAAGTTGTGCCAGCGTTGCCTGTGTGGAAGACAAGCTGCTGCTGCTGCCGGCGCTGCTGCGCTGTCCCGCTCCCGCTTCAAGTGTGCTTTGCCTGCTGCGGCCCCCGTGGGAGCGGCGGGGCCGGGGGTTTGTGTCCGTGTATATTTTTTGCACTTTCTTATTGAAGACTTGAAGAGTTTGTCTGGGCAAGGTGGGCTGAGGGGAGGGAGGGAGGGCTGGAGTTGCGGTGTTTGTCCGGTTGTGCTGGCAGGTGTGGGGGTGAGTGGAGGCCAGTGGTGCCATGTCCCAGCCAGCTGTGCTCCCCAGCTTCCCCCTAAGGGCCGTCTCTTGGTCCTCGTGGTGTTTGAGCAAGCCCACGCCTGCTGCTGCCCTGCTGGAATCCCTGGCACTGCTGTGGTGTGCCAGGCTTGGGGCAGGCAGATGGAGGGGAGGTGGGTGGGACAGAGGGGACAGCTGGAACTGGGATGGGGATACCTTGAGCGTGGTGACACCGGCAGCCGTAAGCAACGCCCCTGCATCCGCTTTCGTGCTCTGTGTGTCCCGGTTTCTGTTCTGTGTTTTAATAAATCCTTTGGGAAGGACGCGGTGGAGTCTGGCAAGGGAAGGGATGGTGGGGCGGCCTCGGGGGGTGTCTTGGTACCTCTGTTGTCCTGCACACCTCTGCACACACACGTGTCCACAGAAACAGCCACAGATGTGCACAACACACACGTACACAGACAGACATGCGGGCACATGGAGACACAGGGACATGCACACATGGACACAGACAGACGTGAGAATGTCCTGTGTATCTACACTGATACTGTTATCTCTGCATGCATGCACATTTATGTACGTATGTCTACATTACCCTCACACGTGTACCTCTTCATATACAGCATGTGTAGATCTATGTACACATGTGCAGATATACACAGAACTGTATGTTTTAGATCTATATGTGTGCATATAGCATACACAGCTAAAAGTACTGATTTATTTAGGTACTACTATGTGGGTGTGTATCTATACATACACACCTGTATATTATTCATGTCTATATAATGTATTTGTGGTTCTAAGACATGTGTATTTGTGTACATATATACTTGTGAGTGTGTGTGTAGACACAGATCTGGGTAGATAGGATAGATCTATATGTGGTATGGATGTATTGATCTATATTTACAGAGGTGTATATACACATACATGTAGGTATGCAAGAATACACGTGTTTTAAATTTGAATATATGCACATGCATGCACATACAGGTGTAGATGTATCTATATATCTACACATCTCTTTATCTCCATATCTGTATCTCTGTATGGCTATATAAGTGTACTGATCTCTGTGTATGTGTACACAGACACGTGTATTTGTAATTTTTATATATTTACACATAAGTGTAGATATAGGTAAAGGTGTATAGCTATCCTAGACAGAGATAGTATATGTGTGTGTATATACACAGAGACACATATGTTTTTGTTATTTCTCACATATATATGAATGTATATGTTTCTGTTTGTGCACAAACACTGATGTAGTTCTACAGACAGATGTATGGGTATAGATGGATGTGGGAGGGGTGCACACTGACTCTCAACCATATACAGAGGGGAGCTCAGATGTCATGAATGGGGTCAGGAGAGACCTCCCCGTGTTTGTAACACACACACACATTTATAGTAGGGCTGTAGGTGCAGCCACGGCTACACAGCAGGTAAACACACACACATTGTGCACAGAGCTCACACACTGCACAGAGCTGAGGGTTTGCACATACATTTGCAGTTTTTATGTGTGCACAGATAGAGGAAACTGTGAATAAATGTATGTGGATATGGATACATCTATATAGGTATTGGCAAAATGTTCTGCACAGAGTATACAGAGTTACAAAGAGATAGATACATTAGCTATCGTTATATTGTTCTCTCTATAGAGATATTTATCATCTATCTCTCTGTACCTATCATACATATATCCATATATATATAGCTATAGCTAGACAAACAGTTATATATATATGTAGCTATAGCTATATCTAAATTACAAATATCTGTGTCCATGTGTATATATGGCATATGTTTATAGATGTATAGACATGAGTGTAAAGAGCTGGGTATGGATATAGAGACATCTACACATATATCTGGATATACACATCTATCTGCATATACACACATTTAAGTACATAACAGTTATTTTCATGTGTGCATATATCCATACAAACATGGATGCTGCTATAGCAATATATTTACATGGATATGTACACACCTGTATATTACATATATGGATCAATACACAGAATCATGTGTGTCTGTATATACACAAGCACACACGTATCTACACGTGCGTGTATATACATTATATATGTAATTTTCAGAGGTGTCTGTACACATCTACATACAGGTATCTATATCTGTGAATAGGTAAATATGTAATAGGTAAATCAGTCTCTGATCTCTCAGACACTGATGTCAGGGACAGAGGTGGAGGTAGAGCTACATCTGTATCTACATCTGTCTGTGTGTGTGACTGTGTGTGTCTGTAGACACCCCTGTAACGGGTGGATGTGGGTGCATGCATAGAGGCTTTCAGTAGCTTTGTGCAGATACAGCTGAAGGCGCGTGTGGGCTGTGTTCACCTCCACAGCTGCTGTCTGCAAATCCACACGTCTGGATGTCCCCGCCTGTATGTCCTGTGTCTCCACGTGTGTCCATGCACACAGACACTCACACACTTGCCCACACACACACTCGCAGCCCGATCCCTGCCCCATGCTCGGCCGGAGCACCCCAGGCTCTTCCCGCAGAAGAAGTCACCATCCCTGTCACTTGTCACCATCCAACCCACCCCATTCCCGGGAGCAGGTGCTCCCCGCACACGGTGCCGGAGCCGCGCTGGCGATGCCGGTGGCGCAGGGCAGAGGCGAGGGCCGGGCGCAGGCTGGGGAACAGCTTCGTGTTGTCAGCCTCGTGGGCGTACAGCACCGCGTGCGCCCCGCGCCCGCCGCCTCCGCCAACGCGGAGACAGGAGCCACGCATGCAACGGGTCCCGGGGCGGCTCCGGCTGCGGGCAGGGCGGCCGGGCAGCTCGGGGCTCGCCTCCCGCCGGCCGTCCCTGCGCCGCAGAGCCAGGCCGGGCGGCCGCGGTGCCATGTCCGGGGCAGCGCGGGCGGGAGCGCTGGCTCTCGGCGCTCGCGGTGCAAAACCACACTCTCCACTTTGCTCCAACAAAGCGTAAGCAAGCGAACGGGCGGCGAGGGCTGCGCGGCGTGCTCGGGCGCGCTTTAGGATCTGTAGTCCTTCTTGCTGTATGGTTTGTTGCCCAGGATGCTATCGATCTCGTGGACGATGGAAGACGACAGCTTTGGAAGGACCTGCGGGGGATGGAGGCAACGCTGGGAGTGGGGATTTTGACCCTGGTGTGCGCAGGAGGATGCTCACCGCCTCCACCCCACCACGTTCCTGCCACAAGCCCCAGCTTGCCGGCTTGGTGACCCAGTTAGGGAGAGCTCGAGTCAGGCCCGACCCTGCCCCCAGCCCAGCAAAGCCTCGTCGCTGCTTCTCGCCTTCATGACAAGCAAAACCTGTTATGGAGCTGGGTTTGCAACCCTCTTTCTCCGCACAGTGCAGCACAGCAATGAGTGCTATGGGCAAATGTTGCTCCTGCTGGGAGCACTGACCTGTATTGCTCCAATATTCTCCATCAGCTGGTCGGCATTGGAGGCCCCCAGTAACACAGAGCTGACACCCTCGTTGCGCAGGCACCAGGCTGGGATAGGAGGGAGAGCAGAGCTTGAGCAAGGCCCAGATACCCCCGGTGCCACCCCCAGCTGTCCCCCACTGTCCCCCATCCTCTTACCGATGGCGAGCTGGGGCAGGGTGCAGCCCAGGCGCTCAGCAATGGCTTGCAGCTCCTTCAGCTTTGCCTGCTGCCGCCGGCCCTCTTCACTCAGGATCTTGTCTTTCAGCCACTGGTATCCCTGGGGAACGGGAAGGGGTGTTGTGGTGGGATCAGGCTGCACCAGCACCTTGCACGAGTAGGGTATCCCCAGGCTCCCTGGGTTGTGGCTCCTGGAGTTCCTGTTCCCATAGGGACTTCACAAGGCCCCTGCTCCTGCTCCCCCAGCTCTGTTAATCCCCGTGTGCCCTCCCAGCCCTGGTGCAGCTCACCTTCAGCGAGGCACGGGAGTAGGGGGGGATGCCTCCATCATACTTTCCCGAGACAATGCCACAGGCCAGTGGGGACCAGGTCATGGCTCCAACGCCTGGGGACAGAGCAGAACAGGGGGATGACACCACTGCTCCCAGGGGCTGCGGCACCTGGCCTCAGCAGCACTGGGCTTGAGGAGCACTTTGGGGGGCTGGGGAGGAATCCCCACTGTCGTACCTATCTTGTGGAAGAGCTCAGGGAGCTGCACCTCCACCTTTTCTCGCTGGAACATGTGGTACTCGGCCTGCTCGCAGATCGGCGGAATCAGGTTGAACTGCCGTGCCACTGAGTACGCCTCCTGCAGAAGAGCCAGGACCCTCAGCGCCCTCCTGCTCCCCCCGAGCCCCCTGCCCAACCCCCCAGCCAAGTCCTGAGCGGCCGCCCCGAAAAATAATTAAGGCTTAAGTGCATCTGTACACGCTTGGCTCCCAACAGCTGCTGTCTGATTAAATCAACATCAGCGGCATCGCTGGGGCTGCTCTGCTGCGGCCGCCCTGGTCCCCTGGGCCCCTACCATGATCTCCATGGAGCTCCAGCGCGAGGTCCCCCAGTACATGGCCATCCCCTGGTTGATGACATGGGTCATGGCTCGCACTGTCTCTGCCGGGAGGGAAGGAGAGAGTGGCATATGGGGTTTAGCAGGGGCTGCACTGGCAGAAGGGGGCTCGCACCATGCTGATGGCTGGTGAGCATCCCACTGCCCAATGCTGCCGTGGGAGCTGGGTGGTGTCCAGGGGATGCTTTCAGAAGAGCAGGATGGGGACAGAGGGAGCAGCCACTCAGGATGTGCCAGAGACCACAGCCGACCTGACATGCTCACACGGTGCCAGGCTCTCCCTCCATGGAGAGCAGCCTGAGGCTTCTGCCACTGGCCCCATGCCCTGTGGGGTTACCAGCACTGGCACTGCTGCAGGGGGAGAGACTGATGCATTGCCCACACACAGAGACCCATGGAGGGAAGCCTGAACCCTGTGTGAGCTGCTCAGGGGTCTTGGGGGGAGCCAGCCCTGAGCCATGCAGGCTGGGGCCAAGCCAAGGCGTGCTCCTGCAGCCAAAGGCAGGCAGCGGGGAGGGCAAGGGGCATGAGGCTCACCCGGTCGGCACCAGGGCACACACCCCAGCATGCTCATAGCTGTCCCGGCAGGGAGGGCCCTGCTGCAGACCCCGGCATGTGCCAAGGCACATGTCCCACGGCAGGACTCTGGGGGGTGGGAGCCTCTCTGCTTTTTGTCCTTTAAACTGCAGTACAGTCTGAAGGGCCAGGGGGTGTCTGTGTTGTGCTGCCGCTGCCTCTGCATCTCATGGCGGGGTTTGCTTGAGAGGGGGGAACAAGGATGGGGATCACAGAGGAGTGGGGGCTCTGCCCCAGGAAACACCGCTGGGACAGGCAGCGGCTGGCGGGCAGAGTGCGGGCAGGGAGTACCTTCTACGATGAAAGTCCTGGACTTGGAGGAACTAAATGGGTCCCCTGGTGATAAAAGAGAGATTTAGAGAAAGTGGAGTCACCGCTGCTGGGACGGGGGCAGTGACCTGCCACCGCACCGCCAACCCACCCTGCCATGGCCCCAGAGGGTCCTGGCACCGGGCAGGGGGCGGCAGAACTGTGACTGTGGCACGGGCCAACCGTGGTGGAGGAGGAGCGGATTCTGCTCGGGAGGGAAAATGCCCTTGAAACACAAGCCTGGCGCAAACCAACCGCGACGGCGATGAAAGGCAGCGGGGAGGAGCACGGCACCGCGGCGTGCACTCACCTTCCATCGGCGTGTTGGGGTCGGGCCGGTTGGCAAACACCACGTCCACGTACTCCAGCTGCAGCCGCTCCAGCGATGCCTTCAGACCTGCAGCATGGATGGGGCTGTCAGGCATGCTGAGCCCCATGCTGCCAGCAGTGAGGCAGATGGTGAGGCACAGCCTGGCACCGGGGCCAGCAGCACCCGGCAAGCACCGTCATCCCTGCCCCTACCTTCTATGATGTGTTTTCGGGACAGGCCCCTCTCTGTCTCGGCCCTGCAAAAGGAAAGGTAGGTGAGAGCCTGGGGTGAGAGCCTGACGTGTGTCAGCTGCTCTGCTGGAGGGTGGGTGTTACCTACTTTCCTCCCCAGAAGATTTTGGTGGTGATGACCAGGCTGGACCGTCTGCAGGGAGAAAGGGAGAATCAGTGGTGATGGCATCTGCAAAGCCCCCTGCACCCTCCCTGGGATGGCACACTTCTGCCAAAGGCTCCTCTACCAGCTTTCCCCAGCCCATCGGGATTACAGCAATCATTTTGCCAAATAGGGATGACATCTGGCTTACCTCCACCCTTTCTTCTTGATGATGTTCCCCAGCACCACCTCAGCCCTAGAAGGGAAGGGGACATCAGCCATTTGCACCTGGCAGCTGCAGCCATGGGGAGTGGTGGCAGCCAGCAGGGACAGCCCCAGACCCTGGGAGAATAGGAGTCAAATGCAGTGGCTGTGGCAGTGGCTGTTTTCTCCTTGGCTGCCCCCAGTGCATGAGCTTGCTAATTTTAAGTGAATGCATGGGCACACATCAATGCCCTGGGCCAGCGTGCCCTGGGTACATCTGTGCTAGGAGGGTGCAAGGCTGCACCTGCATGATACAGGCCACCATGGGAAGCATGGGACTGACAGAAGCACAACTCCCCCTGTGAGCAAGCGCTCAGAGCCCTGTCCTGGAAGCTGCTTTGCAGCTGGCAAACCTGGGAGATTCCCAGTGCCACTGTGATTTGGTGGGAGTCAGGGTGTAGGGTGAGACCCCTGTGGCTCTGCCAAAGCAGGACACCTACTTGCCAGCAGCGTAGACTTCTGCCGTGTCGAAGAGATTAATGCCGTTGTCATAAGCTAAAGTCATCAGCTGCTCTGCCATCTGCGAGGAGAGAGCAGGGTTGGTGAAGGGGGTGGCTGAGAGCCGGCGCACGGGCATGTGCACAGAGCACTGGTGAGCTCTGGCGTACCACATGCACCCCGGCCACAGCCGCAGCTGTGCTGGCCCCATCCCCTCCCCAAGGAAAGTCCGGGGAAGGACGGGGTGAAGGGGTGCAGCCTTACCTCATCTGTTATCTGCCCTCCGAAAGTCACCCATGTTCCTGCAGGGGGGAAGAGAGAGAGGTGTGTGCATGGTGAATGTGGTGAGCAATGAGCGCCTCCACCTGAAGCCCTCAGCCACCCACCCTGGCTCCCTCAGCACTGCCCTGGCACGTGGTGGCCACAGCCGGCCCTGCCGCGTGCACTGTGGTGCTCCCAGCATGGCCCAGTCGCTTCCTATCGTGTCAGAAAAAGAGAAAATAATTTGACAATTTCTGGGCCGTGACTCAAAACAGCTGCAGGGCTGAGGAAAACCCTTTCCTTCCCTTTGCAAACATTGCCGGGGCAAGCGAGTGCTGCCCTGGCGGGGGAGTGCCGGCAGCTGCTGCAGAACTGAGGGGATGCTGAGGGGCTGTGGCAAACCCTGGCACTTACCCAGACCCAGGCAGGACACACGCAGCCCAGACTTCCCGAGGTTCCTGGAAGACAGAGACCATTAGGAAAGATGCCAGAAAGCCCCAAAACGCTGTCTCATGCATCCTGCATGCCACCAAACACATCGGGTGTGAGGACTGGGAGGTGTGGTGGTGGCCCGTGGTCCCCATCCCCACCTGGGATGGTTTTACACTGAGAGCCCCTTCTCAACTGATTAACAAGCCATCCCAGGCTGGGCATCCTGCAGCTTGGTAGTGGCACTGCCTGCACCTGCGCAGTGAGGCTGTGCCTGGCAGGGCTATTGGGAGAGCAGTGACCTCGTTAAAGCAGCTCCCTGCGATGAGACTGGGTTGTCCGGCTGCCCTGAGAGTGCTGCTGGCACTGAGGAATGAGACTGGAGGAAGAGGATCCGGCATGCTCGTGGTCAGGGCTGAAGCATCCCATACATGGCATGAGTTGTGCCTGTTCTCTGCATTGCACAGGGAAGCACAGGGCTTGCACCAGGCGAGGGTGCTCGGGAGTGGAGCAACGTCCTGGAGAAATGGAGCACCCCAGAAAATTTGACCGGCACAAGAAACTGGAGAACAGCTTTCGGGAAGGGGGCCAGGCTGGCAGACGCCTTCGCTGTGGTGATGGAGAGCCAGTTACTTGTTAAAAATGACAAAGGCTCAAGAAATGAGCGTTAAAATAAATAAAGTGTAGGTGAGCCGCGGCAGCTCGCCCGCGCGGGTGTCGCATAGCAACCGGAGGCACCGCCACCGCCGGCACCGCCGACACGGGCACCGGCAGCCGGGCAGGGAGTGGCTGTGGCCCGGCCATGGGCAACCGTGGGCTGCACCGAGCCAGGGCAGCATCCCTCCGTTCTGCCATGTTATTGCCCAGCATCTGGAGGCACTGGCGCTCCTCCTGTCCCGTGGTGTATTTAGAGCATTTTACGGTGGGAAGAGGTCACAGCCTTGGGCCAGTCGTGGCTCAAGCCCCCGTGATGGGGAGTTGCCATGTGGCGTAGAGAGCACCTGCGTCCTCCTGGACATTCCAATATTATTGCTGGGGTTCCCCTGGGCAGGTGACTGTTGCCTCTCTCGGCTTCCCAGTCCAAAAGTGTGTTGATAGGCTGCCCAATAGAGATACTGGCAGACTTCGGGAAGGCCAAGCATTTCCTCACACTGTGCTATGGCTTTCCTATCCCATCCACTTGCTTGGAGCATCCCCCTGTGCCACTGTCCCTCCAGCAGCCACCAGTGGGGACTCCCGAGCTGATCACCCATTGCCTGGGAGAGGGTGTTACTGGTATGCTCTTCCTCTGGGTCAGGACATGACTGTGGGGCAGGAGTACTGAGCACTGAAGATGCCACGGCGCATTGTCCCAGTACTGCTGTTACCACTGCACGGGTTTGGTGTTTGAGGGCTGGACAGAACTGGAACAGCCCCCTCCCCAGTGCCCAGGTAAGGGGATTCGGCCGGTTTGGACGACACTGGTGGACGACGGCCAGGCTCACCCCAGCGCCCTGCTGGCCTGACACACTTTGTTGCCTAATGCTGGCACATCTGGGCTGCAGTGGAGGCACGCGGCCGCTGGCAGCTGGACCATGGCGTGCAGGCTCATCTGGGGGGGGCTCTACCCTGTCCTGGGGTCCATGCTCATCCCGGGGGAGCCCCAGCCCCACACCCGGGTGCACTCAGCCTCAGTGGGGGAAGCCCTCTGTACTCTGCCCCAGTGCACTCTCACACCCAGGATATGGGGTGTGTGAGCCCTGTGGGGGCTGGCCAGGGGGGCCCCACATGCACACACCACTCAGTTTCCAGAACCACCATGGGCAGCCAGAGCCGCTTATGGCTCTGCACTCGCTTTGCAGGGCACTGAGTCTCCGGCAGCACCGAAAGGATGCCATAGCAGCCCGGATTAAATCTACCGTGACTCCCAGACCCCCCCGGCTCGGCAGTCTGCCCGGCTTGGCAGATACTGAGGATGCTACTAATCCTACCCTGAATATTAGGGTCCCTTCTTTTTCCCCCATCCTGAAGATTTTACGCACGGCTGGATCAAAGCTGCCCTGAGGGGGCAAGAGCAAACAGGGAGGAATCGCACGGAGGCGCACGGTCAGCACTTTTAGCGACGAGAAACAGAGAGCCGGACGCGAACCGGAGATTAGGGAGTGCGGCGTCCCTGGCCCCCAGTCCCCCCTCGCCACCCCGATAGCAGAGAGGAACAGGGAAAGCCCCAGGAGTGCCCGTTTCCTACCGGTATTTCATCCCCGGCTGCTTGACGCTGGAGTCGCTGGAGGAGGGGGCGTTCTGCACCGAGAGCTGCCCCAGGCTGCGGGCCACCATGGCCACCGCGCGGAACTTGCCGCGGGTGCCAAGGCTGGGGCTGCCGGCATTCTGTCGGTTCAGCCGATCCTCCGCGCTCCGGCTTTTGATGCTGTGCTCGGAGCACACAAAGGAGACCTGCATGCTGCTCCGGCGGGCAGCAGCTCCAGCTGCCTAAATTTAGCCGGCGCCCCGGGCGAGGCGGGGAGCTCCTCCCGCGCGCCGCCAACGTGACGGCGGGGGGCTGCGAGGCGGCGGGCGCGGAGCGCTCCCGTCAGCCCTCCTGCCCTCAATATTTGATGAGCTCAGGAAGCGAGCGAGCGGCACCCGGGCAGGTGGGGGCAGGAGGGGCAGAGCCGCTGCCGGTACCCTCCGGAGTGGCCGTGGCGGGGCGGGGACTCCCCTCCGCCCCGCTGGGCATCCCTCCGTGGGTACGGCTGCTGGCCCAGCCCGGGCTTGGGGCACAGCAAGGGATGAGGCTGCGGAGTGAAGAGGTCCTTCCTTGCCTCCCTCCGGCCACGCACGGCAGCAGATTCCCCTGCAGGGGTCCGAAACCAGACCCTCTGGCAGCAATGCGTGTGCATCGCCAACCCCACGGCTGGGCGGCAGAGCAGGTGGCGGCGATGCTGATGGCCCAGTTTGCCGAAGTTGTCGCCCTCGGGGCCACAGCCTCAGCAGCACATTCCCCCTATTTTTCCCAGTGCAAGCGAAGTCGAGCGAGGTGAATTCCAGCCTAGCACCTCCTGCCGAAGCAGGGACACAAGTCAGCACACTACAGCACCGTCCTGCAGCCGGGGCCACGTGCAGGCTGCCAGCACCTGCTGTGCCCCTCAGGATGGAGCAAAATGCAGCGACGGGGTTTGCAGGAAATTATGAACATTTGCCTCAAACCTAATGAAAAATCTTGTAATCTCCTCCGCTTCCCTCTCTCGCAAAGCTCCTTAGCTGGTAATCCTGCCAGCACCAGCGCCAGTGCCGGCTCCAGTGCGGGCGGGGGGCCTGGCAGCAGTTATCAGCCCCCAGAGGATGAGAAACTCCACAAATTTTGGTGGCAGCGGGGACATGCCCAGAGAAGGAGCACCTTTGGGGTGCCTGTGCCAGCTGCTTCCATTAATAAATAATGTCCCCATGAATATTAGATGGGCTCTTGCCACTGTGTAAATGTTACCGCGGTCATTGTGAGTGGAGGGGAACTTGACCCGCAGCGCAGCACGGCACGGCACAGTGCAGCACGGCAGGAGCCAGCAGAACTGCCAGCTCTGGGGGCTTTGCTGCAGTGGGGGACAAGGGGCACCCCTGCATTGTCACTGCAGAACAGCCACTGTCCTCAGCGCTGGTGCTCCTCAAAGCCTGACCTGGGTTACTGGGGGTGCTGGGCCCTGCACCCCATTGCCCCACCTGCAATGCCAGGGGAGAGTGGGAAGAGGTACACTGGGTAGAGCAGCTCCATCCCTCTGAGGGGCTGTGGCCACCTCTCCAGCTGCCCAGAGTGTCCTCCTGACAAGGACATTGGCTGAAAGCCTGATACACCTCACACCAGGACCCACATGCAAAATTAATGATGCACCCTCTCTGTGATGCACACCCATCAGTCAGGAAGAGACGCACACTCATCAGGCGGAGATGTACCCCCATCAGATGGAGATGTAATCCTCAGTCAGACAGAGATGTACCCACATCAGATGAAGATTTACACCTCTGAGGCAGAAACAGCCCTTGGGTGCCTGTTTGCTCCAGGTGCCTAGTCCTTAAAGCTCAGAGGGCGTTTGCATCTGCAAATGCCCAAACAGCAAACAGGAATGTCAAGTGAGAAGCTCAAAGATCACCAGTAGGAAAGTGCTAACGGCGCTGATCGGCTGCCGCCTCTCCGGCGCTCGCCGTGCCAAGGACATCGGCTCCTCCCAGCCTCGGCGCGGCACAGGGGAGCCGAGGTGAGCTCAGGTGAGAGCCGTTCTCCCGACGAGGTGTCACCAGCACCAAGCAGCGTCCCCTGTGTCATCCCCTCACCTCGGCCCTCGCCGCCCTCGTGGCGCTGCCTTACCTGTACTTCATGCCAGTGGCGCGGGCGGTGCTGTCGGCCAAGGAGAGCCCGTGCATCCGCAGGAACTCCTCCAGAGTCTTCGCCCGCGCCGCCGCCCGCACGTCCCGCAGCCGCCGCAGCTCCAGGCCGTCGGCCGCCCGGGGGGCTGGGGGCAGCCCCCACTCGGGGCTGGGCCGGCTGGCCACGCTGCGCAAGCTCTCACTGTAGGTCATGGAGAGCATCCTGCCGCCCGAGCGTGGGCTCTGCCGGCCAGCCACGCCGCCAAACACTCTGCGGTGCTACGGAGAGAGCTGGGAAAGCACAACATGGGCTTCCTCGCCACTCAGGGCACAGCCCTACCTGCATTTCCAGGCCGGAGTGGTGGCACCCACCCTTGCCAGGATATGTGGGGACCCTAGCAAAGCCAGCCTCTTCAGCGGAGCAGAGCCTTGGCGTGGGAGCTGAAGCACAACAGGAGAAGCAGTAGGAGAGGGATGCGGCACAGTCCGTGTCTGAGGCTGCAGTGGTGCCTGCCACAGCTGCCCCAAGCCACGACGCAGTAGTGTGGCCAGTGGCTCGGCTGTGCTGGCTCCCAGCTTGCACTGTCTGGGCTGCACTGGTTTACATCCCTGCGAGGGACGCAGTGGGTCCCAGGAGCTGTCTGAGGCATGGCAGTGGCACAAGTAGTGCTGGTGAGAATCTGGCACTGTGTGCCAGTGGGCAAGGAAAATTGGGATGGGAAAAGGATCCCCATGGGGCTCCCTGGAAAGGGTGGACAGCGGCAGAGGGTCTGTGGGCACTGGGTGCTCGCTGTGCCTGCGTCACGTTGCTGCAATGTGCGCCACCAGCCAACACCTTCCCCACCGCCGCGGCAGCGACCTCCCAGCCGGTGCGGCTGCCGAAAATAGCCTGCCGCAGGGTGGGCTCCTCGCACAGCCGAGCCCTTGCTGTCTCTATGGCTGGGACCTCACTGGCGGTGGCACTGGCATCGATTTCTGTGCCTCTCTCTGCAACTTCCCTTGTTTCCAGTGTCTGCATGGAGCAGGGACTGGGGCCAAAAGCTAGTGTTGGTGCCGGAGTGTCCACTGGGGATGCACTGTGACAGATCTACACCAGCATCAGGCTTCAGCCAAGCTCCCACTGGTCGTTTCTTCTTTCCCTGTGAAGCTCAAATTGACAGTTGCAGGAGCCAAAAGTGCAGTGCTCTCTGCCATTGAGGTGTGACCTCCAGAGGAAAGGAGAAAGAAATCCGGAGGATACAGAGTAGCAGTCGGCCAGGTATGACCAAAATCCTGGGGGTCTCCTTTGATATCTGGTGCTGCCAGACACCACTTCGTGCTCCTCCTGCTCTGTAGCAAGGCCTTAGGAAAGCCAGGAGACATGGAAAGGAAACTTCCCTCTGTTGTAGCAAAGCCAAACCGAATCCTCGTCATCAGCCTCTTCCTGCCACACCTCAAAGCTGGAGACTGAACCCGGCACCTCCAGCACTGGCCCGTCTCTGTGGCTGGTAGCTTTAATTAGGGCAGTGCAAGTAGCTCCTGCTGGTTACGGGCACCTGGTGGGATCTCCTTGCTCCCAGTGGGATCTCCTTGCCCTGGTAGGATCCCCTCATCTGACAGCAGCAAGGAGAAACCTGAGCTGGCTGCACTGCTGCTCTACAGCAGAAAAACGGCTGCAGCAAACAGAGCTGGGGGTTTGATCTGGGCTGCTCTGAGGAATGGGGTGGGAATCCACCGGCTGCCCTATCTTGACACTTCCCTGATTTTTGGAAGAATAGAACTGGATGGCCGAGAGAGCGCAGAGATGGTGGGTGCATTCACGGCCGTTTGATAGCAGAAATCCCAGTGCTCCTGGGATGAGTGGCAGCAGGGCTGCAGGATCTGCCAAAGATAAGCTGTGCTGTGCCCAAGCAGAAGAGGCTGTTTTGCAAGGAAGGAGCAGGGATGAGGGACAGAGTGCAGGCTCTGTGGGATAACACCGCTGTTAGCAGCATCGGGGGCACAACAAGTGGGTGACAGGCAGGGCAGCTGCCCAGAGAGATGTGTGGCCAGCCCGGCCTGCCAAGCTGGGAAACAGGCAGCCACCAGCCTGCCTAAAGCCAGGAAGACCCCCAAACTCCGAAAGAAAGCCGCCCTAAGCCATCAAATCCCAAGTCACTCAGCACGGAAAATCTTCCCTGCTGCCCGCAGCGGCTGCCCCACGGCGGTGCCCATCCCCGGCCATCGCCCACCGTACCCAGCCCCGCTCGCCGCCCGCGCCGCCGGCCCAGACTCACCGCGCCGGGGAAGCTGCTCAGCAGCAGCGCAGCTCTGGCCGGCCGGGCTGCCCCGGGGCAGATATAAGAGCCGCGGTGGCCGCGTTGTTTTGCATTAGGGGAGTGTCGGAGCTTGGCGTCCAAAGCACTTGGCGGCTGCGCCAGGCCCCCAGCGCCCGGCTTCTCGCCGAGCTCCATTAGCCCTATTAGGGGATTTTCTTCCTTGCGAAGAGGAGTTAAATTATTCATGGCGCCTCACTAAAAGCCCGGGGATGTGCCGCTGCTTTATCAACGCTGGCACCGCCGCCCCTCGCCCTGCAGTGACAGGTCCCCCTGTCACCAGCACACAGGGTGGTGGGGACAGCTGGACACTGGGGCCATCAGGGAGACCATCAGAGACGGTGCCCTGTGGCAGACACAGCCCTCCTGTGATCCCTGCGGCAGTGGAGGCAGAGCTGAGCTGTGGCAGGACTGAAAGGCAGCCTCACCCAGAAGGGACCCCCAAAACGGAACTGGGTGATGAACACAGGTGGTTTCTGCCTGAAGGCAGCCTACAGACAAGCTCCTGCCTGTTGTGCTTGGGAGCCTTTACACCAGATGTGTCCAGTGGTTGAGGTCAGTTTGGCAGCCAAAACTTGCCCGTAGCGGGGCTCAGCAGTGCTGGTGGCAGCACTGGGATGGACACTGTCAGTGCCACTGAGCCATCCCATTGCTGGCTGGCCTCACCTCCTCCTGTCACGTGTGCGATGGCAACGGGAGTCAACAGTTCCGTCGAGGGGAAGCCCCTGGTCCCCCACCCCATGCAGCCAGGCCAGACCCACTCCCACACCACTGGGCTGCTGTAGCCCTGGGAACACTGGAGCAGCTGCTGGCAGAGTATGTGGGGAAGTGCTGCCCTCACTTCAGACGGTAAAAGGGTGATGGGGGCGATTGTTGCCTCCTGTACCACTTAATGAGACTACTCCTAATAGCAGGAGCCGTGGAGCAGCTGGCTGGTTTCCCAGAGCTGCTCTTGGGAAAAGCCAGGGGCTTCTCCAGGCACAGCATTGGCATGGGACACTCCTCCCAAGCTGAGCTGAGCTCCACACTCCACAGTGGCTGTCCTCCACAGCCATATGGCCACACTCTGCTGCTTGGACAGCCTGTGAGAATGGTCCCCCCTAAACCCAGCCACATCCCAGGGTCCCCACACCACGCTTCCAAATCCGAGAGCAGGTGATGAGGTGATGCCACATCTGTGATGCCCATCCCACAGAGAGGGATCCTGGCACATTGGGCAGGGCAGTGCTGTGCCAGCATTATCTGGTCATGGGCAGGGGCCATAGGCACTTGCTTGGGGGATTTTGGGAGGGGAAAGGGCCTGGTTACCTGTAGAACTGGAGCTGACGCTTGGGGCTCCCGTATCTCGCGCTTCCGACAGCAAAGGGGAGAGAGAAGAAAGATGCCACAAACCCCGTTAGAAAGGAGGAGCGAGAGTGAGTGCCAGAGTCAGTGGCTGTGGGAAGGGTAAGCGACACCCACCCATGTCTCAGCACAGTGGACACTGCAGCAGGCACTGGCACGACCCTGAAAGTGCCCCCTAAGCCATAACAGACACCAGTGCCCCAAAACGCTGCTGCTACTGTGCAGAGATTTTGTGCTGGAAGCTTTTGCACAAAGCATGCCGGGGCAGTTTAGCAGTATCAAGGCAGTTTCAGGCAGTGTGGTGACTCTGGGTTGCCACAGGCTTGGGTTTGAAGCCCCATAGAGTTTCCCCAGCACTGCTCTGCACCCTTACCTGTAAATCATCCCTGGGGAGCCCGTCTGCCGCAGCGAGAGTCGCGCTGGGGAGTCAGTAGTGGATTCGGGATACATGGAGCCAGCCTGGGCTCCCCGGAGCCACTCGCCGCCTCACCCCTGCCACAGGGGAAGAGGAAAAGAGGAAGAAATGAGGTTTTTTGGGGCACGCGCATGACGGCATTTCCTGTTGCAGGAGATCTCAAGCCGGATGGGTATGTGGCGTTGGCAGTGGTGTGGACACGGCAGCACTGGGGCTCACAGCCTGACCCACCGATCCCAAAACCATCCCGCCCCATCCCTGTTCCTCTGACTTCCCAGCTTGGCTGCTCTCTCCAAACTTCTGGGGGTCCCAAGCTCTCAGGAAATGGTGAGGAAACATGGGCCTGAAAAATGAAACCTTCTGAAAACCATGGAGCTGTCCTCGAGGGTCCCTCTGAATGGGACAAGCTAAGGGGAGGAAAACAGTCTGGCTTTTCTTGCAGCCCACATATAACTGTGTGCACAGGGGAGAGGGAGCTCCAAGGGAAAGGAGGGCTCACCCCCAGGCACCCCTGACCCTCCTTGTCCCTGTCCCCATGCCAGGGGCATCCAACATGACTCCCTGAGAGCTGTGCTCCTGCTCCTGCAACACTGTCAGCAGTTTCCAGTATCACAGAAAACAATGACACTTCCCTACAGAACTGGGGCTGGGATTTAAATTTATCCCATCTTTCTTTAGGCCGGTGAGATGCCATCTTTACACTGCAGATCACAAGCTGCTCTGTTTCCCAGATGGGGACTGAGAGATCTTCGGGCTCCCTCCCGGCTGCCCTGGGCTCAGCAGGAGCATGGCCTTACACTGTGTGCTCATGTCCTGGCACACATCCCGCCTGCATCCTGGCACAGCATGCCTGCATCCTGCATCCCTCCCGCATTCTGGCACAGTATGCCTGCATCCTGCATCCCGGCACGGTGTGGCTGCATGTTGCATCCTGCCTGCATCCCAGCGGGGCATGCTTGCATCTTGCATCCACATCCTGCATCCCTCCTGCATCCCAGCATATTGTGTCAGCATCCTGCATCCCTCCCGCATCCTGCATCCCTCCGGCATCCCGGCCCGGCGTGCCTGTATCCCGGCGCAGCCCCTGCAGCCCACGCAGCCCAATGGCAGCGGCTGCGGCAGCCGAGCCCATCCCCGCGGAGCCGCCCACCCGCCCACCGCAGCTCCCGGCCGGGCTGCAGCCCCCGGCACGGATCCCCATCGCCCTCCTCCTGAGCGCTGCAGGAGTGCGACTCCTTTGGCCACAGCCGCGCTGAAGCCGGAGCTCAGGCAGCCTCAATAAAGCCGGGTTTATTTTGGAGAAGTGAGGAGGGAGCTGCTCTCTCCCGAACCCGCAGCACTGACTCGAGCCCGGAGCAGGATCCTGCTGAGCCCTACAACCAGGACCCGGCTGAGCCCCCCAAGCCCTTGTGACCCCCCGGCTTTCCCCGGGTGCTACGAGTGTTGGCCCCGCAGCTCCCGCGGCCCCGCCTGGCAGTGGGCAGCTGCCTGCAGCACCGCCGGGTCAGCAGCAGCCACCGGCCGGGCACTGTCCTGCCAGCTCATGCCAGCTCATCGTCACTTGGCTAGCGGCGGCAAAACAAAGCTGAGGAAAGCTGGCGGACGCCTGCAAGGGGGGAACAGCCGGACCCTCGTGTCCCAGCGCAGCCATGCAGCTCCTTGCTTCCACTGCCACAGTCCCGGACATCTCTGTGGCTCAGGACTTGCTGATTCCATATCCCAGGGGGCTGTAGTGCCAGGAACTCAGATCTCAGATTTTCAGTAGAATCTGATGCCCCTTCCCTGTTGCCTCTCAGCAATGCTGTGGGGACCAAGTGCAGTGGCTAGCAAGTCTCTGGCAGTGCTAGAGGGACTTTGCTGGCAAGCACAGCGGGACCATGGGCACATAGTCAGGGCTCTGCACTCTGAGGAGCCAAAGTGTCCCAGCCTTTGGGGCCAATTTATCTCTCTGAGCCAAAGGCATTGCCAAAAGTCCAGTCCCCTCTGTGTAAGCAGCTTGGTGCTTCCCTGAGACCGCTCCTGCACCTCCAGCTTCCTCATGGCACAACTCAGCCGTGAGTCTGCAACTGCAGGAGTTTCAGCAGTGGCCCAAGAGGGAAGAAAAGTGTTTTCTTCTGCAGGATGTACCCAGGAGCCAGGTGAAGGACTTGTGCTCCCACCAAGGTCCATTCCTGTCCCTGGCAGCACAGTGGGGTACAGGAGTGTGGGTGCTGCAACATGGATGGTTTATGGCTGGGAAGCCCCCGGGAGCTGGGCCATCATGGAGGGGACTACATACTGCAGCCTGCCAGACATACTGCCATCAGAGTAGGAGTGGGTGAAACCGGACATGGAATTAATGTGAACGTAGGGATGGAACTGCTGCTTCTGGTGAGTCTGATCCTCCAAGGGTGAGGGCCTGGGGCAGAGAGAGCTGGGGTCCCTTACCCTGGGCAGCCCAGCATCTTGCCCAAGTCAGACGAAGGATGCAGGTAATGTTGCAAGGAGAATCTCCCCACACCAGGTGCCTGTCCTCATACTTCCCTCCCTTTCTCACTGTATTTGCAGCAAATGCCCCCCTCCACGCCACGGGGAAGGTGACTTTAGCTCAATGACTCACGCTGCCCTGCTCTGTCGCCTCGGCACCTCCTGCCGTCACCTCTGCGCTCATGCCCCGTGCTGGTCCCGTGCCCCCCCTCCCCCGGCTGCACCGGCGCCGCAGGGATCCGCAGAGCAGCAGCCCTGCCCCTTCCTTTGACCCGGGAGCCTCTGTTGCGGCGCAGCATCTCCTAGCCCACCGGGCCCCTCCGACCGCCCGGGTGGGCTCCCGCGCCTTCCCAAGCCCATCTTCACGACAATGAGGCAGGCGGGCACTGGGGACTCAGCTGCGACACGTGAGGTCGCCCGTGACCGCCGAAGCGCCCGCACCGGCGCTGCTCAGCTGCCCGAGTCAATGACACAGCCCAAAAGCACACGCTTTCGGCGCGTCGGCCGGGGTTATTCCGGCTCTACCGTCACGTACACCAGAGCCAAAGTACCGGGGTCTATCGGGCTGCCCGCGGGTCTCTGCTGTGTGACACTGCCAGCTCCCTGCTACGCCGCGGCTGCCGGCCAGGCACGGCTGAGCCACGACCACGGCCCCCCGGCATCGCACCTACCTGTCTCCGGTGCTCGGATGGAGGGCGATGCGCGGTCGGGAAGCACAAGGCAATGAATCAAACCCGGCTGCCGGCGGGCTGCGGGCTCCGCGGGTCTCGGGAAGCAGCGCCGGTGCCGGCGCAGAGCAGCTGCTACAGCCGGCGGCAAACGCAGGATGACGGTTCCTACCCCATTCCCGCTCTGTCCCCGGGAAAAGGCGTCTGGCAGAGGGGGAAGCCGAGCCCCCCGCGCCCCGGGATGCGACAGCACCCAAGGATGCTGCAGAGCCGTTCCTGCCGCTCTCACATCCTGACTCGGCAAGTTTGGCTCCGCCGGTGGCTGCAGCCGGCTCCCGATCCCGCCGGTGCCTTAACCGTGTCGGCGCCGCAGCCCGGCACCGGCAGCGCGTGGGCGAGCGAGCGGCTGCCACCAGCCGCCCCTGCGCAGCTCAGGCGGGGGAAGGCTCGTCCGGGGCCACGGGCAGTCTGGGCAGGAGCTGCATCATCGCTGCCTTAAATCGCGCCGGGTGTGTTTCTCTTCAAATAATCAAATACAGCGTCGGCAGTGATGCTGCGGGGCTGCCTCCAGCACCAGGGTCACCCGGCTGCCGCGTTCTGCCACTGGACACCCATCCTCCTCTCGCCCATCACGCCTTCTCACTGCCCTTGGCTTTTTGGCTATCTTGAGCAACAAAATCACCCCAGAGCATGCCACCTCAGTAACTGGAGCAGGCTGGTCCCTGTGGCAGCGCGACTCAGTGATCCCGCAGCAATAACAACACCAATGCAGCTGGATCTAACAGGAAAACTAGAGGCCAAGCCAGCAAAAAGGGGTCAGAGCTTGGGAAAGGCTGCTCACGCAGCGCTGCTCTGGCAGCTTTAAATTAGGAAAACCTGGTTCCTTTCCCTCAGTCGAATCCTGTTCAGCTTCATGGCAGCATCTTGGCACTTCCTTTGCCATTTCAGCACAGTCCTGGCAGTGATGGGGCCAATAAGCACACTGCCTGCTCCAAACCATGCTGACACTGGCAAGGATCACTCAGCACTGCCAGGGTGGGTGATCCCAGCAGACTGCCTACTTTCCATGCCACAGCAGCCCCAGGAACAGCCAGTAACAGGCAGAGAAGGTCATAAACCCCATCCCCTTTGGGGATGCTCCCAGCAGCAGCCCATCAGTGGCTTTGCTACCCCCACAGATGGTGGGAGCCATGTGCCAAGTTGATCTGCTCCCGCTCCATCATGCATCTGACCCACAGACCCGCAGGCCATGAGCGGGAGGTGACAGCTGGCCCTGCCACCCTCCTAATCAAAACAATAACAGTAATAACTAATAAAACCAGCAGCTCTCTTAAATCTGCCGTTGGCAGCTCCATGTAGAGGCGTTTTCTGCTCACCAGCTGGAAAATCACTGCATATATGCAACAGGCCTGTACAGGGGATGTGATAGAGACTGGATACATCTCGCCCAGCTTGCTCTGGCACTCACCCACGGTGCTGCGCCGCGGCTCCCAGCAAGACTTGGGGAAGAAACCTGTGGTTTTGGGAAGCAGGCTGGGTACCCTACCCACACCTGCCAGCAGCACAAACTATGTCTCACCTGTGGTGGCTGCATTAGCAGCCCCATGCCGGCCACAGGCTGAACAGGCGGGGGCTTATGGGGATCACGAGGAAAACAGACCCAAAAAAATGGAGGCTGGCAAGACAGAGGCTCGCGAGCTTCGGGCCTCGCAGAAGAAACGGTGAGGCAGCGGCAGCAGCATCTGGGCTGCGAGGGGACCAGAGACCTGCCATAGGGCTCGGGGCTCCTTCCATCCGCAGCCCTCCGGGCACCGCAGCAAAGCGAGACATGAAACGGACTAAGAAACGGCAGCAAACTGAAGGAACCGCGGCGTTTGACTCACTGTGCGCAAATCGGCTCGGGGGAAAATCCAATATTCCCACCCCCGTATCACTGGGGCTTTGCCGGCGGTTCACACCGTGTCACCGGGGCTCCTGCCCCGCCACTCCCGGTGTGCGGTGACAGGCCGCAGGCCACCGGAGCATCACGAACAGTGTTTAACCTCGCCTTGCTGTGGGAACGAAGGGACAGCCAACCTTCCCCCGTCCCCGCACAGCCCAGGGTCCCACTGGGCCGAGAGCAGACGGCGGGGCGAGGGCCCCTCTCTCGGCACCAGGGAGCGTCGGGAGGGGCGTGCGGTGGAGTGGCCTCGCCCGTAGCCCTACCCGCGGCCGTGCCCGGTCCCACCGCCCTCGCCATCGCCCGGCGGCGGCCGCAGCCCCATCCCCGGGCCCGCTCCCCCGGCGCCTCCGCACCTGCCCCGCGTCCGCCGCTCCCGCCGCTCCGCCGCCCGCCCTCGTGGGGGGCGGCCCCGCCCCGCCGCGCCTGGCCCCGCCCCTCCCACCGCCCATTGGCCACGCCGCCCGCCTCTCGCGCCGCATGCAAATGACGAGAGCACCGCGCCGTCCCCATTGGCAGCAGAGCCGGCCGGGTCCAGCGGGAGGCCCCGCCCCGCGCGGTGCGGCACCATCGCCCTAGTAACCCGATGCTGAGCGGGGCGCGACCACTCGCGCTAAAGGGGGCGACCGCCGCTGCCGCCTCCGCTTCTATCCTGTCGCCGCGTCCCGCGCGGTGCGGGATCGCTCCAGAATCGTCTCGACCTGGACTGTCACTGCTTTCCGTCTGCGATGGGACGCGGGAGGTGGGCGGCGGGACGGCGAGCGGCGGCAGCGCGTCCGTTCCCCCCTCGGGCCGGCGCGCGGTTGGTTGGGTCCGAGAAGATGGCGTCGGGGCGCGGTGAGTGAGCGGGGGGGTGTGGGTGCTGAGGGACGGGGCCGGTTCCAGCCCCGCTCCCACGCACCGGGATCCCGTGGGTGCGTGGGCGGGCGACCACGGGCCGGCCCTGCCCTGGCTGCACCCGTGTGCATCCCCAGGCGGGTGCGGGCCGGGCCGTCCTCACGCACGTGTGTTTGTTGCGCGGGGCTGTGTGTGCTGATTGTACGGAGTGGCTGTGTTCCCGCAGGGTGCGTGTCCCCTGGTGTTCCAGCCCCGCGCCCGCCGTAACTGCCGCCGGGAGGCAGCGGCGACCCCTGGGAGGTGATGGGCGAGTGGGACCGGGTGTTCCGGCAGCACCGGCCGCTGCCGCCGCATCCGCAGCGGGGCCGGGCCCGGCCCCCGCCCCGCTCCACCGCCTTCCGCTGCGTCCTCAAGTACCTGCACGGCGCTGCCCTCTCCCAGGTAGGGGCGCGAGGGGACCCCGGCAACATCTTGCTGCGCCCGTTGTTTATGCTGAGTCTCACTATTCATAGAATCATGAAATAATTTGGGTTGGAAAAGACCTTAGAGATCATCTCCTTCCACCCTCCTGCCATGGGCAGGGCTAACTTCCACTAGACCAGGTTGCCCTTTCCAACATGCTGGCTTTGAACGCTTCCAGCTGCAGCTGCTCTGGATGACCTGTGCCAGTGCCTCACCACCCTAACTAGGAAGAATTTCTCCCTAAGATCAAACTTAAATTGCTCCTCTTTCAGTTTAGCCCGCCTCTTATTCTCTCACTTTCTGTGTACGTCTTTCTCTGTCTTTTTTCTAAGCCCTTTTCAGCATTCCTGTCCATGTGTGTGGGCCTGAGCTCCCAGTGGTGGCTTTTCAAACAAGGTGGTTTTGGGGGCAACTAACTGGAAATCTCCCAGAAGCACAAAATCGTTTCAGTCCCATGCCTTATTACCTGTAAATCTGAGTTAGCATTTAATTAATTTTTTATTAAGTTTTTTTTTTGTTTTTTTTAGTAAGTATATTTAAATCAAAATTTCTGCATAGAACGTTAACATCAACTGCCTCTTTATTCTGTGCTTAATGCTCAATTTTTGCACTTTTCCTTTGCTCCATCACCCTCTGGCTTGGAGGCAGGTTCTGCAGCAATGCACGAAGCTGTCTGTGGCCATGTGCTTTATTTGGGCATCCCTTAGAAAACGGGAATTATATCTCTTACCAAAGTGTGTTCTGGGCTTTGGGGATGCAGAGCTGGCCTGTCCCCGAGCATCCCCAAAGCTGGTGCATTGTGCCTTGCAGGGAACCAAGTACCAGCTGCGCCTCTCCCTTTTCGATGCCACCTACCACCACTTCTTTGGGAAGACGTGGAGGAGCAGCTGGCGAGCTGCCAGCTCTGCCCCACCGCGCTCGGCCAGGGCGACCTTCAACGAGGTGGGGGCTGCCAAGGGTCTGGGGAAACACAGAACCAAATCCTTTTCCATCCCAGCGCTTCCTGACCTTTAGCCCAGGGTGCATCCCAGACACTGCCTATTTATTAAGGTTTATGTATGGTTTATTGGGGAAACTGGGGTGCTGGGTTTCCTCTGAGGCCGGTGC
The DNA here is from genome assembly GCF_052056855.1 of Sturnus vulgaris. Lineage (NCBI taxonomy): Eukaryota > Metazoa > Chordata > Aves > Passeriformes > Sturnidae > Sturnus > Sturnus vulgaris. The sequence continues at coordinate 3,751,820 of NC_142267.1, read as the reverse complement.
CACCGTGGGAGCAGCGATGTGTCACCGTGTGTGCCACCTGCTGTGTTCAGAGCTGGCGACAGAGAGCAGTGTTTCCCCACAAGTGGGAAGGAAGGGAAGGAGCAGCTGCCCACCCTCCTGCACAGCGCTTCTCTCTCTTTATCTGGGAACTAAACTCTCCCAAAGCCATGCTTCCATCTGCCGCTGATACCAGCAAATGTCCCTGAATGGGGAGATCCTGCTGCCCCGTAGCATGACCCATGTTTTTCAATTTATAGCTCCTGTTTCCAGGAGCTCCTGAGTGCTGGAGGTGAAGTGCAGCACAGCTCAGCCCCGTGTTCTTCCTTCCTTTACATCACAGTGACATTGAGTGGCGTTGACATGTGCATTTCTCTCCCAAGTGTTTCAGTACTGTCCCACTCCGGCTTGCTTTGAAGAGGGATGGATTAAAACTAGGGCAGAGAGTGCTGCAGAGAGAGCTGAATGCTGGGAGGAGCTGTCTTTCCAAATACATTCCCAGCATCCGCTGGCTTCCTGGGTGTTTGCAATGTGGTTGGGAGCAGTTGGCAGGAGTTTTGGGGTGTTGGGGGACTGTACTGCAGCCTCTCTGTGGTGGCTGAACTGTGTTGCCCGTCCCTGCAGCTGCAGGGCTCCGTGTCTGACAGAGAAGGGGTGATCTGAATGCAGGATGAGATCTTCCAACTGTGGGAAAGTCAGCAGCTCATTGTTAGGAACAGTTCAGGTGGAGCTGGAATTGATTTGTGACAGGTGAGGGAAGGAGGAAAGTCACTGCTCCTCTGCCTGTGTGTGCTGCATGCATGCTTGCCAGCCTCACCAGAGCAGGAAGGTGTGAGGACAGGGATCAGAGTCTGCTTGTTTGGTGAGTTTTGTCCTCAGGGTCTAGGGGAGAGGAATGCAGTGACAGAAACCTCTGTGTGCATTCAGGAGGGGCCCTCGAGCTCAGTGGCACCCTGAGCTCGACAGGCTCCCTTGTCAGGGCTTCCTGTACCTTTGCAGGGTGAACCTTGCTCTGCAGGCTCATTAATCCAGCACCTTGCAATAAAGGCTAATGGAATAACGATTTATGTCTCAGGGTTGATGTGGAAATGTCTCTATCTGTTATTCCTTCCTGACAGCCCATATTGCAGAGAACAGTTTCCCTGAAACACCGTGGTAATGAGTTTTTAATAGGAAGATTAACCTAGCTTTAAATTCTGTCCTGGGGAGGTGACCTGTGTCCTGTCCCCTCCTGCTCTTAGGTCCAGGCTATTCCCATGTCCCTCCCCAGGAAGGTTTCTGGCTCCTTTTTCCTGCTCTAATGCTGTAGCTCTGGGATGCATTGAAGCCCCACTCATTCAGGGTCTGCAGCCTGGGAGTTACTCTGGAAAATAGGTGTTGACACAAAAAAAAAAGTTAAAAAAAAAAAAAAAAGATGCTTGAGATTTAGTAGCAGTAATTTGCCATTAAATTTTGTAGCCGGAAGTAGTTTGCCGTTAGTTTTTGTCTGGAAGTTTTAATGGATGTTCTGTTTGTGCCACTGAGTGTCCCAGCACAACAGGCATTGCTCTGCCTGCAGCTGCCACTGCCAGCTCTGAAATAGCCCATCTCTCTCCTTTCCTGTCCCAGGTCGTTTATTTCCACACCTCCTTGAACCACCCTGGCATTGCTGCTGTCGTGGAAGTGGTAATGACAGCTGGGAAAGGGGATGGGGGCTCTCAGCATCTTTCCTGTGGCTTTGGAACCATCCCGCTCTTTCATGGTGGATCAGAGGTGACAAACCCAGCCACTGAGGACAGAACGTAGGTTCCCCTGCTGCTGTGTGACAGGTCATAGGAATTGAGGTGGCAACGTGCATGGCTGATTTTGGGGGTGGAGGGAAAGGTGGACCTGGGGCTGCAGAAACAGAGCCAGCATTTAGAATCCTGGAATTCTTCACTCTGGGGAAGCAGTGATGGGTTTGGAAGGGATGCCTATCCCTTCCCTAGAGGACAGGGTTTTTCCAGCATGGGCTGGGTTGGGTTTTTATGCTGGGCAGAGGCTTTGTGGAAGACGGAGATGTGTTTCAGGGTGGATTTACTGACTGACTGCTGCACATGTGCTCTTTGCTTTCAGGCTGAAGCTGTACCATGGAACGCCACGTGCCCTACTGCACCCACGCTTCCAGGACCCTAAGGAAAGTAAGCAGCAGCCAGACATGGTCCCTTCTTGGTGGCTTCTCTTACCCAAATGTATGTTGTATGTGTCTTGATGTGAGACGTGGTCCGTGCCCTGGTACTGCTCAGTGGATGTGCCTTACTGCCAGCTGGGAATGGCCTGGCTGGGCAAACGCAGGTTTTCCTTTGCTCATAGCGTGTGTATTCACAGCTAATGATTCATTCAACACTGGGGCTGTGAGGCTGTCTCCCCAGTTTTGGTCATTTTGGGATGTTTTCTTCAGAAAACAAATACATGACAGTGATGGAGAAGAGCCACCTGCAGTATTCCCTGAAGTTCCACCAGCCCCTGGAGGCGATATTTCACCTCCTTCCTGAAAACCTGCTGATATCTGGGCTGCAGACTGTTCCTGGTTTGCTGCCGGCACGTGGAGATGCAGGTAAGGGCTCCTTCTCTTTCCCTCTGTCTGTACTGCTCCTGCTTTAAGGCAGTGGGTCCCTGGGAGGCTGTAGGAAGGGCAGTGGGATGGGATTTGTGGGAGCACAGTGGTTTCTCTGCAGTGTCACCCCTTGTCAAGAGCATCTCCCCTGCGTGAGGCCACAGCCTTCACATTCAGAGCTCAGTCTGGAATCTGTCAAAATGGCTCAGTCAGTTCCCTGTCCGTTAATTGCTTTGCTCCTGGGAAGCTGCTAAGGATAAGTGATGATTGGTTTAATTACAGTCATTCAGCAGAATCTTAGAAACAGCTTTTGCAGCTTGTTTAAACTCCTTAGAGGCGGGTTCAGCATCGCTGGGGCCTGGCAGGTTTGGGGGGATGAGCTCTTGCCCGCTTGGCTTTTGTTAATCTCTTCCAATGGCACATTGCCCTTCGAGCTTCTGCAATTAAAATACGTGTGCTGAAGATTCAGAGGGTAAAAAATTCCTCAGAGTTCTGCAGCTGAGTTATTCTTCAGCTTCCTGCCTGAAAAACCTACTGCTGATGGCTTTGGGGTAGTAACTGTTGGTGCTGAAGCTCAGCAAGGTCTTGAAAGCAGCTGAGTCCCTGCAGGTGTTCAGGTCTATTCTGAGAAGCTGAGTGGGCAGCACCACTGCTGGCACTGCAGAGCACCCCAGTGCAGCAGTGGTGGCTTTCTGTTTCCTTGGGAAACCTGTGGCCACCACTTTGTCTTTCAGATGACTGCTTGCAGAAGCCCCGGCTGATGAAGATGGTCACCTGCTATCTGGAGCGGCTTTTCATCCAGCTGTACCCTTCTCTGGAGGAGTTTGAGGAGGAGCTGTTGGATTTACTGAACAGTGATCGCTTGCTTCAGGTAAGTAGAGTGCTGTGAGGGTGGTGAAACCCTGGCACAGGCTGCCCAGAGAAACTGTGGCTGCCCCATCCCTGGAAGTGTCCAAGGCCAAGTTGGACGGGACTTGGAGCAACCTGCTCTAGTAGAAGATGTCCCATGGGAGAGGGTGGAACAAGACAATGCTTAAGGTCTCTTCCAACCCCAACCATTCTGTGATTCCATGATTCTAGGTACTGCCAGTGTGGTTGGGACAGGGGAAGGCACAATGTAGAGCAGTAAATCTAGTGTCTGGAATTATGGGTGGGGTGAAAAGTGTCAGGTAAGTGATATTCATGCATTTGTTTCTCTTGGAGACCGCATTTTTTTTTTCCCCCCTGTGGAAACATTTAGCTTGTTTCCCTATTGGATTAGTACATGTGTGCTCTGTATGGGCTTTGTTTTGAACATCCAGACACTCATAAGCCGAATTTGGGTTTGCTTTGTTGTGGGAAATGCAGAGATGAGATGCAGTGTGTATCAAGTCCATCTCTTTGGAGTGGTAGCCACTTGTCAGGTCCTTTCTTTCCAGATTTGCTCCAACTGTGCCATAAAGACAAAAGATTTTAGTATCTGTCATCTGCTGGGGGAATAGGTCCTGCTTCTTGAGTTTCTGAAGGGTTGCCTGAATTCTTCTGGCTGTAGTCAGCACAGAGAGTGCTGCCCAAGGTGGAAAACATTCCTGTCACAGGCTAATGCTGCACCAGATGGTGAAGAGGTGGTGATTCGGGAGCGGCGGCTGCACGTTGGTGTCCACAATGGCCTGCGCTTTGTCCGGGCACCGCAGGTTGCTGTGCTGGTGCCAGAGGTGGAATTGTCACCAGGTGGCTGCCAGAGGGTGCCCAGCTCTGGAGCCAGGTAAGGGGAAGCCTCTCTGCTGCCAGTGCTGCTTCCCTCCTGCCTGGGATGTCTCCCACAACTGCTTCTCCATCCTGCACAGGGATGCAGGTCAAGCCCTAGTGCTGAGGAGCCGCATCCAGCTGAGTGAAATGGTTCCTCACCCGGCTTTTGGGGTCTGCTTCCAGCTGGAATATGTCTTCTGCAGCATGGGGAGAGCTGGTGGGAAGGTAGGGCTGAGAGTGTGTGTGCCTTGTCTGTGCCTGTGAAAGAGCAGGGATCCATCCTGGAGGAGTGAGCCCTGCTGAGGAACTCATTCCTCTGCCTCTGTTTCACCATCCTGCTTCTCCAAGTCGAAGTAGCTCCTTGTTGCATGGCTGTGTTGTGTAAAGCAGGGCCCTGCAATATGTGCAGGTGCCCTCCACAGCACTGCACAGAACAACCTGCATGGCTTGATGAATTATTTTAATTACATGTGGTTCCATTTCTCCACTGCTTATATGTAGATGGAGGAATGTAGCCTGCAGCATTCCCATAGTGTTCTGGCAAGCTAATTTGGAAAATTTCAGCTTTTTTAGTAATATCGAAAAGGCTTTTCTTTAGAATTTGCCATTCACGCTGAAGCGAGGTTAACCTGTCCCGCTCCTTTTTCTTTTTTTTTTTTTTGCCATGAATGCTGATGTTTTCTGGGTGCTTCAGCCTGATGTTCTCAAGCTGTAAAGGCAGGAGAAATCTGTGACGGTGGTCTCTGCAGTCAATATACTCTCACCTACTTACTGATCGTCTACTCACATCTTAGTTTAACCTTTCTGCAGGTTAAGCCCAGCTCAATGAGCATTGTGTTTCCCCTCCAGAGACCTTGTGCAGTTGGAGCCATCAGCTCCTGGCTGACTGAATTGATGGCCAAGCGTTTGTTAGGAGGCTTTAATTGTCCTGCTGAGATGTTCATTGAAAATGTAGCAAATGCTTCTTGTTAAGCTGTCCAGAGCCAAAGTGGAGGAAATGGGTATTTATAAAGCAGGAGGCATGTGCCAGATGAGAGGGATTTATGTGGAGAAGGGAGGTACTGAGCTGTGCTGTTGTAAGTTGTTGTTGGGTCTGACTCTGTTGGAAAGCTGAAGCCCAAGGTTCCACGGAGATTTGGGGTTCCAGAGGCAGATCCATTTGGCTCTGTGGGGAGTGCTGTCTGGAGCAGCAGTGGAGTCGGTCCCTGTGGTGCAGCTCTAGGGCAGAGTGGTTAATCCCAAAGCTGCTTGCAAAGCTGATCACCTTGTCCTTGTCCTCAGTGCCATAATTAGCTGTGAGGGGGATGGTGGGTACTGGCAGAGCCCTCTCTTGTTTCTGTGCCTCTTCTTCGGTTTGAGGGAGACAGTGGATGCACTGGGTAAGTGGAAACCTTTTCACTCTGCCAGGGATGGGGGTCCAGCTGCTTGAGGGAGGGGTTACAGGCATAAGGTCCTGGAAAGTGAAATCTCTCCAGAACGGGAGAGTAGAAGAGTAGAGAGAGAGTAGAGAGAAGAAGAGCAGTGGCTTCTGTGATGCCAGAGCCAGGTGCGAGGAGGCATGGAGAGATACAGAGAGCCTGGCAGCAGGTGCTGGCAGTGAGGTGGGGCTGCCTGGTGCTCACTGTGCCCCCCACCCCCAGGCCCTGTCTGGCAGTGCCCGCAGTGAGGCAGCCGACATGCGCTCGGTGCGCTGGGCTGTCTGGAGCCCTGTCCCGGCCGCTGGTGACACAGACGTGGTCCTGCCCCTGCGTGGCGGTGCTCGCCGTGGCCCCTGCCAAACCTTGGTCTACCGGACCCCACCGAGCTCCCGGCAGGTAAGGTTGTGCTGGTCGTTGGCAGCTTTGCCTCTGGCATCAGGGTGAAGGAGCTGCTGTCAGAGGCACGAGGGAGGCTGCGTGTAATACACTGTCTGAAAGCATTTTTGTTGCCAATTTCAGGGGAAGCACGTGGAGTCTGGGACTGTCCAATTCCATGTTTCCACTGATTCGGAAGAACATCTTGTAACTGCTGCGGAGATCCTATGTAAAGACAGGGACGAGTTGAAGCAGCCTCCTACGCCATCGCTGAGTGAGTGTTTTCCAGATCGCTGACATTTAAAATATAGAGTGTGGCACTGGTGTCTGCTCGGGAGAGAAAACAAGACTTCAGTGAGTTTCAGCGAGCTAGTTATGAATTACTGGAGTGAAGCAAGTTTTTGTCAAGTTGAATTCAGCTCTTACTTTTTAACTTGCAAAATTCCCATGTGATAGTGTTGCTGAGCCATGTGCAGAATCCTCAGGGGTTGCCAGCACTGCCCCAGCCCCCTCCCATTCCAGGTCACCAGGTGCAGTGGCCACACCAGCAACACATTCTTGCTTCAGGTACTGCTGCTCCTCTCTCTGGACTCAGAGTCTCTCCAGACATGGGGACAAGAGAGATGTCAGTCATAGGCTGGGGAAAAGTAATCTATTTGTGCCACCACTGAGAGAGTGTGACAGCAGCCTGGGTTGGGTTGATGTGTGCAGGATGTGCTGGTGCTTGGCTGGGGAAGAGCAGGCAGCATCTGTGCATGTGCACAGGTGGATGTGTCTGTAGCTTGGGGACCCATATGGTTGGGGATCCAGAACCCCTCTGCTCTACTGGAGATGGACGGAAAAATGCTGTGGGCTTGGGTTTGGGCATGAGGTTGTGTCCATGCACTGTGCTCCTAAAAATCCTCTTTGGCTTGTTTCTCTCTCATTCCCCTTTTGTGATTGGTGGAAGCAAGCTCCCTTTTCTTTGCAATGCTGCTCCTGCTGGGGTCCCAGCTGTGTCTCAGGGTGATGCTTTGGACACCAGGCAGTGTTTCAGCGTGTGTCACATTTCCCCAGCTCTCTGATGAGCCACTTGGTGTCACCCCCCGGGCCAGGCAATGCCCATTATGGTGGGTTGCTGTTCCATGCCGGCTCCAGTGCTGTGGTGCCTTCCACAAGATGGCAGTGGCACCATGGCTATGCTGTGACAAATCCTGTGTTTCTGCTGACGAGGAGCCAGGATTGCTGCTGGTAGAGGCTTTGGAGAGGAAGGCTTTAGGTGGAGATGAAGGGGTCTGGTGATGTTAGGGCATGTGGGGTTCATCTCCTTGCAGCACAGGCTGCGTCGTGACTGATACCTTCCTGGTGCTGCTTGAAAAGTTTTTCTTGGTGCCTTTCAGCTGTTGGTGGTTGGGATGTTGATGGAGTTGTGGTGTGGTGAGGGGAGAGAGAAGCAAGTACTGACACTGAGCTTCCAGCCTGGTGGTGGTCTGGAGTGCTCTGGCATGGGGGAGTGTGCTGGGCTGTGGGCTGTGTCCCTGATAAGGGGAGATCCCCATCAAGGTGATTTTCAGGGATAAACTCCCTGGCATTTCCCAGTTCCAGGGGGCTTATGCACCCGGGAGAGCTTGCAAGTGCTGAAGTGGTCCCAGAACTGTGCTCCTCCAGCCTGTGTTCCAAGGTGCTGAGGAGACTATTGGGTTAACTTTTTGTAGAGCTCTGTGGAGAAACGTGCTGCTGCCTGGCCCAGGGGAGACCAAGAGCTTCTTCTGTCAGCTCAGATGCTGGTGTTGCTGCTGTATCTGTCCATCCTCTTCTTAACACCAGCCAAAGCCATCCTAACTGGAAGGGAACAGTATTTTAGACATGAGGGAAACGGGGTGGTTTCCTTTACACAGCAGCCAGCATGAAATAGCTGGGATATATGTGGTGGGGGAAAGCAAATTAAGGTCTCAGCATCACGTGGATGCAGAGATGGAACATCTGTGCCCCTGCTCTGCTGAGAAGGACCCGCGGCTCCACGGCACAGAGAGCTCAGCTGTGCCGGCATGAGAGAGCAGCCGAATATAAACACAATAAAGCTCCCACCGTTTCGGGGCACAAATGCTCGAGCAGTTGAAGGGAGTGACAAAAAATAACAGAAAAGCGATGAAAACCTTAAGTATCCTAAAACTTTCACGTCTCATTAAGCATCCCACTTAGGCAGCACTGCGTGGCCGTGGGGCACCACGGTGCTGTCAGGGGATGGGGGAGCTGCTGTTTGTGGCAGAGTTAGCCTGATTCACAGCAAAATAACGGATGGATCTGTGCTGTGTTAACCCCCAAGCAGCAGTGTTATTGGGAAATAAGTCAAGGGAAGTGTTTGGGTGATGGTAAGCTGGTTCACTGTGCTGCCTTCGCCTCTAAAATTGGAAAGGGCTGGTGGGAGGACAGGGCAGGTTTGGTGGAAGTGGGTGCAGCTGCAGTTATGGGGCCTGAGGGTGATGACTCCTCCACAGCATCTCTCCTATCTCTCTCCACAGGAGTGCCAACCCCACGGCAAGTGCCAGTCTCCCCACGGGGACCCAGGGTAAGTGTCACATGCACCAGTGGATGTGGGTGGTGGGCAGCATTCCCTAGGGGGATGACCCACGTGTAGGATGTGCTTCTGGACCCATCCCCTGCCTGTTTTCCTGTCTGCTGCAGCCAAGAGGCACCAAGTGTCCTCAACTCCACCTCCCCCAGGCAGCAAACCAGCTCCTGCCTGTGATGTGCTGGGAGAGGTTCCCTGTGCTCTTTTCACACCCCAGGAGTGAGGGCAGCTCTGGTTTTTGACAGCCCAGATTTGCTGGGTGCTGCTGTCCCCGGTATGTGCTGACAGTGACACACGGTTTGTTCATGCAGAGCTCCCAGGATTTAAGAAGAGCTGTGAATACTAAGAGCCCTCTTTATGCTGTTTTATATCTTGATGCAGGAATCAACGCACGCAAATGTTTTTTATGAAATGAAATGCCTCATAAGGCTGCATTAAGCAGTTTGATCTTCCTGCTGCATGTGCTCATCCCTCCTCTTGCCAGGGAGTGAGCAGCAAGGAAATAGCAGCAGAGGTGCAAACGCTTGTGTGGCCAAGTTGTACCACTTCTGGTGGAATTACAACACTGGGGCACGTGGTGGCTGAGCTGCTTTAGCACAGAGGAGCTGCTGGCTCAGCTTGCCACAAGGGTTGCCTCAGGACTGTGGGTGCTGTGGTCACGCTTGCCACTCTCTCACCAGCTGTCGGTGTCCCAGCTCGTGGCCTCACCACGGGACATAGGCCAGACTCTGCAGCAGGATGGGGGCATCACTCACCTGGAGGCCAACCTGGGCTTGCCGGACACAGAGCCCTGTGCCAACGACCAGCTGCAGGCACTGCCCTTCACCCCGCTGCAGCTGCCTATGGCTGCTGTGGGGCTGCAGGCATGCAGGTGATGCTCAGCTGCCCCTCCCTAGGCTCCTATGGCCCCATCACCTGCCCTGCCTCGTGGCCTCTTCTGTGGAACTCACCCCTATTTCTCTGTCAGTTCCCATGTGTCCCTCTCTCGTGCTGCTCTGGCACGCCTGCACGCTGCTGGCTTTCCAGACATCCTGGACCGCAACCAGGAGCCAGTGGAAATCTCAGAGCCAGTGGAGCTGGGCAGTTTCAACCTGCGGCTGGAGGAAGCTGACCCTCTACAAGGCAATGAAATAGTCCTGCAGTTCCTGGCTTTTGGCAGGTGAGATGGCAAGTCATGGTCTTGTGTGGGCAGATCTCAAAGGCCTCCTGGACAGTCCTTTCCAAATTCTGCCAAGCTTCTTCCCTGCTTGGGCAGGAGATGTCCTTGCAGAGGTGCCTCTTCTTTTAGCACCTGCTTTTGTCTTTCCTGGGCACTTTAAGTCATAATCCAGTTATTTAAAATTGGATCCATGAGCCACAACGTGATGTCAGAGTTCATTAATGCAGGGTTTCTCCAGAAATGCAAATGGAGTTGGGAAAGTTGGCACCTAAGGGGTGGCTTTGGCTAGGCAAGGCCCTGCTTCTGTTTTTTCCATGGCTGGCAGTGTGCTGTGGGAAGGTAACACGCTGCCTTTGCTGGGCGCCTCCATCGCAGCATATGGCAGGAGACAGCTGGAATTATGAAGCTTTTTGGAAAGTTAAGGCAAACCGTATGGCCGCTGTCTTCAGAAAAGTCCAAATACTTGTGGTGCTGCCAATCTTGTCGTTCTTCTGCCTCTTGGCATGTGCCAAATGCACGAAGAGCTTGTGACAGAGTGGCACAAGTAACCCAAACCCCTCTCTCTCCTCAAGGGATGCCCAAGGCAGTGTGGAGGGGCTGTGGCCGAGGACTGTCTTCCTCACCTTCCAGTTCTACCGTTTCCCACCAGTCACCACACCCCGGCTGCAGCTGGTCAGCACAGATGGGGGGCTGGCAGCTGGTCTGGGTGGGCCAGCACAGCTCCTTGTCCGTGTCAATGAGGATGGCACCCTAAACAGTAAGCTCTGGTTTTAGCATCTATGTGTGGCTGCTGCTCTTCTGTTGGGTGGATGAGGGCTTGCTTGCCTCTGGCCCAAGGGATAGGCTGATGTCTGTTAATAGCAAAGCTGGTTTCCAGATCATGAAAAACATTCAAAACATCCAGTGTTTGAAGTAGAACACCCAGTGTCAGTTGCATGAGGTGCACATTGAGGCTTCCCACCAAGCCAAGTGCCATGTCAGTGACAGTGTGGTGTCTTGCAGGGCCACCAGGCTTGCAGCTGAAGTACATGGTGGATCCAGCTTTCCTGAGGCCCGGGGAGCAGCGCTGGTTCCTGCGCTACCTGGCAGAGCACAGCCTCCAGATTGACGTCTGGGATGGAGACTCCCTGCTCCATGTTGGGTCTGCTGCCATTAAACTGGAGGTATTGTTTAGACTGAAGGTCTTTTCCTGTGGCTGGTAATGCTGAAGGGCCCCCTGCCTGTGTGGAGTGCTAGGGAAGAGCCCAGCTCTCCCTTTAATCCTGTGTTCAGATGCTGTTGTATTGTCCTTGTGTCTTCAGTAATGGAGATGCTGTGAGCCCCTCTCTGTAACCGAGTCTGATGTCATCTTGACAAGTCCCTAATCACAGGATTTGTTATCTTTTCCTCCAAAGTGATGACAAAGCATTAACTTTCTTCGCCCTTCCCTGGAACTCTGGCAGTATTCTAGCATTAAGCCCTGCAGAGCTATCCAGGACATCCAGTGCCATTCATACCCAGACCCCTTGGCCCCAGACTCCCCAGTAACACGTTGTGCTTTGTCTGTCCTTGCCTTGTCCCCAGCCCCTGCTGCGCCAGGGCCAGACGGCCGTCAGGACCTACCACGAGCTGGAGGTGGCCACCACTGAGTACGAGCCAGACGGGACAGTGATGGGCAGAGAGGCTTTGAGGCACGGTGCCCTGCGGCCCCTCGGTGTCCGTGTGGCTGTGAGGGGCCGCCTCCACCTCTGTCTGGCCAATGTTGGTGAGAACCCACTGCTCATGCAGCCCAAAGCCCCGGCAGCATATGCAGGGCTGTACCTGAGTGAGACCCAGGCTGGTGGGGATGTCGTCCTTCCCAGAACCTGCTGGCTGCTTTTATTTTATGTATTTAATTCTGTGTCCTATAAATGTGCAGTGACTCCAGGTTTTAAAATCTTATCTTCAGAGGAGAGATTAGCTCCATATAAGATATCTTAAATCGTCATTTCCATACTTTGCCTGCAAAGGGCCGATAAGCTCCTGGGAAGGAGAATCTGAGATCCACAACCCAGGGAGTGGTTTAACTCACATGGTGACAAAGAAGAGGGAGGGAGGGAAGAGCTAGAGCCTTTGTGCCAGGACAGAAGCTGCCCTTTGATTGGTGTTTTTCCCATCCTCTTTTTTTAATTCCAAAATACTGTTAGAAACAGGATGGCAAAGCTTGGTAGCCTTTCCTGAAGGATGGGGACAGATGTGTAGGCTAGGCAAATACCTGGTGAGTTTACAGCCTTGTGTGGCTCCACTTGGCACAGCCTTTGTGGGAGTGGGGAGACTCAGCCGCATGTGGCCATGCTGGGGGAGGCAGAACACAGAAATGAAAGCAGGAGCTGGTGAGGGGCTCAGGATGGTGTGTGCTGTCATTGCTGCTCCATTCCTGAGCAGGTGACTGTGTGACAGAACAGGCTCTGGGGAGCGTGTGGATCTCTTAGGGCATCACTCTTTTCCAGGTATTCCCTCCTGCATGTGTAAATTGTCTGAACAGAGCTGCAGGGAGGTAAAAATTGGCAGTAGATTTTATAACAATGAAAATGGATGGTTTCCACTCACTCCTGTCTCCACTTGTGGCAGGCCACCCATGCGAGGAGACCCCAGGGCAGCTGCCATCCCACTCCCGCATTGTCACTGCACCAGACAGCACTGTCATCACCCCAGGTGGTAACTGGTGCTCCCCGAATACTCCTGGTGGTGAGTCCTGCTGTGGCCTGGCCTGTCCCCCTATGAGTTGAGGTGGGCAGGGTCTCTGCTGCTGCAGTGCCAGCTGTGGGTCAGCTTCCCCCTCTGTTGCTCTCCTTTCCAGCCCTGCAGTTTTGCGGAGCTCTTGGGGGCTGCAGTATCTGGGGGGTCCTTCCTTGGTGCCATGGTGGTCTCTCCCCACAGGCAGGCGGACGGCGTGGGCACGGAGGCTGGTGGATGTGGACAACGAGCTGGAGGCAGCACTGCGCAGTCGCCGGCCAGAAGTGAGCCTGGCCCCTCTGGTCACTCTCAGTGAGGCCGTGTCCACCCGCTGGCTGCAGCACATGGCAGTGGTGTGGCTGCACAAGGGTGCTGGCGGCAGGAGGGTGTGGGCCAGACCCCTGCAGCGTCTCTAGGCTTATGTTCCCTTCTCTCCCGGCAGGGCTGGCCAAAGCAGCGTGCCTGGGACCTGCAGGTCATTGATTCCTACCGGGATCACATCAAGGGAGAGACCATCTACCAGATGCTCAGCCAGGCCATCACAGCCACCCACACTGTCCACGCTGTGTTGGGGACAGCTGAGTTCTTCGAGTTTGCCCTGAAGAACCCATACAGCATCCAGCACACCGTGACCATCGAGGTTGACCACCCTGAGCTCAGGTGGGGGCTCCCCTGTGTGCATGGGGAGATGCCAGGGTGGTACCAGCTCCCTCCCAGTCCTCACCAGCACCTCTGCTGCTCACTGCTCCAGTGTCATAGTGGACCCGAGGGAGTGGCGTCACTTCAAGGAGCTGACCAAGAGTGTTACACCGGTGGAAGAGGATATGTTCCATCTCCGTGATGACCTCAAGCCTCAGGTCTACCTGCGTCCCAGTGAGACTGTCCACATCCCCTTCAAATACCAGACCTTCTCTGCAGACCCTGCCGTGGTTGCAGCACAGGTGGGCACAGGCCCCTGTTTTGAGCTGTTCTCAGTACAAAATGTTCCCCTTGGCTGTGGTTGTCAATGCAGAGCAGGCTGGAACAGCCATGGAGAGCAGCAGCAGCCGCAGTGATGCTGCACCCTGAGGGAATTCACTTTCACCCTGCAGGGGCCGGCTGGGCTGGGCATCGGTGCCCGTGAGAACACTCACTCCCTTGGGAAGAGTGGGGCCAAGCAGACAAAGCTCATCCAGGTTAGGGAGCCAGGAGAAACACTGCTTGAGGGGCTGCTCGGGAGGAGCAGAATCACTGGAAAACCCCATCCCTCTCCCGCTGACCCCTGGGGCAGGTCTCCTTCCAGGTGAGCGGGGGGAAGCCCATTGCACTCCTGCGGTTGAAGGTGGAGCCACAGCCCCATGTGGTGGACCAGACCTTCCGCTTTTACCACCCAGAGCTCACCTTCCTGAAGAAAACCATTCGGCTGCCTCCCTGGCACACCCTTCCTGGTCAGTCCATGGCATGCCCGGTGGGGCTTGGGCTCTTCCCTGTTAGTCATCGTCTATAGTTCATGAAGCCTTTCTGGAGGCACAGCAGCATCCAGGGAACACATTGTTGCTTCCTTACCCCTTCATGGCCCTGGGCTCCTTGCTTGCTCTCTGTCCATCCTTCTCTGTTAACTTCAACTTGAATTCCCTACACCTGTGTGATTTGCTGGTAGTCTAGCATGAAGGGTTTTGTGTGCAGCTGTATGGGACACAGGAGAGAGGCACAGGTAGAGGAAAAGGTGAAGGTGGTTTCCTATGTCTCTTGTCCACAGGCACACCAGTGGGCATGCTAGGCGGGCAGCCTGAGATGTTTGTTCGCTGCAGTGACCCTGACATCATTTGTGAAACCAAATCCTTGGTATGTTACACTTTTGCATTGCTGTTACTCCCATCCTTCTCCTGCAGGTTGTTTGGGTTGGCAGAGAGCTGCCAATGTGGGTGCAACCACAGAGCGTCCCCATGTACCAGCCCATAGCAGTGACACAGTGGCAACGATGAAGCTGGAATTGCTTTTTATTCCCAATTAAAGGAGCTGCATTATTTTGGCGGGGGAGGCTGAACGTTGCCCCTTATCGCATCATGCAGCAGCCTGTGCTTGCTTGTTCTTTTGAGCAAGTACCAGATGATTCAGACGCTGGGGAAAAGCAGCCTTTTGTTGGGCTGGGATAGACCTTCCTGCTGCTCTGGGTATCCGCAGGCATTGGCAGTTCATGGTGGGATGGTGTGTGCTTGGGGTGCACAGCAAAGCCTGTCCCTGCTGAAGAATGCTGGGGTGGTGGGGCAGCTCCATGCCCAGCCCTGCACCATTCCACTGTCTCCCCAAGTGGGAGGCTCTCCTGGGCTGGTTCCACAGCAGGAAGGGGTGGAAGGGAAAAATAAGCTTGGGCATGTCCATGTGAATGGCAACGAGGGATAGTTGCTAATTGCTGTTGTGGAAATGCGTTAGTATGGTAATTGGATTAGGGCTTGTTAGAAAACTTGCAGAAAATTTGCCAAAATTTGATTACAGATACAGACCTGGAATGTGATAGTCATTTGTATCCTCTTTTGTAATTAAAAATACTTGGAGAGCTCAGCCAAGCTGTATAATAACTTAATAACGTTGTTTAACGAGGCACCGAAACATCTGCTTTCGTAAGGGAGATGGTGGTAGCTTCCCCATTAATGGGAAGACACCCCTGGGGTCCTCATTAGCTGGTCAACTGCTGGGACAATGCTCTGTTGTCTTTGCAGGGGCCTGGTGAGCCACAGGACATCTTCCTCAAAGTAGCTGGAGGACCAAGCCCGCAGATCAAAAAGTTCTTTGTTGCTATTTATACGTAAGTAGCAGGACCCCAAAAGGGTGGGGAACGTTGACTGCCATGGTTTGTGGCGAGCCTTGTCTGCCTGTCCTTGCACAGGGACACCTGGCTGGCAGCACCTGTCCAGATCTGGCAGTTCTACCTGCACTCGCTGCAGCGCCTGGACGTCGCCTGCACGGCCGGGCAGCTCACCCGCCTCTCCCTGCTGCTGCGTGGCACCGCGGCCCCACGGAGGGTGCGGGCCTTCACCTCCCACCCCCAGGAGCTGGAGGTAACCCCCCGTGGTGGGCTGGGGGCTGGCTGGACTGGGTCAGCCCAGTGAAACCCCCTCTGGAAAGCAAAAGGCAACCCACACGGAACTGTGAACAACTGAGAGCCGTAAAGCGTTTGTGATAATTATCTTTTGATTAGAGCTGTCATGTGTAGGATCATTGGCGTGAAACCCCGGAGGGCAAATTATCTGTGTTAATGAGACTGTCTGAAGACTCTCAATTTCTTTAGAATTCCTTAGTCCGTAATTGGAAATGTGAATAATAAAAGGCAGAAAAACTCCATTGCTGTCCTGTAAAGGAAAGGCAAAGGCTCCCCAGGCAAAGCCTGTGTGGTGCAACCCATGGACTGAGGAGGCCCTGAGTGTTCCTGAGTGCCTCTTCTCCTTCCTGACATGAGTTAGTCACA
Source organism: Sturnus vulgaris (assembly GCF_052056855.1). NCBI lineage: Eukaryota > Metazoa > Chordata > Aves > Passeriformes > Sturnidae > Sturnus > Sturnus vulgaris. Next base: position 3,735,878 of record NC_142267.1, on the reverse strand, counting down.
GAGTATTCCTGGGGCTGGGAGGTATGAGATTCAATAGTGGTGGAATAGAGGTATAGGTTTTTAGGAGCAATTGGGTCTAATTGATGCTCCAAGCTGGACTTCTCAGGGCTGTGATCAGCTGTTGTGGGTGGCTGTACCTCCAGGTGTTTTCCACAGGTGGATCCGAACGGTGCCTTCCTCCTCCCTGCCAATGGCATTCAGGACCTGTACATCGGCGTGAGGCCACGGCGGGCTGGGAGCAAATTCATCTACCTCAACCTGGTGGATGTGGAGTCCCACCAGCTGGTGTCCTCCTGGCTGCTCTGCCTGTCCTGCAGGCAGCCTCTCATCTCCAAGGTACGGCAGCTCTCGCCACTGTGAAATGTGGTGATGGCACTGGATCAGTGGTCGCAGTTCAGCCAATAACCTAGGGCTGTCTCTTGCTTCTTCTTCTCTTTCCATCTGTGGTTTTTTTTGGCGCTTGCCATTGTAAACACACATTTAGCCCTTGGGGTACTTGAATAATCTCACTGAAGCCCCTGGTAAAATGTCTTTTAGGCTGCTTTGGAGGCAGCCCCACGCTGAGGAGCGGCAGCTCGGAAGTATTCCCAGTTGTGAAATTAGAGCTGCAGCATGCTGCTTTCGATTAGCGCTGTGCTGGCAGAGGCCTTGCCTCAAAGACAGAAAATTAGATTTCCTGGCTAATGTGTTCTTTCTAAAAATGTTTTCCTGAACCCCTTGATACTGGGAAAGGTTCAGATTGGCATTTACACTGATGCCCCATTGTTCTGCCACATGCTGCTCGTGCTGTGGGGTGTTAAGACAATCAGAGTAGTTGGGGCTGGAAGGGGCTGTTCAGGGTCATCAAGTCCATCTAGTTATCTGAGCACCACAGCTTTTCCTGGGAATGAGAAAGAGCTGGCTAGTCTCTGCTGCTCTCCCAGCCCTTTGTCCTTTGCACTTGTAATTAATTGTTGCTCCTTTTGATCAAAGCTGGGCTCTTTCTGCTGTCTGGCAGAGTAGATGTGAGGTGTGGGAGGGGAGGGCAGTGTGTGCAAGGCAATTCTCTATGGTGGATTTGGGGGAGTACCCGTTGTTGCTGCTGCCCACCCTCTTATCTCTGCCACCTCTGCCACTGCCCCTGCTTGCCCCACAGGCCTTTGAGATCTCTCTGCCTGCGGGAGGTGGGAAAGGCTGCAACAAACGCATCACCTACACCAACCCCTACCCCTCGCCCCGGCTCTACTTCCTCTGCACCAACCGCCCCGACCTGCTGCAGTTCAAGGAGGATTCCTTCGAGGTACGTCCTGCTGCCAGCACTCCCCCCTTGTCTGGCCAGACCAAGTGATGCTGGGGGGGGTGCCAGCCATGAGGGCCACCCTGGCTGGGGGAAGGTGGGCACATGAAGGGGCCTGGCCGGGTGCTGCTGCCTCCCACAGCCCTCTCTCCCACAGGTGGCTGGAGGGGAGGTGTACACAATTGGCCTGCGCTTCGCCCCGAGCCAGACTGTGGGGGAGGAGGAGATCCTGATTCACATCAATGACCACGAGGATAAGAACGAGGAGACCTTCTGCGTGAAGGTCCTGTACCAGTGAGGCTGCCTGCCCGTCGCTGCAAAGCTGCAGGTTCCTGTGCCAGCCCAGCAGCTTCATCAGCTCCGCCTTGGGGGTGCCTGTGTCTGTCTGAGGGTGGTCATGACCCCTGTCCCCTGGCTGTCACCTTGCCAGGCTGGTGTCTCTGTCACTGGGATTCCCAGGCATTGCCGTGAGTGCTGGTGGTGCCATGTGGCTCCCTCCACAGAAATTGAGATGAGTGGATGTGTTTGTTACGGCACTTTGGGAGCGCAGAATCTGTATTTTTGTTAAGCGTGATGATATTTTAGGCACTTTGAATCTTTTTTTAACTTGAAAAATTTGCAGATTTGATTCTGCGGAATATTTTTAAAGTATTTTATATGCAACGGTGAGTTTTGTACACACTTAGGCAGTTCTATGGGATTTTTGATACTTTCTACTCATCCTTGATCCATTAAAATTGCTGTGCACAACTGTCAGAGTGTGGCAGCATTTTCTTCCTGAGGAGGTGGAAATCCTCAGCATCCTTGTCTTGTGGAGATGAGTCCTGGAGGTCTCCTGCATCACCCCCATCCCCTGGAGCGTCCTGGGGGTCAGGGCAGGGACTGCAAGTGGAACTGGGAGGGTAGGGCAGCCCACCAGCTCTGGAAATGCTGCTTCACTCTCCCGAGGCCTGAGGCTGGTGAATTAGTGGCCCCGATAAAGTCGGGTGCCGAGTTCCTCTGCCTCCCTCGCACTGATGGGAAATGACAGCTCATATTTTAGAAATGATTATACTGTCTGCAGCACAGAGAGGCCCCGAAGTTGGGTTATTAAAGTAGATTAGCTGAATAATTTTTATTACATTTTCACACAACGATATTTCTTGAGGCTCATGAATGAGCTGGTGCTGTACCTGCAGCACAGGCAGCTCGAATGGTGAATGATGTGCCAGCATTCAGGGGATGCCAGCACAGGGAGCTGAGCTGGTGCTTGAATGATGCTGTCTGCTCCTCTGCAGTGCATGTCTGTGGCCCAAAATCTACAGAACTGTCATTAAGAAAAGTTGGTAGAAGTTTCCCCGTAGGAAATGCAAATGCCTTGTGTCCCAGCTGCTTGGCATTATGGCCATGGCTGTTGGAATTGCTGTGTAGGGGCAGCTTCCTGGGTTCCTACTTGTTAATGAAGTCATCCCTGCTAATGAGAGTGAACTCGAGCACCCGTACCTGGCATGCAGCTTGGTGGTTGTGCTCTTCTCGTTTGCATTCATGTCAGGAAGGAAACTGGATTCCAGTAATGACAGAATTAATTTGTCCTAAAAATCTTGGTTTGTGTCTTATCACTGAGGTGTGCAGGGAGGGGAAGGGTTGAAAAGCCCTTTCCATGGGTTCAGTAATTCTTGGGGGTGTTGTCCCTCTTGGAGCATTTGCAGATGAGACCTTTTGGGGACTGGAGTGTCACTGCATTGCTGAAATTGCAAAAGAGGAATTAAGGAGGGCACGATACTTGGCCCCAGCACCTGGCCTAGGGAAAGGCAACTGAAAAAAGGGCAACTAGTAATGAGGAAATAAGGTAATAAAAAGAAAAACCAACCTAGGAGTTGGGGGCAAAACTCCTGGAGCAGTTGAAGGCTCTTGGGAAACTGGCTGTCAGGATGCCCAATCCTCAGTTGGGTTTGCCGCCAGCCCAAACTTTTAAACCCAGCTTGTTTTCCCCATTATGAGGAGGAAATTGTGACTGCCTGAGAACCCTCTAATTAAACAAAGCTTCACCATAATATTTGCTGGGAGCTTGCCAGCCCTGTAATATGACATTACCGGGCATCTTTATTAGCTGAAATGAGTATTTAGCGCCTCTGCCAAACCAAAAGCTGATTGAGGCACATGGAAGCAGCACGGCAGCATCCAGCAAAGGCTCCTGCGACCTGCTGGCAAGGCAGCATCATTCTGGGGGCTTTCCACTGACACAAACTCTTTCTTGGTTATTTCCATGTCACCCAAATCCAGCCCAGCAGCCCCAGCATGGGAGTTTGGGAGGTTTATTCCCTGTTTCTCCCAGTTGTCTCTCTGAAAGCGTGTCACTGACTTGATAAAACCTGATTTAATGGTTACAAAACCCAGAGATAAAGCTGCTCTTAATGGATTTCTTTAAGATCAAGGCTGTCAAATAGGAGGCTCAGAATCCTTTCTGTGGTGAGAGCGACTATATTAAGTGCACTCAATCACACCCAGGCGAAGGTTCTGTAAGTGAGACGCTGGCTGGAGGAAATGCATTTTATTAGTGTCTCTGGCAAAAGGAGTCTGGCAGGAGGGATGAGGAGCCTCTGAGCTGCAGTGGTTGTGCTCCAGTTCAGCTGCAATGGAGGGGATGTAAAGGACTTTGCAAAGCACATCCTCCCTCCCTGGTTGGTTCAGCAGGGAGGAGGGTGATGAGTGCCATGGTGACATCACAGGAGCTGGCCTGGGGGAGAAGAACCCCCAGTGAAGGATGCTCACCTGGGGATGGTGCTCACAAAACACACCTCAAAATCCACATGGATTGATGGAGATGTGGGGCATCCAAGGGGGTGATGCTCAAAGGCTTTTGGGGGTGTCAGATGGGAATCACCTGAACCAAAGGGAGTGGTGGAAGGAGAGGGGCCTTGGCAGCTCTGGGCAGACCAAAGCTTAAAACACAGATTAGTTTTTGATGACAATTCACAGTTCCATAATGAGAAATTTGCAGCACTTCTAAACTGCTGGTTGCTTTTAAATCATTTCCTGTCTTTCTGTCTCAGGCTTGACATTTGATGATGAATTGAGTCTGTGTTCGTTTACCCACTGATTTACTGTACGGAGGTGGGAAACCGCAGCCACCTTAGTGAAGGTCAACATGAAGCATTTGCCTGTAATTTCCAAATACTATTAAGGTTTTTAAATAAACCGTGTGGGTGCTGTAGGCAATGAAGGCCCCTCTTGCAAGGCTGATGCTGCAGTGGTTTCTTCTGGGTGGTGAGAACAGATTTGTGGGAGCAAGAGCAGATCACTTGGCTCTTGAGAGTACATCAGACTGCTCCCCAAATTTATGCTTAGAGAGCACTTGATTTTAGGGGCACGGTGATCTGGGCATTGACAGCTGCTCCTCACCTCCCAGCTCAGATTAGCATCGGGTTCTCATGCTGCTTTCCCATGGCCCCTGAACCCTGCACTCATTCCTGGGAAGTTGGAGGGAGCTGCCCCACCGCTTCCCCTGAGATGCTGGCTTTATCTCCTGCTGCAGGACCCGGTTGTTTGTGGCTGTGAATCTGTTTGGCGGGTCTGAGCAGGAGTTCTGCTTCGCAAATGTCACGCAGATCTTATCTCGGGGGAAACATCCTTCAGTAATTACAGTAAATGAAAAGTCCTGGAAGCAAAGCCCTAGAGGCTGCAGCCTTCTGTTTATCTCCAAAGTCTGGAGTATTCGTGGAGGGAGCAGGGAGTAGGAGGTGCTGGTGGCTGCAGTCCCCGTGGTGAGGGGATGGTGTCAGGGTTTGCCTTCACCCAGGGTGCAGGCAGCAGGATGCTCTGAACTCTGCCTGCATCAATCTGCCCCCCTTGCTGCAAATTAATAAGCAAATTCAGAACAAAAAAAAAAAGAAAAACGAAGTCTCTCTGTGGATAATTTGTGCACAGAAAAGGGGCCAAATGAATTAAATAAATCATTTGCTGCTACACTGATCCCATTTGATTCCCTGCCTTTCACAGCAACTTTTCAAGCGTAATGGTATCAGATACCCTTTTGGCACCCATTTTCAGAGCCACAGCCCCCCGCCCCCTGCTGCTCCTTAATGCAGCTCATCTCCTGCCTATGGCTCCCAGGGCCTCTGCCAAATCAGCACTTCAAATTAAAGTCTTTCCCACCTCTCCCTGGTTTCCATGGAGATCCGAGTGGATGCTCCCTTCCTTCTTCCTCTTGAGCCGATGGAGAGGCCCCTCCCGGGGATGGCCCTTGCACCGCCTGGGAGTCTCCGAGCATCCAGCAGTTCTGCAGCTGGCTTTGCCATGTGCAGCTGCTGGCAGACCTGGTGGCTTCAGTCCTGGTGTGCTGGTGACCCTGTCCCAGTGCCCCATTCCACAGTGAAGCATCCCAGGCATGCCAGGAGCAGGTTCCCAGTATTAATTTTCCTCTTGTGTTGGAGCTAATTGCACCTGACTCCTCAGGGAGCTTAGCCAGCAGAAACTCTTCTCTGGTGGGAACCAGCTTCACAGCTGGACAAGGACCAGGCTGGTTGTAGCACCGTTAGACTATGAGTAGACTTCTATAGTCTGCACACAGATTTCCCAAGGACTGCTGGGAGCTGTTTGGCCAAGGCTGCTCCAGAAGTGGGAATGGTGGTGGGAATACCCTTGCACGTGTAAATGAATGAGCAAATAGCTGTGAGATCTAAGGAATGACAGTAATTATTGGAACAAAATTATTATTAATGTACTAATTTACCTGGGAGCCAGGCTGTATGTAATTACAGTCTGGGATCATGATAAGGTTAATGCATTTACCTTCCTAGGTATTTATAGACACTTGGAATTGTTCTCTCAGTGAGAACCACATGGCATGTTTCTGGCCATGTGGGTCTAGCAGCTGAAGGGGGCATGGGGAGGTTTGTTGATCTTTGCTAATATTGCTCACAGGAGGGTTTGGGACAGCAGCAACCCCGGCTCTGTGGCCCTGGGGAATCTCAGGGCATGTTCACCAGAGGGAATGCATCCTGATGCTTCCCAGAGCCTCTTGGATCACGGCCAAATGAATTTTCTGTGGTATGCATATCAGAGGAAAACTGTCCTGGGAGCCACCAGCATCTGGCATTTGGCTGCCTGGAAATCCTCCCAACCTTTGGGCTCAGCAGTGCTGCAGCAGCCGCCCATGCTGGCAGAGGGACCAGCAAACCCAACCTGTTCATGCTTAACAAATCAGAACTTCGCAAACACCTCGGAAACTTTCCAAAACTGGCAAAAAGCCTCTACCTGTAAGGATGCTGTTCCCCACGCCAGGTCCACGTGTGTCCTTTGTCAGTTGCTGCTCAAGCTGCTGTGGACACAGGTGCCCCAGAAATGCCAGGCTGCAGCAGGGCTGCTCACCCGCATGGCAGTGGGTGGGAGAGCCCAGGGGCTGCTGCCACAGTGCTGAGCATCGCTTTGGCATGGGTGTGAATAAGGAACAAGCAGGCAAGGATCGGACAGATCTCGGAGTCTCCCTCCTCAGGGGTGTTCTGGCTTCTCCCCAGTGCCTCAGGAGCTCCCTGCCCTGCTCCAGCCCACCTTTATTAATGTCACGCTGGGAAATGTCAGCTGGGTTTGCTGAGCATCCCGTGGCTCTAAGCCCTCCCGGCTGCACCCAGCTGCACGTGGGGCTGCTCGCTCACGGGCCAGTTGAGCATGGCCACCGAGTGTCACCGGGGATATTTCTCCTGGTGTCACATGGGGAGGACAGCAGCAAGATGTGGAAGGTCAGTGCAGCCCTAAAAATATGTCTCTGCCTGAGCACAGCTGTATTTTTGGCTTCTTCAGTATCCAACAGACACGCTGCTAGTGAAAGGCCGGAGAGGCCAGGGCACAAATGAGGGAAAGGTTTAATAAGGTTATGGGAGGCCTTGAGGACCCCTTGGCTTGGCCTTTTGTTGATTTACAGGGAAATAATGTGTGAGTGGCTCAGGGGAGCCCAAGGCTCCCTCTCCACTGCAGACCTCTGTAGCAGGGAGGTCAGAGTGGGAATTACTGGAGAGGAGCTAACAAAGCCTGATAACATCCCAAATATTTCTCCAGAAATCAATGCAAAGGTTTATTCATCTCTTTAGAGAAGAGGAAGGGGAAAAGGGAAGGGAAAAGGAAAGGAAAAGGGAACAAGAAGGGAAAAGGGATAGGAAGGAGAAAGGGAAGGGGATTCTGAGCTGCCTGTCAGGCCTGTTTAATTGCATCATGTAAACCCATTCTTAACAACAAACATAAGTTTGAATTATGTGTGTTATTTTTGCAGACTGCTTGCACATGGCTGAATTTCATGATGATAGAAGTGAGTTACGGCACAGGGTTATGCAAATGAAGTACTTAATTAAGTAGGAGTCATACAAAATAAATTACAGCTCCACCAAATGCCCTCTGTTCTTCCTCTGAGTTCAGGTCTCTTCCAAGAGATTGGCTCCTTGACTGAGAAACTTCCTGGCTGGGCAGTGCTGCTTCCCCACCTTTGCTTGAGAGGAGGATGGAAGAAGGCATCACCATCCCTGGAGCATCCCCCAGAGACGTCTCCATCCCATCCTATCCCATCCAATCCCAGCCTCCATGAGGCTCTGCCACGCTACCCACCACTCTCCTTCCTCCATCCCAATTCATCACCCTCAAGGGCTCCTCTTAGTTATCAGGCCCAGATGTTTCCTGCTGTTTGCTACAAATGTTAATTATCTCCTAATTACTTCTAAGCAGAGGCCGAACTGGCAGAGAGTGGGGAGGGAGCCAGCCAAGGGCATTTACAGCCCAGGGCAGTGGGACATGGAGCAACAGCTGCTTCTGGCAAGATGTTTGTTGGAATTCCTTGTTATTCCCCCTGATTCCAAATACTTATTGATGAGTTACCTGGGCTGTGCCCCAGAATGGAGATGCCCTATGGGGATGCAGGGTGTGATGATGTGGAGCCCTCTCTGCCTCTCAAACCCTCAGGCACCAGCACTTTTGTGAGCCTGCAACATTTGGGTGCTGGTGGTGGCCACAGGATGTATTCCTGGTTGGCTGCAGAGATGGAAAGCTGATGGGCTCGGGTGTTGTTGGAAAGCTCCTTTGAAGGTGGGGAATGATTTCTTTGGGGGAGTTGCAGCCCAAATTCAGCCATCTGTGATTCCACGAAGTTTCTGCCATCCAGCATGTCTCCAAACTGTCCCTAGTGCCATATCATCTCACCATGGCCATTGTGCTCATGCCACTTCTGTGGTCCCACATGGGACTGGGCAGAGTCTCACTGGGATGGCCCCTGCATGACTGGAAAAGTCTCAGCCCTGCCAGATTGGGCAAAACAGGGCAAAAACAATTTTAAAAAACCCCAACCCAAGCCAAACAGAGTGAGCAGGAGAACAACTTTGTGGAAGGTTTATTTTTAGCTCTCTCCAGTGTAAAAAACAATTAAAGAAAGTGTCAAACCCCGCTCCCGAATGCGAAGAGCTGGAAGCCAAATGTCACCCTAGCTTTGATCCCCTTGCAGGCAGCAATGCTGCTATCAGTTTAGAAGCATTAATTTGCATATTCATGTCCCCTAATTTGCTCTTCGGGAGTTGGAGTCTAACAGCTAATGAAGAAAGTCTTCCTGTGCATGCAGAGGAAACCTGGAGTCTGTCACAGACGCGCTGGGAAAAATAAACAGACACAAGTAAGTGTCCATCCCAAGGTAAAGTGTCCAAACCAAAAAGCCTTGCAAAGACCAAACTCTCTTTCCTGCATGTCCAGGGGATGGAGTGAAGGGGCCATCGAGTCCTCCGTGCCACGATGTGCCCTAATTCAGGTAATGCTGGGAAGGGCATGATGTGGATGTCGAGGGGGCTGGAGACCTGCTTCCCTGTACAGCAACAATTGAACCATGGAATGGGAACGGGTCGGTTTTAGGGAGTATTGGGCACCCAGGGACCTGCCAGAACCATCAGGAACTGTGTCAGGAGCCAAAGGGCTGCTGGTGGCAGCTGGCCAAGCAGGCAGAGTTATCAACCACACTGCCAAGAGATGTATCCCTTCTGCTCACCCTTAATTCAATTTCTTTCAGCAATACAATAGCTCAGTTTTATGTCTGCCATTCATCAAGAATTAAACTTACTGCCATCATTGTTGGCAGGGTATTGATTCCGAGATGTCACTGAAGCTTGCAGGAGGTGGCGACTGCTCCTCATCCACAGCATGCCCGCTCCTCATCCCACAGATGGGAACACAGCTAACCCCGTGCCTGTGTCTTTTGGAACTAATGGAATGTGCAGGGACTTTTGTGACCACAGGATGTCATGTGAGTTTTCCGTGGCTCACATTCCAAAACGGGCTTTGTAAGGACAGCATTGAGGAGGGGGCTGGGCTTAGGGAGCGAGTGGCCAGGAGAATCGCCCTCTGTCATCTGGCACTGTTGGAGCAGAGTCACAGTCAGGACAAATCTTGGATCATGTGAGGCTCTATTCCTCGTGGTGCCTGGAGAGCTCCTTCTATCTGCTCTGCCGAGGGCTGCAATTACAGCTTTGTTGTCAGTAGCAGATAAAGAGGAGATTGTCGAAAGGCTGGGTTAAGGCTGCTGCCCTTGGCAGGAGCTGTGTGGAGAGGGGGAGTTTCTGGAGGGAAGATATGCCCCTGCTTTGGCCAGAGCTGGATTGTCAAAGAGACCCTGCCAGCTCAGCACTGTGTGCCAGCAATGGGGCTGGAAAAAAGCAAACCAGAGTGCTGCTTCCCAGGGAGGCAAGGAATCGTGGAATCCCAGAATGTTTTGTGTAGGGAGGGACCTTAAAAATCATCTGATTCCACATCCCTGCTACAGGCAAGGGCACCTTCCAATAGACCAGTTTTTTCCAAGTCCCACCCAACCTGGCCTTGAACACTTCCAGGGATGGGTATCCCAGGTTAATATTCTCTGACTCTGAGCTGAGAAAATGCTTCCCAGCATTTTGATGTGTTGCATGGCTTGTTAGCCTCTGGTGCAGTTAACCTCTTGATGGTTGAGCATTACTAATTCCTTTGGTAATTACAGCAATAACAATAATCCCGGGAAGCTTGTTGGACTGCACTGCATGTATATGCTGTGCTGTTCTATGCAAATTCCCCTTGAGAAACGTGGCAGTTAATGGGACCTGTCTGCCTGCTGGGAAACTCCTGTGGGATAGTGAGTGCTGGACTGGTGGACTGGCAAGGCACAGCACTGTGATGGCACTGGAAGCAGAGCTGGTTGGTGGGTTCCTCCTCTTGTCCTGCCTGCTTCAATAGGGGTTACACTGCTGGACTTTTGCTGGGAAACTCCTGCTTTGAATCCCAGATTTCACTGAAAGTCAGGAATTTCAGTCTGAGCTGCAGGACTCGAGTTGAGTGGTAACGTCAGAGGCGAGTTTGCTGCACTGCGTTATCTGCCTCTTACATCAGCTCCCCCTAAGATATCACAAAGAAGAAAATCTTCCACATTCTCTTCTTTCAGCAAATGCATTTTAAATAAATTATAGGATTAAAAAAGTTGAAAGTTTAATCGGCTCCCCCATTGTGCATGAGTTCAAAAGGAACATTTATCAGGCGCGAGGTTGGGCCGCAGTTCATCTGTGCCACTGGAAGATTTTTAATTTGCTCAACTGGAAACGATGAGAAGAGTTGATTAGATGGGAATTGTAATTTGTTCCCAGCTGTCAGCAGTTCTGGCACCCTCAGGGATCTGGAACCTTGGGGCAGCCACAGCGGTCCTGTCCCCTCTGGTCTGGGGTGTAGCTCACCTGACCTGAATGTGGTTTTGGTCATGGCTGATGATGTGGCTCTTTGTGCTCCATGAATCACTCCCTGTCTAAGAAGCTGAGTGAGGAAGCCTATCACATCAAGGACATTTCAGGGAGAAGCATTTCATGGTCTAAAGCATCCCAGGGCAGGGATCGGGCTCCCTCCAGGATTGCTCAGTGGCCTCCTAACACATCTGGATTCTGCTACCACTGTGTGCTGGAGGAGCAGCTCTCCAAATGCCTCTGGTGTTTCCAGCCCCCCCCAGACAAAGGCTGCAGTGCACGGAGCCAAATCCACTTTATCAGTGTTATCGAGGAAGCGAAATCCTTTTCCATAAGCGGTTCTGTGTCATTAATAGCAAAATAAGCAACTGCTGACAGCCAGGCTGCTCTGGAGAGCAAGCCCACATCCATCCTAGAAACTGGGACATGCCAACGTGGTGATGTCCCCTTTCATCTCCTTTTTCCTCTCCTACCAGTCCACTGGGGACCCTGGGACTGCTGACAGCAGCGGCAGGCGGCTGTGGAAGAGTTAAGGGTCTGTGTTTTCCACTGCCACTCTTCCTTCTCAGGGAAGACAAATGATTCATTATATTCCCCATCATTTTCGCTGATGCCTGGCTGCCTCCCGTTGAGATGTTGGGCCTGTGCCACACAAGTCGTTAGTGTGATCCCCAAGAAGAGCCGTGGAGAGCCGTGTTCCCTATTTGTCTGTGGTGGCTCCTGCCAGGGGCAAACCAGCGTGATCAGTTCTAGTTTTCTTTCAGATCTTCACAAAAATGCCAACACACAGAGATGTGGCATGAGAATATCACAATGACGTCCAGCTTTTCCTGGGCAAAGCAGAGGAAACTGTGGCTGCAAGAGGTTTTGCAAGTGGGTAGATGGGGAATCTGTCCCTACCCACAGGCATGACTGGGATGGTCACAGCCTGCCCACACTGAGGGTTTGATGTGGGCACTGCCAGCTTCCAGCCTCCCTGAAGGTAAATATCCAGCTCATCTTTTCCTGGGCAGTATTTGCCTCTCAGATGCATGGATGATAGTATTCAATTTAGCCAGAGTTAGGCAGCTTCAGGCAGGGTGGTGCAAACTGCACCCCAACTCTCGGAGCTGTTGTGCTCCTCACAGCAAGAGGCAGACAGGGATCTGTCAGGAATCCTTGGTCTGAGTGCTGGTGGTGGAGCTTTTGGCTAAAATTGCTCTGTTTTCCATCACCAGAGTGACCTCCTGCTGAACTGCTGCACATAGAACTGCGAGTAGGACTGTGAGTAGGACTGCATACAGGTTGGAGGATGAAAGTGATATTTGTAATGAAGCCTGTATCCAAATCCAGAAGTTTTTCAGATGACACAAGGAAGCTTCATTTTGGACATGAGTCAGACAAGATCACCCAGATTCATGGAAGCTGTGGGAGTCTCCAGCACTGATGGGATCAGCAAGGAATCACTGTGCTGAGTGAGGTCTGGGATGATGAGGGTGCCAAGCAGTAAGAGAGCTGATGTCCACAAAGATCCAAGACCCCAGTGCAGATCCTACAAACCCATGTGCTCCCAACACATTCTGGAGCCCAGCCCTGCCTGGATGGAACATGTTTCTGGCTGGGAGAGGCATGGCATGAGCAGAGTATCAACAGGACCAATGAACACATAAAGAGCGATATGTATTTTAGCTTCACACCACAGTGATATGTTATTCCTGCTATTGTGTTATTCCTGTTAATATTTTTAACAATCCTCTCCTGCTCAGGGGCACTGGGGCTTGAAAGGAAGCAAAAATGTCTTGGCTTAAGGCACTGGGCAGGGAAGTGAAAGTGACTGTGACTGCTGGGGCAGAGAGAGAGAAATTCATGATGGAAATTAGGGATACTCCGCCTTTGGCACTGGTGATGATCCTGGTACTAGCTAGGACAGCAGCTCCTTAGCAGGCTCTGGAGCATTTCTCTGCAAGCAGTGCCAGCTGCAAGCATCAGGAAGGAGCTGGATCCCTGCATGGCACTCACTGGTTTATTTTGATAGGCAGGAGCCATTCCTGTTCACAGCCGTTTAATGTAATGTGGGAATTGGTAATTTGGGATTGTGGCTGAAATCACTTTTGAATACATAAAACATAAATACAGCAAAAGCGGAGAAATGAGCCATAACTCTCCCTAATGGAGCCCCGGCCTCTCTGCTTTCTGTGGCACTGGGAAAAATGGTCCCACTATTTTCGACCATTAATTCTGTCTCGGCCTGAGCCGTGCTGCTCCTGGTTTCCCGAGCACTTTTTACGAAATAATGAGGCTATTTATTAGCAGCAACGAGGCTGCACAGAAAAAGGTGTTGAGATAGTTTCTATAGTAACTCCCTGTGAAAACATTTGGTGCTCAACCGTCCGGAGCTGTTCTGCTGCCCTGCCTGCCAGGCGAGCGGAGGAGCCCCAGCCCAGGTCTGACCATGGAGCCCTGCACACCCCTTCCTTCATCCCTTACAGGACCCATAAGATGGGCTCCATATGAGAGGATGCAGGAGCAGCAGTGTTGTCATTTTGGGGTTTATTTGGCAACATATCCCTGAGAAACCCTATTGAGCAGGTGGGACAGGAGGTGACATCCTGCCGACCTGACTCTGGGTTGCTCAGTAAGGGCATGTGCAGCAGCCTCATGCACTGGCTGTCACAGCCCCTGGGGTGAAACCCAACAGCTCTTCTCTCTCCCTGCAACGTCCTCTCATCTTCCTCAGCTGTAGGTCACATTTTCACTGGGCATTTAGTGTGTATTCTCAATTCCTCCCTCAGAGCAGGAGAGGAACAGGAGTGGAATGGGATGGTCTAGTGCAGCTAGTGAGCATCCTGAAACTACCCAGGAGCAAAAACCACTCGGAAAAAGCACTCGGGGATCAGGTTGCTTTCTGCATCACAGCAGAATTTCCAGGAGTAATTGGATTTGGCCATTCAGTTATTTCCTCAAATAACAGAAAACTCAATTGTTCACATTCGCCAGTTGGAAGGCACAGGAACTAAGCACAAATTCCATTGTTCTTAAGCACAGTTCTACAAATGGTTTGTATTGAGTAATACAAATAGTATTACAGTAACTCCCCAGCACTGCTCAATTCCTACATTCCAGCACATGGAGTGACCAGGCAGCCTTTTCGAGGGGAGTGTCTGAATCCCTACATTTTCACGCCACACGGCTCTGTGTGAGTACTGAATAAATTCCAGGAAAGCAGGGGTACCTGAGGATTAAGAGGAGACTAAATTTACTGGGGAAACAGTTACTCACTTGGCCTTATCTGGCAGCTGGACAAACAGGGCTTGGGAAAGGAGGATAAATCAGTCCCAACCCATCAGTGTGTGCTGGGGGAACGGAGCATCCTCCATCCCACGCTCCGGTTTGCCAGCCTCTCCCATCCCCCGCGAAATCGTTATTAAAGCTGGCAAGCCATCATGAGAAATAAAGATTTATCGTGGCGTAATTTCCCAGGAGGGACAGAGATTAATGCCGAGGAGAGGGGAACCAGCAGCCGTTTTCTGTTTGGGTAGTGGATGAGCTTTTTGCTCCCTGGGGCTCTGTGCTCCTGCCGGGTCCAGCCGGGGACGCGGCCTCAGGGCTCCATTCCAGCCCCGCTGGCAACCAGCCCATCCTGGGGATACATCCCAGGACACCTCTGCCTTTTTCCTTCTAAAATTTCTTAAATTTCCTCCTTAAATTTCACCCCTTCAAGCCATGCAGCCTCTGTCAAGGGGCTCTCCGTGCACCAGCAGGACCCCTGCACTACACACGGAGCACAAGGACAGGAGGAACACGAGGAAAGCTGCAAAGAAGAGGGACAATGTATTGCTTTAGTGTCTTTTACAAAGATAAATATAATCTGTGGACTGAAGAAACTGAGTCATACAGAGACTCACAAAAGGCCCCTATTTTTGTTTCTGCTTTGCCTGGATGTATCACGGGAGGAGGGAAGGGATACAGTAAAACACTTTTCAATTTTGGCTGCAAAATTTTCATCATTATCATTTCAATTAAAATTGCTCTTTGAAGCAGTTTGTCTTCAGGCTCAGCCGCACGAATCTTTGCTTTCATGAACATGGAAAACTTGAAAAATAAAAACTACCCTGTTTTATCCAGCCCTGGTTTCAAGGACAGGGCTCATGCTGGAGCACAGTGACAAGATGAGATGGGACGGAGTGGGAAGCAGAATGTGGTGTTCAGGCCCTGGAAGCATCCCTGGCTTGCTCCAGTGCAGGGAATTGCTCCTGGATCAAGGACAATGCTTGCCCCAGCATGATGCTGAGTGAGGTGCACAGAGCCCCATCTCTTCCCACCTTATACAGAGTTGAAAGAAGTGGAGCTGCCAATGCCTCTTTGGATTTGAGCAGTGTCCAGAGTGTGATGGGGCAGCCATAAATTGATGGGAGCCCTTGGGAATGGCAGAAGGACAGGTTCTTACCAACAACACTCACCAGCCTCCCCTCCCTCTGCTGAGATCTTGGGGTGGGCCATGAACACCTATGAGGCGGAGATTTTGCAATGCTTCCGTAAAAACAACTGATGTTCAACACTAATTTATGGATATACTGAATTATCTAATGCAAATGTGAGTAGGATTTACAAAGAGATATCAGAGACGCACCTACAATCACGTCAACCTTCTTTGCAGAAAAGCAAAAGACAGAACGTGGAAAGGGAGCCCGGTAATTTATGCATTTGCTTATCCTGTTCCATCCTCAGGAATGTGGTTACCAGTTCCTGCGCCTGTCCTTCATAACTGCTCCCAATGTCATCTTTTTAATGAAAATTAAGTGCTTTGGTTGTACTCCACAGAAGCTATGCGGACATGACTAATTGCAGCACTGGGAGATGGCAACCTCATTTGAAAGGAAGCAGGTCCCAGGAGGATTCAGTGTGGACTCTTCCAAACAACAGACACCATGGACTTAGAAGGACTAAAAATATTTCCCCTGCATCTGCGCAAGCCATTTCATTTCCTCTTAATTTTCTCTAATTTTCTTTGTCTTCAGCTTTAACTGATTCAATGCATCCTAATTATGATCACATCTGCCTGCTCCTGTGGCATTCTGGCTGACCTATACCAGCATCCGGGCTGGTGAAGAGATGGAGAAGGGATGGACAGCAGGACTTGCTCTCCAAGGACCTGTGGACATCCCTCTGGCCCTGGATGCTATACAGACATTCCTGAGGAGAACTTTCCACATGCCAACTTTCCTGTGCTGTACTTCTGTATTGGGATGCCCAACTATTTTCCCACAAGTACAGTTAATTTCCCAGGAGCAGGTGTGCTCAGGATTTCACTCTCCCAGCTGGTCCTTGGGTCCTGTGAGTAGGACTGGGGCTTGTTTTTTTGGGTTAGCCATCGCTTAGGAAAATCCTGTGTAAATCCAGCACTCAGAAGTCATTTATTCTGCTGCTAATTTATGACAGTGTTTTTCATCCTGATGTTAGAGAAAATCCATCCTCACATTAAGGCTAAAAGCAAATCCCCGGCAAGATTAGGTTAGCCTAGAAAAACTCAGCCCACAAGCAATTACCCAGCGCTTCCGAGGTGTTTTGTCTCCTGCACAAGGAAATCAAAATCCCCAACCAACGATTCGCGGGAAGAAGTGGCTCCAATACAAGAACAAGATGCGTGTTGTGTCCTTTCTTTAATCAAGTTAATGGTCATCATTTCACATGCTAATGTCTCCTCTGTGGTCCATCAGCCGTGCAGCTGCAGCCGCCTGCAATCCTCCGTGTTTTACCTAAGAGACCCAATTACTGCTCTGCTCAGCGCTGGCTGACGTGGAGGAGCATTGCAGAGCAGCCCCCTCCGGAGCTTCCTCTGGCATTGCCGGGGCCAGGAGAACCATCCCAAGGGGTCGGCTAGAAAAACAAGGAGCAGAACAGGAGAACAGTTCGTGTTCTGCTTCACTGGGTTACCCAGGAAGGCTTGGGAATGGCAGGAGGCTGTGGGGCACTGGGGGGCCCTGATGGAGGAGCCAAGATCACTCTCCGAGGGGTTGTCCCAAAAGCCACAGGCTTTGCCGATGGCAGCCTGGCCTCGAGCCTCTTGGAGCACTGCCATTCCCATTGCCATCTAGTGGCATTCACTCGCAGATGCTTTTATACTTATTTTTTTCACTCAGTCCAAAATAATTGATAATAAAATAAACAAACCCCAATGTTCCGTGTTTTCCCCCACAATCTTTGCTCTTGATGGAGGTGCTGTGCTGAAAGGTGCCAGCCGAAGGCAAAGTAACACAAGGGATGCGCCAGTTCTCTGTATTTGTTACCAGCGTCACTTCCACCTTCACCGAGGGGAGAGGCACCCACCCTCCCATGCGGGTACCCTGGAGCAGACTCGATTGCTGGCTGGAGCATCCTCCCAGACGGCCCCTCGGGCAGGATGGGGGGCAGAGGAGGGGCCGTGCCCTGGAGCGCCCAATCCCGTCAGGAGTGGATGGATGCAGCACCCTGACGGCTGCTTGCAATCTCCAAGGGCTGAGAGATAAGGGGGCTGTCAGGGAAAAGCCGGGCCAGAGAGATAAGAGAGCTTATTCCGTTCAATTATTGGGCAGATAAGGAAGCACAGGCAAGCCCGGCTCTCCGAATTCATCCTAGCCATCCTCAGAGCGGCTCCTTCCCCACGAGCCATCCCCGGGCGGCTGCGGGGGCACTGCCCAAGGGCTGGGAATGCCCGCTGCAGGCAGAGCCGGCTGCCCCGCTCAGCCCCTCTGGAGATGGTGCAAGCTCAGGACTGCTCGGGCTCATATTTCCTCTGAAATATGGCCCTGGCATTTCTCACAACCTTTGCACAAAGGTTAGGAGGAAGCGTGATGAGATTTGCTTGATGACACGGAGTTGGGGTGTGCTGTCGGCAGGGATGATGCAGCACTCTCTGGGGAAGCCCGTGGTTTGGAGAGCTGGTGGAGGGACGCAGTGGAAGAGTGTGGAACTCCAGCAGGGGACACAACCCCCTCCCAGGAGGGCTGTGGGCAGGAGTCTGCAGCCCCCTGTGCTGTTCAGAGGGCGTTTGGAGAACCATGAATCCATACAAGGATGGAATGGGTGGCCCAGGTGTGGGAACCGGGACAGGACAAGTGCAGGATTCAAGGGGGGAAAGTGATGCTGGGAAAGGTCACTCACACAGGGAAGCAGTGTCAGCCTTTGGGGGTAAACACCTTCCTTGGTGAGGGGACCAAGCTCTGCCAGAGCCCCCCTTACCTCCCAGGGTGGGCAGGGATGGGCCAGTACCAAGGAAGGAGGCAGCACACAGGAAATGGCCTCTGTCTGTGGTTTCACCTGGGTGCCTCTAATTTACTCGCACAATTAATTTGAACCATAAATCTGCAGCTGTAGTTACTGTGCACACAGGACTGGAGATGGGTATTAAAGTCTTTCCTATCTCCCTGACTGGTGGCCATCACTGGTCCTGGTTCATGCAGGAAGGGACAGAGCCAGACCCTGTCCTTGTCTCAGCTCTTTGTCCCCAGCTGGTCAAACTCATTCCTCATGGCACATTCCATGGAGCCAACCACACACAGATCCTAAAATGGATCTTATGCTCTCTGGCATTGCAATGGGATGAGTGATGGGATGGTGATGCAGTTTGCAGAAGGCACCAGTTCAGTATTCCTAGTCCAGGGCTTGGATTAAATTCCTGCCTGGGAAAAGACTCAGTCAGCTCTGGCTCACTGTCAGCTGCAGGAGGGGGAGCAAATGCACCCTGAATTCCCCAAAGTGTGGCTGGGCTGATGGGGAGGCAGAGCTGTGGCTGAGCCGGGACAGCTCCGTGCTTTGGGGGAAACTTCCTCAGATTTTTAATTATCACAGGCAATTAAGACTTTAAATCTGCCAGGCTCCAGCTGCCACAGCTGGCACAGCTCCAGCGGCATTGCCGTCCTCTCCGAAGGCAGTGTGGAGATGCTGGGCATGGGTGAGGAGCTCCAGGAGGGCAGCTTGTCACCAAAGCCAGTGACAGAACCAAGGTCATGCTGCCCATGGGGGCACATCAGCAGCACCCAGGGCTGCGTGAGCAGCTGGGGGCTGCTGGGATTCTCCCAAGAGCTGCCGGGACACCTGCGAGAGGAGTACCTGGAAAATGCTGACGATGCAGTGAAAAGTCAAGTGTTTCCCAGAAGGCAGATGAACGAGGAGTAAAACCCAGGGCTGCAATAAAAACGGCTCAAGGTACAGAGGTGAGGGAGGCTTCTGGGAAATAAGAGCCTGGCTGAAAAGAGGTAGGTACAAAGGAGAGGAAGATGGAGGGGGAGCATTCAGCCAGGTGAGGATGGATAAACAAATTACCACAGCCCCCAGGGAACTGCCTGGGGACTATGAGGCTCTAGCTGTCCCACAAAGCCATCTGGAGAGCCCTGGAGAAGATGTGGAAACGCAGAACCAAGCTCTTAATACACAGAAACATCATGATGTGCTCCAGGTCCCACTGCAGCAGCTTTTCTCTTTCCATGGTGGAAATTTATTGCACAGCTGATACAGGGAGAGCCGATGCAGCCATGACATGCTCGCAGGGGGACGTCACCCTATCGCTGCCTTCTGCCCCTTCTGCCTTATCACAAATAAATATTGCTGCAGAACACAGGAGAAGTGTGAGCTCGACCTCATCTGGTGTCCCACTATGTAATTAGAGAGCGCAGATCAACTGGAGCTTAAAGATGGGACAGAGAAACCTGAGGATCTCACTCAACGAAACAGAAAACGAGGAGCCTCACCCAATGAATGAGCTCTCTCTAAATATAACCAGGGCTGCAAAATTGTGTCAGGGAATAATTCATATGCAGAAATAGCTCTAAAACTAAGTGGAAGCGTGAGAGCTGAACAGAACAAACCCCAAGGAGCCGTAAGGAAACGGCACAAATTCGGCAGAAGTGTGGGAGCAATCCAGGAGCTTCCATGATTCTAATCCACGATTAGAAGTATCCTGAGACAGTTCCCTGTATGCCCAACCTCACTTTCTCCCCTGCTGAGCCCCGGGCTCCTCATGCTGGCAGCACAGAGGTGATTAATTCCCACAGCTCCTGACACTGGCTTGTGCCAGCACCAGCACCCTCAGCACTTCGGGGCTATTCTGGACACTTAATTTAATATGGTGTGATTGGATTTGATTAAAAGCTATTGATTGGGAGGACAGGGGCTGGTAAAATTGTGCCCATTTGTCAGTGGCCGGGCAGTGAAATCTTGGGCTAATAAATCAGGGCTGGCGCTGTTAGTGCACAGTGATTACAGTGCAGGACGTGGTCAGGCTCCTTCCCCTGGCACCAGGGATGGACTAATCCCATTAAAAATTATGAACATTTCCAACATGGAGTTGCCTCTGGGGAAGAGCCATGGAGCTGGAGGGTGAGTCCTGAGGTACCCAGGGGTGGTGTACCCTGTGCTCCCCACTCCTGGATGCAGGCAGGATGCCCAGTGCAAGGCAGTGATTTCAGAGGCCAGCACAGCCCGTCTTCAGGGAAGCTCCTTGCTCCTTGACTTTTCCTTCTCTTGGGCAAGAGGGGTTGCTCCAACACACTGCCTCTGGAAATGGCTGGGATGGAGGAAGCCTCTGGATCTCCCATAACGTGCTCCAGCATCTCCCAGGGGATGCTGTTACCACCTCCACCAGCTGCTCCCTGCATGCAGGGCTGCAGCACCCACCAGATGTGCCTATGGCTGCCACTTTGATTTAGAGGCACTGTCCATGGGCAGGTCCTTCAGCAGCTGTGACACACAGGAAAATTACGGAACAACACTCGCCAGCTCTTTAGCAGCGTATTGACACAACGGGGACCGGAATGATGAGATGTGAGACTTCTGATGCATCTGTATTATTCCCAGCACGCTATCACAGCTCCCAGAATGGGGATGTCAAATGGCTTCCTCCGAGCATTTTGTATGTCTTTAAAAATGAAATGGGCTGTGCTGATGCCTTCAGATGTCTAATGGGTGATGTGAGTGTAAAAGTGCCACTTCATGCTTTGAGATGTCACTACAGTAAATCAATCCCATTTTCGCTGCTTTTATAAGCTGCAAATATTTTCTCAGGGCTGCTGAGGAGGGAGGGATGCAGGAGCCAGGGACTGTCAGCAAAGATGAGAGTGGCTAGGTCAGCCTCGTGGTCCAGCTTGGCTGGTCCCTCATCCCATGCAGGATGTGTGAGAGGCAGTGGCTCTGAGCCCCTGGCTCTTGCCTGGGCTGCTCAGCATCCTGGGGGTTTGGGGGACATCCCAGCACCATTATCTCCTGCCTTGCTTGGCCTTCTGCACCACCCAGCGAGAACTCCCTCTGTGTATCTCTTCTAAGTCCTTTGTAATAGCTGACACAGAGCCAGGGGAAACTTGACAGGCCAGCTCTGTATTAAAAATGATCTACGATAATAAAAGGGGAGGAAAAGAGGCCACTGCCTTACAAGGAGTCTAAAGGCATGGAATATTAGCAGTGCTGCTGTATTGTACACACGTTGTTTGGTTTTGGGAGAAAATTTCTGCGCTTGGGATTCCTCTGTGTGGGCCCTGTCCCTTATCCCAGTCCCTGTCCCTGTCCCTTATCCCTGTCCTGATTGGTGCCATCAGTGACTGCCAGGACCTGGCCCCTGGTGGGCTGAGCAGAAGGATGGTGATGCACACGGGGTCCCTGAGTGTCTGTGAGTGCTGGAGCTGTGAGCCCCTGAGGTCCCAGGAGCCGAGTCCAAAGGCTGAGGGAATGGGGAGCTTCTGGAAGGGCTAAAGGAGAGCACCAGGTGGCTCTGCCAAGGGGGAACCTGCAGATGAGGCCAAGGGCCTGGTCTGGATCAGAGCAGTGCAGGAGGATCCCCCACTCCTTAACTCCTCAAGAGCTGCACCTGTGGCTGCTCTGCAGTGATTTTCACGTCTTGGTGACTAATGCAGTCATAATCAAAATGGACCGTAATCATTACGGCAGCAAAGCAATCCTTGCGTTCTCCTATTTACCAATCTTCAACTTCTCCTTGTGACCTTTACTTCAAAATGTTTCAATATAAATAATGCACTTCTGTGAATATATTCTTCTGATTATTTCCCAAAGCTCTGATTCTCCATGTGCGACGGTCCCTGAAGTGGTAATTTGTTCTCCTTCCTCGTAATTGCAATTTTAGAAATAGCTTTTCCAAATGCTCCCAGCCTGAGATCTTTTTTGATATCTTTCCTTCATTTTCCCCTCTGTAATAAAGCTGTTTCCTAGGATCGGGAGAGAGTCTAGGTCAAGAAGTGCCCCAGGGCAGTGGGGGCTCTGTAGGTGCCTCTCACCACTGATCAAGAACTTTGTGTTGCCCCAGGAGACTCTGTTTTTCCATTAGACCCCTCCTAATCTTTTAGGGCATTAGTAAGGAGTCAATTTATTAATCTCAGATTAACTCTTACTAATTCCAGTTGCAACTAAAATTTGCTTACTGGGAGATAGGCCCATTCTCAGCTCAGACAGAAAATGAGCCTGGCAGTGGAAGAGCTGAGCAGGGACCTGCCCTTCCAGCAGCTCATCCCTGAGGCACCCATTCCAGACACCCATTCCAGATACACATCAGTCTGGGAGTTAATCAAATGCTCATTCCCACACAGCAAAGGGATTTGGACTCTGGATCCAAAGGCAGAGTGGGACAGGAGGGGAGTGGGACCCCCCCAGGTGGCCTCGTACCCAGGGGCCAATTCCCATGTGAAGGCTTCTCCCCAGTTGGGGCACATTGCCTGCAGATGAAGCACTTACAGCAGCCGAGGTCTTCACTTTTGGAAGGACAGGAGGGCTCTGACATGGGCTTCTTCTCCCAAGGGACATGCCATGGCATGGCCAGCTCTTCTTTTGGGAAAGCCACAGCCCCCAGCTCTAACCTTGTGCAGCCAGTTCAGAGAAATTGTTCGTGATGAATTTAAGCTGAAGGTTAAGAGCCAACATCAGCTAGAAAGTCAATGACTAATCTATTAAGCTCCCCAGTAACTTAATTTACATGTTTTTAATGATTACTTCCTACCTGGGCACTCTGAAAACTAATTGGACTTGAATTGCTAAGTGCATTCAGAGGTGGACTCAAATTAATAAGCACCACTCATGTCTGCTTTTAGATGCAGGAGAGAATGAGTGCTGGCTCTGGGAGCTGCCAGACTCCTGATTGCCATGCAGCCACGGCTGCAGTCCCTGGGCTGGGGGTATCTGCTCTCCAAATAACCAGCTCTGCTGCACCCACTGCCATTCAGGAATTAAACTCCCATTAAGGGCTTGATGCACTTCTTGGAAACTGATTTTTTTTAATCCATTGAAAGAGAAAAACTTGCTTCAGATTTCAAATGGGGCCTGGGCCAAGCATTGCTTCCAGTTAGTCAGTGGTGTTCTCAGAATTGAGGGGCTGGTGAGGCTGGCTCAGTGGTTTCTCCACTGCTGGGTCATGAGCTGGATTCCCTCCTCCTTTTTCTCCTCTTCACCAGCTCAACTGCAGATTTCATCAGCACTGGTCCCAGTCTCACTGCTCCCTCACAGAAAACATGGATCTCAGCCTCAGCAGGTTAGTGGGACCCCAGCCATGCCAGCATCCAGCTCCTCTCTCCATCCCTGTGCATTCCCAGAGGATGGAGGGGGCCAGGGGGCAGGGGGGATCTGGGCTCAGCAAAGGGTGCCCCCAGGAATGGGGTTGCTACAGCACCCCATCATGCTGAATTTGCCAGGAACATGCATGGGACAAACAGCTGAGATGTTTCTGCACAGGCAAGGGAAGTTCTGCTCCAGGGAGAGCAGCCTGGACAGAAGGGAGGCAATGTGGCTGGAATGAAAAGCACCTGCTTAAGAGATAACCTGAAAGCCCTTTTAATATAATGTAATGGCAAAAGGCAAAATGAGGCTCCGAGAAATGGCTTTGGTTCCTCACTTAGGGCAAGGATGAACACTTTGGATCAGTCCACAAAAGGCAAAAAATACCATTGTGGTATTTATTTCTCTGAAAAGCTCAGCATTTTTGCTGGTATTGTGGGATATAAAATGAATTCACCCAGCATCAATTGTTTAGGGCTGTATTTGGGCAAAGAGGAGCTGCAGTTGTGGGGGACTTAACCCCTATGGCTGGGAGTTGGAGCCAGCTCTGCCACCATCCCTATTTGTGGCATCCAGCTCTATCACATCTTGCTCCAGCAAGGGACTGACTGCACCAAACGCATCAGCATCAGAATGAAACCGAGGATTTCACAGTTTGCCATCAGCTAATAGCTGAGCAAACAGAACACAGCGCTGGTACTGGGGAAGATGCTTCCCCCTGAAGAACAGTTCTTTTAATGAGGCTCATCATAATGCTCATTAATTTGTGTACATCTGGATGTTCAGGTTGGCAAATGCGGAGGCAAATAGCTTTGTATTGTGTTGAGTCACACACACAATTGCTTCGCTACTCCTTCTCAGTCTCATGTGGGTCAAAGAATATTTGCTTTACTGAGAAAAAACTGTCTCTTGGAAAATGTCCCACAGCTGGCAGATCCTGGGGCCTCCTGACAGTGCACTGGACCCGGCGGAGACAGAGTTGTGGGGTCCTGCATCTTTCACTGCTGCCTCCCCTCCCCACTTACCCCACTGAACACATCCCACTGTTCCCTTTCTGAGCAGTGAGGTTTGCAGCTCAGCTCTGTGCAGTGGGAATGCAGCTTTTTCCCCTTTGTAGGAGCTGTCCTTTCCCTCTGTGCCACAGGCAAGGTCCTCGGCCGTGCTCCTGGGGGACACCCTGGCGATGCCTCCACCATGCCATACCCCCCTCTGGGCCCTGGGTACTCAGGGAAAGTGGATTCAGAGTGGATGGTCTCTCCCTGGCACGGAAAGCAGCGAGAAGCCACACTCCAACCTGCCAGGCTCCCCTCCAAAGCAAACACCAGCTCTGCCGGAGGAGCCGGGTTCCCTCGCTGTCCCTGGGGACTGAGCGTTTCATCCTGGGCTTTTTCATTAGTGCTCGATGCTGGAGTTACACAGATGCTGCCTGCTCCCCCCCAATGGCAAGGAAATTATGCACCTGGGCCAGCAGCCAGGATGCCGAGGATTTATGCTTTTCAAGGTCTTTTATTAACTTGGCAACATATGGCTCTATCCTCAGAGCATCTCCTCCACCTCCGCCTCCTCCTCCTCCACCTCCGCCTCCTCCTCCTCCTCCTCTCCTGCTCTTCCTTCGCCTTCCCAGAATGCTGAGGCTGGACCGGGGCTCTCCCTGGCTCCCTGTGCCCTTCATGCTGGATTTGTTCATCCTTGGGGAAACAAGCCCTTTAGGATGGGTGGGATGGTAACAAAATGACATGAAACAACGTTCTTATTAAAAGTGTATTTCAATTATTTTCTCTTTCACAGATGTGAAATCAGTCTTTAAAATGCCAGTAATGAATATTTAAGACACTGAAAGCTGTTTTCTTTTTGGCATGTACCTGGATTTGAGTAGAGACCCTCCAGAGTCAGAATTGCTGGACGCTACAGTTGCTGTGTGCATATGAGCGCTTGGAAAGGGCTCCCCTTTCCTCACTTGATTTTTGTCTTTGAGATTCAGGCAGCAGCTGCCTTCTCCCCAACTTTGCATCTAGTGAAACACGGGGATACTCTTGGAAATGCACGGTGGAGGTAGTGGGGCCATGGGCAAGGAGAACCATCCTCGCCTCTAAAGTTTTGAGTACTCCAGGAGCAAAGCCAAGGGCTGGGTTTGTGCAGGTGGAGGAGCAGGAAGGAGAACTGCCAGGGAAAGACCTTGCCAAGAGGATTCCGTGCATGATACATGTATGAGAAATGTCTAATGATGCTGAACTTCAGCTGGCTGGAAGAATGTCATGCTGCTGCCAGGGTACAGCCATGTCTCTTCCCTCTCCTGGCTAAAACACGGCTGGGCTGCATCCAGCTAATTTCTCCTTGCCTGTGGACAAACCCAAACACCAGCAGCAATGCAAATCCTGATGATGGGTGAATTGACACCCACCAGGGCTGCACCCATCTCACGACACCGGGGGTGTTCTAGTGACAGTGCTGGAAATGCCATCAGGAATGGAGGGGAAGTTGGGAGTTGCCGTTTACACGTTAATGAATGTGCCAAGTGCTGCAAAACGTGGCACAGTCCAATGTGGCCACCTGCTGCATCCCACCGAGCCACCAGATCTTCCGTGCTCTCAGGAGAGCAGGCTCAGCTTTTTCCTTTGAACACTTGCACATTTCCCAACCATCTTTTCCTGAAGCCACAGCCTGGTGCACTCAGACCTGCAGGATGAGTTCGTTTACCCGCGTGCCTCAAAGTGCGGAGCGTGAGGCTACAGTGGCATTCGAGTAGCGTCGAGTGCTTTCAAGAAGATTACACTCGCTGAAGTAGTAATTAATGTTTGTTTTATTATGTTCTGGGGAATGATCGTCCAACAAGATAATTCAAATAAAGCCGAGCATGTTCCGAGTGAACGCCGCTTAAAGGCTGATTCATTGCAAACTGGCCCGTGCAAAGGACCAATAATTAGGAGAAAAGGCACAAGTAGGAGCATACTCGCCATTTATCTGCCTTTTATGTAATTAAAATGATAGAAATTATGGCTTAATGAGTGGAAATTGGATGTGCTCTTGAGAGTTTTGCGTGTCTTATTTTCTTACCGTCTGTAACTGCGTCCCTCCAGCCATGTCCCCAGCCTGGGGGCACTGCAGGATTGCCAAGGGCCACTTGGGGACAGAAAGTTGGCAATGATGGTGCTGACAGAGCTTCCGCCTGCTGCACCCAAGGGTCTGCACCACCCCGGGTCAGGAAATGAGGGCTGGGAATGAGGTTTCTTGTGCCAGACCACGGCCAAACACTCAGCACGAGCTCTGCTTCCCGTGATTAACTCCTTCGCAATGTCTCATTAAATTACACACAGTGAAACCACTGTGTCATATTATATGGTAAATAAACCTGACGAAGGCAGCGCATCCAGCAGCCTGATAAACCTCATGGATTTATCCCACAGCTGAGAGGCACAACTCAGGGGAAAGGATGCTCTGCTGGGATGGTGGGAGCTGGCGGTGACGCTGCCAGCAGAGCCCCGGCGGCTCCACATCACAGCCCGAGGCTCTGCAAGCTGGTAACGCGCCGTGTGTCGGATAAATGATGAGAAGAAAATTGTCCTCCATCTGTTGAAATAAATTCCACCACATTTGCTTCTCTCATTAGCTGTACAGGGGTGGAACATGGTATTAAGCCCATGGAGGCAGAGAGGGTTGATCAGGTGCCAGCAGGTGCCAGCACGGTCGCCCCGTGAGGAGTCCCAGGCTGGCAGTGCCAAGGGGACCCACGCACGCTGGCTCCCACACACCAGGGGGTGGCTTTCCACTTCAGCTCCTGGAGGGAGCATCTTCCACAAGATGGAGCCTGTGGGCAGACGATGTGCGGCCGGCAGGACGCCGGACAGCGAGCGGCTGTCTGTCTGTCTGTCTGTCCATCCGGCAGCTCCGACACACCGGGTCTGTCTGTCCATCTGTCACCCAGGTGATGCCCGCAGAGTGATACAGAGTGGTCTGTCCGTCCATCTGTCCATCTCCCCTGCGGTGCCCTGAGAGCCATGCAGAGCGATCTGCCTGTCTGTCTGTCCATCTGTCTGTCTCCCACGCGGTGCCAGCAGTGATGGAGAGAGGGGACCAGGCAGCTCTAAAGCCAGGGATGACATCTCAGGGTAAGTCAGTGCCAGACATGGTGACTTCTGCCTGCGCTCAAAGCTGCCCCACAGGAGTTTTGGGCTTCCCATCCCTCCCATGGGATGCCAGAGCTGCCTCAGTTTCCCTCTCACCCCACGGGCTGTGGCTGATGCAGGGGCTCTGGTTTGGGTGAGTTCACCTTTCTGTATCAACATCTTGCCAGTTTGCCTGTTAATCCTGAGAGGTAAGTGCAAACCCAAGATGGATCAAAATAAATGCCAGAGCCCAAGGAGAAATGTCAGCAGCTGTCAGGGGGTGGCAGGAGAGGGGGCCTGGTGCCCCAGGGAGGGCCCCCACATCCTGGCTCACCTTTCCAAAGGAAACCTCTACTGGCACATGCTGAGCTGGAGAGCCTTGGGAGAAAGGCTGGTGCTGGGTTCCCAGCCACCCTCCCCATTCCTGGGCTCTATCCTGCCCTCCCTTCTTGCTGGGAAACCTGAGGCAGAGGGGGGCAGCTCCACTCAGCTCTGCTCTCCACGCCATTTCCACATTATGCTAATGCACAGCTGTTGAATCCTCCTTCCCAGCGTGAATTCCAGCAGGTCCTTCCTCCTAAGTGGGAATTACTTCCATTTGCTTTTTTTTTTTAAATTATCCAGTGTTTAGGAAAGTATCTCAGTGCTTGGCTGTGGCCGCCTGCTAATGCTTGGGGACCTGTGGCAGGTGATGCCAGGGACCTTTTGCTGGTGCCAAGGACTTTCTGGGGAGATGCTGGGGCCTGAGGAGCTGGTGAAGCTGACTGGAGCATGAGACAGTTCTGTGTGGGTGAGGGGGCAGCGGCGCTAGGGGACAGCAGCAGTTCATTAATGTCAATAGAAATGAAAAGAGGATTTGGAGAGTGAGAAGGGACAGATCAGCAGTGACAGGGAATATGGAAACAGCCAACTTTTGTCAGCCTGAGGAAATCAGTACAGAGTTACTGGAGATGAAAAGAAGACAGCTATGATAAGGGACACTGGGGACACCCAGGCTGGGGACAGCAGCTCCAGCACCACACCAGGGTTGATGAGACCCAGACCTGCTCTCCTGCCCATCACCCCTGAAATCAACCTGACCACACATACTAAAACGGCAATAAATTTCAGGGATTACGTCTCTCTGCTGTTCTTTGGAGAGATCTTTGGTTGAATTTGAGGAGAATTCTTATTTGAACAATAGGTCAGATGTGAATTTGCCTTGCTGCAGACACAGGAGCTCCAATCTGGGAGGCTTTTAACCTCTTGCAGAAAGAGAAAAGAAGCAAAATCCTTCCTGTCTAATTACACTGGTTACAGGCAATCAGCCTCGCAGCCATATTCCAATGACTTTTATTTGACACTGATTGATCACACTTTAATTGCCACCCAGGGCACAAGGAAAAACCCTTGTGAGGAGAGAAGTTTAGGAGAGTTACAGTGAACACAGGGACAGCTGCTGTGGGTCACAGCCTGCTCCTGGGAATTGCCTTCACAGAGCTTGGCTGAGAGCTGAGGATGCTCTGAAAGGAGTGGATCTGTGCCTGGTCTGTGCCTGGCTCTGTGTCACAGTGCCTGCGGACAACAACTGCAGGCAACAACCCACTGGGAATGGAGCTTCCAAAGGGGAGAGGAGCAGCCAAACACACCTTTGAACGTGTTCCAGTATCTTTTACCGCACTGTAGTGCTCCTCCAACTGATAGTGGAGCAGCTCTCACACAGAGAAGTGTGATGCCACAGATAAAAACCGATTAGGATTTTTAAGGTAGAAAAGTACATCAATTCTGAGTGCAGACGCTGGATTTATCGCTGCAGAGAAATGTTATACTCACAATCTGACCATCCTGTGCCTGCTCCCAGCATCTGCAGAGCTCAGCAGGGTCACAGCAGCACTTCATGGGTTTTCTCCACACTCGCCCCATGCCAGGCAGGAAAACCTCCCGCTGCAAAAGGAACGGGAAAGTGTGATGAGGAATTTTCATGTTCTGTGGAAACGCTGGCCTTTGTACACAGGGGCAGTGCTTCAAACACTCAAAACTGCCTCAGAAATGGGCAGCTCATTCCCCTGAGCCTTGGGAGAGGTCTGCACATCCGAAGCTGCTTCCCACACGCTGATGGGAGTGCTGAGGGTGATTGTCTCGTGTGGCTTTTGGCCACTGGCAGGACAGCACAGCGATGGCAGCCCGAGCACCCTGGCCTGGGTGAGATGTGTGGGCAGCACCCAGGGGAAGCAGGGCACCCCGGTTTCATGGGATAAACCTACAGGGAGGAGCTCAGCTGACAACAGAGCAGGTAGGCAAGAGCACCAGGATCCCCAGTGATAAAGAAATGATAAAGGAAAATCCTCCCATAGTCAAAACACCATATTTTCAGACCTGTGTCATTCAAATGACAAAAGGAGACAACCCTGGCACCTTTCAGAAGCGTGCCTTTAAATCTTCATCCGTAAATGCATTAAATATCTTTTAATGCGGCAATTGTTTGGGAACAAGTCCAAACATTTAAATAATGTGGCCAGGACGTCACGGCTCAGACTCCTTGTGCCATGCTCCAGTGGAGGACTCAGAGCAGGCAATCGCTTCCTTCCATGGGAAGTGTCAGCAGGGTCAGGGCTGATGTATTGTAAATCAGCGCCTTGACAGAACAGCACCTTGTTTTACTCAGCCTGCTCTCGTCAGGTTGAAATTCATGTATAATTCTACCACTCTCTGCTGGGGAAGCAGCTCTCTAGGTGACAGCAGCTTTTCTTTGGCCCAGACATGAACAGCAAACCAAACCATGGACTGGTGCTATGGCGTCAACACACTGGGAACCCAAGGATGAGGTGGAATAAAAGTGTTTTCTCTCTCTCCTGAGCATGTTGCCAGCTCTGGGGACTTAGGAAAAAAACCATGTTCAGTGCTTCATCTTTGCCATCCCTGCACTGGCACAGGGCTCCTTGCTGGCACAGGTGAGCTGGTGCCAGCCCTGCCCTGTCCCTTCCAAGCCTTGCTATCCCTCCCTGTCCAAGGTGATGTTTGAGGTGTGGCACCCGAGGGCTGCCACAGGAAAGCCAAAAGCCTGAAAAGCTCAGACCAGGCCAAGATTATAAAATGAATACTCAGCATTGGCATTCAATAGTCAATACTCAGCATCTCACCTTGGTCTTGGTGCAGTCCTACCTGGCTGGGGCTGCCCACGCAGCTGTGTCAGGATGAAGAGTCCAGGCAAAGCTAACCTAGAAAACGGATAGAAAAAAAAGAGAAAATCTCAGCTTTGTATTTAACAAACAGCAGATGATGTGGCTGTGTCTTGTTTGCTTGGAGCCAAGCGAAACCCTGCTGCTCTGGAGCAAAACGGCGAGTTATTGAGGTGAGAAAATGCGTGGGCTGGAAGCTGACCCACGACATCCCTCCCCTCCCGCCCACGGCTGGGTCCAGCCACCACAGGGACAGACCAGCTCTGTAACGAGCTCACCAGAGCCATTCCTCAGCCTTAGGCAGGGAAAAAAGAGAGATGAAAAAAAAATAACCCAGAGAGAGAATTTAATTGTGAACTCTGGCTGGTGAAGGCAAAGCATAAACCAATAAATGGTAGAAATGCATCTGATAAGCTGTGCGAGGTGAAGATGAGAAATGTGTTGACTACACATGGGGGTGTGTGGGATGATGAAAGGCTTTGGAAGCACCTACAGCAGGAGAAAGACTATGGGGAGTAATAAACAGGGTGCTTAGCAAAGGTTTAGGGGAGCTTCAGGCTTCGGTCGTGATGATGCTCTCGCCTTTCCCTGTGGGGGAGAAGAGCCGGGAGAGATAGACTTTGCTTGCAGGGAAAAACACAGCAAGAGGGATCTGAGAGTTCAGCATGGAGCTGGAGGTATCCACAGAGGAGCCTTTGCTGGCGCTGGCTGCAGGCATTGCCTGCCAGTGATGGGTGGGTTGTACTTACTACAAGTCAGGCTGAGTCTTTGAAGCTCTGCTGCTGGCCTGGATCCGCCTGGACCATGGCAGGGACTCCAGCCCTGCCTCCAGGTGGGGAAACTGCTGGAGCTCTGCAGTTTCCCCACCCCAGCATCTCTGGTGGCAGCCTCACCACGACTAGAGGAGACCCTGTAATAATCAACTCACTTTAAAAGCAGTATCAAATACTTTTGGTTATCTGCAGCTGGGAACACACCCAGCTTCAGATATTCCAGTCTATGTAATTGAATTATTTAGGGGCTGGCATGGCGTGATGAAATAGGCTTTCTTCCTATTTTTAGGTTTCCATCTACAGGGCTGGAAATTACAGCCATTAAAATGTTCTATTAGTAATGATATATAAAGGGGAAAAAACTGATCAGACTTTTCTAGTGCACATAGAGCATTAGGATATCATTAATTTTAATGATAGAGCCCAAAATTACAAAGCTATTACAGTCATACTTGAAGTTTCCGGAAAAAAAAAGAGAGAGAATCAGTCTAAATTGTTGTTAATGAGTAAAAAAATATTTAAATCATATTTAACGGACCTTACAATTATGGCTGATGTCTCTGTGGGCTGATGATGGCTTAGACTGGGGTTGTTCCCTGGTGCTGACAAAACAAATGTCTGGCACAAGGCAACAGTGAGGGGAGTCCAGGAGGATTTGCTGGAGTGTTCTGGAGGTGAACAGAGAGAGGCCACATTCCTTGAAGGGCAACTTTTGGCCTTTTATTCCCACCTCTAAGCCCTTGTTACAGGATTCCTGCTGCCCTGGAGGAGATTTCCAGCTCCATCAGCTGCTGAGCAAAAAAAAATTATTCCCAGCCCTGTGAACTGTGAAGTAGCAGCAATTAATGGCCCTTGGAGGGTTGGAGATTTTCATCTTGGTTTTTCTTTAAAATATAAATGACTGAGGATAAAAGTCCTTCAGGAAAGTGGATGGGGGAAAAGAAGAAAGTTGGAAAACGGAACCCTTGAGATGCTTCGTGTTCCCTGTGGGGTGAGGGGAAAGGATGCAGAGCCCGGGAAGCAGCTGGGATTTCCCTGACCTGCAAGCCCAGGCAAGGGGACTGCGTGCTGTGCCGATGGGAGCTGGATCCTGGATTTATTGAGGCATACTTGCAATAATTCAACAAGCATCCCCTGTCCCAGGAGCAGTGACACAGCAGAGTCTCTCTGGAGCAGGGCTGTGACCAAGGGACAATTTACTGCCTTGTCCTTGACAGCTCCGGTCATCTCTAAGCCACCAAACCCTTGACTTCCTCATGGAAGGAAGGAAAATATTTTTTCCAAGGGAAAAGCCCTCTCTGCTGAACCTCCCACTGCTCCTGTTTGCTGGCAGCTTTCCCAAAGCCCCCTGAAACACCTGAGCAGAACACCTGCAATAACTGCACAGGCTCATAACGCTCTGGGTGACATTAAAACTATTTTCCAGGTTCCAGTTACGTGAGACACTGCAATAGAAGGGTCAAAAACTTTTCAAATTCATTAGGCCTCAAAATAGCTGCCTCGTTAAGCACCACGGAGACGGCCGATAATGGGAGGCGAAGCAGAGCGCCCCGGAGATTGGATGTGCACACCGGGCTGATAAATGGCTTCTCTGTGGCTATTCCAGAGCCAGCAAGGGGAAAAATGCCATCCCACGGATGAACAGGTCTGGAGTTTAGTACGACAGCTCTTGGAGCTGCCTTGGCTGGAATGACACATCTCTGCCTTTGGTTTGAGGCAGCAATGTGACCTTCGGGAGAAAGCAGCCAGAGGCCAGGAGGGATCTGCCCGGGATGCTGAGCCTCTACAACCTTCCTCAGGTGCATTA
The DNA here is from genome assembly GCF_052056855.1 of Sturnus vulgaris. Classification (NCBI taxonomy): domain Eukaryota; kingdom Metazoa; phylum Chordata; class Aves; order Passeriformes; family Sturnidae; genus Sturnus; species Sturnus vulgaris. The sequence continues at coordinate 3,702,559 of NC_142267.1, read as the reverse complement.
AAGCAGCACCTGCCCTGGTGCCTTTGCGCTGGATCTCTGCACAAGGGCAGTACCTGCATCCCTCCCATTGGTTTAAATAATCCTACGTGTCAATCTGGCCCCTGCAGCACGCGGGGAGGAAGAAGGGCCTCATGTCCTGCACCCCCAAAGGGTTTCCACTGAACCCAGCTTGGTCAGCACCAGCTGCAGATCTGGGATGTGCAGTACACCAGGGCACTGAACTGCTATCCCTTTGCTGATGGATCAGAGGGAGGATGAAGACAGACGGTTTTCTCTGACCAGGGTAATAGAGTCAGCAATTCCACTTGGATAAGCACATGGATTTTACGTCGTCCCTGCGCAGCGCTGAACAAAACACGCCAGTGGCAGAAGATGCACAGCGTTCTCTGTGGAGCAGTATTCCCCACATGGCAGCTTGCTGTTTAGGAAGAAAGCACTCGAACACTTTGGAAAATAGGAAGATCCCAAAGCTGAATTTTAGAGTGCTCATCTTGTAGCTCCCAAGTTCATTACCAGCAGCAGAAAGTGCCGGGTGGCACCGGTCCAAGCAGTGCTTAACACGCACATCACTCAGAGTGGACCCACAGTCCCAGAGTAGTTGGAGGTGTTTACTCACATCCTAGAAGTTCAGCATCTGTCAGTTATAATGTTGGTGTTTTTTAAATTTTCTTTTTAACCCCAAGACTGGCACCAGTTTCATTCTCAGTTGTCCTTGTAAGGCAGCATCCCATTTTCCCTCACAATCCTGAGGCTCTTCCTTGGTCTCTGCCAACAAGATTTTCCTCACTTGTTCTCATTTCACAACACTAAGGTATTTTCCAGGTTTTGGAAAGTATAAACTGAGATAAACACCCCCCACCTATGCATGTCCTTCTTGTGATGCTTCTCCTGCTGCTCCTGCTGTTCAGTGGTTTGGGCATCTCCTTTGTAGAGTGCTTGGAAAAAGAAATCACTTTTAGTGAGAAGGCTGGGGGAAAAGATGATATTCTGGGTAATGCACATGGGAGAGCTGCCCAGCTCTTGGGGGAATAGGCTCCTTAGACTGCCAGTGGGAGTGACCAGGGACAAAGCCTGGAGTGGGTGCAGTGGCAGGTGGGGAGAAGTGAAGAAGTGAATGGGAAGCCAGTGAGACTTTGGGGTTCTTCTCACAGCAGCACTGGGGCTTACCTGGCTGAAGGCTGGCAAAGGGCACCTGTGAGCACTTGGATTGGAATCACATAGCAGTGAGACTTTCTATCCAGTTTTCCCTAGTTTTGCACAGCCCATGCTCCTGCTGTCTGCAATCATCCCTCCAAGCTGGAGCAGCTTCCCTCAGCATCCTTCCTTCCCCGTGGTGCTGCACGACCTCCCACCAGTGTCCTTGTCAGGGAGGGAAGTGTCAGTCTCCTCTTCCTGCCCTTGCCTCTGCTGAAATTCAGGTGAAAGCTGATTTTGGCACACAGCGCCCTGTCCTGCCCTGCCTCTCCTCGGAGCCGTGGGGCATCAGCCCGAGCAGCCACAGCCCAGCACACAGCTCAGGAGTTCAGCTCAAACCTGCTCTGGTTCACCATGTGAGCACCATGATACCTGCAAATTCAGGCTGAGCTTCGCCGAATCTATTTGCTTGATCAGATTTATGTAGCAATTCCAGGACGAGGTGAATAATGAAAATGACTCATGAATATTTCATTCTTATAAATCACATAATTCATATCTATTCACAAATATTTGCTTTGCCTTATAAACTGGATGAATAATTTACAGAAATACGGAGCAACTATTTTAAAGGAAATATGAAATCCATTGACTACATTAATCAACAAATATTATTCAACTTTTACAGGTTCAGCTTGCTGACAGGCACATTCCCTGTTTATGAGAGGAGCTGGAACAGCAGATGACATTTCCCATATTAAAATACGTGTAGATGGAGCTCAGTTATCCCCTTGTGAGGGTATTTCCACGCTTACCTGCTCAGCCTTGGACATGGCAGTCAGGGCAGGAGCCCCAGATTTGTGTTACCAGAGGGTCTGTTTGAGGGGAGAGAGGTATAGGAGGGTTAAATAAGAGCTTATTGATCCCACTTTTTCTTGGCTGGCAGCTCTGACAATAAATAGGAAATAAACTGCTAATTTTTCTAATTTTTGCAGTAATTCCCTCAATTATTGAGGTTTCTTTTTTTTTTTTTAAATCAGCTGCTTAAACAGAGTATTAAGTGACAGCATTAATCCACCTGTTTTTGGATGATAAAGTGATTAATCTGAGTCATTTAAATACTGTGATATGTTGGTGATGAACGTCCTGATGACAAAAAAGGGCTGGATGACCAGGCAGGCACAGAGGATGCATGGGGACAGGCACAGCCCCCATTCTGAAAAGGTCACCTTGACCACTCCAAACTCATCATCAAACAGCTCCATGGCAGTGGCTCGTGGCGTTCCTGTTCTCCTTCACCTTGGATGCTTGATCCTGGGAAACTCTCCTGGACTGGAATCAGAGGGGATGGCCAGCGCTGGAGGGACCTGACATCAACACATCACAACCACGCTGGAGATGCTGTGGAGCAAGACAGCCCATCAGGGACAGGGCAGGAGCCCAGGGTACAAGGACATTGTCACCTCATGTTTCTGCAATCCAGGCATCAAAGCATCTGGGGGATGCCAGCGAACTTGCAAGGAAAATCATGGGAAACCTGGCAGAAGGAGCTCTGGAGGGCAAAGCTCCCTCTGCCCCCTGAAGGTGCCACTCACTGCTCCCTGGGGAGTCTAAGTGCCCGAGAAACCTGGTGGCCATCCCGGTGTGGGAAAACCAGGCTTTCACATGGGAAACTGGGAAGAGCAGAGAAAGAGCCTGGTCTGCTGCTTTCTCCTCTCCTTTGCAGTGCAGTAACAGGGTGAGGAGGGATGGGATAGCTTTGTGGTGCCTGAATTAAACAGCTCCTAAGAGCCCCTCAGCCCGAGCTAAGCAGGAATTGGGTGCCAATGACAGTGTTCAAGCTGGGTCCCTGAGGAGTGGGGTCAAGGCCAATAGGGATCCCGGGATTTCATGCAAGTTTCTGCACCCCAAAGCAAGCAAAACTCAACATCCTTTTTAGTATTCGTACCACTGGCAGCCTGTCTTCCAAACTACCCATCTGTAACATTTGTAGGGCTATTAAGAGGGAAATACAATTTCATAGTCACAGATAAGAGATTAGACAGATCAATTCCTCCCTGCCACATGGGCTGGGAGGGAAAGCTCGATTCCAAATTGCAGTGGAGGTTTTTGTTCTCCTGGTTTATTGAGCTGTGGGTCCTGCCACCAACATTCCTGGTTGTTTCCTCATTAAGAGCAACACGTTCATGACTGATAAGACAGGCAGACGTGCAGTCAGGAGGGACCTGCCTGTGGGGAATCCTTTGGGATAAAGAGGCTGAGCCTGCCTCGGCAGATATCAATCTCCAGCTTTGAGGCAGCTGTGACAGAGTGCCTTCTTCCCTTGCCCTCTTCCCCATCTCTGGGGCTTGAGCTGGGAATGATTCCCCCTGGGAGGGCTGTGGCTGCCCAGTGGAGCCCGTTTTGGCACAGGGAGCACGAGGTGTGCTGGCACAAAGCACATGGTGTGCTGCAGCAGGGAGCCGAGGGGACTGTCACCCTACAACATGTCACACTGTGCTAGGCTGCGAGACGAGAGCCTGTCAAAATATTTAGCGGCAGAGAAACTGAAACCTCTCCATCCGAGGATGGGGAATTCCACACAAACAGCTCTCAAAAAAGCCCTCCAATGTTTGTAGAAAGGGCTGGCAGAGGCGGGCAGAGCCTGGCGTGACCCACAGCCAGCAGGGAGGGCTGCTCTGGGCAGAGCAGCTAATGCACAACTCTTTGGAGGGTGATGGGCTTGGCCAGTTGCTTGTGTGGCCTCAGCACCCATGGAAAACCTCTGACTTCTCCCAGCACCACTGGCAAAGGGCGCTGCTGACAACTCCTGCAGCACTCAGGGGAATGGTGCAAGGGGACAAAGCAGAGCCAGTCCAGAAAGGCTGGCTAAAGGACAGGGACACTGCTAAGAGAGCTGTAGGATGGTGAAAGGGCACCAGTCTCCCAGGACCTGAGTCATCTCAAGGCACCGTGTGCTCCTCACACCTGCACGCAGCAGCTCTGTTCCGGAGAACCCTGAATTATTTATAGCTTGTTATCATCCCCCAGGTATTATTTGTGTAACCATTAGTTTCTGTAAAGTGTATGAAAGAAGCTGTAAAACATCAAGCATCTCCTCACTTCACCTGGGAGCTGATTATTTTCTTGCCTGATTTACCAAGCTTCAGCTCAACAACTTTAACCCTTTGTGACAGAGGCGTGCAAGCACTTCAGTGTCTTGTCAGTCCTCATCTGCTCCCCCAGGCAAAGCCTGGATCTTCATGTCCATACACAAGGCATGCGTGGGACCAGTGTGGGACCCACTGCTACCAGTGCTGGCAGTGAGGGGAGACCTGGAAGCTCCCGTGGTGGAAGGGTTTATCCGAGCAGGAGCAGCTCTTGACTGAAAAGCTGTGGTTCTTCTCTGGATAAATACGTTTTTTTAAATAATGATTTATTCAACAGTATAATGAATTCAGTGCCTTTTAAATGTGACAGTGGATAAAATACATGGGCCTTCTGCAGGCGTAAATGTCATCTGGAAAGTTCAGGCTTTCTCTTTCCTCCCCCACGCTCATGGGCAGTCCTTTAATTCACTGCTCGTTTTCTGGTGCTCAGGGCAGGGCAGGACTGGTGTGGCCATGGGGCACAGCATCTCCACTTCCCTACATCCCTGAATCCTTGTACCCTCACATCCCCACGCCCCACAGCATCCCTGCCCAAACCCAACAAAGAGGAGTCCGAGAAGGACCTGGGGGGAGAAAGGCAGACCCCACAAATCTCAGGGGACTTGTAGGGGGTGTCAGAAGATGGCAACGTGTTTCTCTTCATGCCCAAGTCAACAGAACCAAACAAAATTACACTTCAGTGTACGTAGAGAGCAAACCAAAAAACAAAATAGAAATGACAGAGCTGACTAGCAAATAGCCCTGAAACTCACTTAGTACCGATGTGACAAGAGGCTCGGACAAGGCTTGAGAAATAACTCTATAAAGTGAGCACTTTAGAAAGCAAATAAACTGTTCCAGAGATACAAAACAATTACCCCAAGCAAGCTGATATCGATTTCAGGCACCAAGCCAAACTAACAGCACGCAGGCCCTCATGCCAGCAGTGCCCACTCGGCACCCGCTGGCCCCAGCAGCTTCCCCACCACATTCTGTGGGAGAGAACAGCCTAAAACCTGAAGAGAAGGCAGGTGACAGCAGCAGGAGATAGGAGCAAAAGAGATACAGAAAATACAGAGAAAAGTGTAGAAGCAGCAGCATAAACATGACCAGGCACTGTCCAGTGATGCTGATAAAGCAGAGAGGAGTATCCACTTCTGACACCTCCAAATATGATCTTCTGGGATGCTATTTCTCCTGCAGGCACCATTCCCACAGAGGTTTGTACATTTTCCTCCTTCTCAAATTGTTTTTCTTCTCCTCTTGCTGTCAGGGTTGATGCTGGCATTTTTGTAAGGATGATCTTTCTGCCATCCCTGATGGTTCTCATTTTGTCATCATCATTTCCCACATCAATCCCCTCCTTGCTCTGCAAGGGGCTCTGTGCTCAACTTACCCACTGGAAATTGCTGAAAAACTTCTGGAAATAGAAGACTCATCAAGAAATGTGAAAAAAAGAACACTTTTTATCTAAAATAATGTAACTGATTGGATTAATTGCCATTGGCTATCCCAGGGCTGCAGGGCAGAGCTTGGCCATCCCCACCCATCACTCAGCTGGCTCAGCTGCTCCCTCAGTCACAGCTTCACAAAGCAGCCTCTCCCTCCCTTGGAGAACTGAAGAGCCTTTGGAAATGCACACCAAAGGCACAAAACCCACGGGAAAAGTTCTCCAGTCTTCATGCAGGTGGGTTTGGGAGAGGGTAGCAAAGAGGGAAACAGCCCATTGGGCAATACTGCTGGCACTGCAGACCTGGCTGAAGACAAAAATAGCATAAAGCCCCAATTTCCAGCTTTCAGTGCCAAGGGAGAGGCATGGAAAGTGGGATGTTCACAGGCATCTCAGCTGTTCCCCAGCATGGCAGGGAGGGGATGCCCTTGGCACACTGGGCATGGCTCCCCGGGAAGCATCCGCACCGCCGGCCGCCCGCTGAGCAGCTGCCCTGCCAAAAGCAGCAGCTGGTACACGGTAAAAAAACAAGGAAAAAAAAAAAAATCCAAACCCCCACATTAAAATGTTTTTCTTTCAGATTATTGAAGCAACTGTAGCAAAAACTTCGCATTTAATATGCGTGACCTGCTCCGTGCTCTCCGCTAGAATAAATTGGTGGAACATCCTGCACAGCCAAAGCGTCAGGGGGTGGGGCCAGCTGTAAATGCCAGGGGAAAAAACTCCAAGTGAAGTCAGCACATAAAACACGGACCAATATTCTCATCGTGGCCAACAGACTTTCGATGGGAAGCCTGATCATGGAGAACAGAACATCTGGGAGCTGCTGCAGTCCAAGTCAGATCCATAAGGGGAGGGGGAAGCGTGGGGAGCACTCCCAGGAAGACAGGCGAAGGCAGGAGCCTTGATCAGCTGTTCTATTAAAAATCTGCTGCCAAACATCGTGTTTTCCAGAGCTCCCATTTAAAGGTGTGTTGTAGCTTGCAGCTTCCTAATTACCTCGGATGTTCTGCATAATTTTTTTTTTTTTTTAATTTCAGATGGGAAAAGACCATAAACTTGCTAATTAATTACTTTTTAGCCCCGGTGCATCAGCTGAAGCACACACTTCACACAGAGCATCTCCTCTCCACAGCACTCCACGGGAAACCTCCTCTGTGCTGAGTGCTCCAGCAAGTGACTGTGTTTGCAGGGATTTCACCAAAAACCCTGGGAAATGAAGGAAGGAGAGAACAAGGAGCCTGGTAACCCTGTTTTTGGCTTTGGCAGCACCTGCCCGCCAAATGCAGCCCCTTGCCCTGCTGTGCCCAGCTGTGTTGGGGCTGCTCAGAGCAGGGACAATGGCAGGGGGACATCAGCTGGTGATTGATGGACTTCAAAAGCCCATGAGCTGCCCAAGAGGAAATGTTTAGGGAATCTGAGGCAGCCAGAAACAAACCCAGGGTAAAAGTAATAAACTCAAAAAGCAAAAAGGCAGAGGAAGGAGCCAGCACTGATGGAAAGGCTGCCTGCTCCCAAACCTGCCAGCCAGGGCTTGTTCTTGAAAGTTCCAGATGTGTCTGTAGGTTTTGACACTCAACTCTTCTCTGTCTATTGTTTTTAAGCTCCCTGCCATCTCCTTTCTCCCTGAGAACCTCCAGTTTGGGTTTACCTGATCCCATCATGGTCCATGTCCAATGACCCCTTAGTTAAAGGCCAGGCAGGATGATGAATCAAGAGGAGAATTCGAGGGAACACTCAAACTACATGTGCAGGGGAGAGAGTGGCTGCTTGGCACACTGAGCAGGAGATTTTATTTTCCTTTGCTTTTCGGAATCATTCATATTTTCAGCAACTTGAAAAGCAAATAGGAAAATGCAAACAGCAGGATTTTGAAATTATGACAAAACAGATAAGGTTTAATTTCCTTTAATTCCTAATGAATGGACTTCAATGAGAGGTGGGAGCTCCATGGCCAGAGCAGGGGTAACAGGAGACACATCTGGACCAGTGATGAGAAGGGAACCTGAGCCCAGTCCTGTGTGGGGCTGCCTGGCCGTTGCTATCCCCATCTCACCCCAGATCAGTGGCACCTGGACTGGGACAGCAGAGCAGGGCTGGGACAGCTCAGGGCTGTGAGTGCAGCACCTGTCAGGGAGCCCTGGACACCTCCTGGTCCCTCCTTGCACCCCCTGCCCCTACCCCATGAGCTGCCAGAGCCCTGTAAGCTGTTTACGCCCCTTGCCCCTCATCAATCATTTTTTCATACATTTGGAAGATTAGAGCTCCTTATACACTACCTCCAGTCCAGCTTGTCACGGGAAAACTCTGGGGAGAAATTCACAGAGATGTATTAAAGCCATCCAACACTTTCTCCATGGCAACTGGGACCAGCGCAAATCCCATCAGCTCTGCCTGGAGCAGGATGGAGCCTCTGCAGCTCTTCCAGCCTCCCAGATAACAGCAGATACAGGGGAAACATCTTCATTAGCTGGAGATGCCTCCCAACCCTCACACACAATAACCTTTGATTAACGCCAGAGCACTTACTTCTTATGAAATACATCTGTCTGAGGATCCCTGGCCTTTCCCCAGCGTGTCTGAAGGATCCTGTGTTCACAGGAAAAGCTCTGACAGCTCGAGCAGGCAGGGAAGGGAGAGAAGTGATGTAGGTGGGCTCACAGGGGCTACTGACCTGCCTGGCAGAGACCTGGTGAGAGCATGATTATACCAACACGCAATTAACACCGCTGTGATTAGTTCTCAGAGCCTTGCTCTTTTTGCAGGGCCATCCTCAGCACGGCTGGGAGCCCCTGGACAGAGTGGGAGAGGGAGCTCCTGCTGCAAGGAGCACATTTCAAATGTTTCATACTAAAAGTAATGGCCACAGTGGGTGCTGAAAGGTCTTTAAAAATAGCTCGAGGTCCGTGTGTGCACATTGCGAGCGAGAGGGATGTCCTACATTTCCCAGCTCTCTTAATCCCTCTGCCTGATGACAAAATCCCTGCTCATCCTCCTGGCAGGTGAGCTCCTGGCTCTGAGTTGGAGAGGAACCTTCCTGTAATTAAGGGCACCACTGTTCCCAGTTAGTCATGGGTTTGGGGGTCTCACAGGGTACCCCAAGCAGGGCACATCTGGGGGGCTGGAGCTGGGCTGGTCCCCACACAGCCATGCCAGGTGTAACATTGCCACGCCACCACCTCCATCCCTCTGCTTGGGCAAAGCCATGGGGACAAGGGGACAAGGAGCAGGACTTTGCTGATGCTGTCCAGCCCAAATCCCTGCTCTTCAAGGGAAGGCAGCTGTTTGAACCACTGGAACAAACGTTTCTGTGACTCAACCCACACCAAACTGTGCGAGAGCTGAACCCTTTGAAGTCTGCCATGTCCAATCCATTATTAATCACTGTAAATCTGGTATAATCTCTACAAGCATATTCCGCTGCCTACAAACAGGCTGGTTCCAAGTTGCTCCAATAAATCCTGCGTCAGGGCAGCTATTGTGTCTGCTCTTCAGGCAGCATTTCCCAGCAGGAATATTTAAACAATAACACTCTCTATTTGGTGCAGTCACTTTTGTTTCAGAAGATTACGGTCTAACGTGTAACAGATTTAGAGTTTATGGAAAGGCTGGGATTTATGGCATGCTTTCTTTCCAATGCATTTTGTATCTAATAATCCCTGCGAGGCATTAAATGTCTCCATGTGGGTTCCTAACTTCATGCTGAAGCAAGAAAACTCTGTTCTTACTACCTAAAACTTTGTGGCAAATTCCAAAGGTTCTGCTGAAAAGGAGTGTTCCTAAAGAAGCAATGACACCCCTTGCCCATGGGCTAGGAATGACTTGCTGATGCCTCAGGAAGGCTGGGATGGCCCATGGAGAAAGAGTGGAAGAGCACACGTGCACAAGGAGCACTGGGGATGCTCACACATAAGGCAAGACTTGATGTATGGGTTGACCACTTCCCCATCAGGAAGAGATGCCAACCAGCCAAAGCACCCCAAAATCAGAGCAAGCCAAAAATTCAATCTCAAAATTGTCACTGGCCAGAAAGAGTCAAACTCAAGGGTAAGAAAATGATGCCCCAGATTTCACGAGGGGAAATAAAAGAGAAGGAAGTTTATACCAGGAGCTGCTCTATATAAACATAAACAGGAATTTACCATTTCCATCCCAGACTTTTCATGTGAGCACACGCCAGTGTTTGCTTTGAGTGAAGCCAGCGTCCCAGAGAAACTGATGAACTCCAAGGTTCAACAGAGATCCTGATCCTGATCCCAGACAAGTGAACCTTCTCCCACAGGTTCGTGGCTCAGCACATCAGCCGCCTGTGGCACCAGCAGCCCTTGATGCTGGCAAACATTGGTGCTGCCCAACTCCTGGCAGCACAGCTCCAGGGAGCAGGGAGAGAATGTGGGATGCTCCAGGGGATTTCTGGATCTGCTGCCTGGGCCACAGCAGCCTGGGTATGCTCAGCTGCTGTAATCTAAGGGTCAGAACCAGATGGGCATTTAGGGAAGGTTTAACCATTGCTGCTGGCCACAGGGCCAGCACTCATCCTCATCTGGGAGTGCCTGTGAGCTCAAACAGCTGGGAGGACACTGTCAGTCCCAGCAACAGCTTGTTTGCTCTCACTGACAAACGACTTGCAGATCCAAAAGCCATTTAGTCTGGGCACAAAGCATTGAGGACCTGTGGCTGGGGTGCTCTGAGGTGCCCCAGGAGCTGAGCAGAGGGCAGTTGTGGCAAACTCTGCTTCCAGGTACTTGGTTCTCACTTGACTTCCTCCACTGGCAGCTCACAGCCAGCTTAACGCTCTCCAAGAGGAGTGGTGAATTCCTGCCTGTGCCAAGAACTCTGGCCAGAAAAGGCTTTTTTCCTCCCCTGATGCTGCTCATTAATTTTGTTTGTTTTCCTTTTTTTTTCTTCTTTTTTTTTAAAAGCTTTTGCTGGCTCCTCAATTAGGAGGGGATTAAAAAAGCAAAAGAAGGAAAACTTGAAGCACAGAGAATTCAGCTGGATCCCTCGTGGGGGCAGTGGGGATTGCTGAGACACCAAACCCTTTCTCAGTGACAGTGTGGGCAGCCAGGCCACCACATCCTCACCTCCCTCCTCCTCATGCCAGCATAACTCATGCTTGCCTTGCCTGCATTGATAAATTGGCAATAAAATCGTGCAGGAACCCCAAGTTGGATCGATTTATTCCAATATTTCTGACACAGCTCCTGCAGGAGCTGCGGAACCAACAACACAATTTCCTACTAGAGAGTCAGTGAGTCGGGCATAAATTACCCTGAAATGCCACAGATAACAAGGCTGCACTCAGGAAGGTTCCTCTCTGTTTTACTGACATTGGAAACACTCCAAGATGGCAAAGTGATGTAGGAACATCATGGCAGAACCTTTCCAACAGGATCAGAGGTGGTTCCTCCACTGATGTTGTGGGGATGGAACTGGGGTACCCAACCTCAGAGCTGTGTTTTGCTCTGTGATCTCCCCTCTCTGGAGCTCTGAGGCCAAAGCATATGTCTAATGACTGAAAATCAGAATATTAATGTTCACCTTTCAGGGAGTAGTTGGATGTGCCACTTCCAATGAGGAAGGGTATTAATTTCAATGCTCGTAAGAGCCGTCTGAGACAGTTTCCATCATGATCACGGAGCTGTCTGCTGGCAGCCAAGACCAGAGAGTAGATTTTTCTTTTATCGTTTGCACAAAAGACAAATACACCTCATACTCCTGCTCTTGTTGAGCAGATTTCCAGCTGGAGTTCATCACTTCTTCTCATTCCTCTACAGCTGGAATCCCTCTCAAATCCTGTTTGGAGCAGTGATTTTAGTAAATAACCTGCTGGGGATATTCCTTTCAGTTCAGCACATGCACAACCATTTCTAATGGTTCAAATCAGGATTCCCTGTGGTGCAGCAATGACTAATTGCATCTCCTGACACTCCCCTGCTTCAAGCCCAACTACCTGATTGCAAGCATCTCATTAGTTTGCTCCCCCAGTCATACCTGATGTCCTGGGGAATGGGTAAAGCTGGCAAATGGGCTGCACGTCCCATCAGGTGGGACAGGGACCCCAGCTCGGGAGTGGGAGGGCTCGTCATCCGGGGCTGCTACCCTGCAAAGGCACACACCCTCTCCTGGAACTTGACAAAATTTATGTGCAGAAGGAAACGAGGGGAAGGCTGGAGCAGGGGCTGCAGTAACGACACGGATCGGCTGCAGTAACGAGCTTTTCCAAAAATATCTCTCCTTGGTCAGAGATGCTCTATTTTTAGAGCTCCAGAGTATCACACTGACAAGCGGAGGGGTCAACGTGTACCTTTAAACTTCCGAAATGCCTCTGCCCTTGCACAAGCACCTTGCTGTTCCAGGTGGATATCAAACATACCAACAGACACCTCTGGTGAGTGTGGCCAGGAGACGTGGCTGTCACCTTCCCCAGAGCCACGCAGTCAGGGCAGCTCAGACATGACTGGACACTGTCTGTCCCATGGATTGCTGACACCTTTACCCTGAGCAGTTGACACAGGTCTGTGAAAAAAAAAAAATTCTGTGATTGAAAACCCCACAATGAAATCTCCAAGTGGGGAAATTGCCATTCTGTGATTTTTATATCAAAGAAGTTGGCACTCGGGCCGAGAAGTGACTCTCTGGGTGTTTGGATCCTTTCGCCTGCTCCAAAAAATGCAGAAGAAAAGGGCAGGTCCATAAAATCACGGTGGATCTAAGAGCTGCCTGACAGCAATGGAAATAGGGAAGATGACAATCAGAGCTGTAGGACTCCCGTGTCTGCATAGTGAACCGAGCACATAGGGTGTAAAATTAAAAATCCAACAGTTCTATTGTTAGGAATAAAAAACCGTCATTTGCATGTTAAAACACCTCGACTTACAGCAGCAATTTCTCTCTTTAACTTTCCTGGTTTACCCAGTTCCCAGGATGAATAATGCAACGGAACTCCTCAGCAGCCACACAAATGAAAAAATTCAATAGGACTCCTTTTTCCCCTCTAAACCTACACATCTTCTGCAGGAAGCCTTTCCACTGAGACTTGGAAATCCCTGCTGCCAATGCCTCTGAAAGAGCTTTTTAACAGAGAAGGTTGGGGAGGAGCTGCCAGCCCCATTGATAAACCCTGTTTGCCCAAATCCCAACACAGCCTCTGCATAGTCATGTTAACCAGACCTTGCATCGCTTCCTTTAGGAATAAGCAAATTAGCTCATGGGGGAAAAAAGATTATCGTCAATGCAGGCCTGACATCTGGAAGCAGATTACATCAAATTTGAATAATCTAGGTGACATTTCAATTTAAATTGTCCTCGCGTCTGAAGAGGAAAGAGAATTAAGTGCAAACTCATCGATCGGTGCTGCTGCTGCTGCTGCACTGAGCATCCTCAGCCCCAGCAGAGACAGGAGTGCACCCCTGGCTGCTGCACCTCTGCATGCCCCCCGCCCTGCCACTGCTTTGCTCACCAGCTCTGCCCTTTCCTCACCCACTCCTGTGTTTTCCCAAAGAGCAGGAGCAGCTCAGCTGCCATTTGGGGGCAAACGATGTCCCCAAGAGGGAGGTGCAAGGGGAAAGGTTGGTGCTCTTTGTGGCAGAGCATGGATATGGTGTGTCTGGAGTCCATCCCATTATCACTCATTCTGGGAGATATTCCTGCCTTTTTCTCTGCCACCAGTTCAATGCAAACTCAGAAGGAAATATAACTTTCTCTGGGCTTGGAGACTTGGCTTTGTGATGAATCAAAAACACAGAGAGAAAGGGGATGAAAGCACCAAGGAGAAGCTCAGACTTTGACGAGGGGATTTAAAACCTCACCCTCTGCCATCTGAGCAGCTTCCTCTGCAGCTGAGTTCAGCTGCTGCACCCACTCACACAGTCCTGCTGATCCTGCTCCACAGGTGGCCATTGTCACCTTCCCACGGCTGCATGACAGAGGCTGGGGCTGGCAGGGATTTTCAATGTGAAAAGGGACCCACATACACAATTACATGGAATATTTTGGGTTCCACCTCCATTAACCCACAAGTCATTGATCTTTGTGTAGGTGTTGTATGTAACACGCTCACCAGAGGTAACAATCCTCTTGTTGGCATTTCCCAGCATTTAGTGCTTTTAACGTTTATCATGCACAAATCTTCCACCAGCCTCAGTGAAAACACCTCACTGGCTCTAACCAACACCTCTTTACAGGAGCATATCGTGATCCTGGCATGGGTCAGAATGATGTGACAAACATTTTTGAAAGCAGCACTACACCAATATGGAGGAGCCACCTTTCATTGCTGTTACCTCCATGGGGACGACTCAAGGACACAGCAAGACCCGACCTGAGCCTTCCTGCAGCTGACAGTGTGAAACAATTCACTCTGACAGCACATCTCAGTGCTTGGGATGTTGGGAATTCCAGAAAAAGTGAGAAACTCCATCTGCAGGAGGTTCAGGGCCGGAGGCCCTGGCTGTGCCACATGCCAGTGCTGCTCCAGGAACAGGCGTTTTCTATCAATGCAAATTTTTTTGCTTCCATTAGAAAATAAAATAATTTCCATTTATACATGTTTAATGAGAATTTCAAAAGCGTATTATGCAGTTAATGCTTCCAGGCTGTGTGCAGGCATCTGGAGCTGGAGATGAGGGGTCTGCTGCCTGCTGGATCCCAGCCCACTGCTGGCCTCTCCTATCCCCCCCTGGAGCGTGGCCTCCCAAGCTCATCGCTTAGGACGTGAAAAGCATCTGGGTTCCTGAGCTCCCCCTGCCCAGCCACCCGTGGCAGCAGAAGGGAGGGTCGGCTCAGCTAGGAGACCGAATCTTGCTCATTAACAAGCTGTTAAATTATTAATAAGTTTATATGTAATTTCTTCTGTGTACATAATCTCACATTTTTCAGAAAACTATCATCGCTTTTCAGTTAGTTCCACTCGAGGAAACAACGGCTCCTGCTTTCACTTGAGCAGATGAATATTTATGTTGAGCCTGCTCTGTCTGGGGTTGAGGGAAACCAGATTATTTAGCTTCCCAGTGTGGGGAAGGTCAGTGGTGGGCACGGCACGTGCTTGGTTGTTACTGGTGCCCATTGGCTCCTCCAGACCTCCCACCCCAGCTATTGGGTCTCCAAAGTGCCTGAAAATTTGTCCAGAGAAGTTATTGATGTCCCATCCCTGGAAGTGTTCCAGGCCAGGTTGGATGGGGCTTGGAGAAACCTGGTCTGGTAGATTGTGCCATTACCATAAATACAGGAGACCTATATGAGACCAGGAGTGCTCATCTGCTCCACTTTGGAGGAGTATCCTTCACAAAAGCCCAGCTGCCCAGTGCTGTCATTATTTATCCACACACTACTGAAATGATCCACCAATGAAGGGGTTATTGGAGTGTTTTAGGTGTGGAGAGTCAGCAAACAGGAGGGTTTCAGAAAAGCTTTGTTCCCTTGGCAGTGGTGAAGGTGGCTGGCTCCCTCATGGGGTGCAGATCTGTGCCTGTGGAATGATGTGACCTGATGCTGTGGCAGCTCAATGTCAAAGCAGCCCGAGCTGAACAGAAACCTTTTTATCTCAGAATATTCCTACCTTGTTTTAATGCCACAAATTTGTGGCTTGCTGCTCCTCAGTTTCCATGCCGTGACAAGTCCTTCAGCAGCCTCAGCTTGCTGTGGAAACCAAATATTTTGACTTTGCTGTTTATTCCTGTTTTTTTAAGTGTGTTCTGAGTGAATAACAAATATGTTTTGTGAAGCAGCTGGTGCTCCTTCCTGTAATGTACAAGGTAAGGGAGAAACAAACATATTTGCTTTTGCTCCATCTATTTATCCAACAATTGTAGCTGCTGTTTTAACGGCACAAAAATGTAATTACTGCACGCGTTCTCGCCAGCCCTAATTAGCAGCATGCTTAAGCATACGCTTAGAGACACTGCTGCTGCTCCATGGCAGCATTCCCATGGCATCATCGAGGGCTGATGGGGCCTTGCTCTCGTGGGTCACCTTGTCTGATCGAATGCTGACACTTGTGCACCTTGAAATCCGGGGATTTATTTTTACCCTGACCAGCATGTGGCCGTAGGAATCCCAGACACTGAGAGTTGCTTCTTCCCCAGAGACCATCACATGTGGGAGAACACCAAAGGAATCCAGCACAACAGGCAGTAATGGAGCTTTATAAAGGGTCGTGTCCCTCACTTGTCTGTAATCGAGGCTTTGCTAATCCGGGAGATTTTTTATCTTTTCTCCTTTCTTCCCTTTGTATTGGCAGTAACAGCACCTCAGTGAAAGCATCATTAACGTAATTAAGCGAGCAATTTGCTTATTAACAGATTGCAACCTTTTCAGCAAACTTTGCTGGGTTTTCCCTTTTTAGATGCCAGCTCCTCATGGTCAGGAAGGGTGGGCTCCTGTGAAGAGGGGGTTGAGCTGTGTACCCCAACCTCTGCTCCATCCATAGGACCCATCTCAAACTCAGTCCCCAAGGCTGAGCCTGCTGATAGTTCTGGAGCTACCACTCCGCTGGCCCCAGATTCCTGGCTGGGGCTCCAGGAACATTGGTGTTGAACATGGGTAAGCTGATCTCTCATCTCATCTCATCCCTCAGGAATAAGAGCCACTGGGTCTGGCAAGGCAGGATGTGAACAGCTCTGACATCACTAGATAGAGAGTTAAAAACTCCTGGGAGAGTTTGCCACAGCTTTTCACTGTGCATTCAGGAGAAACATCTTGTGCCCAGGAGACCTATCTCTGCTCCAGAATCCATCCCATGTTGCTCTTTCCTGCTCTGAATGTAGACTAGTCTTTTATTTTTTCTTTCAATTTTCTCAGTATGTTCTAAAGCGGATGTAAGAGAAGTCAGGAGTGATTCCTTAGCCCCATGTGAAGCAGGTTGATGCTTATTCTGGAGCCTGTGCTTTCAACAGCTCATCCCAATGGGAATCTTCCACCGTTCTCACCAGAGAAAAGCACTCGGCATTTCCCCGGGGCGGTTTTCCCTTCTGCAGTGCTCAGTTGCCTGGATATCTTACACTGTGGTATTAAAAAACATGGATAATTATTACTGTTCACCAGCATAATAGTTTCAAGGATCAGCATCCCTACTTTTTGCAAGGAACACATCCCCAGGCGGTCGCCTTTGCATATGAGCGCACAAAAAAAGTTCAAGTGAGAAAAAACCCCTATCAGCAAAGAACATTTATAGAGACGAATTATTTGGAAAATTTCTGAGCATCCAAACCCTTCGCAGCAGATTTGAATTACAGAATTATAAGCAACAAGTTCATTTTGACCCCCTGGGCTAAAAAGTTATAATTAGCACAGGCACCATAAAACTGGCTTTTAATTAAAACAGCCTGGGAACAGAGGGAGTTCTGCAAGGTCCCTCCCTCACTTACATAAGGCAGCCGGCCTGAGCGGCCGCCGCGGGGATGCTGTGGCACTCCGAGCCTGGGAAGCTTTCTGCAGGATTTTCCAGAGAGGAAAAACGAGAAATGGGAAATGGGGGAAGTGAGGAGCCCCCAGCCAGCCCCAGATGTCACACAGTCGTGGGTCGAGGAGCGATCGCCGCCTCATGAGCTGGAAGGATGGTTTGTGTGGGTGAGTTGAGCTGCGTTTCTGGGTCCGTGGTGCCCTGGGTTATGGTGACAGCGGTTCAGGGGCAGCCCCAACACCCACAGCTTGTGGGGTGGTGCAGCCACATGGCATCGGTGCCACCCTGGTGGGACCCAATCCCAACTCATGCTGGGAAAGGCCAGCTCAGAGGCCACTGGTTGTACTTTGAAGCCTCCAGAACAGCCTGGCAATATGTCCTGCTGCCATTGTGGGTATGATAATGGGCTGAGTGTATTCCCAAAAAGCATATGCTGCGGTGCTGAGCGTGGCATTGCCAGTCTCACAGTTGTCTCTTTCTTCACACTTTCAAAAGGCTGTAGGAAACGATGACATATGGCACCCCAGCGTATGGTGGTTTAATCGACACAGGTAAGGCCAGGGAAAACTGATCTGAGTGGCATTCCCCAAGGAGGACGCCTGTCCTGGTCCCACCAGGATGCTCCATCTGCCTCCCATCTCCATAGGTGCCAGGTCTGGCAGGTGTGTGAGCTGCCAGTGCCAGCCCAGAGAAGTTTTCAGCCACACGCTGGCACCGGGTGGATCAAATGAGTCAATTGACAGGTGCCTCCCCACCAACGCCAAAGCTGAACTTCTAGCTCTGCAGATATATAATTAAAACACAGTCTCACAATTAGAAGATTCTCTTCCACTTGAGCGAAGGTGGAGGGCTGGCAGGCGCTGGAGTCAATCCAATTGTTTCCACTCCCTCTGCTTTCCTCAGCCTGGGCATGGGGGTGAGGGAGGGCGGGTGGTGCAGCAGAGGGTAGAGCTGAGATGCCTTGGCAGAGGCTGCACCAGTGCCCAGAGTGGGTGCTGATTTGGGCACTGCTGATTCTGGATGTGGGAGTGCTGAAGGCAGCGCTGGGGCTGACAGAGCCTCAGGAAGGATGAAACCCTCTGGTGCTGTCTCAGGATGATTGAAGTCATGAGCAATTTCAGGAGTCAGTGCTGAGAGTGGAGTCTGTGCTGGATCAGGAGGGACAGGGAAGGCTGTTGGCACAAATACCTTGTGTAGCTGGGAAAGAAAATTCTATTTTCCCTTTATATCCTAAATTATCTGCAAATGCCACTGCTATCACGTTCTATAAATATTGGCTGTTCCCAAAGCCTCCTGCTCAACAGCCCTCCCCAAGCCCACTTTGCCCTTCAGACCAAGCACTGAATCTCACTGTTCCCTCCCCAGAGGTGACAAAAGACCATCGCAAGCACACCAACACCCAACTCATTGTGCCAGACCTGGAGACAGAAACCTGGGAAAGTTCTAAACACAGGGAGGACACGCAGCCCCACGGACCATGGGAATGAATTCATCTCTAGGAAAGCACCCAGGGGATGATGGACATCCCTCTATTCCTGCTTGGATAAAAGGGAAAAAAGCTCTTCATCCCAATGCCGAGCCAGAGAGAACTTGTTGAAGCTGGGTGGCAGTGGGAGGGCATTGGTACTGGAGCCAAACCTGGAGCAGCCACAAGAGCAGCTAGCCAAGTGTGAGTGGGAAGCACTGCCTCCGGAGAGCAAACCCACTGCTGCCCACAAAACAGCTTGAAGATACAAGGGGAAGGGCACAGTGGGGATCCCCCCCCGCCCCAAGCTGGCTTTTCCCCAGCGTGGTTTTGGAGGAAAATTAGAGTTAAGGCTCTGACCCACCTCCATAGGAACAAACCCACCTCCATACCTGTGGGGGCTGCTCAAACTGTGATGCTGGAAAAGCCAACGGAGAAAATCTTAACCACGCCAGCCTCCTTCCATGCCCTTGTCCCTTCTCCAGAGGAACAATCGCTGCTGAGGATCTTTGCCAAAATTAGTTCCTTTAAGATCTGAGGGATCTTTCTGCTGCTGCACCTAGCAGTGGGAGTGAGCCCATAAATCCAGTTAGTCACAGTCGCTGGATTACATCGGACCTTGTCCTTCTGCCTTTAATAACACGATTGTTTGCTGCATAAGGAGCTTTATGTAACTGGGAATCAGGGGTGATCCACAGGACTGCCCAGGCTGGAGCTGTCAACCCTCCCTTCTCTCTGGGCTCGTGTGAACCTCCTGCTACCAGCCTTTATCTGAGAAATAAATAACCTTCTCGCTGTGGCAGCTAAAGGTCTGACTGTAGCCTGCTGTGGCGGTGCTCTTGGCACAGGATTTCAGTCTGATAACACATTAGTCAGTATCTGAGGTGGCGCAGGGATGAAGTTACCCCTGGAGGCTATTTCCCATCCCACTCTTCTCCCTTGAGGACAGCCCTCAGGTGCAAGGGGAGATATTTAGGCTCCCCCCTGGTGCCATGCAGGAGACTACCATGCCTCAAAGCCACCGAGGCTGTTTGGGGACAGCAGTTACCAGCTCCTTCATCTATGAAGGGCAAGTACTTGGAGGCGAAGGCACCAGGCTTGCAGCCCGCACTGCCCGCAGCGTGCACAACGGTGTCACCCAGCACCATTAAATCTCTGTTTTATTGCAACAGAGCAACCTCTGCACTCCCCCCATGCTCTCTGCATCCCTTTTTCCTCTCTGTCTTTTTAAGTGACTCTGCCAAACAGTGCCTGCATAGCCGAGACCAAGCACTGGTGCTGGCAGATGGGCAGCATCATTAAGGTCTCTAGCAGTGAGTGGCATCATTTTGGGTGAAGAGCTGCTCTTTAAGGACGAGTTTGGAGATTTGACACAGCAGCACGAGTCTGGAATTCCTTTACAGTTTCCCAGTGATGGCTCCATGCCATCACTGCATCACTACTGGGGCTCAGCTGGGTTGTTGTGGCTGTGTCCCTTCCCCAGGCAGCTGGGACACGGCTCCTGGCACCTGCACCACTCCCCTCACTGGACTGGGAGAGCAGAAAGCTCTGGAAACTTGAGAGCCTTTTCATTTGAGCATGGGCAGCCTTAATCCTCACACAGAGTTAATTTGGTTATTATCTTTTGGTTTATCTATCAAGTGCTACAAAATGAATGTATAGCCTTGCTGCCGTGCCACCACACAGCCTAACTCCCAGGGCCAGCACGACAGCAGGGCAGCCTTATTAATGCAATTAGGGAAAGGAAGGCAGGTAAAGCTGCCAGAGCAGCTCCTGGCTGAAGGCAGCTTGCAGGGAAAACATCAGAAAAACACGTGAAAAACACTGGTTCAACCTCGTCCAGCTACTGGAGGAACTGCTGTGCCCCCAAGCCCTGGTGTCCCCCCCAAGCTGCTGTCACCTGGCACAGTTTAGTGACTGACCCAAAACCTCCCAGCAGATCCAGCGCTGGATTCTCTGGATGGTGTTCACTGGCTTATCCTGTGGCCAAGACACAAACTCTGAACTCCCTAGTGAGGTGCCCATGGGTGGCACAGAGGAGCACTGGCTGGTCCCAGAAACCTGGTAGGGTGAGAGTTGGTGGTCACTGGTGCCAGCTCCTGACAGAGCAGGACACCCTTGGCAGCGACATAACACTCTGAGTGAGACTTGCTGGATAAATAAATATTCCAGAGATGCTCCAGGTCATGTATTTTTCATGAGTTCGTTCTGCTATTGGAAGCTGCACCCTTTAAGAAGATTGGATGCATCTGGAACAGAAATCATTTTTATAGTGAATAATTTGCTTGAAAAGCTGACTCTGAATATCTCGGTGCAGGAAACAAACACACCTTGGCTCCCTGGAATGATTCTGCAGGGACCCACTGAGGGTCAGGTGGAGAGCTGCTCTCCTGGCTGCAAAAACCAGCAATTCCTGAAGGAAAAACACACTGAAGCAGAAGTTTCATGTAGATTCCAGGAGTTTTTGAGGTAAGGCATGGACCCTTCCCAGCCTGGGGGCTGGCTTGGGTGACCCATTCAGTGCTGCCAGAACTGGATCCATGTGGATACACAGCAGGAACTTAGGGATCCTGATGAAACAGCCAGAACAGTATTTATTACTGTGCTGGGTTTTGACTATGGATTTAGATATTGATGGAGTCTACGCCTCCAAGCAAAGAGCGCTAATTAGCACCCGCAACAGAGAGCCAGCTTTTAATTAAACACAGCTTAGCGAGAGGGACCTGTTAGAGACACTGTGCCACGTGTGAGAGTGACGTGTGCAGGAGGATTTCAGAGCAGGGCTGAGTGTGGCAGGGCACAAGGCACCGGGATGGGGCTCCTGCAGTGGGACAGGGTGTGGGATGGGCAGCTGCACTGCCAGGGCCAAGCAGAGCCTCAGGGTTCCCAATGCCCACATTGTTCTCTCCACCCAGAACCATCCCATTCCTGTCACTGCAAATAACAAAACAAGCTGCATGGAGAAGAGAATAATATTAATATTAAAAAGGCATTTATAGTTTTAATCAAGCTTTGGGGGGAAAAGACAGCTTAACACGGCACTTTACACAGTTGATAAAATGTTTGACATTTACTGGTGCCTGTAATGAATCTTGTCTCAATTTTCTCTTTTAAAATGCCACTCCAGATACTCTATCTATCTGTAGGGTTTAAAAAGCACTTATCCAACAAAGCGTTATCACTATGGGAAAAACTCAAGGGCGTCTTGGCAGAGTAGCACCACCTCTAGTGTTTGCTGGCACCCAAGCAGGTGCTGCCTGGGACGGGCAGAGGAGGGAGGATCAGCGTGGCTCCATGGCCCTGCAGCAGCCCAGCCCACCAAAACACTTCCATTTTCCCACTGGTCACAGCACAGAATATGAGGATCAGCTCTCCACCAGTGTCAAGTGCCTGGGATACAGCAAACCCAAACACTTTGGAGGCAGAGGAGGCTGGAAGTTTGTTTTGTCCCAGAAGAACAGAGCTTGGCTGCCAGTGCTGCCCATGGCAGGACAGTGCAGGGGCTCTGGGTGTTATCAGGGAACCACAGTTCTCCTCTGCAAACAGAGCTGCTGCTCCACGGGCAATGATCCGAGGAGCGTTCCTGCTCCTCCTCTGGAAGGACACTGCAGAGGGAAGTATCAGCAGTGAACACAGGCAGCTGCTGGCCTGGACTTCCCTTTGAACAACTACTCCTATGTCCTTTGCTTCTCCCTTTTTTCTTTGCTTTTTTCCAGAGAAAATAAATGAATTATTCTATGGAAGTTAGTGTCTGTCTCAGGAGCCTGGTGTAGAAAATTAGGTTTTAATAGCTTTGAAATTGAAGCTCTTTGGGTCAATAGGACAAGATTCAGACAGTGAAATCACAGGCCCATAAAGAGAAAAAAGCAAATATTTTGTTAGTCATCAGAGAGTCACAGTCCAAAGATAGCAGGCAGGAGCTTAAAATACTGCTATGCTCGTCAGCTCCCGAAGTGTTTAGTCATAAGCTCCTTTTTTCTCTTGTTGTCTCTCTATATATTAGCTTTGGGAATGCAGAATTTGGCTTTCCATCCTTGGACATGCCTGGGAATTCCTCAAGTCACCGCTGGAACTGGAAAGTTTACTCTGAGCTAAAAGCTCTGTAAAGTCTGTGAGGTAATGCAAAGAGAGAAGCCACGAACTTAAGCAGCACTTCAGATCACACAGGATGGAGAACTTCCAGAGAAGTTCTGCCAACAGGCATTGGAATTATTTGACTCATTGTTAAAGGGATGAATGGGTTATAATTATTCCTAATTTCCTATTCAGAGCTCATTACCACCCCTAAGAAAGGAAGGTGGGGAGGCCTTGAGATCCGGCAAGTTACTTTAAATATTCATACAGCTGAGAGAAATCTCTCATGGTTGGGAGTTGTGATGGGGAAATGGGCAAAATGGGCCGGGAGGCTCCCCCTGTATGGTCACTGCTCCCCAAGAGAGCCCACACTGACAGCAGCACCAGCCCAGCACTCAGAGCTAAGACCCTGTTAAGTGATCATCCACTGGCAAGCAGGGGATGGACACCTCGGCGTTTTATCCAAGTCACACACTGCTTGGTGGCTATTCCAGGTTTTAGCTGCAGTGAGGTGAGGCAGAGGAAGGCCACAGGGCTGGGATGTGGCTCCTGGTGAGATCTGCTCTCCTCAGAGGGTGGCTGATGGCACACGAGGCAGGGCAAGCGGGGACCGGCGATGCGCACCCCGAATGTCGCCAACAGCGCACACACCCCTGACACACGGAAATGTCACATTGCTTCAGGTATTGCACCCAACTTCTGTCCTCCAAACAGTGCCCAATTTCCTTCCAAGGATAAAGCCGTGTGTTATTTTTGGCTGACCACTCCAGCTCAGGGCACTCTCATTTTCTCCCGTGCACTCAGAGGACAGACGCTCCCCGTGATTGCCTCAGAGCAATGACAAAACAAGCACATTCCTAATGGCTGGCAGAACGCGTATGAAGTATATTAAATGTATTAACTTTGGCACTTGCTGGGTCTCGGGAGGAGCTCTTGGAGCTGCTTCACCTCCGCTCCCCTGGCTCCTTTATGCTCTCCCCTTCTGCTAGGGAAATTCCCTGTCCCCAGACTGCGGCTGCCTGGAGGTCACCGACATTTGCTGGCGGATCGTCTGTGCCCTGCTGGGAGTGGCCCAGGCCTGCGAGGTGAGGCTGACAGATGGCACTCAGCCATCCCGTGCCACAGAGCAGCTGAGCCGGGCCAGCAGTGCCTGGGCTGGGAGATGCTCATGGCTCCCAGGGGCTCACACGACCCCGGAGCAAACTCAGGAGCAGAGCGGGGAGCACGGGAATGTGTCCAGGACAACACGACCAACTGCTCTGTTGGCTCAGGAACACCCGGACTCACAATGCCCAGATGCTTAAAGCCTGTCTGACACTCACTGCGGGCTGTGCTGCTGGGAGAAAAGCTCTGGGAGGAGCAAGGCGAGTGACAAGGCAAGTGGGAAGTCGCATTTTTGTCCCCACACTGGGATGAACACCCCAGTTCTCATGTGGGACAGACCACCCCAGGATGCCCCGCAGGAAAATAGGAGCGGGCTCCTTCCCTGTGCCACCTGCCCAGGGTGGAACTGTGGCTGGCACTGGCCACGGAGCGGCCACTCACAGCAAACCCAGCCAGCTTCACGTGGGAAGCGCTCCCCAGGGCTCACTCCCCGGCCACACACAGCCTGGAATTTGATTATGTTCTCAATAAAAGAAGGGCTGGAAGATAACCCCCCTGAGTGGCATCTGCCACGTGGGCTGCTGCTGCCAGGATGGGAAAATTGCCCTTTGTTCTTCACAAATAAATCTGAGGGAAAGCCCGTTCTGAGCAGGCAGCGTTCTCTGGGGGCTGCTGAGGACTTTGCAGGCGTTGCCATGAATAACAGTTTATCTACAGAATTTCGTTCAAAATGAAGCCTCAGACACAGCCTAAAATTATGGGGATGCTGTGAAAATGGCTTTATAAACTATTGCTTTTTTCTTTCTGAGCAGCAGCAAAGTACAGGCCAGACAAAAGCCAGCCGAGACTCTAACTGTCATAAATAAGTCAGCAGAGCTGATAAAAATAAAGGATGAAATATAATTCAGCCTTTCAGTGACAGATCCCATCTTAGCTGTGATATAGGGTCTGTTGAGACTGTCATTGCTTCAGGAAATTAAAGAATGAGCCCATTAGTGAGGATATTTAAAGATGTTCATATTAAGATTATGACTTCCCAGACTCAGCCCGACCAGGGAACTCACTCGATTCCAAAGTAATTTTTCACAGTCCCTTTTCAGTGCTGCTCTGAAGGACCCAAAAGTGCCATGGGGGGTTGTGGGACGAGGGGGAAGTGGGGGCTGTGGGTGACAGCACCCAGCTCAGCTTCTCTGTTGCCAAGGCAATGGGAATACCTGTCCAGAGCCTCGAGAAGCAGCACAGAG
Organism: Sturnus vulgaris; assembly: GCF_052056855.1. NCBI lineage: Eukaryota > Metazoa > Chordata > Aves > Passeriformes > Sturnidae > Sturnus > Sturnus vulgaris. The sequence continues at coordinate 3,677,559 of NC_142267.1, read as the reverse complement.
GGGACCCCTGGTCCTGGGAAAACCATGTGCCGTGTGCCATTCCTCAGCACCACGGCTCCTTGCATGCACATGTGAGCATCTCCACACTCCCTGGAGCTCCTCTTGGAGCCAGGAGCAATCACTGCTTCCTCTGCTGCCTGGCAAAGCAAACACGGATCGTGGCAACAACGGAGCAAATCACATCATAAGAGTGGGTGCCCCATGAGAAGGAGCCACAGGGAAGAAGAGGAACAGGGAGCCACAAGTGCTCGTGGATGCCTGTGCCTGAAGGGATGTTGGGTTAAAAGAGAAAAGCAGTGGCAAAAAAAGGTGAGGGTTCCAGTCCCGGGATGTTGGAAAACTGATGGATAATTGTAATTAGCTTTCAGAATTTTTAATTATAGAAGGGGTGTAAATAATCACAAAGCACAGCTTCACTAATGAGAGTCCTTGTGCTCAGAAACACGGGGATGCATTTGTTAGGGAGACTTTGAAAGCTCTGCTGTTAATTAGGTGTCTCACAGCCAGCAGGGTTTCAGGAGAAGGAGAAACATGTATACATTTAAATCAGGCTCATTGTGAGAGGTACCCAACATCAATTATGGGATAGCAGGGTGCTAAAATGAACGAGCTTTGTAATTAGAGAGTGGATCTGCAAGGCAGAGAAGAGCGTTTGCTTCCCCTCAGGTGTTTGCCAAAGGTGTTTAACATTGGTCAGGACACAGGGGAGGAGGAGATGTGACCTGCCTTCCTCACCCTGGGGATCATCCCATGGCAATGACCTGGCTTCCTCGTGCCCTGGAGGGCATCCCACAGCAGTGACCTGCCTTCTTCACGCTGGAGAGCATCCCATGGTGATATCCAGGCACTGCACAACATCCCAAGCCATCCTGTGGTGAGCTGGGGTGGATCAGAGCTTCATCAGGAGATCACCAATGGGGCTTGTACACCCCCATGCCACTTCTATTTTTTAAAATAAAAATTTGTTGGAAGAGAAGCAGAAGGGGAGGGGGAAGGCTAGATTAATTTAATTAAGCATGGGGGAACAGATTGAATTTTCCCATCCACAAAACCAAACAGGGCACCTCGGAAGCTGCTGGCCCTGCTCTAGCCTGTACCCAAGACTGGAGGGATGTCCAGCCTTGCCGTGATCCCCCATGGGTGCCCAAAGTAAAAGAGCATCTAAAGAGAGAGAGTGAGGATGTTTTCTCTTTCCACTTCCTTTCTGGGGCCACCTGGTGTGTTTTCTCAGTGGTTATAAACAAGCAGAAAAGGAGATAACAAAGACTGAGAGACACTTTTTGAAGCTGTGTCTGTTTTCGGCTGCTCTGAGAGCAGCAGTGAGCTCAGACCCCGAGGCCAATCTCCACCGTTCCTCCTTATATTTTCTCTTTTGGCTACAAATTTCAAGCTCTGCCACAGGAGTTTATGTAAGTAATTACGTTTAGTTGGTATTTGGCTAAATCTAATGAAGCAATGATAAACAGCTCAGCGTTTTCTTCCCTGATGGCTAATGAATATTAATTTCTCTGTCAAAAAGGAACCTCTGCTCACTGCAAAAGATTAGATTCCCATGCTGAAACTAGGGGAAGGGGTAGAAGATCACTGGAAAGGAAGGAGTTTTGGGAAAGTCTGCATCTGCTCCTGTATGGAGAGCAGCAGGCTGGGTTTGGGTGCCTTCACAAGGAATGGCCATCAATCTCTGTCTGACCATCAGTTTGTTTTGGCAGAAACCTGTCCAAGCTTGAGCTGTGAGGATGTGTCAGGCACTGAGCGTCCCATGGCACAGGTAGCAGTGTCCCCAGGAATCCTCCTGCAGCCAGGGAGTGCCTTTGGCAGGAAAATGGCCCAAAAGTCTACAGGTAATTTTCCTCACAGCTTGTGGCTCTCCCTTTCTGGAACTTTAAGGGCAGGTGCTGTTCTGCCACTTGATGGTCATTTCTGGCAGTGTGGGAAATGTGCTGCTGCTGTCACCACAGGAACCCTGGCACAGGAGATGACTCTGTGCTCCAGCATCCTGTGGGATGTTCCTGCTGCTGGCCCCAGGCCAGCTTGGCAGTCCCAAGGGCTTGAGGTGCTCACCCCAGCTCCCTGTGCTGCTCTGTGCTGCTTGGAGCAGCGACTCAGTGCCAGCATCATGTTAAACTGTTCTAACTTTAATCAGCTCGTAGGCTGCAGTGAAACGCACTTCACACATGATGTGAGGGGAGCCATGTGGCAACTCCCAGGGAGGGGGAAGCGTGGAAATGGATCTGCCCAGGTGGGCAAGAGGCAGAAGACCCAGGCAGCCACTGCAGGCCCCCAGCAGGACCCCTGTGTGGTGATGTTTGCCAAGGCATCTCCTTTCACCATGCCAGTGGCTGGCATCTCTCCTTCAAAGAGGGAATTGGATCTTCTCCTTCCCAGCTGCTCTCAACAGCCCAGTAGGATGTGTTGAGTTTCTTGACGTTGCTCTTAAGCATCAGCACTCAGTGCCCGAGGCAATGCCAAGGGCTGGGGAAGCATCCTGGGTGCGATGGGGTTTGGGTCTGTGTGTTTTAAGGGTCACAGAGAGACCAGGGCAGCTCCTCGGCACCTCCATCATCCCTGTTGACATCTTGGCAAGGTACCAGGAAGCTCCTGCAGGAGCACATCCAAGCCAAGGCACTGGAGAAGCAGTACAGGGTTTACTGTAAAAACAGATGCTACACTTCGATTTTGGCAAAAGGAAGCACCTTCAGCATGTGCTTGAGGAGATGCCCAGGCTGGGGAACGTGGGAGCTCCCAGATCCCAGCAGCTGCTTAACCAAGTTCAATTTTGCTGTTCATCCATTACAGGAAAATCACCAACGAGTTCACCCACTGACCGGTTTAAGGTGTTCCAATGTGCTGAAACGTTTGCCCAAATTGTGGAACTTTGTTCCCTGTGCTCCATCTTCCCAGTGGTGCTGCGACCCACCACTCTCTGCACTGCAAACCTGCTCATCTGTCCAGAGCCAGGCTGGGAAAAGGATGTGAGTGGCTGCTGCTCTGCCACTGGCGGGTACAACTGAGTATTCCTTAGAACAAGAATGAGGGGGAAAGGAAAGGGTGCCCTGTGCAAATACCATCTGCATTCAGATTCGAATAAAATTATAGCAAATCTGCAGCACTGGAGATAAAAATGGTAATGAGTTTTAATAGTTCCCTTTGATTTCTGCTATTGAAATCGACTCTGGGAGGCTGATATTGTATCAGGAGATGTTAGATCCCTGGCCACACATCAGGCAGCTGTATTGCTTCCAGGAGTGAGGGAAAGGGAGTGGAGCCACTCTGGGGCGTTGTGGTCGTGGCAGGAATGGAGAGCTGTGAGACGCAGCCATTAGAGCAGCCCTGCAATTAGTCCAGCTATCGATCGTTAATACACTTTTAATCAATAATCTGGGCAAAGCTGGGGCTGGATTGATGTTGCAGGGGTGTGCAGTATCCATAAAATTGTCATCTGAGCACCTAGGGAGGTGAGCTGCTTCTCCACTGCTGATTAGCTGGATGGGGCTGTAATTGGCTCGGGAAAGGCAGCAGGTGATACCAGATTATTCATTCCAGAGTGCAAATCCCTGCTTGACACACACACTCCCTCCAGCACCAGCTCTACACCCCCTCCCCTCACTGCAGATCACCATTCCAGCTAATTATGTGTGTTCATGCACACTCATAATGTCAAAATCCAGGACTGGCCTCTGTTCTCTGAGACTGAACTCATTACCTATGCTGCTGATCAATTAACAATATCGCTGTCCCTCGTGAGCAGCCACAAGTCCAGATGGAATGATGGACTAGGGAAGGAAGTGCCTCTGCATCCCTGCTGGTGAGAAGGGCCTTAACTCCAGGCTCTCCAAAGGAGCCATCACCTCACTCTGAAGTCAGATCACGTCACTGCCACGAGCCGTGGCTGAGCTGGCAAACTTCACTTCTGCCAAATGGATTTCTCTCCTGCCGTGGGGCTGTGGCTGCCGGGAGCTCAAGACTGGCGCCCTGGGCTCCGGATGAGCCCTGTGTGCTTGTGAGGAGCCATCTGGGTCAAATAGCAGGAGGAAAGCTCAAAACCTTTTTTTTTTTTTTTTTTTTTTTTTTATTTAACCTGAGAGCTCAAGGGCAAAATTTGAACATCAGAGGCAGGGAACAAGTCTTCCTGGGTTGATTTGTGAACATCTTGTTGAGACATCCATGATCAGATCCGAGAATATTTTAGTGATGCAGAGAGTGATTCACAGTCATCCGGGTTATCCCCTCTCACTGAGGGTGCGATTGAAATGTTTGTGGCTGAATATCACCTGGGAAGGGCTGAGCAGCCACACCAGCACATAGACTGGCATGTTTATATCCTAGGATCTCCTCAGCCTCCCAGCAAGGCTGAGAGGAGCATCCATCATTTTCATACCCGGGCTCTGTGCTGCAGCAGGGCTCCCTCACTCAGTGCCACTCCTGGATCTGACCCAGCTGCTGGAGGAGGGTGGGCCACAGCCCCTTCTCTGGCTTCCCATACAGCAGCTCCAGCCAGGAGGGACGAGATGCTCATGGGAAAGGCCAGCGATATGCTGTGGCTCAGGAAAAGCTGATCCCTACATTTTTTACACCAGAAGTTTTAAGTACGGGAGATTAACTCTGCAGCCCGTGGATGCGGCTCAGCCTGGGGAGCTGCACCAGCGATCGGGGACCACGGGATGTTTAGGATGGCCGGGTCCCCTCATCTCCCATCCCTCTGCCATGGCAGCACCCCTGCAGTGAGCTGGCTGCAGGAGCACTGGCTCTGAGCAGGAGCAGCCTCCAAAGGAATCTCCAAGCACCTTTCCAGAGGGTGCTGTTTGCTGCCTGGCTGCCGGCGTGCGCGGATGAAACGTTGCCTTGTTTCTTCCCTCGGCGCTAGCCAGCTGCCCAAAGACAAACTGTCCTCCCTTGGGGGGTACATTAGAAATGCTTAAGCAAATTAGCCATAAATAGAAAATGTAACATATGGGGCTGTAGATAATGTTTCATTATAAATTATCATATTCTCCAGGGAGATACGCCTCTTCCCTTCACACCAAAGACTCTGGGTTTCTTCTTCTGTGCAGATTTTGAGTTCCTTCTTCTTCTTCCATTTTTTTTTTTTTTTTGGGTAACTGTTTCTGACAACATTTGGACTCAGTAGTTGATTTCCTGGGTGAGGAAATTGGGATGTGTAGCTCACTTCTGCTGCAAATCCTCTCAGATTTAAAATTCCCTCATTAAAAAAAGAAAAGAAGTGAATACAGTCCTGATGAAAGGTGCCTGAGTGAAGGCCCTGAAGATTAAATGGGGCTGTTTATCCACCACAGAGTCACACCAAGGACAACAAGGCTGCTTCCCCTGCTCTGCCCCAACACTGTCAGACCACAGTCCCAGTTCTCAGCCACATGGAAATCAGGCACTTTCCAAAACAAGAACGCCCACGAATTATTCCGTTCTCCTCCTCAGGCTGAACAGCTCAAGAGGAATCAGCCCAGTGCAGAAGCTTCTCCCTGGGAGCCCATCCATCATCCCAACACCATTCAGCTGTTGGGGATCCTAGTGGGCAGCAACAAACTCCTCCCTGCTGGAGTAAATATGAGAAAACTGGTACTATTCATCCAGCTACAGAGTCCTTTCCTTGAGGGAACAGATTCCCCAGACAGCCCAAAATTAATCTTTAACATGTTGAAAATGGATTGGTATGTTTTTGGCTTTTTTTCTGTTTACTTATAATTTCATAAGTTTGTTCCCACAGTGATCCAGAAATAAGTTCCAGTGGCCACCTAGAAAGTCCCATCTTGCTCTGGATAGGCATTTTTCTTCTTGCTGAAACCTACCTGAGCTGACCTCCACTAGAGTCTCAATGCTCACACAAATGGCAGCAGAAAAGAGATTTTTTCCCCAAAATATTACTGTGTATGGAAACATAGACTGTGCAGGCAGAAGCCACAGCACAGGAAGTAGTTTTCTGCTCCACAGCTATAGGTGCATATGGATACTGGTCTCCAAAACCCACAAACTGAACCCATTAGAACCACTTCAAGTGAGATTATTGCAGACACAGAGATTTACCTGCTGTAATTGCAGAAATCTTGGCGCTTGCATCCTGGAGCTAATTGATGTCATCAAAGCAGTGAATGAGTCCTGATTTTGGTAGTTACAGTCCCACCTGGCACCTCCGCCTCTCTGTAATAAGCACAAGCTTAAGGGAAAGGAAATGCAGAAAGGAACATCTGTTGCAATGCAAATATTTGGGAGAATGGTGGCAGCTCCTATTGGAGATATTTCCCTGTCTGGTCGCATGTACAACTTGTCCACTCCTGGTTTGTCAGCATCCTCCTCACCTGCTGGTGGGATGCAGAGCACTGGAGCTCATGTACCAGTAGAATGCAGGGAGAGGAGCAGGTATGCTGATGGGTTGTGGAGCTCTGAAGTATCCACGGGATCCTGTCCTTCCCAGCACCAAAGTGTGGCAGGGTGGGATGTGGCTGTGCAAACAGCTGGTGGGATGCTTTCCTTGTTATCCCTTCCCCGGTGTGCTGTCAGAGAGGATTTGCAGCGGTTCCCAGTGGCAGCCAGGGGTTTAGTGGATATCCCATCACGCTGGGGACAGGTGACTTAACTGGGTCAGCAGGCTTTGCTCTGCAAATGCTTAAACCTCTCCATTAACTGCCTCTGTGTGTCTCCTGCAAACTTCCAACCAGAAGGAAAAATGCCTTCAAATGTATGTGGTATTTCATCCTTGATGGTACTCAGGTGCGCCCTTGCCTTGGCATTGCCAAAAGGAGATGGGTGCTGGGGCGGTCCTACCTTGCTCCCCACAGGATGCTCTCATGGCACTGGGGCAGAAGGAGACCCTGCAGCGCCCTCCTCATTCCTCTGCCTCACTGTGATCGCTCTCAGAGGAGATGGAGGTGCCATCAGGAGACACAAACACTGGATTGTCTGTCTCTGGGATCACCCCTGTCCCTTGAGGCTTTCGTGCTGTATGGACCCTCACAAGGACCTTGGAGTGCGGTGACATTGGTGGGGCCAGAGTCCTTGTTAAATTTCCTTTGAACATTCAAGCTGGAAGCAGCGGCTGTCATGGCTCACGAGGCTCGGAGAAACTTTCTGCCCAAGGAAATATTGACCTTTCCTGCAGAGCAGCAGAGCGCAAGGATGAACAGAGCTGCGCCCTCAGCACCGGCTGAGAGCAGAGCATCCCGCACATCAGCCCCGTCAGTTAAAATAAACAACAACCCCAATGCATCCCTGCCAGGGCAGAGCTTCAGCTTATTGTTCCAGTCAAAATAGAATTATCGCCCTGAGGCCTTGGAGATCAAAAAAGGGGGGATGAACAGCGAAGGCAGTGAGGGAATTGCTGGAGCAGTGATTCTCTCGCCAGTGTTGGGAGCTGATGTTGGATTCCTGTAGACACAGGCAATGATGCACTGCTGAGGGCAGGAGTCGCAGCCTTCTCAGGTGCTCAATGCTCTCTTTCACTCCTCACCAAACTCTGGCTTTCATAGCCTTCTACTCGGACATTTTTTTTTTAAACGCAAATGCATTGCTCATTTTCTTGTTAAGGCATGATGCACTCTATGCAATAAGATGGACAAATGCAAGGGGGGTCTTGAGTATGGGACAGCACAAGCCAGCAAACCCTCCACAGCCAAAAACATTGAAGTCCTTAATCCTAGTTGGAACAGGAGAGGGAGGCAATGCTCTCTGGACATCTCGGCGTCCTCTGGAGGCTGTGACAGGCTCTGGGGCAGGCAGTGATGCCCTGGACATGCAGAACTCCAGCCAGGCAGGAGATTGAGGCAAAATCTGCTGTGTGTGCTGGTGATCAATTATTCATCCCCTCCCAGCCAACATTTCCAAAAAGGGCCACCTTAACATGAAGGACACGGGAGGAAGGTGGCAGGGCCGTGGGTCCTGCAGGAACTCCGCGCACTTCCAGGAGCGGAGCGGGCGCGTCTCCCGCACGTCTGCGCAAAGCAAACACAGATTGTGCCGTTTCTTCAGGCCTTTCATTTCACACGTCATTTTTTCTATCTAAGTATAGGTTTACACGAGAGGTAATTACCATCCTTTCACAGCTCTTAGTGCAGAGCAAAATGAGACGGAGTATTACATTCGTAATCTAATCGTAAATAAAAAGGGCCATAATAACCCCCAATTAGCACATTAAAGTGTGTCGAGGGCTTGTTTTACCACTCCGGTGTAAACAAGACCCCTGGGAACACCTCACATTGCTGAGGCAGAGCTGGTGGGTCCCTCTTCTCCTTCACAGAGCCAAGTTATGCAACACCATGAACACCAGCTCTTAGTTGGAGTCAGACATGGATTTTTCATGAGGATAAATTAATTATGGGCAATTCTGTTCCCTCTGCTGACACATCTGGTGCCAGGCAGGGAGGAGAGGGCTGGAGTCTCCTTTTCCAAGCTGTTAGGAGAGCATTGCTGGTTCTTGTTGGAAGGCTGTGGGAAAGCAAATAGAGATGAAGCAAAAGGGTGGTGTGAAGATGAAGGTAAAAAATGAACCAGGAGCCCATTGCTGCTCTCAGAATTAGGCACCAAACACAGCACTGGATGAAAAACATCTTCTCTCAACACTTCAGGGTGGGCAACAGCTGAGATGGGGGCTGATGGGGTCATCCCCACATCTGAGTTAAACCTGATGGAAGTGCATCAGTCATCCAACAGGAGATAGTATTTTTTTGTCACCTTCTGTAAATACATGGAAGGCAAACGGGCTCAAGCCTTTCCCAAAGCCGTGATTGCAATCCTCCAGGGAGACTCATTTTCAAATGATCTTGTTAGACATTGTTAGGAATTGATATATTTGCATAGCATGAATGTTAAAACTCAGAGAGAACTCAAATGCCAATTAGAACCACGGCGGTTTCCCCCCCCCCTCATTAATCAGTCATAAAAGAGCAGCTCCAGGTGTTTTTCCCTGACTAAACGCCGGCAGAAGTCTGCTGTTATTAATCTTGATGACCCAAGTGCCATCACCATGCATGGATTTCAGCAAAGTGATGGAAGGCTGGGAACGATGCAAGACGTGAGGCTAAGTGCAGCCATGGATCACTCCCAGAGCCTGGGGACTACCACAGTGCTGGGATAACCCCACTGGGATAAGACAGGCTTGGAACACAGCAGTCAGGGATGCTGTTGGGATAGCAGTGCTGGGATGACCTTACGCTCTGCATAAAATCAGCACAAACCCTGGAATTTCATTTCAGAGAACAGGGAGGAAGTGATGAGTCAAGCAAGACTGGGCTGAGAAATGCTTGCACCAATGTTCCAAGGCAAGGAATACTGCACTCAGGTGAGGGAAATGCCATCGAGAAAGTAAAAAGCGTCACAAATCAAACAAACACACAGATGGGTTGCGTTATGGCATCTGGCACAGTGGGGAGGATCTGTGCTGAGTCACCCACTTGGCATCTGGGCTCCCAGCGTTTGCTTGCTGGGGCAGAGTTCCCTCTTTTGTCATCACTTGTTTTCCTTGCTGGGCTTCAGATGGCTCAACCCAGCACAAAGTTGCTGGGGTTCCACAGTGACTCAGCCTCGGTGGACGCCTGTTACGGAGAGAAGGACCTTGGAAATGAGCAGGGCACATCCCAGCCTTGTGGCCATCCCAGTCTAAGGCAGTCGGAAGGACATTCCCAGGCTGCTCTGAGCCCTCCCAGGAGGAATTCAATCAGCTTCACGGTGATTAATTACCCGGCCATAGCCTCAGGTGCAGCGCTCCCCTGGGACAGGATGGGGCAGAGGCGCAGCCCTCGCTCAGACTCTCACCTGGGAATAAAACCTGCATGGGATCAGCTGTAATTAGCAGCACACAATTATATATCCCACTACAAGTGATGATGAAAAAGCAAAAACACTGAACTAAAAATATCTCCCCTGGGAGGAGTATGGCCAGTGTTTAAGCTGATAAGACAGAGAGCGAGGAAGAAGATGAAGCAGCAAACTGTCCTTCCACTTAAAAGGTAGGGCTTCAGATATGCAGATTTTCAATAAGCTTTTGAAATTCTCTAATAAAAATACTGTTAAATATTAATTATATTGCTATTTATAAATCTATACATAATTAATAGGAAAAATTAATGGAGCAAGGATCAGTTAAGAACTGTCTTCTAAATATTTGAATAGTGAAACATAATTATGTTTTGATGTGAAAATGCCAGGAGTACACTGAAGTGTTTTTCTATTATTGAAATGAGTGAAACTTGCTGGGAAGTGCAGCCCTGGGAAGGGGCTGTTTCACCTTGTTCCTCTTCACCCGCAGAGTTTTTGTGCACTTTGCTGCCTCAGGATGGTGAACACCACTGAGAGTGAGAACTGTTAACACAACAAATTGTGATTCATCCCTATTTCAGGCTACAAACACCATCATGACCCAGCTGGAGACCCCCTGGGTGCTGGTGGGGAGCAGCACCCTCCCAACAGAGCGGGGACAAAGGCACAGCAGTGGCCAAGGACAGACCGCACACATTGTGGGAACCTCGTGGAGATATCCGAAACAGTTTGGATAAAATAATTGGCTGCTTTGCCTCCTTTTGGGGAGATTTCATGGGAAAGAGATGCCAGGCTGTTTCCTCTGGAATTTGTGACCTCTGCCGCATTTTGAGTGAAACTGGGCTGGAACGACCAAGGAGGAGCATGAGAGATGGAGGGAAGTGCTCAGTGTGATCCCAGACTTGGGCAGCTGCTGAGACCTGGAGCAGGGTTTCCTGGGTTCCCCAGGAGCATTTTTAGGACTTTTTGAGCAGATGCTGCACTCACCACCCTGTGCTACATCCCTGGGTGTGACATCCCCAGAGTCCACCCATGGTCCTGCTCTGTAGGTTTGGGAGGGCTCTGCACTAAAAGCAACGCAAATTACACGTTTTTCTTTACAGGATAACACAGTACAAGCTTTTGCACTTAGTCAAAAGGCTTTTTTACTTTAAAAGTGCGATTTGCTGCAAGGAAACAATGAATTCCAAATAAGTTTTAATTCCAAATAGTCTTATACACTGGCTTGCTTTGTCCTGAAAAACTCTTGCTTGGTTCTATTCTCTGTTTTTGTGTTTGCTGATGAAGAGGATCATTGAGAGATGGCTGTGATGGAGGGCAAGCCCTTAGCCAGCCTCTCTGGCCCAGCCCTGGCTTTCAGCAGGAGAACTCTGGCCAAGGAGATGGATGCTTGGGACCTCCTGCTAGAGAAATGGCAGCTGTGAAAATCAGATTGAGCTGAAGTCTGAGCACTGCCTCGATCACAGCACTGGATCTGTCGTGGTGCTGTGTCTGCTCCCAGCCCTTGTCCCTCTGGTTGGTGATTTGGCTCCTTGGGGACTCTCACAGCAGCACAGCCTCCCTTGCCATGGCATGAGGGCAGAGCCATTGGGGCCCCACATCACTCCTGTGGCACCAGGAGCTCATCTGTAAATGTTCCAGAGGTGTTACACAACCCAACAAACCCAGCGCTGTGGAGAGTGTGGTACAAGACACAAGGAATTTAGTAGAGCATGTGAAAGATGTTACAAACCCATAAATTTTCCCCTAATGTAATCCTTATGCAGATCTGGGCACAGGGCTGGGCCCTCTCTGCCATCACTCACCCTGACAAATGAAACTTTCCCAAACTTTTGCACATGAAGGAAAGGTTTGCAGTTTGGTTTCCCGGTTTGCTTGTTTTTAAATGCATAACATGAGTGATTATGTCTCAAAACAAATGCTTCAACGGCCTTCTAACCTTCTGGAAGATTCATGGCACAGCTTCCCCATGTTTTTTGAAGAGGAAAGTACATTTATTTATTGCACTTTAAGGGAGAGATAGTATCTCTCAGCCAATTCCCTAAAACAGCTCTGCTGTCCTAAGGCACTTATCAAGTATTGCTCTGCTCAGCTAATATATTACTATATAAAAAGAGAACAAATGACCTTAAAATTCGGACATCTGTCTCTGATGGGTTTCTCTGTGGTTCTCAGAAAGAAGTAACAGAGACAGACCTCCCTCAGGCCTGTGCAGAAAGCAGGAGCTATTCTGGCTGTCCTGCTGCTCCTGCCAAAAATCTTTGGCTGGAGCAATGCCTGAGCATCTCTGTGTCAGCACAGGGAGAGGTGCCCTCTGTGAGGACCTGACCCAAAGGCAGGTTTTTCTTCATGACTTTGTGGACTCAGGACTTGCCCCATCCCTGGGCTCTGCCCCACGTGTGGCTTTGGGACAAGGTCACAGCACCTGGTGGGAGGCCAGCGATGGCTCCCAGGTACCCCTGTGCTCACACCCAGCTCACCTGGGTTTGAACATGGAGAACATGCCTAGGTCTCTGCAGGCACTTCTCTTCTGGTGGGGAAGGCTGAGGGCCCTGAGCCTGAGCCATGCACCAAGTTCCTGGTGCTTGAAGGTAGAGGAGATAATCCTGAGGCAGCACGCTGGCTGTGTGTGGCTGTGTCACAGCTCCTGTGTCACAGCTGGTCCCTGCAGTCACAGGCTGAGCATCTGCCCAGTGTCATCCCTGTGGCAGGGCCCTGAGGCCAGTGGGCACATACTGAGCCACATCCTGTGGCCTGAGATGCTGGAGGCAGCAGTAACTCCTCTGTCCTGATCTCCCCCCACTCTTCCTCGCAATGCTGCAGGTGATCAAAAACAGGCAAAGAACGAGCAGTCAGCATTTGTGCTTGAGATGTATTTAAAAAGGTTAAAGCAAAACAGATCAAAACATCCTTTATTCTACAGCCTTTTCCCCAAAGTAACACGTTAGCCCTAAGGTAAAAATCAATGTTCAAAGCCTGTACCAATTTTCAGAGAGATAAATGCTGTGTTTAACACTTTGCGTCCTCAGCGTGCGTGAGGTGCTGCCAGTGGTTCCCAGTTAATGCCTTTGTACTGGTGAGGTGGTTCTGCAGATTGAGAAGGAGCTAAACCAGGCACTTGTGAGAACTCCTTTCACAGCATTTCACACTGAATGACTTCAGAGGATGCCGACACTCTGAGTTTGTCAGCCACATCTCCCCGGGACAAATGCAGGAATTGGGCTTCCATGCCAAATCAAGACAGCACGTCCCCGAGGATGTGCCAAGCATGCACTGCCCAGCCCCGTGTCCCACTGGAAGAGTCTCAGTGGCCCAGCACAGTGCTGGGGCATCGCTGAAACCAAGCACGTACCAGTTTTGATGACCTTCTCAAGTCTTTAAACTCAGCAAAACAGGCAGCACTTGCTCAGACTTGTAAGGAAAGATTGGGTTTATCCACAGGAGCCTTTCAGTACTTGTGAAAGGTCAGTGAGGGATGTGAAACTCGCCATGGAACCACAGTGGTTTGTTCAATTTACAAGCATCATTCGTTTCAGTGTGACCAGAAAGTTATTCAGGTCCCTGCCTGCAGCTCTGCCCGCTCTCAGCAGAGGCTGGGGCTGGATCAGAGCATCAATGTCAGCCCCGAGCCAGTAGGTTGTGATGCCCTGGCAGAAGATGAGAGATGCCAACAAGGTTTCTCATTAGCCCACAGCAGTTTAATTATTCGTGGCATGGATGTCTCCTCAGAGAGAGGACAAGGGGCATGGATTCTTGCTGCTTCTTTCTAAGCAAATGCCAGGGGTCTAATTCCTAATTTTTCAGATATTTTCCTGACTAGAGGCTGCCTCAAGTGCCAGGGAAAAGCCAGCAATGGAGCAGAGGTTCAGGTGCCTCGTTGACCCTTGCTCTCCACAGAGATCCTGGCAGTGATCCCTGCTTCCCATCCCTGCAGAGCGGCTGCTCCTGCAGGCACCGGCTCATTCCACACAGAAACAAGTGGCCGATCAAACATGAAGCAATAAAAAATCCCCTCAGCCCACAAACACCTTCCCCAGTCAGCTGGGCATTTTCTGAGCTAAAATGGCTTTTTTTCTTCCTTGATGGATCCCTAGAACGATAATTGAACGATTTGCTGTAATAAAAAGTTAAATTGCATAAAATTAATATTGATCCAAATTAAACCATTTGTCTCCCTTCCCTTTTCGGCTCCACAAACACGATTATTGCTTTGGCTGTTACAAATCAAATACAATCACAAATTGCAATTACAGCTTGTTTTCTGCCCTTTGCTCCCCTTCCCCAGCTCCCTTCTCCTGCAGGGGAGAAGGCAGCACCTGGGCCAGCAGCTTTTGGATCTTCCCAAGCACCAGGATGCCTCTCTGGCCCTGGCCAGGCTGTGGCTCATGCTCCAGCCTCAAATGTTTGCAGGAGGAGCCACAGTGGACAAGGAAGGTGGAAATACCCCATTGACAGACTTTTCAGAGCCAGTTTCCTACTGCTTTCTCTTCCCCTCCACCATTTTCTCATGGTGATAATTGGAAAGGAAGGAAGGAGCTATAAATACCTCTGGAAATTAAAAGGAGCATGTATAGTCTTGGCAGAGAGGGAGAATATCTGGAGGGTCTCAGCTCTTCCCTACACCTACTGGCAAGTGTTTACTATGAAATTTTTCATTTGTCTCCTCTGGGATTACAGGCAAAACAATATTTGACAGCCCAGGAAAACTGCAGTTTCTATGGAGCCAGGGATGAAAATCTGGCTCGGAGTAAAGCAGGCGCAGGAAAGCAGGGTCTTAAAAACGAGTGAGCCTCTGCAGTGGGATGTGGGAAAAAGATACTTCCACTGCTTGCAATGAACCTCAGAGCAGGGATATGGTAACCAAACCACTCCTGCAACTGGTGAATGGAACCAGATTCCCAATGTCCACCTGCAGGTGGACACAGCACCACACAGAATCCCCACAGCACTACCCAGACAAACCCTGGGTTCCCTGGAAAACCCCCTGGCTGCCATCCCCATCCCCAGGAGCAGCTCAAGGCAGCAGCCTCCCCATCAAAACCTTCTCTCTACAGGCCAGGGAGCTGCTGCTCAGTGGCTCTGGGACATCACTGCTGGAACCAGAATTTGCTGGGGCAGAGTGAAGCAGAAGGAAATCCAGGCTTGCCTGGGTAGGAAACACATTTCACTGCATCTGGGCTTGTTCCAGAGCAAGTCCCTGACTGCAGGGCTGCTTGCCAGGTCTAGACCCCAGCCTGGGAGGCAGAGAAAGTTCATGGGACTAAAGAGGTTTCAAAGCAAACATTCCTGGCTCAGGGAAGCAGGGCTGTTCCTGCAGAGCCGTTCCAAACCAAATCCAATGCCAAACAGGTTTATTCTATAAACTTTACAGATGCAGAGGCAGGGCAGAGTTACTGAAATAGCTCTCAATGGGCAGGTTTGGGGCTAAGCTGCCACGTAAAACTCCAAGGAAATATTCGAGGTGAGCAGCTGGGGCCAAACTCCGCCAGTACTCAGCCTAGAGCATCGCACAGGACCAGGGACAGCTCCCGACTGCCGCTCCTCGTGTGCTGGATTTATCAGGACCAAGGAGCAAGGAAAGGAGATTGTTCATTGTTCATTCAGTTCAACCCCGGATTGTTCTTTCACCATGTTCAGCTGAGCTTTACAGTGCTTAATTTAAAGTGCTGTTCTGTGTGGGAAACTCGCAAAACAACACGATCCATATTTATTATCTCTTGATGATTCTGACTGAAATCTTCCCATTTTGTGAGATTAAGGGGAGGGAGAAAAGGCTTGTGCTGCTGTGCCAGAGGGTCACACATGGGTCTGCAGACTGACTGTGCTTGCTGCTCTGCTTGGCCACCTGCACAAGGAAGAGTCTGCAGCAGACACTGTCCTTACCAACATCAGCCTCCTGCCCCTTATCTCCCACTCCTTCCCCCCCAGGAAAACACAAACCAGCACCTCACAACGCCTTGGAGGAAGGCTTTTGAGCTGCTAGGTAGAGCCCAGCAAATTAATCTGTCCTTTTCCCTGGGAATCCACTGTGAGCAACTCCTCCAGTCCTCCCCGTGCCTCGCAGCCGCTCTCCAGCCCAGCTCTGCTCCTGCCTATTCTCCGATGCCTTGTTGTCCTCCAAAGTGAACATGAATTGCTGCCAGCTCGAATTAGTGTCTTACACTCGGCCAACTGAGCTGCTGAAGGAGGAGAAGGAACTGGGATCTTCCAGCCTTTAGAGTTTATTCAACTTCTGTTACACACTGTCTGATTGCCGAATGTGTGAGAGCCTTTGGAAATTGAGTCTCTCTGTCTCCTTTCCAGATTGGAATCTGGCTCTTCCTGGAGAAGCCACGGAGCAAACCTCTTGCACAGGGATCTCAGACAAGGCTCTGAGGAGATTAAACTTTGTACACAGGACAGAGAAGCAGCAGCAGCTGAGCCAAAGGTACCAAGGGCAGGGTTTCAGCAGGAAATGCCAAAGATGGTTATAAAACTGCAAACCAACGAACCAAACCAATCTACAACGACAAACTGGCTCCAGGAACAGCTCAGTGATCAGTAACTGGCCACAGCAGCAGTCCCTGTAGAACATCCTGGAAATGCCTTGTGCAGGAGTTGGGGAAGAGGGGAATCCCTATTACATTTCTTCAGAAACATTAATAACTCCAGGGACTGAACTGGATGAAGAAAACCTTTCACCAGGGCCATTGGTTATTTGATCATGCGTGGTTGATTGCACAGCTTTGGTGTCTAGCTGCCACGCATGACATCCCTCTGGAATGGCATTTAGCTGCCAAAAAAATGAACAGGATCCAGAAAAAAACCCAGCTCAATCCAGATACTTTTGCCTGGTTATTTTTGTTTGTCCTCCTGGTCTGCTTGCAGACCCCATGGAGAGGAATAGGCATTTTATTGACCAGATAGCTATGGCTGTAATCTCTCTGAAAATGCACATTAAAGGAATTTTAAAATCGAGATTATCTCCGTGAGTAGTCCTTAATGACTCCTTCACAGCTGTTACAATGCTTATGTAAATATTGCCAGTGAATATTTAAGGCTCTATTAAAGAGAAATTTACTGTGCTGTCCATAATTGAATCTCTACATAAATCCCACTCCACAGGTTGGCTCTCTGGAACACAACCACTGCTTCCCTGTTGAGCTCAGTGCCAGGATCCTCCCCTCCACAATCCTTATGTGATTGTGGATATGATGCCTGCAGCATCCTTGGAGAGACACGAGTCCCTGGAGAGGACCTTCACCCCAACTCCAGGAACTTTAAAATCAAAATGTAGGAATAATGTTCAAGTAGGGGAAAAAAGCTAAACTAGTAAGATGTAACAAAATGTGATTGAATTCAGTATAAATTAATATTCCAGGTGGGAAAAACACGTGTATGTATGCACAATTACCATCAGCTCTTTTGTTCTGAAGCTGGAGGAGCATGAAAACAGAAACTTGTCTTCTCTCTGAGCTCAAACTTGCCAGAAGTAGCTGAGACATGAGAAGAGGCTTTGGCATTTCTCTGGGCTCACGAAGAGAAAGCCAAATGAATTCAGATTCATCTGCACTTGAAAAGCAGGACTTCTCTGCAGGACTGGAGCAGCAGATGGATGGAGAACAGGAGCACCATGATCTTCCAGAGCATCTCCCACCACCCAGCACCACAGTGCCCAGGACAGGAGCTGAACCAAGAGCTGAGCCACAGAAATTCCAGCTTTCCCAGTAATGCTCTGAAAGATCAGTACAATAAACTGAACAAGACGGAGTTCTCTGAACCAGAGGGGCCTTTTCTTCTCCTTCTCCACTACCAGGTCTCAGTCTGCTCACACGCACCTGCCCCTGTGGCAGTGGCATCCCCGTGGGCTCAACCCATAGCTGCACACGCCCAGGAGCTTAAAGAGAAGAGGAAACCAAAGATCACAACTAGCTGGACCTTATTTTTCTTAGTAATTATTATTATTGAACATCTACAAGCAAATATAGCATCAGGATCTTAGGAAGATTTAATGGAAAAAAATTAATTTTCCTAAACTAATGAAGTACTTGAGCTCCAGGGCAACAACTGCTAATGGTGCTTCTATCTCAGCTGAAGAGGCAAAAAAAATGTGTTTAATAGTAATTTTAAATATAGATTTGAGGTTCTTTCCCATAAATCATGAAGTCAGATAAGGACTGTGCATAATATCTTGTCAGATTACATAAACAAAACTGATTTAAAATACTTTTAAAAACACTTTTATTCCATTTGCAGGGCTGCATGCTTGCAAGGAGACTTCACATCTGCGTGAGCCACCACGCACTTAACCCTTCACCCATGGTAACTCTTCCTATTTAACAGCACCAAATGTACTCATCACACAGCCTTTAAAAAAAGAATTTAAATTGTATATACATGAATTCTTCCAGGGAAGGATCCTGGCAGGTGTGCACAAATGGGAGCCGGAGGGGACCCAGTGTGACAGCAGCCCAGGCACCAGGAGATGTCCCAGGAGATGCTGAGGTCAAACACAGCCAAAACCTCTGCTGGTGGCTCAGGGCTGCTTCCCCCCAGGTTTCCAGCCCCAGCAGCCTCGCAGTGCCTGCTCACAGGAGCACTGTCCCTCCATCACAAGCCCTGCATGTCAGGGAAATGCAGCATCCATCAGTTTTATTCCCCATGTGCTGCCCTGAGACACCTCTCAGCTGCTGCTGTGCTGAGCTATTACTCTGAATGTAAATAATGGCCCATGCTCTTCCACACCTTTACAGCAGGTACTTTTTTAATGCTTCCCTCCTTGAATCTCTCTTCCCCCAAGGACCACAGCACCTCAGGCTGCCACGTTACTGCGGCAGAACTCCATCAGCAGAGCAACACCCGCCGGCTCAGCATCTCCAGGGCTTTCACTGAGGGAGCAAACACTCCTCTCTGATCCTCTGAAAACGTCAAGATGATCATTAACATCCTCCCTGAAACTCTGCTCCCTTCAGTAAAGGGATGCTAGGGGGAAAAAACCTCACTGACAAAACCTGAATTAGCACTTGAGGGTCTGTAGACAAATACTGGAGGATTTGTACCATGAGCCCTCCAAATTCACCATCCTCTGGTCTTGGACCATGCCTAAATCCCTGCTGCCAAGACAATCATCCATCCCCAGCTTGAGGGCATGTTGATTACCATTAATTATCACCAGTTTGTGCTAAATTGAACATTCCTATGAGGGGATGCCTGGGTTGAACCAGTGGCTTACACTGAACCCTCTGTCCCTGGCCAAAGTGCTTGTGCATGGAGGGAGCTGCCAGCAAAACCACCTTCAGGGACCAGTGGGAACTGGGACTCCTTGGAAAGCCCAAAAACGCTTCCCTTCTCCAGAACAAGAAGAGGGACTGAATATCTCCATCCCAAATGCCTTACCCTTTTCAGTGCTTTATAAACTTTTTATCCAGCTGTAAAATTTCTAATTACCTGAGTTAACTAACCAACGTTGCATGAACTCAAACAGAGACTATTCCAGTCAAATACATAATTAAAAATTTCTGCTGTGCTGGTTCCTTCCCCCAGTTACATGAATTACTGTGCAGGGTACAGCACCACAGCTGGGACCCCACCTTGGTGACCCTGATCGTGGTAAATGCCAGGACTAGGAGGAAGGAGATGCACCCTGCCCTTGCCTCCAGTGCAGTAGCACTGGCCAGCATTCTCAGCTCTCCCAGCCATCATTCCCTGCTCTCTCCATCTGCACTTGCTTTGGAGAGCCTCAAGCACTGGGAGCCCCAGGCTGCAGCTCAGGAGCAGACTCAGCTGGCAGAGAGGGTGCCAGAATTAGAGCAAAGCACATCCTCAGCTCGCCCCTCCTCAGAATCCACTCCGGGAAATGTTGTTCTGTAAGGAGCCAGCAGCAGCTGGAGACTGACAGTTTGGAAAGCCACAAAGAAGAGAGGCTGTGGCAGGGAGAAGCTGATGCTCCCAGTTTCTCCAGGCTATGCATGTCCCAGCTGCTGGGACCTCAGCGTTTGCATCTTACTGAGCATCGGGAAACTTCTGCGTCTCCTCAAGCTGTGCCAGAAAACCTGATATTCCTCCTAATGATTCACCTGCCTCCACACTGCATCAAAGACATCAAGTGGGTCTCATAGCAACTGCCAGATTAGCACTTCTCCCTAAGCCAGGCTTATCACCAGGGCTGGAAGGGAATGTGTGTGATGCCAGCTGGGAAACAGGAGCGATTCCCCCCGCCTGCCACATACCTGCTAGGGATGAGCTGCCACTGGGTCCCTAGAAAGGACGAGCAGGGGCTGAGCCCCAGGCAGCGCTGGCTCCTTGCTTGGCTCTTAAAAAACCTCTGCCCTGGCCTAATCAAGCCTGGGAGGCTCCTGCCCCACAAGCCTTCCTGCAAACCTGTGAGAGGAGCTGACTTTCAGAGCTCGGCTTTGGCTCAGCTGTCTCCAGCTGTAGCCTCTGGCACATCCATGTGTGCCGTATTCAGGATTCCCTTGGCTTCCCACAGTCCATGTGAGCAGGGAGAGGGTCTGCAGCAGCTTGCTGTGCTCGTGTCCATGCTCCATGTGCACTTGTGTTTGATGTGGGAGTGCTGACAGGGGATGTCAGCCCCGTTCAGCTGCAGGAAGGATTTAGAATCACAGAATCACAGATTGGTTTGGGTTGGGAGGGACCTTGAAGTTCATTTCATTCCAACTCCTTGCCATGGGCAGGGATAACTGGAACTAAACCAGGTTGTTCCATGGCTCCTTTTACTCCAAGGGTCCTGCTGGATCAGCCCCAGCCCAGGCTGGCTGGAAGTGCTGGTGGGAGAGGGAAGCCAGCCATGCTAAATGCTCCTGGCAGCGAACACGCGGGTGGACAAGCACATCCAACTCCACTCCAAATCCATTTTAGATCAAAGGCATTTGATTCTGTCTAATTTCAGAGAGCCATCCCGCTTCCCCCGTCCAACTGTAGGACTTCCTAGGCACAGCCCAAATCCTGCTGCTGCCCCAGTGCTGAGTGTGGGGCCTGCCTGTGGGTGCCATGTGTCTGATCTCCGTGGCAAGAAAGGAAAAGTCCTGAGCAGTCCGGACAGTTTCAGTGGCTTTTTCAAAAAGAGCTGTAGAAATCCTGTCCTTTGAGTCTCACTGCTGCTGCTTTGCCTGAGCATTTCCAGCTTCTCCTTCATCTCTGGGATTTACTCTGCTATCTGATGATTTGCCCTGCTATCTGCACTGATTAGTGATGCCAGGGAAAGTGGCAGGACCTTGTGACCCCATGCCTATTGTGCCACAGCTCTGGGGATTTTGCTTACCAGGGCAGCTGGATACAGAGACATCTCACACAGGAGTGTTTAACAGCTCCTCACAACAGATTATTGGAGGGCATTTTAAACCCCAGGGCCATTATCTGAGCCTAATTTTCCGTTCCAGCCCCTAACATTTCAATTTCCCCCTTCACTGATCTCTGGCTTTAATGGCTCTCCCAAAACTTTCCTCAAGTTGAGAAGTGCCCATTTGGTACTGTTCCTGCTGCATCCTACCAATTCCTCAGTTCTTTCTTTCTTTCTCCTACCCCTTTCCCTTTTCTCATCCTTTTCACCTTGAAAACACAGCCTCAATGTCCTCACTTCCCTGGGAGTTGTGGCACTGGCTCTGTCCCTGCGGGGGATGCTGCATTCCCCCTCTTGGCTCGCTCACATGGGGCTGCAGCCGGACCCTGGGAAGGAATTTCATGGAGCTTGGGAACCTTCACTTCCCCTTTTCTTTCGTCTCTTTGAGAGCCAGGCTGGAGCTGACACTCCATGTCTCTCTGGCTGGACTGAGGGCGGTGCTTGGCCACCAAACCGCTCCAAATCCATTCAGTGGGGCCCAGCAACACCCGGTGGTCTCCAGTGGTTCAGGGGGCTCTCGTCCCCCTGCTTTGTCTGCTCTGTCCGTGTGCCCAGGGCTGTTGGCTGGCTGCCTCCAGTGAGGCTGCACTGTCCGGTCTCTTCCCAGCCCCCTGGGGATAGGATGCTACTGGATTTTGGCAGCTGCTGCTCGGTGCCACTCAGCTGTCGCTGCCTTTGTCCCTGCCAGCAGGCTGCCTCCCTGGAGAGGGGCTTGCTCACCCATTCCCAGTCTCCCTGGCACTAAGCAATGCTGTGGGCTCTGGAGAGAGTTTTCTTGGGCTCTTGGCTGCTTCTTTTCCCATCCTGCAGAGTTGTTCCTCAGGCAGAGCCAGCTCTGGGATGTGTGCACAGCCCTGCACTGCTCTGCCCTCCCCTCTGCTCCAGGAGAGGTGACCTCAGTGCCTTTGGGAGTCAACTATTCAAAGCCAGACAATTCTAACACCTGCCAACACTCAGGGAAAGGGTTTTATTGGCATTTATTAGTCCTGGCACCTGATTTTCAGCCAAGTTCCCTGCCGGACTTGGAGAAATGCTGGTGGGACAAGGGACACTGAGCCAACTTCTGCCCGGGTGATGTGAGACATGCAGCCACAGCAAAGCTCCAGCATGCCAGTGTCTGCCAAAGAGGGACAGGTTTTGAGGGCTCCTGTCTCCTTAACCCCTGGGAGGATGCCAGGGCAAATATACCAGCCCAAACATTAACAGCACCCATGGATGCAGAATGGTCTTGGCCAAGAGGCTCTTGGGGCTGATTGAAAGCAGATTGGTGAATGTGGGGCTTTTTCTCTCCCAGGGGCTGAGCACGGCTAACTGCTCGGATGGACAGCTTTATGGACTGTTACATGGATATGGCTCTTCCCATGGCTTCACAGACCCATTTCACAAATGGTGCTGGCTGCAATCCACTGCTCTGTGCCGAGCTGCTGGTTGGGACATCGTCGTGGAGGCTGAAGTGATGAGAAGGAAAAAGACGGATGAGAAATAGACAGGGAAAAACAAATGTCAAGCTGTGCTTTTCATAGTGCGAGGGCAGAATACTGGCTGGGCTTTTAAGAAGAGAAGGATGTGCTGGTAATTGGAAAGATGCTGGGGGGAGGATGACAGCCTGGCTCCTGTACCTGCAAGCACTCAGCACCCCTGGCCAGCCAGTCCTGGGCTGGGATGCTGCACTCTGACTGCCCACATTGAGCCTGGCTGAGACCAAAGGCACTGTGTCCCTCGCAGTGCAGCCCAGGCATGGGCCAGTCCTGATCACCTGCAAAGTTAGAGAGAGCAGATTCAGAGGAAAGGACTGAGCTGGATCCCAGTTTTCAGGCAGGGTTGGCCTCATGTCACCACAAGCAAAGCAGTCCTCTGGGTTAGCAGAGGGCTTGAAAACACTCACTGGCAGCCAGAGGCTGAATTGGTGTTGCTTAATGGTGGCTTTTTCTGAGAAACTAAACCCCCAAGGCCGCATGTGGGCGGACCTGTTAGTGCTGTCCATCAGACACATCGGGCGATGTGCTCCTGCCAATGAATCCTGTGATCTATTCCTAAACATTGTGTTATCGAAGGCCAGAACAAGTATCAGGCAGAGAAATCAACTGTTCCCTGATCTAAGCCGACTGGAATCAATTGCTGCAGGGGGAAAGTGCGGTCAGCCACCTCGGAGCCCTCTGACAGGTCAATAAATACACCTGGGAGGACACTCTCGCCTGACGAGGTGGACGTGTTTCCCCTGGCATTGCTGCTTGACTGATGCCCTGCTGTGCCCCAGTGCTGCTGACCTGGGTGTCACATGGACTTCACACAGGGCTTCACACTGGGATGTCACCTTGCCACCAAGTGCCACCAGGGCTTTTGCTCCCGCCCCTCCTGTGGCAGAGGTGAGGAGCTGGCTCCCAGGACATCCACCACCAGCTCCCGCCTCCGTCCTCTGCGCCAGTCACAGAACTTATTCATGCTTGAAAATTTGCAAGGGAAAGATAATAATCCCCCCAAGAAAGTGTGTCTCTGTTTTGGCCTGACAAGGAATTAAGATAAATGTCAGTTTTCAGTTAAAATCATGCTCGGAAGATGAGCAGGAACAACGGGGATTTCATTCTGCTACGTTTATTAAACACATAGAGACATGTCACTGCTGGCAGAGCCAAGCAGGTCCCACAACCCTGAGGCTCAGTCCCTACCAGCATCAGAAATACCCGAGATTAGATCCAATACAAGCATGGCATTTGAAACCTGGGAACTGCATCCACATGAGCCTCCTGGGTCCTGAGAAGTCCCACTGGGAAACCAGTCCACAGCACAAGTCATGGGCAGCTGCCTCCCTGCCCATCCCAGGTAAGCAGGTGGAGACTGTGGGCTGAGCCCACTCTGGACTGAGCCCAGCACAGAGTGAGCCCACCGTGGGCTGTGCCAACATGTGCCACGCAGGTCTCCTCCACTGCAGCATCCTCAGGGCTCTTCCTCCCCAAGCCCTCCTGCCATAACTCATCTCTGCTGAGAGGCGTCGCTGCCTCGAACTGCTTATTAGCACAAATTTCCTGGCAGTAGCAAACTGCTCTCTCAGTGCTCGTCATTCACCGGGAGCTCGTGGCCAAGTGTGGTGACAGAGCCGGGCCCATGGGAGCTCACTCTGCTGCAGGACACCGCTGGGCTGGGCACGACCCACGGGCTGCTTCAGCAGTGAAAACCCCTCCATTCTGCAGCACAGCTTACTGATGGGTCAGTTAGTTGCAATTTTAATAAGAGGTTTTGTTCTGATGTGCTTGGGCCACGCCATCTGCCAGGAGCTGGGCATGTTCCAGGGGCTGGTACCTGTCTGGGGAGGGGAAAGCAGGGGGTAGGGATGAGGTGCTGGACAACCTTACCCATCAGTGTTCCCCCTGCTCTGCTGCAGAGCCACTCTGCCTGCCACCACAGGCACCTACATATGGTCCCCCATCCCACTGGGGACCTAAGACGCTCAGAGGGGTGCAGAGCATGGAGACAGATCTTGGCTGTGAGACCCATCAGCTGGGATGATGTACTTACACTTTTAATAAGAAATAGCACTTGATATAGAACCGTTCCAGCCTTTATTGAACCAAAGTGCCTTCCGCTGCTTCAGTGCAAAGCCCTGAAGCCTGTCCTGGATGATTTAAGAATGATCCATCTGGAAAATGATGCAGTCAATTTGTTACATCCAGCCAGAGAGCCATAGAAACCACCATAACAAGCTTAAATGATTTCAACATCACTACATCATCCAGCCCCAGCCAATCTTCCTCAGAGCCACTGCCGAGCTGGGGTTGCCCATCCTGCATGGCTCCTTTTCCTGAAGCTGATGCTGCTCCTGCAGCCCATCCTGTTGCTGGATCCAGGCTTCTAGGCAATGCTTTGTGGGACATGGAGGACCCCCTTCCACCTTCCCACTGCTTGTCTCATCCCCCACCTTCCCAAATCCCTGTTTTAAGACAAGAATTCCAAGCAGCTCACAAACCCTCCCGGTGGGCTCTTCTGGCTGCCAGCAGCTTGGGTGCCTGTTGATGGTTACCACCTCACCCTGGGTAAATCAGGGCTTCGGTTTTCAAAATAGCGTGTTGATTGAAGCTTAAAATATCCCCAGCAATTACTTCGCCCCGGTATAATTATAATAATTAAACTTGGATAATGCTTAGTCCTACTTTTTATCAGAACTGTGTGCTGCGGCACCAGTGTGTGGTGTTTTGTTTCCAGACTCATTTTCCAGCCTCGCCCTGCTGAGCAGGGCTGGAAGGGATATGAGCTGGCAGACTGCAGTGCTGACAAGGGGACAGTGACCCTGTCACGGCCCCTCCAGCCCTGGGGACCACTCGTGGCACCATTTAACCGAGGGCATGGTGTGTGGTGGCTGTGCCCTGGCCCTCACTGCACTGCAGGACGAGCAGCAAGAGGGGATGCTCCCGGCTTTGTGCTGGGGCAAAGGGTTCTGGAGGGAGTAGGGATGCTGGTTCTTCCCTTTGGCTGCTTGCCTTGTCCCACCCCAATCCCTCTCCCACAGCTCAGCACAATATTTCTCCTCCACGCTCCCAGCAGCGACACTTGGAACAGCTCAGGCTGGTGAGTACGTTTCCGGCTGTGATAAATAGCAGGGAAAGGAATGAGAACCTAACACTGTATTTCATGCCCTGAAATCCCACTTGCATCTGGAAATGAACAGAGTTCTCCGGCTGATATATGCAGCTCTGAGGCCATTCGCATCCTGTTCGCTTGTACACATTGTCTCGGTGATTTAAGCTGGCAATTTGGCCCTAAAATGAAGAGCAGCTCACTTTGTCCCTCCCCATTTTTCTATATATTTTCCTGCAGAATGGAGCTTTTGGAAATTTGCCTGGGCTGGGGCTGGGCATCATCTCTGGTCTTGGTTTAGTGCTGGCCTGGCACGGAGAGTTGTGGAGGGTCCTGGCACTGCAGGAAGGCTGCTGCCACAGCCTGGGAATGCAAGTGGCAGGTGCTGTGCTGGTCTCTGTCTTCCCAGGCCACCCCTCTTCAAAGCCAACATGGACAGCAATGAAGGCTTTTCGCCCTTTCCTGGTCAGATGGCATTGTGAGGATGACAGCCCCCACAGTTTCCTGGGGAAGGGGGATGCTCTGGGTCCAAGGGGGGCTATGGGAGCTGTCTGGCAAGAGCCCTCCTTGTGCTGCCCAGTCCCCACATCCATTTATCCATCCATCTGTTGAGCAGCACAGCAGCAGGGCTGGCCTGAGTGTGACCCATCGTCACCCACTCCACACCCAGTGTGCAGACCAGAGGCACCACTTACCAGGGACCTGGTCAGGGCCAGGACTCCACCTTGGGTAAAAGATGTAGCTGGGTGAAATTATTTCAGAGCAGAGCTGTTTGTTTAAGGCATCATTAGTGATGTTTAATTAACTCCCCAACAGTCCTATTTAATGGCTTCCTTCTTCCAAGCAGCTGCCTCAAGGTACATGGGGTCCCCTCAAAGCCTGGGGGGACATTGGGTGACCCTCCTGTTGTGCCAAGGGTGTGGAGGTAGTGCTGCTGTGGCGGGGACACCAAGGGGATGCACAAGACCCTCTTCCCAGGACGAAGGCAGGGCTATTTCCTTGCTGCTCACCCGAGGTGTGCACAGCTGGGAACAGTGGGATTTCCCCAGGGAAACCTCTGGACTCCTTGCTGAGACACGGATCCTCCTGGACACCAAACCAACCCCATCCCCTCCCCAGAGACTGTGCACGGAGGAACCCAGTCACCACCGGCTGCGCGGTTCTCATATCAGTTTTAATAGCAACATCAGAGTACTAAATATACAGAGGGCAAGGGGATAGGGTGGCATTTACAGTGCTTCCAAATACACGGCTTCCACGGACAGAGACAAATTAAAAACCGCTCGGGAAGAAAAGGTCCTTTTGGCACCGCCCCGGCTCGCACTGTGGGCGGGTGGGGCAGCCACAATGCCAAAAGGTGACGGCGCTTTCACCGGATGCCTCCTGGTGCAGGATTTCCCCAGGAAAATAAAGAAGTACTCAGTGATGTAAAACCGGTTACAAAGTAAAACTGTCTCATGTTAGAAAAACGGGTTTTGGCAAAATAAAAATAAAGTGTAAACTTCACTGTACATGTCCTATCAAACAAAAAAATAAACCCCTTGGAACCTAAAATAGAAGAATCTGGGTCAGAAATCTGTGCCCTTAGTGTACATTTTTGTGCAACATATACTTTTTTCAAAGTAAATATTATTTCCACTCGTGACACTATTAAAAATGTACCTACAAATGCTGAGAGTAATTCTTAAAAATGTGTGAGAAGCGTTAGATGAGCTCGGGAGACCAAACCCACAGACTTGGAAATGGCAAGGGATTTCTTGCTGGTTTTGAAAAAATCGCATACAGATTTAATATCCGGTTGAACGAAAATTCCAACCACATTCATCCTGAAATGGGTGGGCTGAGATAGGATAGATATATTTTTGTTCTATTTTATTTTTTTTTAAATTTTTTTTTTACAAAATATATATTATGTGTAGAATATCTACTATTTTACTACCGTTTCAGCTGAACTACCTTCCTTTCGCAACAAGCTGCCAGTGGAGAAGAGGTAACCTGAAATCTGCCATCGCTGCAGTGACCTCCTGGCAGGCTCGGTGCCCTCGACCCCACGGAGCACTGGTGCCCCATGGAGCACTGGTGTTCTCTGGAGCACGGCTCCTGACACCACCACCACCGGCCGCCCTTTCTCCAGCTGGGAAGACAGAGTGAAGGTAAACGATCGGATCTGGAGACAGGGGCGGCTGCCCAGGACCGGCTCTGCCTGGGCTGCTGTGGGGTGAAGCCGCCCTTGGGGGGAACCCCGGCTTTCAAAGGTCAGGGGATTGAGGACCAAACCCTGCCCACCCTACCTGTTGGTGCCATGATATGGGAGCTCCCACCTGGAGCCCCAAACCAGCTCAGTTTGGTGCAGGATAAAGCCCACCGGTGCCGGTGGCAGCAGGGGCACTGACTCCCTGGCCCGGTGGGAGCGGCACATCCTGCGGCTCCTGCTCAGGGTTTGCAGGGAATGTGGAGGGAGGAGAATCCTGGATGGCCCTGGGAAGCCTGGGCTTGCTGCAGAGCCCAAGGAGAGCCAACCTCTCCTTGCCATGGGTGGCTTGTCCCACATCACTGTTTCCAAGACAGAGCCACAAGTGACGCACAGACACTCCATGACATGTCTGGGGAATGTGGCAGACTCTTGGCTGCCATGGTGTGTTTCTCAGGGACTATTCAGGGGCTAAGCAATCTGGAAAATGAACTGAAAAGAAACAAGCAGCAGTGGGCTGAGGGCTTACAGCAAAGCAATGAGCAAAAACTTTTCTTTTTTCAACCTTCCAAGACCTCGGGGTGAGATGATGTGCCCAAAACATGACAGAGCTCCCACGGGAGCGTGTCTGAGAACACCACGCTTCCCTGCTTTTCCATGGAGGGAAGATCTACTCAATAGACTATGCCATGGAAATGCGACTTTCTATTTTTATTTCTTTTTTTTTTTTTGGCTTTCATCAATAGGAGGGAATGAAATCACCACAGCTCATTTCTCTTCACTGTGCAAGACCTTAGGATGCCTGGATCCTGCCTCATACATCACTGCATCAGTGGCTCCATCCCAGCCCTTCCTCCTCCTCCTCCTCCTCCTCTCCCTCCACCACAGTGGCCCAGCATGGATGGGGGGAGGCTTCCTCTGATAAAGTGCAAGTGCTGTTGGTCCTTATAAATAAGGGAAGATTGTGCATCTACTTTTGTTCCCTGGTTCACCGCTCAGCTCCGGGGAGACCAGGACATGTCCTGCTGCAGACTGGAGGGGAAGCTCATTCAAGTCCTGCCCTCTGAAACCTGTGCCCATCCTGGGGGTTGCAGTGATTCACCTTCCTTCTCTCTCTCTCTCTCGCACACACACATACACACACTCTTTCCCCTCCTCTTCCCCAGCTCCACAGGGAATTTCCTGTGAGCCAGGTGCCTCTCCATCACCACTGCCATCATCACCATCGCTTGCACCAGTGCTGCCCGTGCTGCCCTGGCATCTCCCAGCTCTGCCTGACAACTTCCCTGTGGGCAGCAGGTTTCATCCATGCAGAAACACAGAATGCTGCTTCAGATGCCCTGCAATGAGGGAGCTGAGATAGATTTCTTGTCATACTGCTACTGCGATTACACTGGAATACCTGTGGGAGTGAAATAAATAGGAAGATTAAGGGGAGAAGCACAAGAAACATGGCTCAAAGCCGGTGCAGATGGATTCCCATGAAGTCACAAAGGGAGAATAGCCTGTGGGCAGGGGCTGCACCACTGACACCACCATCACAGAAAAGCCCCAGGACACTGAGATGACCTTGGAGCAGTTGCTCAGACTTCATGCTTCCCAAGGACAGACAGTCCCCACGTCTTGCAGGGACAGCTAAAGCTTTGGGGGCCACTGCTGTAGCAAGACACTGTCTCCTCTACTCCCTGGAGGCATCCAATGCTCTGGAGAGCCGGACATGAGCCACCCAGGAGATAGTGCTCTGCCCAGGGGATGGTTGGCTCCAGGCCGCAGGTAATTGTCAGGGCTGGCAAGGAAGACTTCTGTCTGAGGCAGCGTCCAAAAATTCAGGACAAATAATCCAGACTGTGCAATTCCATGGGAAAAGGACAGAAAAGGACACAGGAACAAGAGACCGCACGCGTGGCTATGCCAACACCACAGGGTTCTACGTTTTTTTTTGTTTGTTTTTAAACTGCACGTTCTTTTTCATAAAGAAAAGGAGCTGAGTAATCAGTGGGGGAGTAGAAACGTGGATCTGGACAATTCTAAAAAACCACTAGTATTTACCAAGGGCAGTTTACAAAAAGAACTGGAGGACTTTGGTCTGATCTCTGCTGTCGTTTCCACCCATTTAACATCGAAGGGACCCGAGCGAGACCCATCCCAGTGTCTGATGTGCAGCACAGCATGGCAAGCACCCAACTCCATGGAAAGACTTGGACAGAGGGTTTAGGGTCAGCACCCACGAACACCACCCACCCCAGCAGGAGCTGGACAGGCGTGGACATGTTTCTAGAGCAACACACCAAACCGGAGCCTGCAGAATCGTTCTTCCCGGGCAAAAATTCCCTTTAAACACTATTAAGAGATCTCCAGGGTTGTGGACAGCTGACTGTGTCTTCTCCTGCTGCAGCAGAGCCAGCCAAGACCAGGAGAACAAAGGAAGAGGCTCTCTCAATCCCACAGCCCCAGGCTGGGGCAGGAGGCAATGAGCTCCTTCTTCTTGTTTCTCACACAGGGCTGAGTAAGCTTTGGTGCTGTGGCCAATTTAAAAGCCATTTTCAAAAAACCTTCCCACACCTCACTCCTAAAATTTTTCTTCTGTGCCAAGAGAGGCCCATCTTTTGGAAGTCCACCCCAAAAATCTGCCCTGTCCAGCCCCGAGGTGTCATGCCTAGCACGGTGGAGACTGCAGCTCTGTGGACACGGCAGGCCCAGGATTTCTGGCTTCTTCCCATCGATCTTGGTGATGTATTGGGATACAGAAGCCTGGAAATACCTTCAGCACTGCCTTGAGCTGTGCTCTGGATGGTTTTGGGAAGCTTCTCCTCTGCTTCCTGCCGGCAGCACAGCCCTGGCCATGTCCCACCACAGTCACGTCGCAACGCTGGAAAAGCATTTCCAAAAAGAACCAAAATTATATATATATATATGTATACATACATATATATGCCTATACATACACACACACACGTATATATAAGTATATATGTCTACCTATATATACACATATAGGTTGACAGGCAAGCTGCCAAAGTAGAAAACATCAGATCACCCAGTTTGCATGATGCGTGTTAAAGAAATGAGACTATTAGCCCATGACATCTTCTTTAAAAATGAGTATTTAAGATCTTCAAAAATTGCTACAGTACAAAAAGGGTTTGTGTGTGTATATATATATATATATTTTCTCTCTACATATACCGTATGTATGTAGGGGTATGGACCGGAATGGATGACCCCACCAGAAGAGATGCCCCACTCGTCCTCCACAACATTTCCAGGCGTTACTGACTCGGCTCTTTGCAAAGTCTTTGCATCGG
Source organism: Sturnus vulgaris (assembly GCF_052056855.1). Taxonomy (NCBI): domain Eukaryota; kingdom Metazoa; phylum Chordata; class Aves; order Passeriformes; family Sturnidae; genus Sturnus; species Sturnus vulgaris. Next base: position 3,646,394 of record NC_142267.1, on the reverse strand, counting down.
TTCATGGCACATAATGGTATTATTGGCACAGGTTCAGAGTCACCGTCCATGGCCGGGCTCCAGGCGCTCATCCTTCCCTTTCCATCCCTTGCTGGTTCCTCCTCCTCCACGGGATTCTTTGTTCTCACACTTTCCTTTCTCTCCTCCTCAAAAAAAAACGTGCTCCTCGACAACGCAGTTACCTATAGGCGTGTTCATTTTTATAAAAATATATTTGGCCCATAGAACGCTGCTCTTTGAGTCTCCTACTGGTAAACAGAAATGGTAGGTACAGGTAACCCATTATTTTTTATATTTTTACAGGTTCACCAATGGAATCCTGTTGAGGACGAGAAGAAAAAGAAAAATTAAGTCATGACAAGGAATTTGCACCATGTCTTGCATCATTGTTTGGATGATCCCCCACAGCCTGGAGGTTTCCTCCTCTTCCCCCCTGGCTGTGGAGCTGTGGGATACCTGGGGGAGCAGAGCATGGAGGGAGCAGGGTATCAGTGACCTCCTCCTCCTTCTCCACAGCTGCTGGTCTGTGCTGCAGATTGGGAGGACCCTATTTCTCTCTCCTTGGGGCCTTTTCCAGAGTGGGATTTACTCCAAATCATCCCTGCATTCTGCAGCTTCTCGCACTCGGGCCTTTGAGAAGTGAGTACTCTGGCAGACAAGCAGATGATGACAAGCACTAATAAGATTTTCTGAAGTTAAATCTAAAGAATCAATAGGGAATTGGTTAAGCACCAAACCAGAGATCCTATCAAAGTCCTTAAGCTATTTATTTACCATCTACTGGAAGATGTCTCCCTATGCAATCTTGGATCCTCAATGTGAAGACAATCACTCCCCATCAAGTGGCGTGTGGCTGCTTGCTCTACATATCCGTGACATTTCATGAGCTGTAGCACAGCTGAGTGTGCCAAAGACAGCTGACAGCAGGTATACCTACACCCTGTACAGCAGTGCATTCCTAATCCACACATCCCTAATCTGTGCCCTCTGCCTGGCTGGGATCAGCATCCAGAACATGGTGTGCTTTTTGTCCCAGCGTTCTTTCTCTAAAAAACCCTCTATTTTTAAGCAAAATGCCCAATACACCATCTCCAAGAACAACCCTGAAGTCTTAATTAGCAAGACAGATTTTCCAGAGTCCTTAATCTCCTGTGCTGGGGCTGTGCTGGGACTGCTGCTACTCCTCCGAAGACAAGCCGGGATCTTTTATGATGACTCATTATCTGTTAATGTTAACACAAACCATTTGCTGTTGTTAGGCAGAACGGGGCCAGCACAGCAGCTGCTGCCGTGTTCGAGCACGGCATTACCACACAACGCTGTCAGCTCTCAGTGCCCTGTGCCAGGGCAGGGTCAGGCTGGTGTCACCAAACCAGCACAGCTGCTGGGCCCCGAAGTGCCCCTCCCTGCCAGCGGTGCCACTGTGCCGTGGCTCTGGGTGAGCACTGGTTAATGCACCATGGCAGGGTGTACAATTGGTATTGTATCCCAAATAGCCTCTTTGTGCAAAGTAGGTCAGCGCTTGATCAACCTTACAGATTTTTGTATAATCTCATTCCATGGGGTTTTTCAGTCAAAGAGAGTGGGATTAAGGACAAGAATAATGCAGAATCTCAAACTTCATTTTAGAAAGCCCCAAAGCCAGGATGAAACCAAGCCAAACCAGCCACCCTGTGCTGTGGTGCCTGGACAAAGCCACTCAAGTCTTTGGCACACGTCCTGTGCTGGTCTGCAGAGCGACAGTGCTCCTGCTCTCTGTCTGGGTGCTCCTCCAGCACCACTGGAACCAGTCAAGAGAAGTTTTCTTTTTCATCCCTCCCTTCAGGTAACTCCTGAGAGCTTCCACTGACTGCTCCACTCCTCACCTACCCAGCCCAGGGCCATTCTGAGGCTGTGCTGCTACACCAGGCTGCTGCAGACAGACTGACTTCTCTGCCTGCAGGAGTAGCTGCCAGCAGCTGCTATTGAGATGTGACATCCACTGAGGTGTGACATCTACCAAGGAGCTCCAGTGGGGCCTGGCTGCCAGCACAGGCAATCTGCTGGAAAGCTCCACCAGCTGTTTGCCATGGGCAGCATCACCTGCTGTGGGGAGGGACAGTGTCCTGGTGGGGACTGTGCCTGCAGCACAGGAACCCTCCCCGTGGCTCCTGCTGGCACAGGAGGAATCTGACCCCAGGAAATAGCTTCAACATCTGCTCCCCGTGTACATGGATGAGCTTCACCAGGTTTCCTGACACAACAGTGGCACTGCCTGCAGCTCTTGGGGCTGGAGATGCTCTGCAGTGCTGTCCCTTATATCTGCTGCCTCAACCTGCTCAGCCCAGCCTGATGATGCTGTCTGCATCACCCAAGGCCAGGGTGCCAGCTGGACAGACTTCACACCAGGCTGATGGACTGTCAGATGTGAAGTTCACATTAAATCCCAACTGGGCTTCCAGTGATCATCTTGACAAAACATCTGCAGCACCTCTGTCCTGCCATCCCTGTCCTGGGACATGCCACCTGCCTTGTGCCCACACCATCAGGAGCACTAATGTGCCAACAAGACAGCTCAGAGCTGTGAAGTGCTGTCAATTAAAATTTGTAAAACACTAGGAAAAAGGGGATGTGAGGAGAAAGCTGCATGTAACCCCTCCAGACAAAAAGCTGCACATTCTCCAGAGCATCCCTCTCCTCTGCTGTGGTGCAGTGGGTCAACAGCAACTGTCCCCTTCAGGTGACCTTGCTGTGGCTGTGGATGCCAGCCAGGAAACACTCACTACCCCGGAAGCAGAGCAGCCCAAGCAGCTGCATCTCTTTCACCAGCCTCTCCCCTAGAAACAAAAGCTGGAGAGGCATCCTCCATGCCTCCACTCCTCTGCTTCCCTCCATCCCCCTGCTCCTCTGGCACTTGGCAGCTGGTGACAGCACAAGGCAACCACAGTGGCAGGGACAGCCTAGCAGGGAGCTCATCTCAATGCCATCTGCACCTTACACAGTGACACATGAAACTTGGAATGCTCATTTCACCTGAGGGATTTCCCACCGGCACCTGGTTTCGACTGGGACACACCATTTCTGCAAGTGTGTCCCAGAAACACCCTGGTACAAACACACCTGTGCAGAGTAAACACACAGAGAACAGGTAGAACAGGTTTGGGATCAATCTCATTTTGTTATCGTTAATGAAACCAAACAGCAGCTTCCAGAATTGCATCTGTAATTGAAGTGCCATTACAGAGCTAATGCTCCAGGTACGAGCCGGATGGATTTTTCCAGAGCGCGTCAATGTGCGTTTTATGGATTCCATGAAAATGGGTCAATGAGAATTTCAAGGATTTAATAAGGCGTAATGGAATGGCTTCAGGCTATTTAAAGAAATCTATGGAGGTGACCAGGGCAGAGTCTCTGGCCCAGGGTTTCACAGGACCTGGGGCAGGAGCAGTGGGATCCATACAGGATTCCTACAGTGCTTCAAGCTGCTCCTTCCTTCCCTGTACCTGAGGCATGGAGAGCTGTAGATGGCATCGAGTGTAGCTGGCTTGCTTTATGTGTTATTTCTTTTTAATTCACTTTAAGCCAATGGAAAGACATCCCAAACTACACAACTGAGGGTGGAAAAGGCCCAGTGGGTTATTGCTGAGGCTGGTGTTCCCTGCAGATCCTCCATGCTCGTTCTCCTTCTTCCCTCACTCCTGGCACCAGCTCCTGCCTGGGTTCCTTTGCCCTCTGTCCCCTGAGGCAGTGGCCACAACAAGAATGAGAGAAAAAACATGAGCATATTGGTGGATGGGGAGTGAGAGCCTTTCACCTTCACCACTGAAGCTGCTGCAGACAGAATAAGCTCTGGGGGGCAGTGGGGCCATGCCAGATGAATCCCTGCTCTCTGCCCCACTGCACTGGCACACCCCTCACCTGCCCTGTCTAGACACCGCCAGCCCCAGCCTGGCTGAGACCATTAACTTTTTATTCGCTTCCACTCTAATCTAATTATATTTCTGTGTTCAATAGCTGTGCATAATGTTAAACAGGCTATTCCAAGTGAGCTGCAGCCAGGGAAGGCTGGAAATTTCATTTATACTGAATACATGATTCATTACAGCAGGGACTTGGGACAGAGCAATTAATTCACCTGAGCACGTGGCTTGAGTGGGCATCACTGCCCAGGGCGAGCTGGCACAGACAGACTTTTCCTGGCACAGCTATCAGCTGTGCCACCTTCAAAAGTGACACAAGGAGGTGAAAACGGCTTGGGCCAACTCAACAAAAGAGAAGAAAATCCCCAAAGATTGTACTCTTGCAACCAGAACAACATCACTGCACTTGTCCAGCTACAGCAACACCCCAGGTGTGACTGGCTGCTGGGGGCTGCTCGAAGGGTTGGCTTTGCAGAGCAGCAGCAGGAGGAGGAGAAAGAGGAGGAGGAGGAGAAGGAGGAGGAGGGGAGGAGGACCCCAGCACCCTTGCAGTGAGCATGGAAGTGTTAATGACAGCAAACATCACCAAATGAGCTTTCAGATACTGGTGGAGCGGGCATGCTGGACGTGTGGTGCTCAGACAAGGCAGACTGTCCATCATGCCACCAGAGGTTAATTACAGATCAGACCATTTCCCAGCACGGAAATTACTGTGGCTTGTTGAGGTTTTAGAGGTGGGCTGGAACCATGGGATCAGGCTGAAGTTCAAGGCTGCTCCAGAGACCCTTTGCTTTTCAATCCTTGTCCATTCCAGTCCTTGCCTGTTAGTGTGGGCCTGTCTGCAATTAACCTCCCTGGAAATGCTGTTTGGCTCCCAATGCCCCTTCCACGGCATGAAATATGTCCAGTCACACCGAAGGAAGTGCAGATGGGGGGATGGCACCAGGCAGGGTATGATGGGCACAGTGGGGGCACAGAACGGATGCAGGATGGACTCAGGGAGCGCGGTACGTACCAGGAAACAGCCCGCTGGCGTCTGCCCTGCCCCCAGAAGTCAAACAGGCTTCGGCCAGTCAGCAGGAGATTTCAAACCATTTCTCAGACACAAAGGCCACGGGAATAAGATGCCGGTCAGAAGAAGAGGGTCTGCAGTGAGCAGAAAGAGGGGCTGGTACACGCTGGTACGTAACACACGGTGCAAGCCAGGGTGGCCTGCTGCACAATCAGCTTTTTTACATCCCTCTAGAGTGATGCTTTGAGTGGGTCTGGGTTCACCAGGCTGCCTGGAAGTGCTCTAGGATAGTGGGTCCCAGAAAGCATCCCAGGATGGTGGAAAAGCCGTGATCTCTGCCAGCCAGAACACAGGCACTCTCAGTCACTTGGCTGCAGTTCATATCAAACCAAGGCTTGTGAACACCCAGCAAAATGGTGTGACAATCCCTGCCAGTTCTCCACCTTCCAGGATGTGAAGAAACCCTGGAAAATTCAGATGAGCAGAACCCCACATACACGCAAGAGATGCTGATTGAAAAGGCATCAATGAAGTTGTTGGCTCCAGACCTGTCCTTGGGGCAACCAGACATGGGTTGTGGCTGCCACACATGTTGTGGTTCCTCGAGGCTGCCTGGAGCATCAGCTGCTCATTTTCTCCCTCAAAACTCTCTTCCTCTCTCCCCTCTACCTCTGATGGGAACACACATTTACCATATGGTGAAACCACACCAGCACCCAGTGAAAGAACTCTGGAGACAGCCTGCAGTGTGGGAAACATCACTCCCAACCCCATCGCTCCTGATCCCCTCCCTCTGGGCAGGCAAGGGGCTGGCAGAGCACGGCCACATCCCCTGGCTGCCATTGATGGTCCTTGTTAGTGCTGTGCCGTCATTTCACAGCAGCCAAACGGTTCATTTGGCTCTCCTCCGCCTGCTCCTCCATTAATCACCCGCTTGTTTGCAGCCGATGCCACTGAGGAGACAGCACGGGCGCTGCAAAAATGGCTCCAGTGGCATTTTATGTGCTGGCAGCAGCAGCAGCAGCTCGAACTGAACACTGGTGCTGAGCTCGCCCAGCCCTGCAGGGCCAGGGGCTGCTGTGGCACCCACCCAGCCTCACCGCCAGGACTGGGGATCAGGGGCCGGTCCCACACTGAACTATGAGTGGGTGAGCACCCAAAAAGTAGGCGGCTCTGCCAAATGCTCCAAGATCGTCACCCCTGAGCACCAGGGGGCCCCGTCAGCACAGCGGGAGGGCACTCCCCACCTACAGGGAAAAGACGGCGCCCACCTCACCTGTTTCCATTGAAAGTGGTTTTATAATCCCCGGGCGAGTGCAACGTGTCCTCTGCGTAGACGGACACGGGGGTCCGGACGCACTCGTGGGAGCACTGCAGCGTCTCGTTGTAGGCGGTGAAGATGTCGAGGGCGCTGGGCACGCGAGCGGGGGCGAAGTCAGTCAGGTTCTGGCAACTCTCCTCCTGCTGGTCCAGCTTGCGTTGGTGGCTGTTGCGCCGTGGGCGCCCGCTCTGCGCGCAGCTGGGCGGGGGGGAGAGAGAATCAGACAATCATGGGATGGAAGGGACCTTAAAAATCCTCCAGTTCCATCCCCCTGCCACGGGCAGAGATGCCTTCCACTAGATCAGGTCCTGACTGGTCCCTGTCCAAGCTGGCCTTGGACACTTCCAAGGATGGGGCAGCCACAGCTGCTCTGGGCAGCTTGTGCTAGGGCATCACTACTCTCACAGGGAAGAAATTTCCCCTAAGATCTAATCTAAGTCTTCCCTTTAGTTGAAAACCATTCCCCTTGTCCCATCCCATTATCTGTCTGTAAAAATTCGCCCTCTGTCATTTTTATAAGTCTGTTACAGTCTGAAAGGCTAAAGCAGAAGGGGCAGGAGGCACAGTGTATCCCTGAAACTTGGCAAGGGAACTGACCTGATTGACCGGTCATTACAGATTGTTCAATACTACATTAGAATTCAGAAATTCCAATTCCAATTCAGAATTGGAAAGATCAGCCACAAGCAGTCATTTGGCTCGGTGCATTTAAGAATCAAATTTACATTTTAGACACAAGCTTTTTCCCATCAGAGGAATGACTTAATGAGTCACACATTTGTACCTGCAGGAAGCAAAAGCCTTTTCTTAAGTGAAAATATGTAGGTGAGAACAATGAAGTGAAGCCCTTTCCATTTGGGAGACACCAACAGGTTGGAATTTCTCAGGATAAATGAGCTCAGGACCTGGTGTGACACAGCAGAGGGATGGCTGGCAGGGCAGTCCTGCTCTCCAGGGGCTCCTCCAGCTCTAGAGGCTTCATCAGGATCTCGTGGCTGCACAACACTTCTGGCTCAGTATGTCAGAGAGGAGGAGAACCCCAGCTCACAGGAGCCGCCCTCAATCAGCCTGGTCCTATTTCAGGGTCTAGACACTGATTTAATTAAGATGCCACTTTTTCCAGATGGGATTGACAGCGCCTCGCAGAATGCTGGAGTTTTGGGAGGTGGCAGCTCCGAGGGTGGTGGGAGCTGGGGATGCCAGCACTGTCTGTGGAGGGGCACCCCTGGGGGCAGGAGCGTGGGGCTCTGCCAGGAGCAGCGCTGGCCGGGGTGGCAGCATCTGCCAGCAGCGGGCACTGCCAGCTCTGCTCTGGTTGATGCAACCAAAAGAGACAGCCTGAAACCAACTGCTGTCTCCCCACAGCACGTGTGCAGGAGGAGCAGTGACAAGAAGGACGCTGTCTTGGCATGCAGCCATCACTCACCCGTCCTGCTCAAGGGGGACAAATGCCAGCCAAAGGACGGGGACGGCGACTGTGTCCCCACTTGGGGTCGGGGCCAGAGTGTGTGGTGTGGGTCAGCCCTGCCATGGAGCACCCACACGCACCCCAGGGTCACCCAGTGAACCCAAGCAATTTGGTTCAAGTTGAGCAAACTCCCAGCTACAGTTCCTTCACCTGGGTCACACCTGGGTGCTGCCCACACTCCCCTACTGAGGATTTTCTCTGGTGATTTCTCAATTTTACTTACTGTAAAGCATTTCTATTCTACACTGATCACTGGATTTATTTTTTCCCCTTTTTGGCTTCAGCAGCAGTTACTGAGCTGTTCTGCCAAGCTGTGGTCAGCCGGATCAATGACTCGTACCGCTCACTGCTGCGACTGGAGACAAATCCCACAAGTGTTTTATAAACTATTTTCCCTGCCCCTTCACTGAGACACTGTGGCAACCAGGGAAGTTTAGTGAATTAAATCTCACTTGAGATACAGGAGGGAGCGTCACTGGCTGCTCCCCAAAGCAAGTTCAGCTATGGGGACAGAACCTCAGCACTTTCAGCCAGCTGCTGCTCAGCATTACAGCTTTGCCAAGATGAAGATGCCTCCATAGCCCTGCGAAGGGCTTCTCCTCTCATCCCAGTTAGCCAGCAGGCTCCTCGTCAACCTGGTATTGTAATTGCCTCCTGGCTGCAGGAATCGATTTGCTGCAGCACCCACGCAGAGCTCGGCCAGCCCAGAGGGGAGAGCCACCGGCCGCTCTCCCCCAGCCCCGTGCTGCAGCCGTGTCGTTATGCCAGCAACGCTGACCTCAAAGTAGGCCAGTTTCCCTGGGAAAATAGGTAAAGTGAGGAGCGCCTGGAGCAAAAGCTAACCTATTTTGCCATACGCCCAGCCACACTGGTGGAATAAATGGGAGCAAATGAAGCTGGAGGAGCACAGCAGCGCCCTGGGGGTTGGGGCATGCTTCAAACCATGGCACCTGAGGGGCTTCGAAGGTGCCCTTCCATCCCTGGGGTCCCAGGGAAGGGCAGGAGATGCAGCTGCTTCTTGCCAAGCCAGGCTGGGGATTTTAGGAGCAGCATCAAAGCTCCTTAGGGAAGGCAGTGGAGGAGCTGCTGCCGGCACTGGGCAGATCCTGGGAACACCCGCTGTGGCCCAACACACGGCTCTGACCTCTCCAGGTGGGATTGTGCTGAGGCACTCAGCCCCGGAGCAGCAATGTGCATGTATCCCATGAGACTTGTCCACCCAGCCCCAGCCACATCCTGGTCCCCAAAGCCACTGGCCAGGTGGTGTGAGGTGGGGAAGCTGCGGGGGTGCAGCCGAATCCTGATGCACCAACCTCACACACCCTTTGGTGTAAACGCCCTATTTTCTCCTGCAATATCTTTCCAAAACTATCCTGGCAGGTGCCACGGGCTTTGGCGCCTGCAGCAGAATGAGCACCTCCATCCCCACCCTGTCCCCACCCCACGCCACCCCCAAAGCCAAGCAGAGCAGGAGGGACCTTACCAGTTTTTTAAGACAAGAGTTGTTATCAGCGCAGCTATGACCATGATGAGGGACACTGTAATAGTGATTATCTGATGAACTGCCAGACCTGCAGACAGAAGAAAAGAGACAGTGGGGATGGGAACTGAGGGGACCCCTCCCCACAGAGCCCCCCACCACCCCCTCCCAGCCCTTCACAGCGCCGGGCCACACACAGCCCCCGGCAGCGGTGCCGCAATCCTCTCTCCTGCCTTACACAAATAATCTGTAAGCCAGGCTCCTCATTTCCTATCCTCTCAAGTATGTTCCTTGTCAGCCCGAATTAGGCACGAAGAACGGAAGAGAAGTGAAGACGTCTCCCCTCTGGGATGGAAAGGGAGACGAGTGCAGCCTTGCACCGGGTGCGGGATTCACCAGGGATAATAATTACAGCACTGACGGCTGCTCGCTTTGCAGGTTGGGTGGGTTCATTTCCCCCTCTTCACCTTCCACGGGGTATCATTTTGGCTCGTGGATCATTCCTAATGAGCAGTTTGGAAACAAAAGCAGCTCGCTGTACACTATGTTTGTGATTTTGTGCTGCCTTACAGTTGCAATTTCATAATGAAATGATTTTTCCTGGCTGCAGCCCAAGGATGTGCTATTTTTCACAAACAGATGTTGCAGCTCCTGATGGATGGTAGTTTTAATAAATAAATAAGTCTTAGAATGACAGGAAAATAAGCAGTTTTATATATATATCTGTATCCGTCTGTGGCAAGGATGGTGTCAGTGCCAGGGCCATGGCTCAGCTGGAGCTGGGGGTGCCTGAGGGCCATGGGGCAGCACTGGGGCAACCACCACTCATGGGGAAGGATCCACTTGTGATCCTCATGCTGGCAGGGTGGGCAGCAGCCAATTCCAGCCAGAGCCAGAGCTCTGGGTTTCATCTCCCAGGGGAATTCACAGGGGAAATGCCACAGTGGGAGGCACCCCACCTCCCGAAGGTGAAGTCCAGACAAATACTTCTGTATATCATAATACCACGCTATGAGCTCCCAGAGGGTGGTGACAATGGGAGCGTGTCCCGACGGGCCCGAGGAGTGGTGGCAGCTCGTGCCCACGCGTGCCAGGTTAGGAGTGACGCCCACCCTGGCAGCAGCCAGCCCGGCCGCATCCTGCACGGCACTCTTGGAGCAGCTCCCAGTGGGACGCTGCTGAAAAAGATAAAAGGAAAGACTCTAAAAATAAAATCAAACCAGCCCAGTGCCCGATTCCTTTGAAAACAGAAGTGGAGTCGGGGATGAGACCTTCCTCAACACCGGGAGCTGAGGCAGTGGCAGCAGGGCCGCGGGAGAACCTAACGATGCAATTAATCCTTGCATTTACGTAATGGGAAAGGCACAGGCAGAACAGATTGCAGGTGGCTGAGCACTGGTAGGGATGGCAGCTCCTCAGAGCAGGACACATGGATTTTAAGAAAGGCTGGATAATTTTAGACTCCATCACACACATAAGTTGCCATATGTACCGGCACAGCAAAGTTCCTTTGCATCATGTATTAATTCTGCACCAGAAGCCAGGAGGATTTCAAGGGGACGGGAGATCTTTGTCTCAATGGTGGTGTTGGACAGAGGGAATGGACCTGCCCGTGATGGTTCCCTGGGAAGCCCTACAGCAATACCTGCTGCAATAAACGCTACCAGGTCTTTATTCTTAATTTACAAATAAATCCTTTCCTCAAGGCCCTTGAAGAATGTAGAGCCATATGGAACAAGATCAAGCAAATATCCAATCTGTGAGGGGTGGGGTTAATAGGTGGGACCCTTTGAGAGGGAAATGCCCTGTAAGGAACATAAAGCACCCTGGTGGGTGAGGTGAGATGGACAGAGATGCTGCCTAGGGCAAAGCAGTATTTTAGACACAGCCCTAGAAGCCCAATTGGATGGAGGAAAAATCAATAGCTCATAGAGCAAAGTCCTCCTCCTCTGGTGTAGGAAGCTGCCAGGCACAGGCATTACTCCCCATGAGAGCCTGTGCCCCCAGAGACAGAGACCCTGGGAGCAGGAATTACAGAGCCTGGGTTTTGTTTGCTCATCTCCATGGCAAAAGCTCCGATCCCAGCGGGTCACGGAACCCGGCGGCCACGTAATTACACGTTATTAACTGTGGAAACAGGGAGCTGCAGGGAGGGCAGCGGCGGGGAGGGACACCCAGCACCGGCCCCCGCACCTGCGAGCGCCTCAGCCCTGCGAGGGCTCCCCCTGCCAAGGCTTTTACCAGGCAATTTGACGCAGTGACCATTTAACTAGAGGGTAATTACAGGAGAAGTATTTAATGGAACCGAAAGTGTGTCCAAGCCGCTGCGCTTCTGCTAGTGCAGCAGAATTCCGCGTGCCGCCTGCCAGGAGGGAAAGCTCTTCAAAGGCGCTCTCTGAACCCTCGGAAATGCTGAAATATCTCTGGGTTTTTCCACTCTTGTGCCGTCCGTGTGCACTACGCTATCACTGGGGCCTCTAATCCCCCTGATGGGGGGAGAGGGGCCACAGAATCCCAGCAGGCAGCACAACCCAGCTCCTGATTCCCCACATCCCGGGCAAAACCCCAGTCTTCTCAGAGCAAGCCAATGCCAGGACTTTTTTTTTTTTATCTGTTATTTTAAAGACCATATATTTGCTGCTGAGATGAAAGTGCTGAGGTTTGGCCTTTCTGGCCACCTTTTGAAACGGCTCCCGGACAGCTCTGCATCAATGGAATTAATTCCATGAGAAAATCCATTTGAGACTAATGTCTTGCTACTGCAGGAGCGCGCAATGGCAGCGAACAGGAGATATAAGCTCTTAATTAAAAACAAAGAGAACCTCTATCCCCCAAGGCCTTTATTTCAACAGCTCTGGTTAGGGAGCCTGTATTTTTCATTTTCCCAATAAAAACAGCTACGAGCTGCAACTCTTTGAAGACCCTCGTCAAGGCCTTGAAGCTGCATAAAATTAGAAAAATGAGAAAACAGCTCTATTTCATTTATAAGGGAGAAAACTGGAGTTACTTGTACGGGCCGGATATGGCTACCCCCAGTCTCTTCCCACACATACACTGTGTGGATCTCCCTCTCCTCAAGCATCCCGTCCTCATCCCTGCCACGAGTCTCCTTTCTATGTTCTCACATGCCCTGAGCACCAGGATGCCAATGCCTCCTCCTGAGCATTGTGGTGAAGCTGGGGCAAAGCGGCTGGACTGAAGAGGCTTTACAGCTTCCCCAGCGATCAGAAATCACATCTGAGCCCCAAAAACCTCATCCCCTGATAAAGCCGCTTGTGGAAAGAACAATTCAATCAGGAGCGTGGTGTGGCCTCCCTGCTGCCACTGCCGACCTTTCCCAGGGGGGATCAGCCAGATTTGGCCGTAACATGAACCTACTGCTGGTTAAGAGCTTGTAAGGAAAATAATTGACAAAAGCAACAAGGGTCTGATGCGGGGAGGAGACACAGCAGAAGCGTTCTTGAAAAGCCTTTTTACAGTACACAGCCTCTGTTGCCCAAACCACCACACCACAAATTGCCTCCGGTCTGCTTCCCAGGACCTTCTTTTTGGCAAATCTGGGGTCAGCAAAGCTGCTTGGTTTTCCACTTGGTAAATCAGTGATCTCTCTGAAACCCAGCCCAGGGAAGTTAGTCATCCTGAGGTGAAAATGCAGCTTTTCAGCAAAAAAACCACCAAGGTTCCTGGTAAATTCCTGGTATTTTGAGCTGGACTGATGAAAGAAGGAAAACATCCTCCCGCTGCTGCTGCTGCTGCTGCGAAATGTTCTTGCCAAGAAGGAAGATCCTGGACGCTTATGCTAAAGAGACTGGGACTTATCTTCTCAGGTGTTATAGCAAATATCACCGAGAAATAAATACTTGGAGAGCAGCAGAGGAGAGTTTCTGGCTCACTGAGATGCACGTGGGAGGATGTGCACAGGCACATTCGCCATCCGCACATCCGGGGAGTGTCCTGTCTCCCTCACAGAGAGAGCTCAGCTGATGACCATGCTCCTTCCTTGCTTCCACCATCATCTTCCACCCTTCAGGAGAACTGCAGCTGATGCACAGCCCTACAAGGGATCCTTCGGGCAGCTCCCAGGAAGGGTAACCGGTGGTGCCAGCCCATGAGATACCATCGAGCTCCTTCACCTCCTCTCTGTCCCTCAGCTGCGGCATTTCCCTACGCCTTGGCACAGCAGATCAAAGAGGCAACTCCATCCTCACAGCCCAGGCTTTTCTTTTAAACACATTTTATCTTTAATTAATTCCTTTGAAGCCTTTTGCATCTACTATCTCCTCGCCTCCAGCACCCCTCTACTGCACCCTTTTTCTGGAGGCAGGGTCATCACCAGTGGGAAGCAACACCTCTATTATTATTTATTCCTGGCACACTGCTGATTGGAGGTGGGGAGGGGGTGGTGAGTGGCCTGGGGCCACCACCAGCTCAGATCCAGCTGCCAAAACCCACATGGCCCCCTCCTTCCCCCAGGAGAACTCCAGCTCTGGTGAGGGAGTGCCCCTGAGCACCAGCTCTGCCACAAGCTCACAGAGCACGGTGCCAAATGCGCCGCGACCAGCCATCAAACACCACTAAGAGCAGCAGACAGCACATGGAGTTTTCTGCCTTATAAAGCACTTAAAGGTTTAATTAAAGACAGCTTTATCCTAAAGCTCCTGAAAGGAGCCTCGGACAAACCAGCGAGTGCCTTGCTCTGACAGTTCTGATTCATTCCACTCTTCTCTGCTTTGGCTGAGGCTGCAGGACCTGGGGATGATCTGCCTTGGTGGAGGAGCCCAGCCCACGTGGAGAGTGCCCGGTGAAAGCTCCTCACAGCCCTTCCCACTTACAGCATGCTGGAATTTTAATTATTCCTCTTTCCCCACTCTGGAGTAAAATGATTATGACAGCCCTGAAGAAGGAAGCACATTTTTGAAAAGCACAAGCATAAACTACGCCTGGGTGAACATCTTGCATGCCCAGCTGATGCCAGCAGTGCTGTGCCATGCAGCAGGGGTGGCACCGGGACAGGAACACCTGAGCCTCAGGTCACCTGAACCCCCACGGCAGCACCCACCGGGCCAGGGCACGCGCCAGCCTCTGCTCTCATCCCAAGCATTACCTGCCATCACTCCTCTGCTGCCTCTCCTGCCTATGAGCCGAGTAATTCCTATTCCAGGGGAATTTTTTAAAGCTTGTTTTTGCTGTCAGCGACTCACGGAGGCATTGTTTCTGCCTTTTTTCTCTCGCTCCTCAGCGAGGAGGAAGGGGGGCGAGAGGAAGATCTGACAGAGGAGAGCTGCTCCCACTGCTCATCTCAGTGAGCACTGCTGCCTCTGCTGAAGTGGTTCTTTTTACCACCCTGTGTGCACCCCAAGGACCCCATGGTCCCACAGAATCACCAGAGACCCAGAGGCAAAGCATGGAGGCATACAAGGACACAGCACAGGAGGGACATGGGGGCAGCAGCACAACAGCAGCACAACAGCAGCACAACAGCAGCCACCTGCTCCAATGGAACCGAGTACAGGGGATCTGCGTGGCTCCAGGAGCCCTGGAACAGCTCTGCCAGCTCCCAGAGTGACCCCAGCTCCTGTGGGTGCCACACACAGGTGGTTCCACCCTGACCCCCCAGGCATGTGCTGGGCACAGCTGAGGGATCACAGGCTGTGAGAGCAGCACCGTGCCCACCCCGGGCTCCCATCAAGGCGCCTCACCGGACAGGGACTGGCAATGCTCGCTGAGGCAAATAAACCGTACAGGCGAGTTACCTCATCCTCATTTGTAGCCATATGTTTTTCCCAGCAGAGAACAAACACTTCCAGCCGCTACAGCTTATATAACAGAGCGGAGCAGGGCTGGGAAGCTGCACGGCTTCGCACAGGCGCCGCACCAGCAAAACTGGCACTGGCACGGACCATGCTTTGAGACAGTGTTGGCTGCTCGCTCCCAAAACGCTGTCCCGAGGCACAGCAGGGGCATGGAGCTCCCACTGGGAACGTGCTGAGAGATTTCTTGGGTGCTCAGCCCAGCACTGGAAGGAATAGCTCATCTGGAGCCCAGGAGCTTTTCAATTGAGGGTGGATGAGCTGGGATCAAACAAGGCCTTTAGACCCGGGAAGGAATTTATCACATTCACTGCTTGAAGAGAAGTTAATTAGCAAAAACTCCGATCCTGGAGAAAGCCCCTAATGAGAGCTAAAGCCTGCAGATTAAAGCAGTTGGCCCCATGGGAGCTGCCGGGGCTGCAGTTCCCATTGTTCTGTGGCCACGCAGGACAGCAGTGGTGGCACTGGTGAGTGGGTGGCATCACTGTCAGCTCAACTTTGCCTAAACAAGGCAGCCCACTCCAGTAGGTCCCAGAGTCCCAGCACATGCCAAGATCTGCACATGCCTCCCACAGCTGGTGCCGGCAGAGGGACTCCTGCAGCTGGCTGATGGCAACAAGTCCACTGGACCCCACTCTCCTGGACTGGATTATGCCACTGAGGCCAGAGGCACTGACCAAGGCAGGTCTAGGGAGACCAGGCTGCTGCTCTCATCATGCAGAGAGCAGCAAAAGCTGCAGCCCTTATCGATACTCCCTTGCTGATCTATCCAGCGTTTTGTTGAAGGTGTGTAGGCTGGGAGTTATTTCTCAGCTATAAATAACTCCTTTAAGTCAGGAACAACATCCTGGTTGCATCGTCTCTTTCTGCCAAGCAGGGCAGGCTGGATAAATTAATTGGGATTAAGATTAGGCCATAAAATTCCTTTTCATTTCGACTAGAAAATCGCAGTGGGCTCAAAGCAGTCGATGCACAGTGAGTAAATTCTGTAAACTATCCACCGGTATCCCACGGTTTAATATCAGCAATAACAAATATAATTTGCAATAAATGGGAAGCAGCTTTCCCATCCATGTCCACGCAGCAGCCAGCGCTGGGGGAAGGCATTGCTGTGCCGAGCGTGGTGCTCAGCGCGATTATGGGAGATGGGCTGTGGATGGAGACTGTAATGGGAAAACACAGCAAGTGGCTGGAAAACGCCTCGGATAAAAGCGATAATCAGCACTGCCGTTCTCCTCCGAGCGCTTGTTTAATGTCACACTAACTCCTGTCCCAGGCAGAGCTGCCACCGGGACACTGGGTGAATGCCCTGCTCCAGGACCCGCCAGCCCTCCTGATGTCATCGCCACCCCTCTGATGTCCCCGACACCCCTCCTGATGTCCTCGCCATCCCTCTGATGTCGCCGCCACCTCCCCGGCCCCCGGCAGACCCTACCTGTGCTGTCTCCCAGCCCACGGGGCGGCCGAGCATCCTTGCCTCCGCTGCTGTGGCCGGCGGCCGGCTCGGCGGTGCTGGTGCGGCCGGGGCTGCTGCGGGACACGTCCCCGGCGGGCGCGGGAGCCGCGGTGCTGGGAGGCACTCGGGGCGGCGTGGCAGCCGTGACAGCGGTGACAGCGGCGGCAGTGGTGGCGGTGGTGGTGGCGGCGGCGGTGGTGGTGGCGGTGGCGAAGGCGCTGGGCAGCGTGCTGCTCTCCAGGGAGTCCTCCTCGCCCGTGGGGCCCCAGACGATGACCTCGGGCAGCGCCGTGGGCCGCCCGTCCCTCGGGACGAAGCCGCGGCCGCGCAGGTGCCGCCGGCCCCTCCGGGAGCGCGGCCGGCGCAGGGGGCGGCCGGCGGGCACGGGGGCAGCGGGGGGCGGCCGGCGGGAGCGGGGTCTCTGCACAGGGGGAGCGGGGGCGCAGGTCCAAGGGGGGCCGGGGCGTTGCAGCTCCTCCTCCCCGCTCCCCGTGCCCCACAGCGAGCCACGGGACAGTCTGTGCCGGAGCGCCGGCCGTGGCGACAGCCTCCCCCCAGTCCCGGTGGCTGCGGGCTGGCAGCTAGCAAGGTCCATGGCTAGGTGGAACATGGCTATTAAAATCCAAGCATGGCTTCCGAGCGGGCAACCTGACCTGTGGACAGACAGGGAGCGTGTTAGAAGGGCAGTGGGGCAACCCCGCTCTCCCTCTCAGTATGGCACACCTTAGATCTTCGAGCCCAGCCACCCAAAATATTCCCCAGCTTCACGGAGTATCATTGTCCTCTCGGGTTCTCGGGCCAGAGTCCCCTAAAATGGCATCGTAGGGCACATTGCACACTCTCCCCCTGAAAACTACCGCCACCAACATGGCAGGCTGAGGATCCCCATTCGCATCCGTGACTTTTCAGTTGGTCTGGGAATGATGGGAATGACCTGAGGATAGGTTTCACCAGGAAACACCCTGGAGGAGTGGCCAGTGCCTGCTCTGCCCAAACTCAGCCCTTCTGTGTGAATTATCCAAAGCAGACAGCCCAGCAGAACTCCAGCAGCACAAGCTTTCACTCCGGGGACACTGAGATGCAGGGTTATCAGAGAGCCCAACCCAAGCCCACAGGCAGCATGATGAATCCTTCAAAGGGCTGGAGCAGACGAGTCCGTGGGCTCTGGTGTTCGCACATGGAGCCCATCTCCCACTCTGGCAGACACCCACACTGCAGCAGCAACATCCTCCCATGGAGCACAGCACATCCCCTCCCACGGCGTGGGGCACCCAAGCTGAACATGATCCTGCAGCACAGGGAGGGCAGGAGGAGCAGCTCCTCTTGCTGCCCTTTCTGCCACAGAGCAGCTGGAACACCCCCGAGCTGCTGGCAGCTTCAGCAGTTACAATTTTTACAATTTTGCTTTCATGTCACCATCACGTCACAGCCCTCTCCCATCCCCAGTGGCATCACACCGAGGCTCTGCTCCCCTCTTATCTCCTCTACGATGCTGCCCCATGTAAAGTGGCAAGAAAATCTCTGATAGGCAATTTTTTGTTGCCTTTCTTTC
The DNA here is from genome assembly GCF_052056855.1 of Sturnus vulgaris. Classification (NCBI taxonomy): domain Eukaryota; kingdom Metazoa; phylum Chordata; class Aves; order Passeriformes; family Sturnidae; genus Sturnus; species Sturnus vulgaris. The sequence goes on along the minus strand of NC_142267.1, from coordinate 3,628,396 downwards.
CCCATACTGGGAAAAAAAATCTTTAGGCCAAAACCCAAAAATCTTTACTCCATTTTACTCAGCTTTTACTCTAGAAAGACTTTTGTCAAACTCAGCACGAGTTAATGAGAGCTTTACATGGCTAAACGGGCTAATCCTCTGCAGCAGCGCCCGCACAGTCCTTGGGAGCACGACAGAATGTGCATCTGGTTGACAGAAGCATTTGTACACTCCCTCCGTGCGTGAGCAAGCAAAGCTAAAGGAGCTGACCTGGATACTCCCAGGCACAGGCTTTTTCTGCTCAGAGGATCTCTGCTTTTTTCCTAATTGGGTATTTTTTCAAAGCGTAACAACATTTATTTTGGGGAGGGAGAAGGCAACGCAAGGAAACAGCGCAGAAGGAGAAAGGGAAGAGCCAGAAACAGACAACAGAAACCAAAATAGTTCAGGCTGGGGGAGGAAGGATTTCAAGGCTTCAAAAAAACCACTAACCACCCAAACCGTGGTGGTGGGTTTTTTTGGAGGCCGACAGAGTGGTGGCAGCACGAAGAGTGTCCCCCACGTGCTGTAGGCAATGCTGTGCTTCCACTGGTGAGCAGCCACAAGCTCATGCTCCAGCCGGATCATCAAGCACAGACTCACCTTTGCAATGCTCAGGATCACTCCTGTAGCATGTCAGGCTTGATTTCAGCCTCTGCCCAACTCCCCAACATCACCTGAAATGTCTCCTTGCAAGGAAGGAAAGGTGCTGGGCACGTCCTGACGTCACTCACCCCAGGTGCCACCTCTCATACCCTCTGTGTCCACCCCCAGACCTCATCCCCTTCCCAGCTCTCTAGGTTGCTCACACTCAGAACTTTTATGAACAGCTCCTGAACAGAGCAAGGGAAGATGTGCCCAGCCCAAACTTGGTGCTCGCTGCATTCCAGCCACTGCCTGGAAACTTCTGAAAGACAAAGTGCCAGTCCTTGGTGCTTGGGATTGGCACCTCACAGGAAAAACAGATATTCCCCCTGCTTCCATCTCCTCCTGTCTCCTTGTGACATTTCAGGCTGCAGCAATCGCAGCATGAACTTGCAGGGGCTTGCTCCTTCAAGAACCTGCCCGACGTGGCTGCATCGTTCATAGCTGCATCAGGAGGATGTGTGGGCAGAGGCAACATCCAACCCTTGTCTTCCCCTGGGTCATGCTGGAAACTTGTGTCCCAGCATGGTCAGGCAGCGCCGGTGACACCCAGCACCAGTGTCCCTCACTCTTGCCACTGCTCCCCAGAACAGAGGCTCTGGGATGAGGATGGACACAGTAGGGGACACCCAGATGGGGCAGATCCCACTCTGCCCCGAGGACAGCTTGGGTCACCCTCCCACCAACGTCCCTTCAAGTGATGCCACCTAAAGGACTATCACCCCAGGAGTGTCCTCCTAGCCACCACGCTGGCTGGCATGTCCCCAGGAGATGGCTTCAGGGACAGAAGCAGCGAGTCCAGTTACCTCGGAGGAATTTTGCGTGGCATGCGATCTTCTGAGGGCTTTGCAACAACAGATAAGAGCAAGTGTCCTTCAGAATAAATAGCAGCGTGTAGGAGTTGCCGTTGTCCTGGCAACGCAGCGTGATGTGCCCGGCGCGGCGGCGGGGATGGATGCGGCAGCGCGTGGCGTGGCCAGCGGCAGGACCACCCGGTCCCCTGCCATCCCCACCCCCGCCCCACACCAGCACCCTGCCCAGGCTGGCAGAGAGGGTGACACGTCCCCAAGGACACCCAGGGAGCGGGGCTATATCCCGCCCGGATCTCCTGCCTCCTTGTCCTTGCCCCAGAAAACCTGGGCTGTCCCAGGAGAGCTCGCTGCGGCTGGCACAGCACGGCCCGGCCCGGCGCAGCGCCCCGGGAGTCCCCGCGCCTCCGCCTCCCTTCGCCTGAGCAGGCAGGAGAGCACCGCGCTCCTCCCGGGAGCGCCAGCACAAAGTCACCGCTGCTCGGAGGCCGGGAGGGCGTTCCTGCTTTGCCGAGACATCAAACAGCTCAAACACCTCGCCAATGGCAGGAGCTGCTCCTCAGGGACAGCAGAGCAGATGCAGAGGACGCTGTGCTGCTCCCAGTGCATGGGATAACTCCCTAACTGCACCCAAGGAGGGGCTCTGGCCCCAAGGAGGGAACACATCATCCAAAGCCACACATAGCATCCATCTGCCTCAGTTTGGGGGCACGGAGCCTGCCCTGGCTGGGGGTTCACGTGGGCCAAAGGGATGCACCAGGCAGGGCTGTGGTTACGCTCCTCATTCGGGAATCCGGGCTTTGGTTACTCCTCACCCCCCTACAAGCACACAACCTATTTTGCAAACAAATTTGAGGAGCGTGGGCAATTTTCACATTACTTCTTTTCCCATCTTGGAGGTGAATGGGAATGTTATCCCAAAATACTGTTTGAACTCCAGGAAAAACTCAATAAAACTCCAAAACTGGGTTAGATAAAGAAACGCAGAGCAGATATATTTGGGAAAATGAAATCCTGTCCTTGATCTCCTCATCCAAGGCCTTGGCTCCCACCAGCCACAAATCCGCTCCCTGTGCTCCATGGATGGTGAGGCAGCTGCACTTGCACGCAGGAAATGGAACTCCTACAAATATTCACCTGCAAGAAGCATGAGGGCAAATTTCAAGGAAACTGCTGGGCTAATGACACGGATCAGGCACTCCAGGACTATTTCCTGAGCCCATCCGAGCCCATCCCAGTTCCAAAGGTGATGGAACAGCGAAAGTTGCACTGGAGCCACCACAGCCTCCCCACCCAACACACCTTTCAGAAGTCCTCTGCTGTATGAAACACCTTCTTAAATCTTTCCAGGTGCGGCCATGTGCTTTGAAGAGGAGGATAGTTGGCACTTGAGAGAGAGAGAGATTAATTTCAAGGATGCTGGAGGATGTGAGCTCACCGTGGTCCTTGGCAGTGGGGAGTAGGCTGCTGTGGGACTTGGCTGCTCCCACCACATGGTTCCAACCTCCACATGCAGGGAGAGAAAGCAGGAGCATCCAGCATGGAATGGGACAGAACAACCCCTGCCCCAGTCCTGGGGCGGCAGCACCTCAGGCAATTCTGATACTGCAGACAGGACATGGATTAATCCACTGCACCTGCTGTGCTCCCAGAACCCCCCAGCTCTGGTAATGTGTCTGAAAATTAACTGGGATCACGGCTCTGACAAACATCAAAACACCACCCGTCAGCACTAACCCACTTCCCCAAAGCCTCAAAGGCTCACTCAAGTGCAGTCCCTTTCATAAGGTCCTTTTCTGCTCTCCAGCATCAGCCCCTTTCTCCCGTGCCTGTGGAGACACTTCACAGGAGCATTAACTGTAGAATAGGCTGATTTTTAATACAGAATTATACAAATGGAGCCATTCTTCCATTTCATGCCTCCTGTTAGGTAATCTATCGGTATTGCACAGGGAATCAAGGTTATGTCCTTGTTGGGGTGATTTACGAACTCTGAGCTTTTCATATCTCTGAACACTAAGCAAGGCAGGGACAGAAATATTCCTGTGAATGCCTGGAGCAGGAGCTGTGGTCAGAGAGCTGGGGTGATGTTTCCTTTACCCAGGCAAGACAAGGCAGGAAAGCAGGCACCACGCTCTAGGAAAAGCATCCTTGGCAGGGCAGCTGTGTGTCCTACGAAGGCATTCGGAGCAGGGCAGGTTATAACAGTGTAAATGCAGGAACTCACTGGCTCCATACAGAATAGAACGAGGCCACTGCATCCCAGCGGGTGACTTTCACGCTGGAGCAGGAAGAAGAGGGGAAAACTTCAGTGGCAGGTACTTGGCCCACGACTGTGTGTCCTCGCTGAGGTGGGGACTGCAGCCACCGCCGCAGCCACTCTCCTCTCCAGCCTGCTGTCCTGTGTGATGATCCCTGCAGTGCAGAGACTGTCCTTTGTTGTCACACTACCAACCATCACCATGGAAATGGAGCATTGCCATTCTGCACTCTGGGCGGGACTGGGACTCTCCCCAGGGCTGGGAGGAGGAGAGATGTGCCATCCCATGTGAGGGTGGCATGGATGAGTGCCAAAAGGCGCGTGGCAAGTTATGGCACAGGATCAGCAGGTGACCTTGTGGACCACTCCCACAATGCATCCACCATGTCCCACACCCAGGCGTCAGCAGCGTCATAGACACCTCTCTCCTGAGCCACGTTCTGCTACAGGATGAGTTTTTCTGATCCCAGACCCAATGGGAACCAGGAACACACAACCCACTGCGCCATCTGTAGCCTCAACTTCTTCCCAGATAATTATAAATTTGTGAAAATATGGCTGCCAAGCTCTTTAAAGCCAGGACTGGGACTTAAGGCACAAAGGCTGACACACAGTAGCACCTAAGTAAATTAAATGTGCCACATCACTACCTATCTATATTACAGTCCTGAGCTTCAGGATTACCTGCTAATAAAAGTGATATTTAAAACAAGTCCTAAGTTCCTCCGCTGCCCCCTTCTCCCCACAAGTAATTAAACTGATGCCGCTTCCCGCAGCGGAGGGGATGAGATTTATCATGGAAGGAAATCAGCAGAGGGTGAAATAGGTTGAATCCTCCCTGCCACACTGCTGCGGCCAGGCAGACAGCAAACACCCACTTCCGTGTGAAAAACGAGGCAGGAAGGGGTTGGGTGGGGCTGGGAAGCCATGGGTCCCCCCAGGATGGAAATGCCAGGATGGAGGCAGCTGGATCCATCCCTGGCTGTGCTTGGGGAGTCGTGAGAGGGGTGCAGGAGGGCGGCCGTGGCAGTGGGGAGCCACTCGCTCTTCTGCCTCTGCCTTGAGCTCACCCAGCTGCAAATAAACAATTTTACCATTTGAATAGCCGCGAGTGCGGAAGGCATAATTAATACCCAGCGGTACCATCAGCCAATGTGCTGATGCGGGAGGTGCAGCCCCTGCCAACGCCGTCAGCGCGCAGCTTTGGCTGCTCCCGCCTCCAGGCCCGTCCTTCGCCAGAGGCAGAGAAAGGGCAAAGCCCCAGTGCAGGCACCTGGGGCTGGTGCTGGAGCCCGCCAGGGCAGGACCTGTCCGGTGGATCCCACACCCACACCATGGGAAGAGCCAAGATTTGGCAGAGTAGGGTGGAGAAAAATTAAAAAGGAGTGGGCAGAGAGCAGGTGCATGTGGCATTGCTGCAAGGGCCAGAGCTGTGCCCAGTTGCTGCCAAAGTTGAGCCAACCTTTAACCCTGAGTTTCAAGTTCAGTTTCCATTTTCAAGTATTTTAAAAGACACTGACAAGACAAAAGGCCCAGCGCCTCCAGCCAGCCTGAGGATGAGTGTGAGGGCTAACACAGCAAGCTGGCCAACACTGTCCATTGTGGTCAGCCCGGCATAGCTTGCTCTAGAGAGGGCAGGACATCTGCTTAAGAGAATTTTCCCTGGTCTTCAGGATTATTTCATACAGAATTTGAAAAGTGCCAGGGTAGGAAGCCCAGAAGTTTGCATGCATCTTCAGACAAAAACATGTCTCTTGCAAATTTCTGTCCAAGACCAGTGCTCAGTAATTTACCTGCCAGCACTCTGGCAGCAGGAGCTCTGAGCTCAGTCTGGCTCCCCTGGGAAGACTCAGACTGCTGCAGGTTCATCTGCCAGCATAGCGAGACAGCTCTCAGGCAAGCTAGGGGATGAACTGCCTCGAGTGTTCCCAAGGGGGTCAACACAGTGTCATGCTCAGGCCCTGCATTCCAGGGTACTGCTGGAGCATCCCTCCTGGCAAGGCAGAATGTGGGTGCTCCTGGGGCATCCCTCCCAGTGGGCACGGGGCAAGTACCACTGGAATATCTTCCCCCAGCAGCACAGCCTGGGTACTTCTTGAGCATCCCCCACAGTGGGCATGGCTTGGATACCACTGGAGCATCCCCTGTAACAGGAACAGCCTGGGTACCACCAGAGCATCCCCTTCAGTGGGCACAGATACCACTGGAGCAATGAACACAGTGTGAGTACCACTAGAGCACCCTTCCCACCACACACGGTGTGAGTACCACTGGATGCTCCTCAGCACACACAGAGCAGGTACCACTGGAGAATCCCTCCCAGCACACACAGAGCAGGTACCACCAGAGCATCCCTCCCAGCAACACAGTGATGGTACTGCTGAAGCATCCCTCAGCACACACAGTGTGGGTACTACTGGAGCATCCCTCCCAGAAAACAGAGTGTGAGTACCACTGGAGCATCCCCCTCAGCACACACAGTGTGGGTACCACCAGAGCATCCCTCCCAGCAAACACAGTGATGGTACTGCTGGAGCATCCCCCTCAGCACACACAGAGCAGGTACCACTGGAGCATCCCTCCCAGCAAACACAGTGATGGTACTGCTGGAGCCTCCCTCCCAGCACACACAGAGCAGGTACCACTGGAGCATCCCTCCCAGCAAACACAGTGATGGTGCTGCTGGAGCATCCCCCTCAGCACAGCCGTCACTTCCCCCACTGCAGCCCGGCCGCCCCAGCCAGCAAACACTGCGTGCATTTAGCGTGGCAGGGCCGGACAGTGGGGTGTTTCATCAACCCGGCAGCGATAACACTCGCCTTTTGTCCCTCCTGGATAAAGGGGGTTTGTGAGCACTGGCTTTCCAGACCAAACTGGCACCTGTCGCCAACTTATCCCACTCGTCCCCCCCTCGAGTTCTGCACTAGCACTGGGGACCAGGCAGCAGCAGGAGCTCCAGCTCAGACACAACTTGCTGGGAAGTTTCAGATTTCCAGATCTACCAAAGTCTTATGGAAGAGCCACAGTCTCAAGCTCTGCTCTTGCTGACATTAAAAACAATCCATAAACCGAAGGAAATCAGGGTTTTCCCCCTCATTTTAGCTTCTACCTAAACCTCCTCATCCACACCACAAAATTGCTGCCCTGGCTTCACATGCTGGCGGTCACCAAGGAGGTCCTGGCACATGAGACAGTGCTTCCTTCTCCCATCCCCAACACAGCAGCAGAAAACATCCCTCCATGTACCAAAATCAGTCTGCTGAGGGAACAGGACTGCGGCATATGTAGGAGCATACTAAAACCAGAGCTTAGAGATCATCCTTGGTGTTAGTTAATGCTGCCCACAATAAATAAGGCCAGCAGCTGAGCTGACAGGCTCCCTGCTGTGGACACAGGCACAGGCAGGACAGCGCACTTCCCCACAGCCACCATCCAGACAATTTCTGCTTTCCCTGCTTTGCTCATAAATTTTCTTCCATTGCCACACATCTGCCTCCTGTACAATGAACTGCAGGATGGTCAGGCCTCCCCTTTGGATTAAAGGACTGCATTGGTGTGTCCAAGCAGGATGCAATGACCAGAGCTGTTGGATGGGATGGGACGGGATGGCATGGCAGAAACGAGGCTCTCCCCACCAGGATGGTAATAGTCCTGCCAGATCCAAGATCGGGGTCTTATGAGGGGTTTTATTCCTCTGAATATATATCCACAAAGTGATACCAAGAGATAGAAACTAAGTTAACCCAGCCCTCAGCTGTGAAGGACCTACAGAGACGAAAACTGTGGCACAAAGCTACAGCTTATGCTGTCCTTTAACCCCGCCGCTTTCCAGATAAATAACCCAGCACTGATCGTATTTTCTAAATGAATGTGCTCAAGCGTGTCATTACAATGAATGCAGGAAATGCTTTGATCTAAAAAAAAAAAAATAAGTTGGCTCAGTACATCTAAAGTAGCAGCTTAACAAGCTTTAAAACAAAACAATTAAAAGAGGTCTGTTGTGTCTTTGTAGCACAATGTGTCTTCGTGGGAGCTGTGTATCAGAGCCCACTGTGGTATCCACATCAATGGGAAACACCTCCAACCATGGAACAGACCCAGGGAGAAAATACCTCATAATGGGATTTTTAATGATGATCTCCCAAAGTGCTCCACTTTCCCAGGAGCAAAGACAAGCATTGACCCACTGGAAGCATCTGGATGACCAGCATAGGGCCCAGCCAACCTTTCCCCATGGCAATCCCTGGATATCCACACAGAGAACTCCAGCTAACTCAGGTCTTCACTCCAGCACCATGGTCTAGGGGTGGAGCTGCTCTCAATTTGCCCTGCAGTGACTGAGATCCAAAACTGTCTTTCTCCTGGGAAGTCCCCAGCAGCCCAGAGATGCACAGCCTGCCTGGGAACCTCAGCAGCCATCCTCAGGAACGAACACAGGGAACACGTCAATGATTTCAAAAGCTCCATAAACTCTCACAGAAATGGACAAGATGAGAGGAATGAAGACTCTGAAAGCAGAAAGAGGAGCAGATGGCTTTTATGGAGCAAGAAATACAATAGGAAAAAATGGAGCAGCAGTGCTCTCTTTGAAGGTGTGAAACGTCAGTAGGGAAGCCTGGAGAAAGCCAAGGCCCAGCAGCTGGGAGCTCAATGCAGGGCACTGCATTGCCCAGCCGAGGGTCTGGCTGGTGGTCCTGGCGAGCTCCTGGCCCCCCTGGCTCCCGAGACAGCACTGGCTCTGCCCAGCCCCACCACAGGGACATCTCGCTGCCAGAGAAGGGTCAGCGTGACACGCAGCATGGAGAAAGAACAGCCCAAAAAGATGATGAAAAAGCCAAGCTAAAATAGAAAGCAAAGGCAGCGGGAATGAACTCTGGGGCAAAGACTCTTGATCCTGTCACAGAGAGTTTTAAATCCCTTTTAGCACCAAGCAATTTCTATTTCATGGAGAAGAGTCGTTCTCTCTGCCATGGCCATCTCACTGTGCAGACAGCAACCAGGCAGCTCACAGGCTCTCCCACTGCAGCCATGGCAAAATCCTGATGGACCGAAGTGCTGATGAGGATTTGCCTCCAAGACCTCAAGGACTGTGCCATTGGGGGCACAGCCCCTCGGAGCCCAACTGCCAGCGTGTCAGGGATCACTGTGCTATGCATCTCATTAAAAAAACCAATAATCTCCTTTGCAGGAAAGATTAAACTTTTGCAGCATTATCTCCAACGGACTGGCAGCAGGCAATGACCTCCTACATCCCTCAGTATCTCGACTTCCTTCAAAGCTACCTGTGCCAGCAGCCTTACTTCCATCCTCATCCATCAAAATTAGCAAAATTGATTTTGCCAGAGAATATGTCACTTTGACAGGAACCCAGAGTAAGTCCTGAGTGTGTCACGTCAGATGATGCCAAAGCAGAGCCTCTTACAAAGACAAGAAACAAGAAGATGAATAACTCATCCTTACCCTTGCCATGAAAAACTTTGCAAGAAAACCCATGAATGACAGATACTTGTAGAAAAAAGGTTGATTCATTTTGGGAGTTCTTTCTAAAATAACACTTGCCGGCATCTGGAATGGTCACACTTTCCCTACATAAACGCCCCGCCGCTGCAGACTCAGCCAAGCTTTGGCTCTGGCTGGGAAAAGGCAGAGCCAACCACGCTCCCGGCGGGATGTGAGGCTTCATCTCCTGGCATTTATCACCCATGTTCCAGTGGGTCCTTAAGTGGATGTCCTCGTCCATGTCAATTAACTGATGCTTCATTACTTGAGTCCTGTGAAGGGAGCAGAGATGCTATCGCAGGCTCTGGGAGCGGGGCTGGGTCATGCACGGGACTCAGGCAATTACAGAACGCGTCCCTGAGGAAGCCACGTGTGCTTGTGCTTGCTAGGCAGCCAGTTCCCAGGGGGGACAACCTGGGCTGCCCCCGACCTTGTCACATCTTCAACCTGAATGGCGTGCAGTCAAGTGGCAACATCAATTAGCGGTGTTTGCTCTCACCGGCGCTCGAATGCTGCTGAGGCTCCCCAGCCTTCCCATGCTGAGCACAGCAGCTCTACACAGCTCCTCAGCTGGCATCATGCAGCCACATTCCCCATCTACAGGGCTATGAAACATAGCTGGAGTTTCTCCTGACCATCCCAGGATGCTGCAGAAGAGGCATAGACAATACCCTCACGGAACAGGAGCCATCAATTCTCACCAAGGTGTAGCTGAAAGCCACAAATCCTCTCTCCTGTGTGGCACAGCACAGTCCCTCACATGGCGTGTGCTGTGTCCTGTGGCACATGGTCACTCCTGTGCCAGCATGTCCCCATCTCCGTGCCTCTCTTGTGCTAGGGCACGTGCACGCTGGTGAGCTCCAGTTTTTCCACCTCAAGCATCCACTCGCCTTTTGAAGGAAGTGCCTCGCCTCTCCCAAGCTATGTGTTGTTTTTGAAGCAGCTTCTGCTCAGCCTTTATTTGGAAGTCAGTGGAGCTGGCAGCGCTGGCATTGCAGCCAGGCCAGCAAAGCTTCACTGCTCCGCCTCACCACAGCTAAACCTCATCCCATGGATGCTTCAGCCAGGGTCCGGAGCAGCTCTGCAGCCAAGGCGCTGCTTCTCCTCCCTGCCAGCTTCTGCAGCAGGAGCTGAAGAGTCCTTTCCATACCCACAGAGATGCGGTGCCAGGGAACAGCTTCTGCTCCCAATGGCTCTGGCTCGTGGGGACACAGCAGCCATTGGCAGCAGGGACACAGTGCCCCTGGGATGCTCCAGCACTGCCAGGAAAGTGGAGCTGCCGAGAAAGACCTTCAGAGCAAACTTCAACAAAAATCATTGCATGTCAAAGCGTATCTCCTGCCTACGCATCATTTCCAAGTCACAAGGAGACATTTTGCAGATCGGAGTTGGAAATGAGCACTTTGTGAATGACTGGCTTTATTTATTTTTGTAAGTCCTCAGGCGAGTCCCAGTGGGTGCTTTGGCCTCCTGCCCCGGGGCACCCAGCACCTGCTGACCCCACCCTGCTCCTCTCCATGGAGCTGCTCATCCACCTCCAGCCAAGCTGGGTTGCTCCTCCTTTTCTCAGTGTTGCTTGGGACCATAAATGCCAAATCTGTCAGCACTGATGAGAGGACACTCCCACACAGCTGCACTTGGGGCAGGTCTCCACCCTGCTCCCAGAGCATCACACCCAGCATTCCTGGCCCCATGTGAGCACCCCACTACACAGCACCCCGCCCTGGCACCACACCACAGGCAGTGTGGGCGCTTTGCCTCCAGCTTGGGCAGAGTTTAAGGAGCACTGGGGGGTGATGGAGCCAAAATACCCATCAGTCCCCACCATGTCCCCAGTGAAGGAGCTTAGCACTGCACTGAATGGAGGCTTTAGCACAGCTTTGCCTTGCAGAGCCGCCGAGGCCAGAGAAAGCAACTGATAAACCCAGAAAGCAGAAGAGATTCAGCAGCAGACAAAACCTCATTTCACAAGGAATCCTCATAAAACCAAATTAATGTTGAAGGATGAAGGCAGGTAAACCTCCCACGGTTAAGTTCAGGCCACTGAGACTCAGTTTAAATCTCTCAGCAGTTCTGATTTAATCAATGCATTTCCAAGTGAAATTAGATGAAGTACATCTCCATCACAGGAAATTATATAAGCTATCAAAGTCTGTAGGTGCAAGTCCCAGTAAGAAGAGCCACAGGAAATATTCATATCAACTCAAATTCCATTTTTAAGGAGTCACTTCACATCCAGAGTTTAACATTATTTTAGTGAAAAAATCACGTGGATGAAAACAGTGAGCCAAGGCAAGCAAGGCAAGCAGCAGGTTCGGGAACAGCCCCACGTAACCAACAGTGACTGCTAGGATGCTGGCCTTGGCCAGGAACCCCCTCCCAGGCAGCACTACCCAGCATGAGAGGGAAGGAAGATGAAAGGGAGGAAGGATGGAAGGAAGAACAGAAGTAAAACTCCTTTGTTTTAAAGGAGGGGGTGAAAGCACCAACAGTGTCACACCATCCACCGATCCCACCCAACATGCTCAGCCTCCAGGAATTAATCTGCTAGAAGAGTGTTGCTGTCAAACCCAAGCTCTGTTGAGCTTGGTCTGCTGTTGCCCACTTGGTCACCACCAGCCCTCAAGGAGAACAACAGGCACCACAACCCAGAGCAGAGCAGATCCTGCTTCTCCTGCTCAGCAAACCAAAGTTCCGGAAATCTTGGTAATTTTTTCCTCCCAGTCCTTCTCCCATTAGCTATATTTAAAGGCTTAGGCATGCATACATTTTCATCATGAACCTCAGACCTGCTGGAAGTCCCTTGTCTTATTCACACCCTATGGAGTTGCCCTTGGGAGCTGCCTGCAGCACTCACCTCTGCCCTGTATCCATACATACCTATAGACACCGAGGTAAATAAGGCACACTGGGAGAGCCGGGGGATCAGATTGGGTGGGGGAAGGTGGGAACAAGTTTGGAGAGCTGTCCTCTGCCTGGCTGCCCTTCCCTGTTGCAGGCTGGGCTCTGAAGGAACATTAGCAACTCCTTCCCAGCAGATGACCATTACGTAGGGCAGAGCCAAGCCGTGGTGCTGCGGTCCTGGGAGCAGCTGGGCCGGCAGTTCGCCCATCCCGTGTCCCTCCTGCTGAAGGCTGGCACAGCAGCTGCCACACGGGGCAGCCCCAAAGCATCCCGGACAAGTGACAGCACCACGGCAACTCCCACCTGCCACCCCACTGGAGACACCACGACGACAAGGCGGTAGCTCCGGCGTTATTACAACAATTATTCATGCTCTGGGAAGCGGCTGCCGGAGCCCTGCTCCGCTCCCCTCGCCTCATCTGGGAAATTGCTGCCAGCGCGGAGGTACGAACCGCTGCATAAAAGTGCAGTTTATTCAAGCATTATTGTGGCTGTTAAGTATCATAGCCAGTGACACCAGACGAATTTCTGTGGCAATCAATCCACCCGGGAGCAGCCAGCTCAGCCCCTGTGTGGATGCAGGATGAGTAAGGACTCCTCAGTGGAGGCCATTAACTCCCACTGCTTACTGCTCTCATTACTTCCCAGACTGCAAGGCTTGCATCTTTGACGAGCGGCTGAATCTACACTTGACAGTGTGAACCTGATGAGTGAAATTCATGGAAAATGTTTGCTTTGGCAGTAACTACAAGGCCCATAAAGTTTCCACGGAGCCAATGTGCAGGGATGTATGCTTTTAATGAGTTGTTTTATACAATCGCCGAGAAATTGCAAACGGTGGTTTTACTCCTACTGCAAATCACTCCAGAGCTCAATGCTGTAAAAACTGTGGCATATTGTTTAAAACATTATATTCGTAGCTATGGAGGGGAAGTCCTCGGCAGCGCTGGAAGCGTGGCACGCTGCAGAAAGCTGCCATGCCCTCGCAGGCGGTCGCAGGCGCTGACGCAGGCGTGTGCACGCACACGTATGTCTGTGCACACTCAGGGACTGACAGAACCACTGCCACCTCCCCAAAGAACAGATTTTGCCCCGCAGCACCCACACCTGCCAAGAGCAGAGCGGGGCTGGAGCATCCCTGGGACCTCGCAGGGGTTTTCAGGGCAGCGCTGCTCGCTCAGCCCCGCTCCGAACCGGGGAGCGGCCGCTTCCCTTCACAGGAACCGAATAATTCTGAGCAATGCAGTTTTACAGGTCCTGCCCTCCCCGGCGGAGGAGCACAGCTCACCGCCAGGTCAGGCACTGCCACCGCCCCGGGCGAAAGGGATCCGACTTGAAAGGAGCAGCACGGTACCATCTCCCCGCCGCAGGCAGCCGCTCCAGGCAGTGGCTGCGCGGGGTGAAACGGGCGCTGCAAAGCTCTACTGCTTCTCCTGGAGCTATTTTTCTAGTAGTCTTAGAGAAAATGAGGAGAAATGACATGGGAAATGTCAGAAATAAAGCCAGAAGCAATTAGAGTAAGAGAGAAGGGAGAGCGGCAGGCAAGGTTAGCAGTAAAGTTATCTCTTATTAAAAATAAAACACGGAGGGACTGGAAGCTGATGAGGTGGCAGAAAGGACAGCCTGGTGCTGGGGATCCAGGATGCACAGCACAGAAATTCGCAAGGCGAATGAATCGAGGAGGGAAGCAAGCAGAGAGGGCTCCTGTTTCCATTGCTAAACTCTCCTCAAAAATAACAAAGCAGAGGGCGTCCTCTGTTCCCAGGATTACAGCCTTCTGCCGCGCCAGCCTTGGGAAACGGCCCTCCAGCTCCACTGGGCTTCTCACCTGACACGAAATAAATCCAAACGCGTGGCACCCTGAGAAAACCCTCGGGTGCTTTCGCCGGGAGGAATCCCTAAGGTCACTACATCACCACAGACTCTGTCCTTCCCACACGCAGCAGCGCATCCTCGGCTGACGGATGGACAGATATCTCCAGCGGCAGCGTGAAGGTGCTCGTGTGCCCGGGATGTCGGGGTGCACCAGCCAGAGGCACGGGACAAAGACTAGGGGCACTGGAAGCCGGCTCGCCACGTGCCTCTGGAATATGCAGCTCGGCACGGGAGTGTAACAGAGAGGCCAAGGGCCTCCCCCAGCTGCTCAGCACAGACAAAACCTCAGTTCAGGTTTCATCCTCCAGGACTCCATCCATATCCCGGGCAGAGGGACAAAGCCTCCAGCGATTCCCACGGGTGATGGACAAAGGCTTCTGGCATCACCACTCGCTGTCCGTGGATTCGGGGGCCCCTGCCTGCCTCCCTCCGTGCCCCCAAGCTGCAGCCATGTTCTGCCAGAGCGCAGGGGCGCGGGGGGCGGCGCGGACTGATGGGCTCCCCGAGGTGCTGTGTGGGGGCTATACCCACCCACCCATCCGCTCACCCCGCACCTCCCCTGCCCACCCAGTGCTGCTCCCCGGGGAGCAGCCACAGGGCCCGCTGCGAGCTGCGGGAGTGGGGTGGCAGCTCGGGACTCCTCGCTTTGGGACCCCTCTCCCCAGCAGCAGGTGATGTGCCGGAACCACCGTCCCGCTCGGTGGAAGGACGTTTGGGGTTTGACCCCTGTCCAGCACAGCTGCTCAAACCCAGGACTTTCCAAATACAAAACCGGGTTGAGGAGGACGAAATAGATCTTGGATTTCACTTTTCCTTAGGGTCTCACTTGTTTAACCCTGTGCTGCTTTCACTCGATTCCACTGAGACGGGCTCAAGCCACCAAAACCCAGGTACTACTGGGGCTCCGGGGCCGCACACAAGCAGGGGCCAGGGCTCTCCAGCCACAGCACCATGGAAATAACAAGATTTCGGCTCAGATGACTTCGCAGCGGTAATGAAAATGTGTTACGTAACACTTTGCCTCCGTCTCCTCTGCTTTGCAATTCTCGATTAATCTCCCAAACACATCCATCCATCTATCCGTCCATCCATTCATCCATCCATCCATCCGTCTATCCATCCATCTATCCATCCATCTGCCCGGGCCCCGGACGCCCCCCCAGCCCCTTCCCCTGAGCGGCCCCCGCCAGGGCGGCCAGGAGGGAGCAAGCAGCCGGCGAAGGGACGCTGACCGCGGATCCATCTCCTGGGCAGGGCGGGCGAGCGGGGCGGAGGGAACCGGATGGGGGGAGCCCGGCGGAGCGCGTACCGGTCGCCTCCCCGGGCGCCGGCAGCCGCCGGCTGCACCGCGCGCTCCCCGCTCCGCTCCACACACCGCTCCTCATCCCGCACCCCGCTCCGCTCCCCAGCCCTGTCCCCACTCCCCACTCCAAGTTCATGGTTTAACTCCGCCGCTCCCCGAGCGCGCCCGGCGGCGGGATGCCCCAAGCGCTGTCCCGCGGGGCCATCGCTCCCCGGTCCTACCTGCTTCCCGGGAGCCGTCGCATCCACATCGTCACGTCTCGGCCCGGCCCGGCCCGGCCCGGTGGGGCTCAGCGCCTCAGCGCTCCATCCGGGCGCGCCGCCCCGCGCCCGCGGCGGCGCTCAGCGGCGGGGCAGGCGGCGGCCGGCGGGGCGGGCATGCCCGGCGGCGGCGGCGAGGACGGGGGTCTGCGCTCCGGTGCTCCGGCCCCTCAGCGCCGGCGGGGCAGCTGCGCGCCCGCGGAGGCTGCGCGTCCCATGCGCGTCTCGGTGCGGCTCGGCTCGGCTCGGCTCGGCGCGGTGCGGTGCGGTGCGGTTCACCGGGGCTCGGCTCGGCTCGGCGCGGCGGGGCTGGGCGCGCGCGCGTCTCTGCGCGCACCCGCGGGGCGGGGGCGGGGGGCCGCGGCGCGGGGAAGTTGCGCGGGGCGGAGGCGGGGGCGGAGCGCGGCCCCTCCGCGCCGCGGCCGAGCGGGGGTGGACCCGGCTCGGCACCCGCACCCAGACCCGGTTGCGAGTCCGTCTCCATCTCCGTGGGGATCGCCGGGCAGTGCCGGGACCCCGCGGGTGAACGGCCCGTCCCTCTCCGGGACGCCGACTCCGGCAGCCGTTTTCCCCGCTGGAGAGCTTCTTTCCCCGGACCCCGCGAGCAGCCGCTCGCCGGCGGTCCCGGGGAGCGAAGCCCCCGCTCCGCCGGTGGGCACTGGCCCAGCAGCTCCGCACCCCGGGACCGCGGTGTCCCGTACAGCCCGTCTCCGCCCAGCGGGCAGCAGGGGAGTGCGGGTTCAATCCGTGCTTTGAGGGTAGGGTGAGGGGTCCCCCGCAGTTCGGCAGCCCCGGGAAGCCCCGGCCCGCTGCCCGGTTGAGCGGGCCCGGCTGCTTCTGCAGCGGGCTCCACCAGCCGGCCGAGCGGGCATCCTGCTCCCGGAGCGGGCATCCTGCTCCCGAGCCAACCCTGGGAGAGTTTCCATCCCGATGTGCACAGCTGGCCCGCAGGTACAATGTCGGGCCAGCGGGAGCGCGGATCCGCCACCGCCGCCTCGGGCCCCCGCACCCAGAGATACGCAGCCACCACCGAATTCCCTTCGGCTGGAAGTGCCTTTCGTGCTCCGTGCTCGCCCGAAGACAGCCGAGCACAAAGGGGAGCGTGCGGGGAGAGGCGCTGGTTATTTTGGGAGGTGTTTCATCAGAGCCTGATGCGTTTTCTCTCTTTCCGGGGGTGCTGCCAGTAAGGAGAGACATTATTCCTGGTGTACTGTAAGAAAAGTGTGTCTCTCAAAAGCCGAGCTGCTTTTCTGTTCAGCTGCTGCAATGAAATAAGTTTTTGTATGTATTTGCGGATAGATTCTTCAAAGCTGCTCCAAGCTAAAAGCGAGGAGCAGAACCGTGGTGCACAGAGCCAGCACTGCCGGAATGTCCCTTCGCAGGGACAAATCGCCTGCAAGGAAGGGGCACGACAGTGACCACGGTTTGCTCGGCTCTGAACACTCACAACAGAAATCAAGGCTTGTGTAGAGATGAGTCTCTCTGCTGCCTTTCTGACTCACTGAGTTTCTTTTCTGCCTCCAGAGAAACTTATTCCTCAGAGAGAAGAAGTGTCCTGTGAGCAGGGCAGCTGGATGGAAGGTCAGTGCTGTCCACTGGACGCCTTGCCAGCCCCTGCTCCTCACATGTGCTCCTGCTGGATCGGCTCCAGCTGCTGCTGGAAGTGCTGTAGTTCAGCATCCAAACCCCCACGTTCCCCGGAGCTGGACTCCTGGTCAGAAGGAACCTCGTGTGGGAAGGATGAAACGTCGGGGGCTGAACTGTGGACCAGCTTATCCTGGGAGGTGGCAGCTGCCTGAGGAACAGACGTCTCCCATCCCAGCCCAGGCAGAACCAAGGCTACAAAAGTACCTAATTAATGGACAAGCTGTGTTTGGTTTTCACTAATCACGATCCTCCCTTGTCCGGGTGGTTCGGGCTTGGTTCCTCACAGCCACAGGTGAATCCCACCTTCGGTGGTGCCAAAAGCCGACTGTTCCCTCCTCACCTCCTGGAAAGAGGCCAGTTACAAACTGGCTGTGGCTCTGTCGAGTCTGCCTCCGGCAGGGAAGGAGCCTCGAGCCCCAGGGTGTTCATTACAAAAATCCCGTGATCACAATGCTCACAGCTGATGATTAAGGCAGCTTTGGCACAGAGAGGTGACAAAAGGCAGGGTTCACTTGGGCACACCTTCCTGGGGGCTGCATGTGCTGGGACTTGAAAAAGAAAGCTCAGCTTTACTGCAAGCCCATGGACTTTATCAGCCACTAAAGCCAGCTCACTAACATGAAAGATTTTGAGAGAGAAGAAGGGAAGAGCATGTGATTGTCTCTTAAGAGGCTGAGAGAGATACTGGAATGCAGTTAAAAGACAATTAAGGCTTAAATAAACCCAAACTAGCAAATGTTAATGAGAGCTATCATGTATCTCAAACAAATCCTCTTAACTCAGCCTCACTTAAAAAAAATATTATTTCCCCATTTGTGCCAAATGCATGGAACTGGTGGGGGATTGCAGGGAGGACCATGCTGGGGATCTGGGGCCTGGCAGTGTGGGCTGAGATTCTGAATTTTTTGCTATAAATATGTTATAGTCTATACACTTTGGTCAGGCAAGTGACTGCAAGCATGGAAAGGCACCATGCCCTCATCATCATTCTTCCTCTTCTCAGGCTTCTAGCCTCAATTCCACATTGTATCATCACCAGCCAGAAGCTTCCAGAAACAAAGGAGAGCTGAGGTTTTTGACAGTGCCAAAGCAGGTGTGCAGGCAAAGCTTTTATATGCAGGCGATTATTTGCGTTCAGGGTTAGTTTGGGATTCTTGGAGTGGATACCTGGCCAGAGTGTGTGCATCCTTGCTGCCCTCTGGAGAGCCCTGCCTGTCACCTGCTCAGCGACACGTGCAGAACTCACTCTACGCCTCCCTAAAGCAGCCAGCACAGCGTTTTTTTGTGGTGTTTGAAAAGGCGGGCGGTGCTACCCTGCAATCTTGGCCCCCTTTGTCTCGCTGATCTCCTCAGCAGCGCTGCCTGCCATGGGCAGGCGATGGAGCAGCCCGCTGCGGGAGCAGGAACCATGAATTATCCCCCTATTTAAGTAGGAGGGAAGGAAGTCATTAGCGAATTCATTTGTCTAACTTGTTCTTCTCAGAGTCATTGCTCAGAGAGAGTAAAGTTCCTGATGCTGGCGCAAAGCTGCAGGCGCTGGCTGGGGCTGGCTGCTGTGCTGTGGGGCACAGATGCTCACACAGACCTGTGTTTGGGAAGAAAAGGGGGGTTTTCCCTGAAATTTGGTCTGTATTTCCCAGGTTGTCCATAACAGCTCCTGTGTGTTCACCCACCTACCCACCCACCGTGAGCTGGGCCAGGTGTGGGCACCCCAAGGATGCTGTGAACCACAGCAGGGGAGTGTTGCCAGCTGTGCTGCACTTCATCCACTGTGTTCTGAGGCAAAATCTGTTAATTTGCCTCTGAGTGGAGAGAAAGACAGTGCCCCAGCTACACTTGCCAAGGAGGAGTGAAAATTGTCTCTTCAGTAGAAGTAGGTTGTCATTACCCATTTTCCTTTCATACTGGAGAAGCAGAAGTGTTACTTGGAGCTTGTGAAGCACAGAGGAGTATAATGCAATTTCTGCCTCCTTGTAACATCGTCCTTTCGTTTTTCAGACCAATGCTGACAGGGAATAGGATTCTGGAAAGCACCCCGGGGATTTTATACACTGAGTAGCTCTCTTGAGACTTGCATTCCCTTCAGAAAGCATCCCCCACAGCCCCAAACTCCTCTAATGGTCTAAACCAGATTGTCTAGCCAGGCACAGCTCCAGCCTGGCATGCTGGACCCCTGGAAAGACAAACATGAGGCAGGAGAGCAGGAAGGGAGGGCTGAGATGGGGAAAAGCTGGATGAGATTTCATGGACCCATTCTGCAAGCCCGGAAGAATCATCCAAACTCCCAGAGCCTCTCAGGGGTGAGGACTGCCTGCCTGGAGGTGTCAGCCAGCTCTGCAGCCACAGCTCACTTTTCCAGGGAGGTGTGCTCCCTCTCCCCAGAGTCCTTCCCCAAGGAGGGGAGGCAGAGCCCCCCTCACATCCCTGTTCCAGGAGCCCAGTGGTCTCAGATAGTCCTGGGGCCCAGTGAGGGAGGGAGCTGAAAATGGGGGATAACTGAGGTTACTCCATTGTTCATAGGCCCCTTGGGGCCAATCAGAGTGAAAGGATACTGAATGACAGGTGTTTTTTATGTGTATATGTATGAGAGGTTTATTTTAAAACAACTTGGTTGCAATGGAAAGGGGATATGAACCCATTTTGGTTATCATTAATAAAAATATAGCAATATAAAAGTACAAAGATATCAGTTAAGAAAATAGATAAGGAAAATAAGAGAGAGAAAGAAGGGATAAGAGTAGGGAGTGGCAAGATCTCAGCACCTGGGGATCCAGGACAAGACTTGATTGTTGCAATTTAGATGTCTGTTGTTCGAAGTGATGGGCCCAGTCTTGATCTGTTGGGAGTGGGGAAAGCCCACAAATCCCAGAGTTCAGTGTGTTAATATAGGCTCAGGTTCAGGCGGGAATGCCCAGGAACCTCCCCTGATGGAAGTTTTACACTGAGTGTTGCAACACGGTGGGTCTTGTGCAGTCCTCCTGTGGAAGGCCCCAGGAATGAGTCTGCAGGGGCTTTGGGGGTCTTTGATGATTTAATTACCCTTTCTAAGGCATGACAGCTGCTTCTCATGCACCCATAGCTAAGCCTCCTCAGCAGGGATGATGAAAACCCTCAGGTGTGTGTGTGAATGTCCTGATATCTTTCCCTGGGAGGCAGAGCTCTACAGCTGAGCTGGTTGTGCAAGGGAGGACACTGCCCTGGCAAAAAAGCATATCCCACCTTGTAGGATCTGCTTCTTACCTGCCTTTCCTTTATTTGGCTCCAAACCCAGCTTGTTGCCAAAAAAAGGTTGGTTTGGCATGGTCACCATCCAGTGGTGGGTGCTCATTCCCTCTGAGCCTGGGCAGCTCTGGTGCAAATCAGAAGTTTAGCTACCACACCCCCCAAACCTTTCCTTCTTCCCTTTGGCTGTGGGCTGCAAACCTGGCACCTGATGCTTTGGAATTGGTGCATTGTTTGAGTCAATTACCTTCAACATTTCAGTCTCTCACAGAGCTGCTCCCCAAAGCTCACATCTTGTGTAGTATTTGTCTGGCCAGGCTGCTCTCATGCAGTTTCTTCCCTTTTCAAACTAAACATTGCTAATCAGCTTCTTCAAGCTCCAACATATGTCCTATAAATATCTCTTGTGGAAGCAAAATCTGTCTCGTGTGTGTATGCAAGACAAAAGAAAAAATTAGAAAGCGTGAAGCCCTGACTTAGCAGCCTGGCAGCAGAACTGTGCTAAAGCCTCGATGTTAATGAAAGCAGAGAACATGCCTGCCCCGTCCATACCCCTCCTCCAGCCCCAGAGCGAGCCAAAGCCCTGAAATCTCCATCCCTGACCGCCCCAAACTTTGCCCAGGTTCTGATCCTACCCTTAATTGCCTTAACTCCCTTAGGAGCCGCCCACAGGTACTGCGGGCTGGATGGGGACAGAGCTGGGGAACGCTTTGTCCTTGGAGCTGAGCAGGGAGCTCGGTGCTTCCTCTTCTTGATATTCAGGAGCAGCCCTGAGGCTCTCCTACACCTCTTATTTCCAGCTCTGGCTTAAGAAATTCATGAGCCCCTGGTTGAGCTGAGGGTAGTGTGGGATGCCTGTGTGTGGGGTGGGATGGGGACATGCTCCTCATGAGAGATATCTCCAGGTATAAGAATTCTGCAGGCAGGTCCAGGATTGTGTTGATGAAACTGCTCTGGCTCTGCCACTCCTCCAGCATGGATGATAGGAGCGAGGGCTGATAGGAGTGAGGGCTGATAGGAATGAGCTCAAATCAATCATCTGTCACTCACTCGCTTCCCTGGCCAGGCTGCAAAGCCCTGACTGAAGCAGGACCCCGAGGACAGATGAGTGAGCATCTTAATCACCTTCAGCACAGGCAGCAGGAATCCAGCCCACCTGCCCACCCTTCGTGTTGTCCTCAGGTACCTTTTGCTTTGGTGGAGGCACAGGCAGCACTCAACTGGATTCATCTCTGGCACATGGGCTGCAGAGATGGCAGGCAGGGAGTTGAGGGCTCAGGGGGGCCAAGCAGGGTCTGGAGAGCCCAGGAGGATGAGACAGGGGTTGGAGAAACTAGGAGCACTGTCTGGGGTCAAAAGCAGGTGCTTAAGAAGCAGCACTTGCAGGAGCATGGGGACGGTGCTTTGACCAGCAGGAGAGGTGCCTGTCTTTGTTACCTGTGCTGAGACATCCTCAGCAGCATTAGAAGAGTGACACTGGCCTCAGCATTGCCGTGGTTTCCCCATTGAGCTGCTGCAAGTTGAAGTGAGATGTCTCTCCTTCACGGTGGCTGTCAGCTGGGAGACATTAACAACCTGGAGAAGTGAAGCTGAAGCAAAGGTCTCCTTTGCCCTGTGAAGGAGACGAGCCGTCACAGGCCCCTCACGGGAAAGGAAAGCTAATCCCGTCCTGGTGTGTGAAGTAAAGAAACCTTTCCTGCTTCCTAGGACTCTTATCTGCACTGAATTTTGGGGTTTCACCTCGATGGGGTGCACGGCACTCACAGGTTGAGCCCTGCAGTTCCCATGCAAAGAGGTTTTTGTAAGAGCAGAAGTCTGACACTCAGCTTGGCTTATCTCCAACTCCAGCACCGGTGTCCTCATCCTGCACTCCTGGCTGATGAATTTTCCCAGCTCCCCATCGCTGGGAGGTGGCTCGGAGGGGGATGAAATTATAGCACTGGGTTTCATGAACAGTGTGTGGCTCTTAAACCTTGCAAGCTTCTATACCAGGGCTGTTATAGATTCCCTTTGCTTTGGCTGTATTTGTCTCATCAATCTCAGTGATGTTGACAATTGGGCACGGTTTAATTCTGCAAATCTGAGGAATGATCAGGCCAATTTAGTTCACATTTAAAGCATTTGTGTTCACATGCTGGAAAGCCTTTTTTCTTCTTTGCTCCTTGCCCAAGGCCCTTATTATCTGCTGGTGCTATTTATCAATGCACAGCAGGTATATTACAAGAAGGTCTTTCGTAAAGCGATACAAAATAATCATTCCTGTTCCTCGTCTGCTCAGCAAGAAAAGTGAGCCTGGCTCTCCTGCCTGTCAGCATTCCCGAGCCACAGCATTTTTATATTACTGCAGGAGAAGTGATTTAACTCAATAAGCTTCGCTCATAAATAGCAATAGTTTGATAAAATAAAAGGAGCGTGTCCATGAACACGGTGCTCCCCTTCAGCTGAGTGGCTTTGTGTCCTGTCCCCTGTGTGTGGGACACTGCAGGACACCCCAGCAGCCACTGAACTCAGCCCCTCTGCAGCTCTGAGCTTGTGGGAGGCACCTGGGTCTGGGAAACCGTCTATCGAGCAAGAGATATCTTATTGGGGTAGAAAACTTCCATTTTTGCTCCTGAAGTCCATGAGATGGAGGATCTGTCTTTAATAATGGCTCGTGCTTCTGAACAAACTCCTCCCCCTCCCCACATACTGTGGCTCCTCGTCCCCTCCCCAGTACCGATTAGTCTGGGTTTAGCTGGTTTTATCCCATTTCACTGACACAATTGCTCAGATTTGCACTGGATGCTGCCGTGTCACAGTGGTGACTGGAGCTGTCTGAGCCGGGTGCTTCTATCCGTGGCATGTAATTAAATCCCTGGTGAAGTGGCAGGGAATGCCTGCACACCTGGAAAGCACTGTGGAAAGCACAGTTAGGAAGGAGGATCAGGTGGTCCTGGGAGCTGGAGAGAAGCAAATTATGTGGAGAGCAAAAAATGCCAACCTGGAACCAGGCAGGCTCCTCAGGATGGGGTCTGTGGGAAGCCTGGAGGAGCCAGAGCCCAAGCTCTGCCCTTGGAACGATGGCCTCTGCAGAGCAAAGGGGTGATTTAACATGCTGCCATTCCTTGAGCACCGGGACCGTGTGTTTGTTTGGCTTCCTCCTCCCCCAGGGACTCAGGTGTAATATCACCTTCCCATTAATTTATACGAGAACATTTCCAAATAGTAAACTGCCAATAAATTAGTAATGCTGATCTATAAAAGGGAAAAAATGGCCTGTTGTGAGTTTATAGCCCTGTGGAAAAGACATTAAACAGAGGCTTCCTAAGCGTGAGCACTGGGAGGAGCTGGGGGGGAGAACTCGGGGCTGAGACTCACCTGGACGTGTTGTGTCTGGCTGGTTTTTAAACCTGCTCCCTGCAGCATCCCTTCGTGAGAGCCAGGCAGGGGAAAAAAGCACTAAAAGATTCCCAATGGACAATCCAAAGGTGATGAAAAATGAATGAGAGGGTGATGCAGCCTGGAGAGAACAAACAAACTACCTGGAGCAAATAGTTTATTTTAAGATGCTAACAAATTTGCGCCAGAGGCCTGTGGAAAAAAGTCCGGTACCACACAGCCAACCTTTCCCTTATTTATAGAATAATTGTGATGATTGATTAGCTGGGATCAGAACTATATTTACGGCATGGAAGTTTTCAGCAATATTTCAAGTAATTTACCTCCTCACACAACTCCCTGGCGCTGTCATCCTCGCTTCAGTTTTTCTCCCTGTGAAGCCTGCTTGCGCCAGGATTTATGGCTTTGTTTGTGGGAAGAGAAGGTGTCTTGCTCCAGAGAACAGCAGCAAAATAAGAGCTCAAGGGTAAACCCCTGGTGCTGCAGCCCCCCAGCACCTCCCTGTGTCAGCAAGGGTGGCCCTGCCTGGCTCCCAAGGTGGGCAATGTCCCTTGGCATGTCACCCCTTCTGCTGGCACTGTCCTCTGGCAGAAGGAC
Source organism: Sturnus vulgaris (assembly GCF_052056855.1). Classification (NCBI taxonomy): domain Eukaryota; kingdom Metazoa; phylum Chordata; class Aves; order Passeriformes; family Sturnidae; genus Sturnus; species Sturnus vulgaris. The sequence continues at coordinate 3,603,979 of NC_142267.1, read as the reverse complement.
ACGGCTTCTCCTCGGTCCCCTGCTGCTCTCCCCAGAGCACTCTGAGGCACTGGGTGTTCCAGCAGCATCCTGACCATCCCACGAGGGCTCCTTTGGCCCTACACCCACCGGGCAGTGTGGGTGGAGAGGTGACAGCCAACATTCCACCCTCTGCAGGGCTCTGGGGAGACTGCTCACTGTCCCCAAAACAGCCCAGGAAAACCTCTGCACCTCTGCCCCTCATCCACCCAGATCCTGCTGCTGGAGACACTTGCTGATTGAAGTGCAGGGAGGGAACACTCCCAGGAGAATAAAAAATGAAATTAGTTCAGGAGAAAAGCCTAAATATTAGTAATATTAGTTACATTAGGGCTATTCCACAAACAAAGCACTTAACTTTTTTTTTCTTTTTTTTTTTTTGTGCCACAGCTGCAGCTTTTTTCCAGGTGAACAGCGAAGAGGGAAGGAAAGCAGTGGAGGACAGGTGCTCAGGTTCCCCGTATTTGCCTACAAAGGGATGCCCACTTGCTGCTGGAGTCAGTGCCAGAGGCTGTGAGGTGCTGGCCAGCATGGGCTGAGGCTGCAGACAGACAGACAGACTGACGGACAGGATCTGTTCACCAGCCTGGAGATGCCCATGACATCTCCTGCCTCTTCCCTGCTGCTTCCCACTGCCTCCAGCCTGGGCTGCACAGTTTTATTTAAGCCCTTCTCCACTCCTGCCTTGTCTCCATTGCTTTATCTCATAATAAAAGTAAGCTGTTATTTCCCTTGTGTTCCAACTGCCCTCATTCATCCCCTGGTACCCGCAGGGCCAGCAGCCAGAGACTGTGCCAGCACTTGAATACTGAGGGGAAAAAAGACATCCTACAGGCTGGAGCCCTTAGAAGTGAGGGAAGCTCGATGCTGCTGGAAATAGAAGCTGCTGCAGCCAAGGTCCTGCTGCAAACCAACTGATCCCCATTAGGTCATGTTTGCCTCCCTGCACGGCCTCAGGACTGGCTTATGGCACAAACATCCCCTCCTGCTGCCTGGCTTCTCTGGGCTTTTCTCCCAGCCAGGACCTGCCATGACCTGTCTAGGGAGGTTTAACGCTGCTTTTAAAAGGCGGTGGCATTTCACCACCTGAAACACCGGATTTACTACAAAGCTGGGATCTTAAACTTCATAAAAGGGGATTAACCCACCCCCCCCCCGAGCAGCTCAGCCACCACCAGGCAATGTCAGCTCCCTCTTTCTGAGGGCATGGACCTGGGCAAGGAGGCAAGAGGCAATTAGCCATCGTCAATTGTCTGCTGAGCCCCACTCCTGCCCCTTAAAAACCTGCTGTGGGAAACGGCTTCCAAAGGGTTTTACTTTCCAGCTTCTTAGAGGAACATGGATTTCATGTGCCAAGGACCAGACACAGAGGCTGACACTATCAGCATTAGTGACCCAGGACCAGGAACAGCTCCATTACTGTTTGGGAATTAGATGTACCTGGGAGCAGCCAGAACATCACTTGGCTCGTTTGTTAACACAACATCTATAAACAGAAGCCTCAAGCAAGCCCGTTCTCAGGGCCCCAGAAGACAGAAAGAAGGATGGCCCTTGTCCCAGCAGCATTTGTTTTCATTAAGTGGGTGGAAGGGCCCTGATGGAACCAGGGAGCTTGATTGCCAGGTGACCTTGTTGACTCTGGAGAAGTCGGAAGCTTTCAAACCGGAATTAGCAAACTAGCTTGATTAAAAATAAATAAAACCCAACCTAAGTCTACACTTCCACATGCCTCGGCATCTGTCCAAACTCTGGTTTCCCCCCAAAGACCACCCACAGAAGAAATGTTGGTGTTGTGTCAAAAAGGCCTTGCCAAACCAGGGAACTTTTGGAAGTCCTTGCACAGATGGAGACCTGGACACTGGAATTTCCTTCATAAAGGGCAACACATGGAGAGAAATGTTTAATTCCTTATGCTTCTTTGTTTTCTGTTTGGTCCCAAGGCACCAAAATTAAAGGAATTGGCTCACTAAAATTATTTGGAAATTTATGACTTTTTATATGACGCTTTCCTGCAGCATTTCCTTGACATCCATTTTTCCATCTACTTTTCCCAGAAGCAGAACCTTCCCAGTCTCTTCCTGGAGCTAGACATCTTTCCCCAGCCCTAAACCACCCAGAAATGTTTCCTGCACAGACAGCAGCCCTGCAAAGGGAGCTGTTGGATGCTCCTGCTCCTTGGCAGGCTGATGGGGACTTCTCAGGAGCTGTTTGGGATCTGTGTGTCCATCCCTGGGTGGTGGCAGGAGCAGCCTGAGGAGTGGGGGCTGGCCCAGCAGAGTGTGGACTTGCTGCCAACCCACTGTGCTACTCACTCACTCACTCACTCACTCACTCACTCACTCACTCACTCACTCACTCACTCACTCACTCATCTCTGTGGAGTTTGTCAGCACATCCTCCAAAAGTTCTTGGCAATGAAGTTGTTGAAGGCAGTTTAAATCTCTTTTCAGAATAGGTAAAGCAGCCCCCAGCCCTTTTGCCTCCTTGTTATCAGTCCTCTTCCCTGATGCTGTCAAGGTCATGGCTCCTGTCCCCCTGTCCCCGTTAGACCTGTCTAATTATGACTCCAAGCTTATGTGCTCTTTGACTAGTCCGGCTTATCCACCCTTGCTTGCTCTGCCCTGGCTCCTAATCTTTACCTCAAGTGGCTCCTGGAGGAGCCTGGGCTGCCCTGCTGTGGTTGCAGGCAGGATCCTCATCCAGGTAGGAGACAGGGAGCAAGGAGAAGCTTTTCATAGAGCCAGAGAAACATTTAAGTTGGAAAAGACCTCTTAGGATCATTGAATCCATCGGGTTTTGCTCAGGCTGAGAGGATGTGCACAGTGCAGAGGGATGAGTGACCTCCAAAGGACCTACAGCAGGGCATGGGGTGATGGAGACATGGGGTGATGAGAGCCCAGAGCCTGCTGCTTGTCCTCTCCCTGTATCTCTGGGACAGTTCCCACCTCCTGTCTGCAGGAAAATTACTGAGAAACTTTCTCTTTTCCCCATTTCTTTGGGTCTAGGCTGCAGCACTATTCCTGAGCATCCTCTTAGAGTGGCTGCTCCTCCTGCTCTGGCTCCTGCGGGATCCATCCTCTTTGTCACAGGCACCAGCAGTCCATGAAAGCGGCCCTGAGCTGCTCAGAGCCCTGTCCTTCCTCGCAGCAGCTCCAGGGCTGTGCACAGCGACAGAAAAGGTGCCTCACCGGAGGCTCTGCCATCTCGTCCCTCTGATGCTGGAGATTGTTTTGATAAGCTCCTTGTTTCCCAGGCACAGAGCACAGAACTCTTTTTCCTGCACTGAGCAGACAAGATGTTGAAATGTTTTTTCCTGTGATAACTGAAAGTGGAAAGAATCCTGCCTGCAATTCTTGTCAAGCCGAGGGATCTCTTTGTAGTTCAGTGAATCATTTCATCCGCAATGTTAATTTAAAAGCAAACAAACAGAGCTGAATGCATTTGATAGTAGAATTATTTCCAGTACATTTCAGGTTTTGTTGCTATGTGTTGTAAAACACCATGGCACGAGCAGTGCGTGGTAGAACCAGGAGACTGGAGGCTGGGCTGTGCCCCACTGCACCCCACTGAGCCCCCCTGCACCCCACTGTGCTCCACCGTATCCCACTGCACTTGCATCATGCCCGTGCTGGGAGAGAAGAGCACCCACTGCTCCCCAGGAGCATCCCAGGTGCATCCTCTGGGAAAGGCTCTCATGCCTGGCACAGCCACAACAGCAAACCAGGGGTTAAAAACTCCCCTTGAAAACAGGAGCTGCAAAACATCAGCCTCGTTCCACCTCAAAAGAGCAAGAATGAATCGGAAAAGGGCAAAGTGCGTGAAAGGCTGAATTGTAATAAAAACGGTGTTTAAATGTGCCACCGAGAATTAATCGCTCCTTTCTTTGGAGCTTCCCCTTTGAGGGCTATTCCTAGGAATTTGTGGGAGGCAGCAGGAACAAGGAGTCAGTTTTATTTTGCATGTAGGCTGTATCAGGTGTGGAACTGCCCTGGTTTAGAGGCACGAGATTGCAGAAGGGCAGCTGGGGTGCTCAGCCCTGCACCCCCTGCCTGGGGGGCTCTCAGAGGGAGCAGGTAGTCCTGGAGGGCAATTTTGGCTCTCCTGGGGGCTGGTGTCCCCAGTGACTTCCCAGCAGTGATGGAGACTTTCCCACCTGTTTCCGTGGTGGCAGGGTGTAGGTCAGAAGTGCCCTGGCACTGGGAGAGCAGGAGGTGGCCACAGTGCCAGCCCAGCACTGTGGGCACCCGGCTGCCCTCCAGGCTCAATAACTGCCTGGAACTGGGAATGCTTATCCCTGTTGAGTCAAGGACTGGCAATAACGCTTCCCAGCGAGAGGCAAAGTGCTCCATCTGCTCCACGCATCCCGAAGGAGCCAGTGGTGACTTTTTGGCTGCCTGGAGGAGCAGCAGGCACAGAGAGGCCCCACAGTGCCATGCTGAGTCCCAGCCACCCCCTGGCAGAGCTGCAGGGTGGGCAGTGAGGTGGGCAGCAGCAGAGAGCCCAGGGACCTGATGCTTCCCTTCCTCCCCATCACTTCACCTCCTCTTCCCACTCTGTTCCCTGAGTTTTCACAGTGCCCACTGGCCACTTGCTCTGTGTGGCAGAGACACACAGGGGATCAGTGGGAGGATCAGCACCAGCAGATCTTTGTCACCAAACCCCCACTCCCTGTAAGCCCAGGGAGTGTCACCTTTTCAGACACACAAAATCAATGCTGTCCTACGTCCCAAAACCTTTAAACACCAGACAGGCAATTTGTCTTTGCTGATGGTGGCTGAGCATTGAAAGGAACCCGGCCAGATTAAATAAACCAGCAATAGCAATTTGAGGTCATTTTCATCATATTAATTGGTTTCCTGCCTATGGTAAAAAGGGAGTCAAGGAGATGGGCTTGGATCAGCTCCACAATGGCATTGCTTTTCTGTTGAGAATCTGGGTTTGGTGATCATTCCAACAGACTGGGAGTGATAGGAGAAGAGTCAGCGATGGGTCTGGGCACACACAGCATCTTTGGGTCCTGCCAGGGATGGCACAACTGGGTGGGAACATGATGTGGCCTTTGTGGGCTGTTCCTCTCCTCAAAGAGCCAGTGGGAGGAGAAGTATTTGACACTTGGCTGTTTTCCCCCCTTTTAATCAAGAAGTAAACAGAGTCAGAGCTTTACGAGTCTGTCTGAGTGTTTCAGTGCCAAGATGCAGCTCAGTATTTTCCGAGAGGTTTGGGTAAGGAGCTCTGTGATTTATGTACACAGCACACCTCCCTCCTCTTCCTCTGAACTGAGGGAAAAGGTGGGGAGGAGCTGAAAGTCTGAGTATTCCTTAGGAACAGAAAGAAAATTTGAGATAGCATGAAAAACATCATTTGACGTATCTGAAAGCCTTTTGTAAGCACTTTCCAGGAATATTTTACAGCCTCAGCTTCATTAGTAGCAATACCTGCAGGAAGGCACCTCTCAGCGTGAGCACTCAGTGTTCAGTGCTTGCAGATGTTATATTACAGATTTCACTGTAAAACACACAACGTGTGCTCTCAGATAACTGCCATCAAGAGCGGGAAGAGCTGCGTGTGGCTTGTGGGATTCCCCAGCTTCACCAGGCTGAGAAACCCCGCAGAACTCCCTGCCAAGGGCAGCCTCAGAACCGGGTTTGTTTGCAGAAGGGATGTAGTTCTGCAGAGTGGCATTGGCATGGAGCAAAGGGCAGCTCATGGGTTCTTGGGGAGGAAAAGGTGCTCTCCTGTGTGCCACCAACCCTGTGTATGTTCACAAAACCCAAGTATGGTTCACAATGCTTCCTGCAGAAATTTGGGAATGACTGTGGGCCCATCTGATAACACTACTGGCTTCTCACCAGTGACTTATAAAGACCAAGAGAAACAAAACTCACCGAATATGGGACTGCTTGCAGGGGTTTAATTGAAGCTGTGTAGCAGCAGAGGCTGCCTGGGGCTGTGTGGCATGACAATGGGAGGCCAGTGCTCCCTCTGCCCCGTGAGGATCTGGGTCCCAGCCCTTCCCCAGCTCCCTGGGCAATTTGTCCTCAAGGTTTCCCTTCTTCAGCACATTGCTGAGAGAGACAGTGACAGATACAGAAGAGCTCCACATAACCTCGATTACCCAAGGATAATGAGGCCCAGTGCACCCACATGCTATCAGTAATATTTGTATCTATTCAGCTTTTTCAGTGCTAAAGGTAACAATTTATATCCATTAAAAGCAGACAACTGGATGGCAAGCGGAGCTCAGCTCTGGCTGCCTCTTGATGGGCAGCATCTATCACACCTCGTGTCCTCAGAGATCTCCTCCACAGCTCCTGGTGGTGCTGGGCTCTGCCAATGTCACGACACCCTGGAGAGCTGAGTGACATGCCAGCTTTGAGGCCATCCATCCCACTGCCCATTTGTGAGCGTCCTGTCCTGCCCAGTGGAGTCACCACTGTCCCACCCTGTGATTAACACACTTAATTCCCTTTGTCCCTCAGGAGACAATGCCCAGTGCCATCCCCACAGTGGCCATCACTTCTCTGTCACCTCCCAAGTGCAAGTGCTTTACTGTGGAGCCACAGCCAGATCCGTGGCCCTCGCTGGGCCGTATCCCCATGGATGCTGTGTGGTCCTGGTCCTGCTTAGAACCTTTCCAGCTCCTTCCCGTGGTGATATTCCAACATGGAACCAGGAGATCCTTTCCTTTGCCTTCACAGTTTCTATCCCAGCACTATAAACCTTGACATGCTACTTTTAATTTGAGGGGAAACATCATTAAGTCAGGTAATCTTCCCAACAAGCTCCTGTTTGATGGCTGTATCACACTGAATTGGATCAGATGGTTTGTACTCAGACCCCTCCAACACCTCTGCAGGGTGGGCCTGGCTAGCAAAAAATACTGGATTTCCTCCCATATTCATCTAGCTGGATGAAGAAGTAACATTTTTTAGCCCACGAAAATAGAAAATTACATGTATTGGTGCTAATTCCTTTTGTTAATTGAAGATGGTGTAAGAAATACTAAACAGAATTCAAGCAATGCAGGATGCTGCAGTTTCCTCAACAAATAGAGAACTTGGTGATGAACACAGACCACAAAATCGCCAGGTATTTGCTATCACTTTTGTTTTTTCCTGGAGGTCACTGCGTGTTTGATCAGCCCTTGTAGACTGTCCTTCGGATGCGACGCACAACCCACCTCAGGTAAATATTTGGCCGGTGGATGGGGTTACCTTCCCCTTTGTAAGTCTCTTATCTGTCCTGGTGCAGCCCGAGCTGCTGGCTCGCTCATCCCATCCCGTTTGCTATTCCAGCGGCGGCGGAAGCGCCGGCAGCGGCGGAGCTGGGGGATGGCAATAACAGCCACATGCCTGAGAGTGATACTGCTTTCCTCCCGGAGAAGGTAATTGCTTCAGCAGAAGAAATTAAGCATCATAATGAAACGGACATAAAAAGAGGCCCCTCGCTCACTCCCCGGATCACAAATATTGCAGATGTTGCACCCAGCCCAGCGGGGCACGAGCCCAGAGACTCTGCCAACACCGTTGTGGCTCCAGAGTACCCGTGGAGGGTTTGGATGGAACCACGCCATAAACTTGCCCCTTTCTGCCTTCACAGGCCTCTCAGCTTTCTCCTAATTTCCATTGTCTTGGCTGCCTTTTTCTTGGCTTTATTTCCATGCTTTGAAAGTGTGTGTGAGGGGCTCAGCAGCTTTAAAGTCTGTGCTGAGTCTCCCAAACCTGGGAAGGGAGGAGACATCCTTTTCTAGAGAAGCCACACATACTCGAGTCTCTGTTTTGCAATGCAGCAGGACAGATCACTTTACTGAAATGGACAAAAGCACAAAAGATGTATGAAGGCTCTTTTATCAGCTGGAGCCTTGCAGCAATCTGAACTGGGACAGGGCTGGCTGTGGCTTCCTCTTTTCCCCTTTCTCTGCAAGGTGCACAAAGTTCTGCCCAAAGCATCTTCCTATTCTTCCCAGCCTGCATTTTCTTCCTCAGCCTGCCACTCCTGCTGGGATGCTGCTGTAACTATCGCCAGTGCATCAACCCCCACCTCACCAGCTCCGAGGAAATGAGTTTTGTTCACTCTAGAGGTGCCCTCGAGGAAGGGTCGGCAGCTCCTTCACTGCTGGGAATCCACTCGAGGAGCAGCTCGCCCATTCATCATCTCCTTGGACATTACAAGAGAATCTGTCCACTTAAAACAGGATTATTTCTGGGTGGCAAACTGCAAAGTTAATTTGGCTCTAATCCCTTTAAACAGAACCAGTAATTGGAGTGATAATGACTCTCCTGGAGGGCTCTCCTTACCAGGGCAGGGGAAGGTTTGCGGGCAGATGAGCCTGACCTCCCGTCTGGTACAGTGGGAACAGCACGGGCACAGCTCTGGGGAGGGCACCAGGATGAACAAATCCCCTCCACAAGGGGCCACAGCACTGGGTTGGGACCCTCAAGCACCCCCAGAGCAGTGGGACCCTCCTGCCTGCCCCGTGTCCCTGGCTGCCTGCTTCCAGAGAAAGAGCCTGAGAATAAACAGCTTTAATCATACAATCCCCACTTCCTATTGCTAATAATATTATCATCATGATATTAAGCCAGTTAATTCTTTCTCTCAATTTATTTGCTTTTGTTTTTGTACTCCCATGTTGTAATTTTCAATTTAATTAGTTTCAGTGTTTCTGAGGGCAATAGGTCTTGGTTTATCTTTGCAGCTAATAGTCCTAATTGTTTACCCTTTCTTTGACAATATCTCATTAACTTTATGGGCCATCATTTCCATGGCACCTCCAGAATTAATTCCCTCACTCTTTGAACCATCTTCCCAAAATCTTCACGGCTTTCTGCTTCCCTAATCCTGCCTGACCTTGCCCATCCTTGCTGGCTGCTCTTGTGGCTCAGCACTGCTGTGTCCCACCAAGCCCCAGGGCAGCAGGTGGAGAATGGACCTATGGCTCCTGCTGTGACTGTGGACAGAGCCCTGAATCTGTTACTGTGGTCAACTCTCCTCTCTTTGTGTCCTACCACAAGTGCTCCTGCTCCTCTAGACTGGTTTTGGTCGTTGTTTCTATCTTTAAGTCTGGAGTCACTTATCCTGCTGATGGACGGGTCTGGATATTCCCCTCAGCTTCAGTGACTGCAAAATTTCTTCCCTCTCTCAAGCAAAGGAAAAGTTGTTGGGAAACCAAGGCATTCCATCACTCCAAGGCAGCTGATGAGGTGCAGATTCATTAGCTCTCCACTGGCTCCTCAAACGAGCTCCATGTTGGGATTTGGGAGAGGTGGCCGTGCCATTGGGCACCCCTCGCTCTGGGCAGAGCTCACAGACAGCTTCCCTACCCCAGCTGCTGCCTTCAGACCCCGTTAATCACACTCTTAATGACTTTGTGTTCACAGATGAGACGATTCTGGCCGCAGAGGTGAGCCACAGATGATATCCCCCATTGATTGTTCCACCTTGCTTGAATGATGTGCACCATGAAATGGGTCTGAATTCTCAGCTCAAATCATGCTTGGAGGGTGGGCTTGGAGCCTGGAGGGGCCCATTTGGCTGCAATGATTGCAATGCCATGGTAGTTTTTCTCTGCACGTTCCCAGTTCCAGTCAGCTTCACCCTGGGGTGTCAGAGCACACCCTGAGCCCCCTGGCTGCCCACCCGGCTGCAGGGGCAGAGCAGTGCAGGCTTGCCCGCCTGTGGGAGGATGCCAGGAGTCTCCCTGGGTTACAGCTGCCTGCTCAGCACTGGAACATGATTTCCCATTAAGCAGACAGGGAGGGATCTGCTGGTGGCCACTGCGAGGGCACCTGAATTATTGATTGGAACACAGCTCCAGCTGAGGCACTGAAGGCAGCGACTCCTTCCCAGCAAACCTCACCCGGCTTGTGGAAAATCCACTGACCAAGCACCCCTCAAGTGCTGCCTGCTCTGCACAGCCCAGGCTTCACAGGGAGGGCAAAGGTCATGGCAGGGGAAAGACAGCTGGAATTGACCCTGGCAGTCACTGGCATTTGGATAAATGGCTTTGAGGAGCAGCCGAGGGAAGGAGAGCATTCCTAAAGCTCCTCAGTCTGCTACAAGAGGATTTTGCTGGGGCTGAGGCTGGCTCTGGCGTGCAAAGTGCACGGGGGCGAACAAATACATGTTTGTGCAACATATGGACAGACACACACCAAGTACAAACCGGCCATATGGGCACACACTGCTGCCAAATTCACTTCTCCCATGCTTTCCTTTGATTATTTTTCATCTTCCATGGACTGCTCCTAAAGTGCTGGGTCTCCATCCTGTACATCCCAGGCCCAGCACTCAGTCCCACCTCACTTTCTCTAGGCCAATCTGAGCATTTTCTGGATGCTTCCATTCCTTAAATTTCCTTGTGTTTGCCTGCCAGCTTGCACAGAGTTTCAAAAAAGGCTTCTCGAGGGTTGGTGGGCGGGCAGGCAGATCTGATCCAAATGGGGAGAGGTGGCAGTGCAGGGGAGGCACATGGAGAGCGAGCCAGATGTGGCAACAGAGGCTTCTGAATGGGAGCCCATGGCAAGTGGCAGCATTTCTCTAACCCCATATTGACTTTGGCTTCCAGAATCAATTTTCTTTATTAGCTGATGAATCTCCTCAAAAGACTTTCTGTACTGAGTCTAGATAAATTATTTAACCAGTAAATTCTTTCTGCTCTAGCACTGCTCCAGCACTGGGATTTCATGGGGAAGAGTAGCAGAGAGGGTGAGAGGCTAAGGTCACTGCCAGCAGAGCAGCAGAGCAGGAATGGGTTTGCTAATAAGTGACCAGTCGAGAGTGACTGTAAAACAGGCTATTAATAGGAAACAGGTTTTTTACAAAATGCTGGGATTAGCAGTGAATACAAGGAGCAAGTCATGGGAGACTATAGCCTTAATTATTCATGCAAGCAAATTGCTGCGGATGGAGGGAGAGCACAGTGCTGATGTGGGCAGGAGCAGGCAGCAGATGTGAGGCGGGTTGTCACCTGCCCTGGATGAGCTGGACCCATGGGAAGAGATGCTCCAGCCTCCCCAGGGACACGGGGATGTGCAAGGTCCATGTGGTGTCAGGAGTGCTGCATGTGGGAGGAAGAGCTCCACGGATTTTGGGACCCCGACTGCCCACTCGGACATTGTGGTTGCAGCACTATGAGCACCTGGATAATCACCTGGAAAGCACTGGTACGGGAAGGGTGCTCCACCCTGCTACTCTGCCTACCCCAAGGCCTGCTGTGACTGTCTCATTTGCTGTGTAAAATCAGGCTTCACACGCTTGTCAGGGCTGGGCAGCTTCAAGGCCAACACTAACAGATGAGCCACAGAGCAAGAAATAATTCTGCCTGCAAGAATAATGCTGGCTCACGAGGTCAGAGTATTCCAACATATTTATAGCCGGTAAAGAAAACGATTGTGTTAAACGGCAGCTGAAGTACACGGAGAGCCAGCCAGGGCTGCTGTCTGCGGCCATTCGTTTTCTTGCTGGGAGCGCAATTATGCAGCTAGGGATTGGCATCCCGAGGACTTCACAGCAATCCCTCCCAGCAGCCACTTTGGGGATCAAAAAAGTGAATGTGTATTTCCTGCAGAATGAAGCTGCACGTCCCAGGCTGACCTGGGGCTTGTGAGGCACTGGCAGGTGCAAGGCAGTGGTGATGCTGAGCAGAGGAGTAGCCAGGTCCTGCAGGTGTGCATCCCCCTGTGTGCATCCGTCCCTCTGTGTGCATCCCCCTATGTTCATCCCCCGTGTGCATTTCCCTTGTGCATCTTACTTGTGCATCCCTGTGTGCTTCCCACCTGTGAGCATCCCCCTGTGTGCATCCCCCTTTGTGTATCCCCCCTCATGGATCCCCCCATTTTCCATCACCGAGCAGAAACACAATGCCCAGGTTGAGCAGAGGGACTCAGAGTTCCTCACTGCTTGTCTCCTTATGAAAACCACACCGAGATGAGTTCGACCTGGTTCCAATAATCAGCTATAAATAGCAAACTCAATTAAGGCAACCAAACAAAGGCGATGATGGATACCTGCTCGGGAGGCCCTGGGGGACGGGGGGCAGGGAGTCTGGGTTTGCTTGTGCAAACACCATGTTTTTATGTAAAGCAACCAGCAGTGGGTTAGGCACAGGACAGAGGGGACCAGGAATCCACACACGCACAAAAAGCAAACTGCAAAGCATCCATCCCAACGGGGCTAAAGTGCTGCAATGCCTGGCCTGAGCTTCACCCACTGGGTCACAGCCCAACTCCAGCTCCTCTTCCAAAGCCCCTCTCTCACCACTGGCAGTGGCTGCTGTCCCTGCCTGTGGATCACCTGGGATCAGAGCTTTGCTGTCTGTGTGAGCAGCCTGGCAACCCAGCTAAGGAGCACACAGGTACCAGTTCTTGGACCCTGGTGTGCAGGGAGCAGAGACACAACCCCAGCAGCCACAGAGGTGGGTGCTTGGCTGGGTCCCTCTCATCCCACCAGCACACCCTGGCCCCTCTTTAGGGAGCTCATCAGTGTTCCCATTATCCCCACAGCAGCCGGGGTTTGGAAGCACCAGGAACTGAGAGGATAAATTTGAAGTACACACAACTCACAATGTGTACATCAACCCCAATTTATTCAGAATGAGCAGCTCAGACACGCTTGTAGCAGCTTCGAGAGCATGTTTATCAGCCAGGCTACTTGGGAGATCATTGCCATTGATTGCCATGTCATTGTCACTCCTGGGGCACAACGGGAGGCCGGGGGAACGAGATGACATTGTTGGCAGGAACCAGTGAGGTAGGGAGCTGATGTTTCCCAGGACAAAAGGTGTGCCTGGGTCAGGCACCCTGCAATGCTCCCTGGTGCCCTGAGCTGCCTTGTAGGGAGTGCAGACCCCAAAAATTTTGAGCTCTGGAGACCCGGAAATGACAGCATGCCTGGCCAGAAGCATTTGTTTTTTATTGCTATTTATGTATGGATTGCTGTAGTGCCATCTGCAAGGAGAACACAGGGGGGTTTAAAAAGGAAAGAAGAAAATCCCACCTGATGGCAGCAGAAACAGAGCAAACGCTCTGCGGAAAGGAGGCAGGCAAAGGTGAGCTGAGGACTGGAAAAATCTCTCCCCCAAAGGAATTAAAGAGCTCAGTCTGCTGAGCTTATTAGAAAGAGCAGGAGGGACAATTGGCCGGCTGGCATAGAAGTCACAGCCCTGCAGGGCTGCCAGGGACAGGGGAGCATGAAGAGACCCAAAGGATGGGACTCCCCAATTCAAAAGCAAGGCCTTTTCTTCCAATAGCACAACAGGCTATTCATGATGCTGAGAGGAATGATGGGCAGTCCCAGCCTGAGCAGGACTCTTTCAGCTCTCCTGACAGCAGAGCTGGGAGGGAGGGCTCAGCCAGGGAGCAGGGAAGGCACTGGTCAGAGCAAGAGGCTGTGGGTGCTGCTTATAGCCAGGAAGGATCAGCCGCTGAAAAGCCCAGAGCCCTTTAATCTTTACTCAGACTCCTCATTCCTAATCCTGACCTTCTGGGAGCAGCTGTGCATCAGCAGATATCCAAGGACTGGATCACGCAGGTCACTCTTGCTGTCCCCTTTTTGGGAGACCAGCAGGTTGAAGCTGTCGAAAAATCAGGCTCTAAATAACCTGGGAGGCAGGGACATGGGGGAGGCAGGGTATGATGACCCGAGTGGGATTGTGGCCAGGGCAGCTGGCAGCAATTCCTCGCTGGTGGAGCAGCAAGAGGAGAGACTCCTGGGAAACGGATGGAGCTGCGATTCCTCTTGGTGAAACTCGCACCAAAATGACTCGGTTTGTAGTCACCATGGGCTCTGGCTTGTTTGCCTGTTTGCTCTCTGCTCATCGCGTTTCCAGCTGCTCTTGTGTGTATTTGCACTTCGCAGGCTTTAATTGGGATGGCTGAGCAAAGCCCGACCACAGCCGGCGATGCTGCGGTGATAAGTAACAGGAGGCACAAATTAGAACAAATAAATCTGAATCCAATTCAATTCCTTGTGCAATCAGGAAGATCAACACGTCAAATTGTGGGCACTATAAATTAAAAGCTGCCAAGGAGACAGTGGAAGGCGCTGCCTGGCTGCTGTGGCTGGTGTTCAAAAGGCTTTTCTTCCTCGCAGAGCGAGCGAGAGCCTGTGAGATGAACAGCGGGGTCTTCCCCGTGCTGCCAGGAAGGCTTTTTGCCACCAGAAAATTTTGTTTCTGCAGATAAGAAAATCCTCTGCTGCAGGTCGCAGTGAAGGTGGGTTTGTGCTGCTGGGGGAGGCCCAGGGTGGGCTGTGCAGGGCAGGACCAGTGTGGCACTGGTCTCCTTCCTGCGTCATCACTGGCTGGTTTTAGTTCGTTCTCCTCTCAATAAGCAGGTGTGCACAGGTCAGCTCTGCTGTGGAGCTCCAGAGATTGTTGATTTTCCTCTGAGCATCACATCCCAGGGCCTCCTGCATAGAGAAGGAGTGGATGAAGGGGGAATCTCACCCCTGATTCAGAAATTAAGGCTTCTCTGGTAGATTAGCACACTTCAAAGGGTGAAAATGTTCCAAAATACCGTGAAAAAAATTCAAATCAGCGTATTGCAAAGGACACACAGGCAGATAAACACCCAGGAGGCTCGCAGGTGCGCTTGGTACCACGGCATTTTCCACGTCCCTTTGGCTGTTACCTGGCTGTGTTTAATCTACAAAACTGTCTCTGCTGCAGGGCCCAAAACAAGTGGCACATGGGGAGGAGGGGTAGAACACACCTGAAGGATAAGCAGAGCTGTCACCTGCTGAGAGCTGTGCCCACCTCCGAGCTATAAGCACCTCCCTGGTCACTGCACCATGCCTGCCATGTGCCGTTGGCTTTTTCACCTCTCAGCTGCCATCTGAGTTTTACTGGGTTCTTGTGCTTGAAATTACAAGCAGGTCCTTGGAATTGGCATTGGCTGTTTTAAAGATGTGCTGCATCTTCGCGTGTCACGCCAGCACGAGCCAAGCACATTAGAAGCTGCTGGATAATAGGCAATTACTGCTCTTAAACAGACGAGGCATTCACGAGCCGAATGGACTGCATCTTAAATCATCCATAAATCCTCTAATAGTGCTTCTATTAATACCTGGTTTCTGGCATATTCCTAATGATTGCTTTCCTTATCAAAGCACTGCTTTTCCTTGGCTTCTGGGGAGAGGAGGTGAAGGCAGGAGCCAGTGTGGAGCTCTGTGAGGGAAGCCCAGGCAGCCCGGGCTGCATCCTCGCAGGCAATGGCACAGCTGTGCCACACGGGAGGGATGCCCCCAGACCAGGGGTGTGCAGAAGTGGGCAGGCAGGGTGAGGAAAGCTCTGCCTCCACCCCACGGGCATCATCCTCCTTCCACAGCATTGCTGGATGTCCCCTTCACCAGGCTTTCTGTCGGGCACCTCAGCTCTGCCTTCCTCATGGTGCCATTGCAGAGGCAGCACCTTTTGGAAGGGGATGAGGCTTTAGGGCCAACAGAATCTCCCTGGTGTTCTGGCTGGTGTCAGAGGAGCTGAGAGGGCACCCTGGGGTTTGGATTCTCCGTGGACACAGCTGCAGTTGGCACATGGGACCGGCTGTAAACAGCTCTCGTCCTCCCTGCTGAACCATCACACACTCCAGAGGACGAGCGCGTACAATTCACGTCTCATTAAAGTTTTCTGAAATATTATCCTTTTCTTCTTCCCTGCGTTTTCCCCCTATTAAGCTGAAATCTTGCTTCCTTCGGAGAATACGAGTCATTTGTTACCATAACAACTCTCCATCCTGAGCGTGGCAACGCTCCCCTCCCTGAAAAACGCCTTGGCCCTGGTGCAGGGAGGACCCCTGGTGCAGGCAGGACCCCCGGCACAGCTGTGGTTCCATGGTTGCCAGGCTTCCACATGGCCATTTATGACCTGGCTCTGAGTTTTGGAGGATTTGAGCTGCCCCTGGCACTGCTGGCACAGAGCCCCACAGGCAGCATGTCCTTGGCAGGAGTAGGTCAACATCTTCACCCGCCCCAATCACTCTGTCTCCACGGCATGAGACTCTTCGTTTCTGGTGGTTTATTTTTTCCCTTGCCCCAAAAACTGACCTGACTCCAAAGGAAAAGCACAGCTCCAAGAACCTTCTTTGTCAGGTACTGCCTTTTGGAAATTCCTCATCCTCTTCCTGGATCTTTGCTGTGCCAAGGTATAACTCTGACATGTTCATGTGAAAATTAAACATGAGAGATGAAGCTGCTAAATTGGATTCACTTCCATGCATCAAAATAGCCCCTGGAATCTCAGTCCATGGAAAACGTGGGATTTTTCAGAAAGGAGAGTGGTGCACAGTGTTAATGCCCCACCTTTCTGAATCTCCCTGACACCATTCAGCTTTACTAGGTCCATAAAAGAAATTAAAATACAGTTAAAATGGATTTCTTAAATGGGCTTGTAAAAGCTTTTGATGGAAGAACCACTTTATCCTTCTAACTTTTTTATGACATCTATTCCCACTTTTCCTTTCACTATGAACTTTTAATGACTTGGGATTTTTTTCACAAACCAACTCATTTGTAATTCCCTGCAGACACCTTTACACTGTGGTATAAATCCTGTGGCAAAGCCAGACCTCAGAGACACAGTTAGGACAGATCCCTCAGGATCCTGTGCCAGGATGTCCAGGGACTAGCTCTTCAGGCTATTCCTGCCAGAAGAGCTCAGGATTGACCACCAGACACCTTCAAAAGTGCTAAATGTTGTTATTATGATATTACCAAACTACACCATGTGTTGCTAAATTTATCTTGATGTCGATATGGCAATGGTGATGATGATGGTGATGATAATGATGATGGGGATGTTGGCCATTGCCTCTCTCCAGCTGTGCCTGGGTGGAGCATCAAGGAGGTGACAGATCCTCAGTGGTGCCAGGGGAAAGGAAGGGTTCAGGGCTGTGGTGCCACCCATCATCTCTCCCATCCAGGCAGGAGACATGGTCCAGCTGCTCAATGCCACAGTGCTGAAATAAAGATGATTAAGGAGATATTCCAGCCTCTTCTTTTCTCCCTCTCCTCAGTAAATGTCATGCTTCAGGGGAGTATAGCCAAGAAAAGTTCAAAGTAATAATATCAGAAATCTGCTTCTCTTTTCCTTTTGACATTTTATTGTGATATGAAATAGCAGGGGATAAAAGCTCTAATGGGGATATTTGGTTCTTTCTTTCGGAGAGCATTTGAAGCGCTGGCTGGTTATGACTCACATGGATTATGATATATGCAAATCTTTAAGGGCCTCATTCACAAAGCCAAGGCAGCCACGCCGCTCTTCCAGGGGATTTACTCAACGGGAGATAAAGCCTGGGTGACTGATGCCCAGGGTCCCCATTTTCACCAGGCCTCTGCCACACATCTCCAGCTCTTCATCCCAGCTGAGAAGGCTGGTCCTGGGGATGGTGGGGTTGTGACTGCACTCACCAGCACAGCTGTGCCCATGGAGAGGGTGGATGGCTCCATGGGGAAAGCCAGCTGTCTCCCACCCTGTCTTCCATGGCAGACAGATGCACCCAGCACCCACTTTTTCCAATTAAGGCACAAGCTGTTTCTCCATGGACCGCTTTGATGATATTTCTGTGTCAGCTTTAAACCAGATATTTCACACTCATAAACACTGGCGAGTAACCAGGCTGTAAAATACAACTTTAATAATGTTAACTGGTAATGTGCAGGCAGTCTTGGTGATTGGTGTAGGGGAAACCGGGTTGATTTAAAAAATATAATAACCCCCTCGTTCCACATTGAATCCTCTCGTAATTAGAAGCTGTTATTGCTCTCCAACAAATAATCTTCCGAATGAAGTCCATTCCACAGAGAGTGATCAAAGGGTGATTTAATTAAATTTTCATGTTTAATTTTCCTTTTTCATTCCTGACTTTTTTTCCGCTTCCTTCTCTTGCAACTGCTGTTGGAGGAGGGAGAGGGGCAGGTGGGAGCATAGGAGTGGCTGGGTCCTGCCCTGTTCTGGATGGGGCATCCTCCCTTTATGTGTGCCTGGCTGCTGACATCCAGTTCGGACCTCATGGTACGAATTAGAGTGCGGGTTTCCTCTTCGTGGTGTCTTGGTTTTAGTTATCTGGTCCACAGCCAGCTTAAATGTAATACTTAATTTAGAGCAATAACACTTAAATTATGAATTGTCTGCTGTAAGTATAAATTATACATTTTGGAGATGAATATTCAGGTCCTAATTCAAAGCAGCAGATGTGGCATGGAAATGTTTGCAGGCAGACACGATTCCAAGCCATGATTTGGTTTGATTTTCCCTGGGAAACCGTCCTTGGCAGACCCTCCCTGGCTGAACTGAGAGTCCATTTGGGGGCTCCAGGACCACTCCTTGTGACCTCAGGTTTGTTTGCTCAGTTCCTTTGGGGTTTGGTTTGGGGGATGGCATGGCCACACACGGTGGGAGGTGGGTGGCTGTCCGTGCAAGGTGAGGAACCAATGCCATCAGGGATGTGGCTGTCATCGTGCTGAGCACAACCAGCACCAGGTAACGTCTCACCTGAGCTGAACTTGGCTGTGGGCATCCAGGAGGGACCTTTCCTCTGCCAGTGTTGAAGGGGCCATTTCTGGGGAGAAGCTCAGCTGTGCGCCAGCACTCCTCTCATTGGAGTGCTCCATCTCCAGTTTGCGCTCACAAGGAAACAGGAGATTGCAGATTAGGAGAAAACACACAAGCTCTTCTCTGGGATAAGACTCCACCGACCCAGCTTGTGCTGCTGCTCTGGCTGAGCCAGAGCCTCCCTGCGCTGCTGCTGATGTTCCTAAAGAATTCATCAAAGTGACAAGGCTACAAAAGCTGCACGTTACCGCTCCTCCGTTCCCTTGCCACTCACCGGAAAATAAGGCCCCTGCTGAGCTGCATATGATCCGTTTCAATTATTTTTTAATTTTCAATGTGTTAGTCAAACTCCGACACGCAGAGAAAAAGGAAAAATTCATGCAAAGTACCCTGGAAAACTCCTGTTCGGGTAAAAAGCTCTTCTGCCATGAATACGCAATGGCTCCTGGAGCTACTGGTGAGTTAGTGTGCATTTACAGAAACTGCATTTACATGGAAATACGATTTCAGCTAGCATTTGGAGGTGGAGAGGGATCTCCTTTCTTCCCCCAGCCACGGACTGATTCTGCTCTCACTGGTTTAGATGCTTGCATTAAGACGTCTGCTGACATGCATCTGTTTCATAAGAGCATGGATAAGGAGCGTGGTTTGCTGCCGGCAGTGTTCCTCCCCCTTTTTTTTCTAATCATGCAAATAATCTTTCCTCAGGGACTAACTGCTGTGTCCGTGGGCAGCGGGATGTGGGTGGGAAGGAGCTGTGGGTGGGATGGGGGTGCAGGAGGGATGGAAATGTGCGTGGGATGGGGACACAAGCAGCAGCTGCTCCTGGGCCTCGAGGCACATCTGTGCCAGCCAGTTATGCAGAGTTAGACTTTGCTGAAAGCTGTGCAAACTTCAGGTGTTTGCATTCAGCGCTGGGGTTGGCAACAGCTTCATGTTAGTGGTGTTAGAGATGGGCAGGAGAGGGCATGGCAGCTCCTCATCCCCAGGCTGAGCCCGGGCGTGGCTTTTTCCAGAGCTCACGCTGGCAATGCTCAGTTGCTGGAACACGGAGCAATGGAATCCCAGTCCAGCCCCCTGTTTGCTCACAATGCTGGAGCTGCTCTGCCTGGACCCTACATGACCTCTGTGAGCCAGAGAACCCTCTGGTCTCCCACAGTCCCCAAATTTAGTAGACTCCAAAGGCAGGTCCCAGCTTCCCAGCACATCTCTACAGTACACTCTGCTGAGTTACCTGTGGAACCACCCTGTGGCAGGGAGATTGACCTTTCTGCATTCACTCTGCACTTGGTTTTCCAGATCAGATGGTGTCAGTGTTAATACCAGGGCCAAGCTGCCTCCCAGCCATGGCTCTGGGGCCTTGCCACACGCTGAAGGACAGCGGGTGCTCACCGTGCCCATCCCACACCACACCCTGCCTGCTCCTTCTCCTTTTCCTGGTCAGTCCCCACCAGCCACTCACGAGATATATTGCTGCCCTCGTGCTCCCCACAGTCTCAGCTTCTACACAAATACTTTGATGATGGAAAAAACCTTTATTTTTAGCCTTGCTTTTTCACTGAAATACAGAGAATTCCCCTCAGACCTCTCAGTAATGAATCGCAGAGAAAGTTTCTCTCCAGTTCATCTGAACGATGCTCAGCTGAGGGGGTGGAAAATTACTGAAAAACTTTACTAGTAAGTAAGAAAAAAATCTTAAATTCATCCTTTATGGCATTTTTAATCACATTGGGCATGATTCATTTCACATGCAAATCCAGCCCCGCGCTCTCTGTGCCGCTAAAGCATCTGACTTCAAACTATTGCAGCACAAAACCGCTTGGGCAGATTCAGATCTTCACCAAAAAGCAGCCAGAATTCTAATTTGACTTTGATATTGGGGGTTCCTTTTGTGAGGGGGAAATAGTGGGCATATCAGACACTGACATGGCAGTGGTCTCCCCACTGCAGGGCTTTGTGTCCCCACAGTTGCAGCAGCAGCTCTGTCTGGGCCTCCCCAGGGGTTCTGGAGGTATCTTTCATCTCAACATTGGGCAATCCAGCATCTGCCTCTGTCCTAGGTTACAATGTAAAGATGTGCCCAAAAGTTTGTATTTTATCACCATCTGTTGAAATCAGCTGGGACAGTGATCCTGATCTCTGTGGGAGACATCCTCTGCCAATGGGCCATTTGATAAAAACCAGGTGTGGCAGTGTTCTTTATCTTTTCCATGACCCATCCTTCCTCCAGGAGATCTCTCCTGTTCATGGCCATGCAGTCCCAGTGCACGGCTGATAAAATTCCATCATCCCATTGGGAGATGCTCCACCCAGGGGGAGGAGCCAAGCATTTCCTACCCAGATAAAAACTGAGATTTGGAACACCAAGGCAGCCCTTACCCACTGGTTTCCAGAGGACAAGAGCTACCAGGCCTTTCTACAGGATCACTACTTCAACAAGATCACTTCATCTGGACTGCTACCACCACCCTAACTAGCGGGGTGTCAGGTTGTATTCTGACTCTCTCAGTGGTTTTCTTTTATTCTATTGCATGTATTGTTTTTTCTCCCGTTTTTTCCCCTATTAGATTGTATTTCTGACTGGGAGTCTCTCACTGGTTTTGCTTTCAAACCATTACAGCCTCCCTCCATTCATCTCTCAAGTACAAATAAATAGGTCACTTGTCCCATCAGGTTGGTGGGAGCAGGGTTCTGTGCTGGGGAATGGGCTCCCCGAGGCTCTGCCTGTGCTGCCTCCCAGCCCTGCCTCATCCCAGGGCTGGGATCTGCCCATCAGTCCATCCCCAGGTCCTGGCTGCGAGGACTGGACTCTTGGCTGGGCACAAAAGCCCAGAGCTCCACAAAGCTCTGCTGTGCTTCAAGCTCCACTCCCCTGGAAACACAGACCTTCCTTTCCTCACTGTCCTCATTTGCACACGTGCAAACACCAAAACTTTGGCAAAAAAAGGGTTTTCAACAAATTTTTTCATTAGGAAAAAAAACCCTCTGACTCTCTCAAGGCTCCTCTGAGGGGGAAGCCAGGTGCAGCAGGGCTTTTATCAGCTCATTTTTCTTCCTTAGATTTTAGTCCAACCCGATTGCTCTTTGCTCCTGCAATGCTCATTCCTGGCTGCAGGATAAATAAGGCACGAAGCGTTTAATTGATCAATAGGGACATAATGAAGTGGCTGCTGTGCCCTGACAGAGGCTCGGTCAGAGGGGACCACAGGCTCTGCACAGCCCAGTGTCCGTGAGGGACACAGCTCCAGTCTCCACTGCATCATCAAACATTTAGTGAGGCACTCTCAATCAGAGTAAGCTGAGGTAGAGAAGGGAAATGGTGATTGCATCTGAGCTGCCCTACAGCACTGATGTAAAAACCCCAAATCTTTCAATTCCAGCAGCACCAGGGCTGAAAGGATGAGGGGAAAACGAGCCCCTTGCTGTGAAAGGTGTGGATAAAGCCAAGTTTTCTTCAGCTGAAGGGAGGTGGGGACGTTTCCAAGTGTCAGATTTTCTGTCTTACTCCTTCTCTTACTGCATTTCCCACCTCTTTCTTCTGGAAAAATACCATGAAAGGAAGAAGATTTGTTCAATGATCAGATTTGCATTGGAACCCCAAGAAGAGGTGGCAGGCCAGGCTGCATCCAGCTGGGAGCTCGCCTGAGGGTGAAGGTGTTTCTCTGTGTGAAGATGAAAATGGCATTTTTTACATCAGTATTGGCTCTGAATTGGACACAGTTTCCCATAAGGAGATAAAATATTTAAAAACAAGTATATGAAAGAGAAAGTCAGCCTTTATTAAAATGACTTCATCATTTGAGAGTGATGCTTTCAAGTACTCTTGTAATTCATCCTTATAGATATAAAATTATCATCTGAAGGAAGATTGTTAATAAAACTGACATTTCCCCATCAGTCAACTTAATTCACAATATCACATTTTCCAAATCCAATTATGCCTGTCTGATGACTGACGTTCGTTCCAGCGTTATTGTTCATGTGGAAAAGTGGGTACAGAAGTCACATGCAAGGAATCTGGGAAACGCTGGGACAGCTCTCTCTGGAAAACTTCAACCACCCCAGTGTGAGCTCTCCAGGACCTGGCTCTGCCCAGCAGTGGCAGATGAAGGTTCTGAGCAGCCAGCACGTGTTTCTCAATGTTTTTTGACTTGATAATTTTCCACGTGTGATCAAATGCTTTACCCAAGCCACTAGTTTCCTACCAGCTTCTTGTGGTAATGGAATTTTTAAATTTTGCATTTGGATTTAAAATTAGGATCTTACATTCCTGCAAAGGAGTCTTTGTTCAAACCAGAAGAGTTATCTCACAGAGTAACTGATCCTTCATTGGCAGACAGAAGGCACTTCTATGAAATTGTTACTCCATCAACTCCAGGAGCACCGAGACCACAGTGACCGACTGCAGCCTGGGCATCGACCTGGAAATGTTCAATAACCACTGAAAAATAGGTTAGAGATGTCTTCCAGACCATGCTATGTGTGGAAAACTGCATTCACTGCCAGAGTCTATCTGATAATCAGGCTCTTCAGGGGGATGGGATTCTGGTAAGGACCCTGCCAGCAGTTTGGGGAGCAAGAGCTTCACTCCTGCACAGCATCTGCTTCCCATACTCACTGCAGATTGGGGGCAGCTGCACTGCTGGGTTCAGACCTCCAAGTTGCTCCCTCTTCTTGCCCTTTCCCCATCAACAGGAGCCCATCCATTGTGTCCTCCTTGGGGACTGACACGAGCGCATTCCCTCGGGAAGAGCACGTTTGACTGAAGTCAGGCGGATGCAGCGCCACAGCAGCGATCGCATGGCAACCATTGCCAGGGAGACCGAGCTCTGCTCTGCAGCTCCGTGAGCAACTTCAGTGAGGCCACGATGGTCCCAAACCTCCCCGCTCTGTGCTTTGTATGCCCCAAATCTCCCCGCTCTCTGTGCTTCGTGTGCCTTCCCCCTCAGTGCAGAACATGAAAAACAAGGTAATGGGTGAGCATAAGGCATCTGCAGATTCCCAGCACTGGCAGGAAAGGTGTAACCCACCTTTCCCTGCCCTTCAGATCCAAGCATAAATAATTCCAATTGGCACAGCCGGGTGCCACCTGCCATGGTAGCAGGGACCACATTTGGGGTCACAGCTGCTCAGCTCGGGTTTTTATCTCAGTGTCAATGAAGAGTGATTGGAAAACGACAGGGAGCCTCATAGACTGCTCTTGGAACTATCCCGGGACTGTATTTTATCAGTCTCATCCCCCTCGTGTGCTCACTCTACCTGCAGCACCCCAGCAGGCCTGGGGTGAGGGTGGGAGTCAGGGTGCTGCTGGCACTGCTCCGGGACTGTGGGGACAGCCACGGACACCACAGAGCCACAGCCTGCCCTGAGCATCCAGCCAAGCTGCCTCTGGTTAAGGCAGGGGATAAAATCCTAAATGCTTGCCTCAAGAACAGCATCAGAGAAAGCTGAGTTCCCAGGAATCATGGCTGTGTCTGCCCTGTGCAGGAGAAACCAGGGATGGGCATTTCCTAAGAGCAAACCCCATGGCTTTGCAGCACAGAGGCTGAGGAGAGCAAACGGGACCTGGCACAGGACTCAATTTACTTGGAAAGGGTGTGGGGCCCAGAACACACAAAGCAGATGGATGGCTGGAAGAGCTGAGCTCGTTTGTCTTGCTGCCCTGCTAAAAATATCCACGTGTGCTTCTCTGGAGGGTGGAAGAGTTCCCTTCCTGCACAGTGGTTCTGAAATAAACCCCCTGCAGCTGGGTCTGGCCGTGCAGAGTGTCCTGCACCCAGGGTCCTGTGGGCAGCTCCAGCTCATGCTACCCACTTCCTGAAGGAAGCAGGGAAAGCTGGCGATGCTGTGGTGTGCACCAGCTCCATACTTGGCATTCTGCAGTTGCCATGGAAACCAAGGATGCTGACAGCGCTGCCAGGGCTGGGGGTCAGCGTGGGGCCTGTCCCAGAGGAGGTCTGTGATGGCCAGAGAGCACAGGGCTGTAGGAGGGATGGGCTGTCCTTGAGGCTGAGGGGGGCTGAAAGACCTTTCCAATGGGTGTTTTCAGGGCATGTCTAACTAGCACAAACAAATCTTGGGGTGTTTCCCAGCCACTAGCTACCAGTGCACCCAGGGCTGGGATGAGAGCTCCCCTGAAGCCTGGCAGAGTAGCTGTGGGCACCATTAAATACCATCTTCCCTAGGATTTCAACTGTCCTGGTCTGAAACCACATTATTCTTTTTATCCCTCCTCAAGAAAATATCGGGATCAATTAATTTCAGCAGCACAGGCACTGAGATCCCTTTCGTGTGCTTTTGCAGAGACAAACCTTGGGGACCACTTACTCAGATTATTGAAATAACTCGCTCTAGGCAAATATTAGGACCGAGACACACAGCTGATTAGGAATAGGAGAGCTTAAAAAAAATTTCCCTTTTCATCCAGATGCTGCATTCAGGGCTTGAAGTGACAGCTCGCCTGCTGACAGGAAGGTTTGGTTCTGCTGATGTCAGAGGGGAGCAGGCACAGCAGCACACACTGTTTATGCTCCTGTGATGTTTAACTGACAGAATCAATCTTCACTGCTCAGCACTTCCATGGTATGTATCAGTTTCCTATTTGGTCCTTGGAGAAATCCCAAGCAGCATCAGCGAGCTGCCTTAAAACACCATTAGATTGAAATAAAAGGCAGAAGAACCCCAGTCCTTCACAGATTTACAAAGCTATAAGCAATGAACAAGTGATGCCCCATTTTCCAAAGCCCCTCGTGCCGGCTCCGAGTCAGAAACCAGCCACTGATAACTCATACAGCACGGATGTGACAAACAGGAGGGAAGCAGCCATCTATCACAGCAGCTCCCGAAGCCTCCCAATAAAACAAAGTGCCAAATGGAATTCTAAACCACCGCTGGTGCTTTCACACCGCCGGGAAGCCACAGCATAAATAACAGGGCTGAAGGGCTCTGATGTGGGTGCATGCAGACCTCTGTGCTGCTGCAGAGAGGAGCTGCTCCAGCCTTCAGGGATCCTCCACAGCAAAGCTCCGTCTGTTGCTGGACGGATGCTCGAATTTGAGGAGGGACCATTTCAGCTCTTCAGAAGAGCCTGAGTACCACTGAATCACCACAATCTTGTTTTTTCTCCTCTCCTTTGGCTTTTATTCATATGTTACTGTTCCCTTTGCTATTAAGGCTAAAGCAAGGATCGATGAGGCCCATATGCTCCCGGCTCTGTTGCTGGAGCCCAGGACTAATTCCGATCTTGAGCCTGTCTTCAGGCCATCTGTTCTCAACATCACACACGACAACATGTCATTATTGCCGGGAATTTGCATAACCACTGTGGAGGAATTGTGTCCAACTCCATTCACACCAGCCACAATGGGTTTTCTCACACTGCAGGAAGAGGCTGGAAAAACGAGAAGCCAATGAGCATCACATTTACGTTTCCTAGGAGGGGCTCAGCCAAAGAAAAGACTGAGGATCCAAGGCACCCCTTTGAGCTGCTTGGACATCGGCAATGCCATCGTCCTCCACCTGTTCATCCCCTCATCCCACTTCCAGCTGTGATCTGACACGCAGCAGCAAAGCTGTGCTGCAGGGCAGAGTGCAGGTGCCTCCAGCCTGCCCGCACACCACCTTCTCCACGAGGTTAACACATTAATTCTCCCAACTATGACATCAAAGGCTTAAATAACAGCTCACGCTGCTGAAGGCTTGGAGCCACACGGTGCTGGCTGCAGCCCTGGGCCCTCTTTCCCCATTTCGGCTGCAGAGGAAGCGATGCCAGAAAGAGAGAGTGAGGGCTGCAATCCTCCAGCAGGCTGAGACCCCCTTGCTGGGCAGCAACCCTGGGGAGCCTTCCTCTGACAGCCCATTTTCAGTTTCTTATGCCGACCACCACCGCTGGTATCTGGGCAACATCACCACAGCGGTGTGCCAGGACCTTCCCTGCTGCCAGAGCGGGCACGGGAAGGGAGCAGGCAGGCTTCAGCCCCAGCCCCACTCATCCTCCCCTTGGCAAGCAGGGAGCCAGGCTGGAAAGCCTCACCCGCTGCCTTCATCAGCGCCAGGAGCACAATAGTCCTTTAACGATAATTACAGGCTTGCGGCAGCTCTGCTGGTGCGCGGGGCTGGGGCTCTCTGGTTAGCGAGAGGCGCTGTTTAAGTACTCGAAAGAATGGCACTTAGCAGATGTCTTGGGGTAAATGGTAGGTTAAGCGGCACCGAGAGCACTGGTGGAACGAGTGCTAATTTACACTCACATGATTCAATTTGCATGGTTAATTCTATTTAAAGCAAACATCCAGCACCCACTGAAGCTCCTGAAGGACCATGGTTCTCATTTTGTCTTCTCTGCAATGCTTCGGGGAGCAAAATGGTTGGATAATAGATCCAGCCAACACGGATGTGCCACAGAAGAAGTTTCCAGAAGGCGTTTACCCTGAAGAGCATCGTCTCTCTCTGCTAACGTCACCATGCAGACACTGCCCACTGCAGAACGTGCACTGCCACAACGTGATGAGATTCAGCTAGTCTTCTTCAGCCACAGCAATCGATGAGATCCAACCTATTGCCCACATCAAACGTTCTCTCAGGATGTGAAACTACCCACCAGGATGGGCACAAAGCCCAGCAGCAGTGCCAGGGAGAGATGCCAGAGATGCCTGTAGGAGGAAGAAGTCTAGAGCATTTTAGCAATAATTTAATTACATGGGTCATGTTATATGTGGAATTGAAATACAGTTAATTTGTTCCTAATTAAGATTCTTGACAATTTACCATGGCACCATGGCTCTTTGCCACCTGGATTCTACTGTCCCTGTCTTGCCCCACATGACTTTTTCCTTGAGGCTTTTCCCCTCCAGTCTGACCCAGGAAGAATGGAAAACACTGATTCTGGTTGGTTCTTGGCAATCAACATTGCTTCTTAACTGAACAATAGCAGCTCTTCATCACAACACTAGGAGTTCAGCAGAGAACAGAAGGCCTGTAAACGCCCTGGATGAGCAGAAAAGCATAAATTACCTTGGAGATAATAAGCCAAACTCAAACAGTATTTACGGCTGGTTAGAGCAGCGGTGCTAAGCGTGCAGGGGAGCACACAGCGCTGGGAGCGGAAGGGGAAGGCGTTTGCACGTTATTCCTTTTCAACCTGAGAAATGTGAAAGCAAAACATCAAAAGAGGTTTCCCAGCACTGTCCTACAGAACATCCATATCAGCACACGCC
Organism: Sturnus vulgaris; assembly: GCF_052056855.1. Classification (NCBI taxonomy): domain Eukaryota; kingdom Metazoa; phylum Chordata; class Aves; order Passeriformes; family Sturnidae; genus Sturnus; species Sturnus vulgaris. Next base: position 3,576,199 of record NC_142267.1, on the reverse strand, counting down.
GCGGTTTTCCCTTCCTTTCACGAGGCAGAGGAAATGCTCTGCTGCACGCCGGCAGTCGAGCCCAGGCGTGATGGGGGAATCACAGGCGGCGAGCGCTCAAAAGCAACGATCAGAGGAAATATTTCACACACAAGCAACGGGGCTGAAATCCGCCCAACCGAGAACAAATTTGTAAGATTCCAAGCTGGCACCTGGGCTATTTGTGAGCAGCAGAAGGAACCAAAGGCAGAAACCAAATTGCTCGCTGCAAAGCAGCTCGCGTGGCTTGAGTAGCTCCCCAGTACCACCAAGCCTCCTGCAAATTGCTAGGTAACTACACTGAACAGAGCCAAAAATAATCCCTCCCGTGACTTGCTCTGACAGTGTTTGGAAGAGTGAAATAACAGTGTTTCAGCACAGAACGGTGTGATTCCAGCTCTGTAGGGCAGTACCAAAGCAGCTCCATCCATGGCACATAAGTGATGTGCTGGCAGTGGAGGTGACCAGGACATCCAGGCCATGCCAGGGGTCTGGGCTCCTCCAGGGTGGGAGGATGGAAAGGGCAACACATGGACTTTTCAGACAATGGCAAAAAAAAGGCAAAAAAAGGGGTTTTCCCATTTCCCCCTAGGAGCAGAATCAAGCGATGCTGGGAACAACCCTCATCTTCTGACCACTAGTGACTCACGGGAAGTCCTTCCGAAATACTGTGTGCACCAGGGCTATAAATAATGCCCAGCCAGCTCTCAGGTACTGCTTGAAAAATGCCTTGTTATTGCCACGGAAGTTTAGGAAATTTCCTGATTAAATCAAAAAGGCACCATAAATTGACAAAGTTAGAATTCTCTGTGATGAAAAAAGAAGCAATTTTGTCCCCTGTCAGCAGAATGGAAATGAACGGGCTGAATGAATTAGTGCACGATAAACTTTTTAAAAGCCAAGTTACAATTTAAAGCAGCACTGAGAGCTGGGGAATGATTTAAGAGTTATAAAAAACCCCTAAGCACCGCTCTATCGCTGTTCTATCCCAGCCTGCACAGCGCCCAGAGCAGCTGTGACACCTTCTGGGACAACACATCTCTGTCGGGTGACATGGCAATGCCTCTGGCTGATTCTGGCCACAAGGACGATGGCACCAGTCAGGGTGCCTGTGGGGGACTCAGTCCCACAGCCCCAAAAATGCTTTGCTTCTGGAGAAGGTTTTGGCAGACCGCGCATGAACATTGACGTGGGAGAAGGCACCTGGAGGGGAGGAAGAGCAGCCACCTTGCCTTGCCAAAGGGCTCCCTGTGAGGGCAGGCAGGACATGTTCAGCCGGGGACAGCCCTGCTTGCCCCCAGGAGGGGCTGAGCTCCCAGCACAGCCCCAAGGTCTCACTGTAATTGCTTTGTGCAGCTGCCGAGTGCTTTATCAGCACCGTGAGATTTCCCCGGCGCCTCGCTGCTGCGCGTAACGAGATTAGCCACGGCCCCCCGACAAGGGAGGAATAATAATTGCCTTTGTTTTGTTTTCTGTAAGCCACAATGACTCTGCTGATCCAAGTGATTAATTCTGCTCTGCTGTGATAAACGGGTCGATGGCCATGGCACCATGGTTCCCACCCTGTCCTTCTCCTCCTGCCGAGGTGGGAACGCTGCGTGCTGCTGGGAGCGCTTCCCAGCACCCATCATGGGCTGCTCTGGCAGCGAGGATCCACAGGGAGTAATCCAGCCTTGGGTACAATACTATTTTGGGGAGCTGGCACAGTGCTGTACATCGCCTGTCTAGTGTCTGGTCCAGCCTGGGACCACAGAGCCTCTCATGGAGGCTGGGAAATTTCAAGGCTGAGGATGCTCAGGAGGTTCCACTCCTGCCCCAGGGAGAGAGGGAACAGAGCCCATGAATTTGTTCTGGAGGAAGGCACCGTGCCTTCTATGGCAACCCTGCCCAAAGAGCTCAGCACCACCTCCACTGGAATGGGATGAGCTTTAAGGTCCCTAATAACCCAGTCCTATGAGTCTATGAAGAGCTGCCCAGCCCTGCTCCATTCCTCCTAGCTCAGCCTCAGTCCTGCAAGTGTGCAAAAAAGCAGGGCCCTGCTCCCCTGTGATGCCCTGCCAGGGTCTGGGCATCACCTTGGCAGAGCCCCACTGAGCTGCAGCCCCCAGCCCTGTCTGAGGAGTCCAGGGGCTGCTCCCCAGGACACGGGCAGGGTGGGTGAGCGCTGTCTCCAGCCACCAAACACAAGCGCTGGCATGAGTCAGTAATTGCAGAGCTCATTTTTAGATAGCACTGCAAATGTGCCTATTAACATCCGCTCCCATCTCCTCTGAGTGATTTACCTGGTTCATTTTATTCAGTGAATTAAACACAAAAATAACGGTGGTCTGAAGCGATGCCGTTATCGACCCGCTGGAAATGGGCAGCATCCATCACTCCCCCGCACAGCAGAGGTGTCTGCCCTCGGAGGAACGCGGGCAGGGCAGCGGCTGCAGAGGGGCTGCTGGGCTCCACGGGTGCCCATCTGCCTCCCCAGCAGCCAGGCATCAGCCCCGAGTGGTTGTTTGAAGAATGAGATGTTTTATTGTCCAATTCTTGACATCTCTCGCAGCATGCCTGAGACATTAATGTTCGTCTAAATCATTGCTGAGTGTAATATTTTGCCACTGATACCACACATAATCTTCACGTTTGATATTCCCCTGTTATCTAATGGCACTTTGCAGAATTACAGTGATGCTAATGCTTACCACCCTTACTGAAGGGAAAAATCAAATTAAAGATGAAGTATCATTGACTTTGTTGGGGGCTCCAAGGGAGTCAATTGAGCTTTTCCAAAATCCCCAGAAGGTAGAGATGTTTTTGTTAGGTTTTTTTATCCCCTTTCTCACGCTTACTGTAGTTTGTTTCTGTGGGCTTTTTATCCCTTGCTGGCTTTTCTGTGGTTGATTTGTTTCAGTAGAAGTGTAATGTGAACAAAGCACCACAGCTTTTTGCAGGCAAAATAGGGAGAATTCCCCAAACAGGTGAAGACAGAGATGGCAAGGACAGTCCACCAGCACTACCCACGCAATTTAGGATGGAAAATTCCCAGCAGGCACCATGGGTCTTGTTCCACAGATCCCAATCTCTGCCCTATCTTTGCACCTATCAAGGGCACCTCTGTGCTTTATCCTTTTAAATCGAGCCCACCTATCCTGGACTACCATAGGGGCAGGCTTTATGAAGCTGGAGACATGCTGGCATCCCTAAGCCCTGCAAGTGGAAGCTGCTGCCATCATTTATAGAGCCTGAATACTTCTCCTCCTTGCATCATTACTTCGTTGAGAGCGTTCTCAAGAAACTCAAAATGCAACGAGAAAAAGTGACTTCATTATCTGGCTTCGCACCCCTTGACAGCCAAACCTTCCTCTTATTACAGACTGAAAACACTTTTTTCCCCATGAATGGCCTGAGGCTCTACAAATTTGATTAAACACGGAACGACTGTTGAAGGATTCGTGCTTATCCAGAGCTGTTGCATCGCCTCGTTCAGCCGAGAGCCAGCCCCAAGCATGGGGTGGGCAGAACCTGCAGCTGAAGCCATGTGCCAGTGCCCCAGCACAGCTGGAGCTCCAGTGAGGAAAAGCAGCTTCAACCTGAGCAACCAGAGCCCACATTCTCCACTGTAAGAGCCGTGCAACCTTGGGAAACCATCCAGTCTGCCTCCATCCTCCTACCTGTGTCCATCCTTCCTGGGCTCTTGATACAGCAGCACATCTTGCTTCTCACTCAGAGCATCTGGAGAGGAGGTGGAACACTTGCTGGTGCCTCCCATTATTCCTGCAGCAGAAAGAGTCACCCTGAATCTGGTGGTGTCACTGGTAGCATCTCAAGTACCCAGCTTGTGGTTTCTTTCCTCCTGCTTCCCTCCTTTCCACAGCACCCACAACAAGGCTGATCCCTCATTACATGGAGAGCAGCTTTATCGCTGCTGATTGCATTAACCTAATAACACCTGCACAAAGCAATCACAAAAGAGACTGGAAGGTTTTGTGTTTGTTTGGGTTTTTAAACAAAGACCCTGTCCGTGAAGTATTGATTAAATTAGAGGGTTAGATTAAGCAGTGATTGAATTGAGTGCCAGGGCTTGCAAGAGAGTCTATATGCAGAACGTTGATGCTGGAGGCCTCGAGGGAACAGGAAGGGTTTGGGAGCCCAATGTGGATGAAAGAAGCACAGGATGCTCTTCAGAGGAGAGCAGGACAGGCAGGAGCACCACAGCTGAGGCAGAGGACACATCCCTCACTCTGCTGCTGGTTTCCTCCTTATGGCTACATCCATACACCAGTCATGCCACCTTTGCATTTGCTTCGTCCCCCTAGGCAAAAGGAACCCTGTAGGCTTTCCTTGATTTCAGCAGTGGTGGGGATTAGGGTTAGGCACGTTTCTGCAGGGGATGCTCACCAGCTCTCCATGGCACCTGGCTTCCAGCTGGGCACCACTGTGACACGGGGCACCTGCAGCTCACGAACTCTGTAATTGCCACAGTGCAGGAGCTCCTGGGCACTTTCCACAAGTGCCATTAGAAGCTGTTAAAGTGCTTTGCCAGCCACGACCCTGAGAAATTGCTGCTTCTGTTTTTATCTGTCCTTGAGAAAATTCTGATACCGCATCAGAAATGGAAGTTGCACCATCTGAGTGTGCTGCAAAATGTTCGCTGTGGTTATCAGTATCTCCTTTTCTCAGGCAGGGCCAACCCCACTTTGATAAGATTGTCACCAGAAGAACAAAAAAAGAGCATCTTTTCAGCTGATACAAGTTGGCAGATCCCAATTGAAGTCAGTGGATTGATTTTACCTTTCATTCTCCAAGTACCTCACTGGAAACTCTAGCATCCAGACTAAGAAATTCTGCAAGAATTTATCATTTCTGATAAAGCGAAAAATCAAGGGAGGTTTTGAGCTTTATGATGAAACTGATATTGACACCTCTGTGCTTCACAGAAGGCTGCAAAGGGAGCAGCACAGGCACTCCTGCATTTCCCACCCTGCCCAAGGCTCACACACAGCTCTCCTGTGATAGCACTCCTGGAAAGGGAGGATTTAGAAAATCCCTTGGGCTAACCAGCAGCTTTGCCATTAATCCCAAGAGGCCCAGGAAAACATGTAATGTAACATTAGCACTTGTAATTCTGCAAAAACAAGCACTGACCCGACCTTGGCTGGAAGGACAGAGTAGCTCCTGCCCACAGCACTGCCTGGGAAAGTGCAGCTCCAGCCCTGGCTGCCTTCTCCTCCTCCAGTCAGAGATCCTGGTGCTCCCGCCATCCCTGACACCCAGCCAGGCCAGGCACAATAGGGAGGCAGAACCCCAGCTGCCCATGGAGCTGCTCCACAGCTGGAATTACATCCCTGCATCCTCCAGGCACATCTCTCCACTTATCCTAGGAAATCCTGGCTGACTGATCCGCTGGGCTCCCGCAGCCCAAACAGGGCAGGAGGGTGGGGACACATCCACATCTGCCCAGGTAAATCAGGGCAGCTGGCAAAGGGAAAGAACTGCTTCCTAAAGGAGAGGAGCAGAGAGTCAGTTCAGGGCTGGTCAAGTCCAGATGCTGCTGTTGGAGTGTAAATGTATCTGACAGGCAGCAGGCAGTGCCAGCCAAGGCTGGAGCACCCGGGATTCCCCATCCAACAAATTAAATCCAGCAAGAGGCCAGAGGCTGACATGGCACTGCCTGGGGCCAGCACTGCCCTGCAGGGGATGGGGGTGAGTGAACCCTCTCTGTGCCATGCTCCTGGTGCAGAGAGCTGCTGAGTCCTGCCCAGGGGCAGCCCCTGCCCAGCCCTCACCCTGCCTGGGCACAAAGGCGCAGCCCTCCAGCCCAGTGTGATCTGTGCCTTGCTCCTGCCCCCCATGCACAGCTGGATTTCTTCCAGAAAGACACAAGAAGGGACAGACAGGAATTCTCCAAACCCAGATCACCCTCCCAGCCCCTCTCCCTGGTGCTGAGCTCCAGGAGCAACTTCCAAGTACTGGTGGCACTGTTCCTGCAGCACCACTGAGTGAAGATCTAACGAAGATTTGGGGAATGCACAGAGCTCCAGAGCCACCTCCAGCCATTGAGGCCCACATCTGTCATTAGGAAGCTGCTTTCCTTGCCAGTGCAGTAACTGATAAGTTGCCTGGAGCAAAGAATCTGCTGCCTGTATTGGTGAGGGTGGCAGGTGAAATTATCAGAGACAAGGAGCCAAGAGCTTTCTTCAGAAATGGTCCTCTTGGGCCAGGCTGGAGACAGCTGGTGACATGGAAAAACCTGTGTTACATCCCTCTTTCTGTGGCTCATTAAAGGGCCTCTTCCAGCCTGGCACTGACACCAGCACTGCATTCCCATTTTAACACAGATGCCAGTTTGTAATCTTGCTGCCTGGCCTGGAACCACGCTCCTCTTCTCCGTGATTTGAAAGGAGAATAATGTTTTACACCAACTTCCCATTTTTGTTTCAAGGGTATTAAGAAATGAAACATTAATGGAATGTAGAAAATGAGCTGAGTGTTCAGCTACTATTCACCAAATTGTTCCTGTTCATCCCTGGGAAAGGAGGGAAAAATAGGAGCAGGAATGAAACTGTGCCTAGAAACATCCCATTTCTCCAATGCATGCATGGCTGACAGCCACTAAGCACAAATGAATAAATATTTTATGTGCTTTAATTTCCTCATCTACGAGCTGATGTTCTGAGCCTTTCTGTGCTTTATTTTGCTACTTCATAAATGTTAAAAACGTTTATCCTCTTATTCTTTCCAACAAAAGTAAGACTTTCTCCAGTCTCTGCTCCTGTTCCAGTTGCTTTCATCTCTTTATTAGCATAGCAAAATAGCACATCACCTGCAGGTTTCTCCCTCCAGTAATTTCTCCTTTCTATTTTTTCCCACCTTCCTTCCTTCCTTTGGTCTCCTTATCATCACCTGCTCTCCCATCTCTATTATTCAGGAACCACGGTGTTTGCAGGTTTTTTTTTTGTCCCAGCTGCTCATTGAACCCTACAGCCTATTGAGATGCAGCTTGGATTTCTCTTGTGTTTATTTCATTTCCCTTTTTATTATTATTATCTCCTCTTCCTTACTCTGCCATCCCACATTGCTCTCCTCCCTGTTCCCCAGTTCCCTGCGTGCTGTAGCCAGGGATGCTGGGATGTCTCAGGGCTGCCATCCTTCTTCCCTTGGTATTTTCCATCTTGCATTTATCCTTCTCTCAAAACCCCTTCAGTTTCTGGAAAATTCCCACTTCCATATTCCTTAGGAGGCCAAAGCTGCCGCCCTCAGCAGTGTCCGATTGGGGTCTGGACCAAATCCTGCTCTCCTGGAAGGGAGTTGCCATCCACAGCATCCCACCCGTCCTTCTGGGAAGACTTTGAGCTGCCCCAAAAGCCTCAAAGAGCTGGCAGCTCTGTGATGATGCAGTGATGAAGCAAAAAAAACCTCCCTGCAATTAAAAGCTTAATCCCTCTGAAATGGAGCAGCCACAGGAAAAGGGGCAGGCAGGTGAGGACAGATGTCACTGCACAGGAAAGCGATAATGGAGAACAGAGAAAGGTGAGCAAGAACAAAGATTAATCACAGGCAGAGTTCAATAGGAAGGTTTTAAGGTGAGGTAAGATAAGTGGAAGTGTCTCCTGAAATGGATAATTGTCAGGAATTTGGAGAATTACCAGTGCTGGCTGTGTGCTGAAGCGCCAGGGCTGCATTAGCCTTTCCTGGTGATTTGCTAAATTTATTCTTCTGTGATTCCTAACAAAATTCAAAGCTCATCAGCACCCGGTGGGTTATTTCCATTTATCTGCTTTAGAAGTGGTTTTAAGAAAACCTCAGATACTTTTAATTAGCTTTAAATTCCTCTGTTCTTTCCCTCAACCTGTGATTACTGTTTAACCCAACTCTATCTATTGTCTTCCCTCCCTCCTCGGGGCAAAGAAATTCCTGTTTCCTTCAAACCAGCCACTGCTGCTGAAAGCCCTGCAGTTGGGAATTGGGTTCTGGGAAGAGCCTTTTGCTTTGTCTGTCACGACCGAAGCGGAGCTCACGATGTGAGATATCCTGGGCTCCTCTCCGCCTATTCGGCGGCTATTTCGGGAGACCCTTCCCCGCTTCCCCGGGTGGCTGAAGCTCTCATCAGGATGAGCAGCAGCTCTTTGGCAGCACTCAGAGCTGCCTGCTGCCAGTTAACCCGGTGCACTGCGATCAGCAGAGGTGTCGGCAGAGGCAGGGCTGCTCCTGCCCACCGGGACCCTCAGCCCTTCCCCACCACCCCAGGCTGCAGCTTGTGCTTCACATGGATGACTCACTGGAAGTGAACCCACTCATTTTGACAGGATCTGGGATTTCAGGTCCCTCTGAGACCTCAGCCTCGATCCCCAGCCCTAAAATGGATCGTTTCTGGCACGCTGCAGAGGCACAGAACTCACAGCCTGTCCCTCCGGATGTTCAGCAGCCCACCTGCCTCCCTGCACAGACAGACTGCTACCCAAGCCTGGCCTGTGTGCCTGAGCTTGAAAACCATCACAGTCCGCATGGGATTGAGATCAAAGCTGCCCAGCGGTGCCGATTACTGACTATTTTTAATTCCAGGAGTGGTGTGTGCTTGTGTGCCAATCTGCGAGGGCTGTCAGTTTGCAGGGAAGTCAAATCCGATTAGCACAGAAAATATGCAGGGAGGGTAACATGGTGTGAACTGACATTACACGTGTTGGTTAAGGTGCTATCCTGGGCTTGTCTGTTTTCTGGATGTTATAAATCCCACAGCAGCAGACACACACCCACCCAACAGTGATTATTTGCCATAAGCCCTTCAGCTTGAAACACATTTTCCAGGAGAGTCCTGGATAGGAAGCTTCCTTACAAACGGATGTGCCTTTTCACAGGTGGGGTTTGCACCCTTTCTCTCCTGTAGGAGCAGTTAAAACTGTGCCAGCTCCTCTGAGGATTGCACAGGGAGAACCCTCACCGGGATCGAGTCTCTCTCCATGTAGAGGGAGCAGAGACCATTTCTGAAGAAAATAAAATATCCCTAGAGAGGCCCCCATGGAAAACGATACCTTAGATAAGAAATTGTTTACTTAGAGTGACTAATACCAAGAAGCATCTCGCCCCCCTGTAAATCCTTGTGTTATCTTTCTGTAATTCTAGTGGTCCATTTTTCTCTTAGATAATTGGTTCCTTTTTCCCTAAACTCTTTTGTAGATTGGTTAGTTATAGAATTCCTTTGTTAATTGATTCAAAATACAAAACCCTTAAACCCTATAAAAGACCCCTTCGAGCCCCACCCATTGGATTTGCTGGACAGGACCCCTTCGCAGAAGAAATAAAGATTCTATGGAATCTCCTCGACAGCATTTCTCGGTCTCCTTCTCTGCTGGCTCTGCTGAAGGTACATGCAAGCCTGATTTCACAAAAGAGCTAAAAGCCGATTCCGGGCACGGCTTGCAGGTGTACCTTGTTGCCGAGAACTGCCCGGGAGCAGGTGCTGACACCCACAGTGCCAGCCCAGGAGCAGGGCACGGCCACACACAGGGGTGGGATGGGCAGAGGTGAGGGCAAAGGGGTTCCCCCGGTGTTTGAAGAGACCAGGAAAAGGCACAGAGCCAGCAGCAGCTGCCAGGACACCCAGCACGGAGCCTCAGCAGATCTGCCTACGGAGGCACCTCGGAGCCCCTCGGCCCCACCGCTCACACAGCCAGGCCAATTAATGATCCCAATCAATAATCCTGACCCAGAAATTTCAGACAGGAGCTACAATCAGAGCAAGGTTTCCCCAGAGGCAGCCTCGCAGGCAGCATCTCACAGCATGCGAGGGGCGAGACGCGCTCTCAGCCAATTTTGCCGGGTCCTCCCCTGGACTGTGGGATCAGCAGTTTAAAGAGCTCTCCCAGCTCCTCTGGGGTAAGCCACGTCATTGACATGTTTGATAATCACCCCTAATTGTCCCTGCATTGCACTGGAGGTGGCACACGCAAGCTGAGCCTCCCTGAACTGGAAAGCACACCCAGTTCTCCGGGATGCACTTTGAAATCCTGATGGTAACTGGAGGAGACGAGCGATGCTGGGCTCAGCACGGCGGGGAGCAGCATCCTCCCCCTCCGAAGGGCCTCGGGTGCCGCTGTCAAAGCATTAGCAGCGACAACTGCGCAATTTGCGACCCCAGGACAAATGATACCTGCTAATGCAGAGGCATCTCACTTCCCCTCTGAGTAATTACCTTCCTGATGCTTGGAAAAGGCTGCGAGTGACATATTTATCCAGGAGGGCAAACAGCCTGGTTCCCAGCGTGCTGACAGGGCAGAGGCACAGACAGAGGCCAGGAGAGCTCCAGACCTTGCCAGAGAGAGAACCTAGCTCTTACCTGGGGAGATTTAAATCCTGAGGGGTCATCACCAAGTGAGAAATCCTGGTGTGTTTCACTACACCCCCAGATGCTGATGTGGACCTCGGTGTTCCTGAACCTGGGATGAGCCATGTGGAGAGAACAGAGGAGATGGGAAATGGAAGATGCACTTTGTGTTGGAGGGTTTAAGGGTGAATACAATAAAATCCATCTTTCAGTGTGGGAAAATAGTGGCAAAACATAAGAAAAGAGAGGTCTGTAAAAAAAAATTAGCTACGGAAGCTGCTGCAGGGAAAGGGAAGGGGGCAGATGGCTGAGGCCAGGGTGAGGGCAGGGGATGAGCTGTGCTGTGATTTTGAGAGACCTCCTCAGCAGCTGCGTGAGGGCATTTCTGTCCACCGAATCTGTGCTCTGCTTTGAAAATTTAAAATCATTTCAACATGAGAGAAGCACTCCCTCCTTAGAGAAGGCTTTTATTGACCCCGCAGATCCAAAGCAGAATGTGTTATAATGTCAGGAGTGGTTTCATCCTCACGGCCAGTCCCTTAGCAGGGCTGTGGCTCTGTCCATGCCCCACACAGCCACTCTCACTCCTGGGACCTGCAGCATCCTTGGAGATGCTCCACACCCCAGAGGTGGGGGGGACCAGGGCTGAGGCTGGGCAGCCAGGAGACAAGGGGTTAAGTGCCTCCTCCCCCTCCCTCCCCATGACCACACCTGGGAGGAATTTGTTCCTTCTGAAAGGTTGAGGATTTTCAGGGGGATCTTCAAAGTTTCTCCACAAGCCACTGAAGCTGAATTTTAATGGTGAAGAAAACAAAAATATGAAAGTGAACAGAACAAACAAGAATAAATTATTTATGAGGATGAAAGTGAAGAAAGGGAAGTTAAGCGAAACAAAGGGAACCACGCATTTCCCCCAGCTGAGGTAGCATGATCAAAGCTCTCACGAAACCAAAGCCGATCGCTCGCGCCGCCGTGGCGATAACACCGAGGCTTTGATAGCAGCACAGCCAGGCACCGTGTGCTCCCCTGGAGCTTGCAGGGCTCCTCTGCCACCTGTACCCACCCAGGGGACACCTGTCACCTCCAGGCTGGAGCAGAGGAAAAGACCTTAAAGCTCATCTTGCTCCAAGCCCCTGCTATGGGCAGGGACGCCTTCCACAGGTCATGTTGCTCCAAGCCTGGGGCTGGAGGGAGTTGTGCCTCCCTATCACTTTGCTGCTCAAATAATCTCCTCTTTTGGGTAAATGAAAGACAAACTATGGTGCATCCAGGCAAACATATTCTTAAATATTTCAGAGCTGTTAACCTCTCTCCACACTCATCGTCATCTACCAGGTAATTGAAATGGCTTTGCCTAAGCAGAAATTTTCTGAGATCAATTATTTACTTCCAGCAGAAGGGTCTGGTTTCAGGCTTGTTTACGATGCAGCTGTTGCTACCGCTGGTTCCTCAGCCTTGTTTATCCCTAAGCAGATAAAAGCTGGCTGATTGGAGATAAAGTTCTTGATTTTCCCAAAGTGCCTGATGGATCTTGTTGGCCACACTTGGAAATTGGGATGCAATGCCTTCATTACGCTGTTGTCTTCCCTCAATTGCTGTTCTGCAAATAAGCAACAGGATGGTGGAATAAGCAAAGAAGAGCTGGTGTGGAGACAGGAAAATCCACTTTGATATCTCACCCTGAAGAGCAGCAGCCATGGATGCACGAGGACCTGCTTCTCTTCCCTGGGGAAGCCCAACGTCCCCAGCTGGGAATCTCCCTGCCCCGGAGTTGCCTCCACTTCTGCTGCCCCAAAGGACAACAGGGAACGTGGGAAGTTCTGCCTGGGAGGGAGGGTGAAGTGCAAGCAGATCTTTCACTCTTTCCATGAATAATGTCATTACCAAGCAAGGCCAGCATGAGGAGGGTGCATCGTGCATCGACACCAGGGAACAGCACAGGGTTTGAGGAGGGGCTGGAGGCACTGGAGAGGCTGTGGCTGCTCTGCTCCTGGGCTTGCTGTGCTGCAAACAAGCCGTTTTTGACCATATAAATGGTCTTATTCAAAGAGGAGAATTAAGGTAATAACAGTTCTCCAGGAAGGAAAAGGAATTCAATTTCAAAGCCAAATTAAACAAAGCTTCCAATTAGAGCAGATAATGTTTGCAGTGAGCTGAATGGCCTTTCTTCCAGCTCAGCCTGAGTTTAATTTTTCTAATCGGCTCTATTTTGCACCTCAGTTACTTCAAGGTGGCCAATTTCTTAGGAATTGGCAGATATTGACTGAGGATGCTGGGCTCAGAATTGGGGTGGTTTTTCTCCAGCGCTGAAGCCTTTGATTGCTCACACAGCGCTGGCACCCAGCTGGGCTTCCAACACCAAACCCAGGCTGGCATCCCAACGCTGGCACCCAGCTGGGATCCCAACGCCAGACCCTGGATGGAATCCCAATGCTGGAACCTAGCTGGGCTTCCAAAACCAGACCCAGACTGGGATCCCAAAGCTCACGCCCAGCTGGACTTCCAACACGAGCTCACAGCTGGGATCCCAACACCAGACCTTGGCTGGCATCCCAACACTGGCACCCAGCTGGGATCCCAATGCCAGCACGGTCCCAGTCCCTTTGGGACAGCACACAGCAGTTTTAAGCTGTGCCATGGGTGCCAGGGCTGCAGCAGGCAGCTGTCCTCGCTCCTCCAGTCCACACATACAAGGCCCAGATTTGTGTTATTACAAGTGACCCAAAGAGCTTACTGGGTTCATGTAGATGAAAATATTGATTTTTTGCTTTCAGGTAAAAGCCCAATTAAGAAGATCTAATGGAAATGTGACCCTTTATCCCCTCTTTGTCTTATCTACCAGGAGCCAATATTCCACTGCTTCAATGAAGGAGAAAATCTGATCATTTTTCCTCTATTTCCCTCTCTCTGCTTGTGGCAAGAAAGACTTGCTGAGCATGAAGGAATTCACCCCAAGGACACCTGACCTGCTGACTGCTGTACTGGGCTCCCAGGGGAGCTGCTGCCTGGGAAACACAGGTGAGATGGGGAAAAAGCAGCCCCAGTACCACAGGGCAGCCCCAGTTACCCCACAACCATTCCCCCCCATTTGCACAAACCAAAGTGTAGCAGGAAAGAGCCACCAGCCTCGTCTGCTGATCCCTGAGTCGCTCTCTCATTGATTTCTCTCTGGACTACACAACAGAGATGCCACTTGCCAGTAAAGAAGGGCTCTCCTGAGAGCTCATCCACGCTCCTGACGTGACACGAATAGAGCTTCCCTCTCTGGCCGTGCCGGGGGAGGCTGTCACGGGAGCAGGGCAGAGAGACAACATGATTGCCTTAATATGCGTCTTTAAGCAGCTCTGCTCGCTGGGGAATTGCGTGGGGCTGACAGCAGAAAGGATGATCAGCTGCACTGGCTCTCCCACTCCTGCCAGTGAGAACCTGTGGCCAGGAACCTCATCCCAAACCCAAGCATCTTTCAGGGCTCCTGTTCATCAGCTTCCAAATCTCCCTGTATTAAACCAGCACTGGAGGGGTCATCCCAGGCTGGCTTGGTGTGAAGCTCTGCCCACTACAGCTTCTCTAAGGAGCAGTTTGGGGGAGAAGAGCTGGATCCAAGGCTCTTCTCCCTGCTTCTGCTGCCTTGAGGAAGGCCTGATGGAGCAATGCAGAAAGAGGGTAGGCTCCAGGACCACCTTCCTGCCCCTTGTTTAGGAGGAGGAGGGCTCGAAGCTGCAGCCCCAGCACCCTATCTCAGCCCTCGGAGTGCAGCGCTCAAATCTTCCAGGGCCAATCTCTTCACTGGTTAATTATGTTGGAGGATTACACTTATTAAAACTTCCCACTTTGGCAGCTCATCTGAGATGAAATCCTCCAGCTTTGCAAAAATAATTCGCATCGGATCTGCTGCCTCATATTCCGAGCTCGCTTGTTAGCAGCGAGCTGGGCGGGTGCCAGCAGCCGTCATCCCGGACTCTCTGGGAAACGGATGATTTCCTGAGAATAAGCTGGTTTAATTTCTCCTGAATTGCTAAAGCACACACTCTCTGGGATTTTCAGGCCACCTTCAGCGGAGGCAAGGGAAGGTTGGTTTTCAGATGGATGTGCCTCCCGTGGGAGCGCTGGCAGCAGGAGCTGTGTGAGTGGGGGCACTGCCCTGTCCTGCTTCCCACTCCAGGGCATCTCCAGAGCCCACAGGACAGGAGGGTGGCCGCAGTGTGTGTGGCATTGCCCTCTCCTGGGAGGAAACTGAACTCCGTGCAGGAATTATCCACAAGTAAGGAGTGACAGTGAGTGCCAGGAAGAGCCCAGCTCCTGGCGGCGCGGGCTCACTCCCTTTCCCCTCCTGGTCAGATGGCCATGGCTGGCACATGGATTGACTTCTGCCTGTGGATTCTGCCAGACACGGAGCGGTGATAACGGGGACCCCAACACCAGCAGGACCTGAGCAGCCCCGGCTCCTCATGCAGCTCACAAGCCACACTCTGTGCTTGCCCACAGGTCAGATTCCTGGAGGGATTCCTGGGATGCCAGCAGGAGCCAGGCTCCAAGCTGCAGCTGCCGGACCACCTGCTCACCTTCCACATCCCTTTTTCTTTTTGCCAGATCTTTCGCAATTCCAGCGCTGGCACTGGTTCTTTGGAGCGCATTTTAAGGGTGGAAGGGCTGAGCAGCTGCACGGAGCATCCCAGCAAAGCTTTCCCCGAGGCTTCCCAGCGGCAGAGCTGTGTGAGCCCCGTGCCAGGCATCTGGCTCCTGCACATCACCCACGGGACGGTGCCGGGAGAGCCGCCGGCACCTGGAGCAGCAGCTGCCGATGCCTCCACACGAGGCATCCCGTGGACAGGAGGATCTGCTCGGCTTTGCTTCCAAAGGATGGCACGGAGATGGCTCCGAGCTGCAGGAGGGAAAGCAGGGGGCGAGGAGCTTCCCCTGCTGCTCACGGGGTGAGGACAGACCTCGAAGGGCTCAGCCCCGGGTTTGTGCTCCCTCCCGGCTGAGTTTCCCGGCACGTTCAGAGCCGCTGCCTGAACTCACTGTTGTTCCAGCGAAGCCGCCCTCGCACGGCTCCTCCGCCAGGAAAAGTGATTTGCAATTAGTTCAAACGCAGGTTTATCTCCTCCCCGCACAAAGGGGGCTCGTGCAGGGCTTTGAAATAAATATTGGAGAGAATAACCAGAGGCTGATAGAATAGAGCCATCTACTCCTTATTTTACCTCTTTCAGGAGAAGAGTGTGAAATATGTTTATAGTCCCAACTCCCAGCCATCCCTAGGAGCGGCTCTGTTGGGCAAATGGAGCTGATGAGCAGCGGGGATAAATCACACTTCCCCACCACAGTCAATAAACTCCATCTCGGGCTGCTTAAAGCCTAACGGGGGATGGAGCCCGGCTTAAATCCAATCTGGATCTGGCGGCTGGGAAAGCTGAAGGGATGTGAGCTCTATTGATTCTCAGGCTCTGCACTGGAAACGCTGGGAACCTCAAAAAGATGAATGTCTGTTGGGAGCAGATTTGGAAAAGTGGAGGCCTGAAAACAATAAATATGCCTTATAAAAAAGGTTAAATGTGTTACTCATATCTGTATGAGGCAAACCAGGTTAGAGCCTGCTCAGAAGGGATGGCTGGCAGAGCAGAGCAGGGCTGGAATATGGAAATTCCTGCTAAGAGACGGTGATGGATAGACCTGAAAGTGGAATGGAAGAAATTGGTGAAATATGGAGTTCTCAAAGTCCTCAGGAGCAGTTCAGCTCCCAGGTGTGAAAGCATTGAGAATGGAGCCAGCATGGCTGGTGCCAAGGGCTGGGCTGGGGTGAGATGGGAAAAATCAGCCCCAGTACCACGGGAGGGTGGGAAGAAGAGATGAGATGAGATGAGATGAGATGAGATGAGATGAGATATCAGACGACACAAGGTGATGAGATGTGACATATGAGATGCTCCTCACGTGCTGGAGCAGAGGCAAGAACAAAAAATGGTGACTTGGTGGCCTTGGGGTCAAGGTGTGGCTCGCTGTGGCAGCTCAGGCAGCACGTTGTGCCTGTCACACGTCACTGCCATGAGATGAAGCTGTCTGGATGTCCTGAGGTCTCTCCTGTGCTCCATCATCCTCTCCTCCTCTGAAATGCTAATGGCATTAACATATTTATCATTAACAAATCTTTTAAGTCCCAGAACTGGATCAAACTGCTGAGTCGTAACACCTCATTTATAATTTTTGTCCCTGAGGAAGCCTTTGGATTATAAATGCACTCCCTGTTCCTAAAAGCACATGGAGCTCCAGGAGCCTGATCCAGGCTCTCAGGAACACAGTGATGGCTTTGGGGAGCAGGGGGAGCTCAGAGTGCCCCAAGTGGAGCAGCAAAGCCCAGTGCTGTGGTGGGATGAGGCTTCAGGCTGTGATGGATGAGTGACACGTTGGGGCTGAATTAGGAAGCAGGGAGGAATGAGAGCAGTTCAGCAGTTCAGCCATCCCTGATGTGCTGGAAGCACGAGAGGTGCGGGATTTCCCCTTTTTTGGGGTTTGCAGAGCAGCAAACAGACCCCTCCCAGGGCTTGAGGGTGGTCAGGTGATGTTCTTGGGATCACTGGGGTGGCTGGTGTGGCCTCTGGGATGGGGCTGCTTCCATCACCCACCTCATGGCAGGAGGATTCCCTCCTACCAGCAGCCTATCCCGGTGGGAATGCTGCTGGAAAGAGGCACCAGCACTGCAGCATCACCTCCTCCTTCTCTTCTCAGGGTCACAGGGCTAGAGATGGGTTACAGCTCTTGGGAAGGGTTATCAGGATGATCATCACTGCTCAGAATTATTGAGATAATGAGGAATAAACACCGGATCTATTTATAGAAATTACAGGGAAATCTCTCTCAAGCCACACACCCCCCTTAATTGCGAATCTGCACAGATGTTTCCTTTGAATTTGAAAAGTGATTAATAAATAAATGAGAGTAATGCTTGTTTTGGCTGAAATAGAGTAATAAATAATGTCTGCAGCGCTTCGTTACCAAAACATCCCCAGAGCCGGGTGAGGGATCTGACCTGGGACAAATGGTGAGAGCTGGCAAGAGGGAAACAACACCAGGCTGGAGCCAGGAATACACTCAGTGCCACAAGGGGCTGTGCAGGAGTCCCTTGGGCCCAGGGCACAGGCAGGACAAGGTACCTGAGCCCTGGCACCCCATGGCTTCACTCTGACTCTGATTTCCACACCACAGGAGCCTCCTCTGCACCTCCCTCCCTTGATCCCCCCCTCTTCAAACCTCTGGCAAAGCCAACGTGTTTACTGTGCCACTTGTGTTAACTTTTTTTAATTCATGCATAATTCAGGCTATATCTATAATTCCTGGGTAAACACAGACATAACTTTTCTGTTGACTATTCCTTGACCCACTTACTGTACAAACATGCCTTGGAATGGAGCAGCACTGGGAAGGAGAGACCTTCAGAGGCATCAAGGGCTCCCTGGGGGTCAGGAGAGCGTGGCCATGCAGTGCCAGTGCTGTGCTGGGTTGGTGTCCTGACTCTGCCCACTCTGTCCCTGTCAATGCCAAGACATTCCCAGTGCTGAGGGAAGTGACCAGCCAGCTTGGTAACTTGCAAAACTGCTGTCAAATCCCTTCAGGTTTCCACTGAAATCGGAGCTTTTGTATTAATTTGTATTGTGATGAAAGCATGTACCAGCACTGTATCGCAAACAAAACAGGGCAATCTTATAAAAATTTCATCTTTATCTATTTTGGGGAGAAATAGCCGTGTCTGCCTAATTGAAGCATCTGTCATTCTGACATTAAATAGTGCATCCATGGCTCTTTTATTATATTCCCTTGCATTTCCCATACACTGTTAAATTGAAATAACACTGGTGGCTCGGAGATAAAGGGAGATAATAGGTATTTTATAATGAGCAAAGAGGAGGATTTATCTTCAGTCAAAGCCCAGAATTGCTTTAGATTTTTTTTTTGGTGTTGTTATTTTTGTTTGATGTTGTTATTTTGCCACCCTAAAGTGGAGATTCTGCCACTCAGCTTTCCCAGTGCAAGGAGGAGCATTTATCCACATGGGAAGGGATGCGAGCACCAGCAGCTGATCATCAACATCTGAAGTGACACTGCCTTGACTGTGCACAAAATTAAGTTTAGTGAGTACCACTCCTGTCAGGGAGGAGCTGGGGCAAATCAATTCAGCCTCAGTTTTGGATGGAGGGAGTAAAAGTGGATCCAAAGATTCACACACTGCCTGCTCCACTCTTGCACCAACACTTGTCACCTCCCCTCTGGGACAGGACTGCCCCAAGGACAGGGGACACCCGGGCCAGACCTCCCCAGCTGCAGCTTCGCCGTGATGCAAACAAGCCCTGGAAAATTGAACCATGCAGCACTTTCCCCATGTGGATTCTGTAATTAAATCCCGTGCAAAACGAAGCAATTACCAAAAAAAAGGCACCGTGTGAGCACAGATAATTATCAGCGTGGAGGCTCCCCAGGTAGCTGGCACAGAGGCTGTGACAGCTGCTTGCCCTGCCTGGTACCCACCCCCAGGGATGCTCCTGCTGCCAGGGAGGGGTGGCCTGGCCTGGTCACCTCACTGGCTTTGGGTGGCCCCCACTTCCAGAGCTCCCTGTGGATCCCCGTGGTTCCAGCTGGATCCACCAGTGGGCACAGGGAGCTGTGGGGAAGGAAATGGTGCTTGGGGAAGTGAAGGAATAGCCACAGCTCAGAGTAAAAGTACAGATATCTAATTGAGATTTCCTTGAAACCCACTGGAAATAATTAAAATTGACTTCTAATACTTTACAAACTAATTAGGAGTATTGGACTGGATAACTACATTGAAGTATAAGTGGCATTTAATTGGGATAAACTGAATCATAATTGGAAATAAATGCAGCCCAAAACAATAAACAGCTTGCTAGGAGAGGTTATGGGCAGCTTGTTTCAGTACAGGGAGTGTGGTGCTGGCTCAGAGGCTGTCCAAGGCACTGGGATGTCTCTCATCAAATCACAGAATCTGCTGAAATAGAAGGGACCAACAAAATCACCAAAGTGATTTAACCCCAAGCCCTGCACAGACACCCCAACAATCCCACCCTGTCCCTGGGAGCTCCCAGAGCTCTTGGGGCTGTGCCCATTTTCTGGAGAGCCTGGGCAGTGCCCAGCACCCTCTGGGGATGAACCTTTCCCAAAATCCAACCTAAACCCCCCTGGCACAGCTCCAGCCGTTCCCTGCTCCTGTCCCTGTCACAGGGAGCAGAGGCTGGAGCTGCAGAGCCTGATGAGCTCTGACCTCAATCTCCTCCAGCTGAGCCCAAAAAATGCCCTCATCTCCCATCGTATCCTCCTTTGGATATTCCTAACTGTGATCTCTGCTGGCACACCTCTGCCAGCACAGGCACATCTCTTCTCTCCTGGCACATCCCGAGCAGAGCAAGAGCCGGGGACCCCCATGCCCCCAGAGGCACCGGGTGCAATCGGATCCATTACAACAACCCAGAGACGCTGATCCCTCTGCACAAACCCCAAACTCCATTTCCGGAGCCTGATGTGTGTGAGCAGCCCCCAGCCCGTGCCTGCTGGGTTATTTATCTGAGCTTTAATAACACCACCCTTTCAGTGGTATCAAACAGCCTCGAGCTTCTCATTCCCCTCAATGAGCTGGGAACAAATGAAGTGGGTGCAGAGCTGCCGGCCCTTTGTTCTCCCTCATCTGCTCCACTCATTACTTTGAGGAGCCCTATTTTCCTCTTCTTTACTGCTTTCTTCTCTCTAACAATGGGCTCTGAATGTATTCAAGTAACTCTTTTATCATTCACTTCTGCGGAGATCTTTAAGTTCTCCACCTGAACAGTTGGTATTTCTATTTATGAAAACTTTCTTGCTGACTGCCGAAATTGGGATTTTTACTCTTGAAACGACTGGTTAGCTCAATTATGGCCTGTTTCGTTCCCCCTATTTAGATTTAATAGCTACAATTTATAAATGCCAACCTTCCCTCTTGTTTCCTCATCCCCCACACACCGTCAGCAAAGCCAGGAGCCTTCTGATCTCTCTCTGATGGGGATCCAAGGTGGCCAGGCCATTTTTTGTACATTTTTTGCCCTACTAACAGAAAACACAAAACAAATTCAGAAAACTCTCAATGCATTCCCTCCCTTTTCATCATTTTCCCAGCAGCAGACCTCACAAGGTGCTTTATGGGATGCAGGAAAGCCCTCACTAGCCTGGGAGCCCCTCGGTTCTCTGGTAATTTAGAGGATGCTCCTTTTCACATGGCTGTTTGTTCTTCCAAGCCTGTCACAAAATATTAAAAAGCTGAACGGATTTTTCTTCTCTCTTTCACTTTGACAGCTCTTCTGAAGATCATTCTGCTTCTTCCTGCTTCCTGCAAGTTTTCCCTCACTGGTAATTGCTGTTTGAACTTGTGGCTGGACAGCGCCTGAGTACAAAACTTCCTGTCCTGCTTTTGGGATATCAGCTTTTTACAGGCTGTGCTGATGGCAGGTGTTGGGTGTCCTGGGTGCCCTGGGTGGCAGTGGCAGTGGGTGCTGGGTGCCTGGGTGGCAGTGACAGTGAGTGCTGGGTGCCCTGCATGCCCAGGGTAGCAGTGGTGGCACATGCTGGGTGCCACACGTGCCCTGAGTGACATTCCCAGAGGATGCTGTGTGCCCTGGGTGCCCCGGGTGGTGGTCACAGGGGGTACAGGGTGTTCTGCATGCCCTGACTGGCAGTGGCAGGGATGATGGCAGTGCTTGGTGCAGAACTGGGTTTGTCAGTGAAGGGGATGTGGAGCCATGGCTGGAGTCCATCACAGCATTCCCATCTCAGGGCCCCTGGGGCACTGAGAGGAGCTCCAGGGCTGCTCATACTGGCTGCTCAGACTGGCTCGTGGGCCAGCCCAGCTGCTCAGCTGGAAATAATGTTCCAGTTAACTCCAGCCCATCTGTAATCCCTCTCCTTTGCTAACAGAGCCCGGGTTCTTTACGGTTTATTAATATTTATTTAGTCTGTTTGAAACCTAAGCCTGTTGCAGGAGACTTGGGATACATCTACAAAGATTTTATCTCCCAGCTCAGGTGCTGCTGCACCATCAGAGGCCAAATGGGGTGTGACAAAGGGATTCCCCTTTGGAGGTGCTGGCTGGTGCTGAAACCCAAGTCCATGGGATCTGCTCCTTCACCGAGGTCACACACCACACCCCACCTGTCCCCAGCATCTTCTCACATAGGTCTGTTTCCCACCATCCATGCCCTTTCATTTTTAGGCATCTATTCTGGATAAAGCCTCAGGGATAGCAGAGGGCTTCTGCCAGGACACAGAGGGAGCAGCATGTGGCAGGGTGATGAGACTGACCCACAGCAGAGCCCACAGCATCAGGCTCCTTTAGAAATAGCCTGTCAGTGGCCTGGAAAAGTCAGGGATGGGAGAGGAGATTAAAAAAGGAGCTTTCCCGTGAGTTTGATAAGCACTAACACGCTGCAGGCTCGAGGTGAGTGGCACACACGTCAGCTATAAAGAGCTGAGCGGCCTCTCAGGAGGCTACAGGAAATCAAGTTTAACATCAATTTTTAACTCTTGCTCTGCATTATTTAATAAGTGGTTTGAAACCTGCCTGGCATCACGAGAGGTTGGGACTCATTCCTGCACTGGAAGGAGAAAAATAAATATTTTGTTTTGCAATTAAAGGAGCGTCCCCTTGGCTGGAGAGGCGGCATTGATCGGCTCAGCAGCCCGGGGTTTGTAAAGAGCCCCTGGCAAAGCTTTTCTGCTCTTTTAATGAGATTGAGCAAATGTGGAAGATGCAGGAACTGATCTGAACCAGGGCACCCTGTGCCTGTGCCCTTGGCTGGTGCACACACCTGGAGAGGTTTGGAACAGCCAAAAAATGAATGTCCTGTCCTGTCGGTGCCCAGCGAACAGAAGCAGCCCTTGCCCTGTTCTTCACCTTCACATGCACTGGGACTAAACACACATCCTCCATAATTTACTTCTGCCAGGCTGTTACATCACCCAAAACTGCTCTCTGAATCATCATGTTGGGGTGTTTGATCTGTATTTTCCCTGGCTGATGGCTCTTCCCAGGAAGGAATGCCCAGCTCTTTGCTGTCTGCAGCTTATCATTGCCAAAACCCCACGTGGACAGTGCAGAAGTTCACAAAGTTGCTGAGTTGACCCCAAAACAAGGTGTTTTTGGCAAAGTGGCATCTTCCTGCTGCATCTGACCAGGGATGGTGAGAGGAATCATGTGCAGCATCACTGCTGTCCCCAGAAAGGTGGGGTGTCCATGTCTCCCTGTCACCAGGCAGGACACAGGCTCCTCTCCAGCTCCTGCAACTCCTTTTCAACTCCAGGTATTTCCCAGTTGGAATAAAACTCACCTTTAACGTTTTATGGAGGCATCAAGACATTCAAGCTTTTCCATCCCTGCTTTAAGGGAAGTTTTATTAGGTTGGCCCATGGATTTTTCAGTTAAAATAATTGGTGTTTTACACCATGGGCATCAATACAAATGTAAACACAAGCAGGAACAGCAGTGGCAGTGATGCATGTCCTGGGTTTGGCTCCCTGGGCTGAGCTGGTCTCAGGTTCTCTAAAGAGTGATAAAGGAGGGTAGAATGGAGCTGACCAGCTCTCCATGGATTTTCACCACCAAAGCCCACCCTGTGCTGATCCTGGAGTTCTCCTGTCCCTGCTGGGACCTGCAGGTGTGACAGGACCCATCCTGGCAGCAGGAGATGCTCTGAATTGAGGGGACAGGGATGGGTACAGCAACCACTCTTGGGTTGGGAAAGCTGAGTAACTCTTCCATACTCATGAAGGAGCTGGATAATAGCTTCCAGCAGCTTCTGGAAGTACAATTCCAGTTGGAATTTCACACCAGGACATGGCATTCACATGTACCAGTGCATTCCTCCCTACCTGGACAAGTGAACTCACACTGGGCTCTCTGGCAGAGGGGGAGGGAGGCTCTATATGCTGTTCCATACTTCCTCCTCCATTTAGATGGATTAATTGACCTTTAAAAATGTGCCCAGAAAATAAATGACCTAATAAAATGAATTATCCTCTTCCACAGTGCTTGAAATCCACTGTAACTTGAGAGGAGACTAATGAAACATTGAAAGCATTGAAGAAACGACTAATGAAAGAAATAACCCTAATAAAGAATAATTGATTAGTCATTTGCAAGCACTGCAAAGCGTGGGGTGAAGGCTCAGCTGGGCCACAGGCCCAGGGCAGTCTGGTCTGGTTGGGAGACCCATTTTCCTCCCATTTCTGCTCCTCTGGTGGCAGGCAGGAAGGTGGGAGCTGCTGCTGAGGCTTGTGTGGGACCTGAGTGCCACCAGCATGTGCTCATCTCAAATTATCCTTCCTTGCAAAAAATTAGGAGTTAAAGAAAAGCTGGATGAGACTTCTGGAACTGCTGCCACCTCCTCAGTCATAGTTTCCAAGAATTTAGCAAATTGAACATGGACGAGAGAAGCTGGCACTGCTGCCATAGCCTCCTTGGGCTGGAGAGACTCTGGTTTTTGGCACCACAGAGCCTTTACCTCACTGACCTAAGCCTGTGCCTTAATTTTTATGAGCTCCTCGGCAGGGCTGGTGGAGCAGAACGACAGCAGTATATCCCGGTTCAGTGAGGGGATATTGTTCCCAGGATGGGAAATAAAGGTGGAAGTGTCCGCAGCGAATTTACAGCTGGTGATAAGCAGGGTTTCAGCAGCAGTCCCCCGGCAAATTCTGTTTATTGTCAGCTCCTCACTGCCTGGAGCTGCATTCAGGACAGAACAATTCAGGGACACCGCAATTGTCTCGCATCGACCCGCCCTGTGCTGCCTGGGAATGCTCCTGCTGCTCCCCCCGGCCTCCCTGGCAAAGGATGCTCATCCTAATGCTCATCCCTCTGGAGCAGTAACAGGACCAGGGAGCCTCTCCCCGAATGCCATCTCTCGTTCTTGATAACGCAGCTGAGCCGGGGGAAGAGTGACATCTCCTCGTCTCCTCTGTCCGGACTCCCGTGGTGCTGGAGCTCCCTGTGAGTGACACCTGACCCCGCGCTCTCCTTGCACAGGGTATTCCAAAATTGTGGTGGGGACCAGCTGGAGAGGTGTTGGGAAGGATGAGAATTTAATGGAGGAGTTTTGCAGATATGCAGAAGGTTCTATAGGAATGCAAGCAAGTTTTGATACAGAAGAATTGCTGAGCCAGTCTGACTGGGTAACTGGAAGGCAAAGAGTGAGTGAGTTGGAAGGGGCTTTTATGGCTTAGAGCAAAGGATAAATCCACCTCAAACAAAAAATGTTTTTACCAAACAAAAGGATTTTCACAGGCAAACAAGAAAGCCAATGTTGCAAGTAGGGAAAAGATCTCAGAAATTTCCACTGCAGAACAAGTCCCAAAGTTTAACATGTGACTACTAACTCCGATTATTGGCTAGTCACCAACATAATATGGTAATTTCAGCAGTTTTGATAAGTTGTATGTAAATGTAAGAGGTATTGTGTATGATGTTGGTTGGTAATCATGTATTAAGATGCTCTGTAATGAAAAGTGTATAATTCATTTTAACCAGAACCAGAGGGGTTTCAGGACACACAGCTTGCCCATAGGCAGCAGCTCTGGGCTCACCCACGACCCTCAACTGCTGTAATCTTTTCTATGCAATAAACAGCATTTTAAGACCCGGCTGAAAGCCTCCATCAGGCTCTTACAGGGAGGGGGCTGCAGACTCTGGCTCAGATTTAAACAACCCCGTTGGTCCTGGCAGAGCCACCCCTGCAATGCCCCCGTGTGCAGAGCACTCTGTGTTACCGGCACAGGCTGCCAAAGCACAGACGCATATTTACATATTTATTTAAGCAGTCATTAAGAATTCTGCAAAAGAAGGACCTGATGAAGCGCTCATTAATAATCCCCCGGCCCGCAGGTTGACGATGCAGTTGTTTGCACAAGCAGCCATGTTCCACAATCCCAATAGGATGTTCTCCTGCGATGGTGCCATCCATAACTCTGTATTAAAAGTGTCACACGCAGCGTGCTCTCGTTCCTCAAACCTGTGCCTTCTGTTTGTTTATTTGTTCTTCCAGCACAAAACAATTCAACCTCCACAGTTATTTTAAGCAAATCAGGTTTTGTTCAGCGTTTCATTTCCATTTTAAAATATGTCCTTGCAGGAGCTGCGGGAGGTGCGGGTGTTTCCAGCAAATCCATCCATCCTGGTTGAACCGTTTTTGTAAGGGTGTTATTAAGACTGGCAGCCAGAAATGGGCTCGACAGGATGCCAGCCTGCTCTCCCACAAGATGGCAAATGTGGCAGAAAGTGGGGGCACAGGAGCAGGGAGTGGAGCCCTCACTGGAACACAGCTCCAGGCACGGCACTCATCATTTCCTCAGCCTGATTTTCTCCTTGTCCCAATCACGACTGCCAGATTAGCTGGAGGTGAAAGGAATATTAAAACTTTAATAAAGTCGTCAAGACTGAGCCACGTCTGGGCTCTGTCCTTGTCTGAGTGTTACCTTTGGTTGGGATTTAAATTTTTATAAAATATGTCAGATCTGGACGGAGCTGGGAGGGAGGAATCAGGCTCTCATGTAGTTACTGGTATCCCAAAAGGGAGGTGAAGCAGCATGAGTGAACTCTGTACTGGGGTGGGAATGCAACTGGGTCTATCCAGAGATGCTTCTCTGTGAGAAAAGGCTTTGCCCTCTGCCCTAAAGTGTCCACAAATCCCTGTAAATCTATACTTTTCATCAGTCAGGGCTTCTGCTGAAGATCCGTGGTCTGTCTGCACAAGGCCCCTGAGAATTGGCTACAGAAGATGTTGGGAAGCAGCTCCAGCTGCCGGATCAGTGTCCATAACTTCATTCCTTGCCATTGATTTTCCTCCTGCCTGTTTGGCACATGATGTATCTGGCTAATAAAAGCTAAGTGGGAGCTACTGCTCATTCCACAGAGCCCCAGTGCTGGTATCCTTTGACATCCTTATCCCCGGCTCCTGAAGTCTCCAAAGTGACTCCACTGACATCTCCTGCATCTTTCCCCAAGGCTGGTGGGAGGCACCACAGTGCCAGTGATGGTGACCCTGGGGTCTCTCACAAGGTGCAGCAATTCCCCAAAGCTGTTATTAGACCTGAAGGTCCTCATACCCTGTTTGGGACCAGATCCTGGCCTTCCCCAGAGGGAAGGGAACATTTCTCCTGCAAGTCTAGGATGTGCTGAGGGGTTTGGGATGCAGCAGCTCCAGGTTCTCGAGATGCTGAGCCCAAACACCCTTCCCTAATTCCCCTCCACATCCCTGTTTGTGCAGCCCTGGGTGTAGCAGGTCAGTGATTAATCATGTGCTGCGTCTCAAATCACAACAAGTGAAAATTGAACTGTAGTTCAAAACCAGCACTGAGGTCATGGTTCGAGGTATTGAAGAACTGTCTGTGAGGCACCATAAATCCTGATCTGGGTTTGTTAGGGCTTTATTAGGAGGGGACCCTCTTGTCTGGGGTGCTGTGGCTTTGCTGCTGCCCATGTGCTTGCTCTGGAGAATTCCCCATCCCTTCAGAGCAAGCACCAAGCCCTCTCCACATGGCCTCAAGTGGAGACTCCTCATATTTCACACAGAAACTCGTCTTAAAATCTCAGCATGACGAGGGCACTTGCCACTAATGAAATGAAAAATGTTTCTGTTAAGCATAGAAACTGTTAGGACAGCTTGAAGTATTGTGCTCCTCTGTCAACTCCAAAGTGGACCAATTTTCCACGAGGTTCTTATATATATTTGTTCTTAACCTTAAGAATATGATTGCAGGGATAATAACTCAATCCTGCAAGCAGGAGGGAGAGCAAACAGAGGGCTGTCCTGCTGTTTGCCTTGGGAAGGAAGAGCCCAGAACTGCAGCTGCCTTTGCCCAGGGCATCTCCTGAATGAAGAACTGGAGACCTGGATCAGCCTCTTCGGGGGTCCCTGGCTGCAGCCCCCCCTTGGCTGGTTGTCTGGGGAGAAATGAGTGGAGTGAGTAATGCCATGAGTGTAGGCACAGTGACAGAGCCTCACTGGAAATGAAACGAGATCATCCAGCAGGTAGAGCGTAGGTAGGGAGCTCCTATTCATCACACGGAAACGACATTCCAATGCAAATTTCCCAGCTCTGTTGGCAATTCTTAATTGGCCAGTCTATCAAAACAGGTATCAGTGCTGTTCCATCCCAGGGATATGATACTTCCCTCCAGCTCTCAGAAGTGGCTTTATGGGTTTTCCAAATTGTTCTTCAGCTTTGAAAAACCTAATGTAGCCTGAACAGCTGAAATGAAGGGCTGCAAACAGAGTGCTGGCTCTGTGCAGGATCCAAATCCCTGAGCAGCAGCATCCTGGTGGCTGGGGAGCGATAACACAGAGCAAGGGTTATAAATTACTCAGGATCTCCTGCTTCTATTTTTTTCCCCCTTTTTTAGCAAAATGTGAATTTATGAACACGGACTTTGAATTATTACCCCAAAAAGGCACATTAGGTATTTTACAGCATATTTCATGTAGTATCTCATCTAAAAAAGGCAGACAGGCAGAGGAGTGTAAAGAACAAACTGTTCTTCACTAATAAAGTGTCGCCAAAGATAATCGGCAATTTCCTTTCACTGTAGAGCCTGTACATGGGCTGGATATTTATAATTCCTTGTCCCAAGCTGGGCCCCTCTGTGCTCCCTCAGTTCCAGCCACCACCAGCCCCCCAAACCCCACTGGCTGCACTTGTGGGGGGAAATTTTCCTTTCTCCCAAGCTTCTCCAGGGTGACAAAAATCTCTATTAAGCCCTTTGGCAGAGCCTAAAGCCTGTGGATCTGCCTGACATTATGATATAGCTCGGAACAGCTCAAAATCCACCCTCGCAAAGTCCACGGGAGTAAGAGGATTAGAAGTGATGGGAAATTAAATGCCAGTTTCTCCAGAAGATGAGCAGAGGAGGCTCTGCTGGTGCCTTCCTGGCTGTGGGCTCGGCACTGAGAGATGCTGGCTGGCAAAAATGTCCTTCCTGGGAGAAGGAGCCAGCGTTGATTCCCTGAACTGTCCCCTCCCTCTTGCCCTTGGGTCTGTCCCAGCTGAGCCAGGCTGGGTTTTGCCTCTCCCAGAGATGTGGCCCTGGCATTTGGCTTTGCCTGCCCAGCCCAAGCTGCTCCTTCAGTATGAAGGGACAAGGTTTCCCTAAAAACATGTGGCTGAGGCAGCAAATGTAAATTGGATGCATCCATCTGCCATGAACTACTTGACCTGGAGAAGAGTTACGGTGGCTTTGGGAGCTCTTGGGGAGAGGAGAAACATTGGGCAGATCAGTTGGAGCAAATGATAACGAGGATTTATGGGGTCTGCTGGTGGCAAGAGTTTATCTGGGCTCCTACAAAGTGCTCCTGGGAGAGGGTATGGATGTGTAACTCAACAGGATGGCAGAGCCTACCTGTAGTGTTGCTCAGCCCAGCCTGGACATGAGCACTAAACTGGCCTCAACAAGAAATTAATGAAGGTACAAGACTCCACAGTGGCTTCTCCACAGGAAAGCTGCTCATTTTGGGGTTCTTTGGAGCACACACAGCACACAGGCACCAACTGGGCTGGCTGCAGCTGCCAGCACTGGCGTTTCCTTCTGCTCCTCCAAATCATGGCCACTGGAATCCGCCTCCCCATATGTGGCAGCTTCCCAAAACTGTGCAATTAAACAAGTGGCTGGAAATGAAGCAGGAGAAGGGGCAGCTCTGCTGTGTATGTAGGAAAGGAAACAAATGTTTTCATATAAAGGGAGTTTACACTGTGTATAAATCTGAATGCCAGAAGCTTAATACATTGTGGACAGAAGCTGTTCGATCATTCCAGGGCTATTAAATTTTTTAATCAAACGCTTTAGCTATTAAACTGCTGAGGGTTGGCAAGGGCTGGCTCTTCCTGTAGGTTAAACCCACCGTGCTCCAAACAAATACAAAATTAATTCCAGATGCCAAAGGAATGGAGGAGTCAATATAAGAGTAATATTTCCTGGGGCCTGGCTGGTCCCATCCCACCCGCTGGGAGGAGATCTGAGTTCTGGAGGCCTGGGTGTCTGTCCAAAGCCACCCAAGGAGCACATGGCAGAGCTTTGCAAGGACTGGGACTCTCCTGCCCTGCCCTGCCCTGCCTCCTCCCTGCAGGAACAGCTGGGCACTCTGAGGGGATGCTGACCACAGCTGTCTCCATGCTGTGGCCCAAGTGTCACATCTGGGAGGTCTCAGACCAGGAGGACAAGAGCTTCTGGACTGTCACAGCCCAGGGGAGGAGCTGCTGCTGCTGGTGGCTGCTCCCATCTGCAGCTCTGCACTTTGCACCTGTGCTGCACAGCTGGATGCCCTGCTAGCCCTAACCAAAATATGCCTGTGAAAGTCCAGCTCCCGTGTCCAGCAGAGCTCCAGCAAGGCTGGTGCCACAGGAAAGCCGTGCTGAGCCTGTCTGAATCAGCAGCTCTGCCGAGCTCTGCTCGCTCGTCCATCACTGAGGAGCTGTGAGCAGGGGCACTGACATGCTGTCATGGGAAGAACCAACACAGGGGAAGCAGTGGGAGGAAAATATCTGCAGCCAGGTGGTTAAAGTGGGTTTAAGGATACAGAGAAAATTCCTGGTGGGTGAGAAATGTAGAAGTTCACCTTGATTAAGTCGCCTGAAACACGGTGGCCTGCTGCACTCCTGCTCTGGCAGCTAGGCTGGTCATTACTCCTCATGACACTGTTTCCTGAGCTGAAAAGATGCTGGCAACAGCTCTCCCACCTTGAGATGTGCTTGCCTGGCCTCTCTGTTGCATGGCTGAGGCAGGAACATGCTCGTCATCTCAGTGTCTTCTCTCCCAAAATAACCCGTAACTGATGGCGCAGCAAAGTTTCGGGGAAGGAGGCAGCAGGTAATTATGAATTCCTGCCTGGACCTCGGCTTCTTCCCTCACATACCAATACCCTTGTAGGTTTTCCCTCAGGCAGAACTGTAGCTGTGGATTTGCTCTTTATCCCTCTAAACACATAATCCACCCTGAACCCCACTGGTCCCTTGCAGCTCATCCCAACAAGGCAGCACTGCATGTGCCTAATAACCCATTCTTTAAAAAAACATTTGATTTTTATCCCTTCTAATTGTTTTTCCCTGCAATCTTGAGGGGGAAAAGCCATGTAAAGCTGCCAGCTTTCAAGCCTAAGATACTGGATCTTTGAGTTCCCCGAGTCCAGGAGGAAGGTTGTGCAGGTGTGGGACAGGTGAGTGGACAGATGGACGGACATGGACAAAGCTGAGCTGTGGGGCACGCTGGCCTTGCCCCATTTCCTGATGTTTTCATGGGCTCCAAACCTGTCTGGGTGCTCCAGCAGTTCCAGCACTGCTGGTGTGGTGCAGCAGAGACACATCTGAGAGGTCACTGGTGATGGCCAAAGTCAGTTGCTCACCGCAGCTGCAGGTAAAGAAGGAGACCAGGGCTGGCATTCACCCACCAGAGCCAGCTGCACCCCACTCCCATCAGATCCCTGACTTCTCTTTCCTTACTGACCCCAAAATGTATGTCACTCTGTGCCTTTTCACACGTACACACAAAAACCCCAAAACTTTTTGTCCTGGATTTCCAGGCACTGAAATAAGTCTGGAAAAGATTAAACCTCATTTCAAGGTCTCCTGGGTGGAGGAGTTGCTTTCTCTGCCCTGAACCTTTCTGCAGTGCTCAGCTGTTAAGCTTTAAGTTGTGATTTTGTGGATCCAACACTTCCCTAGGCCATGCTGGAGAGCCCTGCAGGTGCTGTCACATACTTCCCATCTAAATCCCATCCCCTGTCCCTGCCCCTTTGGCGCTGACATCTTCACTGCTTTCATTACATCCTGTACAATTAAACTTAAAAAATATAGAATGTTATCAAATTAGAGTAACAGCTGAGAATAGACGGAGGCACTTAGCTGGGAAATGGAAATGTGAGCGTTACAGGAGTGTGGAGCACAGACATGCCCTGCAGGAAATCGAGCTGAGTTTCAATCACTGTAATGACACCTTGTCCAGTCACACGGGGAGAGCAGGAGCTGGAGAATGGAGCAGCCAGCGAACAGAGACCAGCTCTGAAAAATGGCCCTTGGTTATGGGCAGGAGGAGGGATTACCTGGGGAATGCAGGCAAGGGAGTTGAGGATCTTGGACTGTGAGCAGCTTCCCTTGTCCTTCTTCGGGCATGCACAAACTGCCAGTGCTCAGCACCCCCCGAAGGGAACGGCTCGAGCATCAAAGTTTTACCATTCATGGAGCAGCCTGGTGAGCATGGACCACCTCCAGAACCAGGCAAATTCCTGCAGGATGTGTCTCGGGAGCCCTGAGATGGGTGAGAACAGTGCTGTGCTTTTCCCTGGAGTAGGAAGATCCAGTGGGCTTTGGGATCATTCAGCTCTTGGGACTGAGCAGCTGCAGCAGCAGAAGGGGGGATGCCCTCAGCTCTGGGGATTAAATGGGGGAAGGCTCAGAACACCCTGAGCTGGTGTCACCATTGCACTGGTGACACTGGCTGCTGTTCATGGCTCAGGAAAACAGGGCACTGTATAATTAGTGTGTGCAAGGAGGATGATGTGGTTACTGCTTATCAGAGATCTCTGGCCAAGCTGAGATGATACACGTGGCTTTAGGGACCTGGGAGTATTTTTCTTTTAAATAACAGCACCTATATGTTTAATTTAGATAGCACAATAACCATAAACCCTAGAAAGCAATTCTTCATTTTAATAATTCATCTCCTCAAGTTTTATTGTGATTGATCAAAGATATTAAATTTAATAAGAGGATTTATCAAGGTTATCTGATATCAAAATAAAAGAGCGCCAGGGCTGTGTTCCCTGGCCAGGGAAT
Source organism: Sturnus vulgaris (assembly GCF_052056855.1). Lineage (NCBI taxonomy): Eukaryota > Metazoa > Chordata > Aves > Passeriformes > Sturnidae > Sturnus > Sturnus vulgaris. The sequence goes on along the minus strand of NC_142267.1, from coordinate 3,544,032 downwards.
GCTGCATGTCCACATTGTATATCCAGACACCACATAGAAGAGAGGGAAAACCCAGGTCAAGCTGCTGCAGCTTCTTGGGAGAATCCTTCAGGAATGTTTCCTTGGAAGAATCCTTCAGCTCTGGCTCCAGCTTTTCACCCAGTTCCCAGTGGAGGGGCTGAACCATGTCCCCTCTGGCTGCAGGCTCTGGTCCTGGTGTTGTTTTTGCATCAAGGCCAGACCCCTGCACGATGCCATGGACCTGCCAATGTGAAAGTGCCTGCAGGTCCAGCGAGGAAGGGAATATCTCAGGAAATGACATGGAGAAAGGGCTGGCAGTGCTGGGAATGCTCACAGGGACAAAGGCAGCAAGGAGCAGTCAGGAGCTCACTGAGGGCAGAGCCAGAACCCGAGCTCTACCCTGGCACTCAGGACTGGATGAGGAGAGCAGAAATCAGGATCCCTAATTAATGTCCCCAAGCACTGGCATTGACACCAGGAGTTTGCATCCATCACCCAGCACTGGTGGTGATTACCATAATTCTGCCTTCAGTGCTGTAGGTGTGACTCGATTACGGAAGGGAAACCCCACGACTTTAATGCAGTTATCAATCTGAATTACATCAGGCCTTTTTAATCATGTAGCATTCCAGGAGCCTTTCCACGCTGGCTTTGGCATCATCATCTTTCCTGTACTTCTCAAAACAGCCCAAAAGGAAGAAATAAACAGAGCCTGTGTTTGCCTGCACACCAGCCCAAGGCAGGAGGGCCAGGCTGGGTGACACCAGCGATGTCCCCATGCTGGGCAGAGCAGCTCCCTGCCTGCACACGCAGCCCTGACCAGGAATTATTCTGGTCGTGAAAAGGCCAAATTACATTTTATATTTCTTGTTAATGCTTCATCGTCTCCTCGAGCTGAAGGATAAGCTCCCTTTATGAACGAAGTTCAAGACCCATCAAGAATTGTTCAGTCAGGTCAAGTGGGAACTGATATATTCAAATAATGACTGTAAAAAATGTCCATTATCTGTAAATTAAAGCCAGGATGGCCACAACTCCTCTCACCTCTCTGCTCAGGAGCAATTCTGTTTGGGAAAGTCACATCTTCCAGCCCAGGAGTAAAAAAAAAAAAACCCTTAATTCTCCTCGCTACAATATTGAATTACCATTACACCTCTGAATAAATAAAGAATGTGGTTTCTGGAAATTCCCATAGATCACCATAAAATGCCTCATTATGGTCGATGTGGCTTATGACAGGGGCTATTAACAGGGAATGGAATCAATAATGAGAGGGAGTGCAGGAAACAGGCTGTGATGGGAACACCACAGAGAAAGGTGGGTTTTAGGGGCAGGCAGGGGTGGGTGGGTGGATGAGGTACCTGGGACCTTCTCTGTTCTGCCACCCGACACCCTCCAGTCCCTAAAACCCCAGGGACAGCACCATCCATTGCTGGCGAGTGTCAGGTGACAGCAGCTGCAGGCAAAGCTGCTTTTCCAGATGCAGGAGGGGGATTTTGGAGGGAGCCCATGGGCATCTTTGCCAGCTCACCCAGACAAAGCCAGAGCATGGCCCAAGGCTTCCCAGATGTAGGATGTTTTCGAAGGAAGAAGGCCCCCTGGCCAGAGAGGTGGAATAATTCATTTCAAAGACTAAAGTACATTCTGCTAATCAGGATTACAAAGAGCAGGGATAAAAAAGCCAGCAACAACTCTGTCCTCTAAGTGCTGAATTTGCCCTTGGACACAAAGAACAAATTGATAATTATTGTTCTAATTCTTTTCCCTGAAGGCCAGGCTAGAGAATTAAAGCCTTGAGCTTTCTGGAGACTGAATACTCCAGTTTATAATTTGCTGCTTTCCAAAGCACATTGTCCTGTGACTTCCTGCTTGCTCCAACCTCGGCTCCATCAGCTCTCCCCACCCTCACTCCTGTCAAGGGGTCACAGGGAGCCCCTTCTTGGTTTTTCTGTGCTGTAATGAGTAATTAAACTCAGCAGGGTGATCCAGAGCATGTGGAGATGAGGGGTGAGCACAAAACCCAGCATCAGGAGAGGAGCTGGGATGGGCACTGCAAGGGGAGGATGATGGTGACACCAGGGAAGGGCTGACCTCAGCATGTCACCAACAGCAACATTCCTCTTCCATTCCTTAAAAACCTCACTTGGAAAGTCATTCCCAGACCCACCAGTCTTGCAGAGGGGGGAACCAGGAGCACAAAGCTCACCCAACCCAGAGGGGCTCGACATTCCCTGGGTGTAACAGCACCTCAGGATGCTTGGGCATGGTGCTTGGGCACTCCCTTCCTCTGCCCAGGACAATTCTTACACCAGCAAAGGGAAGTGCTGCTGAAACGTAGTTGCTTTTCATGTTAAAAGAGAAGCTCCAAAGTGTAAACTAAGACTAGCTTAAAACCTCTGGAACACAAATGCTGAGATGTCAAAGCACCCATGGCTGAGTGACAGCGAGGACAGCCCCATCCATCTCCAGGCTCAGCCCCTAAAACCCAATCGGGGGTGTTAAAAGACAGTAGACTTGAATGATATGCAGAGTCTAATATTATTTAAAGCCTCATAAGTCAGTAATAACGCTTTAAAATCCTTCCTAAATCTTGCCAGCAGCCGGGGCAGGTTTGTTTGAGGCTGGGAGAGGATGAGCTGCTTTTGTTGTGCTGTGAACAGGGATGGAAGGCAGTAGAGGGCATGGTCAGTGACTGGTAGCACCGGGGTGGGGAAGAGAGAGAAATCTGAGGTGCTGTGCACAGCTCCTGGTCTGTGTGGGACGGGCTGTGCTGGCGCTGGCAGCAGATGTGATGTGCAGTGCTGACGTGTCCCAGCTCCTGGGCACCCCCTGCCAGAACCGTGTCCAGCTCGGTGTCCCCACCAGCTGTGACTGTGCCCTTGTGCTGAGCACGGCCTCATGGGGACAAACTCATTTTCCTCCGGGCTCCGGAGCGCTGCCACCGCCGGGCCCATCACCGCCGTGCTATTTATAGCCTGGAAAGGATGTCAAGCGCCTCGGAGACGAGGGACGACGTCTGGGGATGGAAACAATAGGAGTGCATGATGTGGCCTCCCCGGCAGGCAAAGCTGTCTGTGCTCCGGGGGGCTGGGGGAGCAGCTCGGGGTGCGGCGGCACGGGCGGCACAGGGCGCGGCACGGAGCCAGGCGGCTGTCAGGATCCTCACCGCCGCCACTCGCTCCTCACAACGTGGGCTGGAGATGGGAGATCTGTTTTTCCTGGTTAATAAGGTTTATTTTTGTTCTGAATGAATAATACATGATTAGTGTCAAAATAAATTACAGTCCTTCCATTATAAACCACTTTGCTGTTCTGTATCTTCTCCTCTCCCTGTCTTTCTGTTTCTTTCAACTATCTTTCTTTCTCTTTGGCTTCTTCTCTCTCTTTAAAGCTCCCTCTTCCTCTTGTCACCGTCACACCATTCATTTCACAGCAGCAGAACAGAATATAAATGCACTGCCTTAGGGCTCGTCGAAGTTAAGCGCGTGTTGCGTGAGGGAGCGCTGATTGGCCTAAATTATGTAAGAGCAACCCGAAGCGGCTGGGAATTCACTCCTTTGATAGAAACAATAACAATTTCAAGATTTAAATGCCTGCATTTTCCAGCCTCGCTGGGGTCCCCAGGCTGAGGGAGGGAGCAGGGCTGGGTGCTCTCTCCCACATGGAGCCCACCCAAGGGCTGGGTCTCCTCGGGATGGAAGTTCAAGCACATGTGTGGCTCTAGTGGCATCCTTGAAGCATCCTGGATCTGCCCTTTGATAGAATAATGAAATCCCAGGGTGGTTTGGGTTGTAATGGACCTTACAAATCATCTACCCCCCTGACATAGGCAGGGACACCTTCCACTGTCCCAGGCTGCTCCAAGCCTCGTCCAACCTGGCCTTGGACACTGCCAGGGATCCAGGGGCAGTCACAGCTTCTCTGGACACCCTGTGCCAGGGCCTCCCCACCCTCACAGGGAAGGACTTAATCCATTTCTACCCCTCCTTCAGTTTGAAGCTGTTCCCCTTTGTCCTGTGACTCCAGGCTCCTGTGAATAATCTGTCTTTCCTGTAGTCTCCCAGCAAGCACTGGAGGCACCTCTGCCACTTGCATCCCACAGCCCTTCACATCCCCTGGGGTACAGAAAGTCTGTCTGGAGCTGAGGGGACACACCTCCCCTCCCTGGAGCACACCATCACCCACCAGCAAGGATGTCCCAATGCTGTTTGGCCACTTTTGCCAAGGCCATCTCCTGCCCGTGCACCAGGACCACTGAGGCAGGAGGGAGCTGCTGACTCTCCCCTGGCAGAGCCAGGGCATGGAAGACTTCAATCAGAGTCTGATCACTCGGGCAGCTCTGTATAATTTAACAGAGGATATTCCATTGCAGACTCCTTGCTAAGATGCTTGGAGCAGGTGACTCAGGTACTGCAGGCTCCAAGGTGGGATTGCTGCATTTCCCACCTGTCACTGAAGAGCCAAGTGGCCGTATTTTTCTTTATTCCATCATTACAAAAAGAAGCAGCTTCATAAAATATTTATATTCCTAAAAATAATTGATTTCCTTTTAAGATCCTTGAAGTGAAACCTTAGGGTGGTATAAGAGCTGTCCAGGTCACATTCCAAAGAGAACAAACCATAATGAAACTGCTGGCACAGCCACTTCAGAGGGAGGACTGACGGCTTTATTTAATTACTTTATACAATCCAGGCTCTACTTCTCAGCTTCAAACAATGAGAAATGATCAGAATCTCTGCAAGGACCCTCAGCTCAAAGCTGCTGTAGTTCCTGTGAGGCACATGGGGCTTCAGCAGCTCGGAGAGGGTGGGAGAAGGGAAAAGGCAGCTTGAGAATTAGAATTTGGGAGTCTGAGGGGGACCTGGGAAACTCAGCCTGGCCAGGAGGAGCAATTAAATGGGAACATCCACATGGCAACTTGCTCCAGGAAAAAAAAAAAGAAAAAAAAAAAAAGAATATTATTTCCTTTGGTTGCTCTGAAGTTTCTTCAAGTTTTCTCATTTGGGGGCTGACTGGGTGGGCTTGCATGGGCTGGCCTCATCTTGGTTTGCCAACACCAACCTGCCCAGAACAGCCCTGCCCCAGTGAGGGAAATCCATACCTGCTGTATGTGGAAAACCATGGGATTCATAAGGCTGCCAAGATAAAATGGGATGGGAGCAGCTCACTGTAAGTCTGAGGCCCAGCCTCACTCTCCATCATTTTACCATGAATTTCCTTTCACCTAAAGGTTTTCCAAACAAACACACACTTGCACCCCAGGGCAGCCGCCCTTGGTCTTTTGTTCTCCATAAAATGAGGCACACTGCGACCTTTCCCAAAGGGGAAAGGCAATCTCAGTTTGATAAATTCCTGGGAACAATGCGCATCTCATTCCGGTTTATTACCCTTGTCAGAAGGTTACAGAAACACTCACTCAGATTATGGTGCTTAACCCACTGCCAGCCCCAGCCATAAATTCCAGCCACTGCTTGCACTGGTACCTGGGGCAGGGTTTGGGCATCAGATGGATCTTTGGAGCATTGGGAAGCCTGAGCCAGTGGGTCAGAAACCCACTGCTGCTTTAACCTCACTCATCCCAATAAATCTCCTTTAGGGCATGAGGATACCAGAGCTGACTGTTTTTTTACAGGCATAGTATTTCTGCCTTCCTGAGGTACAAACCCAGCCAGGGAAACATCTCCTGGGTTGATTTGTGCCAACAGCTGAGTCATTTAACTGGTGGGATTTATACAGGCAGGGACAAATTGGACACCTGCGCTGAGAAAGCGGAGTTCAAGCCAAAATAAAAATCAGCCCCCGATTGTTTGGAGGTGGCTCTGCTATTATCCATCAAGGGCATTGTCTTCAGGGAGACAATTCCTGCTCTGAGTCCGTCCCCACATCATCTGTCACAAATTCATGTCCATTGTTCGAGATGACGACATGTACATAATAATCCTGTAAATTCCAGCGCGCTTCAGCTTTGCTGTTTAAGCACCAGCAGCCGGTGAGGGATGAAGGTTTAACACACGGGTGTTATCTCATGTAAAGCTCTTGCTGCCATGCAGTCAGGAGGCAGATGGTTCCCAAGCTGCAGACGGCTGTGGAGTCTGCTGTGCTCCTGAATGGCTCTTTTTGAGCATGGCTGCACTGGGGTGTTGGGCAGGAGATGAAAGGTGCCAAAGACTGAGTCCTGTTCAGAAAAAAATATCAGGGCAGATAGTGGTGGCCACAAGCTCTGATTTCCCCTGCAGCTGCACAATGGGATGAGCAGGCTCGAGGATCCTGTGTGGGGCAGGATGTTCTGGTGCTGGGCGAGTCGGGGTCTCTGAGATCTTCTGCTTCCAACCCACGATGGCTCCAGCCTGGACTCCCCACACCAGGGCTCCTCGCTTCCCTTTTAATCAGACTTCAAAAACAGGGTAATGACTTAAAAATCCACAAAGGAGGCAGCCAAGGGAGACATAAGGGCTTGTTTGATCTTTTTCTGAAAGGAGAGTAGGAATCAATTCCTAACAGAAAATGCGTAAGGACAGTGCTGGAAGGAAAAGCCAGAACAGAGCTGGGACCAGTCACACGGGGCAGGTTTGTGCTCCCAGAACATGTTTGGCACCTCGAGGGCAGCAGCCGAGCAGGTGGCATGACTAGGATGTGAGTTCAGCACTCATTTCTCCTCGGATTGCATGTGCAGGCAGAGAAAGCTGTGAGGATGAGGCCAAGTCCCCCTGCTGGGGTGGGAGCCCTACCTGCTGGCAGGCATGTCCATGCCACAGCCTTCCAAAAGCTGCTCCAGCAGGAGCTGGGGCTGTGTGGAGGAGGAGGAGAAGGAGGAGGAGAAGGAACAGGAGGAGGAGGAAAAGGAGCAGGAGAAGGTGGAGGAGGGTAAAGCTCACGAAATGTTGATTCTTGCTGGCAGAGGGGTGCCGCGGGCGCAGGGCTGGCAGGGAAGCAGTGCCAGCTCCCCCGGCTGTCCCGAACACATCCCCTGGGAGCTCCTCGCCGGCGCTCCCGTCTCCACCAGCACGAGCCTCCAGTGCTGCCTGGGGTGGTGCTTTTCAGTGCCAGGATTTAGAAGAATGAAATCTAAAAGCTGGCAAGAGACATGAAGGGAAGTCGCTGCCTCCAACAATAACGGCATATTTCAGTAGCTGAATTGAGTGTGACCCTTCCTATGCAGCAGGTCAGCAAACAAAGCAGGGGATTAATTGCTGCTGTCGATACATATCTCAGCAGCATCCAAACATTTATAACTGTGAGTTAGTGCCATGGTCACACTGCTGGAGCTGGTGTGTCCAGGCCTGGCACTGGCAGCTTCTCCCACTGCTCTCAGGGACATCGCCTGGGTCACTCCACTCTGCTTCCAGCCCCACGCTGCACTGTGCTCTAGTCTACTTCCAGAGCCAGACATGCTCAAAACAGGGTTTCCCCAAGCTGTTTTTGGCCTTGGATGGTCCTCCCTGCTCGCTGCATGCCCACAGCCCACAGCACCTCGGTGGCTGTCCCCATGTCACCCTGCTAATGACAAGGCTTTCAGAAGGGGGTGGATAATAATCACAGCTCGCTGTTTCTCATGTTCTCCTCGGCTGGCAAACTCTGCCAGCAGCCTCAGCCGCTACGTCAGGAGCAGGAAAAGAGCAGAGATGGCTCAGCTGTGTGCTCCGAGTGGAGCTGTGGGCTGGGGAGCAAGGACACTCTGGAGAGCACAGAGGGGAGCCGGGGACTGAGCTGGCAGAGCCAGGCTCTGCTCCACTGGCAGCCCATCCCTATCCCTGTCCCCATCACTGCGAGCTGGCCTCGGCAGGGACAGAGACAGGGACAGTAGGGAGCTCCAGCATGGGTCTGCATCCTGGAGAGGGGCTGCAGGCTTCAGGAAGACAGTACTGCTTGCCTTTGTTATTTTAATTCTGCACGTTAGATTGTATTACTAATAGAGCCAAACAGTATTGAACTGGAAATGCTGTTTAATTATTTTTCAAAAATAGACCAGGGAAGGGCAGTAAATGGAAATACCAGTGAGCACGGAGTGCGGCGCCAGTCTCACAGCAACAAATGGGGCCCCGCTCTCAGGGCAAGTCAGCTGTGACTCCATCGAGCCACTCGACTGCAAATTATTCCTGTCCTCTGGTGACCGTCGTCAAGAAATCACAAGCCCTTCTGCTCCTGAAAGAGCTCACAGACAGCTAGAACGACCTGTTTGTATTCATGTATTCAACACGGGGATTATTAATTAATACGCTTTATTGGTTTTGTTAAAATCACCAGCGCTAATTTTAGGGGGGATTTTGGCAATATCGTTGCATTAAGGGCAAATAACCTGGAACTAAGGGATTGGTTTTGTGAATGTGGATATTAATGCCTCTCCTGGAGCAGTGCTGTGGTGGGGAGGGGAGGCATTAATGGTCCCATTATGCTGTGTTTCACAAATAGCATGTTGCCCTCATGGAGGGGATTTAATGGCTTGGTGCAATAACAGGCTAAAAGCTGGCAAGGGTAAGATAATGGACTGTAAAAAAATATATGTTTATTGACACTTTTCCTCATTCTTTGGATTTCTGCAGGGTGAATCTCCCCTGTGTGCCATGCAATGCTGCATGGAAAGATGCCGGCACAGGATGAGATTCTCCTCCAGTGGCTGGGGCAGGTGGCAAGGGCCGGGCACGTGGTCCCTCTGAGCTGCACTTGCCAGGCATGGCCCAGCTGGGAAGCCATGGCAAACTCCCCCAGGTAGCACCAAGTGGTGCAGGGAGACCCTGACTAAGATCAGATGGATGTACTCCACAAACTGGGGGGCACAGCTCAGCCCCTGCACCTGCACATGAGGCATGATTGCCCATCTCCAAAGGAAGGGCAGGTCCTGATCCCATTTTCCTTTCCCTTGCACACCCGGGGAGGTGGGCAGCAGCCCCAGCCAAAATCCAAAATGTGGTCGGCTCCTCCCTGCAAGCACCAGCTGATGCTGAGGAGAGGCAGCCTCAGGAACTTGTGCAATCAGTGATTTAGCACAGGCTTTAAACACCAACTTAGTGGAGAGCCTGTGACACCGCTGGCTCCAGGTCCTCAGAGCCACTTGATCATCTCCTTGCCAAAACACGGAGCCTCCCAAATCACACCGCTGTGGGAGAGGAGATAAAATCCCCGCTAGAGATGTCACAATCTGGAACTGTCTCATCTCTCCTGCACAATGAGATGTCACCACTTGGCCTCTGAATCTCAAGATGCATTTTCCAGACTTACCCAGAATGTTTTGTTTAAAGTCCCAGTGCCTGGACATATTTCCTAACCCATCCATGGAGTCTTCCACCACTAAGGTCCAATTGCAGACAAGGGTGTGTTTATCTTCACCTTCTGAACATGGGGTTACAAGGGAAAGAAATCACTTGGCTGCTTCCCCAAGCAAGAAAATGCTCTCCCAGGGCTCCCCTGGTCCTGACAGCTCTGGTCCCAGGGCTAGAAGCTGTGGTGGAGCATCAGAGGTGCCTGGAGCTGTGTAGTGTGATACAAACCAAGGGGTGGGAGATGCCTATGGAGACCCAGACAGTCGATGATACGGCATTTGTGATGATTGTTCTGCCTGGAATCTATGCATGGGTAATTATTACTCTCATAATTCCGTTATTCACAGTTGTGATAGGTGGTTTCACCTCTATTTCTCTCTCTCACACAAAACCCCTTATTAGCATTCCCTGCAGTGAGAGTATTCCCCACCCTGCAGCCAAAACAAGCCAGGAGCAGGCTGGTGCACAAGATCACCGTGTCACTGTTGCCCTTCTGGCTCCCATCTCCCATCCCTGCTCTGGGGCCAAAAATGGTGTCATGGGAGGGTGGTTCAGGGCCAGGGCACAGCTGTGGGACACGTGTCCCCTCCCAGGGAACCAGCAGCTCCACTCCACCTGTCACTGCTCCCTGCTCCAGACCACACCAAGCCATTCCATTTTGAGTGTTTGATCTGCTTCCAAAAAAATATAAAAAAAGGAAAACTTTCACTTAGCCTTTCTTATGATCCATAAAACCCTGCTGGAGGCTAAGACAGCTGCTGGTATAAAAAAGTTACATTAGGGAAGGAGAACTTATTGCAGCTGCACGGGATGCCTGGGACTATGGATGTCTGTGACTGTGCAAGTGCTGGGCTGCTACTGCTGGAATAGAACACTGCTGCTGCTGCTGCCGTCCCCAGATGTGCTCCCAGAACATCATGTGCCAGCAGGGCTGGCTGTCTTGGGACTGCAATGGCACTCATGGGTTTCTGACTCCCTGGCTGGGATGTCCACTGCTGTCAGCACAGTCAGTGCAGAATCACAGACACAGACAATAATTTATTTTGGAAGAAGCCTCCAAGACCATTGAGTCTTTTCCCCAGCTGGAAGAGAAGGGGGAAACACTGTCTGTGTGGAGGCTGAAGGAGAATCCTCCCACCCACCTGAGTGGGCTGGAGGTGTCACTGGGCAGGCTACATGCAGCTCAAAAAAAGTCTCTGCAGCCCTCCCCATTCAAATCGGGGAAGTCAGCAGTCCCCAAACTCACATCCATGATCCATCACTTTGTTTTGCCTCCTGGCAACTGCAGAGGGGGAGGTATAAGGTGGGAGGAAGGGGTGAGTGGAAGACTAATTGCAGCTACACCTGGGGACCTTGGGCGCTGCAGGTATTTCAGACGGAAAAAGTAATTTTCAACAGCAAATTGGTAACTGGCTCCTTAATGTCAGCCTTCAGCTCCAGAAAGAACAGCGACCTGTGGTTATGCCTCGGCATGGTGTGCCAGGCAGGGAGCAGCACAAGCCCATGCAGCAGGGCAGGACCAGGACCAGAACCTGGACCAGGACCTGAGGACAAGGACAGGGTCCTGTCATCGCTGCAGCCCCGTGATGAAGCTCGCGAGGGGCCCGCGATGCAACAGTTTAACAGCAGCGTTTAAGAAGAGGAGTTGCCATGGCAACTGCTACCCGGGATTTTGTGTCCTGGTACAGGAGGTGCTGGCGCTGCGTGTGCCCGGCTGTCACACTTTGGTGGCCTGAGCCAGCCCGCGGTGCCCGCTGTGCCCCGTGGGGGCTGCTCCTGGGGTCTGTGCTCCGGAGGCTCCGAGCCATGCCGGGCTCTTGTGCCAGCTCTGGTTTCCTCCACAAACACTTCCTTGCCCTCGCAGCTCCCCGGATGAGCACAGCAGGAAGAAGTTTACACTCTTCAGGACACGGTTTTTCCCCCTAAAGCAGCGTGTGTGGGTGTGCGGGTCCCCAGGCGCTGCTCTCACGTGGTGACACCGAGGCAGAGGGTTATTCCCCATTTGGAATTACCTTGTGAGCTCTGTTAACAGCTTAGCTGCTAACTAAGACTAGATCTCTGGTAGTAATAAAAGCAGTCCCTTGGTGGGTGGGTTTTGGCATTTCATCTCGATTCCAAAATGAATAATTTATACAAGGCTTTATTGGAGCCCAGAGTTATACAATAAATGTTCCATGCAAACATGTTCACATATTTCAATGTTAGTATCTCTCCAGTGAATTTGCCTGGCAGGCCAAGCCAGGCTGGGATTGCCACATTGCTTATTTACGTAAAATATCATAATCTCACTTTTATTTGCATTTCTGAAGTGCCATTAGGGTGATTTGGAACATATGAGCCCAGCCAGTCGATCGCAGCTGCAGCTCCTGGGCCAGGGTAGGAATGACTTTCAGGCCTCCATGGCCAAGAGTAGGAGTGGGTTTTGGCAAGCTGATGCTGCAGGGAGGCAGAACCCACGGGGTGAATTTCAGGGCACAGGGGATGAGCATTTGGGGGTTTTTAGGGGTGGTGTTTTGCATGGGCTGAGCAGATGGAGATGGGAACAGTGTGTGTCACTGGGGGCTGCTGCCTGAGCCTCCTCCTGTCCTGCTTTGGGGAACGAAGCCTTACAGGCAGGTTAAATCAAAGGCAGTTCTTGAAAGAGAAGGGTGACAGCTTTCAGCAGCGATGGGCTGCAACCCACCCCTCCGCAAACCAACTCTTGAGGGATTTCTTCCTTTCTCAGTGATGTGAAATAGAACCCATTTCCAATGATTTCGTTGCTTAAAACCCAGTTGTAGCCTCCAGAGACTAATTACCTTCTCCTTGCATTTGCATCGTTTACATTCAAGTCAGTTTAAGGGATGTGTCATGTTTTGGAAGGAGATGAGAAACTCCGAGGCAAAAACGTTCTCAGAAGCAAAGGGCTGGCGAGGGAGATGTGGGAACAGGCATGTTGTGAGTGCAGCCATTCTCCCAGCCTCCCTGCCGTCAGGACAGGGGCAGGGGAGGTGGAGGAGGGCGAGTGTCCCTCAGCCGAGCCCTAGCACCGTTCCAGCCTCACAGGAGGGCTCTGCAGCGGGAGCCGAGGCGTGCGGCGGGCGCTCCCCCGCATCCCCCGGCAGGAGCTGCCAAGCAGCAGCCTGGCGGTGCGGTGCCTGGCTGATCCCCGCCGTCTGGCTCCCGCATGGAGCTGCTCTCACAGCACACAGGCAGCTTTGAGACAGGCAGAGATGATTTCCAAGTTGCTGCTCTGTGCTCTGCTGCCCTCAGCCATGCCGGCTGCTGCCGGGGCTCTCTGACATTCTCTGTGAGACGGGAGTGTCGGCTGAGCTCAGGGATGTGCAGCCACAGGGTGATGGGGAGGAGGGGATGGTCCCCCCCAGCTATGGACGTGACCTCTGCTCCTTTCTGCTCCAAGGCAAGGCATCTCCAGGTGTCTGTGCCTGCCATTCAAACCTCCAAACTTCCTCTGTTGTCATCTGTTTCTCTTCTGTCTGCAAATTCTACCTGGAGCCGATGATCCAGATCAGAGCTTTCCTTACTCATGGTGTGAGGGCTTTGCAGAGCAAAAGTGGCAGAACTGTCCCCTGCTGTGCCCAGCTGGGCGACCAGCAGCCCCCTGGGACACTGCAGCTCCTCTCCTCCTGGCTATTGTGGCTCTGGGGAATGGGAACTTCAAATTTCAATGGGTGAGCTTGATTGGGAGAGATTCCAATGAAAAGCAGAAGTGGTTGTTTGAGAAAATTAATTGAATTTATTTGACAAATACTTGCAGATCCGGGGAGCAAGTGCACACATACCTGGAAGAATTGCTTCAAAGAAAGCCTATTGTGCTGCTGCTGCTTGTTCTGCTCCTTTTTCATTTTATTTTTTTTCTCTTGGAAGTGCTCTGAGCTGGAGAGCCGGTGACAGAGGAGTGCATTTCATCCACAGCCAACCCAGCAGCACACGGCCTATTCCAGAGGATCTCCACAGGCCATCATTGTCTGGCCCTGCCGCTGTCTGGGCAAATTTAGCACATAGCCAGTGGGCTGCTTTAATAGGAGTGCTGCGATTTCAGGAGAGCTGAAAATTTATATTCCCCCGTAATTGCCACAGCACACCTTAGTGCTGCTGCTGTAGCAGGAAAATGGCTCTCCCCAGTGCACCAAGGACTCAGCAGAGATGCTGGCACAAACAGGATAATGAATGCTAAGGTACCTCACATGTCGCACAGACTGAGCTTAAATATTGAGTAGCATTCCTGAAAGAGCCACATCCCCTCCTTGGAGAGGGACAGAATGTTTTCCTAAACCTAGGGAGCGTTTTGCCCTCTGCACACTGGGATTTGCACTGGGACCTCACTTCAGTGATAATGAGATTTGAGAGTTTAGAACACATCTTAATGCACTGTGGCCCTCATATCTCTCGTCTAAGTAAAATGAGTTTGAATTTTTCATTTTAATTGCAGACTTGTGATCTGGAATAGACGTTCTTGTACTGAAAAGCATCTGCTTTTAGATCCACTCCTTGGGGCATACAACGACACGGGCACCCCGTGTCAGGCACTGCCTGCAAGAGCACAGCTGGATCCCTGTGGTGGGCACAGCTCCACAGGCGCTTCAGCCAGGCAGAACAGCTCGGGAAAGCCTCGTGCCTCAGGAATGGCTCCCCTTCTCTGGACAGGCAGATTCAAGCAGAGTTTTTGTGCCATGACTGACTATTGAGCTTGGAGCAGCATTCTCAGAGCCCAGTTAACCCCAGTTCAGATGAATCACAGAATGTCAGGATGGTTTGGGTTGGAAGCTGGTCTTGTTCCAACACCCTGATGAGGGCAGGAACACCTTCCATGATCTCAGGTTGCTCCAAGCCCCATCCAACCTGGCCTTGACTCTTTCAGGGATCCAAGGGCAGCCACAGCTTCTCTGGGAAACCTGTGCCAGGGCCTCACCACTCTCACAGGGAAGAATTTTTTCCTATTATCTCTTCTAACTATGCTCTCTATCAAAGTGAAGCCATTCCCCCTTTGTCCTGTCACTCCGAGTCCTCGTAAATAGTCTCTCTCCATCTTTCTTGTCAGCTCCCTTCAGGAGGCCACAATTAGGTCATCCCAAAGCCTTTTCTTTTCCAGGCTGAACAATCTCAATTCTCTCAGCCTTTCCTCAGAGGAGAGGTGCTCCATCTCCAGTGGGAGCAGTAAAACTGCTGCAGGCTGAATGGCACCAAGCCTGGGGATTCCCCATCCTAGGCCAGCCCCTGACCAGCTCTACCCTGTTGATCAGTTCCTCATATCCCTTGGGATCACACTTCCCTGGCCTCAAAAGTGAGCTCAGGGGTTTGCCTGTTGCTGCTGCCCTGCGAGAGTCCTTAAAGGCATTTCTTTACTGAAATAAGAAGTTATCTCTAACCCTGTAGGGATTTGGCAAAGATGCTGGCACGAAAATAGTTTGTAATGAGCTTTAAGACATATTAATGAAGAGAAGTATAATTATTATTACCGAGTTCAATTACAGCGCTTGGATTACAAATATTCTCCCACAATCCCTCAGGAAAGCAATGCATCTTGTCTCCACAATTAAATAAACTGCGTATCAAGGGGAGGGAAGAGGATTAAACTGCAGAAGAAAGAATTGCTTCAACTTGACTGTGGTGGCCCCTCTCCTCGTCCTGCCCAGCTCTCTCTGCTTTGAAAAAAAGAATCCTCACTCAGCACAGCCCAATGGTGATAAAATATTCCTTGAGAAACTGGTGGTTGGCTTCCTTCCAAAGTCTCCAGCATCTGTAATGCAGTAGTTGCCATGCTAGTGGAATCTAATAAACTCCTGTCTGCAGTACTTATGGAAGTGCACACCTGTACAGTTCTGCTGCCCAAAGATGCAACCTCGGCACTCCTTAAGGGTTTTTTCTTTCCATGGTTACTGAGCGTGGAGACAAAACTGAAGGATGTGTCTGTTCCCCGTGCAGGAGTGTGACCAAAAGCACAAAGCCCTGAGAACTGCAGAGCTGCAAATGCAGAGATCGCTGTGGGTCAAGTGCAGGGAAGCTCCACCTTGGCAACACAGCAGGAACATCAGCAGTGGTAAAAAACAATGCTGTCCTCAGGGAATTGTGAGATCCAGGGGCTGCTCCAGCCTGCTGACTTCTTGGCCAGAGCAGTTTGTCTCTGGAGAGCTTAGAGGGGAGGAGGAGCTGCTGTTCAGCTGTGTGTGAGCAACAAGGGGCACTGCACTGCTTTCCCTCGCTGGAGGAAAATCCATTACAGAGAGGATCACCCTGACATGGATGCTGGCTGGCACAGGGCCAGGCTGACTTCCAGGGCCAGAGCAGCTCCATTGGCTCTGATGCTGGTGGAGAAGAGCTTGACAGTGTCTGGAAGGTGGAATGGGCAGTGCAGGTGGGACAGGAGGTCTGGAAAGTGGGATAGGCAGTCTGCAGGTGGGACAGGAGGTCTGCAGGTGTGACAGGAGGTCTGCAGTTGACAGTGCTGTTGTCGCTGGCCCCTGGAACAGTGCAGGATGCTCCAAGCTGGCCAGAGCAGGGGTTAATGCTCTCTCTCTCTCTCTCTCTCTTGCCCCTAAAATCTATCCTGAAACACTTCTGACACCAAAATGTACCAAGCATAAGAGCAGAAGTGTCTGGTGATGCAGCTGGGTTTTGGCAGGACATAGACAAGCAATGACTTTGGCATATGGATGGGCACGGAAACTGTGCCAGTCGTGCACAGGTAAGTTACCCACACCTCCCTGGGCACTGCCTGAGAACTTGGTTTACTTCTTTTCCTATTAAACAGGATAACAAAAGCACAGCCACACAGTGTAGCAGTTTCTGCTTAAACAGTGCTATTGTCTGCAGACGAAGCAGGGCCAACGCTTGTTTCAATTCCCTCAGAACCCTCTCTCTGAATGGGTTTCTTGTGCACCTGATTGTTGTTCAATCTCTCCTGTCCAACCTGGTGTACACACAGTTCCGGGGCTCGCTTTTGATCGCGCTGGCTGCAGGACACTTGTTCCTCCTGTGAACCCTGCTCCTTTGTTCTTGTGAGTGTGCCACCCACGGGGAAACCTTTGTCCGAATAATCTCAGATTCCCTGAAGAGCGAGAGCTGCCAGCTTTGCTTTCTAGTTGAAGTGACAGCAAGGAACATATAGATTTATTCTTCTATTCACTGGTGGCTTTCTGTTCGCGTGTCCTCGCATCAAATCAAAGTGTCAAAACAACATCCCTGGCACTCCACCGACAGCTCCTGCCCACCAGACCGACATGTGAGGAGCAGGTATTTTTAGCTGAAAAGGATAACCAGCAAGGGTCATGTAGTGAAGAAAATGATCCACGACAATGTTAAGAAGACAGCAAGGCACTTCTACTGGAACCTGGGAGGACTGGTATTACATTAGTCACCCCTCTGCTCTGGGAAGAAGTACAGAAAGGGACAGGAAGATGTGGCAGTCAAGTTTCTGGCTCTGTGACAGTGTTGTTAGAATGCTCTGAGCCCTAAACCCTCTTCCTGGGCGGTTTTTAATTCTGACTCTGTGTTAAGCATTAAGCACTATCAGTACATGCAGAAAAGAGCCCTAGAAATGTGCTGCTTGAGCAGGAGTGCCTGGCTGAAGTCTTTCTCCACTTACATGATTAATCTGTCTCTGAAGAGCAGCTATTACACACTGGGATGGTGTCTGGACAGTTGTGTGACATCTTCTGCGCAGGATGCAAGCAGTGCAGATGACAAAGGCACGGAACCAGCCCCGTGGAGAGGTGGGAGATGACTCAGAGCTGTAGCATCGTGTAATGGAGCTGCTCCTGAAAAACCTGCTTCAAAAGAGTCGGGACACAGGAGATCAGCAGCGATGCTTGATGGAGGCAATACCTGATGTAGGAAATACTTAAACAGATTGTAATGAGGATGTGGGTTCATTACCAGAGCCTCCCAGGGCTGATAACGGAGTTACTCCTGTTGCACTGCAGTCCCCAGTTGGAAGGAATGTGTAAGAGCGTGGCGCTCTGGGCCACTGGAGCTGCTGTCCTAGTGTGATTCCTACCAATAGAACAATATTGCTTGCTGTTGCATGAACAGAACATGTCTCCTCTGATTGTTTTTTCCTGCTCTTCTGAAGATAGATGCTGTCTGAGGATCCTCACTGGTAGAAGGTCCTCTCTGAGGGGCAGTTACAGCTCTTTACACGTAACCTCTGGCACTGGGAACATCTGGGAACTGGGAACTGGAGTGGTAAAAAGAAATAAATCAAAGTGGGGATCTTTTGGCACAGAGTTTGTTCTGGTTCTGAAAGAAGTTTTGAGAGTGGACAAGAGACTGACCTCAATAGCCTGTTCCATGGCCCTGCTCCAGGGTGTTTCAGCTGCAATTATCCTTTTTTAATTCAGGGAGCTACTGAACTGTGATGAGATTCCTGGAGTGGCTTAAACTCCCTCTTCTGTAGGATACCAGGGAAAGAGACAACTCTTCAGGAAAATGCTGATGGCTTCTTGCTCTGCTAAGAAAATGCCACCTGGCCCAGCTGTTTTCTCCATCTCAGGTGCTCATCCATGGGCATGTGCCTTTGCTTAGACCAGCTCTGTCCTGGGAGATTTCCTCTGTTCAGAAATTGGTGACTCTTAAATGCCAAGAATGAAATTGTTGAGGGGCTTTAAACTTTAAATATTGAATTATTGCAAGACAAGTGACAGAAAGTGAGCGAGAGTTAATTATGTGACAAGGAGAGAAAGTGCCACTGTGCAGCAATCCTTTCAAAGGCAAACAGAAATATTTATAGACTCAGGACTGCACAACTTGCTGTGCTCTGACTCGAGATGTGCTACTGATTCATGGGGCAGCACTTTTGGATGGGGCTCTGGTGTGGGCCACAGCTCTGCTGAAAGGTAGGTCTCACCTCAAGCTGCGTTCAGAGGGAACTGCTAATGAGAGAAAATCTGGTAGAGTTTTGTCAAATCAGAGTTTAAAAACATCCTGGTGATGTCTTCTTTTCATTCCCTCGATGGATTTCCCTTTCTGCATGGCTGGCAGAGCGGCTGTGAGTGCTCGCTGAGGTGGCCCCAGCCCAGCCCACACCACCAGCTCTGCAGGGACAGTGCCCCGTCCCCTCCAGATTTGGGGCACACAGCTTTGTGCAGGTGTTCATCTCTTGGGTGATTTCCCACCACACCACGATGCTTCTGTTCCATTCTGCCTTCCAAGCACAGCTGCAAAGTGCAGAAGCTGGGAGAGGAGACAACCACGATGCTGAGATCAGACCTGATCAACATCTGAAAGCAGCCAGCCCGCAGTGACCCTCCTGTGGGACACTCCCTGCCTCCCCACGCTGCTCCCAAGGGTTATCCCGTGCAGAGCCAGCCTTGGTGGGCACAGCCTTGGTGCCCTCCCACAGCTCTGGGTTTGGCCCGGGCTACTGTCGCTATTTTCAGGAACTGACTAATCCCTGATGGGAGCAGGAAGAATCTGCTGTTACCTGCGGAGGACGGAGGGAAGCAGATAATTCATTCCCATCTCCAAAGCAATCCCTGCAGGCAGGTTTTGAGTCAGATTTCCAATCATCTGCCTTTGGAGACCACCAAGCAGGCTTTAAAGAAATCTTTGTATTTTTAGCAGTAACATAATAGTGGTGGAAATTTAATAAAATTCACCATCAAATATTTATCCCATTACATTGGCTTAAGTAATTTAAGATGCTGAAGTCAACATGGTGGGTTTATATTTAATGAGCCTTGTGTAAAACAGCCACTTCCATACTTGTCAGGTGTGTAGAGAAGACACTTGCATTCACTCAAAGAATTTTTATCTCCTCAAAGATATGGTATTAAATAATGTACAACACTCACCAAAATGTTACCTGTCACTGGTGGAAAATCAGGCTGGGGCTCGGTGAGCCTGATGTTCACTGGCATGTAGGACAGAGGAAGGGCATTTTTAAATTATTATTATTTTAAATCTAACTAAGCAAATTATGCTGAGAGCAGCCTGGGCTCAGCTTTTGGATGAAGTTCAGCCTTGCTGACTGTGGTGTTCCCAGCCTGTCCCTCTGACAGCTGGGCAGGGTGGCAATGCCAGGACCAGGCTCAGCTACCTGCAGGAAGGGGGGGCTGGAGGAAACAAGGAGAAGCTGTTTGTTCCTGAGATCCTCTGTGCCAGCTGGGAGCAGCACACTCAGAGCTGCAGAACACAACTGCCCCAGCTCCCTGGGGTGCCCAGCAAAGCAACCAGGCAAAATCTGGGCATCTCTCCCATGGAGACAGGCTGGGAGAACTGGAGGTATCCAGCCTGGAGAACAGGAAGTTCTGAGGGGACCTTAGAACTCCTTCCAGTGCCTAAAGGAACTCCAGGAGAGCTGGAGAGGACAATGGACAAGGGCATGGAGTGACAGGACAAGGGGCCATGGCTTTAAACTAAAAGAAGGGAAATACAAATTAGATTTTAGAGAGAAATTCTTCCCGTGAGGGTGGTGAGGCCCTGGCACAGGTTTCCCAGAGCAGCTGTGGCTGCCCCATCCCTGGAAGTGTCCAAGGCCAGGTTGAACAGGGCTTGGAGCAACCTGGGCTAGTGGAACGTGTCCCTGCCCATGGCAGGGGGGTAGGAACAGGATAAGCCTGAACGTCCCTCCGACCCCAACCGTCCTGTGTGTCCCTGGTTTGGGCTCCTGGCAGGAGGGCAGACAGGCTTGGTGGGGGCTGAGCCTCCCCCATGAGAACCAGAGAGAACTCCTTGTCCCTCCCGTGTCCTTTATCTCGCCATGTCCCCCCGTATCTCCCCGTGTCGCCGATCCTGCGTGTCCCCCATGTCCCTCCTGTCACCCGTGTCCCCCATGTCCCCCCATGTACCCCGTGTCCCCCCGTGTCCCCCATGTCCCCCCACGTCCCCCTATGTCCCCCCGTGTCCCCGCGTCCCCTGCGTCCTCCGTGACCCCCGTGTCCCCTGCGTCCTCCGTGTCCCCCATGTCCCCCCATGTCCCCCATGTCCCCCCCATGTCCCCCCATGTCCCCCGTGTCCCCCCGTGTCCCCGCGTCCACGAGCGGCGCGGCCACACCGCCGGTCTCACACTGACCCCCAGCGTCGGGCGGCGGCTGAGCCCGAGCTGCTGCCCCGGCCGGGGAGTTCTGTGGGAATAAAACCCTAATTAAACCCTAATTAAAGCCTGTAGCAAAGCGACGCGACAAAGCGGGAAGCGGAGGGGCGGGAGCGCCTGTTCCCACGGCTACAGCTACTGCAGCCCTTAAATTGAGCCAGGAAAAGGTTTCTGTAGCTGATGCTTTTTAACAGCCAAGCCAAGTTGCCAGTAAATCATTAAAATCCATGTAATCAGTCTCCTGGAGCAAAGGTAAAGATTTGGACCCAGTGAGACGCTTTGTGCTGGGAGAGATTTACCTGTGGTTTGTGAAACGCTTTAAAAATCAATATGCCAAGAGCAAGAGGGGCTTTAGGGAGGGCAGGAGACCTGGGGCAGGTGGAATTCACTGGGCAGTGTTTGGAGGTCCCTTGGGAAGGATTTGCCAGGTACACACTAGAGATTGTTACTAGAAGTGCATCGGTAGCAGGGGGACAAGAGTATGAGCAGGAGGGCTGCAGGCAAGGGTTTGGGGAAGAGTCCTGGCAGGGCTCCAGGGTATCCAGCTGTACCCATCATGGGAAGCCCAGTGCCAAAGAGCCCCTCAGACAGGTATTGCCAACCCCCAGCCTGGGCTGGGTTCTCTGCACTCGCTGTTCTCTGATCTTTCTTATAGTTTGTCATTAACGAATGTCACAGGTTTCCTCTTTGTTGCTCTTTCTCACAAAGCCCACGTACAGCTCTGTCGTGTTAATTAATTTCTTCAGATACTGCCTTTCCACGTTTGGTCCTTGATAAAACACTTGCAAGCAATCCAAAATAAGACTCAAAGAGATTTCTCACATGGCAAGCATAAAGTTTCACTATGTACCGTAAATTCTCTGTGATTTCTGTGTCA
Source organism: Sturnus vulgaris (assembly GCF_052056855.1). Classification (NCBI taxonomy): domain Eukaryota; kingdom Metazoa; phylum Chordata; class Aves; order Passeriformes; family Sturnidae; genus Sturnus; species Sturnus vulgaris. The sequence continues at coordinate 3,522,865 of NC_142267.1, read as the reverse complement.
AGGCTCACCAGCTCCTGATGTGAGCACTCCTCTGTGTTGGAAATGAGGGGTTCATTCCATGTGAGTGGTGCAAAGATCCTCAGGACAGCTGCACTGGAGGGCTGCAGATCTTTGTGAATATTCAGCTCGAGATGGGGTATTGACTCCCAGAGAATTTCCCAGGAGACAGTGTCTCTGGGAGCCCAAAACTGGCAGTTCATAGAATCATGGAACTGCAGAATGGTTTGGCTTAAAAGGGACCTTAAAGATCATCCAGTTCTAGCTCCCTGCCATGGGAAAGGACACCTTCCTTAGACCAGGTTGCTCAGAGCCCCATCCAGCCTCAATGCTCACCAACATTACCTGAACTGGCACAACAACATTATGTGATGGAAGGGAACAGGAGCTAAACATTTTTTCTTCAAATCTTCAAGACAAGACCAACTCTTCCCGCTCAGGAGGAAGAGGAGGCCGACAAAAGGCTGCAGCAGGCAGCAAGGCTCCTGGTCCTGGTTATTGGGAAGTGGATACTCCGTCTGATTTCTCCCCAGAAGAACTCAGCCACTTGAACCCAACCCACCTTTCCCACGGCAGGAAAAGGCCAGCCAGTGCTCCTGACGGATGGCTGTTCACTACGGCAGACCTCACATTCAACAGTTAACAGCCAGCATGTTTACAGGCAACATTTTTTTTGGCTGCTGTCCCTGGCATGTCAGTCCTGTTTAGCCAAACGAACTGGGAGGATTATAACAGACAGGGACACTGGTGCAAGTGACAGGCGCAGAGACAAGTGCTGCAAGAAGCTCATTTGCACATCGAGTTTCACAGCCCGGCTCTCCCTTCCTGCTCCATAAGCTCATCAGCTGCTGCTGCAGAGCCGCCAGTTTTCACAGGAATGATGGAGCTCACAAAACCTTCTTTTTATTTTTTCTTGCCTGCCTGCTTAGACAACAGATTCGAACATAACCCATTTTTTCTAATACTGAGAATAAGCCCCCTTTCATGTGGAAATGTGGGTTTAATGTAAATAGCTCGTGCTGCTCTGATTCTCTCTGAGGGCTGTTGGCAGTCCCCCTGTCGTCTTTCAAGTCACTTGGGAGTCACTGCTGCTGAGATGGGGACGGATCTCAGAGGGATGTGCAGTCTCTCCCGGGTGCTTCCTGCGCTATGTGACAGTTTTTATCTTGGCCGTATTTCAGAATATGCAGCAAACATCTGCAGCTGTGAAATTGTCTCCACCTGCCCCCAAAATAACGTGGTTAAAGGGGAGTAGAGAGTGAGCGTGACATGAGGGCTCTGGAGGGAGCCCTGCCATCCCAGCTCCATCTAAGCTTCGTGTCCCTTGCAAGTGTCCAAGGCCACCCCACAGAGCCTCATGTGTTTGTAGTTGTGTACCTCACCCCACACCAGGTCACAAAGGCCACAGGACTGCTCAGGGCTTTGTCTCCCCGTTCTCAGTACTCAGACACATCAGCTTTCCAAAGCAGCATAAAACCCAAGAATCATACAGTGTTGTGAAAAGTATTTATTAGAATTGTCAACATTAAATTTTCCTTACTATTTTCAGTTTGTTGTGGAAATTAAAACAAGAACCACGTTTTCCAGCTGCAGAAATGCTGCTTTTCAGCCAGTTTTAGTCTGCGGCTGTTTACAAGACAGTATAAGTTTTCACTGCCTAATAAAAACAATCATCTGTATTCCATGGCTGCAAGCAACAACACTGTGAGAGAGTGGAGTAAGTCGAGGAGGCTTTGGAGAAGAATATGAATTATCTCACCCGGAGAACAAAGCACAGACGGACCCTGAGCACTGAGGGAAATTGCACAACAACGTGCAGGCGAATCTCCAATCCTGCACAGTTTAACTGGGGGATTTTATACTTTTGAGAAAAAATGTATTTCTTGAATATCCCCATAGGTACAGTCTTGCCACTTTATTTCTGCAATTTAAATTGTTGCTTCTGTTTTTTAAGGCCAGGCTGAATGGACAAGCATTTAATCAGCCAAGTTGGATGGAGGAGCGCAGGTACCACTGAGACTCGTGGGACGACTCTGCAATGAGCAAGAACATTAAAGGCTGCTATAAAGAAACAAGCTCCTGTGCCCTCAGATGGACAGAATTATAAAAATCCCTACAGCATCCCCAAAGCACTGAATTAACTGGAAAAGGAGCTGTGTTTAATGTGATGGATGGAGCCCACGGGCCCCATCGCGGGGACGTGGCCGTCAGGGCACCAGTACCTGCCATCGCTGCCTGCAGCACCTCCCCAGGAACATCAGACAGGATAATTACGTACTTAAATCTGGGTGCTTTACTACACAGAAATTCATCTGCTACCCTCAGAGTCCTTGAAGTTAAAGAGGGATTTGAGTTACTGACATAATTTGTTCCCTGAGGGCTGTGAAAAGCAGAGAGAAGAACATCTGAATAATAACTCTCCGACCACGTCTTGAATGGGAGCGAGCGCTGCTCCAGAGTGAGACACAATGGGAAGCAAACGATTTCAAATGTTTATAAGCTACATAGTTCTCAGGCAGGATGGGGTTGAGTTTTTCCCCAGGCTGCAGCCAGGAGGGAGGTAAGTTCCCTTCAGAAACTGTAATTGCAGCCTTCTGATACTTGAAGGGAACTTATAGGAAAGATGAGGCAAGGCTATTTATCAAAGCATGTAGTGACAGGACAAGGAAGAATGGGTTTAAACTGATAGAGAGTAGGTTCAGATTAAGTGTTGGGAAGAAATTCTTGGCTGCGAGGGTGAGGAGGCCATGGCACAGGGTGCTCAGAGAAGGTGTGCCTGCCTCTGTATAATAAAATGGTCACGACACCTGCTCCTTTGCGAGGTCTTCATTAAAAGTCAGCTTTGGGTAGGGAACCCCATGGGCTGCACACACCGCTGGCTGATTCCACTGGACGATTGAAAGGAGAAGGGGTGCAGCTTTGTGCTTGGGCAGACCTGGACCTTCAATCCTCCATTAGAAAACAATTCTGCCTCTTAGTCAAGGGAGGTCATGGTGGTCAGGTGTTGTGGGTCACGGTGACGGGACAAAGCAGCTCCGGATGGTCCACTATTTTGCTGGCCTGGAAACACTATTTTCAATTCCAGATTTTATTTGGGCTCATTGTTTTAGGGATTTTGAACTCTGACAGTGTCCCATGAGCACTTGCGGGTGCATCTCATTTAAATGTGAACAGGGGAGGTGGGCGTGGATACCAAGCACAGGTACGGGAACCGGGAAGGGACAAACAACCAGGAGCATTATGGCTGGGCATGGATACAAGGTAGGTACCAGGAAAGGGAAAGGACAGTCAACTAGGAACATTTACAGTTTACAGAAACATAAAGCATTAACAAACAAACAGTTAACAAACAAGAACCTGGTGGAGCCAAACTTGCATCTAGGAACATTTACAGTTATCAATTATCAATTAATTATCCCCAACCCCGCCCCCAAACATTAAAGTCATTTATAACATCTGGATCCCTGGAAGTGTCCAAGGCTAAGTTGGATGGGACTTGAAGCAACCTGTGATAGTGGAAGGTGTCCCTGCCCATGGCAGGGGGTGGCACTGGGTGATCTTCAAGGTCTCTTCCAACCTACCCCATTCTGTGACCTGTGACAAGCTGCTTTGTGCTCACTTTGACAAAACTTCTGTTAAGGTGATGCTGTCTGTGGTCCGAGTTAGGGGCTGCTGTGCATGAGGGCCGTGGGCTCCCCACCCTTACTGGCTGGGATGAGGCCATTTGCCTGGAGCCCGGAGCCCTTTGCTCGGTGCCTGGGGCCCCTTGCCTGGAGGCCTTCGCTCGGTGCCCTTTGCCCGATACCCGGATCCCTTTGCCCGGTGCCCGGATCCCTTTGCCCGGATCCCTTTGCCGGGTGCCCGGATCCCTTTGCCCGGTGCCCTTTGCCCGATACCCGGATCCCTTTGCCCGGTGCCCGGATCCCTTTGCCCGGATCCCTTTGCCCGGTGCCCTTTGCCCGATACCCGGATCCCTTTGCCCGGTGCCCTTTGCCCGCTGCCCGGATTCCTTTGCCTGGATCCCTTTGCCCGGTGCCCGGCTCCCTTTGCCCGGTGCCCTTTGCCCGCTGCCCGGATCCCTTTGCCCGGATCCCTTTGCCCGGTGCCCGGCTCCCTTTGCCCGGTGCCCTTTGCCCGCTGCCCGGATTCCTTTGCCTGGATCCCTTTGCCCGGTGCCCGGATCCCTTTGCCCGGTGCCCAGAGCTCGGGGCTCCTTCACGGAGCTCCACAAGATGGCGAGCGCGGGTCCGCGCGCGGCCCAAGATGGCGGCGGGCGGCGCGACGAGGGGCCGGGGGCGCTCGGACACCCGCGGCCCCGCTCGCCCGGCCCGGCCACGGCACCGGCACCGGCACCGGGCCCGGCGCTCCGCCAAGGCAGCCCCGGCAGCCGACCCCGCACAGCCCGCGGGGGAAGCAGCTGGCACGGCGAGCCCGGTACGGGGGACGCGGCTGGGTGGGGTGGTGGTGTGGAGGGGAAAAGGCCGCGGAGCCAGGTGATCACAGAATGGGGGGGATCGCAGGTAATTATTAACAGCTAAAATCTGAGCATCACCATGTGGGATTTATCAGGAGAATTTAGGTAAATTTATTCCCGCTCCTCCCACGATGTTGTTTGTGCCAGTGCAGAAATACAGAGCAGATTTAGCTGCTCGCTCTAACAGGGTGATAACAGTCAGGCCTGGCACAGTAATTCCCATTAACATCATCCTTAAGAAAATAAGAACATGGTGATTGACCTCGTACGGTGCTAGTTTTTCTCTGAGCAAAGTGTTCTTCGCTTGCTGGTGATGGTCTGTACATTGTGGTTTATGTAAGCTGTCTGTTCCTCTTTTCCTCTCTTTACATGCACTTTCTACTAATTGCTTTTCTTAGAAGGTTTGGATCAAAATGCCACTTCTGTGATGGAGCCCTTCTGTTCCAACGCCAGCTTTGCAACTAAAGAGATAAGGTGATTTTATTTTGTTTCAAGTGAGCTTTAGGATCTTGTCTGTTTTTCTAACAGTGTTCATCACATGAAGGTGCCGAAGGACAGCCCGCAAAGAGGATGAAATGTGAAGAAAGCAGTGTAAAATCAGAGCTAGAGGGACTCACATGTGAAAGTGGAAACCTTGCTGCACTGGGGGAAACACCTAAAACATCTGATGGGGCTGGAGCTTCAGAAGATCCAGGAGACAGCACTATAATCCAACAGGAAAAAGATGAAAGCATTCCAGAGACTGATGAAGGGAAGCAGGAAAAGGAGCGTGGTGTTTCTCTGGAGCCACACGCAGTGAAATCCAGCGGTACTCCATTAAAAATGGGTGGATATCTGCACCACTATCAGGTGTTCAGTGAAGGGGAGAGCAGCTGCGGGAGCTTTGAGGAGGCCACCTCGGAGGACACGGATCACCCGCGGAGGCCAATGCTCGTGGAGCACAGCAGCTGCCTCTCGGATGAGGACAGCAACCAGCCCATGCCAGTGCACCGCTTCTTTGGAGATGTTGAGCTGGTGAGATGATGAGTCTGTTCCTTGCTTTAGACTCAGCCCTGGTCTGCTTAAAATTTGCCTCAAAACTCTTGGTGAATTTGACCAGTGTTGTTGGGCCCTGTACTCCACATAAACTGTCTCCATCAGAGATGGAATTACTTGCCCAGCTAAACTAATTTCTTATTTAGACTTTTTAGCCCAATTCCATGAGATAGGTATTTTTACGGAGACACAATATTGTTGGTAAAAGAAGTTTTTGCTGGTCTTTGGTTCTTAACAGAATCACAGAAGAGCTTGGGTTGGAGGAATCTTAGAAATCACTCAGTTCCAGCCCTGCTGCATTGGGATTGTTTGGAATGGAAACTGGTTTCTGTCTACCTCAGCTTTTGAACTGATCCAAGGGTCAGAGCTTTAAATTTGAATCCCTTTAACAAAGCATAATTTTGGGGCAAGTGATGTTGCCATCTTTTAGGTGTTTCTTGTGATATTTAGGGAGCAGTGAGGATTTGTTTAGGGAGCCCTTCACCCTCTGCTAATCTTCCTCACACCAGTGGAAGGAATATCAGCCCTGTGATCTGGTTTGGGCAGACTCCCCTTAAAGCCCCAAGCTTTAGCTTTGGATTTGTGCCACTTGCTCCCAAGCTGAGGGTTGGCTCCTGTGTCAGCTGAGGGAGGATGGGAGCTGGTGGAGGTAGGAGTTCTGCCATTTGCCTCCACAGATTTTCCTTGCTGATTTGATCTTCTCCCTGCAGCATCTCCCAGCAGTTGTGCTCCCGAGTGTGACGAGGAGCAGGCGAGAAGCCAGGAAACTCCATTTCATTGCAAAGGAAGATGATGATGAAGAGGAGGAGGAGGATGTTGTCTAACAACAAACTGTAAACAAATTAAACCCTTCTTCTTTTTCTTTGTGACCACATGGCAATGGCTGTGTCAGTAACATGAGGTGTCTGTTTGCCTTTTCTCAGGGAGAGAACTGGAAGAGTTCATTTTGCAGGAATTGGCAGATACAGTATTCCAGTGATTATCTGGGGCAAATAACTGAATTTTCAGTGATTTGGAAATAAAGTATAATTTAGCACTTTACCACCGATATTTAGGAAAAAAACCCAGGGAAAATAGAAGTTAGTTTTTTGGGGTTTTTTTTTGTAAATTTGAGGAGCCTCTATCTTGAGGAAGTCTTGAGGAAGCTCCTCTTTTTTTCAAAATAGTAAAAAAAGATGGTGGAGCAAGGTTCTTTCTCTTTTAATTCTGCAATGTCCGTGGCATCCAGGTAATAAAGGAGCCAGCTGACTCCCTGGTTCAAATAAGGTCAAGGCTCTCCCTTGTGTGGGCTGTTTACACCTAACCCAGGACCAATTAAACCTCTAAAATGCAGTGGTGCTGGCAAAATGAAATGCAGGATGTCAGAGTGGGTTCAGTGTGCTCATCTCTGGGAGTTCAGCATGTTTTCATTGCACGTCAGTTCCCCAAACACCCACCCCGTGGTGTTGCTTCCTCCTCCTTCCACCTGCTGCTCCAAGCGTTGTCCTTTGTTGATTTTCAACTGGTTTCCAGCAGGAATTTTGGATACAAATGCTTTGGTGGTGATACACAAGGAATACCATCCCTTGGATTTGATGGACAGAGGAAGATTGCTAAAGTTGTGTGGCAGCCCCCTCTGCATGCTAAAAAAAAAAAGTAAAAAGGAGCAACCTCAGCTGATCTCAGGAACTGTTAATTCACCCAGTATTTGTGGGAATATTTCTTTGAAAGTGTGATTATGCAATAAGCTTCTAGGTATTTATTGTTATAGCTCCTTCTATGTTTCTAAAAATAGAGAGAAAATGTTATCAGCAGATGGTTTAAATAAATATTAATTTCTACAGCTAGAGCCTGTTAAACATTCAAAAGTCGTAAGGCAAACAAATTGCATATGCATGGCATGGTAATGCATTCCCACTTCCACTCCAGCTGATGCATTGTTTCTGTCAAAGATATTTCTTGGCTCCTTTTCACCCTAATTCTGTAACACAGAAAAATCCAGATTTTTTAATTGCATATTCATAGTTCCAGCCCAGCTCTGTGTTGCAGCAGCTCCTCCCAGCATTCCTTCAGTGCTGTGTTTGCTGCTGGCTCTTTCTAGCAAGCACATTTTCACACACAGACATTCATTTCACTGTGCAAAATGCATTTTTAGTTTGGAGGACACGTGCCACACAGGTGACACTGGGTTTATCACTAGAATCCAGTGTCAAATAGTGCAGGAAGGGAAGCTGGAAGGGTGGATTGCATGCAGTGGAATTAGAAATCCTGTGTTTAAAATGCACCTCTTTGCCTTTCAGATTGCAGTGTTTGGGAGGGGACTGAGTTTGTTGTTTAAATTAAATGAATACTCTCTGTAGCAAAGCTTCCAAGACACAGTAATTTGGGGCTCAGGCAGAAATATCATTTCCACACAATTCCATGTGGACTAACTGATCCAGGACCAACAATATGAGAGAAAATAGAGCTTTTCCTAGTTATTTACAGAGCAGTGAGTAGCTGGTGCTCAATTCATAAAAACATTTTCCTTCACGCTCTATCACATCTGATTAATCTCTCATGCACCTCCATGTACTCACACACACACACAGATGCAAGGGCATTTTTTTTTATTTAAAAAGTTCACACGGTTTACACTGACAATTCCAAAAGTTCAGTTGTTATCAGCTGGTATAAAAAAAAAATTCAAGTAAAAAATGGAACTATTCCTGATTTGCTGCCTGAGGTAGGAAATGTTTTACCAAAGCAATATTCTCCAAGGCAGTGGGTGAACATTACTGTAAACATGATCATTATAGCTGTCCTTGCTGGTTGTGTGTCAAGCAAACTCAAGCTGAAGAGGGAGGAAGTGTTAGAAAGGAGAGGGCGATGGCAATCAAAGGTGGGAAAAGCAAAAATGTGGGAATATGCCATGGCCTTGCTCCTCTTTCTGGGACATGTATGTCTGAAGCAGTGGCAAAGGAGCAGGTGGGGATGAGGGCAGGAGTTTGGCACAAGTGAGGTGGCAGCTTTGCTGCTGAACCACCTTTGGCGTTCCTGAAATACACTGGTTGCTACCTGCAAAAGGCACAGAGTAAAACATGATCCTAAATCCTTTGTTTGGCTTAATCTCCAGAGAAATAGGAGTCTATGAGCCCCTGCAGGTTCGTTTGTAAGAAATGTTTTGTCCAAGTTTCATTTCTGTATACTGTGAGTTTTGGGCCAACGCTGGCCTGAGATGACAGGGTAGAATCAGTGTCAGCTCATTTTATACCGTTATCACACTTGAATTGAACTGAGGGAAGCTTGTAAGGAGTGGGAAGGCAGGAGAGGAGAATTAAATGGATATTGGAGTGTGCTTTGTGAGGCTCTGGTTGGGTTACCCAGCCAGTCTTGTGCCAGGGACTCTCAAATAGCTCTTATTTAAGAAATTGGAGCTATTTAAAAACAACAGACTGACATGATTGAAAAAAGCAGCAGGTCCCTTCCAGAGACAGCACTAGGAAATCTCATGGATTTGCTTCTTCTTTCTGTAAATTCTGGTTTTGTCACAGCTGAGGTTATGATTGGTTTTCTTATGGCAAGCAATATGTACAAGTTTTAAATTATCCAGGGTAAACAGCAGCTGATAGAAGTATTCCCAGTTCACTTCTCTCCCATCTCGTGTTTTGACAGCTTCTGCCAGTTCTGGGACAACAGCACGTTTCTTCTCAATTCTTAGGGACACAAAAGAGAAGACAATATTGCCATCAGGAGTTTTTTTCCAGAATAATCAAGCCTCCATCTTCCTTTCAGAGCCAGGCAGAACTGGAATTCTTTCTCCATAACTAGGCATATGAATTTTTCCCCCAAGGAAATTAGTTCAGCAAATCTTGTTTGCTTCACACCAACATTTGAAAAGAATCAGAGGGGGTTTTGCCAGAGAGGAGAATTCACATGGATAATGCAGTGAGGAAGGGTTTGCTTCCATACAAAGAAAATCTGCACAGATGCAAAGCAGCTAATGAGAGGAAGCATTTCATCTGTCTTCAGGGTTTTGTCCTCTTAACAGCTGCAGCATCCCAGCACCTTTTCTCACAACATATTCTCAGGAGAGCTGACTGCACACCAGGGGGAAGGGAATAAGGCTAAACCTTTCTGATGAAGGCCACGAAGCAGGTAGGCCTGGATTAACACTTTGTACATACATGTGGTCGAGATTCCAGGTGCTGAAGAGGATCCTGCTTTCCCTGTTGCTGTAGGGGTTGATGGAATGCTTACATGGGCAGTCATCTCTGTCAAAAGGTCCCTGTGAAAGATGTCACACTCGTCACCCCAGCGTGGTCCTGCCACATGCTAGTGAACCAGAAAGATCCTGCACCCCACATCCCCCCCAGCCTGACACTGCACCCAGGAAGCTGTTTCTTTCCTCTGATGTTGAGGGAGGAATTGGATCAAACTTAAAAAAGGGGAAGTTTAAGTCAGGTATACAAAATAAATTCTTCCCTATGAGGGTGGGAAGGCCCTGGCACAGGTTGCCCAGAGAAGCTGTGGCTGTCCCATCCCTAGAAGTGTCCAAGGCTATGTTGGATGGGCTGGGAGCAAACTGGGCTAGTGGAAGGTGTCCCTGCCCATGGCAGGGGTGGAATGAGATGATCCTGAAGTCCCTTCCAACCCAAACCATTAGGTGATTCTTCAGGAAGGCTGCGGGTACCTGACAGGAGAACCACCCCTCTGCGGTGCACAGGCGTGCTGCCTCCTCCTCCTCCCTTCTGTCAAAGTAGCACCCGTTGTACTTCACAGATTTCAGTTTATCTGCCATCAGGTCGATTATCCCTCTGTAGGCATCTCGTGCTGCAGGATGAACGTTTGAAATAAAACCACTAACCTAGAGGGGAGAAACCCAGCAATCATTCCTCCGTTCTTGTGGCAGCCTGAGGCTCTTTTCTACAATCACAATGTTACACCGTAGAAGTACTTTATATTCCTGCAGCCACAGAATTACTGTTACAGCCTGACATAAGTTATTCAACAGAAATTTTACCTCTCTCATGTAGCCCCGCATTCTGCTCTCACAGCTGTGCCTCATGTAGCTGGATTTGTTCTTGAACCGAGACTCCAGCCCTGGAGGGAACGAGATTATTTTGTACCTCAGCACAGCTCCTGTCCAGCTGGGAGTTCATCCTGGCTTGCCACTAACTCAGGTTGCACAGGTTTTTTAATTAACCTTTTTTTTAAAAAAATTTACCTGCTCTTAAGCACTTAAAAGAATGCTGTAGAACATCTGCTGAGAGAGCAGTAGCTGGAATTGTTACATGTTTCTTGTTACTGCGTATATGTGGCACACCAAGAGATTGTGAAAGATAAACAGAATATTTGTGGAAGAAATGCTGTAATTGCTTGGGAATGGAAAGGGAAACTTGCAGAGTGTAAAGAAAATATAAAGCATGGTTAGCTGGCAGAGATGTGTGAGTTATCCATATACTATTAGCAAATCATTAAAACATCATAAATGCAGATTTATATTAACAGGGGGAAGTGTATTCTAGAGCTATCTTAATAAAGCAATAGGGAACACCATTTTTAAAAAACATTATCTGATAATAAACGTGCATATACTTTAAAGAAACCTAAAGACACATACTAATGGAAGGTATAACTAAACCCCTGACCAAGTACCCAATCCCATCAGCCAGAAGAGCTCCCAAACTTTGCTTTAAGAGCAACAAAACTGACATAAATGACTTTTCAGAACAGAGCAAGACTTGGGAGTCCAATAGCAGCTTCCTACGGCAACAAACACACCTTCAAACCATTTCTTGTCGTCTTCCTTGTCCTCGGCCAGGATGTTTTCGCTCAGGTTGTGGATGAGATCCGCCAGCAGCTTCTGCCTGTGGGGAGCCCGCTCGTCCGTCAGCAGCCTCCGCGCAGCCTCCACCACAGCGCCCTGCTGGCTGCAGAACGCGGCCAGGAGCCGCTCGATGTCGCCGGCACCTGGGGCAGGTGAGGCGGCACCGGCTGAGCCCCCGGGGCCGGCGCTGCCCCCGCGCCCCCCGCCCGGCCCCGCACTCACAGCCCCGCCAGCTCTCTCCGGGGCCCAGCAGCACCAGCTCCGTCTGCGGCGGCAGCGCTCGGAAGAAGCTCTCGGTCAGCTCCGTGCCGTCCTCGTAGAGGCAGAGGCGGCTGCCTGCCAAGGGAAGCTGCACCACGGGCGGGTGAGGAGCGGGCGGGACCCCGGCTCCGGGCGGTCCCCGGCTCCAGGCGGTCCCCGGCTCCGGGCGGGACCCCGGCTCCGGGCGGTCCCCGGCTCCGCGCAGCCCCGACCGCAGCGGCTCCGGCTCTGTACGCGTCGCACCGGGCAGCCCCGGCACGGAGTCCGGCACCCGGTAGTCCCGTTACCGCCCAGCCTCAGCAGATCCGCCCCGCATCGGTAAGCAGCATCCCAGCCCGGTATCGTCCCGTCGCTCTAGCACCCGGCAGCCCCCCGCCCATGCCGCACCATCCACAGCCCGGCATTGTCCGCTCCGGTCCGCACCTGCAGCAGCCGGCAGCCTTTCCTCAGCAACCCACGCAGGCTCCCGGCCGCCACCCCGAACTTCTGCGGGCCGCCGCAGCCGCGCAGGCGGAAGGGCCGCAGCGACTCCGCCATGGCCGGGCCGGGCCACTCCGCTCCCCGCCCGGTGCCGGTGCCAGGCTCGCTGTCGGGGCCGGGGCCGCCCCGCGCAGGCGCCCCGGGGCCGGCGGGGCGGTCGCGCCTGCGCGGCGGGGCCGCGTTGCCATGAGAGCGGCGATGGGGCCGCGCTGAGCCAGGTGGGGCCCGGCCCGGCCCGGCCCGGCGCTTTCCCCCGCGCTCCGCTCTCCCTCCGCTCCAGGCACCCCCCGAGCTCCCGCCAGGCCCCCGCCGGCTTTGTCCGCCGCCCGTCCTGGCTGAGCCCCCGGGACGGTGCGGCCGTGACCCTTCCGGGCCTGCGGCTCCTGCGGGGTTGGGACCGGCGCGGGGAGGGAGGGCCGGGGCCGGTGTTGGTGCTATAACAGCGGCACGGCCCGGGGTGGGCAGCGGTGGGCCCGGTGCTTGTGTCCCCTGCAGTAGCTGCGGTGGGTGCGTGGCTTACCCAAAGAGACTAAACTGACCTTCTGCTTTGCTTTTTGTTCTTCCGACTCCAACACACATGGTGCAGGTACAGGTTGCTCCTGTATGTATTTGGAACTCTTAGTTTGGATTAGCAGGTTTAATTGATTGGCAGACTGCTCTGCAAGTGATCTAAATCCTCGTTTTGCTCAGCACTGATCAAACCCGCACCAAAAGAACATTTATGGTGCTAGTATTAATTAAAGGGAATATATATTTGCACTCACCATCTACTAACTCGACAGATCACAGGATGCAATTCTTTGACTGTAGTGGCTCAGTGGGTTTTTGTCATCCTTCCAGGGATGAGTTTAAGTTGGAAGGCGGTGGCTGTGACCTGTTCAGCTCCCCAGGATGCCACACAAGATCGGTTTCACGGTGGTCAGTTCGTCGGGACACGAGGATGGGTTCAGTGCTCGGGAGCTGATGGTTCATGCGCCGACAGTGAACGGGTGGCGATCGCCCAGGTACTGTGAGGGGATGGTCTTGGAGCACTGAATTTCTGAAGCACCACGTTTTAAACGAGGGGCAGATGTACCGTGCATGGTCAGAGCAGTTTACAGTATCCCAAACCAAACTGATAAAGCAAAAGTTACTTTAATCCCATGGAACCCTCATCCTGGGGGGAAAAAAAGCACCTTGATTAACACCCAAAGGCACCGCATTGTATTTAAATAAAGTCCTAGAAAATGAAAATGGGAACTGTTTTTGTTCTTGGCAGTCTTGGAGTTTGCAACTGCTTTGTTAGTATGAAAAATTCATTTGACTCAGCACATCTTCTAAACATGCGTGGGGCACCTGAACATATGCATTCAGTAAAGGGAAGGGAAAAGTGTTTCCACTGTACTCTTGGGATTCTTACAATATTTATAATATTGGCTTACAATTAATAACTTGAAAGTTCCATAATTAAATGTTGCTCAAGTTGGAAGTGAAGTCTGCTTTGAAATGGTGATTGAATTCAGAAACTCTGTCACTTTCAGGCTCTGTCAGTACCCCCAAGAAATCATCCTGCAGTTGGTGGAGAGGTGTCGGATCCGAAAGCTGCAGCTGCTCGCTCACCAGTACATGATTGCAAGCAAAATTGAGTTCTACATCAGTGAAAGTCTGCCTGAATACTTTGCTCCATATCAGTCAGAGAGGTTTCAGAGACTTGGGTGAGACACAAAGTTCTGGATCAGTTTATTGTCTTAATCAGAAAAGCTTCAGGGGAAAATAATACTTTGGGTTGTGTGTGATATGGACATGCTGTGTGAGCAGCTGAGAGATCCTGGACTTGTGTAGATCCATGACAAAGCTGGAGATGCAGGTGAATTGCCTTGCCAGGTGACAGCACACATTGTTTCAGTTATGAGGCATTTATAAACCTGAGGGTCAGAAATCCACCTGTGTGTTTGGGTGTATCCTCTGTTCATGTGTTATGTTTTCCTTTCCAGTTATGTCCCTCTCTCAGACAACGAGAAGACTGATTTCAGAGCTCGAGAGTTGAAATCTGTGTACATGGATGCAGTTGGCCAGTACCTGAAGCTGATTTTCCATAAAAATTATGCCAATAAATACAACTTGTATGGGCAGGTGAGTTAGAAGTCTTTACCTGGTAACCTAGGTGACACTTTCATAGTAAAGAGCAGGCACAGAAATCTACTCCCTTGATTTGTAGAAGCAAAAAATGTATGTTGAAAGCTCCTGTGTTTTAGTTTGTTTTGAAGCACAAAACGCAAATAACAGGTTAGAAGTGGGTTGGGATCAGGTGGATGCACCTCATCCAGAACAAACGAGTCAAGGGCACATTGTCACTCTTGTTTGTGCTGAGGTTTAGCCCACACAGCAGGGTCTGTGTTGAGGACAAGGAGCTCCCTCTGAGAATGGCTTTGGGGTCACAAAGCCACTCTAAGTGTTTTGAATCTGTTGTGGCATGAAGTGAAGATGTTTTACGGCCACCATGGTATTGACACACAAACACCTGCCTCAGTTCTGCTGGGACCACAGTGGGGTTGTAGATTTGGTGATACATTTTCCATGCAGCAGGAGGCACATTTAGGACTCAGTGCTTCTCTCTGCTTCCATATCTCACTCCTGACTGCAGGCCCTGTTTTTTTTCCAAGAAAAGAGCAATGAGCTTACACATTTCCATTTTCTGTGAATTTCTGCAGGTTGCCTTGGTGGCTGTGAACATTATTGGGGAACCAGCAGACTATGGCATTGACAGCATGAGCAGTGTAAGTCCAAAGCATCACTGTCCTTTCATTGATGCTCCATTTCTTCAAGTGCAGTTTCCTGGTGTAATGGGAGGAACCTTTCTTATGTCAACTCTTTGCCTTAGCGGAGCTGTGTTGCATTAATTTATTTTTAATGTTCTCTTGAAGCAAGAAAGCTGAGCCTAATATGGGAATAAAAAAATTAAAATATAATTAGTTGGAACATTTTAATTTTCAGCATCTCCAGGTTCTCTTGCTTCAATGTGCCCCAAAATACAAGTTCTCTATGTTGCAGAGCTGATGTTGGTTGGCTGTGGCAAGTCAGAATTCTGTCTTGAACACACACCTGATGTTGGTGAATGTGCATTAAGATTTTTTTTTTCCATGCTTCCAAAGCCTTCCAGAGATAAACTGATAGATCACTACTTGGGAATCAAATTGGATGACCCTGCCTTAGATGGAACTTACCTTGGGTAAGGATGTTCTTTGCATATACCCTGGCTAAACCTCTGCTTGGTGTAAAGTAGTTGTTGATCTCTGTGTTTTGTTAATTCCTTGCTATTGAAAAGAGAGTAAATCACTTATTGTGGTTTACTTTATTCATTTTATGCCTTCAGGAAACGTGACTCCATTTCACCTCTGGACGATTTGGCCTTTGACATGTACCAGGACCCAGAAGTGGCTCAGATAATCCGGAGGCTGGATGAGAAGAAGCGGGAAGCCGTGCGTCTCGAGTGCTACGACCATGCCAAGAAGCTCAAACAGGCCATTGCAGACTTGCAGAAGGTGCTGTTGGAAGATCTTTGACACCTAAGTGGAGCAGAATTCCAGTGGCCCATCAGGGCCTTGCTGTTTGTGTGGAATTGTAATGATTTTCAATATATTTCCCAAGAGAATAATTTTAAAATCAGATAGCTTGATTAATTGGCTGGAAGCAATGAAGCAAGTAGAGTAGGGTGATTCCAAGAAATGCTCAGTATAGTGACTCCAATAAATGTTCAGTAAGATGATTCCCAGGTGTTTGTACCAATCCTAGGTGGGCGAGCGACTCGGCCGGTACGAGGTGGAGAAGCGTTACGCGGTGGAGAAGGAGGATTATGACCTTGCCAAGAAAAAGAAGGAGCAGATGGATGAGTACAGGCTGAAAGTGTACCAGCAGCTGGAGCTGCATGACCTCCTGGATGCACAGCTGCTGGTGGGTGCTGTTGGTCCAAACTCAGGAGGGTGTTCTAAAAAGAAATACCAGAGCAACCAAACTTCATTCACGGGTTAATGGAAATTTTGAGATTTACTGAAGTGTTTCAGTTTTCTGTTTGGATTGTGGATTTCTCCACGCTTAGACTCTCAATGTGGTGTTTTATGAACATGCTTAATTCTCCATAAATCCCATTAGACTGTTGAGGTCACAAGAAAATGGCATTAGAATCCTAAATGTTTTGCATAATTTCAAGACTACCTGATGCAGATGAATAAGGTACTTTCTCATATTTTGGAGGGGTAGAGGAGGCTTAGGGTGGTATCAAGGCCGTACAGAATCCATGTGATTTTTTTATATACATACAGTTATGTAATGTTCTCAGAACAGGAAATTTTATAATCTCTCCACACATGCACCCACACAGAATTATTTTCTGACTCTTTCACAAAGCTGCATCCAGTGGGAATGATGACACACCTGTGAGCCAGGTTCAATGTTTACTTGAAATCCCCAGAAGCCCTTTGACAGCGTTGTAGCTGTACTGACTGATTTTAGCACTTTTTTAGCCTTGCAGTAAAAATCTTCTTCCCTTTCTCAGATCCAAAAGCCACCTGAGTTGCCTTTGAGATCTGTGAGTGGCACTGAGAGCTCCCAGAGCTCCCCTCCTGAGCTCCCAGACCCACTCCAAGGAGAGTCCCGCAGGGCAGAGCCTGTGCTGGAAGAGCAAATGGTGGATCCTGCTTCTTCTGAGCCTCTTGTTTCCTACCAGTCCCCTCTTTCTCCTCGGACTCAGCCCACAACCTCCAAGGAAGCATTTTCCAAGGAAAATGTAAGTAGTGTTCCCTCTGTTGCTGTCAGAGCAAACAATTTGATGTCCAGCCTTCCAAATAATGTGGTTATTCTCATGGTTAACTGGAGAGGTGATGCTGCTTTGATGTGACAACATTGCACTGAGGTGAATCCAATTAGTGATAAAACCTCTTCACATCCGAGTCATTTCCAGAACAAAAAATTTTATCTTTTCTAGGTTAAATTTTTACCTTATGATGAGAGACCTCTCCCAGCCTGCAAGCAGGTGGATGAAGCTGTTGCCTACCTTGAGCCAGAGGTGACTGAAGAGGACATGGGTGATACTCCAAGGACTGGCAATACTGGGGAGCCTGAACCACTCACGGAGAAGGCACTGAGGGAAGCCAGCCCTATTGTGGAAGTTTTTGGAGAGACTTTGGTAAAAACCAGTAAAACCAACTGAAAACCCAGTAAAACAAACCCATGTGTTACTGTGCTTTGTGTTGAGAGGATTTTTATGTGTTCAGAGCTGCTATTTTGGAATCTGAGCTTAAAATTTGACCTTGGCTCTATGGATGCCTGTTTTCAGTATTTCTACAAATCTGTAGCTTTGATGATCAATTACTTGATGTGCTGATAAACAGACAGGATCCAGCAGACTGCTTTAGGGTATGGACCCAGAACATCCATAACTGCCAGTGTCTTTTACAGGGAGAGAAACCCTCACTGTGCCTGGAAGGGTTCCATGAACCTGACCTGTTAATCCCATTGCACTCACCACATCTCAAAATGTGTGCTTTTAATAAAGCCAGGTTCCTGTTGGGAACACCTGGGGATTTCACGCTTCAGTTCATATGTTCTTTTGAGACTGGTTCTCTATATAAATGTTAAATATGTATTGAAATATCTGTAGGGACCTTTTAAGAGATAGATTTGTTCTATGCTCAGGTTTCAGGGGCATATTCCAGATCCTGGTCGTGTCGAGAAGATGCTTTACTGACTGTGTACAAGAAGCTGATGGAAGTGTCAGTGGACACTCCAAAGGAGGATTTAAGGAACATGCTGAGGGCTGCTGTGTTCCTTGTGAAGAGGGCCATCAAAGACACTGTGTCTTCAGTAAGTTGGGATAGGTTTGATGCTCCAGCAAAGAACTGGCAGCCAGAATTGCAGAACCATGGGGTTAGGATACTTTGAACAAATAGTTTATAAATCTACTGTTGAATAAATCCAAAATCAGAACAAAGCCCCTCAAAACTCCCAAAACAACTGGGCAATGTCTGGCATTGAACAGATGGAGAAAACTGCCCTGGGCTGAGCCATGAGGTGATGCAGTAAATGTGCAGTGAGGTTGATCCTTTGTCTTTGTCTTAAGCTGAAATACAGTAATGAAGTAACTTCTAATTTCCAGCTCAAGGGACTTAGCTTGAGCTTGAAGGACACTTGGGCATCAAATAAACTTTTAATAAGAAGAAAAGAAGAAAACCATGGTACTCTATATGAAACAATTTCTGAAGCCTTTCATCTATGACCTAGCAACAGGTTTTCTGGAAGACAGTTGTCTGAAGTAGCTTCCATTAAGGGTTTTACTGTACTTCAGATTAAGAACAGATCTTACTGTGTTGTCTGAAAACAGGGGTCTCTGTGTTATTTTTGCTCAGTGTTTCCTTTTTCTTTTTTACTTAGGTTTTTCAGGCTTCCCTGAAACTCCTAAAAATGGTCATTACCCAATATATACCAAAACACAAACTAGGGAAGCTAGAAACTTCTCATTGTGTGGAAAAAACCCTGCCAGATTTGCTTTCTAAAACAGGAGACTCTTCATCCCGTGTTCGTCTTCTGGCTTCAACCTTCATCCAGGTGGGTGTTTCCCTTCAAATTAAGGAGTTTATAGGTGAGAAACACCTGATCAGGGTGGACTGTGAGACTGGGGTTGGCTGCTGTGAAGTGTTACAGCAATTTATCACAGAATAGCTGGGGTTGGAATGACTCTCTGGAGATCATCCAGTCCAACCCCCCTGCCAAATCAGGGTCACCTGGAGCAGTCTGGGGGTACCTGCTGCTGCTGCAGATGTGACTCTTGTGTTCTTTACTGCAGGTGACCTACAGAGATGAGAAAACTCTGCTTTGCAGGGACAGGTAATTGTCCTTATCCAGCATCTTTGTGCTCACTGACTGTGTGTATTTCTAGGAAGTGGCACTATGCCCTGAAGTAAAGCCTCTCCAGATTATTCCAGTCCACCTGGTTAAAACATTAAAACCCAACTCCCCAACACACCTGGCAATGAGTCACGTGGAATTGGTGGAATCTCTCTTGGGAGCCATGGGGACTGAAAATTCTGGGTTTACCATCAACAACGTCATGAAGGTAAGAGGTCAGGGTTACAGCACATGCAGGATTTTCTGATGGTTTTCTGAGGGCATGCCTGGCTTTTTTGGAGTGCTTGAGAATTCCTGAAGAGGTGTATTCCCCTGATCAACAGTGCTGGTAATTTTAGATCAGGTTAAACGGGGCTTGGAGCAGCCTGGTCTAGTAGGAAGTGTCTCTGCCCATGGTATGGGGTGGAATGAGGTGAGCTTTAAGATCCCTTTCAACCCAAACGATTCTGGGATTCTATGAAGCAAGATGTTAATATCGGAAAAAAAAGAACCAATGGGTTAAAAAGTGTTTGCAAAAACCTGTCTTGCAGGAAGATTTCTCCTGCTGCAGGAGAGTCTTGGACTAATAAACCAATCCTTAAAAGTGTGAGAAAAGAGAGGCATAACTGTTGGATCCTGGAAACCTGATTTTTTTTTTTTTTTAGCTTTCTGTGCTTTCTGGCACTTACCCCCTGGAGACCACTGCTTTTGACCTGAGGCCTTGGAGAAGGCTTCCAAACTTAAGTGATTGAATTAAAGTCATGGACGTGTAGTTAAATAAAAGTGTGTGATTGCACATAGTGAAGGGTTTTAAATTTGAGGTTTTATGGTATAGTAACAGGTATTGGACAAGATGGAGGATTTTGGATGTTGTCTCCTTTTGGTGTTCTTCCTCCTTCTTCATGATTTCAGGCAACAGTTTCTGGTTGGACAGTTAGTGCTGCACTAAGAGTCATGGGAGTTTGGCTGTTGAATCAAAAGTATAAATAATACAGGAGTTAATTCTCTATTGGACTTTTTAGCTTTAAGAGACCTTGTAGCTAGCTGGATTCACCTCCATTTTGCATGCTTCTAGCTGGCAGCTAGGAGTGTTGCTGAACTCTCTGTACTTTAGAAAATATTTAATAAACAGCCAAGCCTGAACACGAGAAAATTCATCTCCGTGGTTTTTAAATCCTGGCTCTAAGTGAAAACAGAAGAAACTTCAGACAAGCCACTAATGAAGCAGTGCAAAACACCACCCTGTTACACATAACTTTTTATGATTATTTGCAGTTTGCCATGGGAGCTCTGGAGCACAGGGCCCATGAAGTGCGGGAGGTGGTGCTGAGGATCATCTTTGCCATGTACAGGGAGCACAGGGCGGCCGTGCTGGAATTTCTCCCTCCCGACGACGCCGGCGCCCGCAAGACCGTGCGCTACAAAACCCTCTTTGAGGGGTTTGCCAAAATCGATGGGAAATCTTCTGAGACTGAGCTGAGGGTATGTAATGAGAGGCAGAGCACACAGAGCCACTTCAGCCATGGCTTTTGGCTGATGGTGTCCTGATTTCATGGCTGGATTGGGCACTGCACAGGTAGCAGAGTGTCTTCAGGTCTGTGGTTAATGTTCCTTTGTGTGGAAAGCTGAGTGTATTCCCTATACTCACTCTTGGAATAAAGCCAACAAGGAATAGTGAGATGGACAAGCAGTTTGGAAAATACACAAGTGTTTTTTTTCTGCTGTCAGTCCTTGGGAACAGTAAGCCCAAAGGCTGTGCTGTGTGTTCCTTTCAGGTAGTGCAGAGGAATGTGGGGAGATGTCACTGTATCACACCCATCACTTTACCAAGCAGAACGTGTCCTGCATCAACCATGAGTTCTGTGCTGATGTGTTTTGCAATCTCTTGTGTATGAGGGATGGTTCCAAAGCTTTTGGAGTTGACAATATTTATTTCCTGCCAGGCACAGAGAAAAGCAGCAACAGAAGCAGAGAAACAGACACAGGAAGAAATGAAAGTTCTAAAACACCACTCAGCAGCTCAAAAGTTAGAATTACAAGCAGAAGTTGAAGCTGGAGAGGTGAGCATGTTTCAGTTTAAGGTTGTTTTAATCCTTTGCTGCTTGGATATCATGGACTTAGATAATGAATGTTGATTGGTGGTGTTTCATTAAAAAGAGTGAGAAACTCCAGACTCCTGGGTGACTTTTCTCCTCAGCAGTCCAGCTTAAAATCTAGGGTGTTGTTTCTCCTAACATAGTGTAAAATTTGGATTGTTTATTATAACAATATAATTATACTTTTATAATATGAAATAATACCTTAATACGAGAGATTTGCTATAGGACCAGAAGCACAAACGTTGTAATGCATTGGCTCTGCTTCTAAATTTTAAATTCCAGAAAGAAATCGGAATATAGTGTGTTCCCTTTCTCTCTGGAAGGCAAATTTCTGAGTTAAATTTCCTTGTTCGATAGGAGAAAGAATCTGATTTTGAGAAGACAAAGAATCAAGGTAAGTAGTTTCAAATAACAGTTAAGAAATGTAGATGAATTAAAATGTGATCTTGGTTTAATAGTTCTCTCCTTGCAGGTTACCAGGTATATGAAAGCCCCCAGTCTACAGCAGCAAAAATTCAGGAGGAACTTTCCTCTGTTGCAAATTACCTGGATAAGTAAGTGACATGAGCCTCTAATCACCTTAAGCCCTTGGTGTCACCTGTGAGCTCCTAACAGTAATAATGTTTTTCCAGTAGATCAAAGCTAATACTTTCAGCAGTAAAACAGTAAAGACTAAAATCTCTTCTAATAGATTTGGAATTATCGCCAGGCAATCCTAGGTGCTTTTTGTTTTTTTAAGTTCTTGGATAGTGTGACTTTGTACTTTTTTTTTTTTTTTTTTTGAGTTTTTACTTGTGTGATAAGAAATAGCCACAGTTTAATGTTCAGCTGCTGGTGTGAAATAAGGGAAAAATATGGTGTGGCTTTGCTGGGTGTTGTAGGGGGAGGGCATAGAAGAAGCACTTGGAAATCCTGGAGCCAGGAAAGCCAGTTTTGGTGAGCTGCTCTCAGAACTTCCATGCAATTAATCATTCTATAAGAAAAAATGCTCTGTAGTTGTATTTACCCTAAATTACAACCCAGTACCTGCCCCATCCTAAGCTCAGCTCTACACAGAGAAAATAAACTCTTTGAGATATTGGCTGCTTTTGAGAACAGCTTGGAAGAGAAGGAACAGGGCTCATCCATTTCTCTCTGTCACTGATGTTTGTATTTTTTTCCCAGCTTGTGTATTTTTTGTGGTGAAAGGAGTGAGTCCTTCACAGAGGAAGGGTTGGATCTGCACTACTGGAAGCACTGCCCCATGTTAACCCGATGTGAGCACTGCAAACAGGTCAGAATGATCTTCCCAGAGCTACTAAGACATGGACTGTTGTTATTCTGGTTTAGAGGCACTGCAAGATATTTAACACTTGGGCAGGTGAATTCTGAATACACCCATGTAATTTGGGCAGTGCTTTTTGAAAAGAGCAGCTTTAGAAGATGAGTTAATAAGTGGACTGAAATTGAATTTTCCCTTTGTCATTATGGAAGGTGAGGCTAAACTGATGTTTTTGTTTAATCCCATCCCTATTTGCTCAGCACAAACCTTACTGTGTTGCAGATGCTGGAGATTGCCAGCCTGACAGAGCACCTGCTGACTGACTGTGACAAAAGGGACAGCTTTGGGAAGTGCCCACGCTGCAGAGAGGCCGTGCCCAGGGATGAGCTGCCCAGGCACATAAAGAGCAAGATTTGCAATCGTGAGTAGCTCCAGACAGGAAGGTGGAACATCAGAGGTTCACACTTTGAAACACCAAGTCAGGCTGCTTGTGTTTCAGACTTAGGGATCTAAGTAAATCCTCAGGAGGGAAAAGATTTGGGATAAACGCCTGAGTTTTCCAGTGCTTGGCCTCTGTGAATGTGTGTGGGGAGGGTGAGTGAAAAGACTGGAAAATCTCTTCCATATCCCTGTAGATGAAGCACTATCCCAGAACAGAAAGGACATGGACCTGTTGGAATAAATTCAGAGGAGGCACCACAGATCAGAGGAATGGGTCACCTCTGCTATGGGGAAAGGCTGTGAGAATTGGGATTGCCTGGAGAAGAAAAGGCTTTGGGGTGACCTAATTGTGGTTTTCCAGTAGGGACTGAAGGGGGTACAAGAAAGGTGGAGAGACAGGACAGGGGGGAACTGGATTATCTTTAAGGTTCCTTCCAATCCAGTGATTCTGGATTCTGAGATTCCTTTTAATCTTGTTAAACACAGGACTTCTTTGGGAGCAGTTTGTGATAACGGGGCAGGAGCTAGGTTAGACATGGGGTAGTTATATGCTACTTGCTATGCAAATTCTCTTCTTATGTCTGAAATTAGCCTCTTTGCAATTCTTACATTATTTTTCAAACTATTTCAGCTGCCAAACCAGAAAATGTGGCAAATCACTGCCCTTTGTGCCATGAGAACTTTCCCCCTGGAGAAGAGGTGAGGCCACCCTTCACACTGGCAGATGTTGTTACAGGTTGTTTTAATGTGATTGACCTTTCAAGACATATTAAAATAATGGGAATATTAATTCCTATTTCATAGCAAGGAGCTCATACTTTGAAAAAGCAGGTTAAAATGCTGTTGAAATAAAGTCTGTACACAATTACCATTTAGCCCATGTGACGTTGGCTGATTTTGCTGGAGTTGTAATATCACTTCTTTGTGATTGACTTCAGGCCTGGAGATCTCACCTGATGGACAAAGATGGATGTAAAATGAACCAGCGGAGAACACCCCCCATGAGCAGAACCATTGTGCTGCAGCCTGGTAAGACATTAATTAATGATAATAACGTTTATGCTTTTTACTGTCTTGCCTTTGCTTAAGGAAAGTGTTTCATCCCCAAGAGCTGGGTCTGTGCAACTCGTGGTTGGCATTTGGGTGAGCTAAGTGATAGGTCTTGTGCTGGAGCAGTGTGCTTGGGGGGGAGCAAATTCCCAAAATCATGCAGTAGCAGTCATGTTAAAAGGAGGACTTGAGCTCAGCTGGTGGGGAAAACTGGCAAATATGTTAATTTGATCAGTTCAGGGTTTGTTTCTGCAGAACAGGATGACCATGAATACAACAATCAGCTGAACAGTGTTCTGGAAAGCTCCTGAATGCTGACACAGGGAATCAGGGCCTGAGCTAGCTTTTAGTGTCCAATCAAAGGTTGCTTATCTGATCCTAATTACAGGGTGAACTGAACAGTGAGTGCTGTGCACTGCTTTTCCTTTCCAGTCCAGACTCAGGAACCTGACTTATCATTGTGCATCTTTTTCACCATCAAAGAGACATTGATGATATCAAGTGATGTTTTTTTCAGCGGTTCCCTTTATGGGAAATCCTTTTATTTCCAGAACACAGAAGTTAAACAAACTGCCTGCAGCACCAGAACTTTTGGCCAGTAACATCCAAACCTTTCCTCCTTCTGACTCTTTGGAGTTTTTTAGTCAGCTGTATGTTCAGTCACCTGCTCTGAGCTGTGCTTTGCTCGTATGTGCATGTCACAATTCCAGATTCATGTCACAATTCCAGATTCCTGGAAAGAGCTGTGGAGTTGCCCATTCCAGCTGACTTAAGTGAATCATAGGGGTTAAACTCAGCACTTTCTGATGTTAGACTGGATCCACAGTCCTGTCTGTCTGTCCTCAGCTTTGCTGTTTGTACTGGCTAATGAGATCCCAGTCAGTTGGTAGTTTGTTGTTGCTTAGAATTTGGAAACAGAAACAAATCCTGCCTGGATAAGCTCTGATTCCAGAGCTATTTCCTAGGGATAGGAAAGGAGCCCTGACTGTTCAGTCTGGCAACTGCTGGTGTGGAACATGCTGAGGCTTAATGCCTGCCAGCTTCTGGTTGCTTCAGTCATTGCGACTTAACAGATCTTGAGAATCAAAACTATGGGTTGAATTCACTCGTGGGACTAGATGTATATCTTGCAATAATAATCTTTATTTTTCTCTTTGCAGCCAAAGTAGGTGGCCACTATTTAAGGAAACCAGGTCCTTCAGGAACAAAGCTTCAACCTCCTTCAGTAGGAAGCAAGATCAGAACCCGAGTGGGCCCAAATAAAAGCACTGGCAAAACATACTCAAAGCGATGACAGGACAAGTATTTCTTCCTTTGTCTGAATAACTGGGCACATGGCTGTTGAGAGCTATATAAAAATTGTGGGCCACTCCTGTCACCTTTTGCATGGGCTGATTTTAGCCTTGAGCAGTGCCTGGTGTGATCCCCACGGCCTTGCTGTCACTACAGCACCGGGCTTTGCTCCTAGGAATGCCCGTGTAGGAAATACCAAATCTTTTGGGACAAAAACATTATTGTGACAAATAACTGTGCTCTCCTTTCCTTCTCTCATGTAAATCCCATGTCTGTAATTTAATAGGTTCAAGCATATTAATTATGTCAGGGGAGAGAAGTCTCTTCCCTGGGGCCCCTGAGATGCTTGAGCAGCAGGAGCCACACGTGAGGGAAGCCTGGCCTTATGTGTGTGTCAGCTTTAGGGTTCTAAAGGCAGCAGAGCTGTACCCAAAGCACTGCTCAATCCCAGGAATTAGCACCAAATGGAAAAGCCAGAGGGCTGGTTGGATATTTTCCTGAGTTGTGCCACTGTGCAGGAGGTGACAGGACATTGTGGCCTCTCTCACTGTGCACCAAGTGCCTTATGAGCCCACTTGGCAGGAGGGTTAAACTAAACCCTCCAAGTCTGTATTCCCAAGAAATGGCCCCTTACAGAAACGAAAAAATAATCTTGGTTGGGCCCTGAAGAGCTTGAATTAGTAAATTTAGACCTTTTTGCCTGCTTTAGTGCACTTTCAGCTCAAATACTGAGCTTCTCTAGTTAGATACTGATTTAAAAAAAACATCCACAGCCTGAAGCACATGCCTTTAACAGCTTCAGAGAGACAAAGTCTAGAAAGACCCAAGGCATGAAGCTTTGTACCAAAGCAGCAATTCTCACATGTCTACCTGTAACATTCCACCTGTTGCTTTCCAATGTGGAATTGGTGCCATGGGCACAGGAATGAGTGATCATGATAATATGAGGGGAATTTTGGGGGTTTTTGCTCCCATGGAGTGACTTTGTGGTGTTGTTTTGTATATACAGAGCTGATTTTGTACTACAGTTTTTCTAGTTTGCCTGCAGCCTGCCTACCAGCTTATGCATTTTCCAGGTAGATCAGTGTGCTTGGATTTCAAAAATCCTTGCATAAATTGTTTCTCTAGCTTTTCCAAATACATATCTCAATAATTACACACACATTAGGAACATATATATAGGTATTTATATTTTCCCTTTAGTGACATGGGTTCCTATTTGAGAGCCTGATTCTGTATGCTGAATAAATAATAAATAAAATAACCATTGATCTTGCTCAGAGGTGTAAGGATGAAAACTACTCTGTGGTACAATAAGGAAATAACTTAGCAGTGATAAAATGGCAGTTTTTTTAGAATGTGAACGGGCCCTTTTGGAGTACAGTAGTACCACCAGTGTCATGTTTAAAGGTGGATTTACTGCAGTTGCTCCTTAATTAACAACCTGTCCATGCCTGCAAGAGTTGATCTCATCCCAAAAGACCTCTTGGTGTTCCACTACCCCAGGAGAGCAATTTATACTGATTGCATGTTCCTAAGTGCTGGATGAACAAATCAGATATTGAAATCTGGAGAGATTTTATCAAGAAAAGGAGTCACTTGTGTTAAATGTCAGTTATTTTTATTGCACATATTTAATAAATTACTTTAGCCAGTCTGGCGGGTACGTCTGCATTTTCCTCCCGCTACAGTGGAAATACAGGGTGGGGTGAGGCTCTGGTTCCTGCAACACCTGTGGGTACCTGTGAGTGCTGTACCTGTGTGAACAGTGCCTGTGGGACCTGTACCAGTGTGAGCTGTATCTGTGTGTGAGCCGTGCCTGTGTCACTGGCACCAGTGCGTGTGTGTGTTTGTGAGCTGTGCCTGTGTGTGAGCTGTGCCTGTGTGATGGTACCAGTGTGTACTGTAGCTGTGTGAGCTGTACATGTGAGTGCTGTAAACCTGACCCGTGTGACTTGTACGTGTGTGAGCGGTACCTGTGTAAGCTGTGCGGCAGCGCTGGGGCAGAGCCGTGTTTTGCCCTTGTTTATGGTATCACTGCCCCCAAGAGCAGCGCCCAGCCCGGTCCCGCCGCTGAGTTCCCGCCGCAGGTTCGTGGCGGCCGGACCCTCCCCGAGGGCGGGACCCGGGACCTCCCGGGGCGGTGCTTGGGCGGCGGCGGCGGCTCTGGGCGCGATGGCGGCGGCGGGGCCGTGGCCGGAGCTGGAGGCGGCGTTGCGGGAGCGGCGGCGGGAGCTGTCTCTGGCGGGCGCGGCGGTGGCCGAGCGGGTGGCGGCGGGCGGCGGGCGGCTGCCGGAGGCGCTGCTGGCGCTGCCGCTGCTGCAGTCGCTGGAGCTGAGCGGCTGCGCGGCGCTGCGGGAGCTCGGCCCGGGCGTGGCGGCCGCGCTGCCCGCGCTGCACACGCTGGTGCTGAGCCGCAACGCGCTGGGCCCGGCCGGGCTGGGCTCGGGGCTGGGCGGGCCCCTGCCCGCGCTCCGCCTGCTCGACCTGTCCGGGAACGGGCTGGAGGCGCTGCCCGCCGAGCTCGGCGGGACCGGGGACGGCGCGGGGGACGCGGGCCCGGCCTTCCCGCAGCTGCGCAGCCTCAACCTGAGCGCGAACCGGCTGCGGGAGCTGGGCCCGGGGCTGGCCCGCGCCGCGCCGCAGCTCCAGGAGCTGCTGCTGTCTGGGAACCGCCTGCGGGCGCTGCCCGGAGGGCTCCTGCCTCCGGCCGGGCCCCCCGCGCCCTTCCCGCTGCTCAGCCGGCTGGACGCGGCCGACAACGAGGTGGCCGAGCTGGGCGCCGACATCGCGGCGCTGCCGGCGCTCAAGGTGGGAGCCGAACCCGGCGCCCCGCCCGGGTCCCCGTGGCGCACCCCTGACCGCCCCGTCTCTGTCTCCTGCAGAGCCTGGACGTGGCCAACAACCAGCTGCGGGAGCTGCCCGCCGCGCTGGCCGACTGCCCCCGCCTGAAGGAGGCCAACTTCAGGGGCAACCAGCTGAGGGACAAGCGGCTGGAGAAGATGGTCAATGGGTGCCAGACGAAGGCCATTCTGGAGTACCTGCGCGCCGGGGGCCGTGGGAAGGGCAAGACCGAGAGTGCCAGAGAGGAGGTCAGGAAGAAGAAGAGGGAGAAGCAGCAGAAGAAGGACAGTGGGGATGGGGAGCAGGATGAGGTGGAAGAGGCGAGCAAGCTGCTCGTGAAGGTTCTGCACGTCACTGAGAACCCAGCGCCTTTGGTGGTCAAAGTGAGCCCGGGTGTCAAAGATGTTCGAGCCTTCATCGTGTGCTGTGTGCTGAAAGGAGTGAACTTGAAGCCAGGAAATGCTCTCAAAAGGTTCCTGACCATGCAGGTAACAGCTGCAGCCTCATTTGGAATGGGAATATTGCTGGGAGAGTTGGAAATAGACTATTCTAGGCCCCTTCCAGCAGATAAGTTTGTGAAATTTAAGGTGAGCTCCTCACCCAGCAGGTGTGAGGATACAGGGTGAGTGATCCCTGCCAGCAGCACATGCTCAGTCAGTCTGAAATCAGCAGAACTGGTTTTTGGGAAGGACCCATCAGAGCTCAGGTATTGCCGTGAGGACAATGGACACACTCACATTTGTGTTGTTAATGTAACAGCAGCTCGTTAGTGCTGTGGAACCTGTTAAAAGCTAAAAATAACCGTGTCCCTATGTAGAGATTCCCTGGATTTGGCTCCAGCTTGTCTCATCTGTGTTAAAGCCATGTTACCCACCCAACTTTCTGACTCAGGTATTCTACCCACAGACCTGTCCCTGGGCCTGCTGCTCACCTATCCCTTAGGTGGCAGGTGGGAGCTGCTTTCACGTTACAAGACTTGAGTATTTGGGATTGCTTTCTGACTTAAAACTTGATTTCCCTTTAGAGAAACGCATCACATGTTGTCAGGCTTTGCTACCTTTGCATCTGTGCTGTAATGGAGATACAGGTGAAGGGAAGGGCTCTGTTTCAGTCACCTAGCTGGTAATGCTGCTAACATTAAATATAGAAGAATCTGCACATAGGAGAGATAAATCACATTGGCTTTTTGGTCTATTTCCATGGCATCCTTTATGTTTCAGACCAAGCTGCACGAGGACATCTGTGAGAAGCGCACAGTGGCCACCATTGCCACCCATGACTTGCAGCTGGTCAAAGCTCCTCTGACATATGATGTTCAGCCTCCTGATGAGCTCAAGGTAGGGCCTAATAGAGCCTAGAAGACAAACTCCAGGAACTTTACTTTAGAGGTTGTACTGATTTCCTTGCTGTCCTGCTGTACAAGGTGCCTGGTTTACTACTAGTGACCGAGCCTGTTTTTTGAGTGGGTGTTACAGCAGTCCGTGTGAAATGGAAAGTATTTCCATGCGGAAAAAAGCATGACAACATACATGAATATTGTTTAATTATTGACTTGCTTACAGGGGAGTGCTGTAACCCTGGTCTTTGAGTGAAATTGAATTCAAAAGTTTTGTTTTCCTATCTGGTGCAGATCATGCCCCTGGGTCGGAAGGAGATCAAGGCAAAGGACCTTCTGCGCCAGCTGCAGCTGGAGGCTGAGGAGCAGCGGAAGCAGAAGAAGCGTCAGAACGTCTCTGGGCTGCACAAGTCAGTACCTTGTTGTGGTTTTCCCACACACATTTAGGTGACTGCACTGGCCATGTGGCAGATCTGTTCAGAACAGCAGATAGAAGGGAAGCAGAGAGAATTGAAAGGTGTGTGGTGCACATGCTGTGAGCTAAGGGAATCAGAGATGAGGTAAACTTGACATAGTAGCAGATGGGCTGTAAAGCAGCATGTGGCCCTGCCCTGTGCTGTTCACTGCTCGTGCAGAGATCACACACTTAATTCCTTTTTGTCACTGTTTTCTGCCATTGTGTCCAGCTACTCTCTCAGTTGCTCACTTCTTGCTGCTTCGTTTCTCCTGGCAGGTACCTGCAGCTGCTGGATGGCAAAAACAACTACCCGTGCCTGGTGGATGCTGAAGGTGCTGTGATTTCCTTCCCACCAATAACCAATAGTGAGAAAACAAAGGTACTTCCCATTCATGGAAATATATTGATAATTAAGAAGTGTTTATTTCTCTTGAAAGGTGTTTAATTCAAAGACCTACACAGTTCTGTGTAACCTTTGCTTGTAGTCCAAGTATAAATTCTTACAGCCTGCATCATATAGGCTGCACTGTCAGACTGAGAGGGATCTGGGACTTACAGTTTACCTTTGGAAATCTGTTCCAAAGTACCAGCCTGCCTGTGCAAAGGCTTTGTCACAGGGCAGTATGATTTTTGACTTGTAAAGAACAGCAGAGTTTGCCCCTGATTAAAGTGAGAGAAAGCCTTCAGCTCTTTGTACTGGGATCGATCTATCCAGGGGGCTGTGGGGTAAGCTGCTCTGAATCCTGACTTGCTTCATCTCTAAAACTCTTACAGATTAGAAAAGAGACACGGGACCTGTTTCTGGAAGTGACGAGTGATACGAGTTTACAGATCTGCAAAGATGTGATGGACACTCTTATCCTGGTAGGGAGTTCAGGAAAATATCCTTCTGTTCTTGGGGGGGCTCCTACCAAATGTGTCATTGTTCACATGCATGGAGAAGAATACAGAAGCTGATTTATATTTTAGTATTATTGTTACTCCCCCTCATTCATTCTCTGCCACAGAATTGATGTTGTTTTCTGTATTTTGATTTTAACAGAAAATTGCAGAGCTGAACAGATCTACCTTGGAGAACAAGGAAGGCTCTGGTTCAGATGTGGAATTGGATGCTCTCTGTGAACCAGGGAGTTTGAACCTGCCCTTGGTGGTGGAGCAGGTGCGAGTGGTGGACATGGATGGGAACTTGAAAGTACTTTATCCTTCAAAAACTGACCTGGCCACAGTTTCCTCTCTGCTCACTGTGATCCGTTAGCAGCTGCCTGAGCCGAGAGAGAATTCAATTTCCTTTTTTCAGTTTTTTTTCATGTTCAACAATGCAACTCGTGCACAGTGAGATGGTTTGGGTTTTTAAAAATAAGATGCAGAGCATCGTGCCGGAAAGGCAGTGGCTTCAGAGTTTGATGAGCTACAGCAAGAAGCATTGGGATCTTTCATCCTTAAGAGATCATCAGTGTTAGGCCTGGGCAGAAAGAGCAGCATCTTCAAACATGGACTGAAGGCAGAGAAGGTGTTGGATGTCAGAATGCAGTAGAGAAAATCATTAAGATGTTTAAAACAAGCACAGTCATATTTTTCTGCAAGATCACTTTTTCCTTCTGGTGTTTCATCTGGATCATTATTTTGGCAGAAGAGAAATGCAGTAATTGACAGCGTGGAACTGAGGTCCTCTGCTGGATACAACCTGGAGTCAGAATGCCAAAGCACTTTGCTGACGTCTCGTTCTGCATAATTTTATTTTTATCTGGGGTAACTGAACATTTAGTTGCTGTCAGAAGCATTTAATTACTGCCAGAACTTGAGGGATGTGTTTTAAATTGACGGTTTCTGTGTTCAGGCATGAACACAGCTTCCATTTTTAAGGGGTTTGTTGAGTCAACTGCACGGTTGGTGTGTCCCAGTGCATTTCAGGGCCATCCTCCATCTCTGTGGGAATTTTAGTGATCCTGTGTGTGCCCAGAGAGTTACTGTGATTGAGCACTGGCTTTGTTGTTGCTGAGGAGGTTCAGGTCCATTCAGAGCTGCCTCCAACTGACATTGCTGAACTCCCTGTCCCCAGAGTCAGAATACAGGCACTGATGCCCAGAGTCACCCTCCTGGAGCAACACCCACATCTTTTTACCTTCCAAAATACAGGCTGCTGGAGCAGTTCTCGTTTGGCAGTCTGTAGGTGACCTGTATGTGTGGGTGAGCACTGGTGTGAACTCACACCTCTCCCTAAGCCAGGGTGACTCCCAGATTGACTTTCTTCTGGTAAAAATGGTATCTCAGAGCTCTAAATGAATTACTACTATATCAAAAACATGCCCATGTTGGGACTTGCACATGGAATGGAAAAATAAAACAGCTTTTACAGCCCTGGAACTGTCCCTCGTTTTGGCATTGGTGGATGTTGAGTTGTGTTATTTAGAAACTTCCCAAAGCAAAAATGGAATTTTACACTCCCCAGCTGCTTGTAGCCAAGCCATGCTTGCTTCAGGCTTCTCTGGGAAGTCAGGTGTTATTACAGACCAAGGACTTAGAGTGACTTGTGCTCTGAGTTGGCTGAAACAATTGACTCAGATACTCCCACAGAACCAACCTGATGTCAGTAAAACGAGTTTAATTTGCTGTAAGGCACCAGCTCCAAGCTGAGAACCCAGAGCCTGAGGCTGGTGATGGGTTCTGGCTCAGCCATCAGAGCCTTTCTCCTTGGAGGAGTTCCTTCTCTTTCCTGTGGCAGGAGATGCTGTGCAGCTGTCACTGCTGTGCAGTGACACCTTGCTACCCTTGTTCTTCAGCTTCCGCCGGAACTCCGTCCGCTCGTTAATGATTTTCTGAAAATCAGCCATATGTAAAGAGGTGGGAAGGCTGAGAGCAGCCCTGCAAAGTGCTCTCTTACCTCAGTAGTCCCTTCCTGGCTGCTGGAAGCTGTTGGGAAGAGCCACATACCTGCATTGCCTCCAGGACCTCATCATCTGTGAGCTCGGCCACGGGGTCCCGGCTGCCCTCCACACTGAACGCAGCCTGGATTATTTTGTTTCGAAACCTTTCAAACTTTGGATAAAAGAGGAGAGCAGTTGTGTTCAGTCTTTATGTGCAGTTCCTCGGCATTTACAGAGACTGTGCTGTCAGGCTTGGGCAAAGGACTGGTGAATGATGATGTGGAAAGTGTTTATGTGAAATTACAGGCAGTTTGGGCTTTACTGAAAGTGCTGTGGTTATTATGTGCTTCTAGGTGGGAGAAGGCTTTTCACTCAGTATAAGGCACATCTGCCTGCAGGAGATGACTTTAAGGTGGTTCTTGTTACCTTGGGTCTGGAAGGATGTTAGAAATCTGGTGATGTAACTGATCTGAACTCACGTTTCTCAAGGGTTTCTGGTATTTGAGGTCTGTTTTCTTTTTAAGTGGCACAAGAGCTGCCTGCTCCCCAGCTAGGGAGCAAATGGACTGAGATTCCCAAGTGTGTCCCAAGAGGGAGACAGGCTCTGAGGTGAAAGAGGCCATGCTTACCTTGCTGCTGATGTGCTCCAGTGCCACTCTGGTTTGCAGCTCCTTGTGCTGCAGTGCCTCAGCCTGGCCCTGGATCTCCTTATGGGCCTGTTTGTGCTTCAGGAGTTGGAGGCGGGTGGTCACAGCCTCGGCCCTCAGCTGGCTGATTGTCTCCTGTAACTCACTAATGAGCTTGTTCTGCTCAGCCAGCTGGGATTCCTGCTCTGTAACAACCTGAGAAGATACAGAAATTCAGCTGCCACTGGGGAGAAGAGAGTTAACAAGTTTGGCCTCATTTTCCCACTATTTTGTTCAAATGCTTCCGAAGCAGAATCTATGGACTAACAACCTCACCAGTACTGTTATTATTTAGTGTTTTCTCTAAATCCACGTGGGTTGAGTTGGGGTTTTATATGCCAAACTCCACCAGCCCTAAAACCAGCCTAGTGAAGCAGAAAATACCAGACTTTTCTGTAGAAGCTTTGCGCGAATTCACCTGTTGAAGGTTGAGGTTCTCCTCCTCCATCATCATTGTAATTTGTTCCTGCCTCTGTTCATCTGTCAGCCTGCAAAACTGGAAGGAGAATATTTTACACTTCAGTTTCACAGCTACAGGTGCCTATGAGAGAGAGAGACATGTTGCAAAAATTCCAAATTCCCAGCTGCCATGTCTCCTGCTAGCCATGGCCACCACGCTCTCGGGCCATACTTTGTCACACATAGCTTTGATCTGGGCTTCTCGCTCTCTGAGCTGCCTCTGGAGTAAATCCTTTTCAGATCTGATTCTCCGAAGCTCAGATTCTTGGATCTCAATCTGTCTTTGCAAGGAAGAGATGGTACCTGTAAAGTGTGAGAGTACTCTTGTTAGCAAAGCAAATCTCTTCTGAGCGCTCTGTGGCTGCTTTTTTCAGCATAAGCAAAGCCACTATGGGAACAGACTTGGGTCACATTAATGCTGCAGGCACCGTGATTCTGGGTGATAATGTGGTTTGTGGTGCTTTGCTGGGATGTGGATTTGTACAGCCTGGAGAAGGAAAGGTGGTTTCACTTCAGGGTGACCTAATTGTGGCTTTCCAATAACCACAATGAGCTGACAGGAAAGACAGACTGTTTACAAGGGCTTAGAGTGACAAGACAAGGGCTTCACACTGAAAAAGAGCAGGGTTAGATGGGATATTAGGAAAAATTCTTCCCTGTGAGGGTGGCGAGGCCCTGGCACAGTTTGCCATCCCTGGAAGTGTCCAAGGCCAGGATGGACAGGGCTTTGACCAACCTGGGATAGTGGAAGGTGTCCCTGCCCATGTCGGGGGTAGGACTGGGTGATTTTTAAGGTCCCTTCAACCCAAACCATTCTGTGATGTGTATTAAACAACCCGATTTTGTGTGCTGGGCGCTTCTCTGAGGACACGCTTTGCTCAAGCCCTGCTTTGCCACTCTGCTCTAGGCTTTCTCTGCTGGCTTTTCTCATGTTCTTCACTTCCAAGGGGAGAAAGAAAGTGTTTTCAAAACAAGCGGCTTTTCAGCCTGTGAGCAACACCCTGTTATATTTCTAAGGTCAAAGGAGCCGCATTGAACGAGACTAGGCAGGTAAAGGTGCGCTCCGGGCATCTCCCGCGGTACCTATGGCCATGTTGTGGTCATCCTTGGCTTTCCGCAGCTCCTGCCGGAGCTGTCCCACGGTTTCGGTGAGCGCTGGTCCCTGCGAGCAGCCTTCGGCTTCCATCGCCCGGGGCTGGGGCCGGGGCCTCTCCCGGGGCCGCGGGGCTCGGAGCGGGGCCGCTGCCCGGCAACGGCGTGAGGCGAGCGGGCTTTCCGCTTCCGAGTCAGCGGGGCCGGGCCATGGGGCGGAGGAGGAAGACGCTGCACGACTACGCGGCCGAGTTCTCGGAGCTGTCGGTGCGGCGGGAGCCGGCGGGGCCGAGCGCGCCGGGCCCGGCCGGCTCCGTGGAGGAGACGCTGTTCTGCACGCCGTGCCAGCTGCCCCTCAGGGTGCGCCGCGACCGCATCCTGGAGCACCTCAGCTCGGGCCGCCACTGCCGCAACCGCCGCCTGCTGCGGCAGCTCGGGCTGCGCACCCCGGGGCTGCGGTGAGGGACCCGGCGCTGCTCGGGCTCACCCGGCCCTTCCCTGCCTCATCCACGGCATCCTGGGCTCACCCGGCCCTTCCCTGCCTCACACATCCCTGCTCGGGCTCACCCGGCCCTTCCCTGCCTCATCCACCGCATCCTGGGCTCACCCGGCCCTTCCCTGCCTCACACATCCCTGCTCGGGCCCTTCTCTGCCTCACCCAGCG
This sequence comes from Sturnus vulgaris, assembly GCF_052056855.1. NCBI lineage: Eukaryota > Metazoa > Chordata > Aves > Passeriformes > Sturnidae > Sturnus > Sturnus vulgaris. The sequence continues at coordinate 3,487,426 of NC_142267.1, read as the reverse complement.
CTGGTCGGGCTCACCCGGCCCTTCCCTGCCTCACAAATCCCTGCTCGGGCTCACCCGGCCCTTCCCTGCCTCATCCACCCCATCTCGGGCTCACCGGCCCTTCCCTGCCTTGCCCACCCTATCTGAGTGTCCCCAGCTGGATCAGGGCAATGCCCATCCCCCTGTTCTGGGCACTGCTGAGGTCCCTCGAGTGCCGTGTCCAGTTCTGTCCCTCACTCCAAAAGAGACATTGAGGGGCATGGAGCTGGGGAAGGGTCTGGGGAGTCAGTCCTGTGAGGAGTGGCTGAGGGAGCTGTAGGTGCCACTTAGTGCTGTGGGTTAGTTGACAAGGAGGTGTTCAGTTAAAGGTTTTGCCTGATATTGGAGGCCTTGTCCAACTTTAATGATTCTCTAATTATCTATCTCACCTGACCCCACTCAGGAAGCATTTGGACAACATCCTCAGACGTGATGGCCTTCTTGGGGTGTTCTTATGCAGGGTGTTCTACTCAAGAGTTGGATTTGATGATCCTTGTGGGTCCCTTCCAGCTCAGGATATTCTCTTATTCTCTGATCTCTGTCTCCTCAGCTCTGCAGGTCCTGACTCCAGCCTGAGCCTGCCCCTGCCACTCGACGTGCCCTCCCTGCTCTCCCATCCCTCCTTCCTCATCACCACTGGATCCAGCACTGGCTACAGCATGGTCCCCTCCCCACCCTCCTACCACAAGCTGCTGGTTCCCCACCACCCCATCCCTGCTGCACACAGGGATGACCCAATGTCCTCCACCTCTGCCAGCCACGCCTCACCACTGGCCACCTTCCACACCAGCATTGCACCTCTTGGCCAAAGTGGGCCTGCACCTGATGCCTCCAACAGCCCAACACCCTCCTCATGTCATGGTGGCAGCGGTGTTGGCCTCGTGCTCTTCGGCGCAGGGCTTGTGAGCAAAGCCTTGTTGCAAAGCCTGCTGCAGGAAGCGAGCTGCTGCCTGCTGTACGTGGTGGAGGATCAGCCAGAGGAGCTGGAACGAGCTTTTGGCGCCGAGGTCCCAGCTGGCATCAAGGTGCTGCAGCAGCAGGATGCTGCCATTGCACTCAGCGATCCACGGTACTGACAGCCACGAGCTCCCGTGTGTGCCTCTGCTCAGGGCAGGGGGATCCATACCAGCCTTGCCTTCCTCTCTGGGAAACTCTGTAGCAGCCCCAGACTGTGCCTCTGGTCATACACGTGGGAGTGAGAGGCCCTTTTGTCACCTACCCCTGAGTCCTTCAGGAGTCTCTGAGAAGCTTAACTGGGCTAACATACCCAGATTAATGGAAACTTGGAGGTGTTTAGTTACAGGCAGTTTTATTAAGAAATACTAAAAAAAGAGTTTTCTTCCATTTCCACCGAACAATGATAAATGACACCTTCCCTGCTGCCTGCCAGTTTTCCTGTCTCAGAGCAGGCTGTTTGGTGGCTCTTGGAGCTCTTTGATAAGCAGGGATTGGTGTAAATAGGGAGGATTGGGGTGTTTTGCTTTACAGTTGAACTGAGCAACTGTAACATCCCTAAAGTGCTGTTACTGTCAGGTCTAAAATACTGCAGGAGCAAAAGGCAGAGCTTTTAGGAAAGGCTGATTTGATACTAGAAAGTAAGGAATCACAGGAAGCTAAGATGCATCGATCAGCAGCTTTGCCACATAAATACTTTGGATTTCTCTGTGCATGTTAACTGACAGGATTTAAATCCTTTTTAAAGGAAACTTTTAAAAGATTTTCTCCTTGAAGATGCAGGAAAAGCAGTGCAATTCCTTTGTGCCACTTGTGATTTTAACCTGTGTGTGTCACTCTATGTTTCATCCTTGAAGCAGGCACTGAGTTCCTTTTATAACCTAGCTGGGTCTTCCAGAGCAGTGGGGTTTTAGTTTTTTTTAACTGTAACCAAATAGAGATTTTGTTTGATCTAGTGAAAACCTTGTCCTCACTGAAGATCTCTCTTGATTCCTGCAGAGTCTCTGGAGCCATTATTTGTTCCCCACCTGATGAAGCCCCTGAGATGGTAAGAGATGCCTTACGAGCAGGTAAGAGGAGCAGCTGCACATTCAGCTTTTCCCTGTGCCTGTTGATGTGCACTTGTGAGTGTGCTTGTGTTTCAGCAACAGCCCTACAGCTGTGCAGGCTCTCTTCCCTCTCCTGGGGTCTGGGACAGCTGAAACCACAGCAGCCAGGCAGAAGGGGGTAAATGCCATCAAAACCAGAAATGTAACGAGCTGTGTACATCACTGCAAGATCAATGTGTTTTGTGCAGCTGTGTCTCCCCTGAGCCCTGTGTGTATCCTGTTTTGCACAGGTAAAGGTGTGTTCTGCCAGGGGCTGCCCAGCTTGGACAGACAGACAGCAGAAACCTGTTTCGATGAGGCCGACAGGTGTGGGAGGCCACTCGTGTGTGGGTTCTACAAGTAAGACCAGTGGTTTTCCTGTGACTTATCCTTGATAAAATCACATGTCTGGAAGCAGCAGTGACTCCTCAGGCTTTCCTGGCTCTGTCCTCAAATCAGATGGTTTCACCTCATTCCTTGTTTCCTTGGAAGGCGCTTTGACCCAGCCCTGCAGCTCCTGTACAAGAAGGTGTGGGACAGCCGGGCTCTGGGCAGGATCCACCGGATATCCACCATCAGCAGCCTCTATCCAGCAGCCTCTCTGAGCCAGCTGAAAGCCTCAGGTACCCAGCAGGTTCCTTCTGAAGAATCCGGGCTTGACTCAGAGTCATGGAGTGGTTTGGGTGGGAAAGGACCTTTATGCTCTTCTGTTCCACTCCCTGCCATGGGCAGAGACACCTTAACCAAACCAGGTTGACCAAAATCTGTCCTACCTGGCCTGGAAATATCTCTGTGTTCTGTGGGAATTTCCCTGAGTTTGTATGGCCTTATGAGCCATGGGGAGGAGTGTTTTTTGAGGAGTGTTTTATTTACCAAACTTAATCCTGTGCATTTTTTTTGTCCCTTTAGTATTAGTTTCTTCACTGTGGGGGCTTTTTATACCATCTCTGTGCAGTTCAGAAATGTACATTGGCTGTGGGTTTTAATATGAAGACCTTAACACCCAGTTTTGGTTATTCCAGGTGGAATTTTTTACAACGCTGCAGTGCATGACATAGATATTATCAGTTTGTTGTTGGGAGAGAGTGTGCCAGATATAATATTTTCCCTGGGCCACGCCTTCTGTGCAGGTAAGAATGAGTCTTTTGATGGTTTATTGGGTACCTCTGGACTTCAGTGTTAAAACTGGGAAGAAAGAAGGAACGAGAGCATGATAGCCATGACAATTGTTTCATCACGGAGCAGTTGAATAAACAGGCTGGTGAAACAGAAGGCAGGTTCCTCGAGGGTATTTGGTGAAGATCTCTGAATCTGGTGAATCTCCTGCTGATTTGAAGCAGTTGCAGTGGAGTTATCATTGAACATTACTCTGCAGGACACCAGGTTTGGAACCAGAGTGCAGAAAATACTGAGCAAAGGTTTGAGCTCACAAGAATGTCAATGAAATATTCATTATCTGCTTTTTCTGGCCCTTCCCTGTGGATCCCAACACAAAGCTGTGTGTTTGCTCTGGGTCATGTTGGGCTGACGTGCACACTCTGGATTACCACACTCATTTAAACAAACCATAAAAGGTGGAAGCTGCCATTTTTGAAGTGGAAATGCAGAGTTTTAATTAAGGTAATGCAGCAGCTTCCAAGCTTGGCTGGCTGGGTTGAGGAGGAGCAGGATGCAACGGTCTCCTCCATGGCACAGCATTGATATGCAGCAAACAAGCCCTCCAGGAGGGTTCTGTACCCTCTGCCTCTCTCCAGCAACATGCTGGAAATTGTCTGATCCTGGGAGCACAGGTGCGTGCCCTTGTTAGGGAGCTGGGAAGGTGGAGTTGGGCCTGGGGCTGTGTGCTCCTGCAGAACTGCCTGTGTTCCATCAGGAATGCTGGTGAAGGAACTGGAGTGCTGTCACCAGTGTGTCCTGTGGGAAGGTGTCATGAAGCCAGTGTCACCTCCCAAGGGAAGAGGAGCAGTTGTAGCTGTAGAACGTGGTGGTTTGCTGTTCCTGGGGTGAGCCAGGCCTGTTTTGTCCCCAGACATGGGCTGCCTGGGGGACATGGACACGGTCGCCATCAGCATGAAGTTCCCCAGCGGAGCCATTGTCACTCTGGACATCAGCCAGCACTGCACCAGGAGCTGTGACCAGCGGCTGGAGGTGGGTCCTGCTGCTCAGTCAACTCTCTTTTGACTCCACAGCCCAGCACAATTGTTCCCCTCTGAGTATGCCTGCAGCACATTTCCCAAAACCCCTCTGTGATAGAATCAGAGAATCACTGAGGTTGGAAAAGACCTCCAGGGTCATCAAATCCAACCTATGACCAATCCCCACCTTGTCACCCAGAGCAGAGCTCTGAGTGCCACATCTATTTGTTGGGCTGTTGCCTCAGCAGCAGTGGCTTTTTATCCTTTTTTCAATATACCATCCACTTTCTCTTTTCTCACTCAAATTTTCCCTCTGTTCCATGCATTGTGTGGTGTTATGAGCTGCATGAATCATACCAGAGCAGTTGTTGTCAGCTCTCCTGAGGCTGAAATTGTGCAGATTTCCTTTGTCCTTTCCAGGGTAGTCTCAGCTGTGTAGCAGGAGTCCAGCATATGAAAGAGGAAGAAAAGTGTAAATTCCTACAGTCATGAATAATTACAGCTATGGGGGCTGGACTTGGGGAGGAATTTCTGTTAAACTTAGAAAAGAGGCTTTGCTCAGGTGATGTATCACACAAGTGGAAGCCACTGTACTACAGCACATCCGTGGTGTCTCTGTTGTGTCTGAGCCATACCAGGGCTGGGGGCAGGTGTGACTCCTCATCTCAGAACCTACTTTTGTCTTGGTTTTACAAACAAAGAGCTTCTCTAACCTGGCCAGGTGTGTGAGACTGTAAGCGTGATAACTGAAAAATGTTCTTTCTTCCCTGTTTTGCTCCTTCCCTCAGGTTCACGGGTCTCAAGGGACATTAAGGGTGGATAACCAGAACCCCTTGGGCATCACAGAGCATGGGACTTCTGTGTCCATCTGTCCCCAGACCCAAGCTGAGCGCTACAGAGATGCATACAGGGAGCTCTTCCGGCACTTCCTGAGAACCCTGAAAGGTGGGACAAGGCTTAAATTGATGGCTGGTGTTGCTTTGGATTGGCTTTGTTGGGGGATGCACTATGTCAGGTCATGGAGATGGGTGGGGGTTGATGATCTGAAACTCTGTGCTGGGAAGAAATCAGAGTTGGGAGGGGAAATTGCCTTGGACCTTACTGTCCTTTGTGATGAAAATAGCTGTTTGTGACAGCCAGGAGACCCTTGCCTGGGGTCCTGGCTGCCCAGAATGGATAAAAATCACAGAATCATGGAGTGGGTTGGGTAGGAAGAGGCTTTGAAGATCATCAGTTTTTGTTCAACAGTATTTCAGTTGTTATGGCTGCATTGACAGGGTAAGAGGAGGGGGCTGCAATGTTTTAAATCCTGCGGTCCCAGCACCAGGAGCTGCTGTGGTAGGATCTGTGCTCACAGGGGACCACAGATTCCATCCAGTGCTTTGTTCCTGTCCCACAGGCCAGGAGCCCCCTGTGGTCACCAAGGAGCAGTTCCTCTCGACAATCCAGGTCGCTGCAGCAGCTGAGCAGTCCTGGAGGAGCAGATCTACCGTGGATTTGCACAGCAGTGCCACGGATGCAGCTGGAGCCAAGGCTGAGCTCGTGTGACAACCACTCAGCTGGGACACAGGGAGGACTTCCCACCCAGTGGCCTCTACAGAAGCCTGAAGGGCAGTTTCCCATTCCACTGGGAATGCCCAGCAGACAGAGGCACTTCTGAACCAGGAGCACACGGTGCTGGGGCAGTGCAGAGTTCCTACCACATCAGCCAGAGCCTGCAAGAAATTCCGTGTGGTTTCATCCAGGTGGCTTTTCCTCCTGGAGGGTGCTGCTGGCCATGGGGCTCTGTTTTCCTGGGAGAATAGTGATGTTCCTTGGGTCAGGCAGGGTGATGTAGGACCAGCAATAGCTGGGATGAGGGAGAAATCTCCCCTTGGAGAGGAAAGAGCCACTGCCTGCCTGGAGAAGTCACAAGCAGGTGCCTTCTCAGCAGTGCTACAAGTGAGGTGATATAATGCTCAAAAACCAGGAGCATCTGGTCTGGGAGTATGTTTACATTAGATATATGGAAGAAATTCTTCCCTTCGAGGATGGTGAGGGGCTGGAATGGATATCCCAGAGAAGCTGTGGCTGCCCCATCCCTGGAAGTGTCCAAGGCCACGTTGGACAGGGCTTGGGATATTGGAAGGCGTCCCTGCCCATGGCAGGGGATGGGATGAGCTTTAATGTTCCTTACAAACAAACCAGTCTGGGATTCCGTGATCCTGTTTGGGACACAAACCCCAGCAGAAGGCAGAGCCACAGGCCAGTCAGTGTCCCTGCCAGGGGCTTTGGACCTTTGTCATCTGTGGAGCTCTCTGCAGCTGTGTGGCTCTGACTGTTCCTGGGTGGCTGTCACATGCCAGTTTTCAAGACCTTTTGAAACTTTTTTTAAAATTTTTATTGAATTACAACAACATTCTTGACTTCCATTTAAAGGCATTAGTTTATAAACTTCTTGTAAGAACCTGCAGTTCAATCAATTTCCAATTCCTACCTATGGGATATATACTCCTAAAACTAGAAATAGTGGTGACATTTGTGTTCTCTCTGGGAAATTGTTTTTAACAGTGTAATTTTTCAAGCTCAGAGAAACTGTGTCTTAATGCTTGTTCTCCATTTCATTTACTATTTTTTAGCCATTTATTGAGAAAAAAAAAGTTTTGTGTATCCAGAAGCTGTTTTTTGCCTCTCTGTACTCGCTGTAGCAGTTTAGAGTTTAGTACTCAATGGTGGGTTTCTTTTTAGTTTCAATAGCTTCAAGCCCTTTGAAGTCCTACAGGTGGTTTAGGAGGGCACTTTCTGTACAATTTTAATTTCCAGATGCAGCAATTCCCACATGTGCTTTTATTATATTACCAAAAAAAACCAAAAACAAAAACAAAAAAATCCCCAACAAAACAAAAAAAGCCAAAACAAAAGAGAAACCACAGCTATAAAAATAAGACATTTTCCAAAGATAACATTACAAAAAATACAATTCCTACCACAGAGTGATCCATTAATACTGCCGGGAACAGCCCCAGGAGTGCTGGAAATGGGAGTGGTCGTTGCAAAAGCCTTAAAGCATTAAAGTGCTTTACTGAGCTGATTCCTGGGGACACAGATTCACTGTCAGCCACGCCAGGGGAGTTCCCAGTCCCTGTGCTGTGAGGGCTGGGATGGCCTCAGGGATGGTGACTGCACCTGCAGCAGAGGGAGAGGAGGGACAGGAGGCCACCTGTGTGTGGGACACCCAGGCAGGGCCTTGGAGGAGGGTCCCTGGCCCAGGGCTGTGGGTGCAGCATGGCCAGGTGTCACACTCCTGTCCCCCACTGCCTGCCTGCAGGAGAAGGCACCTCTCAGGTGGGACTTGAGCTCTTCTTCTGCTCTTGCTTAGAGGGTCCAGGGCTTTTGGGAAGGGTATCCAGCCCCTTCCCCAGCTTGGGGGATGATGGGAAGCAGGTGCAGGGCTGCCTTTGGAGGCTTCCAGAGGGAGAATGAAGCAGTGGGAATGTGCTGAGTGGCATCATCTCTGTTCAGGTTCTCTCAGGCTGCCCAAAATCTCGAGTGGCCCAGGGCTGAGGGGGCAGATGCAGCAGCTCCCTGCCCTCCCTCCCACAGTGACAGCTCCTGCGACTTCCAGTGCCTTTCCAAGACCTGTTGTGGGACACTGCCTTCCCAAATGTGTAGGGAATAAACGTTCAGGGAGGAAACACACCTATTTGTAGCCTTGCTTTCTCTGAAGGCTTTTTTCCCTTCTAAATCAAGAGAGAAATTACAGATGGGAAAAATGACAAGGAACAGAAGAGAATTGGGAAACCAGTCCATGCCATGCTCCAAAACGATGGAATTTACACCATGGCATTCCAGCTTGTCAGGTCTGACCTGTCAACAAAACTCCCTAAGGGAGCAGGGAGGGATTATCCAGACCTGTGACTTCACAGGACAATCACTGGCTTTCCCCCTCCTCCACAACTGCATGCAAGAGATTCAGAGGAGGAAAAAAGCTGAATTTTGAATAGATAAGGCTGGAGACAGGATTCTCTGCATATATACATGCTACAACATGAAATTAATTTACTTGACACTGCAGTGTCTCGGGAGTCAGTATCAATTTTTATAGCTTACATGAAAATAAATCTTTCCTTACAGCACAATGAGCTTACTGTATGTACATTCTGTTTATATACACTAACCTTTAAGTACAAGAACACATTGATAATGGATAAACAAGGTCTTTCTGGCTCTACAGAGAGCTGAGGGAAGGGGTGCGTTTGGCAGTCCATGGAAAAGCAGAACGTGGCTTCACACCAGTCCCTGGCACTGCCTGCACAGGTCAGGGCTGAGTCCTCAGGTCAGTGACCCTCTCAGTTTGGGACACCACAGGGAACACGGACAGTGAGCAGGGATGAGAAAAACGTGCTGTCCTTACACTGCTGGATGCAGGGATGCTCCAGGAAAACACAAACCAGACAGTGTCTCCTGTGCCACGGGCAGGCAGAAATCCTGCTCCAGCTGCTGAGCTGGCTCGGCTGCCCTCCTCCTTTTCTTCCTCCTCCTCTTCCTCCTCCTCACCTCCAGTTTCCACCCCAGGGCAGGCACCTCCTGCCTGGCTCAGGGCCTGCAGTTCCCCTGGAGAACAAAATCAAACTTCTCCAGGTGCCCAAAGCTGCAAATACATTTCAAGGTGGGGGGGGGGGTGGGTTTATCACCCCGCCGGCGTCTCGCTGCCACCTCCGGAGCCCCTCAGTTGATCTCTCCCTCCGTGAACTCCTCCTTGATGGATTGTTTGCGGGATTTGCAGTCCGGGAGGTCGAAGCCGAAGTCGGCCCAGTCGTCGGGCGCGCCGCGGTTGGGGATGGTGATGGTGTGGCGCACTCGGAAATGCACGGCCTCCATCACCCGCTGCCTCTGCAGCTCGCCCGAGCTGCCGATGGAGATGGTGGAGGCGTTGCTGCTCGAGCGGATCAGCTGCTGGGCCCCGTAGTCGTGGCTCTGCTTGAGCTCCTGCAGACCCCGCCAGATGATCATGCGGTACTGCTCCGGGATCTTCAGTGCTCCGAGATCCTGCAAGGACAGCACTGCTGAGATGGGGCTGGACCAGCAGCAGAGAGCCCTGCACCCCCAGGTCACGCTTTTGGGGGAACACATAGCCATGATACCCAACAGAGCAAGGCTGGACCTCCCCCCATGGCCATGGGTGCATCATCCCCTGGGTTATTTCTCATTTGCAACCCAGTTACTCAACCGCAGTTTTGCAGGTTGGAGACTTTTGGTTGTTGTTTTGGGAGAGGTTCACATCAAACTGATGTGGAAATGGGAGGGAAGGAAGGGATCATTCCCCCTGAACACAGGTTGCAGAGCAGTGTGTGGAGCATCCTTGTGCCTGTGCACTTGGGAAGGCTCCTGCTCTGGTCCTGGCCCAGGAGGCTGGAGCAGCACCAGCCTCGAGCACTGAGGTGGGTGACAGCAGGGGAGGTGGGTGGCCTCAGGCTGGGGACATGTGCCAGGACACACAGCAGCACAGGGGGGAGCTGCCAGGGATCCATGTTAATGCCAACACAGAGACTCAGGGGAGCGTTAACTGGAGCAGACAGCGAGTATGCAATTAGTAGCTACAAATGCCGAGTCAGACACACAGCTCTGCCCTGACACAAGTTTTGGCCATTCCTAAATGTTTCCTTGGACAGCTGACAGACGATCACGGAGTTAGTTCAGCAAATGGTCCAAAACCAGGCTCAGGTTACACAACTGGCCCCAGCCACCAGCGACAAATCATCATCTCTCCCATAGTTGCCAGGTACAGACACTGCTACACCTGCCTGGGGCAAAATGGGGTCAAAACAGGGTTGGCAGGAGCTCTGTCTCAGCCAAAACACCAACTCCAGGATTTACAGGGCTTGCCACACCTCAAAGGGTTCAGGATTACTTTTTGTTTTCCTTTTTCTTGTTCCTGTGATGGGCTGGGGAAGCTCTGGCTCTGGTGCTGCCCAGAGCAGTGGTAGCTGGTGCTACCAGCACCACAGTGTGGCAGCAGCAGAGGCTGATGCTCTGGGCACACACAGGTATTTCCAGCACTCCTTCCATGCTTTTTCTGACAGCTTTTGCCTGACCTGGGCTATTTCATTCCAGATGTTCCTTAATAAAAATTCCCTGGGCTCAACTCCCTTGTTTCAGGCTCTTTCATCTTAAAGATTAGCAGGGACAGAGGTGAGACCAGATTAAACCTCCCTGAAGTGTGGGATGTCCTGCTGGCTCCTGGCATTTGGGGTGTTCCACTGAGCACCTCAGCTGTGTGTTTTCTGTGTTAGGTGAAAAATCTCCCTGAGCTCTGGCCCAGGGATTTTGATCACTGTTATTTCTGAGAATCTGGAGGAAGCAGTTGTGATTTTTTGGGACTGGCTGTGATTTTTACCAAGGTCTGAGCAATAGCTACCTCTGAAGGACCATCAAGGGGGCAGGAATGACAGGCATCAATCCTGGGAACATATGTTCTGTGTGAGGGGTTGGGACACAGGTTTCCCTTCCTCCAAAATAGTTTTGGTTTTGCTTTTCAGACCAACAGCTGCTGGAAACAAGTGGTAAGAACAGATCTCCCCAAAGCATTTACCTCTATGGATAGGTTCTGCAGGTGGTAAATATTCTGTAACCCTTGTGAGGTGAAATAGTCGATGCAGTTTGGACACCCCAATCCTGTTAAAAAACTGCAGAGAAAGTTTGGAAAATAAAGTGGCATTAAGTTCTCATGAACAACAGCTGTGTCCCATCTCTGTGGCACAGACCATGTCAGGTGGGGGATGTGGAGAGCTCCATGGGTGGGACCTCCACTGCCACTAAGGTCAAAGCAAAGTGTGGGGTCATGTTCATTCCTAAAACTGCAGATACTTTTCTCCTGATTGTCTGAGACTTTGGCTCAGGCACTTATATAATATGAATGAGCTCAAGCTACTGGGGAGGGGGATCAGGGCATGCCCAGGCTGTGCCCTGTGTGGATGATAGCTCATCATCAAGGTCTTTCAAAACATCTGTGGTCTTTTTAAAAGCCAAAACATTAAAAACCTGCAGAGTTGTTAATGCATTTCTCATTGAAATAAGCCACATGGAGCCATTTCCAGGTGTTGTTGGAAGGGGAAGGGGGAAGCTCACAAAGCCACATGCCATTAGACATGTAGGACAAGACCCTCTTTTGGATGTACTTAATTTCTAATTGATCAGGGATGGATTCCCAGGGAGGTGTATGAGGGCAGTGGGGGTTTCTGACTGATTGGTAGCTGGGCTTTGGTTGCTGGGGTGAGAGGAACAGCAGTGATTTCTCAGTTGGGGCCAGTGGCCAGTTGACCAGTTGCCAGACAGATGGGAAGGTTAGAGCGAGGGACACAGCAAGGAACAGAGGACAAGACAGACAGGACACCAGGTGCCTTGCCTACCTGACGAGGCTGGGGTCGGGGTTGTAGGGTGGTGGGGGGGTGCAGTGTGACCCAGACACCATGGACTGGGATGAGTGGCCCCCATTCATCTCTCCATTGGGCTGCATGGCGTGGCTGTTCAGCATTCCAGGTCCTGGGCAGTGGCAACAAAGGCACCCATTAGACACCACCCAGAGCTGATAACCCCCACTCCTGGGCAGGGAGAGCCCTGAGGAGGTGACAGAGGACGTACCCATGGGGCCCAGGCTGGGTGCAGAACTGGAGCCGTGCTGGGCAGGCTGCCCCACCAGCTGGTTCACAGAGGGCAGCTTGTTGATTCCTCCACTGTGGACTTTATTCATGGGGGAAAGGACGGGGCCGTAGGAGGAAGGTGTCTGCAGCTGGCTCCTGTTTGGGGAGGGAACACACTGGTCAGACTGGGATGAGTGGGATGGAGCTCCCCTCCAGCCCATCAGGCCTCAATACCAAGGGTGCTCAGGGGCTGTGGGAGTCTTGAGGGGCTGCAGGGGTCTCAAGGGCTGTGAAGGTCTCAGGAGCTGGAGGGGTCTTGAGGAGTTACAGGGCTCTGGGAGACTGTGGGGATCTTAGGGATTGTGGGGGGGCCTCAGTGATGGTGGGGGTCTCAGAACTGTGGGGGTCTCAGGGGGCTGCAGGGGCCTGGGGGATTGGGGGGTTCTCAGGGACTTGTGGAGGTCTCAGGGGTTATGGGGCTGTTAGGGTCTCTGAGACTTTGGGGTTCTCATGTGCTCTGATGGTCTCAGGGACTGTGAGGGTCTCAGGGCTGTGAGGGTCTCAGGGAATGTGAGGGTCTCAGGACTCTGATGGTCTCAGGGCTGTGAGGGTCTCAGGGACTGTGAGGGTCTCAGAGCTGTGGCAGGACTCACTGCCTCTGCAGGAGCTGCTGCTGCTGCTGCTGCCTGTAGGAATCCACCAGCTGCTGTGGGACCAGCTCCACCAGCTCCAGGCTCTCCTTTATCTTCATCAGGATCTCAAAGTTCTCCCGGCCTCGCACCTGGAGGAGGGAACAAGACCAGGTCTTTGCTTTCTTCCAGTCCCACCTGGCCAGTTCCTCATGCTCCCTTTTTTCCACCCAGACTGTCACTGTGGCCAGGGACTGTTTAGGGTGCTGGAAACCCTTGGACATGTGCATCCCCGGATGCTTTTGCTCCTATTCCCAAGGCCCCTGCTGTCCTACAGGAGCCTGTGCAGCCCCAACCTGCCCAACATCCCCTCCCCAAAGTGCTTCTGGCAGAGGGGACAGTGCCACCACTGTCCCAAGCCTATTTCTGACCCCATTGCAGCTCACTCACACTTACAGGCACATAGTACATCTCCTCCTCCCCGTGCCTCCGTTTCTTAATGCCAGTGCCCAGCGCTGGGATGCCCTGAGGGCTCTGCTTGAAGGCTGGAAAGGAGAGGGGAAGAGAATTGGTGGAGTCGTGGGAGACAGGACATGGCAGGGAGCATCTCAAGCTGTGCAGGACGCTAAAACCATTCCCTTGGGGTCTGGCATGGGAGTGCACCTTCGTTTTTGTCAATAATGAATAAATATATGTGGCCATGAGAGCCATGCACAGGCATCTTTGGACTCTGTCAGGAGTGGGGTCCGACTTAAGAGATTTACTGGAGAAAGGTCAAAGCATCATCTGTTGTTGGAGTCAGTAAGTCAGGAGTCTCTCTGATTTCTTCAGAGAGAAATCAGAGTGCAGGGATTGAATTAAAGCCTTTGGATGGAATAAGTGAGTGAGTAGATGGAATGAGTAAGTAAGTAGAAAGAATGAATAAATGAATAGATGGAGTGAGTAAGTAGGTAAGTAAATGGAATAAGTTTTAAGTATATGTTCTAGTAAAGGTTGAAAAACATACTAGTGTTTCCTTCAAAGCTCCAAGAACCTAGCTTCAAACATAATAGAGTTATAGTTAAAAATATTGCTTACATTTTTCAATTAAAACCAGATAGGCCATGTATGTAGTCTATACATAGCCTGGTGTGCTAAGAAACTAGAATTCTAATAAGTTAAAAAGTAGTGGTCCGAGTTTGTGTCTTAGCTTGCTTAAAAGTTTCTATAAAAGAACATGCATTAAAACAAGCTGGTGCTCTATGCCATGGCTTTATGCCATGTGCATTTTGCCATTGCTTTTATACCATTGCTTGACTTTGTTTTTGCCTTTGAGACTGATGTGCTTCTACAATAAATAACTTTATAGCAACTACTAACTTGCTTGACTTTTTAAAAAAGAACATAACCTGACAGTGTGGGTGCCTAAGAGCACCCGGAGGTTTTCAAAACAATCCGTGAGTGTGGATTTGAGCCCAAACTTGAGGAGCGCCGGGATTTCGGGTGCCCTGAGCCCCCCACCCCAGGGCACTCACTGCGTTTGTTGGCGTTGCCGTTCTTGGCCGTGCTCTCGTTCAAGGCTTGCTGCTCTCGGAAATGATCCTCGTCGGCTTTGCGGTCCCTGCCGGGACAGGCACAGATCCGCCCCTCGAAGGATCTCCTCCCCAGGACCTGGCCGCTGGGAGAACAGAGCAGTCAGTGACCCTTGGGAAGGGCTTTGGGACTCAACCCAGGCAGAAACCACAGCAGCGACCCTCAGCGAGCAAAGGAGCAGCTGGGGAAGAGGAGATCCCGAGGCAGAGGAAGGCTCCAGCTGCTGGGTCCCTGCTCCCTCCGTGCCAGCCCTTTCCCAAGCTGGCAGAGGGAACATTCCTGTCCCATCCCGTTCCCTGGGGATGCTCCCTGCAGGGGAGGGTCCCTTCCCCAGCCCTCCGTCAGCATTCCCGCAGGGACGCCCATCCCTGCTCCCACAGCCACTCACTCTCTCGTCTCCAGGGTGATGATGATGAGGATGGGCCTCCTGTTCATCCCTCCCACGCAGCTGCTGTTGCACATGAAGTTGTACAGGATGGTGGTGAACTCGGTCCCCACCTGCCCGGGAGGGGAGAGCAGGTGCTGAGAGGGAGTGTGAGGGGAGGCAGGCTGGGATCCCCGGGAGTGAAGAAGAGGAGTGGAGGCAGGCTGGGATCCCCGGGAGTGAAGAAGAGGAGGGGAGGCAGGCTGGGATCCCCGGGAGTGAAGAATCAGGGCTGGACCCTCTGGCACAGGGCTGGTGCTTTGGCAGGATGAGCAGGGGGACATTGGGGATGGTGTGGGGATGGTCCCAGCTGGAAAGAGGGCACTGTGGAAGCACCCAGGGCAGGATTGAAGGGGATATCCTGTTACACCCCACTTCCCAAGACCAGGCTGCTCTGGGATGCTTCACAGAGATGCAGGTGCTGGGTGTAGCTGCCACCAGTGCTGGAGGCGAGCACAGGGTGGTCTTAGATGTACCAGGGCAAGGGGGACATAGTGCCAAGCAGCTCAAACCAGGGCGGCAGGGGCTGCTCCTTGTCCCCACCGGGTACCTGCGGGGGCTCGTAGGGCACCATCACGCTCTGCCGCCCTGTCACCGGGTCATCCACGTACTGGGACAGGTTGTTTCCTTCCACACGGATGAGGTGGCTGGCAGGGGCTGACTGGCCTGCAAGGCAAACCTCCAGTTAGAGCCATGGCTGCCCAGGGTGCTCATCCTGTGCACACAAAGGAGGGCCGTGACACAAGGGACGCCTGTGGGGGCAGCTCGGAGCCCTCACCATCATTGAAGTCACGGCCGAGCTCGTGGTTGGGGCAGCGCTTCACCACCTCGGTGACGTGCTCTGCCTTCTTGTAGACGGGCATGGCCCGGATGATGGTGCCTGGGGGAGGTGAGGTGGACACCTTGATCTGGATGGGGCATGTCTTGGCGATCTGACAGTAGAGCTTCTTCAGCAGTGGGGAGTACTGGAAAAGAGGAGACATCCCTCAGGTCAGCATCACTGGTGGGGTGGAGGGTGCTCCCCTGGCCAAGCTCGGCTTCCTCCGCTGCTCTGGTGTAAAGGCAGGGCTTCCTTCTCTTCCCTTTCCCCTGGAAATATTGAAATCTGACCAATTTCATCCACACTTTGTGGTATCTGCTTTCCATGTAAACCAGAAACAGCCACCTCCTGGCCAGGGAAGGATTTCCCAGATGGGCAGGGACTCTGGCAGAGCAGAGCACCACTGCACTGAGACAGAGGGAATCTCACTGAAAATCAGCAAAACTCTCATTCATGCATCACTCAGGCTGTTACAGAAACATTCCCAAGTCTGCTCTCACACACAGCTCCTGATCAAGGGCCGAGAGCACTGAGGGCACTGACACACCACAGCCTGAGGAAATCCTGCTTGATGCCATTAGCAGTGTCACAGCTGATTAGGCAGGACCTGGGATTTTAGTTCTGACACAGGGGTTCGTCCTGATCCTGACTCAGTCCTTTGCAGCAGCAGTGGTTCATGGAGGGGACAGGGTAGGGACAGGATGGGGACCACTGCCCGGGCTGGCTGCGGGAGGAGGATGCCCTGTGGCAGCTGGAGGCAGTGCCAGCAGTCACTTCTGAGTAGAATGTGGTGTTGGCCACCAAATTCCTCCCTGTGAGGGCACAATGGGGTTTGCTCAGTGGCAAACTTCTCTCACCAGGCCCTTGGATGGGGGAAGCTCAAGGGTCTGCAGCGTGTGCCCCTCCAGAGCAGGGCTGGGGAAGGAGAGCCTGTCCCTCACCTTCCAGGAAGTGCCCAGGTGTGGGGATGTGCAGTTCCCTTCCACCTCAGCCGTGCCATGCTGTTTTCCATCTCACAAGGAATGTGTTTGCTATACACCAGCCCACCCCTGTGCTGGGAGCAGCCCGTCCCTGCATGGCAGGGCATGTTCCTGCTCCAGGTATTTTATCTCATCCCCACAACACAGCACCCGGTGCCAAAAAAATACCACCGTGCAGAGCCTTTGTGGGGATGTTAAAGCTTGTCCTGAGCCATCCAAATACAGCTGTGCTGAGGGGAGGCTCTGCTCTCCCTGTGCTGGGCGGTTCCTGAGCTGGGGCTGCCCAAAACAGGGGCTCAGCTGGAGGGTTTTCAGGGTCTGACAGTGATGGCTCAGTCCCCACTTTTCCTGGCCATGAGCACGTCCCAGTGCAGCTGTGGATCAGGCAGGAAGGATTTGTGTGTCCCAGTCCCTCTGCCCTGGCTGCAGGAATGGATCTGCCTGTGGGTGAGCAAGGTGCTCCCACTGCCAGGACTCGGACAGGGCAAACAAGAGAAACCATTTCCAGATTTGTGTCATTTAGGTGGTCTCTGGGGAAGTTCTGAGAAGACATAAAGGACAGAGGCTCTGCCAAGGCAAACAGCAGCAGTTCCTGCAGCTCCTCCAGCACTGCATTGGTGGTAGCCAGCAGCAGGTACCTGGAGGCTCAATGGGGTGTCCCAAGATCAGAAACTGCTCAGTGCTGAGGGGAGCAGGAAGATGCTGTGGTCAGTGGAAGGTGGTGACTGAGAGGTGTAACATGCACTTGAACCTGACAACAAGAATTAATCCTTATTTTTGTAGGCACTTGGACTCGCCCAACAGGAGAGGATGTTTGGAAACACCTACTGAAATGCCCAGATTTTGCACTCATACCGGATGATGCTGACTACACCTTGACTCCATGGCCAGCTTAGCTTCCTGGGTGTGATCCTGCATCCCCAGCAGGGATTCTCAGGGATCGGCTGGAAGTGTGGGCTCCATTCACAATGTGGTGACTCTCCTCTGGCCTGCCTGGCCAGAAACTCCCGTGTGGCTACAGCCCATGGGATCCACTCATCCACCACGATGGGGTTTAACCCTCATTTAGAGGAGCCACCATGGCAAAACAAGGGTTATTTGGAGGGGGCTCTTCCTTGCCAGGTGTTAAAATACTGACAACTCCTGTCAAAGGATCTTTTCATGTAGACATTCCCGGGCAGCCCTCAACATGCCTGGGAACTATAACTGCTCTGGAAGAGCAGAGGTGCATTATGGCAAGTTCTTTGGTAACAAATTCTCTCATTATACCATGTTATGACATGGATAAATCTCTGTTAAATAGCAGAGTGATGCCCTGCAGGGGGAAGGCGGCCGCTCCGTGCAGACTTGCCTCTGCTGATAACCTTATCGTGTCCCAACAGCTCCGGGATCGCCTTCAAAGATCCCTCCACAATAACAAACCATTCTTTTAAGGAACTCCCTGCTGATAATTCTGGCCCAGAAAAGCCCAGGCAGTTCCCTGAGCGGCCACACTCCTGATTCCTCTCCTTGTGGAGCCGTCCTGTGCTGCATCTCCAGCCACAGCCAGGGCTGAGAGCTCCTGGTCCTGCAGACCCAGGCTGCTCCTGGCCACCAGGACAAACAGCATTGTTTTTGGGATCCCCAGCTTGGCAATGCACACTCTCTGTAGGGGACAGCCAAACCTGCACTGTGCAGTGTCCCTGGGCAGGATATTTTTGTATTTGATAATTATCTGCCCCATGCATATCTCTGCCGGGCTGTGCTGCTTCACCTGAGGCCCTGGTACCTCCCAGCACAGCCATGCCCTGCACAGCACCCTGCAGGGACCATGAGCTTCTCAAGGGTGATATGAGGCAGTGGCAGAGCAGAACCCAGAGATCAAAATGCTGGGATTTAATCACCAGTGCTGCCACATCACTGCTTCAGCTCTCTGTGTGCCATGGCTGTGTCTCTGCCACCTGCACTAGGGGCACCTCAGTCTTCACCCACATCCTTCCCATTCTGCAGTGTTTAGACATATTGACCTCTCAGGACTGGCCACATGTGGCAGCCGGGTCACAGCCAAAACTCAGGTCACTTGAGCTGTGGCCAACTTGCTGCTGGGCATAGGAACAATATTTTGGGGCACCTGAACCCCTTCCTGGCATGTTCAGACCTCAGCTCCAGGATTCCTTTCACACATACAAAGAAGCCAGGGGATGTTCTGTGTGTGTCTCCACACCCTGCTCTGCCCTGGTGTCTATCTCCACAGTCACATTAGGACTCAGGTCATCTCTGCTCCTGGGAAACATTGGAGAGTGTTATTGGGTGTTACCATGGGGTGTTTGAGGAACACAAATGGTTTCTGTGGCTTGTGGATGCTGGGTTGTTTGAACCAGCACAGAGCAGCAGCAGAAGCACTGACAGTCTCCCCTGGAGCCTGTGGAAACACACAGAACCTCTATTCCTCTGGGATTTCCTGCAGTTTCCAGTGTTGCCCTCAGCTTCTGGGCTGATACTGTAATGCCAGCTCTGTCTCTGTCCCTTCCCTGCTACTGCTGTTTGTACAGAGCACTAGTAATAACCCAAAAATTGGAAAAGCCAAATTATTTAACTCCTAGCAGCCTACCAGCTCTAATCTCTGTTTCCCCAAGAGCTTAGTACCACAAAGGGTATTTGGATGTATTTGAAACCCAGCTGCTTTTTGGGTGAGATGAGATCATGCTGCACCACTGCCAGATGGAACAGGACATAAACCAATCACCCCGTGGTGCCATTGGCCACTGTGAGGTTTCACCATGGTTATCCTGGTGCTGCTGCCCCAAGGAAATGTTCTGGACACCACAAGATTCCACTGAGTGAATGCCCCCAATGGCTCGTGGATGTAGCATTGACATGGAGTCTAAGCATCCATCACTGCCCACCCTGAGACAGGACCAGGAGATGGCTCCAGAGGCCACCACTGCTCAGCCCCAGGGCTGCCTCCCCACGCAGGAAATGAGCAGGGAGGGGTGGTTTTTCCCATGGCTGCTGGCAGCCTCAGACAAAAAATAACCTGGATCCTCTGCCTGGAAAGACCTCCTGGCGAAGTCCATCTCACCCGGCCATCCCTGGGCAGCAGAACCGCTAGGAGGATGTGTCCCGACAGATTTGGAACTGATAAAATCTTATTTATCTTCAACTGTTGACACCTAAGAGTCTAGACTTGCCTGTTGGGGAAGGCGCAGCCAAGGCCTCCTTTCCCTCTAGAAGGAAATGATTTGCTCAACAACTGCTTTTTCCACAAATCCTCCCCCACCTCCTCCCTACCAGTCACCTCCTCCTCCTCCTCTTCTCCTACATTCCAGGCTTCTCATTAGCTTTACTCAAGACGTGTCCAGGACTGCAGTCAATGGATCCCCAATAAAGCCACTGGCCTGGCAAGGCAGAGAGAAGAAAAGTGCTGCCTCCGGCTGCTAATTTCCTTGCACTCCCCGGCAAGCAGCTGCAGAGCTGCATCCTGGGACAGGTTGGGGCAGATCTCAGGCGAGAGGTGATAATAACGTGTCTGTCATCTTCCCCAGACATGTAGCATCTTGCAAACCGCAAATACCGTTAACCGGCTCGGACAAATCTGTTACGACAGATCCTGGAAGACGTGCCGGCGGCACAGCTAATTTTTTTTTTTTTTTTTTCCTCCGTCTAATTTTTTTTTAATAACCATTTTTTAATCACCGGCCTGTAAACTCCTCACTGAGCTGGAAATTCCTCCTCAAGCTACTTTGTTGCTCATTTACTACGAGCCAGGTTTGAGTATGACTGGTACCTGAGAGGAGAGGGGAGTGTCCAGCGGGGCCTGAGGTACCTGTCCAGCACTCAGGTGGGCTGGACAGTGGGGATATTGCCCTGGGGATGGCTGTAAGAGGTACCCTGGTACTCTGTGCCTCCAATCCCTGCATCACAGTGGTGATGGATCAGGGTGATGGTCATAAGGGATGCCCCAAAACTCACTTCTCCATGTCTCCAGTCCCTGCACCACAATAATGATGGTTTGGGATGATGGCTGTAAGGGATGCCCCAAAACCCACCTCGCTGTGCCTCCAGTCCCTGCACCACAGCAGCAATGGATTTGGGTGATGGCCATAAGGGATGCTCCAACACTCACATCCCTGTGCCGTGGTACTGGGACCCATGGCAGTGATGCCTTGGGGTGACACCAAGCCACCACCAGCTGTGCCCAGGACAGGGCATCCCAAGGCACTCAGCAGAGCCCCCTGATCACCCCAGCCATCATCAGCTGCAGGGGACCTGTGTCCCCCATAGACCGCTGAGGTCTCAGCCCCACAGCAGAGCAGCACAGGGAAACTCCCTGTGCTCCAGCTTGTGTTCTTCTACCTTAATTAGCCTGCCATTACTGCTAATTAAAATTCCTTGGTTCACCCCCAAAGGACTCCTCTCCCAGCCTTCCCCAGGGAGAACATCCTTAAAATAACTTCCAGTTGGGATCTCTCTCACTCACTGCTGAGCCAACGCTGGCACTCTGGGGGTTTAATCTCTTCTTGTAGGTCTGACTCCCTCTGTGTGCTGGATACTCAGATCCCCTGACCAAGCCAGCCCAGAGCTCCCTCCTACCCAAAAAAGGAAGCCACAAATCCAGCAAAGAGGTTACTTCACACTACCAAGGATGCAGGGAGCAGGATGGGAGGAGAGTCAAGGGAAGAGGAGGCTGAGTTGACCTTGGGAATTGCTGCTGGGAAGGAGATGTGAAAACCAGCACAGCAGGAGCAGGATTTAAGGGAGAACCACTGGCTCTGGAGCATCCCAGGAGGGCTGTGCCATGCAGGAGGGGCTGCTCCTCTGCTCTCTCTCAGCCACTGCCTGGAGCAGGCACGGGCAGTGAGTGGGTTTGCCAAGGGCACACCAGCATCCTTCCCCCCTCCCGTGCACCAGAGATCAGGGCTCCCAACCCTCTCCCACCTCTCCTGCCAGGGAGCTTTGCCTTCCCGATGGAGCAGCATTGCCAGGAAGCCATTCCCTTGACCTATGCATACCAGACACGTTCGAGATAGTGGAGCTGATAGCGGGATCGTGTTGGAACATCACACACCGAATTCCTTTGCCTTTTTTCTTAATTCCATTGTGTCTGGAGCTCCTGGAGCCTCATCCACACCCTGAGAGAGCTGGTGGAAAGCCTCCAGTGGGTTGGCTTCAATGGGCTCTAGAGCAGGCTGGTGCTGAGGTTGCTTTCCTACTTCTGGCATGCCAAAATATCCACGCTCATCTGCACAGCTACTCAGGGTGTCCTCAGCCGTGTGTGTGCAGCCCAAAATCATCTCCAGGCCATGGATGTTGGACAGCAACCTCCCTGGGATATGGGAAGGTGCCAGAGACAGTTTCCAAAGGGTGTTCTTGGTACAGAGATGTTCCTGGAGAATTTTCCCTCCTCTTTATATCTGCCTCTACCCCAAAAAGCCAGCAACCAGCAAGGGAGAACCTGCCTCCCAGCACACCAATTACTGCCATCCTCCTCCTTCAGCCAGGACCAGAGAAAGCATTTCAGCTCCCCAGTGCCCATGCTCCAGCTGCAAGATCTAGCAAGTAAGTGGAACCAGTCCCACTGGCCAAGCACTGGGATGCAGACTGGCTCATTGTGGACAGCAATCCATGGGAGCAGGAGCAGCTCTCCTCTGCTGTGGACCTCTCCATCCTTTCCCTCGCAGGCTGTTCGCTCCCAGAAACAGCAACAAGACCCTGGGTGTGGTTCAGACCCTCCACGCCTGTGTCAGAGACCCACCTGCCTGCCTGCTCGGGGGTTTGTCCATCTCCCCCCGGCTCCAGCGGCTCCGTGTGAGTCCAGGCAGCTCCCCCACACCGCGGGCTGGAGCCCCCACGT
The DNA here is from genome assembly GCF_052056855.1 of Sturnus vulgaris. Lineage (NCBI taxonomy): Eukaryota > Metazoa > Chordata > Aves > Passeriformes > Sturnidae > Sturnus > Sturnus vulgaris. Next base: position 3,465,354 of record NC_142267.1, on the reverse strand, counting down.
CCCTCCGCAGCCTCCCTTTGGCCGCGGGAGGCCAAAGACCCCATTAACACCTCAGCATCGCTGGCACATGTGACAGCGTCCGGCGGGGAGGGAGCCCCGCTCCGCCAGCAAACCCGACTTGAGAAAAATCCTAATTATCCGTCAGTTCCCAGCTGGCCGGCGTGGCGAGGGACTGCGGTGAGAAAACCACCGCGATCGGCTGCGGCTGCAGCGTGTCCGGGCAGCTCCGGGCAGCGGAGCCGCGGTGGCCCCGGTGGCCCCGGTGGCCCCGGTGGCCGGGCAGGATTCCGGCGTGCCCCGTCTTGCCGTGCCGCAGCTCCCGGCGCTCCGCCGGAGCAGCCTGCCAGAGGGGGGCTTCCAACCCGCAGGGAAAACCTTATTTTCGGCATATGGCCGTTGCTCTCTGTGATAAGAAGGCCATTAAAAATGAAAAGGGAGGTGGCAGCAGCCTGGAGGGCTTCCCACAGCACGGCTGCTTCCATCCAGAGCTGGTCAGAGCTCAGCCCAGGGGTCGGGACACCCGGGGTCACACACCACTGCCCAGAGACCCTCTGCGAGGACAGAACTGGGTAATGTCAGTCCCAAGGCTTCACCCTTCTCCACTCATCTCTTTTTTTAAAATTAGAAAATCAGCATTTTGAAGCAAGAGAGAGCAGCTGCTGATGTTCTGGTCCCATTGTCCACACTGCTCTCCTCAGACCCCTTCCTCCTCCTCCTGCTTTGAGTCAAGGGTGTCTGCTAAAGCACATCTTATCTCTGGAGAGATATGCAGACTCCTCATTTGAATCCTTCAGGAGTTGGGAGAATCCACCACATTCCTTGGTTCCTATGGTTAATTATCCTCACTGCTAAAAAAAAAATAAATATTCCTCCTTGTTTCTAGTCTGAATTCACCTGGCTTCAGCTTCCAAGTGCTGGATCTCATTATGTCTTTTGCTATTAGATTAAAGAGCTGGCTGCTATCAGGGACCATCTCCTGGGCACACCACGATCGAGGCCCCTTGCTCTTCTTGGGGGGAACTTCCATGTAGAATGTTTCTCTGGTATTGCTCTACAAGGCATCTGTTCCACACTGTTCATCTGCTTCACATCTCCCTGCCAGGCCATGTCTGTTTTGTCAATAGGGGTTTGAGGTGTGGACAGGAGCACTCTGTGTGGGCTTGGGGACACTTGGCTCTCCTGCCTGGGTGACACTGATTTGCCCAGCCCTGCAGAGCAAGCCCTTGTCCAGCACTCTAGAAGGCGCCAGCTCACCTGGTCCTTAGGAGCCTCCTCTCCTAAGTGAGATCATGCCACAACTCCCACAGAGATTCAAGTCAAAACCCTTCAAAACCAGGAGGCCATTGGGCTACATGCTTCCTTCAACCAAAGCTCATGATTATATAGAAAATGATGCCAAATCTTTTGACAAGATGATTCACACAAACCATTTGTTTTGGCACTGCCTGCTCACCAGCTGTCCTTTCCTCTGTGGCCAGATCCTTGATGATTCAACCCCAGACTGCAAGAGACCTTCAGCTGAGACTCCTTCCAGTGCAGCAGACCCCTCATTGCTCCAAAGTATTTCCCAGCACGTTGGCTCTGCTGAGCTTGTGGTCAGTGCTTGGTGGAAATTGATCAGTCATCCTGGCATAAATAATTGTGTGCAGCAAAGCTCAGTGTATCCAAAAGCCACGAGGTTTCCCCAGGAGGAACAGGCGGGGTTGGTTCTTCCCAAGTGTTGCCCCAAACCACACGTGTCCTGCAGAGCACCGGGGTGGTTGGTGCTGCTGTGCTTGGTGTGGCCATCACTGCTCTGTCAAATGTCCCTTTCTGTCGCCAGCCCTCCTGACCAGACATTTACCTTTCCTTCCCAAGTGCCTGCATTTCCCAACGGCTTTTCCTAATCTCATGTGTGTGTTCCCGGCTCCTGTGGAGGCTCACAGTGTCCCACACAGTGTTATTTGGGAGTTCATTGACAACATAGAACACATTCGTTTTGCTGAGCTCCTTTTCCTGTTAAACCAGGACGAACTCTCAGGTGTGGCAGTGGCACTGCAGAGCTCAGAGTGAGTGGGAGGAAGGCACCAACCTCATCTTCCAGCACTGACCATGCCTGTGACAGCCCCAGCCAGGAGGACACCAGGAGGACACGGAGTGACACCAGCTGTGACTGCAGCAGGACCATTCCTCATGTGGCACCTTGGCAAGCTGGACAAGCTGCACCTGCCTTGGCAATCCTGCAGGAATCACTGCTTCAAATGAAACATCCTCTGTGCTCTCCAGGGTGCCAGATTCTGCCAACCCACTGCTGCTCTCCACCAGGCTTAGCTCCAGTGCAGGTGGCCACTGGCCCTGCAGCCAGCCTGCTCTGGGGAATGCAGACACCCCAGCATCATGGCTCAGAGGGCCACACACCTCTGACTGTCTTTCCAAGTGTTAAAGCCGCTTCAGGCATTCAGTTCCTCACTCTGGACCCCTCCCAGGATCCTTCCTTGAAGCCGTGGCTCCCAGCCCCAGCTGGTGGGTGCATCCTCCTCAGATGCTCTCAGCCACCCCTGGAATGAATGTGCTCTCTGAGCAGCTCCCGGGTCCAGCTGCTCCCCCAAGGCTGGGAGGGCACCGTGTGGCACTGCCTGCCCTGAAGTCCCACAAAGGCTTGGGAAAAACTCCCATATCCTGTCCTGGTGAGCTGAGCTCCCGTGGGACACAGCTACAGGAGCACAGTCAGCATAGGGTGATGCGAGACAACCTGAGCTCCCTTAGTTAGGACTGTGGAAAGATCCCAGAGGAGTGGGATGGCTTTCAGCAGGGGAGCCCTGCTGCGCTGTGTCTGCTCCACCCCAAAGCCATTCCCCCGGCACTCCTAGCTGGGGACAGTGGCAAGCGAGCACGGGACACGTTCTGGCCCCCGTCCCTACGTGCCGGGACAAGACACTCTGCAGTGCCTTGTTTCGGTTTCCATTCGGACGCTTTAGCAGCACGGGAATGCCTCCCTTCCCTGCGCAGCTTTACCTGGGACTGAGAGGAGTTATCCCCCAGCAGGGGTAGGAGTGGGCTGGAATCACATCCTGCCCGAGGACCTCCGGTTCATTCAGTTCCTGATGAAATGCATCCCTGAGCAACATTCCGCAAGGAAAGACCTTGGAACGAGCGGGGACTTAACTACCCCTGCGAGGCCAAGCGGTGTTAAAAACCACGGCGCTGTCCCGAGACCCCGGTCCGAGTGGAGCAGCAGCCACAGATCGCGGGGAAGCTGCTGGGCTGTCCCAGCCGGGAATTCGGCTGTGTTCAATCGCTGCCGACTCGCTGCTGCCTTCCCCACTCCACGAACGCATTGGTTTCGGCAGGACACAGCCCCAGCGCTGCGGCCGCTGCCGGAGCCCGTCCCCTCCGCATCCTCCCCAGGACAGCCGGGAGCATCCCGCCGGCCGCTGCCCGGGGTGTCCCTGCACGACAGCATCCGAGGATGCTTTCTGTCTCCCGCAGGAAGGACTGTCCTGGCAATTAAACACGTCACCTTCCGCAAACAAAGGTCATTATCACACCCGGGGCTTAAATACCCCTGGGCTGCTCTGCCCCTTCCATGACAATGTCAAACCGCAGCCCCGGAGGGAACTGTGCTGCTCCTACGGGGTGTCAGTCATCCCATCCCGATCTTCCTGCTCTGCCAGTGCTTCCCGGAGGAGAAAACCCTCCCGGCTCAAGCGTGGTGAGCTGCTCTTCAGAGGTACCCGCTGCGGGATTGCCACTTGTGGCACTGGCCACAAGCGCTGGTTCTCCATAAAAACGTTGCGCTGAGCCAGCAGCAAGGATGCGAATTTAGGACCTTTTGCCACAAAAAGCAAAGCGGCCCCCGTGCGCTTTGCCCGGCCCCTGGGTCCCTGCTTGCAGAGCTCTCCTGTGCCGGGCAGAAGGACCAAACTGGCATCGCGAGCAGACAGCAGGAGCTGTGCAGCCATCCCTCTGTGCATCAAAACCTACTGCGCCTAAAAACCTGCTCTGTTATTTGCTGTGACTTGCAGGGATTAAGTTACTCCTCTGATACGGGATGGAGAAGGACTGTAAATGACAAGCAGGAATTTACAGCACAGCTGGGAACGGCGCCGGGGGATACGAGCAAAGGTCCCTCTCGCCCACAGCCTCGTCTCTGACAGCACCCGCAGGCAAATACGCCGGGAAGCACCGTGAGAACGGCAGGTACCTCCCGAGGACATTTCTTTTCGGAGGACATTTACCCACAATTCTGGGAATTGCGGCGAGAGAAGTGACACCCCAGCCGCTGTGCTTCACACCCTTTTGGGACAAACCCCCTGGAAAGCAAGCTGATGTTTCCAGCACGCTTTGCTTCCCAGGGCCACCACCTGTGCCGGTGAAGTCCCCATCAGTGGTGGCCGCATCCCGCGGCTGCCCCGTGCCAGCCTCCCCAGCGCCGCCGCGTTGGGTGCTGGAGGTGAGGACGCGCTCGGCGGTGCTGAGCATCTCCCCAGCCGAGGTAGAAAAATTCAACTTACTGTCCAGGTGGCTGACTTGGCGGTGCTGGATTGCTGGAAGGTCACCTCGAAGTGGTGGGGACCAGGGTAGTCGGTGTTGGAGGGGATGACGGGTGCCGGGGACATGGCGTCGAAGGTAGAGCTGGGCTGCGAGTAGGGAGAATGAGTTGGGACATTGGAGGTGTGCTCGGAGCTGTAGGGGCTGGTGGAGGCTGCTCTGCTGCCGATGCTCTGATCCATGCTGTTGTTCAGCAAATTGAACTGGGACTGGAGGAAGGGAAAAGGGGAGGAGGGAAAAAAGAAAACACCAGCCAGTTTAGAGACAGGGAAACCTCAGCCACCTTTCTCCAGGGCTGGGGTGTCCTGTTACAGCCTCCTTAAAGGGCCAGCGTGCGGAAGGGGAGCCAAAAGAGCTGGTCTGGGTGGCTCGACAGGTCACCACTTGTGTGAGGGATGAACTCCGTGTGCCTAAATCCCCCACCTCGAGCTGCTCCATCCTTGCTGGAGGCAGCGAGGTGCCACAGTCCCGGATTTCTAGCGCACCTGCCTTGGGAAAGCCTCGCTTCTGACAGGGGCAGGGATGTTGTGGGGTTTGCTCAGGTGTGGGACATGTCCCGCTGCAGGAGGGGAGTGACAGCGCTGTCCCGCACGAAGGGCTCTGCTCCCCGCTGTCCTTTACAGCAGCCAGAGTGTCACAGCTCGGTGAAGCCACCCTGCCAAGGTGAGCCACAGTCCCCGGCGATGACATCGCTCCATCGCCACGGCGATACCGAGCGCCCGTCCTGTTTTCCAACCTGTCCCTCCTCATGTGTTCACCGGTCACGGACACACACCCACAGCACTCCCGGGCGTGCTTCCCGGAGCCATCCAGCCCCAGGCAGTGGTTTGTAGCTGGTTTCCCAGCGCGATATTTACTCTCAGTGCCTGATGCAGCTCTAATTTGGGGAAAACCTCAAACCTACAAAGCACATGGCTGCGATGCAGAGCACTGCAGGAAAGTCAAGGGGCAAATGGACCCGCTTAGGAAGGTCCTGACTCTTATTCAAGACCTGTTGGACCAAACCATGACTTTTTACAAATCTTTTTCTTATTCCTTTTCTGATCAATTACTGCCAGATTCTTCCAATAAGAGCTGGCAGCTCCTTTACCCACAGGCACAGCCCAAGCACAGTGACATTCCCAAGAGCCGTGTGGCTAAAGCGACCTTAGCATTTAATTAGAAAATCAGACTCAAATACAACTGCTTCTCGGAGCAAGTGGGATGGTTTATTTTCCCCAGAAATCTGCAATTCCCAAGTTGCTCATGGGCTGCTCTCACCCTGCAGCCCCAGAGGCAGTGGCAGTGCTGGTGACCACACGCAGTGCCCGGTGCATTGCCGTGTGTCACCCTGGCTCCCTGCACTGGAGCAGGGACACAGCGCCCCTCAGCCGCCCTCATGCTTGACAGGGACTGTCCCCCGTCCCCAGTACCCACTGGGGCAGCTCTGGGAAGCCAAGAGCTGTGGAAGCAGCCGTGGGCACAGCCAGCAGGCTCAGCCTTCTCCAAAGGGCTGCAAGGCTCACGGCTCAGGAATCAGGAGACGTGTTTTAACTTGGGATCCCAACCTCACCCAACCCTCTTCGATGTGGAATGGTTTAAAGGCAATCATCCTTCTCCAGGGAAGTTCTCCTGTTGCCTGCATCTCTCACAAGGTCGTTGGAGCCTGTGACTAACTGGAGGAATGTTGAACAAGATCTGGCTTGCTTTTATGCATCCAGCCATTTTCTCCCCTAAAATATGTGCCTAAATCCCTCTATTCCTCCTCGCCGCTCTATAAATAGCCCAGCCAAAGACAAGCCAAGCTTTCCTTAATCCAGGCTTCACCTGGAGAAAAACTAATGAAAAACTCTGGCAAAACAGGCACGTTAGGAAAGCTCTTGCCATCCAACTGGGAAATGCAGCTGCTCTGGGAACCGTGGGCAGGGCAGAGCCAGTGAGGTGACACAGGCAAAGCTGAGGGATCAACCAGGAGAACAGCAGCAAGGGGAAAGGAATTGCTGCTGGATGGGGCTACTCTCAGCCCAGCTGATCCAGGAGTGTCAGGACTGAGCTGTTCTGTTCCCATGCTGAGAGACAGGACCGTTCCTGGCTGAAGCCTGTGGCTGTAAATGGGCAAGTGAATGGGGACCCACCACAGAACGGAGCATCCCAAGCTCTGTGTGGGAGAAAACCTTCCCTCAGGAAGAATGGTGAGACATGAGACTCAGGGTATCACCTCCACCAGCCAGGCTGGCTGCCCCTGCTTGCCTTAGAACAAAGCAAGAGGCAGCATCCTGAGTGCCCAGACTTTGGGAATCTGCAGGTAGAGAGACCCAGAGTCAGGTCCGTGGGCAAAACAACAGATTTGCTGCTCAAAATTGATGAAATTGTGGAAACATTCCTCTAAAAGATAGATTGAGGGCAGGAGTGTTTGTGTATGTGTGTAAATATGTACATACACACACAGGGATAATTGCTCACACAACTGCAGCAACGACCTCCCATGAAACAGCCCCAACAATGGGACACACGGGCTTGGTACCAACACACTTAAGGTAAAACCAGGAATGAAATTATTTCCTTCTATCTCCAGCTCCCTCTGTGCCTGTGCTGGACCATTCCAAATGCCAGGGACAGACACAAACCCCTTTTCCCTAAGGAAACAACCTCAGTGCTTGAGGACAGGGCTGGAAATGTATTACCTGCAGCACAGGTATAGCTTCACCTGCTCTACCCTCCCAGGGATGTCCACCAAGGAAAGGAAGCCTGCCTGTGGAGGCAGGTGTGGGCTCTGCTGAGGAGTGGATGACAAAGATATGCTCGAGGTGTCCAGCACCTCCAGGTGTTCCTTGGATGGATGCTCTGTCTGACACCCTTCCCACCTGTGCACACACAGGTAAGGGACCCTGCACCCCTGGCACCTGAGGCTCAAATCCCACCTTGGTTTCTTCAAGCACCAGATGGAGCAAAGCAAGAGGAACAGTGACAGATTGCCGAGGTTGCAGCATCCTGCACCAACACGGCTCATGAGCAGAACTGGACCAGCCCCATGTCCTCCCTGCAGCTGCAGGATGGGGACAGGCACTGGGACAACCCCTGGCGCATCCTGAGCAGCAGCACCGAGGCAGAGCCAGAGCAGGTGCCCCAGAAGTGGAGGATAATTCTAAGAAGAGCACCAAAGCAAACCCCATCATAGCAAGCAGCACCTACCGTGGTGTAATGCTGCATCGGGTCGCTGATGTAGAGCATTTTAGTTGTCTCGGGGTTCACGGAGCGCGGGGAAGCCTCCTGGCACGGGAGTCATGGGGTCGGGGCGGCGGCCGGGGTGGGGTGGAGGGTGGGAGGAAGGATTGCGGGAGCGGGGCCGGGCGGGCAGCGCCAGGGATGCTGCGCTGGCCACCCGTGTGCCGCCGTCTGTTGGCTTTTTTGCTTTTTTCATCTCCCTTAGTTCTGTCAACTCGCTGCATCCAACAACAAAACGGGGCCCACCCCTTCTGTCCCTCATGACTATTCATTAAAGCACAGGGCAGGCCCCAGCTTGCCCAGTGATGGACTGGGCGATACCAACCATTCCCACTGCAGGGAGAACAGGGGTCCAGCTCCACCACCGAAGCTGCCCGGATCCCACTCCCAAAAGCTTCTACAAGGGGCTGGAGACCTGCTGGGCTGGCACCTGTCACCAGCACACTGAGGTGCCCACCTTGGCACTGACCAGGCAGAGCAGTGACTCTGTGAGAGCTCCGTGTGTGAGATGTGGAGTTATCTCTGTCTGGATGGAGAGACACGCATGGGTGAGGATGGATGTGTGGATGGATGGATGGATGGATGGATGGATGGATGGATGGATGGATGGATGGATGTCTAGAGGGATAGACAGGAATAGTTAGGGATAGATGCCTGACAGAGCATTTGGGTGATCTGCTCGCTGCCACCGAGCATCAGCACCACTCTGGCACCAATGTGTGCCAGGAACAGCGGGAATCAGCACGGGAGGGACTGAGTGGTCCCTCCACAGCCTCTCCCCTCTCTTGCATTTCCCTGAGCCTGCCGGCATCCCGTTACCAGAGCGCTTCTTATGGTGCCCCCTAAACTGCTCCGGCCCCGCGGGCTCGGCTTTGGTTACAGCGGGAGCGAGGGGAAAGGCGAGGGCTCGCTCAGCGAGGAGCACAGCCCCAATTAGCAGCACTCTGCCCAGCTCCTGCCCGCTGTGAAAGGCCGGGGAAGGGAGGGAAAGCGAGCGGAAAGCGAGGGAAAAGGGGCTGGGGGAGGGGAGGCAAGCTGTCGGCGAGGGAAACGGCGGCTTTCTGGAGGGAAAGAGCGGCTTTCTGGAGGGAAAGAGCGGCTTTCTGGAGGGAAAGAGCGGCTTTCTGGAGGGAAAGAGCGGCTCTCCGCAGGGAGACGCAGCCACCAGCCAGGGCAGCCTCAGGGATGCTCCCGGGCGCCACGGAACACGCACAAGCGGCCGGGATGTCTCGCACGGCCGCGATGCTTTCCCAAGATTTTGTCTCAGACAGAAGCAAAGGAAGGGCAGCGCACGGACCTGGGGCTGTGGTGGGAGCAGAGCTGCGAGCATGGCAATTCATAAATGGTTTTTGCTCCACACCGTTTATCCCGCAGTGAATGACAATGTGCTGCTGTCCTGGTACACCCTAGAGCTCCGAGCCCCCGCTGCTGCCTGCACTGATGTTGTCTAACAATAAACAGCCGCGGTTTTACTGACCCTTGTGCCATTGGTTACAGACCCTGCACCAGTGCCAGCAGTGCTGCACCACCAAGGTCGGTTTATGAACCAGCAAACACCCCAGTGCCTCCCCCAGAGCCCCCAGCCCACCCCTGCAGGGAAATCAAGTCTGTGCCTGGTCGGGGTCCCCATGCCTGCTGTCTGAGCACACTCACCATCACCGAGTCGGCCATGCCTCTCATCTGGAACACATCCATGGTGATCTCTGTGCGGTTGGAGACCTCATTGCTGCTGGTGGCTGGAGGGAGGTCGAAGTAGGTGCTGTCTGGCTCCCTGAGGAGAAGGGCACAGCCAGTCATCTTCCCAGCTCTCCAACACAGCCTGTGCCACCACCACCCCCTAGCAAGTCGCAGTCCCCTCAGACCTTGTCCCTTTCCCAACTTCTTCCTCCACCCTCTGCTTTAATTTCCACATGGCAGAGCAGGCTTTACCTGGCAGATAAAGCAAGCAGAGACGTTGGAAATTTTGCATCCACACAGCTACCCCAGCATATCTGTCACCTTGGGATGCCTTTACATGAGAGGACCAAGGAAGGAAGATTAAGTGAAGCTCAGTCCTTCTCCCTTGCTGGATTAGAGCATGAGGCCCAAAGGCCAGAAGGCTTGCAAACATCTTGCCGGGGCTGAAAGATGTTTGATTTTGAAATTAAGGGTTCCAGCTTGAGGGGAGCTCTGCTCTGGCCCTGACACTGTCCTCATGCTGCCCCGGAGCACTGCAGCCAGGAAGGAGCTACCCATGAGACAGACAGTGCCACGTTGTTTGGTAAATGGAATGCCCTGAGCAGGGGGTCTGAAACCAGGGAGCAAAATTTGCCAGGTGGCAAAAGGCACCTGTGGAAAGCAGAGGATGCAAAAGGAAACTTGTCTTTGGCAAAGAGCCACTGCTGCCTCTGAACACCCCCCATGAGGAGTGATCCCACCCCACTTACAGAGTGCTCCAGAGGTGCTCGAAGGTGGTGCCTTCATCAGCTGGGGATGACTGAGACATCTTCACAGCAGGGGAGTCCGACAGGGGATAAATCACTCTGGGGGCAAAGGGGAACAGCAGGGTTAGCACTGCTGTGCCATGCTGTGCTGTGTTGTGCTGTGCCATCTCACTCCAGCAAAGCAGCTGCCCAAGGGCAGGAATCCCTCAATCCCAACTCACTCCCAGCAGCCAGGCAGGGACCAGAGAGCCCCAGAGCCCATGGCAGGGGACACACAGGGGGGCACACAGGATCAGAGCCCCCAGAACTGCCGTGGGGGACACTCAGGGCCAGAGATCTTCAAAGCCATGAGGGGGACACAGAGAACCAGAGGCCCTTAGAGCCATCAAGGGGACACAGAGCCCCCACAACCATCGTGGGGGACACACAGGACCAGACCCCCCCCAGAGCCCATCATGAAGGACCACAGGACTGGACATGGCCCATCATGGGGCACAATGTCTGCAGTCCCAGCAGTGCAGGCCAGGGCAGCAGGCAGGGATGACCCAATCTCAGCAGAATGAATCCATTTTTCAGGCAAAGCCTCCTGGATGCTGCTGCACAGTCACAGCCAGAGCCAAGCTCAGTCCAGTCCGTTCCCCTCGCCCCTGCACAAGGATCCTTGGCCTCTCTGAGGCACGGCAGGAAAGCAGCTCAGCCCAGCTCTCTCTGTGTGCCCAGAGCCTCTCAGACCCAGCAGCCAGAGCTGGAGGTTTCACGGAGCCATCTTGAGCCTCGTGCTGCCTTCCCCTATGGGAACCATCTTCCTCCTCCCTTACCCTCTCCCTGCAAGCAGCAGGACCTCTTCCCTGCCCTGGCTGACCCGGGTACACCCCCAGGCACATCTGGCTGCCCCTTTTACCCACGCTGTGTTAGCATCCCATCTCAGCTGCGACATCTCAAAGTGAAAACCCGACACTTCCTGCTTGTGGAGCGCTTTTGGGGCTGCCGAGTGGAGGGCAGCTGCTCTCTGAGTGAGGGATGCTCGAGGTTGTCTGGGCCCCTCTGACTCAGCTGGGGACCAGGCAGCTGCAGGGGAGAGAGTTAAAATGAAAGCAGGGAAGCTTTCCCCGGCGGTAAATCCCGTGAGCTGCTTTCTACAAAACACAGCATCCGCAGCCACCCTGCCTGGAGGAATTCCCACGGCACAGGAGGGCACAGGAAGGCACAGGAGGGCACAGGAGGGCACAGGAGGGCACAGGAGGGCTCGTTCCCCACGGGTCCCATGTCAGGGACAACTAACAGGCAGAGTCTGATGTCCTCCCGTCCCTCCTCATCCCACGTGTGACACAGAGAGAAATGAAAGGACCTACGGGCAGCTCGGAGAGGAAGAAAAGCCTAGAAGAGATGCAGGTGACAGAACAGGATTGCTGGCGGCCTTACCCTTCTTCCATGCTGCTTTCCCTGGCCCAGAGCAGCTTCAGGAAGTAGTCAGGCCTTTTCCTCCAGAGGAGCTAGCACCTCTGCACCGCCCCGGCTGTGTGGTCATCACGGGTGACACCAGCTCTAACCACGTGGCTGCTCTCGTTTTCAAAAGGAAAGAAATCTGACTATTTTAAGGGTGTTTTGGAAGTTCCCTTTCACTCTTTCAAAGCACAGCCTGGGTTTGCAAAGCCAGGCCAGCATCTTCTCATGTTTGAGCTCTGAACTAAGGGGTACAAAGGGAAGCTGGGGTGGTGGGTGCTGTTAAGGCACATCCCTGCCTCTCTGATCCCTGCTCATCCTGGAAAAGAACCTCTGCAGCAAGAGTGATAGCCTGGCACCAAGCACCTACGTTGGTAAAGAATTTACCAACCAATTTACCTACAAATAGGGTTCCCTAAAATTTGTCTGGTGCTGATCTAATTCCCTCTGAAAGGAGGTGCCATTTAGAGCCCCATTCCAGGGAATGCTGGAGGCATTTACATTTGGGAAGGTGGGAAAGCACTGTGATAGTGAAGTCCTGCAGAAGGAAAAGTTACCCTGCGGGAAGCAGTGGGAGCTTTGTGCAACATCAAAATTAAAATAAATTGGGAAGAGCCAAATTCTGCATTGCTCTGGAAGCATTCCTGGTGGCTTGGATGTAATTCCCGTGCCCAAGGTTGAGCAAATGACACCTGGGGCTGAGTCCAGGACCAGCCACAGCCCAGCTCAGCTCCCTGTCCCTTCCAGCCCCCCACTTTCGAGCCTATTCGGCCTCTCCCCTGACTGTGTCAGCTCCCTGCTGTCACCAGCTCCCCACACCAGAGGGGAGACCTGGGGTTTCATTCTGACTTCTTCCAGCAAGAATTCTCCAGCCAGACTCCACCAGGAGGATTATCACCTCCAGTGATCCCAAACTACTTATTAAAGTGGAGATCTCCTCGCCCAGGGAAATTCCAGCAAGGAATTCTCCATCCCTTCCAACTCGACGCGCCAGGGAGGCAGTGGGGGATGCTTGGCACGGCTGCCACAGCTCGGGAGGAACCTGCACTGGGTTTATTGCAGGTTTCGAAGGGGAAAAAGACCAAAATGTGCAAACCAAGGGGTTGGTGCTGGGATCCAGGGTTGCCGGCGTTCACTGCACTCCCAGCCGGCTCCAGAGCTCCCTGGATTGCTGCTTCCCTCTGTTGCTAGTGAGGGCATTGCAGGGAGGCTGCACACGGATAAAGAGCCCGGCAGAGGCAGAGAAAGCTGCGAACAGGCGATCCCCCACCTCTGCTCCCCGTGGCACCCGGCTCAGCCCACGGCGGGGCTGCCACCCCCGGCATGGCACACCCGGTGCGGTTCCTTCTGCCCACGGAGCTTCCCTGTGAACGGCCGCTGAAATAATTTCCAAAGATTAGTATGGAAAAGCTCCACGTACTCAGTTTCCATGGTGCTGTGGAAAACCCAGCCCCATAGACAGAGGGAGAAGGAAAAGCACGGACCAAGATCCTTACAGCCACCCAAATGTGGGAGAACAACTCCCTGGAGAAGCAGAGCAGATCAATCTCCGTCTATCCAACCGCGCTTCACTCACGTGTTGTGAGCACAGAGTCTGAATAAACTATTAGAATTATTATAAATTCAACTTTTTTCATCACGATGAGGACGGTGGAGGGCACCGTGGGCTCTCAGCCTTGCTGCCCACTGAGTTTCTGCTCTCTCTGGAAGGAGCATCTTTGACCTCACAATCAACTTTAGGGCTCAGGTTCAGCACCAGAAATGCTCAGTGTTATCACTTGGTGATTCACTGCTATCCTGCCACTCCAACAGCCCAGAACTAAACGACAGCGTTTTGCAGCCACCTTAAAGGGAGACAAATGCACAAACCCCATATAACAGGGCTATGACTAATTCCCAAGGACTCTCAGGGAGAGCAGGACTTCTGAGAGCCGTTCCCACCTCTCACACGGAGCTGCTCCATGACTTGGGAACTGGCCCTGGACCTTCTCTCCTTCCCACAATGAGACCCATCAGCTCATCCAGCCCACCGCAAACAACTCAATGTTTGCAAAAATGCTGCCAGTCCACGGTACCAACGCTGCCCTGCGCTATCATTCATTTGTCCCGGACTGTTAAATTCCCACCTGCAAAATTAGATTTGTAAAAGCAATAGAGAGCGAGTGAGCTTTCCTGCAGCACACTTTGAATCTCAGGACCCCTCCGTGGGGTCCAGCAGCTTATCAACAATTTTCTTTCCGAAGAGGAGGCAGTTTGGACAGAAATCCTCTCCGGCTGCATCACTGACAGCAGCCCGTGATGGGGCAGGAGGCTGAGGCCGCTGCTCCCCCTCCCTCCTTGGCAGCCCAGCCAGGGACCTGGGGCAGCCAGCCAGCCCCTGCATCCCACCGGCATCCAGCCCCTCCGTTGCTTCTCCCATTCAAGGCTCCTCCAAAAGTGCTTTCACTCCAGAGTTAAAGCACTTGGGAGCAAACTTCCCGAGACACTTTAATATTGTGCCACAAACCCACGAAGCAAAGCGGCCGCAAATCATCTTCCAGCCGCGTTATCGGGCGCTCGGGAGAGGGTCGTGCCGAGAAACCCACACACCCAGAGCAAGGGGTTTCCTTTTGTAGGTTTTTTTCCCCCCTCCTACCTGCGTTTTGAGTTCCCCCGGAGGTCTCCCGCAGACAGGAGTGGCCTGGGATTGAGGATCTACGTTATTTACTGCACTACACTGGAGTAGCGTCCCGGTCGCCAAGGCAATGACATTGGAGCTGCTGGAAGCTGTGTGAAAAGTGAGGCAAAAGCTCCTGCGCTCCTTCCTGGAATAGGAGGCAGTTGCAAGGGGGTGGGGAGTGCTCAGCCAAGCGTGCCAGGGAATTAAAGCTGGTCACCAGCGCCAAAGTGACGCCAGGACAAGTTGGCTGTGGGGGCTGCAACAGCGGCAGCACCGCTGGGCTTTAATCAGTCACAGAATCTGAATGGTTTGGGTCGGAGAGGACCTTAAAGATCGTCTCATTCCACCCCTGACATTTTTCACTGTCCCAGGTTGCTCCAAAGCCTGTCCAACCTGGCCTTGGACACTTCCAGGGATGGGGCATCCAGCAAAGGACACTCAGGTAGATCAAGGAAGTTCTCCCCGTCATCAGATTGGTGGACTGAGCAGGTTTTGTGTTTGTGTTTGTGACCAGATCATCTCTCCTGGGGCGGTCTGGGGGTCGGGAAGGGCTCCGGGATTCCCTGCGCTGCTTCCCCCAGGGAACAGCGGATTGCCAAGGCTCACGGAGAGGGGCAGTGGGCGAAGAATGAACATTTCTGAATAAAAACCATCACCCGCAAGGCTGATTATGGGCTCACAGACACCCTGTCACACTGACACCCCCCTCACAAAGCCCCGTGTCGCTGGTCACTTGCCCTGGGTCACCCAGCAGGCAGCGAGCACTGCTCATCCTTGGGCGACCACTGCTTGTGTCCAGGTCCTCTGTGGCCACCAACAGACACCCCCTGCCCACAGGCACCCCCACATCCCATGTGGGGCAGATGGTGACGGCAGAGAGCTGTCACGTCTGTCCCTCTTTTGTGGGGGCAGAAAACCGATGCATTCACCCCCCAAAAAACCACATTGGTGGGACTGGAACCAACTTTTGGAACCCAAAAAAATCCGTAATAAAATCAAGACTCGAATCCTCAAAACTTCTGATCGTGAGGTTTATTTTGAAGTGGTGATGATTGTGGCACCCCTACAGGGAGGGGGGGGTCCCCACCAGGGCCGTGCTGTCACTGGGACGGGAGCCAGGCTTCTGCCACCCAAAAATTCCGGGGGTACAGACCGTGGGGACGAAGGAGGACCGTTGTGCATCCCCCCTGGCTGTTCAGAGGGGGAGGGATGCAGAGGAGCCTCAGCCCGTGGCACCAGAGAGTTCTGGGGACACTTAACTGTGTTTTGGGAACTCAACATCCCTGTCACCCTCCTCGTTCCCCCTTGGCTCTTCTGCTCCCTGGCAGACGGCTGCACCGGGAGGGGGCTGGTTCCCAAAGGAACATGCTCCCTAAGAGGGGTTATTTAGGATCTGCCCCTCTCCTGGTGTGCCTATATTTATTTATTTATTGATTCCAGTCAGTTCACATCCTTTTTGCTGGGATATCTCTATTGTAATTGTTAGTTCCTCTGTCCTGTCCGGGGAATCTGACGGGACATCCCACCTGTGCACCCGTCGCTGTCGGTAATTAGCCGGCAGTAGTGATTAGCCCGAAGGGCTGATTAATTAGCCAGAAGAGCTGATTAATTAGCCAGAAGGGCTGTTCCGGGCGCGGGACGCTGCCCGCGGAAAGGTGCCAGATAAGGGAGGGTTCCCTGAGGATAGAGAGAGGAGGGGGAACGCGCTCCCCAGCTCATTAACCGCGTCATTACCCGGCTCATTAGCGGCTCATTTGCATACCAATGCGGCTCGCGCGGCGCCTTCCCGCGCGCTTCCCGCCGCCGGGCGCCCCCTGCCGGGCCGGCGCGGGGACCACAACTCCCGGCGTGCCCCGGGGCGGCCCCTCCCGCGCGGCCCCGCCCCTTCCGGCGGGCCCCGGCGGAGCCGAGCGGGGCGGGCGGAGCGCGGCGGGTTCGAATCCCGGCGGCGCCGCGCCCGCCATGAACTTCTCGGAGCTATTCAAGCTCTCGGGGCTCCTAGGCCGCTTCTCCCCCGACGGGAAGTGCCTGGTGAGTGCCGGCCGAGGTCAGCGGGGCCGCGCGGCCCGGGACGGGGCGGTTGGCGGGGCCCCCGAGCGGCCGCGGCGCGGGGCTCCCCGGGCAGGGCCGGGCTGAGGGCGGACACGGAGCGGGCAGCGATGGAGCCCCGGAGCCTGCGGGCCTGAGCTCAGAGGCTGCTGCCGGGAGCCTTTGAGGCTGTAAGGGTCTATACCGGAGACCTGAGTTACGTTAAATTAACCTTAATTAGTTAGATGAATTAGTACTTTAAATTAAGTAGTACCTGAAGGGAGCTTACAGGAAACATCAAGGGGGACTCTACAACGGTTTGGAGAGGCAGGACAAAGGAGAACAGCTTCAGACAGGGTTAGATGGGATATTAGGAAGGATTTCTTCTTTGTGAGGGTCCTGAGGCCCTGGCACAGGGTGCCCAGAGAAGCTCTGGCTGCTCCTGGATCCTGGAAGTGTCCAAGGCCAAGTTGGGCAGGGCTTGGAGCACCATGGGATAGTGGAAGGGGTGGAACTGAATGAACTTTAAGGTCCCTCCCAACCCAAACCATTCTGGGATTCTATGAAATAAAGTAAGTTATAAGACAGAAAGTAATTTTATAAAAACTGGAGTTACTTACCCAGCAGTGATGGAAACAATGAGGATTCTAAAAAATAAAATCCCCTTTCCCCTGGGTTAGTTCTCACTGTAGTTTGTAGTGGAGCTCAGTGTATATAGAACAGACTTACAGAATCCTAGACTAGTTTGGAGTGCAAGGAACTGTAAAGCTCATCTAGTTCAAAGGTCCTGCCATGGGCAGGGACACGGTCCACTATTCCAGGGTGCTCCAAGCCCTGTCCAACCTGCCCTTGGACATTTCCAGGGATGGGGCAGCCACAGCTGCTCTGGGCACCCTGTGGCAGTGGCTCACCATCCACAGGGAGGATTTTTTTTTTAAATAATACAACATTGACCCTCTCTGAACTAAACCTGGGATCACAGCAAGCCTGGCAGGAACGGCCCTGGCACTGTCCTAACCCTAACCCTGCCCCAGCTCAGCCCTGCCCCTGTCCCCCCAGGCCTCGTGTATCCAGCACCGTCTGGTGGTTCGGGATGCGAGCTCCCTGCAGATCCTCCAGCTCTACACCTGCCTGGACCAGATCCAGTACATCGAGTGGTCCTCGGACTCCCTGTTCATCCTGTGTGCCATGTACAAGCGGGGCATTGTCCAGGTGAGGATGGAAGCAGGACAGGGCGTGGTTCCTGCTGGTACCTGGGTGTGATGTGGGAGCTTAACAGCCAGCACTAGGCTGAGGCTTTGCTGAAGTACCTGATGTTATTGATAACACAACAATGATTTTGAAAGCCACGACAAACATCTTAGATTTAAAAAGAATCTTTAGGATAAAAATATCTAGTGAAACAGATCAGAATTGGAGATTATCTTCCCAGTTTCTTACTGCAGTAGGAAGTAAATAACATGCAAGCTTGTTAAATGGACTAAACATGTTTAAATGTTGGATATTCAGAATATTTGTCACAGAAAAAAACCAACCCCACATTATTTGCCATTTCCACGAGGTGTGGGACTCACTTTTGCAGCGGGATCCAGCGCCAGTCCTTCATGGCTGCGGGTGCTTGGGTGTTCCTGAGCTCCCTGAGGCGGGATGCAGGAGCCTGCTGTCAGCTGCAGAGATTTGGACGAGCAGAGCTTTGGGTGAGCTGATGTCTCCTGCTCTGTCTGGTTGCTCCCTGCCCCAGGTCTGGTCCCTGGAGCAGCCGGACTGGCACTGTAAGATCGACGAGGGCTCCGCGGGATTGGTGGCTTCATGCTGGAGTCCGGACGGGCGTCACATCCTCAACACCACCGAGTTCCATGTGAGTGTGCAGGGTTGCTCCCCTCGGTGTCAGATGTTGCTGTCTGCCCTTTGCCTCCTAAAATAACCCAAAGCCCTTAAAGCTGCAGCGGTGGTGGAGAGCAGCACGGATGCAGCTCTGTACTGCTGTGTGTAACTCGGGTTAATTCCAGGTTAGGTGTTGGGTATTCCACTAACATTTTGTCCTCTTGCTTCTGGTGTTAAGATAGAAAATGGACACTTAAATTTGAAGGTAAAACTGTGTGTTTTAGAATATATCTAATGTTTTTTATATTGATGGTATTCATCAAAGCAGTCTTAGAAATCCAGTATGTTGCTTCCACGGTGAGAAAAGCTCGGGATTTCTAGTTAAAAAAATCCAAACCATAAACGTTTCAGAGTGATTTTAAATTAAAACTTATAGGCTTATCTTTATTGACCTATGAGATGAGATTTAGATCCAGATCCTGGAAATATTTTCCCAATTGCTTCATTTGACTCACAGGAGCCAGACTGCTGGTGGAACCACTAACACCTTTAATGTTTATTGAGACTCATATTGTGGAATGCTATTAATGTAGAATACAAATTGATTTGTGGATGATTGATTTGTTGGAAAGCACGTGAGACACTTTCTGTTTTGTGTTTACTCTTTCCAAACCTGTGGAGGGGTTTTAGATGACAGGGTCTTGTCCAATAACACTGGTTAGCATAGAGTTCACATGCTGTAGTGCAAGATTCCCCCTTTTTTTGGGCCAATCCCGATGTTAATGGGATATGGCTGTGGACTCTGCTGTGTGTGTGTACAGACCCACTCCCCCATCCCTCTAGTTTCCCCAGGTGTGAATTGCCCTGATAGCGGCAATAAAAATTAAAAACAAGCCCAGAATTCCAGCCTGGAGGCAGTGCAGTCATCCCTGCTGGTCAGGCAGCAGCAGAGGAGGCAGAACTGCAGGCTGGGGCTGTGTGAGGCTCCCAGAGAGGATCTCGTGGCACGTGCCTGTGGGGGTGGACCAGTGAGGATTTATTGCCTCCCAACAGAACTCGGTTTGACCTTAGAGGATTTCATTAAGCCTTTGCCAAGTTGGCATCTGTGTTGGGATAAGTTTCCTTTCCAGCTGTAAACAGGTTGCTAAATTAGCTGTTGTGAGACAGCTGCCGTGGTTGGAGCTGTGTTTACTCCCTCCCTGCTAAATCCACAGTCTGGGGAGATGGATGTGGGCAGTGCTCAGGATATTTAATATCAGTGTGTTATCAAATCTAGCGATTTCCTGGAGGGTTTGGGGGTTCCCTGGGCTTTGGTTACTTCCAAACAGCACCAAGTAACCACTCATTCTTGTTATTCCTCAGGTCAATGTGTGAACTCCACTGAGAGCTCACAAGAAACTTTCTTATTCCCTGAGTTTTTTAAAGGTTATGGTTATGCTAATTTCTTTCTAGCAATCTGTACTTACTAGTGCCTCAGAAAAATCATTACAGAATCCCTACAAGTAAAGAATAGTTGGAGTTGGAAACGCCCTCTGGAGATCATTCAGTCCAATCCCCCCACCCGCCAAGGCAGGGTCACCTGGAGCAGGTGACACAGGAATATATCCAGGTGGGTTTGGAATGTCTTCAGAGTGAGACTCCACACCCTCCCTGGGAAGCTTCTCCAGTGCTCTGCCACCCTCCATGGAAAGAAATCCTTCCTCATGTTGAGGTGGAACTTGTTGTGTTTTAGTTTATGGCCATTACTACTTGTCCTGTCACTGGCATCTTAAAAAGGAGTCTGGCACCATCCTCTGGAATTCCTCAGCTGATTTGTAGGGTTTCTGGTCAGTGCTCCTCCTCTACTGAAATCCACTCTGGGAGGCAGTTCCACATTATCAGAGTGTCCTGTGGAAGGCGTTGAACCCCACGTGACTCCTTCCACTGCCATCGTTACACCAGAATTTACAGACACAGGTAGAGCTTAACCAACAGCTGCAGGTGAAGGATCTGAAGGAAAGCAAATGGATCCTCTTCACATTTCTGAAAGTGCTCAAAGCCAGCTCGGACAGGGCTTGGAGCAACCTGCTCTAGTGGAAGGTGTCCCTGCTCATGGCAGGGGATGGGATAAGATGAGCTTTAAGATCCCTTCCATCCCAAGCCATCCTGGGATTCTGTGATTCTCTGCTTCCTCCCGATCCTCATGTTTTGGGATAAATAGCATGAAGATGTTCTGGAGTGTTTCTCTGAAGAGCTGTGCTTATAAACTACAATCTTTGTGCTTTGTCTCATTCCATGTCAGGTCTTTAAGCATTAAGGAGCTTCTTTGGACCTCCAGCAGCAGGGAAAAGTGTGTGTTTCTGTGTGTATCCCAGCTAATCCTTAGTAACTGTGCGTGGCTGCATTGGCTGAAAAATGCTTCCTGGCGAGGAATGCACTCTGAATAATCTTCTGAAATCCGGTGCTGACAGACACTGCTATGTAAGGGGGCCAAGTGACCCAGTCAAGTCTGGGACAAGAGTTGACAGTCATTTGAGCTGTAGGTTGTTTAAAAGTGTGTTTTTGTCTGCTGAAAATCACCAGTCCTACACCTGTCTGGAGCTGTCAACATCGGCCTGTGGTCCTGGGCCCAGTGCTGGAGACTGTTTATCACGTTACCATCTAAATACTTTTTATTTCTCAGCTGTTTTTAGGCTATTTTAAAAATGCTTCTGCTTTTGGTTTGTTTTTCCACTGCAAAACAACAGCTGAAAACTTCTGAGACACCATTATTGTGAAGATTTGAGTTTGACAACTCCACTCAGTCGAGTTATCTGTGCTGAAGAGAAAGTATCTCCCAAAAGGAGCAGTGCAGAAGGGCTTCCTGCAGACTTAACTGGCCACGGTCTATTCTCCTTCTATAAAAACAATTGTCCCTTCTCTGTGAATTCCCTGAGAAAGGCAATGAGCAGCAATGGAAATTCCTTGTCATTTTTGAAACTTTTGATTTCTTTTCTCACCCTCTGTGTTTGGTGTTTCTGTTGCTCCTGATCCTGTCTGCAAGCTGTGACATAATCCTTCTAATCTTCTTCATCTCATTTATGTTGGCAGTGTAAATGAGATTGTGGAATGTTCCAGGTGGGAATACGAAGGTTTTCCCTCTCTGTCACAATTCAGTTGTAAACACAAAGTTAAGGGAAGGGGGTGTGAAATCCACACATTAAGCACATAATGTGAATTTCTCTGTAGGAATGTCTGGGTGGACACAAAAGGAACAACAGAAAAGGATCCTACTTTCAGGAATCAAAATGGTTTGTTTGGTTTTGATAGTACTAGGCCAAACCATCAAGTTGTGTGAGTTTGGTGGGAAGTTACAATGGAATTATAGAATGTATCTGTGTGCTTCCCTCTGAGCCTGCAGCCCTTGCAGGGGGGAGTTTGGAGTTGAATAAAGAGGACAGGATGAGAGGACACGGCCTCAGGCTCTGCCAGGGGAGGGTCAGGTTGGACATCGGGAGGAATTTCTTCATGGAAAAGGTGGTCGGGCATTGGAAGGTTTTGCCCAGGGAGGTGGTGGAGTCCCCATTCCTGGAGGTGGCACTCGGTGCTCTGGGCTGGGTGACAAGGTGGGATCAGGCACAGGTTGGATTGGACTCCATGATCCTGGTGCTCTTTTCCACCCTCAGTCAATCTGTGAATAGAGGATTTGAAACAAGATGGTCTTTAAGGTCTCTTCCAACCCAAACCATTCTGTGATTCTATGATCTTATTAGATGTTAAAGGTGTGTTGTGGCTGATAAATGGAGTGAAGATGAGGGCTTTGCTTATCAGACATTTCGAGACATCTGGCTTAGTTGTAGTCTGGGTTTTTGCAGGTGTGTTTTTGTGTGTGTGACTGCCATGAAATGTGTGCTGGCTGTGCTCTGTGGGCTCTCCCCAGTGCTGCAGAGGCACTGGGGCCGTTTGTTGTCCATGTTTTGGGGCACACAGTGCAGGGCAGTGCCCCCTCAGCAGTATCAGGGTGTGATGGCACCAAAACATCCAGTGCCAGGAGCTTGTTCTCAGCACTGAGAAACAGGAAAACCATTATTGTCCTCCTTGAGGAGTCTCAAAGCTTGACCTTTTTGGAGAAGCTGCTGCTTTACAGCAAATTGACGTTTAGATTGGATATTAGGAAAAAATTCCTCATGGAAAGGATTGTCAAGCATTGGGACAGGCCCCTCAAGGGAGAGGTGCAGTCAGTATCCCTTGATGGATTTAAAAGACATTTAGATGTGGCACTTGGGAACGTGATCTAATGGTGGCCTTGGCAGTGCTGGGGAAATAGTTGGACTCAGTGGTCTTTGAGGGCTTTTCCATCCTAAATGATTCTGTGCTTCCATGATGGAACAGAGATGGATGCAGAAATATTTAGAAACCAAGATTTTCTTTGGCTGAGCCTCGGGCAGGGCAGAGGTGACAGTGAGAACTCAGCATGGGCTGTGCTGTGCCCCATCTCCAGAGATTTGTGTGCTCATGAGCTCAGCATGAGCAGCAAGGTGTTTCCTCCTGAGGCTTGGAGCAGGCAGTGTGGTCCAGGCTGGAAGTGTGTTTGATGGCCAGCAGGCCAGGGGGGCTGTTCATGAGGCCGAGTAGCAGCACTCAGATGCCTTTGTCAGGAAAAATGATGATCCAGCCCTCAGCATTTGAAGCCTGCAGCTGCTAAGCTTGTATTAAGTGGCTGGAGAATGTGTGCTGTTTTACTCAGGGGAGGCAGGGCAGCCAGTGCATTTAGGGCTGCAATTAATAGTCTCCAGCAGCATTTCAGTGCTGCAGTTGCTGCAGAAGAATGTGTGGAGGCATCATGTTGGTATTTTTAAAGTAAATCTTGCCTGAGGAGCAGACTGACAATGCTGGGTTTGGCTGGCCGGAAGTGAGAGGCCCCAGGGATAAAAGTTGATTAATGTTCATCTCGTGGATTCTTCCAGGAGCTGCTGAACTTAGAGGAGGAGGTTCTGTCCCTCTGCCCTGGCCAGGTGAGGCCCCACCTCCAGAGCTGCTTCCAGCCCTGGGGTCCCAGCATAGGAAGGTCCTGGAGCTCCTGGTGAGAGTCCAGAGGAGACCTCAGGATGAGCAGAGGGATGGAGCAGCTCTGCTTTGAGGAAAGGCTGGGAGAGCTGGGACTGAGAGGAGAAGCTTTGGGGTGACCTCATTGTGGCCTTCCAGTGCCTGAAGGGAACTTCCAGGAAAGGAAAGGTGGAGATTTCCAAGGGCCTGAAGTGACAGGACGAGAGGGAATGGCTTGACACTGACAGAGGACGGGGTTAGGTGACATACTGGGAAGAAATCCTTCCCTGTGAGGTTGGACAGGGCTTGGATTGTGGATCTACTGGAAGGTGTCTGTGTCCATGGCAGCAAGGGAAAAACCTCCAACTTCTGTTGCAACACAGAGCCTGCAGTGTTACCAGTGAAGCAGATCCATAGGCTGCTCCCTCAGGATCCTTTGTCACCAATGTGCCAGGTCCTTCAGGGGAGGAAAAGGTGTGTCAAGGACAAACCTGCAAAAAGGTGTAGGAGAACCTTTCCCCAACACCACTGGGGTGCTGCTGGGCCGTGTGGGGTGTGAGAGGACGAGGAAATGGGGACAATGCTGGCGTTTTACATAATGGATCAGAATTATTTTTGGTGTTCAATAGTTCAGGGAAAGGCACCTTTGTGATGGAGGTGCTTCACTGCAAAAAGTCCTACCTGTAGCTCTTCCTTGGTGCAGTAAAATGCAGGAAAACACAAGTTAAAAAACCTGACCCTGGAAACATTCCTTGCTCCAGCTCCAAATGCAAAGGTTCACGTGCCATGCTGGTGAATGCCCATGTGTCTGGGGCTGCCGTTGCTAAGGGAGAGGGAGTATTTGTTTTTAATTGGGTAATATGCAGATGGCAAGGCACAGCCTGGAGTGCAGCTGTGACCTTGGGGAGGCTGGGTCTGCAGCTGCCTGCCCTCTCTGCAGCTCTTGGTGCTTGTGTAGGCACAGTTCTCCAGAAATCCCCCAAACACCAGTGTAAAGCCTTGCTTTGCATAGCAGGGTTTGGGTGTCTGAATTTCTCAGTAGTTCTGTAAGGGTGCCTCCTTGTGTGTGCCTGAGGAGGGAAGAGCAAAACACGAATCAGCCATCAAAGCTGAAAGTTTCTAAATGTTGTAAAATACAGCTCAGTGTTCACACTTGGTAGCCTTTTCCCAAGGGGTACAGTGTTCTGAAGGGGCTGTATCTTGTCATAAAGGCAGGAAACTCCCCATCTCTTCTCCAGATTCTGTGATGAATCTGTTTTTCCAGCTGCAAAGTTACTCTAGGCAATAGACTGGGAAGACATTTGTGGAAATGTCAGGAGCTTCAGTGTTTGTGAAGAGGTTTTCTTTGTATCAGTGATGTGAATTTTGTATCCCCATCTAGAGTACCCGTGTAAGCTTAGCGTAGATTCCTTGCTAACTGCCAGAAACTGGGAAAGAATTCCTCATAGCTGCTTCCCAGGACATTGTGTTTTACAAAATAGCTGCAGAATTAATAAATCACAGAAGCTTCATTGATCAGCTTTGTGTTGCTGAATTAAGTTGATGTTTTCCTATTAATTTTTTTTTTTTTTAATCTACAAAAATAACCAAAACCGCTCCCTGTCTCTGTGCCAGCTGCGAATCACGGTGTGGTCCTTGTGCACCAAGTCTGTGTCTTATATCAAGTACCCCAAAGCTTGCCAGCAAGGTAAGTGTCACACACCTACCTGGGAATGCTCCTTTAATGTGGCAGAAAGGGAAAATGACTTTATTGTGATGACAAACCCCCTGCTTGGTCTCGTCCCTTCTGAGCAGCACGTGCAGCCAGGTTGTGGTGTCTGAGTGAAGGATTCCAGCTGATCCACGTGCCTGCTCTTCACATGTGCCCCTGTGTTGTGTTGTGAAGGATCCTTTAAGACATTAAATTATGCTGGACGTGCTCTCGATGAAAAGCATTAATTCGAAGTGACTTTTGTCATCTTCTGCATATGGAAAGGCTGGAAAGGAAAGCTTGTGTCAGGGCTGTCAGACCACATGGCTGTGGTGAGCAGTTTCCTGCCCAAGGCCTGTATCCCAGAGATGACAAGGACAATTATGTATCCCATGTAAAATCCAAGGGGATGGGGAGCAATGCCTGGGAGTTGGTGGAGACCCGATGGTTGCATAACTGATCCATTTAGCCAGGCTAAATGAAGTGGTTATTTGAAATCTGTTGGGTTTATATAACAACTGTCAGTGGTTAGATGTGTTTTGAAGCACGCTGGAGCTCTGCATCCTGAGAAGTTGTACATTCCGAGCTGAAAAATTGCTGACACAATGAATCAGTAACGCTGTGCTTTGCCTTGATTAATGTGACCTTCTGTGAAGAGATTCTGTCTCCTCTTTTATTTCTGCTTTGAGTTGGGAGCAACTGTTCCTTGCTGAAGCCTCATCAGCTCTTCTGCCTTGTCTGATTTCTATTTAAGCCAGTTTTAATGAATCTGTCCCGTGGCAGGGATGGCTTTCACCAAGGACGGGCGCTACATGGCCGTGGCGGAGCGGCGCGACTGCAAGGATTTCATCAGCATCTTCGTGTGCAACAACTGGCAGCTCCTCAGGGTAAGCTCTGCCTCTCCTCCACTGCTGTGGAGGTTACCTGCACATATTGGACACTGCTCCATTAGGAACAGGGAGAGTAGCAAGTGCTTGGTACTTGAGATGTGATATAAACTGTTCACACATGGGATCAGATTGTGGAGTTCATTGGCCACGGGCTGGATCTGGGCAATTAAACCTCACGAAGAACTTGTCTGTGTGTTGTCTCACCTCTAATTTGGGAATTCTGAGTCTCAGCAGAAGCTGAGAGAAAATTTGAGAAATATCACTAAATGTTTGTCGTGTTCCTGAGCTCTTCCCTAATGAACCTTGTAGTGGAAGCTGTGGCTGCCCCATCCCTGGAAGTGTCCAAGGCCAGGCTGGATGGAGCTTGGAACAGTGTGGGATAGTGGAAGGTTCCCTGCCCATAGGATGAGATGTAGGGTCCCTTCCAGATCAGACTGTTCTGGGATTATGTGATCCTATACTGGGCTTTAAGACAAGAAATTAGGCTTCTTGGATTTTTGACTGATTCAGTGTAACTAAGTTAATTTTCTTATGAAATGCTGTTCATTTGAAGGTATAGAAACTTTTAGCTTTTCTGTTGAGGGGATCAAAGATCCACTGAATGCAACAGGTATTACAAGAGGAAATATTTTTGTTGCTACTCTGGCATATGAAAAACTCTTTTGTGGTAGCCCTTGAAAGGTTAAAACTGAACATTCTGTCAGCTTAGGTGCAACGGGATTTGTTGACATATTTCAAGTGGTTTTGTGGTTTCTCTTTTGTGGGCAGCATTTCGACACTGAAACCCAGGATCTGTTTGGGATTGAGTGGGCTCCCAATGGCTGTGTGCTGGCAGCATGGGACACGTGCCTGGAGGTAGGAGGAAAAGCAGATTATTTTCTTGAAGAGTTCAATCTAGTCTTTGGCCATCATGTATAAAGCAGTGACTAAAGTGTTTCTTTTGAACATAAAAGGGTGTGAGTCCAGCTTTTGTTAAATATTACACTTGTACTGGGGATGGGTGTCCTTGCAAGTGGATGTCGCTGTTCTGTAAACCTTCAATGACAGCAAATTATTTCTAATTTATCTTGCAAAAAAATTGTAACCATTGCAGAAGCTGATATTGAAATAATGAAAGAGTAATGGAAAAAGAACAATGGAAGAATGTAAGAGTCTTACTGACATTGCACTGCACAGTGATTTTACAGTTAATGAAAGTACTCATCCAAAAAGAGAGCAACGAAGCCTCTTAACTCTCAGATAAGGAGCATTTGTACCTTTTTATTTAACTTGCTGCATGTTAAACAGGCAGAGTTTGTCAGGGATGATTTGTCTGCCTGTGGTTTCCAGCAGCATTGCTGGGTTTGAGTGGCTCTGTGTGTGTTGCAGTACAAGGTGCTGCTGTACTCCCTCGATGGGCGGCTGCTCTCCTCCTACCGAGCCTACGAGTGGCCCCTGGGGGTCAAATCAATCGCCTGGAGTCCCAGCAGCCAGTTCCTGGCCATTGGCAGCTTTGATGAGAAGGTGAGAAACGTTTCCTGCCTCTTTTATGTAAAGCGTTTGGAGAACTTTGCCCTAACAGTCTCCCCTTGCCACACTCCCTGAGCCAGGTGCGTATCCTGAACCATGTGACGTGGAAGAAGATCACAGAGCTTGACCATCCAGCAACCATTTCCAGCAAAAAGACTGTAAGTGTGGCTCCCAAATCCACGGAGTCCTTAGCAGAGTTTGGGTGCTGCTGTTTGTATCGGAACGATGCTGATGAATCCATTGCATTCTGGATGAATGAATTTTCTCCTACTTTTTTTCCCACTAGGGCTTGGGAAATTGTATGGCAACCTGGGAACGTAACAGAAATGTGGGAATCCTTTCAAATTTGATGGAATGTGTGTCTGTGATCTCTCTTGAGCAGTAATAGATTCTCAGATGCTCCTGTCACGTGCCAGTGTATTTTGGTGTAGGGGACGGCTGCATTACAGATTTGGGTGTGTAGCCAATGGCAAACTGAAAAACTGAACAGGAGAGATTTGTCTCAGCTTTATACAATTCCTAACTTTAAACAGTGCTGGAGCTGGACTGTGTTCAACTTTTCCATCCTGTGTGGACAGGCTCATCCAGCTCACCTAAGGGGCATTTCCTGGAACATCTGTCAGCATTGATTTTTATCCTTTATACCTGTACCTGCAAGGCCTGACAGATTCTGGGCTGTTGGCAGCAGGTGCAGAGCTGCTGTTCCCAAAATCCAGAGCTGATCTCATCCCTAGAGGTAACAAGAACAGTGGGTGATACTGTTTGCCATTGCAGAGGGACTGAACAGACCTCCTGGAAGAGTTTGTGTGTGGACTGTAAGTCTGCAATATTCACATGACACTGCCTCTTAACCAGGAGCAAGGCACGAGCCATTAAAGCACCTCAGCAAAGCTTCTCATGACTGAAAAATGCTTTAACTTCCAGTTAGGTGTAAAATATGTCATGGAAAACAAATGGAAATAGCTCTGTTAATCTCCACTACACAGACAGGAATTGCAGTTGCTGTGTTTTATCCTGGTGCTTGTGTTTGGGAATATGTTGCAGGCACACTAAAATATTTTTGCTATTTTCCTTCTGCAGTGCTGCACTTCGTTTGTGATAGAATCAGATTAAAGATTTTTGGTTGCAAAAATGAATTTATGTTCTCACTGTAATGGGGATGATTTAATTTGCTGTCAGAAATAATGAACGAGGTGCACTCCCTCAGACTTATTCTTGGGAGTGTTTTTCCTGATGATGGTTCCAAGTGGCCCATGATTTACTGGGAATACTGGATTCCAGATCTGCCTCCTGAAGCCCTTTCCTCTGTTGATGAACTAGGGCATGCTGAGATGGACTAAATGTGCAAATGAGCCAGTGGGATGTGGGTATTTGGTAACAGCCCATGTTCAAACTCTCCGAGGCCCTTCTGTAGAGCTCTCGCTTGTTTCTTTGTAGATTGTGTATAAAGAAGTGGAGAAATCCCCAACTGTTGACACAGAGAGACTTACTTTCCCTCCAACAAGAGCATTGGCTAGTTCTCTCTTCAGCACACAGAGTAAATGTAAGCCAAAGTTTACTCAAACCACACACTTGAGTTTGCCTTGGGAAGTCTTTAAATAAACATTGTAGGTGAACTCTGCCCCTTGGATGGTGGAACAGATCCTCTGGATGTTCTCTAGGGCAGTAAAAATCAGTCTCGGTCTCTGTGACACTGTAAATCACTTTTGGTTAACAGTGTTTGAGATATTAGTTAAAAGGTAGTAGAAAAATTAATTTCTCCTCATTTTCCTGATTTAATCTCAGTCTTGCCTGAATTTCTAGCCTTTCCTTTTCTGTAGGAGGGCAGGAATAGCAGTAGGGTGGCTGTGTGAAGATGTGATATCTTAAAGCAATTGATATTTTGATTGGAACATCTTGGAGAAGAGTAAAATATGTTCCTGTCACTTCAGAGATGAGGGGTTTTAACAGTTGGATGTAAATGCATTGTCCATCCAGGCTCACTTAGTGAAATACTTTTATTTCCCATTCCAGATGAGATTTCCCAGGTGCCAGTTTCTTTACAGTACATCAAACCAGTTGCTGACAGGGCAAATCCCAAAGTGGGAGTTGGGATGTTGGCCTTCAGTGCAGATAACTGTTTCCTGGCAACCAAAAATGGTAAGTTCCGACTGCCCTGCCTAAAAGGGAAACCATGTGGGGCATGTGGGGGGTTTCCTTAACAGAAATGATCTATAAAAAGCACTATAAAAAGAGTCATGGCCCTGTAAAATCAGCTCTGTTGTGAGATATGTAACTACAGAGGAATCCCAGCCTGTCTTTTAGTGTGTGTTAACTATTGTGAGCTGCCAGAACTGCTGATCAGGGCATGAACTCAGCCTTGGCTCTGTATTTAATGAAAATAGTGGGATTTTGTATTTCTTCAAGTTAGTGTGAGCTCACTGTATTAAAAATGAAACAAATCTTCCCACTTACAGCTTGGGTCTCTTAAAAGGCAGAACTCTGCACAACCCATAGCAGGAGGAATTCTGACTTCCTGAACAGCGAAAGCCATGGAATTAATGTTTCATTTTTCCCTTTGGTCCTAAGGGGCTGTTTGTGCCTGGATGCCAAAGCTCTGGGTCAGGTGCAAAACCCATCAGACAGACTAAAGTGCTAAAAGCCAGGGAAGGACTGAGAGATGGACTAGATGGCTTTTACCTTTTCTTGCAATATTTCCAAGGCTGAGCATTTCCTGAAGGCTCTGCTTGGCAAAACTCAAGTGGTGCTAACCCTGAGGTGTACCTAAAGGTTTGTGTTGTATGAATTTGTTAATTTAGAAAAACTATCCTTTTAAAAGGATCCTTTTACCCTCCAGCTCTCACACGATTGCTGCTTCCTCTGCAGATAACATTCCCAACGCCGTGTGGATCTGGGACATCCGGAAGCTGAAGCTGTCGGTGGTGTTGGAGCAGCTGTGCACGATCCAGGGGTTCCAGTGGGACCCCTGCCAGCCCCGCCTGGCTGTGTGCACAGGCACCAGCAGAGTGTACCTGTGGTCCCCAGCTGGCTGTGTGGTCGTGCAGGTGCCTGGGGAAGGTGAGCAGCAGCTGCCACAAGCTCTCAGCCACTGCTCAGGTTTGAAACTTTCTGTGCTGAAAGCCTGGGAGTTTTAAACTTTCTGTGCTTTCTGACACTTGACCCCCAAAAGAGCACTGCTTTTGACTTGAGGCCTTGGAGAAGGCTTCCAAATTTGAGTGATAGAATTATCACTGATGAGTAGTTAGAATAGAAGTGTGTAATTTCACATCTGCCACAACCTCTCAGCAACTGCTCAGTTGTTGGAACCCTGAAGAGAGTTTTAAACTTTCTGTGCTTTCTTACACTGACTCCCAAAAAAGCACTGCTTTTGACTTGGGGCCTTGGAGAAGGCTTCCAAATTTGAGTAATAGAATTATCAATGATGTGTAGTTAGAAGTGTGTAATTTCACATAATAAAGAGTTTTAAATTTGGGGTTTTAAAATATAGTAATAAGTATAAGACAAGATAAAAGTTCTTGGGTGTTGTCTCTTCTTGTTCCTTCTTCATGATTTCAGGTAGTAATTTTTAAATTGGATAATTAGTACCACAGTGCTAATTAAAAATAAATAATAAATAATTAAACAAGTACTTAATTATTATGTCAAAAATATAAATTATATAAATGTTAGCTTTTAATTAGATAATTAAACTTTAAAAGACCTTGTAAGTAGCTAAATTCACCTCCATTTTCTCACTTTTGACTCAATAACTAAAAGTACTAAAGAACCCTCTATAAATAAAATTTAATAAACAACCAAGTCCAAACAAAAAGTCCATCTCTCAAACATTCAATCCTAACTCTAAATAAAAACAAAAAAAAACCCCTAATCACTATCACTCAGTGACAAAATATTATTCCATTTATAAATTGATCTGAGTGTTGTCCTGGAAATAGCTCAGGTGTGTTCTTGGAGCTGCTCAAAAATGGTTTTTTTTTCACCCTTGGGCAAAGGGGTGTTCATAGTGAGACACAGGCAATGTCTCAGGGATTTGTGTGGCTGGTTCCAGTTGCCTTTTCCTCCTGCAGGAGGATGGGCTCCAGCTCCTTGCTGACACACTCTCATCTCTTCCCACAGGTGACTTCCAGATCACATCCATCTCCTGGCATTCCAGTGGGGACTCCATGCTGCTCCTGAGTAAGGACCACTTCTGTGTGTGTTACTTGGAGAGAGAAGAGGTAAAATAAAAGAACTAAAATGCATTAAAAACGCTCCCAAGTCTGAGGAAGAAAGAGGAAAGGAGTCAAAACCTATTGCCCAGTCTGAAGTGTTTGTATTTATAAGTTATTTATTTGAAGGAGCTCCAAGCTCAGTGTGTGAAATACTATGACTGCATTTGAATGAAGTGATGTAGCAAGTGAAATGTAAGGAATGAGTGTCTATTGCAAAAAAACCTGAGTATTGATGGAGTTGATCATCTCTTTTTCAACTCTGAACTCTTATTTTCTAAGACTGTAGCTCTATGTGTATATAATGTATAGCTATTATTTAAATTTTCTATTTCCAATAAATATTTTGATAGTTACAAACTATAAACCTGCACCTCTGCACTTGAAGGTCTGTTTCAGTGTGATCAGTGATGTGATGTAGTGATTTATCCCAGTACATGGAAACTGTTACTTGCACACAAATAATTTTGGGTGACAGTAACTGTGCCTGGGCCACCATGGATTTATTACATGGAATCTTTGCCAGAGGGATCACAGTTGACACTTCAGGATGCTGAATTACAGGTAACTGAAATGGGAGTTTTTGTCCCAACTCTGGTGCCAAATAGGAGTGGATGGTTTGGCAGTGAAGGAACAATTGGATATCCTTCCTTGTTTTCCCTTCCAAGGAGGGAGCCTCTTGTTTAGGAATTTACTGGATGTTTTTTCTTTTGCTTCCTAATTTCACAGCCTCAGTCTCCAGAAAATGAAGAACAAATACCAAGTAAGAGTTGAAATTTAACTTTACTGTAAGGTTAATGAAAATTGAACAGGTAACTTAGAAAATACATGGAGAAGCTTGGAAAGCTGGAGTCAGGACAGACTGCAACAGGAGTTTCACAAGCACTCACCTACATTTTTGACCTACATTAAGGTCAAAAAACCCCACCACTGCAGCACAATTTTCATCCAGCAGATAAATGCTCTGATAAAAAGGCATGGAAAGAAGGTCATGCATAAGGAAAAAGCTTGTTAGAGACACCTCCTGAGCAATTACAGCTGTAATCTCTTGGGCTGCTTCTGAATTTCATCCCTGGATGAGAGGTTCAATGCAGGAATGTATGAACCAAGGCTGACACATAGTGCTGAAAGTTTTCTGTCTCCATTAAAAAGTCCTGGCCCAAACTAGAGTAGATTTAAGAAAAATGGTAAGAGTATTAATCTAACCAAAATAGAATTCCTTTTCAGTTCTGCAAAGAACAGCTTTGAAGGCAAACGTGTTTTTGAGGCTTTTGGCAACGTTCTCTCACAACAGTCTTTATTCTGTGGCTGCAGCAAAGAAACAGAAGTAGAGAGGAAGTTCCAGTAGGTTCTTAAAGGGATTTTTACAAGAAGCTCAGAAATGCATATATTGAGTTGACAAACTGCTGCTGAGCAGGTGGAACAGTGCAGCTTTAGCAAAAGCCAGCAAATACTGTTAAAGACTGACTGACAGCTTCGAAAATTCCTAAGAGGCATTAGTCAGAGCACTGAGATCATGGTGATTGGAACAGCAATTCCTCTTAAACAACACAAAGCAGTCCCAAGCACACGACAGGATTTGACACCGTACACAGGGATACAGCAGGGCCGTGGCACAAAGGTTCTGCTGTGCACTGGGGGTTGCAGCAGGTTCCAGTGGCACTTCATGGACTGGGAAGAGCAGGCACTGGGGAACAGAACACACCACGGCTCACTCACCCTGCCTAAGGACCAGTGAGGGCTGTAAATCAGCTACAAAATACAAGACTGACCCCACCCTGTGTCTGCTTCAACCTCTGCATTCCCCAAACGACCTGGGAACTGCCCTACAACCTCCCCCTTCCCTTTCCTTCCCCTGACAACTTTGCATTATCACATGCTCTGCCCTCAGCCCCCTTTCCCCAGGGCACCACCAGCAACTCACTTGCCCTTGCACAGGTGACACGCAAGGGGGTTTAAAATCCAATTTTGCCTCTTGTCATGGAGTAGCCCAGCTTGGCCTCGTTGTTGATGAAGGACATCAGTCCCAGGTAGGTCTCGATGAGGATGGGCCGCTCCAGCACCAACACCCCATTGGCACTTCCTGGCACTGGCCCCTCCTTGTGGGCTTTCTTCACAGCCTGGATCAGCTGTGTTTGAAAGTTTTCCAGCTGGAAGAAAAGAAATCACCTTGCTTTTGCATTGTTTTACAAACTGTTAAGAAAAACAGCTGCTGATAGGGAATGGTGAAGGATTAGCATTAAAGCTGTAGCTGTCATAGTCACAGTCTGGTATTTAACCTCAATGATTCAGTTAATTTCACACAGGGCACTGCTGATGTGGGACTTAGAACAGCGCAAAGATTTATCAGTAACCAGGTGTTTATTTCTGACTGTGTTTCTGCCCTGATCACTGATGTGTTATACTTAATAGTGCTCTAATTTGAGGCAAACCTTCAAATGGAAGCATCTATTACAAAAAGAACAGAGAACCACCTTGGTGAAGGTTGTCAGTGAGCAATTAAACCATCTGTTAATTAGCTGGCAGTCCTAGATGAAAAGTCCACCAGCCTGTCAGGTAAGTAAGAGCAGAAACAGCCCAAGATCCATTTGCTTTTGGGGTTTTACAGGATCTGCACCTTCAGAAGTTTTGGCTTCCTCTGTGTTTCAGCCAGTTAATGGTTGGCTGGAAAGAGTGGGCAGTGGGGCCACCCTGCAAGTAAAAATTTGGAGACTGGGGAGATGGAGCTCCCAGCTCTAAGTTCTACCTCTGATGAAACTGATTTTGTTTGATTAATTGATGTATTGCTTAAAAAGAATCCAAGTTGTGACCACCCTACGAGGTGAGTGAGCTGCCTGGAGCAGCAGAGGCCGTTCCTTACCCGGCACAGGGATGAGATCTTCTCGTCAGCATCTGCCATGGGGTGCTCAGTGAAGGTCACGTAGGGGATGTTGGTGGACCAGGGGTTCCACCTGTTGATGAAGGAGGCACGGCTCTGCTTGTCCCACTGGATGCGGATACCAACACCTTCCCTCCTGCCAGTGCACAAGGAACAGGGTAAAACTTCCCAGGCTTTGAGCAAAGTTGACTAAAAATGTTCTGTCTGAAAAAGACCTGCTTGAAACCAGAAGCTATCTTGAAAATACAAGTGATAGGAAATTTTACCGTAGGCAAGAAATGCAATAATTCAGCCTCTGAACTGTGCAAAGGGACATTCCTATGAGCTGAGAGCAAGAAGATGAAGCACCTGGGACACCCTGGCTGTCCTTCACAGCCTGTGGCAGCCCCTGCCACTCACAGCTTTCTACTCCTGATGAGGTGGTGTTACTACTACTTACTGCATTATGTAATGGTGATGAGTTTCTGCTCCCCATATCTACTCAGCTTATCTTGAAAGTCCTTGGGCAACTTGTTGTTATTGCAACTACTCACCACGCCAGCACACCAGCAGCTACCCTGAGGTCTTCTAATAAAGCTTCAGGAATTGTTTGCAAAGTTAAGCAAGCAAAAGGAAGAATTCTCAGACATTCCAGTGGTCAGGCTACAGCTCGATCTGTTCCCAATAACTGCAGAACTTACACGTGACTGTGGCTGCTTACTTGTTGAGAGATTTGGGTGGGAACTGGAACTCCCCCACGGAGATGGTGTCCACAGCACTAAGGGCAATCCTGGTCACATGCTGGCACTGCAGGCTGATGAAATTGTACTTGCAGACCAGGAGGGACCAGTCCGTGATGAGGACAAGGCGCTCCTTCTCGTTGTTCCAGTGGTCGATTCTGGGCAGAGAAGACGACTGAGCTTTAAGTGGTTTCGACTCCTGGCTAGAAACACTCAAGAGCTTGGCAGACACGAGAGTTGCTGAGAACAAATCTGAAGTCTTGGTGATGCTGTATTTTTGCTTTGCATCAGCAGGGCCAGTGCAGGGCTGAGGGTCAGTTTGTTAAAGCTCTGCCCGCACTGTACTGCAGGAGTGGGTTCTTTGTAGGACTGGATTTCCTAAGGGGTTAACAGGGCAGCGTTGGTCTGGAGCTGGAGGGCTGGGTTATAAATAATGATAGCTGCAGCCAGCCTGGGCCATTCCTGGCCTTGTGCGCGCGTTAATATTCACCAGGTTTAAAGCGAAAAGCGCTGTGCGATGCGCGGCTCTGCACCAACCCCGCGGGGCCGAGGCTGCCCCGGCTCTCATCTCCCCCCCCCGCAGCGCCCATCCCGCGGCGGAACTCACTCGGTGAGCAGCCACACGCTCTGCACCTCCCCGTCCTCGGCGGGCAGCACGACCACCCGGATCTCGCTCACCGCCTGCTCGATGGTGCCGGGCTGCGGGGGGACAAGGCAGAGGTCAGGGCGTGCGGGCCGGGCCCGCGGCCGCCCCCGCGCCCCTCCCGGCGCGCACCCGGAACACGAAGTACTGGCGGAGGCGGCCGGCGCGGCCCGCGGTGCGGACACTGAGCGGCCGCAGCGTCTGCCGGGCCGGCGGCACGGCCGGCTCGAAGGGCGGCCCGGCTGCCCCCGGTACCAGAGTGGCGGCCCCGGGGCTGCCGGGGCTACCGGGGCCGCCGGCCGGGCCGGACTCGTCCGCGTCCCGCAGCTGCAGCATCGCCGGGAGGGCGCTCGGAGCCTTCCGGGGCGGAGCGGGGCGGGCGGAGCGCCCGGGGCCGCCTCTCGCTCCTCTCCGGGCCGGGAGGCGGCACTGCAGCCCCGGCACGGATGCTCGGCTGGTACCCGGGCAGAGCCGGGACACGGGGTGCGGGCTGCGGGGTATGGGATGCGGGATATAGGATACGGGGTATCGGATGCGGGGTATGGGATACAGGATATGGGATACAGGGTATGGGATACAGGATATGGGATGCGGGATATGGGATACAGGGTATGGGATGCGGGATATGGGATGCAGGGTATGGGATGCGGGATATGGGATACAGGATATGGGATGCGGGATATGGGATGCAGGGTATGGGATGCGGGATATGGGATACAGGATATGGGATGCGGGATATGGGATGCAGGGTATGGGATGCGGGATATGGGATACAGGATATGGGATGCGGGATATGGGATGCAGGGTATGGGATGCGGGATATGGGATACAGGATATGGGATACAGGGTATGGGAAGCGGGGTACGGCAGAGCTCCCCGCTCCGCTGGCCGTGTGTTGTCACCGAGTGTTGTATCAGGCGTTGTCATCGTCGCTCACCGGCGGCTGCTGGGGCCGTCAGATCGCGCACATGGGGCTGTACAAAGTGGCGGTGCTGTCACTGTCGCTTGCTCAGAGCCGATCAGGTACCAGGTACCATCAGTGTCACACGCCCAGGGTTGTGTCAGGTGCTGTGACCATCGGACACCTGGGTTGTACAAGGTATCAGGTACTGTCACCATTACAAACCTGGGGCTGTACCAGGTGGTGGGTTCTGTCACTGTCCCCTGGCCAGAGCTTTATCAGGTACCAGGTGTCGTTGCTGTCACACACCTGGGGCTGTATGAGGTCCCGGGTGCCACCATGGTTGCACACCCAGAGGTGTATGAGGCCTGTCTCAGCTCTGCTGTGGATTTTCAGGGCTAAGACAAGGACCCACACACATCACGCAGTGTACAGTGGGAGGCCCTGAGCTCAGCCAAAATGATGCTCTGCTCTGCCCAGGTGGTCTGGGCAAGACTCATATACCCACAAAAGAACAAGATTTGTGGGTCTACAGAAGCCAGACAGAGCTGCTGTGAAGCAGATCTGGGTCAGATGTGCAAGATCTCTAAATATCATCAGGACAGAGCTCAGGAAGGTACCAGAGCAGTGTGGGATAGGGACAGGATTGTGCATGGAGAGCCCTGGCGCCCATATCACATCCAGCTCGCTTGATAGCAAAGATTAAATAATGCTGGGGAATGAATGGCATGTTAATGTTTCAGTTTCTGTGGTCTCTGGCATGACTGCAGATATTATCATCACTATTTATGGAGCTGTATCATATCTTGGACCACTTTCAGGGCTGTTTTACTCGGAGCCAGAGGATGACATCCTCGGTGGGCGGCTGTGCTGGGAAATTATATAAAATTGAAAACATACTAAATTGACTTCACAGACAGGGTAGGGTTTCAGATATCTGTCTTTCACATGTGTCCCATGAATCCCCTGCTGTGCTTTCCACAGCCCTTGCTCACATGGCCCTCTTTAGGTGGGAACGTCACTCCTGGCTTTAAAGGGACTTTAAAAGGACTAGACTTCGTGCTGGGTCACTCCTCAAAGTGCAGCTTTTCCCATTGGACCTTCCCCTTCTCCCTGCAGGCAGCCTGGCCGAGGTGGCTGTATGGAGAGTGGCCCTGCCAGGCCAGCCAGGACCCTGCAGTGAGTTGTGTCCCGCCTGTGTGACAGCCAGCATTGTCACCTGAGGCAGCGTGGGAGCTGTGGCTGGACTGATCAATCCCCACCCTTGGCCTCGGGCCGTGTCCTGGAGAGGGAGCCCGACTCCCAGCTCTGCCCAGTCCCTGACCATTGGGAGGAATTCCTGGAAGCCTAACTGGGAGCAGCCTGTTTCCTACTGTAAGGAACTTTTTTACTAACTTTTTAATCCCGGATAGAAAAAAAGAGGCCTGGATTTATTGTATCCTGGAGCTCTCTCTGTTGTTATAAAACATCTTTATGTAGCTGCCTTTCTTCTCGAGGAAGAATGAAGGATGTTTTCTTCCCATCCGTTAGGCTTGGCTGATATTTTACTGCTAAGTGGAAGCATTAACCCCCCCTCACCTGCTCTTTTCTCTTACTTGAGGATTTATGGCACTGCTGTGACCTTGGGAGAGTTTTGGTGTAAGGAGCAGCTGCTTCAGTTTTTTTCAACAGCCAGCAGCTTTTGGGCATGGTCCTTGGGGACTTTAGTCTTGATTAATGATTGTCCTTCAGCCACAAAATATGTCCATGAAATGATCCCAGCCTTCCTCCAAGCCTTCTTATCCTGCTTCTCTGATGGAAATCAGCACCTGCCCCAGGCCAAGTGAGCTCTGCAGTGCCCTGGGGCAGATCAGAGGTGCCTGGCTGCTGCTCTGGTTCCTCCTGGCCCCTGGGGAGTGTTTGCTGGCAGGTGCTTGAGATGTTTAGTGCAGCATCCCTGCTCTGCTCTGCTCTCTTCCTCCCCATCCCACTGTGCCAGCTGCTGTGTGCAGTTGGAGGTGTCCCTGCCAGCAGAATTTCCTTGGGAAGCGATCAATTTTGTTATCTGTTGGGTAGTGCAGAAAAGCTGAAAACAGCCCCGAAGCACCGCTGCTCCATCCCTGCGAGCAGGGCCTCCCCCTCCTCTGCTCGGGGCTGGGCACAGCTCGTGGGAGGGATTTCTGACTGACAGCGAGCAAAGAGGCAAGAGAGCATGTGAGGGAAAGGAGCTGGACCTGGGAAAGGCAGGGGGAAGTTTTGTTACTGCCCTGAACCGCAGGGAAGCTGCTGTGGTGCGTGTGTGTGAGGGAGCTCCTCAGGAGCTGCCTGCTCATCTGGAGGATGCCTGCACCTCTGGGGATGGAGTGAGGAGCAGCCCTGCCTGCCTCGGGAAAAGCCCCTGGGGGGTGAGAGTCTCCTGCCAGAAGAGCACCCCTCCTTTTTCCTTCTCCTTGCCAAGGGCTGGATTTCAAAGTGCCTTGGGAAGGGGATCGCAGCTCCGGAGCAGCTCAGCCCACATGGGGCTGCCCTGCTGGGCACAACCCCGGTCCTGTGAGCCCCCAGGTCCTCGAGCTTTGTCAGGAAGCAAATCCCAGAAGGAAAAGTCACTTCAGTACATTTCACTGCGAGCAAACGAGTATGAAAAGCCAGGTTTGGTTTGGGGAAAAACCCAGCTGCAACCTGCACTGTGATTTCCAATGGAGTGAAGAAAGTCGCTGAGCGGAACCCGAGAGGGAGGAAGCATCCAGGAATGGTAAATCCGCTCTCCCCCTGCGAGGACTCCCCTGTGCTCCGATAGCTTTGTCCTTTGCAAGGAGAGACACCGGCAAGCTGGGAGCAGCAGGAGCCTGTGGGGAGGAGGAACCGGGGAGCTGAGCTGGAGGAGGCTCTGGGATTCCCGGGATAACCGCTGGAAACACCTGGAGGGAGAGGAGCGGCTGCGATGGAGTTTCCTGCCGTGGCACTGTCACTCATCGTGGCGCTGCGAATGTCTCCACTGGCGGCTGGGAGCAAACTGCAGCCCCACATGTGAGTAGGAGGAAAAAGTTCCGGAGAGGTTTTGTCGGGCAGAGAATGGAAAAGCAGGAGCCTAATGCTGTGTTTTCAAATCAAGGGTGAAGCCAGGAGCAGAGAGTGAAGGGGTAGTGGGGAGGAAGCTGTTGTGGGTTTCTTTATTTGTTACTGAGTGTGCAAAAAGTAGAAGAGAAAATTGAAAACCTAGATAATCTTTTCTTGTAGGAGTGAGCTCCTTGGTTTAGCTGAAACTGTTGTCTGAGTGCAAGAGATGTTTCCTGTGTGAATACTTTGCCCTTTCTTCCAAAACCTGCTGCTTTTATTTCACTTCACGAAT
This sequence comes from Sturnus vulgaris, assembly GCF_052056855.1. Lineage (NCBI taxonomy): Eukaryota > Metazoa > Chordata > Aves > Passeriformes > Sturnidae > Sturnus > Sturnus vulgaris. The sequence continues at coordinate 3,425,473 of NC_142267.1, read as the reverse complement.
CTTATTCCACGTTCCTCCCTGCCTGCTGCTGTTACTCCAGCAGCACGTAGGCTGCTCTTTTTAATTACATTTTACAGTTACAGTTTGGTGTTAATCATTTGGCTGCTCTGGAAAACTTCCTTACAAATTTGGCCTCTTGCCAGAAGATGGTCTCTCAGAGCCAGGGGATCACTGTAATTCCCTTTGTCCATGGAGCTGGTGTGGTGTGGGGTGCAGACTCCAAGCCGCCCTCCCCAAGGCGTTTAATTCTTCAAAAAAAAAGGCCTTTATCTTTAGAAGATAAAGGTTTTGGAAGAGGCAGCTTTTTCTCCCCACGTCAGGGCTTTGTGCTCCTGCCCTGACAGTTACTTTCAGGACTTCTTGGACGAGGCACTGGAGCAGAGCCCTGTGCCAACATGTCAAGGTTGGAATTGAGCGGCCTGGAGCAGTTGGGTGCCAGCTGTGACCTCTAAGCTTCACCACGTCCAAATTAGTTGTTTTCACTTCTTTTATAGAAAGTATCTCTGTGAAAACTCTGGGTCCTGTTGGAAGCAGCAGAAGCAGCCTCAAATGCCAAGTAGCTCAGGGAGTCAGGAACCAATGTCTCCCTCTTCATCCTTAATTAAGCCCACTGACTTGTGCTTGGAGAAAGAGTTAGGATTAGAGAAGAAACAAAGTACATTTCTTTGATTTATTGGACTTAGCCTCACAGCCCTTAGCTCTGAATGAACAAGAAACCAGCCCTGTGGCTGGTGGGCCTGGCACCGTTCCTTTTCCCTGCAGTGATTAACTCATTGAGGAGGTGGACACCGGGGATTGCCCAAACCCTTCCTGCCCTGTCAGCGGGAAATTCAGGCAGTGGGAGCGCTGCACCCCTGGCAGCTGTGACCCCCTGCATCCCTCTGGATGCGCTGCATCCCTGACATGCCTGCATTTCTGTGTCCCAGGCCGAATGTGTGTGCAGAGCAGGAGCTGGGGGTCGTGGGGCTGCGGCAGCCGTGCGTGCAGGCGCTGACCCGCGCTGTCAAGGTGTGGAAGCAGGACTGCGGGGGCCACCGCTGGTGCACGGGCTACGAGCGCAGGTAGGTGCTCTCCCCTCCACCTTGGGCTGCTCCTTCTAGGAGGAAAAGGGGTTCCCACTCCTCAGCAGCGGCTGGAAAGTGAGTTCACAGAATTCACGGAATGACAAGGTTGGAAGAGACCTTCAAGATCATCGAGTCCAGCCCATGCCCTAATGCCTCAACTAACCCATGGCCCACATCCAATCCTTTTTAAACACATCCAGGGATGGTGACTCCACCACCTCCCCGGGCAGACCATTCCAGTACTTTATCACTCTTTCAGTGAAAAACTTTTTCCTAATATCCAACCTAAATTTCCTTTGATGCAGCTTGAGACTGTCTCCTCCCATTCTGTTAGTTGCTGCCTGGTGAAAGTTTGGTGCTCACTGGCAGTGGCTGCATGGCTGTTGAGGGATGGGGACAGCTACCTGTGCACCCATCCTGACCCCCTGGCTGTGTTCTGGACTCCAAGGAGTCTCAGTGATGAGACAGTGTGGCTGGGGCTCACCTGGATGTCCCACAGCTCTCAAGGGAAAGAGGAGGAAACACCTCAGAGGAAACCCTTGGTGCCTGGCATTTATCTGGCTACCCTGCCTGTGGCAAGGGGTTGAAACTAGAAGCTTTAAGGTCCCTTCCAACGCAAACTGTTGAGTGATTCTGTGACTCTATGATTTCATGATTTTGGGATCAGGGGACAGAGCAGTTCTTTTACAGGTTGATATGAACAGTCCCATGAGCAGAGATGTGGCCTCGACCCCACAAACTGTCACTAAGGAGTAGAGCTACTTCACAGGGTGTTTGTCTTGGCTAAAAGCAGGAGACCACAAGAGCTTAGCAAACCCTTTGGGCATTTTGCTGGATGGGCTTCTGGTTTAACCTGGCATTTCTGTGACTCTCAGAGTTCTTAAGCTGGGAAGGAATTCCCAAAGAGAAGGTCTATCCATTGTTCTCATTGTGCAGAAGCTTTGTCCTCGTGGTGGGCTGTTTCCCATCTTCAGACAATGTATGACATCTGTTTCCTATGATCCAGCCACGTTAATGGAATTACTTATTCTCATCACGTGCACTATTCCTGTATCTTTAGATGTCTTCTCCTCGAAGCCCCTTGGTGCCTCTTGTCTGACAGAGCTGATGGCAGGAGCTGGGGCCAAGTGAGAGTTATTGCTAAAATAACAGTGAATGTGGCATGGTGCAGGGGATGGGGGGTGCAGGACCACCTGTGAGGGTCAGCAGCTTTTGCTGCAGGATTTGCTGCAGGGTCACCACCTTCCTTTCACTCCATGAGCTGGACCATGCTCAGGCCCACGTCAGAAGAGCTTGGGCTGGGCTTGCACAGGTGAGCACAGAGTTGGAACATACCCTGAGTGCTTGTCCAGCTGATCACAGCATCCTGTGAGTTCCCAGCTGGGAGATGGGAGCCTGGGAAGGAGGCCCTGTGGAAAGAGAGCTCTGAAAACATGTTACAGCACAAAAAAAGAACTTTTTTTACCTACTCAGCAGCCCAACTTCAACGTGCCCAAGTTGCTTCCACCCTCCACCTGCTTTTCCGGCCTCATTAGGGAGTTACAAGCCTTTGCAGAATAAAAATGATAGCTGTTGTTTCAAAGAAACATCTTGGACTCAAACAGCTTTTAAGTCCTGACTTTAGGAATTCCCCCTAACCTGTAATTGCTGGTAATTACCCTGGTGATGAGATCTGTGTCCTGGTAACAAAGGAGCAAACAGAGTCTGACTCTTGGCTGTGTTTTCAGGGAAGGCTTTGAAAGGATGGGTGTCCTGTCTGCTTCCACTTCAAAGGCTGGGAGCTCTTCAGCCCAGCGGTCCCTTCAGCTCCTTAAAGGATGGGTTTGACATCACAAATCAAGGAAATAAAATGAAATCACTTTCTGTTCTGCTTCATTACAAATATCAGAACAACCCAGTGCTAAAACTGTTCCTGATGGAAGCACAGAGGGGAAACCACTGAGCAATTTCACTGCAGGAGCTGTGAAATCCAGACAGGAGAAGGACTATCAGCAGAGCATTCATTAGGCAAGGTTTTGTCCCACATCCCCTCTCTCTAAACTTCTGGGAGTTCCCATTGCAGCAAGCTTTTCCAGGAGCTGGGAACTGTCCTGTCAAGCTCCCCAGGCAGCCGAGGCAGGGGAGTGCCCGGTGTCAGCACTCACAGGGTCTGGAGCTGCTCCAGTTGGACCCAGCTCTGGCAGCGTGGGGCTCAGGAAGTCTATTCACAGCTCCAGGATCTGGCCTGAGATTGGCCTCGGTGCCTTTGTGTTCCTGGAGGTGACTGGGAAAAGCAGCATCTGCTCAGCTGGAGCATCCTCGGGCTGTGCTGCTCAGTGCTCCTGGTGAAGGGATGGGTTTGTGCAGCTTCCCAGTGAGTGATGACAGCAGGTAGCTTTGCTCAGCCCTCCATAACCAAGCTTGAAGGAACCACAGCGCTATCCCAGAGGGGCTGGAAGGGGATTTTCCAGCAGCAGGACACAGCAGGATTCCCTGGGTTCCATTAGTTCTGGCTCATTCCCCATTTTCTGTGCCAGGGACTCCTTAAAACACAAAAGAAAAGAGAAACACTGAAGATAAAGTATTTCCTTTGTGGCCCTTTCCCATCTGCAGCACCCAGATACCCAGGCTGTCACAATATTTGCCTGTCCTTGAGAGCTGCCTGGAGCAGCTGAAGGGTCTGGAGTGTCTGACAGAGCCACCCAGGAGGGTGGGACTGCTCTGGGCACTGCTGGGCCACAAGGAGCCCTGAGCTGGCCTACATCCCTGTTTGAGTTTTCCTCCCCATCCCTGAGCCTCCTCATCATGTCCACACCACCCTGCATCCACCATCTCCCCTTCTCCTTCCTGCTGGGCTGGGCTGGAGAGAACTCCTGGTACCAAGAGGATCCTGGTGGGCTGGAGCCTGGTGCCTGTGAATTGCTTTCTCAGCTGCTTCTGGAACACAACAATTTCCTTCATAATTTGTTAACAGCTCATACAAAACAAAACAAAAAAATTGGTATCTGCTTTTATTTTTCTCAGCTGTGCTTCCATGTGCTGGTTGGCACGCAGGAGTTGCTGAAGGTTTCCTTCCCAGGGATTAACAGTTCACTGTTATTTGGGGTTTTTTTTTTAGGAGCATTCAGACAAAATCAAACAAGTCGACTGAGTTAGGATAAATATTTTCAGTGGACATGCACAACACATCTGCTGTGCCAAATATTTGTTGTTGTTTGCCTGATTTGCTTTGGTGGAGCAGTTTCATGTTCTGCCAACGGAGCTTTTTAAAAATCAGCTTCAGAAGTATTATCTGTGTTTCAATTCTCACAAACACACAACACCAAATTTCCGGGGAAAAAATGTGTCGCTTTTATTTATTTACGCTTCAGATCAATCCCTGCTTTACTGCCCCAGCTCCCACCCTGCAGGGAACTACTGGGAGTCGTCAAAGGGACCCTCAGTGTTCCCTGCCAAGCTGTGTCCAACACAACTCTTGGAGCAGTTTGGTGTTGCCATCAGGGTTATGTTGATTTTTTAGCTCATCAGCCCCTTAGAGACACCTGCTTCTAAAGCAGAAATACCTGTTCTTAGAATTTCCATTTCCTTTGTGAGCAAGTAGTGTAAGAGAGGAACTCAGAGCTGTAAAAGCCTAGAAAAGGAGAAAAAAGATAATCTTGGGTGTTATGAAGATTTGGGTGTTGTCCCTTGTGTTCCTAATTAGAGTAAATTAGGAGTATTTTCTTAGCATCAGTGATCACTGCCAGGCTGTGTGGAAAACCATGGCAGCACGTTTGCAAACCCAATTCTTCATTTTATTTCCATCCATGGCTACAGATTCTGTTCTTCCTGGTTTCCCTGTCCTGCAGGAGCTGACTTTGCCTGGGGTTTTGTGTTTCAGGGTTGTGTATTACACGGGCTACAGGCAGGTGTACCAGGTGAGGTCCCAGACCACGTACAGGTGCTGCCCAGGATGGTCCCAGCTCGCAGGGGATGCTGGCTGCCTGCACAGTAAGTGTCACTCTACTCAGCTCAACTTCCTTGTTTTGGCTCATTTCAAGTCCTGTGCCTGCAGAAAATGCTCTAAAAATGTCTTTAAATGCCTTTTAAAATGTCCTCAAAAATAACTGTCATGGGGTTTTTTTTTAGTTTTTTTTTCTGATGTTGGTACTATTATTATTATTATTATTATTATTATTATTATTATTATTATTATTATTATTTCCTTGTATCAGAAGGATGCTGCTCTGACTTTCTGGGAAGCACTGTGAGGTGCTCTCCATTTCTGGAGAATTTCTACATTCAGGGTCCTGGCCATTCATCCACTTGTCAAATGCTACTAAATGTTTAAAATCAAGGCCAAATTGATGTTTCCAATGGTGCCACTGGCAGAAACTCTGGAAGTTCCTTTGAGAAGGTTTGTCAGGGTTTGTTATTTTAAGACTGGCTGAGTTTGAGCTGCCCCTGTGAGAGATTTGGGATCTCTGCATCCAGCCTTCGCCTGGATCTGTATCCAGAGGGTGAGCTGGGCTCAGGGTGGTGATTCTGCAGTGTCAGCCTGGAGGAGGGGACACAGGGCTCAGGTCTGGAGTGGAGACCCAGATCTGGAGGGATTCTGTGGCTGGATTCCTGCTCTCTTCCAGTGCAATTCCCTGCCAGACAGGCACAGGAGCGTGTCCTCCCCGGCTGTGGGGGAGCTGTGAGGTGTATTCAGGTTTGCACATGATGGGGATGTGCAAATATCAGCCTATAAGATGATTTTTTGCTGTTGTTGCAGACGACAGAGGCAGCTTTATCCCTGTGGGCCCCACATTCCCCATTTCCCTCCAGGATTCTCTGCCTGACACAGGAGGCAGCTGCTGTGTCTGTCCTTCCCCTAAACCCTGCAGCCACGTCCAGCTGGGGAAACATTTAACTGGAAACTGCTTCTGAGGTGTTGAGAGCAAGGAAAAACCTCTTGAACTGAACCAGACTTATGTGCAGAACCAAATGTCACCTGGTGCAGAGCCCTGCACACTCCTGCTGCTGTGGGATCAATTCCCTGCCTCGGTGCCTGATTCTTCTCTGATTTAGACCTTGGAGGTGCTCTCCACCTTCCCCACAGAAAAGCAGCTTTGGATTTAAGGGCTAGGCAGGAGAACCAGCAGAGCCTTTTGGGATCTGCCCTGCCCTGCCATCAGGGGAATCAGAGCCAGCTCTGTTCTGGAGGCACTCACGACTGGGATTGACCTCCAAGACAGGAGGATGTCTCCTACAGCTGCCTTTTGTTCTGTGAAGAGGCTCTCTGTGCCTTCCCCGGGCTTTGATGCTTGTAGAAAAGCTTTATTAAAAAAAAACCCCAACAAAAACAAAACCAAAAAAACAAGTTAAAAAGGTGTGTCAAACACCCAGTCCTTATTCTTCCTATTCCAAGCTGTGGCACAGCAGAACAACCCACAGGGAAGAGGAAGCTCCACGGGTGCCTTGTAACCCCTGTCAGTGAGCAGATAATAACCTCAGCTGAACTCAGAAAAGCACCTTCTGTAATGATTTTTCCTGCCAAGGAAATGAGTAATTCCATGCAGGAAGGAAGCAGAGAAAAAGGAAATAAAGCTGCTCAGGGCATTCTCTGAACTCATCCTTCTCATCACCGTGGCTGGGAATGGTCCTTAGGGATGGCTCACTGCAGGGTTGGGCTGGAGTGAAGAAGAGAGGGACAGCCAGTGCCAAAAGCAGAGTGTCAGCAGCCCAAAAGCTCCTGCAGGAATTGCTGCTGAGCTGCTGGGGAGGTTGAGGTGGATCATGACCTGGAGATGGTGAGCTCTGTCCCCATTCAGCCCTTCAAACCCAAGTGGATACCCCTGGGCTCACACCCAGGCCACGCTGTAACCTTGTTTCTGGCACAGAAAAATAGGTATTTATGTACCTCAAGTGCAACAGGCACAACAGGGAGCAGATCTCTGCTGGCCCTCAGCACAGGCAGGGGCACTTCCAGGGGCAGAAAATAAAATTTCATTGCTCTGTGAATCATCTTCTGAGCCCCTGAGAGCAGCAGCCACCAGCTTAGGGCTGAGGTGGGCAGTGGGAATTGTGCTCCCTTTTCCCACACCCCACAGGCAGCAGCTGGAGGAGCATCCCATGGGCAAATGGGACAGCTCTGCCTGGCCCTGCAGGTGCCCCGAGCCAGGGTGTCTGTCCTGATCTCTGCCCTGTCCTGGGGAACGTGTCTGGGCTCTGTGTAACTAAACCCCCATCCCAAGGAGCTCCCAGGTGTTGCTTTGCAGGGGTGTGATGGTTTTTCCTGCTGGTGGCTTTGGCCTCAGCACTGGTGTGTCCTTCTGGAGGTGTGGGAAGGTCTGGGAGGGAATTGCCAGTGACCCTCAGTGAGGTGCTGGCAGGGGCACACAGCCAGGCTGTTATTTATGGGTGCTGGAGGTTCCTCTGGTTGCTGTGGAGCAGTCTGGGGTCAGCCTGTGCTTGCTGCTGGGGCTCTGCTGAATGCCACAGAGCTGTGCCAGAACATGTCAGCAAGATTTGTGGCCCTTCCTATCTGCCTCCAGAGATCATTGATCGTGTTCCAGGAGTACTGAGCAGGGAAAGGGCATCTCTGCTGACAGTTTAATTAGGGCTGCTGTGCAGTGCAATCTCTCCAGTGAGGATGTCTTGCTCTCCCTTGGGGACTGGCATCTCCTCACTGCAGGGTTTTGTTTGCTCTTTGTTTGCTCACCATTTCTCCTTAAAAATAAAAATAAACCCAGCCCATTTGAGGGGGGATTTTCAGCACTGCAGGCTCGTGTGTAACCAGCCAAGGCTCACTGCCACCTTGTTTGAACATGCTGATGCTGTCTGACATGGATGGTGATCTTAAACACCATTATTAGATGGGAGGTCCCAGCACCCTCTCCCTGGTCAGGGGACTTATTTGGGCTCTCAGAGCTGTCCTAGTGCCTTGTTGCAGCCACTGCACTGGGGATACTCACTGCTAGCACAGGTTGGAGGCTGGCTGTAGCAAAACTGGAGTGTCCTCCCCTTCCTCACCTGCAGATTTGTGTCTCTGAGCTCTTACAGGTGGAGAAATGTCCCCACTAGAGAGCTGTGGGGACAGTACAGGGAGCGTGTGGGCTCTGCTAGGAACAAATAGCTCAGAAAGAGATGGAAAATGTCATAGAAACAGAGATCTCACTGGTGTCACAGAATATTTGGATTTGTTCCTCTCTTCGTGTGCCCTTTGAAATGGTGACAGCTGGCCTTGCTCCTGCCACCCCCAGGGCTGTCAGAGGTGAAGGCAGGGAGCCCTGACCCTGGCAGGGTTCTGTCTTTTGTCCCTTCTCTTCTGGTGGTAGCAGAGGATGAGGATTCGTTTCCATTTCTTCCATTGCCCTCTGCCCTGGACCATTCATCCCTTTGGGAAGGAGAAGGGTCAGAAGTCAAGGCACCCTTTGCATTTTTAGGATGGCATCAGGTTCTTTCCTTGCCTGATCACTGATACTTTAACTCTCAGACTGAGCTGCCCGGTTTCAAGTGGCCTCTGAGATGCTCCTTAAATTCCAGCTGGGTTCAATAACACAGGTAAAGCCCTTGGTGATTAGGTGAGGAGCCTGCATGTCTGGTAATCTCTGTGATCTCCACTTTCTGCTGGAGATGTTGAAAAGCTGAGTCTCTCTGTAACTCTTGATGTGCGTGGAGCAGCTGAAGCTCGGCCACCCACAGCCTGTCTGTGCTCTGGGGCCAGCCCCTGCCACCTTCAGAAAGGACATGGTGAGGCAGAAAGGCACCAAGGAGAGCTGTAAAGAGGCTAAAGAGGAGACCATGGCTAGATTTAGTGTGGGTGACGCTGTCACTGTTGTGATGTGTTCTGGAGAAACTCAGCCTGAGCTGCTGGTCTAAAGCTGGTCAAAGTTGTCCTGAACTCAAATTTTTATCCAGGTCCTGCTGATTTTCAGCTCAGGTGGAGGTAAGGCGTGGCCCTAGGTAGGAAGGAGAATTTATGCTCGTTTGAGGAAGCATCAGAGTCTGAGACACGATGAAAGCCATGGGATCATCCCTAGTGCTGAGCAGAAAGCAGCTGAATTTTAATCGCCCCATTAAAAGAAAAAACTTCTGTTGGTCACAACTGGCCTGTTAAAAGGCTCCAGAGTGAGCTTCCCCACACTGAACTGGGTTTCTTTCTGCCAACTCCACTGAGTTCACCTGGTGAGCAGGGGAGGAGTGCTCATGGGGACCAGCTGTCCTTGCTTCATTGGCACAACCCTGGAGGCTGGCACAGCCCTGGAACCCGACACAGTCCTCAAAGCTGGCACAACCCATGGAGATTGACATGGCTCTGGAGCACAACACAATCCTAGAGCTTGGCAGAGCCCTGGAGCCTGGCATGGCCATGGAGCCTGACACAGCCCTGGAACCTGGCATGGCCATGGAGCCTGGCACAACTCTAGAGCCTGGCACAGCTCTGGAGCCTGACACAGCCCTGGAACCTGGCATGGCCATGGATCCTGACATAGCTATGGAGCTTGGCACAGCTCTGGAGCCTGGCATGGCCATGGAGCCCAACACAATCCTAGAGTTTGGCATAGCCCTGGAGCCTGGCATGGCCATAGAGCCTAGCACAGTCCTGATGACTGGCACAATCCTGCAGCCTGGCATAACCCCAGAGCCTGGCACAATCCAGGAGCCTGGCACAGCCCAGAAGCCCAGCTCTGTCCTGGAGCATGCTACAACACTTGAGCCTGGCACAGCCCTGGAGCCCAGCACAGCCCCAGAGCCCGACCATGTGCACCATCACAGAGCAGGCAGCTCAGGTTTGTGCTCCAGGTTGGAAGCTGGGCAGGAAATGCATCTGGCTGACAGTTTGATTTCCCTGAGAGGCAGCTTTGCTTTGTCCATCACCTCCTGGCTGCTGCAGGCTCATTGTTTAGTCAGCTGAAAGGCTGGGACTGAACTCCTGAACCTGCCATGGAGCTCAGTGCTGGTTCAAGGTCCATCGTGGGCTCCCCTGGGAGCACATCTCTGCCCAGGCTGGGCTGTACCTCGGGGAGCCCAAACGTTGCTTTTCTGCATCGCTCTTCCTCCTAAATCAGTCTCATGTCTCCGACTTGCCGAGGATCCCGCCTGGCTGAGCCCTCACAAAGGACACTGCCCGGCCTCTGAGCAGAAGGCGCTGATGCTTCCCATAATTTATTCTTTCTCTCCTGTTCCCCTGAACAGTGTCATTACCCTTTCCCCAAATTTCATCGCATTAAACTCTGTCGCTCCGAATTAGGAGCTCGTTTGCAGGAGGCCTGGAGGGCACAGAGGGGGAGACCCGCAGCCCCCAGGCTGGGAAGTAGGTTATTATGATTTCCACTCGGTATGTGCCAGCCTGCAGCACAGAGCAGGGAATTGTCCGGCTCATTCAGGAAATCTGGGGCACTGCCAAGAATAACACCCCTGTCTTCTAACCCCTGATTTGTGTCGCTGAAATTGCTTCTAATATTTTCCATTGTTGTGCTTTGGGTCTCGCTGAGCTGCTCTGAGAGCCGAGTGCTGCTGGCAAGTTGGGCTCCCTGGAGCCAGGCTTGGCTCTGCTGGGACCCTCATGGAAATGTGGTTTTTTAGGTGTTTAAGGTGAAAGATTCCGGAAAAACCAAACCACTGTGTAATTTGGCCAGGCAACCCATTCTCTCCTATGGTGCTGAGGCCTGAAGGAAAGGACTAAAAGAAAAGACAGCCCCTCTTGCATGGTCAGAGCTGGAAAACCTGGAGGCTGCAGCCCTAGAACACCTTGGCACACACCTGGAGGTGGGAAGTTGTTCCTGCCTCTCTGGGCAGGGAATTATTTGCAATCCACAGGCTCGGCTGAGCAGGATGCTTGGCAAAGAGCTTCCCAAGTTCCAGGGCTCTGCCAGCACGGGATTGATACGGGATCACTGCAGTCCCCAGGGATACGTGGCCATGGAAAGTGACTGAAGCATCAGATGAGAAGATAACTGGCTTTGTGAAGCAGCATTTCATCACTGGTTCATTAGTTTGAGGAGACAAGTTTGGGCTTCAATGCTACCTTTGTGTTATAAATAATCTTCTCTTCTGGAGGCAGGGGGTTTGAAAAATCATCAGGTCCTTAAAAGAGCCAAAGCTGAGGCTCCAGGATTTCAGCTCTAGTGCATTGAAGGTGCAAAGTTTGTGGAGTTTGGCCTAACTCAGGGTGTCCCTGGATGGTAAAAGAATTGATAGAAGAAAGACCCTTTATAGCTCTGTCTGGCAAGAGGGTGTATTTTGATGGCAAAGGTGAATATTTGGAGAATGGCACATTCACCTAAACCTTCACCAAACCTCCCTAATCACAAAACCTCCCAAATCACAAAACTTCCACAGTCAGTGCAGCCTTGGCAGAAGGTGTTGTGTGAGCCAGGAGCAGGATTTAGCACAGAGGGGAAATCAGGAAGTCAATTGTGCTCCTGGAGGAAAAACCAGAGCCAATATTTGATATATGGGAGATTCAATAGTAGGAACACAGTAATGTGGTTGCTAGATTTCCATGTAGGGTGGGTTAGAACTGATTTTTCAGGCGTGACAAGTTGGCACCCACCAGCTTTGGGTTCCTGTTGGGAAGGTAATCCCTGCCCTTTCCCAGCTTGGATTTCACGTGGGTGCCTCAGATTTTTTGTCTTTGACAATTGATAACTCTGCAGATTTATCTCCTGGTGTGCACAAGCTGTCCTGCCCCAAAACTGCAACCCCTGCCTTGCACTGTTTCCATCTGTGATCCCTTTTTCTCTGAGTGCACAATTAGTATTTTGGAGCCAGCGTGGGGGGTTTTGTGCCAAGAATTTTGGAGCCATTTTGGAAGCCTGCACGGGGTGCCAGTTATAATGACACGAAATGAAATGTGTAATCACAGACCTGCTTTTTCTGTCACTAATTAGTTACAGCTTTAGCTGGAATGGGAAGAGAAGCCAGGGGGGCTCCCAACTTGCAAATAGGAGGGAGAAGCTGCAGCCAGCACAGCCCACGTGCGTGGGGGACCCTCAGTTCAGTGAGTGCTGCTGTAATTGCTACCAGGTGGTCCCAGATTGTACGAGGGGCTGTAATTTAATCACAGCTTTGTATGTTTAGTTGGTAACTGACCTGAAGGCCGTGTGACACCATTGGTGGCTGCAGTGTGCTCCTTCCTGGGGTGCATCAGCTGGAACAGATTGGTCCCCATGGCTGCTCTTAGCCCAGGGCTCTGCACAGCCCAGCCTGGGCTCAGCAGAGGGCTGGGGTGGGCGAGTGGGAGCTGCTGGACCAGGGGCCACCACTGTGTGTCTTCAGTTGATGCTCTTTGCTCCAGTTTTGCCAGGTTTTGGTGAGATATATTCCTACCAGTCCCGTTCCTCTTGGAGTTGGTAGCAGTTTGTTCAATGAAAAGTGGGAGGAAAAGAGGAGGTGAGGGAAAAAGAATGATGAGAGGAGCTGGCCGTCACCACAGCTCTGTCCAGATCAGTGAACAGAGAGAAAATTTCATTGTGCAAATCTTTAAACAGATTTAAAAAGGAAGATGGATGCTTGTTCTGCCTCCTTACCCCCCGACAAAGCACCACACACATGACAGTGCCCCTGCTCACAACGTTTCTGCTTTTGAGATCAGCATTTCCCAGTGGGAAATATAAACCATGGGCTGCATTTCATGAGTTATGAGAAGCACACACTCCCCTGGAAAAAATATAAAAACCATAACCCTGTCAGTGGGTTGATGGGGACGATTTGGAAAGGTGGATTTCAGAAGCCTAATTGAGCATTCTGTGTCTCCGTGTCCATTTTACACTCGGCTGGGTGAGAACAGAGAAACGTGCCTGCTCAGCCTTACTTACAGTTTAGCTCCATTTCATCCTGTGGGCTGCCCGAAGGTGACGCCACGATGGGGCAGCAGCTCCAGGGCAGAGGTGGGAGCAGCTCCCCGGGGACTGTTCTAGAAAGATCCCTCCAGTTTCCACACAAGTAACTCATATCTGTTGCCTCAAGATCTGGCATGAGTTGTTTTCTGCCTGTTTTACACACTTGCTGGCTGGAGGAGCATCCTTTCAGCACAGCCCTGTTGTTTTCCTGTGATTCTCAAGGAAAGCCCTTAGACATTCCCAGAGGTAATTTCCTTCCTATCCTAAATTTTGAGACTTTGTGCATTGAGTACCTCACTGTCAAGCAAAAGAAAAAAAATCAACTTTCCAAAATGGTTCAACAGTGTTTTTTTATGACTATTCAAGTGTTCTCTGGAGCTTTGGACACGTCACAGGGATGGGAGTGTGGGAATCATCCTCTTCCTCCTCCTTGCAGCCACCTGTGGTGGCATTTGTCACAATGGTGGGAGCTGCCAAAAGGGATCCTCACAGCTCTGTCACTGCTCCCTGGTTTCCAGGGCCCTCAGTGCCAGCACAGTAAGCAGCCCTGCCAAATTCCTCCTTTAATTCCGAGCTGGAAGAGGAGAGGCTTTGGAGCGAGGGATGCCCTGATTTATTTACGTTTTATCATCGCCGTTGTTTTATCTGCAAAACTCCAACAATCTCCTCTTGGCTTTCGTGGTGTTTGGAGAACTTGGATGTTTGGAAAGGAAATACTTATCATAACTTGCTGTGAAACACAGCTCGGTGCTGTACAATAGCCTTTATTCCTGGCTGCCATCCGTGGCGGGATTTGCTGGAATCGGAGAAGGAAGCTGATTAAAGTTGGGTCAAACAAAGGAACCCTGGGGTCACACACGGCCTGTGGGGCGAGCTGGGCTCGGGGCAGAGTGGCACTGAGTGCCACCAAGGAAAGGAATGCTCTTGTGTCTTTGGCCAGGCTGCATTTTGGGGCTGCTAAGCTTTATTTAATTAACCTTTGTGAGATATACACACCCCCTCTTGAAGGTTATCGAGTTTCCTATGTTTGGTGGCTCACAGATGTTCTGGTTTGGGAACACGATAGCCCATAGGAAACAAGAAAGGATCATCCCTAAAAGCTGGGATGTTCCTTGGGCTGAGAACACGTTTCTTGGGCTGCAGGGACACACAATTGTCTCTGCTCCCTCTGACTGCTGCAGGGCAGTAGTGCTTGCTCACATCATCTTCAGATGATGCTGATTTATAGCACCAAATTAAAGAACAAGATTTTTTACCATCCATGACTGTGTCTGTTCCTTCTGAGACTCTCACTTCTGTCCTCTTTTGGAACCAGAGATGTGTGGAGGTAGGGGAGCTGACCAAGGAGGGCTGGAGAGGAGAATTTTGTCAAAACCTCGGACCCCCTAACCCTGAGTAACCAGAACCAAGGGCAAAAAGGTGAAGTGTGAATCAATCAGTGCAGGGAACACTCACGTCCTCCCTCATCCAAGCTGATGGGGTAAATGTTGGGTGTTTTCCTGTGCAGAACCTGAGAGGTAAAAAGCATTTTCACACTTGGAAATGTTTAGCAATTCCCACAGTTATAATTCGTTGCAGCTTTGAAAATCCAACACACATTTTGGAGACCCCCCCAATATTTTATTAAAAGGGAAATGGTTGGCTTGATTTGGAGGAGAAGAAAATATTGGAGGGGCACTGATGTTACCTGCCTTGCACAAGGGACCTGAAGTTGGGGCTTTGGGTCTAACATGCCTGCCATATTTTAAATAAATGTCTGAGATCCTGAATATCTGTTGTCAGATCCCACTGTCACCGTTTTGGCAGAGTGGTGGGAATGGGCTGTGAAAAAGGGATGGCCAAGGATGCACAAGGTTACAAATTACAGCTCTGCTACCTAAAATTAAAGGAAGAAACCAGTCCAAACTCTGGTATTTTGGAGTGAACTAATTACAAGGAACAGGGAAGAATGTGAAGTGGAGGGGATAAATCATTCTTTGTGCTGCTTGTCCTGAGTTTGTAAAGCATTAATTGCCCCATTGCCTCCTGGCAGAGGAAAACTCAGCTGAACCAGGAGCATTCCTCTGAATTTGCAACCTCAAATTATTTTCATTCCTGGGTGATTTATATTGCACACCCAGGGCAGAGATGACTCCCTGCCATCCCACCCCCTGCCAGCCCCTTCTGCCAGACAACACTTTGCTGTTTGCCAGGCCCATCGTTTGTAAAGCTTTGAGCATTTTCATTACCTGTAGGTGCAGGACAGATACAGGCACAGGGGACTGGGGAGAGTGTTCATTTTGCAAGCACCTTCAGAAAGCTTTCCTGACTTTCCAATTTCATTTTAACTTTGGTTTCCATCCTGCTTTTAAAGAGATGTTGCCCCTGAAAAATTCCAAAACACCAATGAAACAGCTCTATTATTCTTAGCTTGCAGAAAAATTATAATTTTTTTTCTGTTTCTTAATGCCTTTTGTTATTTGTAGCATTTTTCAAAACTCACAGTCCTTGCCACAGAGAATGTGCTGATTGAGGATACAGGAAGACCTCAGTCACAAGATCATCCTTCCCTTAATCCTCACTTCTTACTGACTCATGTCAATGGTTCTCTTTGGTAAATACTTTTTTTGGACAAATTTCTGGTGTAAAACCTAATTGTCTGGATTTTCATCCTTTCTTTCACTGTTAAAAGTGCTCTGGGTGGTTGGCTTTGCTCATCAGTCAACATTTGTGCTGGATTTTCCTAATAGGATGAGAGGCTGCTTTGGGGAGGGACACCTCACCAGTGACTCATTTTTTCCTCATCTGTCACCTGGTGCTTGAGATGATGGATCCTCCTTGAGAAAGGATGGAGCTGTGGAGTACTGGGCTCTGGATATGGGCAGGACGAGGCTGTTTGGTGAAAACAACATGAAAATAACCCATGTGAGCCAAGCTGTGATATTCCATGTGTCACCCTCCTTCAAGAAATCCGTGTCTGATCTGAATGGAGCTGCTTTTTTCTTGCCTGGAAAGAAATACAGACGTGTTTTCTTTCGAGGCAGGACGCTCCCTGTCCTGGCCAGACTCCTATCAGAGCTTTCAGCACGGGATATTTTTGCTGGCCAGCCCCGAGCAGCAGCAGCCGGGTGTTTACCCTGGCTGGGCAGCAGCAGCAGCTCCCCATGCTCGCCCTCCAGGGTGAGGTGCTGTCCTTCCTGCTCTCCTGAGCTGCTGACAGGGACAACATTCGCTCCCTCTCTGGGTTAAATCACCTCGTGGTGAAGGCACAGCCCTCGGTGGGGCTGTGTGAGCTCTTGCAGGAAGCTCTGCAGAGCATCGCCTGTGCCCGTCCAGGTTTCAACACCTTTTCTCTTGCCTCTTAGTGGCTTTTTGATCCTGTCAGATGCTGTCAGTGTAGAAATTGATGGTTTTTTTCCCTGCTCTGCTTGTCCACCTGCCATCAAGCGAGCTTTGCTTTGCAGCAAACTGCAGCAGAGGTTGAGCTGGACAATATTCCAGTGAGCACAGACTGGTTTGAGCTGAGGAAGCAGCCGGGTTGTCCTGAACTCCTTTGGTATCTTCCATCCTTGGTAGATGAAAAGGTTGTAAATGGAGTATTCAAAATTTGGGGTGAGGTTCCCTTTATAGCTCCTTTTTAGGGGCTTGGATGTAAATGACCTTTGAGTGCAGGCTTGTTGCTGGAGGGAGGGGGTGTTGGAGAGCCTGGGCTGTGCTCCAAGCCTGCCCAGCTTTCCTGGGAATCCTTGGGCCACCCAGCACTGTGGGCTCCAATGCTGGTGAACCCATCAGACCCCCATCAGGACCTGTGTGTGTGGGAGGAGGCAGTGCCCAGGGCTGTGAAGGTGGATGTGTTATTTGTGTGTCCTGCTGTAAATCAGCTGCTCAGCTTCACCCTTGGCTCGCTGGAGCCTCCCAGCAGAGTGGATCCTTTCAGCAACACTCAAGCTCCAGGGCTCTGCTGTGGGATCTGTGCCCTGCCAGGGGCCAGGACCCTTCCTAATTAGCCTGGCTGTGTTTTGAAGCATGGGCCAGCCCAAACCTCCTTTGGCTCGGCACAAAGGAGAGGTCAGCTGTGGCAGCAGGGCTGTGATTAGTGTCTGTGCCTGGAGGCCAGCTCGGGTGGCTTTGTCACCCTTCAGGAGACCATTATTGTTTATTTATTTTATAACAGGGCCCTCATTCACCCAGCCTTTGACGTGCCCCTGGCGTTGTTTGATTGACTAAGGACCTGATTTCTCCTGCTAATCTCTCCCAAGCTGTTCAGCTGGAAGCCTTTGGATGTGTTAGGGCTGGGAGAGAGGGGTTTGCTGGAGGCCAGAGAAACATGGGACTGTGAAACACTCAGAGATGTTGGAAGTAAAACGGGAAGGGTTCAGTCTTTGGAAGCAAAGGAAAGCACAGGCAGTATTTTCTTGGATCCAGGAGCCAGA
The DNA here is from genome assembly GCF_052056855.1 of Sturnus vulgaris. Taxonomy (NCBI): domain Eukaryota; kingdom Metazoa; phylum Chordata; class Aves; order Passeriformes; family Sturnidae; genus Sturnus; species Sturnus vulgaris. The sequence goes on along the minus strand of NC_142267.1, from coordinate 3,408,208 downwards.
TGCTCTTTCCAAGATGGAGAAACTCGAGTGATAGCTCCAGTTCAGACTCAGGTGACTTCCCCAGCCCAAGGAGAGCCTGGTGCAGACTTCAGAACGACGGTAGCAAGACACTGTGATCGATGCTTCCAGTTCATGAGGCCAATTTAAAATCCGTTTTGTGGAATTAAATGGCTGCAATTGTTCTTCAGCTGTCAGCTCATTGGAGAGAATCCACGGTTAATAATACCAGGGCTAAATTAAGCAGAGCACTCCTCCAGCAGCCAAGAAGTCCGAATACTTTTATTTATAAGCAGCCTTCTGATTCACAAGGTTAGCCTTCTGCTGGGAGGGGAGAGGAGCCTGAGGCCAGAGGAGATTCCTGCTGGGATTTTCTTGTATTTTGGCTCAGGAAGGCAGTGGAACAAGGGCGGCTTGTGCAGAGCTCGGCTGCGTCCTGTGCTATCAGCTTGTCCATCAGCCAAGCGTGGTATTTAAGAGCTGGCAGACAGGTAGGGCCGAGCTCTTTGAAGAAATCTGGGAGAGGAAACAAGCCAAGGCGATGCAGGGGCTTATTCAGCTAAAAGCCATCTTTTGTAAAGGGAGTTTGGAAGGAAAGAGAGAATGTGCTGGAGCTGGGGGAACGTTTGTTGTCATACCTGCAAAAGAAGTGTCTTGGGGTTTGTACCTGTGGGGTGACCCCAGGCCCAGGGTCCCTCACTGGGATGTGCTGCTCAAACACAGCACCACTTATTGCAGCCAGCACCACCCCCAGCCTCCACGTAACTGCAGGGCAATAACTCTGTGAATAACTCAGTAGTTTGTATGGTCTGAGTTTCTAAAGGTGAACTGGAGTACAGCAAACAGCCTTTTGGATGTGTGTGACTCTGTCCAGCTCTGTCCAGCTCTGTGAGTGATGGAGCACGTGCAGAGGCAAAGTATTGCTGGCCATTTGTTTAAAGGAACACGATAGTGGGTGAAGCAGAGCTGAAATCTGATGGGCTTTGGTGGATTTGAAATACGCCTGGCTTTGTTCTTTCCAGGCTATCCTTGGGCTGAGCTCAAGAATTAAGGATTTCATGATCATTTAAAAGAGATTATCATATTGGGTGGAAGAAAATATATGGCTCAAGTCCTTTGGATGAGTTGTAGCCCTCTGCTTAGGTTCTGGCAAATAAATCAGAGTGGAATCTTTTCACTGGTGTTGCAACGTTCACACAGATCTTTACTGCTCCTCATGTTAAGATCTGCCAAGGGTAAGAAAACTTGGAAGGAAATTGTTCATTGAGCCACCTGAAGGAGACAAAATCCATGCTTTGTTGTGAGGGATGGGTACCTTGGGCCAAGTCATGTGCAGTGCTGGATCTTCAAAGCTCTGCATCCCTTTCATTGAGGGCTGAAGCTCCCAGCACCTCCCGTGGTCCCTCCTCTGTCACAGCAGTGCTGATCCCGTGGTGGAGCAGCAGCCCCTGCTCTAATCTCCCTGCAAAGGATTTCCTTGGAGTTTCCCAGCCAACTGTGACCAATTAAACAGGGGCTGTGGCTGCAAAACTGCAGCCACTCGCAGAGCTGGGTGAGGGCTGTGCAGGGTTTATGGCTCTGAGAAGTTTGCCCCAGGTGTTTTCTTCCCGTAAACCAACCCAGGAAAGCCAGGCTTGTGAGCTCGGAGGTGAGGCAAGGGACATTTATGGAGGAGAATGGGTTATTTTCCAGGCAATGTGAAATGCTCCAGTGTAACTGGAGCACTGGGACCCCATCGTGTAATTGGTAATAAGAAGGATTTGTTACAGGAATGCAAAGGAGAGTGAATTAAAGCTGAATTCTTGGATTGTTTCTGGGGAGGACTGAGCCCATCCCCCTGGTCAGGTAGCCAAAGACCATTCCAAGCTCACAGTTCCTCACCAATTCCTGGTTTTTTGCAATGATTGTGAGTGAGAGACTAAAATCTTCAGGTCTTCAGTGGATTCACAAAAGAGAAATGACAGGTGACAGCTTGACTCCGTGACTGTGACAGAATCATCAAATCCTTTAGGTTGGAAAAGACCTTTAAACCATCAAGTCCAATCATTCACCAAATCCTCCCTCGTTTTCAAAGGATCTGCTGAAAATCAGTGGTGTGAGAGCCACACTAGCCATGGGCACAAGGGCCAGGTTCCAACCAAAACAGGAGGACTGGTGAGTGAGATGAGGAGTGAGGACCACAGCAGGAACGAGGAGCATTGCTGCAAAGCTGCCTGGAATTTGTAGAACTAATTTATGCTTAAACACACAGCCCACTCCGCAGTAAATTGTTGGTATGTTATGCTTTCCGTTTCTGGGTTTGGAAAGGTTGGAGAAAACATTTTTTTAATTCATTAAGTGCTGCCTTCTCTGAGGCATCGTTTTAAAGCCATATTCTCTGGCAGGTGATAACATCTTTTAAGCAGCCTCTGAAATGCCTTATCCCCACCTCAGGTTTGCCTTTCATTTTTTCCTTTTGTTTGTTGTGTTTCTGTTTTGTCTCCCATGCTGTATGGGCTCAGCACAACAGTATAACTGATTTAATAATTCAGAAACAAACACGTGTTGAGATTCCATTCATTACAAATACTTTTTTTTTCTGGGAAGATGCTCAGAGGGTTCCCTCCCCAGAGCTGTAATCCATGTGAGTAATATGAAGAAAGGAGGTCACCTTCCACACGTTTTCTATCCAAGTTTCATTGTGTATGAGTTCCTGTTGTGATTTTCCCTTGGGGTGGAGCTTGATATTCTGGGCAGCCCGAGTTGTTTGATAGTGGAGAAGGAAGAAAATCTGCCACTAACGACCCCCACAGGTGGCACCAGCCAGTGGAGGAGTTTTTTATGGTCAATTTTTACTGTTTTACAAAGTTCAAATGGAAAATGTTACCTTGGAAAATGAGACTCCTCTTGCATCAGCGGCACCAGGATCAAAGCACCAAGCTCAGGGAATTTGTTCCTCTGCAGCTTCTTTATCATGGAATTACAGAATTTTAGAGTATCCTGGGTTGGAAGGGACCCACAAGAACCATCAAAGCCGTGTCAGGACTGGAGCTGTGGCCCTGGGACTGGTTCTCCCTGCACATTCCTCAGCAGAGACTGAAAGGGGAGTCCAGGGGACCCTCACCATCCTGGGCTGAGATTCCCCAGCCCCAGCGTGGCTGGTTTCCTCCCAGACACACTTAATTTTATGGGGCTGCAGTTTCCTGTGGCTCAGCTTGCAGACAGTGACACATGTGCTGTGTGTAGCTCTGCAGCCTCTTTTCCCTTACATGATTCAACATTTGTGGGGCCTCTGCAGCCCCTCAGCATTCCTGCTGGCCACAGGGGCACCTGTTCGAGCCTGGCTCTCTGTAAACCAGCCAAGGCCCAGATTTGGAGGCCAACAGGTGTTTCTAGTTTGTGGTGCACTAATGGATATTGACTGCCTGTCCTCCCGCCTCTCCAAGCCAATAAACCCCTGGATCTGGAAATCCTCCACCCCACGCTGGAGCAGCAGGCCCAGCTGGGGATGCCAAGAGGCTGAGAGAGCTCCTTCCCCAGGGCAGGCGTCACACTGGCCCCGAGCTGCTCTCTGAAGTCATTCCTTTGTGTTTGACTTTCCATTTATGTTGGAATGTTGGCTGGAAAGGCTGGCACGCTGCAGCTTTTTGGGCAATGCCATGGCTGCTGGGTTTTGCCTTGCACGGGGCTGTCTGTTGGCTGGTCCAGCCCCACGAGTGGCCACCAGCCACTGGGCAAACAGTTTTTGGTGGTTTTCTCCCCTCTAAGGGAATCTGCCTTTCCCAGATTCTTCCCAGATTCTTCTTTCTTCAATCATGGCATCTCCACGAGTTCTTGTAGGTGGCAGAGCCTTGGTTTGAGGTGGGACCCTGCTGCAGATGGGCTCTGCTAATTCAAGTGTAACAACCCATATTTGTTGGCTAAAACAGGGATTCTTTTCCTTTAGAGATTTATGTGGCTTGCTTAAAGACTGGCTAGACCATTCCCAGAGGTCCAACCCAGCTCTCCTTGCCAGGAGCTGTTTCGAATCAGGGGTAATGGGAGTCAGGTCTGTGATTCATGGTCCTGATCCGACTGTCAGAGATCAAAGGGCCAAAACAGCCCAGCCCGGTGTAAGAAAGGCAGCGGGGGCTGAGCTCCCCTGGCTGGGTTAAGTGGAGAAAGGGGCAGGAGGGTTCTGAGCAGTTACAGAGGCTGCAGGGATGCTGTGCCTTCCCTTGGCACTGTGCTGTGTGAGGGGTGTTGGGTTTCAGCACGATGGATGCCAGATGTGTGTCATTAGAGGATACCTCTCCTTACCAGCTGCAAATTGTCCGTAGCTTCCTCTGCTATTTTCATCGGGAGAAGCCTGAATTCCCACTATTTCCTGCCATCTCAGATGCTGTCAGGCTGCTCTTTAGCTGGCGAGTCATGGAATTGTGCAGCCCAAACCAGTCACGTGTGGCAAGATCAGGCATTGTGTGTTGATTTGGATTTTTTCAGGGGCTCGGTTAGGATTTGCCTTAATAAACTTGCCCATAAAATTACATTTTGCGTTTAACTTGCAGAATGAATCCCCAGAAAACTCCAAGGATTTAACTGGAAGGATGCTGGAGATGGTTTTGTAATTATGTGAGAAGAAGACATGGCTTTTCACTTTGTGGTCTCTGGTGCAATAGGATATGCTCCTAAAAAAATGCGTGTTTTTAAACTGAAGAAACGGTTTAAAAATAGGAATACAGAACACTCATGGTATAATTAGGGATAAATTCATTAGGAAAATGTTCAGACTTTACTCAGGATTTTCATCAGCAGGAATCCTGAGGTTTCTGTGAGGTTCCATGTGTTTGATACCTCGCTGTAGGGCACTTGTTGAGTTCTGTGAATACACCATTTTCCAGGCCCTTGGAAGCTCATTCCTTCCTGCCTGTAACTCCCAGACAGAGCACTTTAGCCAACTCCCTTCCAGAAATGGCCTGAAAAGTCTTTTTTATTTTTTTCAAACCTAAAAGAAAAGTTCATTATAAGGAAAACAAGGGCAGCACCTCCTTTCCTGAGCACTTCCCGTGGCTGTGCCCACCTGGCTCTGTGCTGGCCTTGCCTTGGGGCTGTGTCTGGATGAGGAGGAGGAAGGTGAGGGCTCCTGTGGCAGAGGTGAAGGAAAAGAGAGGAAAAAGGACCTGGATCTCTTCTAAGGAATGTGTTTGGAGGTGCCTGTCCCTTCCATGCTGCCATCCTGGCATGTTCTGTGGCTGGAAATGCAGCATTGGCTTTGACCTTTCCCAATATTCAGTGGAGAATGGGGGTGCTTGAAATGCTTAGGAGAAACAGATGTAGAAAATGAGTTTTGGGAAGCAGCAGACCAGGTAATTTTTCTGGTTTAAAATGATTTAGGCATTATCCCCACTCCATACAGGCTGGGAAGCTGCCCTGGACTGCACAGGAGAGTAGTGACTCCTGGCAAAAAAAATACATTATTTCAGTCTCCTTTTTCCCCAGTTGCTCAGGATCTCACCTCATTAATAGTGGAGATTTTGGAATGTCAGATATTTGGCATATCTGGCTATTGGAGCTGTACAATAGGTCCCTGTGGCTGCCTGTCACTGAGCCCCATCTTTCTGTGGGGAGCTGTTTGATCTGCACCTGGTTGTGTCAGGACTGGCCCTGCCCAGGAAACCTCTCCCACCTTAAACAACTGTTCCTTCAAGGAGGTGAATTTCCAGTTTAAAACATTACATTTATGCTTTTTTTTTTTTTTTTTTAAACTCATGAATCTCCCCAGAAGCGAGTAGCCCTGACCCTTTCATTAGAGACAAAAGGGAGTGTGTATAAATGTCTTTTGTGGCTTGGCAGTAAACTTGCTGAGGACGACATAAAACGTGCTCATTAAATACTCTTTACCCAGCATTGCTTTTTGTTTTCTGCAGCACTGTGATGTTTCATCCCACCATTAATTGCCTAATACCAATTATGGCATAAACAAGCCATTTGCTAGTGTAACTTTTTCCATTTATTTTCCAAGGTTCTTACTCTTGACACCCATTGTGCATCTGGGAAGTGAGGGGCAATATTTGTAGGGAAATATAAATAACGAGATGGGTGATCAATATTTTTACACAGACCTTCCTGTGCTATAAACACTACTGTGGCTCTTGAGAACCTCCCAAAACGCTCCCCCCACTTGGATGCTTTGTTGTATTGAGCTTAATTATATGGAGACAAAGAGACTTGGAGGAGGCTCTTTTTTCCCAGGGATGTGCCAGTGTTTTGCTGTAAGACACGGACTGTCCGTTGTGTGCTGGCAGCAGAGCCAGGGCAGAGGTGGGCACTGACACAGTGTCACAGACACCCCAAATGCTGCCAAGTGCCTCGAAAGACTGGCAGAGGGCAGAGCTGACCCCTCCTTACAGCCCTTCTTTATGGCATTTCAGCCTGTGGCTCTGTTCTGGCCAAAATCTGGGAGCTGGCTGGAACGAGCAGCAATGCTGCAGCACTTTGAAAGGTGCTGGTTTAGGATTCCCTTTGGGATGAAGAGTGTGGAGCTTCCTTTTCACATGAGTGAGTTTCAACCTGATAGGTGAAACATCTGGATGTCACACTGACTCTGGCCGTGCCTGCAGCTCTCGTTTCTCACTCTGGCAGCAGAGATTTATCTTTTGTCATTGCTGCTCCTGGAAATACGGTGTCAATCCTGGTCCCCCCAGTGCAGAGATGGGCACTGACAGGCTCCTTGTGTTAGGAATCACAGCTAGAAGGACTCAGGAGGTAGGAGAGACTTTTGATGTTTAGCTGAAGGAAGGGGAATGAGCCAGGGCTGTGAGTCCTGGCTGTGGGAATGAGCCCAGGGATGTCTGGAGCCCAGACCTGCTGCCTGGGGCACGTGTGGTGCTCAGAGCCATCCACTCCTCCAGCCCCTGTCTGAGCCCTGTACAGCTCAGCCTTGTGCTAGAGCATTTCTTCTGAACCCTCCAAGTAGATCTTGCTAAATTTCCCCACTTAATTCTGTGTGAATCTCTTTGGCTTTGTAAGTGGTGAGGAGGAGCTCTGTGCGTTTCTCACTGCTGTGCTGGCAGCAAGTCTTGGTCACTGATGTCCATTCAGAAGCCTGAACCTGCCATGGGGACACACCACTGATGGTCACCAGCTCCCCAGTGAGCACAGAGCTTCACCCTGGCACAGATTTTGCTGCGAGAAATAACTAAAAATGGAACAAACCTGCTGGAGACGCTCAAACTTCCCTATGCTCAGCCTTGGCAAAGCTTCTGTGATCTCACAGAGCTGAGGTTGCTTCAAAGGGTTGGAAACTTTGAAGGAAGTCTCTTCACCTTCTCTATAAGAGGAATACAGGTTCTTTCCCAGGAGAGTCATCTTCCCGTCTTCCCATTAAACACAGTTTTGGCCATACAGTGGAAAAAAATCATCAAAGCCCAGCCAGTGCTCTGAGCTCCTGAAGGGGAAGCCGGGGAGAGGCTGCCAGGCACAGTATATTTTTTATTGCATCCATTATATAATGTGTCAAAAAAGAATTCTCTCCACTATGGGGAGATATTTATAGTTCATAGGGTTTTATGGCAGGAGTGGAGTGTCTCAGGTTACCCTGGCTAAGCCAAGCCAGGCTGCTGCCTCTGGCTCCACAGGAGCAGGTCTGGGAGCCTGAGGGTGACCTGGGGAAAGGAACAGCTTGTCTGGATGTCATGACCTGTCCCACCTCTCCAGCTCCTTAGGAACCTTGGCAGGACCATGCAGAAATTCTCCTAAACTCTCAACAAATTGGGTATGGCAGCAGGTAGAAACCAGCGGCAGGATTTAGGAGTGGGCAGGAGGAGCAGGAGGATGAGGATGTCTCTGGTGGGTCTGTCTGAGGCTCATATTGGTCAAGGAGCTGAGGAGACAACAAATTATGTGACAGCCATAGGAAAAAATGTGTGATCTGAGTGGAGAGGGGACATGTGATGAACATCTTTGCCTCACCTGTTAACAGAAGCTGTGTGGGGGACACCTGGCACAGGTATGGGAATACCCTCACATCCATGTCACATCCTGGTCTCTCTTGTGGATGCTCCCCCAGAACATCTGCACAGCCGAAAGCAGAACCATGTGCTGACCTGGCACACACATTCCAGTGGGATGGAGGCAGATGAAGAGGTCACAGAGTTCCCCTTTAGGTCAGGAAGATTCCCCAGTGGCAGCTTCCCTGGAAGTGTGGTTACCTCACCTTGGAGGAGGCAGCTGGAAAAGCAAAGAGCAGAAATGTGTTTACCTGAACTGAACTGCTGAAATATTTGAGCTCAATTTTCCTCTTCTTTAAAAAATAAATACCTTAAGGAGCAGATAAAACCCTTCACACCTTTTCCTGCCTTAACCTCTGTGTCAAGGAGTCGAGTTCCAAAAGACCTGCAGAGTTTACAGACAACTTGCTTATGCAACTTTCAAGTTCACGAGGATTGAAAGCCCTGACTGTGGTATTGATTAAACCTTATTTGGCCATCTGACATATTTATATTTGTGAGGAGTTTCGTGGGAGCCAAGACTGATAATGCAATCGCTCTGGGGAGGCTGGCTCACACTAAGGAGGGAGTGTCAGATTGCACATGCACAGCTGGTACGTGTGGGAATGATGCCACTGTGATAAAGTGAGCCTGTGGTGCCTTCTCCATCTCCCTTGGGATCCCCAAAACCCAGACAGGGCACGTAGATGAGTGTGCTGGGGCATGTGGGATCTCTCCACGTGTGGTGGTGTGTTTTCCTACATCCACACAGCTTAACAACATCCCAGGAGTGCCTCATGCTGCCCTTCCTGCCATAGCAGGTACAGCCCTGGTCATGGATGAGGAAAACATCACAGAATCACAGGATCATTAATTTTGGAAAAGACCTCCAAGATCATCGAATCCAACCTGTGCCCAGTTCTCTCCTTGTCACCAGCCCAGAGCCCTGAGTGCCACACGCAGGGATGGGGAGTCAGCCCCTCCAATGCCTGACCACTCCTTCCATGCAGAAATTCCTCCTGATGACCAACTGACCCTCTCCTGGCACAGCCTGAGGCCATTTCCCCTTGTTCCCTGGGAGCAGACCCTCACCTGGCTGCACCCTCCTGTCAGGTTCAAGACCATGATAAACAAAAAAAAAAACCAACTAGAAAGCACCAGATACACCAGCAGTGTTTGAAAAACTACCCGAAGATGACAGATGACATCAATTTGGATGGGAAATTAAGGAAGAAATAAGGGGTGAAGGAAAAGCCTGTGGGAAGCAGTGCCCGTGGCACGGAGTCAGCGTTATCTGAGCACTGCAGGAAGCTGCAGAGCTGTGACTGATAATCTGCTCCCAGCAGGCACAGCCCCCTCTTATTCCCAAAAAAAGAGATTTCCTGGAGGTGCTGTCTGTCGTGGCTGTTTTATGATGTCTCTGTTATTGCAGGTCAGGAGGAGCCAGGCTGGGTTTGTCTCAGTGATTGATATCATCCATAGGAAGGGGTTGGATTTGCAGAGTATTCGATTCATAAGGAGGAGAATCTGGATAGGAATTCTGGAGATATGGGGGAACCTAAAATACATCCTTATGGTTTCTCTTTTTCACAACTCTGGCTACACCTTTGTACCTTCCTGCTTGTCTCTGCACCCGTGCTGGCAGTACCATGATTGAAACATCACAGTGCCAAATCCCAGAGGGAAACGACACAGAAAGGAAGAAGGAAAACAACAAAGGAACAAAAACCTCACCGAGCCTGGATTTTGTGTGTAATCCCTGTGTGCTGGCAAACTTCAGCAGAGCCCCAACACTGGGAGGATTGTGCAGCCCGGCTCCAGCTCATCCCCCTGGCACAATTTCAGAGAAACAACGGAGGACAGGCTCCTCTTTCATCCCAAATTCAGAAGTGCCTGCAGGACCCACAGCCAGTCCTTTGCTTTAACTCCTTGCGTTTTAGTGCTGGAGAAAGCGATTTATTTGATTGCCTTTAGGTTATCAGGAGGGCTCGTTCCTGGGGGAATATTGATGAGTTTTTAAGGGGTCAAATCCCCAGGATGTCGCAGCATTTCTGCCAGTACAGCTGGTTTCAGGAAGGTGTGCTACAGCAGCCTCATTTTTAGGGAATAATGACCCAAATTCTCTGCGAGAGAATTCTCGGAGTCTGTGAGGTGTCCTCTCGGCCAGAGGGAGGGGGTAGAGCATCTCTTAGAGCATCTCTGCTGGGCTCTGCTCTGCTCGGGATCTGTCCCTGGAGCTGCTCTCTCTGCAGTGCCTATCTCCCATCCGAGAGCTGCAGAGTTATCCCTTTGGAAGGAGAAAAAAACGTTTTACCTCGATTTTAACCACTTTTACTCTGTATAAACTCTAGTAGGTTTGTTTTTGTTTTGTTTTGGTTTTTTTTTTCAAACAAAATGCAGAAACTTTTGTTTACTTTTTTTGTCTCATGAAAAGTTACTTCTCTACAAAAAAACCAAAAAAAAAAACCAACCAGCCAACCAACCAGAACAAAACAAAAGCAACCCCCCCACCAAAACCCCAAACAAACAAAAAAAACCCACAACCCCCCCCCAAAACAAACCAACTAAACCACCAGGGATAAAAGCTTTTTAAAAGATCATTGAAATAAAAGAAAAAAAGAAAACAAAACAACCCACTGCAGATAAGCATTACCTGTATGTGTATGTATTCAACACTGCAGATCTAAGCGCAGATTCTGTTGGAAAAACAGATTTTCATATGTTTTATTTACTTCAGGACCATCCTTTTTAAGAGATTGAGCTGGAATTTGGAAGGGCAGCCTCCAGCCTTTGCTGGCTCCAGGAGCATGCTGTGAGCTCAGGAGCCCTGACCTTCTTGGGACAATAATCCTGGGCTTGAACATTTGGTTTTGGACTTCCAGATGATCTTGGGGTATATTCTTTATATATTCATAGAGAATATTTCACTATAAATCCACCTTCACAGGATTGCTAAAGGAAGAGTCCCAGCAGCAAGGTGGCTTTCCCTGAATATTGGGAATTAATCCAATTTGCTCTACCCAAGGTGAGGAACATGCTGGGATGGGGTCGAGGTTGGCACATTGGCATCAAAATTTGGACCCTCCTTTTCCAGGGAATGGGACCCTGGTCCTCTCTCCCAGGGAATGGTGAGCACGGGGATGGCTGAGATGCTCTGGGTGCTCTGGAGAGCTCTCACCTTTCGGGGTCCCCAGGATCATGCACAGACATTCCTTTTTCCTGCCCTGAGTCCCGGGCTGGGCTGGCACTTTCTGGGAAAGCTGGGAAGTTGTTCAAGGGAAAGCCAGATGCTTCCAAACTGGGGCCTCTGGCTTTCCAGCTTCCTCCAGGCCTTTTTTCACCGGAGCTATAAAATCACCTGACAATGGGCCATGAATATTAATGGCTCTTAGCCCCAAGGCAGAGGGAGAAGTGCGGGTTTGTTATCAGGCTGCTTTCATGTGGGAGTGTGTAACTTCCATAAATAAAACACCAGATGTGCTGGGATTCTGTTTGCCTTTAAACGCCTTGGGAATTCTCATAAAGAGCAGGAATACCTAGGGTCAGCAGGGCTTTATTTCAAACTTTCCTTGCAGGAGTCACGCAGGGGGAGCTGGTGAATGCCAGAGCAGCCAGGTCATTGCAGGGTGGGGACCACATCCAGCCGGGGTCCTGAGGCTCTGAACCCTCAGACTAAGAGGAATATCGAATTTGTATTTACAAACCAGCTGTGGGTCTGCTGGTGGATCAAACCAGCACTGAGAAATAAAAGAAGCAATGGGAAGGATTCCACTGATTGATGAATGGAAAAAGATATTTGCCTTTGCAAACTGTTTGCTGATAATTGAAATTGGATATTGAAATATGAAAGAAGCAATGGGGGAAAAAAATATGAATTCTATAAGAATTAAAAATTCAAAGGGAGGGTTGTACATTAGAGGGGAATCTCAGGTATCAGGTGTTCTGGGCAGTCTGTGCCTCTCAAGTACCTCAGCCCATGGGGAAAGAAAGAGGGAAATTGGGATAAAGAGGAGGGGAGTCCTCCAAAAATTTGAGAGATCCCAGGGGAATGCCCCACGCCCTCTCCCTTTATTCGAATAAAACAAAAAGGACTCCTCTGTCTCCTTTTTGGACATAAACCTCTGGTGTTTGTGGATTAATTTTCCTGCCAAGATTAAGGTGGGTTTACCTGTAAATCCTCCAGAAGAAGCTGTCTGCTGACGGGAACGGGATGCTGGTGCAGGTGTTCCTGCAGGAGGATGGCAATGCACACACCAGGGCACAGGGAGTGATGCCCCAGGCACGGAATGATGCTGTCAGCCCTTTCCTTGGGAGGCATTTGTACTCAGAACATATTTGAAACAAATCTTGCACAGGTGCGAGGCTGCAGGAGCGGGATGGGATTCTTCCAAAGAAGAATTTTTCGTTTTTAAATGAGCACGGATTATCTGGGGAAAAAAAATGTGCTATATGGGTGAAAGTTCAGAGCAATGTTCTCTTTTCTAACTCTTCCTTGGAAACAAAAAGCAAATGTAGGTATTTCACAAGCAGATAATTTGAAACGGTTTTGACAGAAATAATGGAAGAAGTTTCATATTGAATTTATTTATGTTTCCACGGCAATTTAAATAAAACTAAGAAGCTTTCCAGGAGCTCTTTGACATCCACTGTATGTGACCTTGGAAATCAAGTATTGGTGGAGCCTGTGGGGTGATTTGAGGCGACCCATACTTGGTTTCAAGGGTCTGTGGGAATCTCCAGGAGGAGTGAACAGTGCTCTGTGCCTGCTCCAGCTGCTGCAGGAGTCCTTTGGTGTCTCACCACAACAAACATATGGGCACAAGAAATACAAATACCAGCCCCTCACTGCTGAGGATTGAGGTGGCTTGGTAGCATTCTTCAATACTGGCTTGTTTTGTTTGGAAAAATCACCTGAAAATTACATTTCTGGGTGATGTGAAGGATAGGAGTGATCTGGACACAGCCATTTGTGCCCTGTCCAGTCCAAGCCAGGATCAATCTCTCAGGTTGGATTTGAGCTGCAGAGTTTGTCCAAAGCTCACAGAACTCAGGATGGCCAAACAGCCCCAAAATCACGAAAATCCTCACCCTCAGCCAGGGGGGATGCCGAGCCTGTGGCGAGCTGGGCGATGAGGAACACTCCTCATTTTATTTATGGATCGTGTGCTTCGGTCCTGCAGGAAGGAAGTTCCATAATGCTTCGATAAATACAAGCTCTAGGGAGCTGCAGGAGTGTTTGCAGAGCCCAACCACAAAGCTTATTTTGACAAAATGTGGAGGCAAGGATCATTCTGCCTCTGGCTGTATCTGCTGGAGAAACTCAGGGCTTACAGGGAACCTGCTGAGACTGGGTCTGTTTGAAAGTTTAAAGGGAATTTTATACGAAAACTGCAGATAAGCATAGTAACAACAACAACAACAACAATAATAATAATAATAATAATAATAATAATAATAATAATAATAATAATAATAATAATAATACTTCAGGTGTGCTGGGCTGGCTTCATCTGGATCCACACCTCTCCTCCAACAGACCCTGCATTCAGGCACTTACTCTGCATGAAAATGTAATTAGAATTCATGGATTGATGGAATCCATACTTTTAAGGCCTGCAGAGTCCAAAGTGCCCAGAGTGCTCCTCCAGCTCCCTGCCTGGACCCTGCCCTGCCCAGAGCCCTTGGAATGAGCTGCAGTCTCCAGGTTGCTGCAGAGAGGGGATTAAACAAATATAAACCCTTGGGGATTTCATTAAGCTCTAGCAGGTCTCAGGATTTCTGAAAAGTAAAACAAAACTTGCACGGTCTGGTGTTTCCCAGCAGCCAGGGTGCTCCGAGCCCAGACAGGAGCGAATTAGAAGAGGCTGAGGGAATTAAAGCTTTGATCACATCAGCCTTGTTTTGATGGCTGTCCTTCTCCTGCTCTGCTCTTGGCTGGAAATGCATTTAATTCTTCATGACTTGACAGGTTTGTGTGCTGCCTGCAGACACCTTTCAGTGCTGTTATTGCAGGGTGATCTGGGGCTGGGTTTATGCTGAATAAAAATGTCACTTCCAGGGATGGCCCTGCAAGGTCCTTCCTGTCACCATCCATCTCTGCCACCCTTCCCATCCCCATGGATTGCCACAGGATTCCCTCTGCAGCTGGCCCTGGAGGCAGCAGAGATGTGGGAGCCATGGGAATGGGGCTGGCTCTGGGTGAGCAAGGGAAAAACCAAGATTTATCTGCAGTAGCAGAAGGAAACCCTGAGCACGGCGTGGCTGAAGCGCGTTCCTGGCACAGCTGCAGCCCATTCTTCTTCCATCCAGCCCAAATGCCTTCAAACCCTATTTGTCTCCATTTTTCTACTCGCTTGTAAGAAGGAAATGCTGCTTTACAGAGCAAAAAAAAAAAGCAACTTCTTAAGCACAGATACATTTTTGAAGTGCCTTGCTCGGCGCCAAATGTCAGGAATTGGCCAGCAACTGATAAATCTTTTTGAAAACGCCCCTTATTCTCCCCACACCCAGCCGAAACTTGGAATTTCCTAAACTTGAGGTGATTTTGATCTGTATCCGAAAATAACGGAGTGGTCTAGCAGTGATGCAGGGGTGGAGAGCATCTCCAGTGCTGGTCCATGGCCTCCAGGGGGATTTTGGGGAGGATGGAGGATGCTCTAAGGGAGAAGCCCAGGTTTTAGCTCCTCCAGCTCCCCGGTGGGAGGGAGGGATTCGGTAACAAGGGGGTGGTGATTCCTCCCCTCTCACCTGGTGATTAGTCACTCACTCCAATAAAAGGTAATTTGAGAAAAGTGCTCTCTCTGCCTTCAAGGTCTGGCTCACACCCTGCTCAAGGGTAGGGAGAGCTCTGGTTTCGCTGGGGTAATGTGTCTCACCCTCGACTTGAGTTACAAAAATTAGTAGAAAATGTGTACACATTGTCTATTTTATATTTTTCACCCTTTTAGTTTAGATTTGTGTGGGTTAATGCTATCCAGAGTACTTGTGTGTGTATTTGAAGGAATTTTTGTGGAAAGGGGTAATAGTTCTAAGACAAGAAAGTAAAACTTCTAAAACAACAGGTCTATAATGCAGAGAAGTTTTGTCTTCTCTTTGTCATGAATTAGAGAGTGAGCCAGAGAGTTGGGATAACAGGTGTGTTCTTATCCATGTGAGTCCCTCCAGGACAGGAATCTTTTGGGTGACATCTGGAGTGTTTGGGTGAGGAAGAGGGGGAACGTTTTGTACCTGTTAATGTTGCTTTTTCTTATTGGCACTGAAAGCTCAAAATGGGAAAAAGAGCTGCAGCAAAAGCAGTTGGGTTTGGTTTTGTGCAGCATCTCAAGCACAGGCAGGGCCAGGTGATCAAGGTGGGAATTGTGTCCATGCCTGATATTTTATTGCTCAAAAGAGATGAGATTTCTCCTTGTCTGTGTGGCTGTTCCCTGTTCTGCTCCCGAAATGGAGCAGAAGAGAAGCCCCAGTGTTTGTCTGTAAGATGGAAACCCTCAGTGGGGCTGGGTGAGCCCAGTGCCAGCTGTGCTCCAGGTGGCCCTTTGGGCTCCCACAGCTGGAACGTGCCCTGCCATGCTCCGGGTGGGATCTTCCAGCTGCTGCTTCGGCTCAGAGTCAGAGAAATGCAAAAAAGCTCTTTGCTCATCAGAGCCAAGAACAAGATTACAGTTTTTGGATCGTATCACAACTCCAGGATTCATGGACAGGTCAGGGAAAGCACCTTCCCCAGGCTCCTGCAGAACAGAGCTCCAAACCCTCAGATTCCCTGGAGAGACATTGAAACACCCACCCAGGGCACGCTGGGGGTGGCTGTGCGTGGTCATGGCTTTGTGGCAGAGTTTTTGCATATTTTCAGCACTGGTTTGCTTAGCAGAAGGCCAAAAGTATTCAAATAATTAACAAAGATTGCTGACGAACGGGGAAAGAGCTGTTTCTGTGGATATCGGTTCGGACATTAAAGAATTCCACAGAAAAATGTCACTTTCTTGCCAATTTGGTACATTTGTCTTGTTTTGTTGAAAATAACTGAAAAGTATTTCCTGGCTCTGTACCACTGTAGAGATGTGTGAAATAAACAGCTCTGTCCTTATCTTAGCCAAGCGAAAATATTTCCAGTTTCCCCAGAATTCCCCTGATGAGGATTAGCTTCTCTGATGATTAAGAGGTTCAGGATTTTGGTGGAAACAAGCAATCCTTTTAAATTTTTTTTCTTTATTTCTTATACTTTTAGGGGGAACAGTGTGCATCCCTTTGCACATACTCTTGGAATAATTTGTAGCTCTTTGCTCCCTGTCTCTCCCTCATTGCCTGTGGCTCCATGTCCAGGGACAGTGGATGCCCTGAGTGCTGTTGTCCTCCTGGAGCCCCTCATCCATCCTGTGTGGATTTTCCCTATCTGCAGGTCTCATCATGCCAAAACAGCACACTTAAGGAAGATTAAGCCTTAAACTAAGTGAGAGAAGAGTTTGCACTGGGCTGCCTCACTCCTGCTTTGCTCGAGTGTAAATCTTTCCACCCCAGCAAAGTGGGTGTTGAGTTATTCCCCCATGGCTGCGCTTCTCAAACAACCCCACTACTGTGTCAGTGGGGGGACCCTGCCGTCCTCTCCACTTTTTACATTCATTTCTATTTTTACATCAGATAAGAAGCTCTTTCCAAACTCCCCACGTGTTCTTGCATGTTTTCAGGAGTGGACGGGGCTGGATCTGTGTTTGTGCAGACGGGGAGAGTTTAAGGCACTGATTAATGTTTACAGTTTGCAAAAATATTCAGCTTGTGTTGGTCAGAGTCCTGATGGAGCCTGAATAAAGCTGCCTGAACTCCAAACCACAGGGTCAGATTTTTGGAGCCCTGTGTTGGCTGGGAGGGTTTGGAGCTCGCACCTCTCCTGAGGGTGGCCCAAGAAGAGGAGCTGTGGGTTCAGAGGTCAGCATTTAAAAGGCTTCATCCTTGGGATTTGATTCCTGGCTCGGAGTGACATCAAGCTGGGACTTCCAGAGTTCTCTCTGAAGTGTCTGCTAAACAAACTGCTCTGCAATAGCATCAGCTTTGTGTGGAGAGGCAGGAAAGCACCAGGGACCAGAGTGTGCTGCTAAGGTGTAGGAGAGGTTTTGAAGGAAAAAAACTTCATCTCAGCCACTCAAGAGCTTCCCAACCTGACCTCTGGTCAGAAGGAGAAGGATGTTGCAGCTCAGTGTGCTGCTTTTCCTGCCCAGAATTGCCTAAATTGTGTTGATTCACTCCCAGCAGAAACACAGGCAGTGGGTGGGGAAGCATTGCAGGACGAGTTCCTTTCATCCAGGGTTTTGTTTGGTTGGCTGGAGTCTGGGACCTCAAATGGAGGGTGAATCTGAGCCCTGCAGAGAAAGGCAAAAACCTCTGGCTGTGTTTGGCTGTGGGAGCTGAGCAGGTTTGTCAGGAGTGGTGAGGTGGCCACCTGTGACACCTTGTGAGCCACAGGACCCCCTGGCTGGTCCCCACCACACAGGGTTGGGGTCCAAGTCCATGTGGGTGGGCACTGCTGCTCATCCCTCACCTGGCACCTTGTTGTGGAGTGATTCCTGCCCTGGAACAGCCTGAGAGCAGCAGCCTTTGCCTCTCCAGTCTGCTTTCCCTCCTGAGCCAGAGGGATTACAGGTAGCAGGGATTTATCCCGTGCTGGGCTGCTTTGCTCAAGCCACCAGGAGAGGAACCAGACATTGGGGATTGGTCTGAGAACCTCCCTGAGAGCTGGCACCGAGTCCCAGGTGGCACCAGCTCCCATCTTTAGTCACCAGCCTGGAGTTAGTGATCCAGAAATCCCCATAAACTGCAGAGAAATGCAGTTCATGTGCTAATAATTCTCTTTTGCCAGTATCACTAGTGCACAGCTGATGAGGCACTGGTTCACTCTGCAGGGAGGAACACTCTCAGAAGAATCACAAACACAACAAGTTTGGGAGAAACTCTTTAACTACTTGGTCTCTGCCCCAAACAAAGCACTTCATACTTTTTTTCTGCTGCTGTTTTCCAGGTGAGCAGCGATGAGGGAAGCAAAACAGCTGGGGGAGGACAAGGCAGGGCTGGGGCTTGGCATCCCTAATGGCTGCATCCAAAGGGATGCCCAGCTTTTCCTGGAGCCAGTGCCAGGAGGAGCCATGGGCACGGTCTGTATTTGTAATCTGATCTCCAGTGGAAAAGCTGCCTGCAGAGTGGTTTGGGGACGTCACATGTTGGGTTTTTTACAGGAAACAAACAGGTTTGCTGTGTTGCAGTGGTGTTTGAGGCATGGCAGGTTCTAGGGGAGCTCAGGTGTTGATGTGCCCTGGGCTCTGCCCCAGCAGCAGGCGTGTTGGAGCAGTGCAGTGCAGAGCTCTTAGAAAACATCATAAACCAACCCCCAAACCACAATTCTCACAAGCTCTTGTTTATTTTATCCCTCTAAGCACCACTTGACATAGAGAAGTATATTTGTACTTTTCATGGCCTTCAAAGGACAAGGCCATTAGCTCCAACAGTAAATGAAAATCCACATTTTAGCTGGATTGTGCATAATAAACCTCATTCAGCACATGGAGGTCTCAGTTTAGTTCCCAGCTAATATTATACACAGAGAAGTTCAAAAGCCTGTCTGGAATATATTTGAGCATGCTGGCCCCAAATCACAAAGCTCATCCTTTCTTTGCCTCTTCCATTTCTATCTCCTGCATGTTTCTGCTTTCCCAGTCTCCATCTGGCCATTTCCTCTTAACTGGAGTCCTTTCTCTTAAAATGTCAGAAGAAACATGGTTCAGGCTTTGGGTTGGTTTAGGATGAAGATTCCAGCACTCCTGTTTACCTGAGCAGGTTGACTGTGTCTGTGCAGGGATGAATTAACTCTGGGGTTTATGATGCTGTTGAGCTGTGAAGCACCACATCACCAGCTCTGGGTTTTTTTTTGAGTCCATACAGGAATTTTAAGACTGAATGCAATGAAATTCCCTGAGAGTCAGGGGTTCAGCCCATCCTGGTCCCTGTTAAAGGGTGTTGGTGCTCTCCTGGCTCTCTCCTCATGTGTTACCATACCCCCAACAACTCTTGGTACTTAATCAGCTCAAGTAAATTAGGTGACGAGGAGGCTGGAGCTGGCTCTGACCCGGCCAAGCATAACTCATTACATAAGCTCAGTTTGTGTTCAGGCCCGCTGTGGTTTTGGTGCCTGTGCTGTACCTCTGAGCTGTCTGGAGCAGTCTGAGCCTCTCTCCATGGTGAGCTTTTTATCACAGCCCAAGGAAACGAGGTTGAGCAGGTTTGTCACAGAAGTCACACTTGTTCTGTGGGCTGAGGGGTGAGTGCTCTTTGCTGGGAGCTGCAGGAGGAACTCCCAGGTCACAAAGCCAGGAAAGGTCCCTTTGGGGGCTGTCTGAGGAGTCAAGGAGTCACTTGAAGAGCTGCTCACTGTGATCCATCTGCATTCCAGACAAGGATAATTTAAGATAGACAAGTCTTGGTAACATTTCTGAATGAAAGAACCCAGCCTAACCCATTTTTCACAGCTCTGTGGCAATGTTCATTTCTGCTTGTCAGCACCTCCAGAGATGTTTACAGGAGTGGTGTCAGAGCTCCCCATGGCAGTGCCTGGGGTTGGAGGCAACATTCCCAGGACCTGGTCTGGGCCAGCAAGGACAACCCATGTCTTGCCACGGGGTATTTTGGAATGGATGAAGTATTTGACAGATTTAAAGTGGCTCCTGGCAGGGTGGCAGCATATCTGTGCACAGAGAGGGCTGTTGGAAGGAAGCACAACAGTGCAGAGGCTTCACTGTGGGACATGGGCAGTGCAGGTGGAATTTCTGGTGGCTCTCAGTGACCCCTCTGATATTTGCCCTTCTCTTGTCCCTCCTCTGCCCATCTCTGCTCCCTCAGTGCTGAGTATCTCCCTGGGGACTCTGGTGGACCCATCAGGCAGCTTGAGCAAGGTGTGTGTGCAGCACATCAGGCTGGACATCTCCAGAATGATTTCCAAACATTCACAGCATCCTTCAGAGAGGTCACTTTTTTTTTTGTTTCTCCCTCACAAAGTAACTGACCCCAAAAATTTGTCTGTTATTTTTGCTAAAATCAAAATATTAATGAGAAGCATGTGGGCTGTTGCCTTGTGTAAACATTAAGACGAGTGGAAGTGGTCCCTTGAAATGTTAGGAAGCTGCTCTTGGAACAATCAGCAAAGGGGACTCGTGACTGGAGTCCCTTCCTTTGGAAATTGCTGCAGCAATAGCATGAAATCCCTATTTTCTTCCTGGATTCAGCTTGTTTCAAAATTTTTTGTGGAATGCTATTCATTGCAGCCTAAACCACAAGTTTTAATTTGGAATTTTACTATGGCCAAATAATACTGTGAAAATGTCTCAAAGTAGCAGGGCCTGCTCCCCCCAGCTCAGCCCTGCGAGCACATTGTTTTAAAACATTCCAGAAAGTTAAATGAGGCTTTTGAGCTTGCCTCTGGAAAATCCAATAAGCTATTCCTCCTTCTTATTTAATGAAAAAGGTAAAATAAAATTCCCTGCCTGCAGGAAACGGGAATGAACATTATGGTTTTCTTTGGCGCAGTCGTGGTGGCTGTTCCTCACTTCAGCTTAAATTTGGTGATTCAGATTTACTTTTTGTCGTTATTTTAAGAACAGCCCAGCCCAGGTTTGGTGTTGGGTGCTGTTTCAGCAGCTGGGTTTTTTTTTTGTTGTTTTTTTTTTTTTTTTTTTTTTTTGGGGGGGGGGGGTGATGGTAACGAGGTTTTCCACATTGAAACACTCCCTGTTTGGGGTAACCCCACACCAGCCTGGTGCTCCGTGGGGAGATCCTGATCACGCCTGCTCTCATTCCCTGCCCTCTCAGCCTGGTTTGGGGCAGATCCGCGGGTTTATTTCAGGGTGGAAGATCCGTGGTTCCCTCGCCTCGGCAGGGTCGCGTTGCTCCGGGCAGCTCCGGGACCGCGCAGCCCGGTCTCTCCGACGGCACCCGGGGGAGCTCCTGCCCATCCCGGGGGATCCCAGGGGTGTCCGGGGGATCCCAGGGGTCTCCAGGGGATCCCGGGCCCGGCGGTACCTGCGGGGGGCGGAGCGGGACCGCCCCCACGGCTGAGCCGCCCCGCACCGCCCCGCGCATCCTTCCCTCCGCTCCGTCCCGCGGCGGCCGCGCTGTGTCCGCGTTCCGTCCCTGCCCGTCCCGTTCCAGCCCCGCTCCGTCCCTGCCCCGTCCTGCTCCATCCCCGCCCGTCCCGTTCCAGTCCCGTTCTGTCCCGCTCCGTCCGCGTTCTGTCTGCGCTCGGTTCCTGCCCCGTCCCACTCCATCGCTGCTCCATCCCATTCCAACCCCACTCCATCCCAGCCCCGTTCTGTCCCGCTCCGTCCCCGCTCCGTCCCTACCCCATCCCGTTTCAGCCCTGCTCCATCCCCGGCTCCGTCCCGGCTCCGTCCCCGCTCCATCCCCGCTCCGTCCCCGCTCCATCCCCGCTCCGTCCTTACCCCGTCCTGTTCCATCCCTTTTCCATCCCCGGCTCCGTCCCGGCTCCATCCCCGCTCCGTGCCGCGGTCATGGGCCGGCCCTGGGCGCTGCTCTGGTGTCTGGGCTGCCTGGGCGGCATCCCGGGCTCCTCCGGTGAGAATTACCGCTACCTGTGGAGGAGCTGCTACCCCTGCTACCTGGGGAGAGCGGGCTACCCCGACCTGCGGCCAGGTACGTGGGGGACCAGGTGACTTGGGAAGGTCCTTTCAGAACCAGGCTCTTGTCGGATTTTGGGTAGCCGGGCTGGGGCTCCCTGCCGGGCTCTGCCTTCAGGGGTTTGTCCCCAGATCCCCCAGCTGCCAGGTGGAGCTCCCAGGCTGGCGGCCACCCGAGTGACAGACTGGCGACCTGGCTGTATATACTGTATATGTGCCTGTGTTTTGTATTATTATATTTATTTTTACATGATTATGATTATTATTATTATTATTCAGTGCATTTCTTACTCTGAAAAATCAGTTCTGGCAGAGGGGGAGATAAACAGGAGTTTCTTCACATTTGTTGCTGTCCAGCTGGGTTAAAGATAGCTCCTGTGCCACATTCCTTAAAAAGCCAAATGCATGCATTTTGCTAGGGTATGTAGATTCGTTTTTTTCCTCATCTCTAAAGATCTCACCCCAGTCCAGGGCAAAAAGTGAAATTTGATACTTTTTAACATGAAGAAATGGTGTCTTTCTCTCTCGGCGAGGCTGTGAGTTTGCTGGGGCTGTGCTCAGCAGATTCTCACACAGGACAGGGCTCGGTGTTATTTGGGGCTGGGTTTTGTGCAAGGGGAATCTGGGAGCTGGGCACGGCTGGGGCATGCAGGCAGAGGAGCTGTGTCAGGGATCGCTGCACTGGAACATTCAGCCTCAGTGTCTTTTGGAAGCCAATTCCCAGCCTGCTGCAGCGTGGGAAGCGCCTGGCCAGACTTCCCATGGAGCAGGTGGAGGGGATGGAGCCCTCGGTGCTCCCATTGCACGTGGCTCACGTGGGGTGGGAGATGGGGACACGGAGCCAGGTGTGAGTTCTGCCACTGCACCTCCCCTTCCCTCTCTGGGTGTGCTTGGCTGCCTCCATGGCAGGAAAAGCTTGTGGAGATTTCGGAAATAATAGAGAATAAGTGAGGGTCACTTAAGATTTGGGATGCTTGGGCGTAATGTAGACATCAAGGAATGCATTATCTCATCCTGAGATTATGCTAATAAATAAATGCCCCAAGCAGTCGGTTATAAAGTGATATCAGAATACTTGTGAGATGTGCCAGACCTTCAGAAAGGGGCGAGTCGCTGCTTTGTTATTTATAGATCAGATGTTTGTCTCAAACTCAGATCGTGTTTGCTGTCTCCATCCAACTGTGTTGGCTCAAAGTAACTCTCCAAGACAAGCTCCTGAGGTCCAGCTTTGTGCTGGGTCCATCCTTCCCTTCCCTAACGCAGAATTCATCGGCTCCTGATCCTGATTCTGCTCCATGGACAGGTGGCTCTGTGCATGCTTGGCTCGGTCCTTGGTGTGAGGTTCCTCTGGGGCTGCACAGCTGAGGGGTTTCCTCACCTTCATCCATCTCGTGACTCATCCTAAACTGATATCACTGCAGGTTTGGTTAACTTGGTTAATTCTTCCTTCGCTGCCTGAGCTTCTCTTTGCCAACTAAGAGGAGTTCTCTTGGTGTGCTTTTAGAGTCCCAGATGTTGTCCTGGTGTGGTTTGTAGGGTCTGTGTGCTGTTTCCCGTGCAGTTCCCATCTGCCCAGCCAGCACACACGTCCCCACAGCCGTGTCCCCTCAGCAGGCAGCTGCACAAGGCTCTGCTGTGTGCCCGTCACCGGCGGCTCTGCGTGTGACAGCAGAGGGAGGAGGTGCTTGTGCACTAATGGTGCGGCTTTCACTGCGGCCTGGGGTGCCTTGATGTGCCCCGTGTGTACAGACAGGGCTCTGCTGGGTGCTGGTGTGGGTGCAGTGGCTGATGGCAGCGCTGGGTGTTGTGTCCTTACACAGCCGCCCTTACAGGAGGAGCTTTGTGCTCTGCGGGGGACTCACAATCCATCACGGCAGAGACGTGGACCTGGTGCTGTGATATCCTCTCAGCGAACCTCTGAAGCAGCCAGAAAGCAGCAGAGCTGTTGTTTGATCGTGTTCCATTAGCTCCTTCAACAGCGACCTGCCTTTCCACCCGGGGGTTCCATTCCCAGGTCTGTGTCTGGGAATCCTGGCTCCCCCAGCATGGCACAGGGATATCTTTCACCCAGCGTGACAGCCTGCACAGGGAATGGGGTAAAACAGCCATGAAAGAAGGCTGGGGAGGGTGAGAGCAGCAGCAAGTCCAGAGCAAGTCCAGGTGCTTGTTGCTGCGTGCACCTCTGCTCCGTGCTGAGTAATTCCTAATTACAGCCCCATCCCGAGGCAGACGGGAGCTCAGGTGGGATCTGGGCCACTCTCCCAGCCCCAGTGCTCGGGGCAGGAAAAGGTGAGCTGAGGACAAAGCCAGGGGCTGAGGCAAAGCAGCGTTTTCACTCCATCAGATTGTTGTAAAGCTGATGCATCCATTCCCACGATATCTTTGGAATCTGCTGCTGAGGATGGCACAGGTGGTGTGGGAAAGCTCTGGGCATCTCCCACCTGTAGGGGTAGGAATACTGGCCTCAATAATCCCTGCAGCTCTTTAAGTGCTTTTAGGGCTTTCTCAAATGCCTGGTTTAGGATGAGGTGAAAGCTGGGGGTGTGGAGGTGCTCTGACTGCCCCAAATGGCCTTTTCCTTCCCTTCAGTGAGTCACTCACCTTCCCAGCTGTCCTTCCTCAGCCTAGAGGAGGAAAAAACTTCCCGGGGAGCAGAGAAGGGATGAAGCCTCATCCTCTCCCATGTCTCCTTGCCCTGTTGGACCTTTCCATGGCTATTTTGTCTGCACACAGGGAGAGTGGAATAACTGAGCATCTGAATTCCTCAGGTTATTCATGTTGGGACTGAATGACACATGCAAGAAATGAAGTGATGCAGAGGGTTTTTTCATTTTAATCTGTGTCCATAGTGTGGGATAGCTGGGCTCCCCTGCCCGGGAGCAGAGACTGTTGGGTCCTCTCCATTCAGCCATTTTACTTCTTGAAATTGCTGAATTATCTTCAACAAACTGGTACTAGAAAGATAAAGTCACTAAATCCCACACAAGCTCATCTCGATGGATTTTAATTAACCTTTTCCCTGCAGCCCTGCTCTGTAATCCAGGCTAATTGCTGCAGGGATTAAAGCCTGGCACTGCTGCTTGGCCAGACAGAGCAAACCTCGGCAGTGTTCCTCCTGCCTGTGCTTCCAGCTGGGATCCATCGCCTCCTCCTCAGCCCTGCAAGGAGATAAACTGCCTCTGCACCGAATATTTAATACTTTGCAGAGCTGCTGTTGCCACTTTCTTCCCCCTGACATGCAGCTCTTGTTGGAGATAAATCAGTATTCCTTCTGGAAGGACCTGTGCATGTTCAGGGAGTGCAGCCAGCCAAAGCCATCTCATTGCTCTGTGCCCCTGGTTTTTTTTTTTTTGGTTTTGTGTTCATCTTCTCTAATGTTTTATTGCTGTGTTACCCGTGTTAGTCCATGTAGGTGTCTGAGGTTTCAGAGATTGTTTCTGCTCAGGAAGGAGTCTGGGATGAGCCTTCTTTGCAGAAGATATGAGCTCCAGTTTCTTTACACAGCAGAGATATTTCCCTGCCCATTGATGCAAGCCCCACTCCCCATCCCTTGCTGTGTTGGGCTCCTGCCTCAGTTGGCTTTGCCTGGTACCCACTGCCCTGAGCATGCAGAGCAGGGCTTGGCAAACTCTGTCCTGGCACGGCTCTGGCTTGCTCAGAGTCAGCTGAAGAGAAGCCTGTATGCTTCTCATTTTCTCTCCTTTGGTATTATTAATTTCAACCACATTTTGTCAGCTCTCCAGTAGGAAAGGAGCCCTGGCGTGCCACGAACCACAGCTCGCTCAGTGTCACGTAGGGCTCAGGTCCTGCTGCCAGGACCTGCACCAGGGACAATGTGACCCTTCCCAGAGCTGCTCCTCCTGGCCCTGGGAGCAGCTCCTGCTGCTTCCCAGTCCATATTCCCAGCTGGTGACCCTGGGCACGCCTGGAGATGCTGCTGCTGCCAGGGGTGGCTGGTGGATCTGTCCCCTCGCTGCCCCTGGGGACAGTTTTGTTTTGGTCACACCATGGTGCAGGGTGTCCCAAAATCTCCCTGGCACTGCAGAGGAGATCAGCGAGGCTCCGGGAGGGGCTCTGGGATGGGGTGGGTTACGTGGGGGTGGTGGGTGACTCTGCAGCCATGGGGTGAGGAAGGACTGGCTGCTGTCCCAGGCCAGGGGGGGCTGGGATGGGGATGGGGATGGGGACAGCCCTCTGGAGTCATGGAGATTTAGAGGGTGAAAAGTACAAAGGGGGAAGAGGAGACACGGAGAGAGGAGATGTAAAATTACTGAGTATGAGTAATGGGGTGAAAGTAAGAAGTTTACTCAACACATCACTAAGTTTCTTGGACAGTAAATTCTCTATGGTTTCAGATTAGAGTTGAAGGGAAGCAGTGGAATAGTCATTTAAATTCAGACCAAAAAAGTTTATTATGCTACATAAAACCTTCCCAAACCCCAGTTTTCCTGTTCTTGAGCTGAACAGAGCCAGTTTTGTGTATTAATAGCTAATCCTGCCCACAGAGATGAGTAGGGAGTGCCTCAGGGGCTCTAGGGCTCTGCAGTATCCCAAGTGTGTGCAGAGGAAAATTATTTAATCAGAATTAGGTTGCTTTGACCAGCATCTCAGACTCATGCCATCACATTTTTCCCCTTGAAAAGCTCTTTGGTTCACTCTTCAGAGAGCATCACTCAAAGCTTATGTTATACCTCAAAAATCTATTCATTTTCCTTTCTTTCAGTATTAAGTGTCTTGGAAAAAAACAGGAAGAAAATAGCAAAACCTCCTAAAAGGCTCAGTCCACTGAATAAAGCAAAGGGCTGGCATTGCAGAAATGAGCATTTTGCTGATTTTGTGGTCTCCATTTGCTGGAGACCACAGCTGCAGTGGGAGCTCTGCAGGAGGAGCCCAGCATGGCCAGAGCAGCAGGACACCCCCAGACAAGGTTGGGGGTTCCCTGGGGACAGGAGGGGTTTTCATGATCTCTGACCTTTAGATTTTAATCTCTTAAGCCTTGCTAAGAAAAGTGTTCTGAGAAAAGGGTAATTTTCTGTGATCACTGCAGAGCTCAGACTCAAACAAGCATCACCTTTCCCACTTTGCTTCCTGTTCCATCCCTGACCCAGACCTTCCCTTACTGCTGGCTGATTTTCTTGGCAATTAATCTGATGAACCGAAGATTTGGCTCAGCCAAAGCTGTGTTGTCCTTTTTTTTTACTTTTTTTCCTACCCTTTGCCTTCACCAGTGGGTGAAGCAGAGCTGTGCTGGGGCACCAGGCACTGCTGGGCTGGGTGTGGGCACAGGGCTGGGCACGTTCCTGCACCTCTGGCGTGCAAGGACACGGCCAGGACCCCACCCTGCCATGATTCACTCAGGAAATGATTCTTTATCTTCTCAGTAACAGTCGTGGATGGGAGGGAGATGGGAACTCGGCTCGGTTTGGGCTATCCTCGCTGGGAGGGGTTTGGGTGAGCTGGAGGTGCAGAAAGTGCAAAGAGAAACACGAGGAGACCCAAAGCTGCTGAAGTTTTTCTCTCCATGGGGGAGGGAATGGCTGGTTGGGGGCTTTGCTGTTCGTGTGGCTGGGATCTGGTTCCCCTCTCTGATCCTTTCCAGTCTGAAAGGTTGTGTAGGTGCACACCTGTGCACACCCAAAACTGCAGGAATTAAGGAACTGTGCAGCTCTGTCCACATCATCTCCATGTTTCGGTGGCACAGGAAGAAATCTGCCACAGAAACTTAAAATTTCCTTTGACAAGCAAGGAAGTGTAAAATATGAATGAATCCATTATCTTGGAGTCAGTGGGGTAGGTGACCATTATGAGGTGAGCAGATGAGGATGGTTTGTGCTGACTGACAAATCAGATCAGGGTTTTTTTTTGGTGGTTGTTCACTAATTGCAGGTTTGTCCCTGGAATTTCACAAGTAGCTTGGCTGACCAAACATAACAAAATGGCCAATCTTGTTCCCTTTGCTTTCATCCCTCAGATCCAGAGTTGGGCCACAGAGAATAAATATTCCTGAGCTCAGCCACCCTCTTGTCCACTCTCCTGAGCTTTTCTCCACTTTTCCCTTGTTTTTTTGCAGATGTTGACGAGTGCCAGGTGCACAATGGGGGCTGCCAGCACCGATGTGTGAACACCCTGGGCTCCTACTACTGCGAGTGCCAGCCTGGATTCCGCCTGCACACGGATGGCAGGACCTGCCTCGGTAAGGTCCCCTGGAAATCCCTTGGGAATCTCTTCTCTTGTTCTTTGCAGCCCTTTTCCTACCAGTAAATCTATGGCAGTGCACAGAAAACCTTGATTTCCTCACTCCCACCCACCCTCTGTGCCCAGAGTGTGAGATAATCCTGGTGGGTTGTGTGTTCATCTGTGTCCCTGTGTCTTCCCTCACAGTTTCTGTCCCTGGGTTCTAAACATTTGCTGTTTTTCCATGTGCTTTGCTGTCCCCGAGTTTATTCTGGTTCAGGAGAAGTAACTCCCAAGTGCTTTGGTGCCTCTGCTTTTGATACAGGATAAATCAGATATGGCATTCTCAGAAAAGATACATAAATAAAATTATGAGAAATTTCAAGTCAGGCCTCATTTTGACCTCAGTATTTCCCCAGCCCATGCTGTGGGCAGCAGATGTGACAGATAAGTGACAATAAATGTCGCTGTGTGGGGAACTGTGGCCATAAAAATCCAAATCATTCTTCTCTGGGATGATGGTCATGAATCCTCTTGGACGGTGCTTGCCCAAACATCATCATCCAGGCACTAGGTTTGCCCTGCAGGTGATTTTGGGGCCAATTCCTTGAAATATTGTTGTCTGCCTGCCCCAAATGGGAGGCTCAGAGTGGAACTCTGAGTCTGCCTCCAGCATCTGTGGCTGTTTTAATTAAACCACTTCTCCCTCAGAGCTTCATTGGACACATTTTTCCATTATTTGAAGGATATTTTCATGCAAGTGGAAAGAATTCCTGGGTGATGGTGTTTGCACAGACCATTTGCTGGGTTTTCTCGGAACACAGTCACACTCCCGAGTCCTGTGTGTGAGCCTGTGTGTTCCAGTTGGGAACGGTGATGTGAGCAGGAAAAATCCATCCAGGGAAGCTGTACCCGCCATGCCCAGCTCTGCATGATGCACATCTGGCCACAGCTGCCTCCAGTACATAATGACCCAAAAAAAAAAAAAAAGAGTGAGATTTAAGGTGCAAGATCCCCAGGCACCCCATATTTCACTGGAAAAATCCAGAAGGAAAAGGATGGCAAATAAAGGACAAAGCCAACCCTGGCAGCTGCTGCTGCCCCAGCCCTGAACTGGAACACTCGTGTTGGGGTGATGCTGCTGCTCACATGTGGGTGTGCTGTGGTCTGTCATCTCCTAATTGTCTCTGCAATATGTTGCTCCCTGTCTTGTGGTGTGCAGCCATCCTGCAGCCGCCCGTGCCTCACAGAATGAAACGTGGGGCAGGCTGACATCAGGCAGCACCAGCCCACAAGGTGGAACAGTTTCCAGGGAAAGCATAAAACGGATCGCTATAGGGAGGAATCTCTTCTTTGAGAGGAATTTCCATCATTTTCTTTCACTCTCCAGGCTTCCCTGCTGGTGTAGCTGAGCATTCCAGGCAGGCAGGGCTGCCCTGCTCCTGCTGCCCATGCCCAGCACTGCAAACCTGCTTTGCATTAAACTTGTGAGCAAGTCTCTGCCATAACGTGCAGCGCTGGAATTCAGCTGCCAAAAGTGAGGGGGTCTCTGTTCGTGAAATCTGACCCATAGGAGTGAGTGGGGCAGTTCCTGAAGCTCTGGGGAGTGGAGCCTGCAGGATCTGCAGTGAGTTTGGGGTGCTGGTACCCTTGGGATCCAGGAAAGCAAAAGCCTCTCACTGCCTAGTTATCTAATGTTTCTAAAATATCAATAGAGTGGGATCTAAAATGGAGCTTTCTCATTTCAGGACTGGTGTTTTTTTCTCTCTACACGTTTGTGCCTGTCCATGTGTGTATGTCACACCTTCACAGAGCTCTGCACTGAACCATTAAACCAGTTGTGAGGAGGGGTGGAACATCTTTTCCTTATAAAAACTCAGAACAGAGCACAGGCTCAGAGGTGACTCCTCTGCTGGTGTTTGTGGCTGTCCTGTTGTACCCAGAGACTCCAGGTTGCCTTGTGGTCTGTTCTGAGGGATTTGGGGTAACTGCTCAAAGCTGTTTTTCTCTTCAAGTTTCTCTCATTTTCTGTAGAGATTCTGTGCTGTTAAAATGCAAAATATTGCCACTAGATATAGGGAATAGACCAGGAATGAAGGGAACTGGAGACAGTGAGTACCCATCTATCCATCCATCCATCCATCCATCCATCCATCCATCCATCCATCCATCCATCCATCCATCCTTGTCCTTCTGCTCAGGGAAGCTCACATCTCCACACTGTGACAAGCAGAAATTTGGGTTGTAGGAAGATCCTGACAGCCCCAGCGAGAGTGTTCTGGAGACAGAAAACTGACTTTACAGTCAAGTTTCTGGTTAAGGGTTGTTAAAACCTGGATCTAATTCTTGAAATGCTTTCTGGCCCCCACAAAACCCACCAAGGCTCCAATGACAGACTGGCAGCGCTGAGCTGGAGCCCCAGAATTCCCCCACAATGCTGGCATGGCCAAGGCAGCTCTCCAGGGTTAGCTGGAACCTGGGGCTGTGACTCAGGAGAGCACAAAAACGGCTTAAAACCATTCCTGTGCCCAGCTCTCAGCTGCTGCTGGTGCTCTGCAGCTCGGCTGTGCAGGATCCTTTTGTTGTGTCTTTGTTCAAATCGCTGCTGAGAGAGGGAGAAGAGGAGCAGCCACTTCCATTGCAAGTGAAACAGAACAAAGAGAGGCCTTGGGCGTCCTGAAATCACCTCTTTTTTTTATCAGAACCACATGGGCAGAGGCAGGAAGCTGACATCTCCAGGTCCTTCTCCACTGTTTCAGCAGAGGGATGCAGGCCAGGCTGAGGGGTTTAATGGGAGCCAATTGCTTTTGTTGGCCTGAGGAGCAGAGAGATGGTCTGGATTAACACACAACATGTTTCTGGAAGTTGTCTGAGGTTAGGATAAATCAGTTTGGGATTACATGATGGATCCCTATTTATATTAGGAGAACTTCAAATGAAGGAATCTCAAGGATAGGGGTGATATAATGAACAGGAGGACCATGCCATGTGTGGGCTTGAGCTGTGTGTGCAGGGGGTCAGCGACCATGTGTGCTTGGTGTGGCTTTTCATTTTGCAGGCAGCTCGCACATTTTAGGGAATTTGACCTTTTCTTTGCCCCATCACACATTTTTCAGCCTTTTCTTAGGAACCATGGGGTTTGTGTGATGCTTACAGCTGCTCACAGTCACTCTTGGGGCATCAACTCGCTGCTTCTGGTGGCAAATCACTTGGATCTGAAGGAAAGGTGAGAGAGAGGAAAGAGGAGAAGTGAGAAGAGAGAGGAAAAGTCAGAAGGGCAGCTGGAAGGTGCAGAGATCAGGTATTAAATCAACTCCTGAGTTAGGCTGCTGCTT
This sequence comes from Sturnus vulgaris, assembly GCF_052056855.1. NCBI lineage: Eukaryota > Metazoa > Chordata > Aves > Passeriformes > Sturnidae > Sturnus > Sturnus vulgaris. The sequence goes on along the minus strand of NC_142267.1, from coordinate 3,377,089 downwards.
CACAGATCCACTTCCCAGGGGTAGTCAGCAGCAAAAACCTCCTTTCCATCCCTCTTTATCCATTTCCCAGGCCTGAGAGGGTCAGAATCTGGGAGCAGCATCTTCCAGCAGCACTGCACTCCCCTCAGACAGCGGGGCTGGAAGGAACCTCCCTCTCGCAGACACTGAAATATCATCTGTGGAAAATCTGTCTGAGCTGTAATTACAAAAATCTGTGTGATGTACAGGATGACACTGGGTTTGGCAGCCTTGTCACAGAAATGTTAAGCTCGGCAGAGCATCTGGGAATGGAAATATTTTTAGAGTGGTTCTGTAAACAGAATAAAAACCCCGAGCAGTAATTAAAACAAGGCCAGCAGTGAGGGCTGCTGGCTGTGACTGCGAGGAGCCAGCTAAGGAGACCCAGGCTCTCTCTCCTGAAATCTTGCGTGGAAGAACTCAGACTTTTGGGTTTTTTTCAGTTGTCTTGTAGGAGTTTGCAAGGAGCCCATTATTTAGACTTCAAATTCACCCGAATAACTGCATCCTGGGAGGTTATTTTAGACATAAGATGCATTGGCTTGTTTCATGTTGGCCCAGTGCTTTTCCCAGATGAAGGAATGTTTTGGCAGGCATCAGCATTGTTTGACTTATTTTCTTTTTTATTTTTAAAAAAAGCTCTCCAACAAGCACATTATTTATGGCTATTTTTGAATATATGTTATTAAACACTTAAATATATTGGAATATTTTTAAATGACCACCCATCTCTGCTAGAGCTTGAGTAGTGTAACTCTGACCCAGAGCTTTTCAGGAACGTTGAGTATTTCTGTTGTTTCCTTCCAAATGGATTAAAGGAAACAATGCCAGCACCACTAACATGAACCCCGAGTTCTTGCTCCAGCCTTATGTTTTGTATGGCAAAATCTTGACATGTCAAGCTGCTTTCCCCCCCCCCAAATATTGTTTAGCTAATTAAAGGCATAAAATGCGAAGTTGAGTTTTTTTAACTTTTGGGATGAGAGTGGTCCACAGCTCTGAGTTAAAGCATATTTGCTTTTGCAGGGGAATGGTGTTCAGAAAAAAAAATGAAAATATATGTTTTTTTGCCTTTATTTTTGTCCTGAGCCAAATATTTGTTTTCACTAATGTACAAGAGCAAGAACCCAACTTGCCTTGGGATTCAGAAGTGTGTTACAAGCAGAGATTTCAGCTGGCAGCTGCTTTCCAGGCTCTCCTGCTTCCAAAGCTCTGGGGGTTGTGGAGGGCACTGTGATCACCTGAAGCATCAGCCTGGGGAGAGATGGTTTTCATTAGAGATATTTTTAGCTTTCCTGTAAGATTCCTCCAAGCCAGCACATTAGTTTATTCTGGAGTTTGAAAAATAGGTCAGAAATGTGTGAGCCCAGAGCTCATGGTTCTGCTCCCCTTATGGCAGCCAGGGCTGGGTTTCCATCCTGGACAGGGGCTGGGTTGAGCCATGTTCCACCAACCCAGGGGGTTGTGACACTTTGGTGGCTCCAAAGAGACAGAAAAGGGTTTAAAGGCCAATTTCCCAATTCTCATGAGGGACACCTCTCGTTGGAGAAGCTCAGTGCATCAGGAGTTGGGTGGGTTAACTCAGGGGACATCCAGTGCTCCAAGAGGGGACTTGGATGGCTTTGGAGGCATGTCATTATCCCATGATGGCTTCTCTACCAGAGTCCATGAATCCAGCTCCAGAAATCCCTTCCCTGTTTTGTTTCCCAGCTAAAATTCCTCCTGGATCCAAGGCTGATGGTCCTGGAGAGCTGCAGTAAAAACAAACACACTGACACACTCAAGGTGCTCCCATCCCAGTTAAACACCCCTCTCCTCTGCTGAGCCTGCAGAGACATCCCAGATTACAGAAACAGGAGGAGGAGGCTGTTCCCTGGCTGATTAATGACAGCAGGCTTGTGAGGAGTCCACGTGTTGGGCCACAGGGTCTGTTTTGTGCTGTAGCCCAGGCAAAACCTTCTGTTTCCTGACTTTGGAATCCACCGGGCTCCTTGTGCAAGGCCACACAGAAATGCTGTGGTGCAGCCAGGAACTCCAGTTTGGAAGCTCAATTCCCAGTCCTGCCAGCACTGGGGATGAAATCAGAGCTCCTGCTGCTGTATCTCCATGTGCTCTGCCTGGGTGACAGCACCAGGGACCCCATGTGCCCCAGGTTCCACACAGGGCTCCTGGTCAGAGCCCTGAGCTGGGGGTTCTTACACCTGGTGCAGGTATGGACACACAGGATGCATCTTAAAACATTTTTCCCTGAGAGTTCCCAGAGCTGGCAGCACCTGCTGGGCCTCCCCCTGTGTGACTTTTGCACATCACAGAGCCAGAAACTCAGTTTTTGTTACAGGAAAACCTGAATGTGCCTGAGCTCAGCTCTCTGAGCAGTAATGGCTTGAACCAACTGTGCCACTGCACCTGCAGGGACTGTCCTGGAACAAAAGGATGGGAATTTCAGCAATAGCACAGAAGGCTGGCTGCTGACATGGCGCCCTTCGGAGAGGGCGGATGCCTGGCAGGAAACCTGCTTCCCTGCCATGGAGTGCTGGACAGGACCTGACCCAGCTCCCTGTGTCCTGGAATCACCTTCAGAGACAGTGCTGGGGCTTCTTATGGTGGGAAAGAACCATTCTAAGCTCCTACCCAACACTCATGAGCTGATCTTGCCCTGAAAGAGCTGGGTGCCCACCCAGCACGGTGGTGGGTGGCTCCTCCTGCACTGCCCAGAGGCTTTTGCAGCAACATCTCCCACTTAACACCCTCCTTGCTTGGCCATGAACTTGTCACTGAATGTGCTCCAGTCTTAAATCCTCAGGAGCTTGAAGTGTGTGCAGTCTGCCCTGGTCCTGTGGTACCTTCACTCACGCAGGTGCTGCCCTTTGTGTCCCTTTGCCTTGCAGCTCTGAACTCGTGTGCCCTGAACAACGGTGGCTGTGAGCACGACTGTGTGCAGGTGACCCTGGCCCAGCACCGCTGCCAGTGCAGGCACAACCACCAGCTGCACCAGGATGGCAAACGCTGCATCCGTGAGTCTGGGGCGGGCTGGGGAGACACAGCTTCCAGCTGGGAACTGCGGGATGGGGATGCTCAGATGTCCAGCAGATCAGACTGGGGGATTTCCAGTAAAAACTCTGTGTGTTTGGTTGTCATGGACATGTCCTGTGGCTTATGGGAAGAGCTGGAGGAGTGTAGCCAACAAAAATGAAACTGTTTGAAGGCACAGGCTGTTGTGGGAGTGGAGGGACAGCAGAGTGGGGCAGCAGGGTGGGATCCTCTCCCTGTCTGGCTGATCTGCTCCTGGCTCAGGAGGGAGAGAAGCTGAAAGGGATAGAAATCAAGGTTGTTCTCATTCATAGCAGCTGGCATTCCAAAGGCAGGAGGGAGGGAAGTCCTGAGCTGTGAAGTTGTGATGGTAAAAGGAACAACTGGGATGTTACAAACGCAGCAGTCAGTGGGGTTTGGAGCATCTGTCCTGGCCCTGGGCAGGTCAGAGATTGGCAAACCTCTGGGTAGGAGCACTTGGAGCAAATTGCCAGCACTTGCTCTGTAATCTCTGCAGAGGGATGTGCCTGTGCCAAGCTTCTGCTGGAAGGGTTTTACCCAGCTTAATGCCAGCCTTGTGCAGGATCTCACACCGTGTAAATCCTCCTGAACGGATGGAGCAGGGATTTTCTGCCTGGTGCAGGACAGGCTTTCACAGACTGCAGGCTTTCCTGCTGCTCTGCTCCCTCCCAGTGCCGCAAGAGGCAGGATCATGTGGGCAGCAGCACAGGGGCTTTGCACCACCTAGGTAGTGGTTTATCAATCAGTCTCCCCGTCTTCTTCTCAGAGCCAGGATTAACTGAAACACAGTAGAAACAGTTTTTTCTTGTGTTCGGGCTTGGTTGTTTATTATATCTTATCAGAAAGTGCAGAGAGTATGACAGCACTTCCAGCTCCTTGCTAGAAGTAAGGAAAAATGGCTACAGAGGCAACTGCTACAAGGTCTTTTAAGGCTAAAAGAGTCCAGTAGAGAATTAACACCTATATTATTTATACCTTTGACCTAATAACTACATTCCCATGACCCTTAGAGTGACACTGACTGACCAACCCGAAACTCCTACTTGAAAACCATGAAGAAGGAATAAGAAGAAAGATGAACAAAGAAAGAGACAATGCCCAAAAATCCACATCTTGTCCTATACCTCTTACTATACTATAACAACCTCAAATTTAAAACCCATCACCCTGTGAAAACACACACTTCTAATTCACTACACACCCGTGATTTTTACTTCACCACTCACATTTAGAAGCCGTCTCCAAGGCCTCAGGTCCAAAGCAGTGTTTTCCAGGGGGTCTGTGCCTGAAACCACAGAAAGCTCAAAAACTCCAGATTTCTGGGATCCAGCAGGATCAGTGTGGAATGACCCGGGCTCTGTGCTCTGCCTGCAGTGAGGAACCCGTGTGCTGACAGGAACGGGGGCTGCATGCACCTCTGCCACAGCCACCGCGGCCGCGCCCGCTGCGACTGCCACCCCGGCTACCAGCTGGCCCCTGATGGCAAGGCCTGCCAAGGTGAGTGCCCTGCAGAGCTCCTGAGGAGGAAAATCTCTGTGTCTCGTGGGTGAGGGAGTGCTCAGTGTGGACAGAACAGGGTGAAGCAAACACCTTCCCCGAGATGGTTCAGGTGGTATCTGTGCGAGAGCCCTGCTTGAGCTGTCTGCAACAACAGACAGCTGCTCCAGGGGAGGTTCAGGCTGGACATGGGGGAGAAATTCTTCACAGAGAGGGTGATCAGGCATTGGAATGGGCTGTCCAGGGAGGTGGTGGAGTCCCTGTCCCTGGAGGTGTTTAAGAATAGACTGGATGTGGCGCTGAATGCCATGGTCTGATGACAAAATAGTTTTAGATCATAGATTGGACTCGATGTTCTCAAAGGTCTTTTCCAACCTAATTGATTCTGTGATTCTGTGAATGCTGTCTCACTGTCATGTGATCCAATCTCCTGGGAAGCTTTACAGCAATTCCAAACTCTTAACTCTGTGTCTTTGTTGGTCTGGCTTCCAATGAAGAGTTCAGGGTGCAAGTAACCGGTGCAGAACTCAAATACCATAACAATAGTCCCTTTGGAAGGATGTTTAAGCTTCAGCCTACTTATCTTATGGTTTCTCCCTCTCCCAGATGTGAACGAGTGCCTGACAGGGCTGGCCATGTGTGCACACCAGTGTCTCAACACCCGGGGCTCCTTCAAGTGCACCTGCAACCCGGGCTACGAGCTGGGGGCGGATGGCAAGCGATGCTACCGTGAGTACTGTGAGCTCAGCCCTGCCCAGCAGGACAGGGCAGCCCTGGGCTGCTGCAGGCACGTGTTTGTCACTGCCCTCTGGCAATGGCCAAGGCCAAGCTGTGGCAATCTCTGCTGGAGGATTTCACAAGCAGTTTTGGGGCTGTTTACTCCCCCACCAAGATAAAAATCTTGGTCTGATCTTTAAAGTCACCACGAAGCCACTTTAGCTGGTTAAGGCAATTGATTTGGAGCCATTTGGCTTCAAATAAACCAAGTTCTGCTCTTGAGGACTCTGCTGGACGAGCTCAGTCAGCTGCAGATGTGTCACTGGAGGAATCGAGCCAGTGAAGGGATCACATCTGCTCCCATCAAGGAAAGAAATAAACTCTGTGATGCAAGAGTGAGCTAGACTGTCCTCACAGCTCTCTGCAGCTGCTGCAGCCCAGCAGGGCCAGGCTGAGCCAGAGCCACCAGCCCCTCTCAGATGACAGCCACCATGGCAGTCCCAGTGATGGCAACTGGTGTTACTGGGAGCTCTGAGGGTCCCCTTGTGCCACTGCTGGAGCTTTGCAAGGGCAAAAGGGCAAGGCTTTGCAGGCCATAAATGGGTCTTGAAAGGCATCAAACAGAGCAGTGTGGGGCACCAGGATGATGACATGAGATTTAAAAGCCTAAGTATGTACACAGCTTTCTTCTTAGGGACAGAGGCCATCTCACACCATAAGCACTGACATTGCCCTGGGGTCAGCAAAGCAGCCTTTCCACATGAAAAGTGTTTCTCCCTGCCCTTCCTAGCATATTTCTTTTAAGCAAAACCCTGTTTGTGCTGCTTTAATAAGAAAAGGGAAGAAAGGGATGACAATCATGTTGTAAAATCTGGAAAAAGTCTTCCACTGTGGCACAGCTTTTGTTTATGACAAGCACAGATCCATTGGGAAGCATCAAGCTCCCTTTCTTTCATCCTCTTTGGGTCTGCATGCACGAAAAACTCAGTGTTCTTGAAGGCAGAAATTGTTTTCCTGAGGTTCAGGACTGAGTCAAAGCTCCATGAAACAAGTTCCTTTTAGTTTAAGAAAGCTTAATTAACTAGACAAGTTTACAGAAACCTTGCCAACCCGGATGATCTATGGCTGCAATTGATGTTTGCGCTGACCACTTTTGACATGTCAGGAGCTAACAGTTCTCGCTGTAGGCATCTGGATGTTTCCCTACTTAGCTGTGTTCTGCTGCTCCCATTTCTCCCTGGCACCAGAACAGCTCTGCTCTGAGGCTGAGCCAACTTTTGGTTGGCAGCACACGCTGCTGCTTGGCAGGAGTGGGAGCAGTTTCATCCGCAGCCTGTTCATCCCAGAGATTGTCCAGAGCCTGCTCCACAACCCCTTCCCTAAGAGGCTGCGTGAGATCCAGAGGTTTCTTTTTATACCCCGCTTCCCAGCCCAGCAGTGGCCTCTGTGCTGAGCTATTTCCATCCTTTCCCACTGCAGATCCCCCTCCTCAGCAGTGCCAGGGGCTGGTGGGAGCAGGCAGGGGCCAGCAGTGTGTGCAGATGTGTCCCACAGGATCCTGACCAGGCTGCCTTTTCCAGGGATAGAGATGGAGATTGTGAACAGCTGTGAAGCCAACAATGGGGGCTGTTCCCACATGTGCCACCACACCAGCTCTGGCCCTGTCTGCACCTGTAACTTTGGCTTTCGGCTGGAAGAGGACCAGAAGTCGTGCACTGGTAAGGAACAGAAAAGGGCCAGACCTGGATTTCCAAGCACTTCCCAGGTAATGGTGAGGATTCCTCTTGGGATCTTAGGTCAGGATCCATCTTGGCTACTGTGTATGTGCACTTCACACAGGCTAAAGAGGATAGAAACTGATGGGAAGTGAGAGCAGATGAAATACTGCTCTGCTCAAAGATATCCCCAAACTTCCCTCACGATATACCCTGACTGCACTTGTGACTTGAACAGCAATTATGACTTCCAAAATAATTAGTTTTCCCAAATGAAACTGCCCTAAGCAGGAGTCAGTCAGCTGGAATCACCCTGCTGAGGACACGAAAACTCTGACCACAATCCCCAACTGGGGATCACAGTGACCTTCCCTCAAGGACTCAGGATTCCCCCCTCGATGGGAGGATGATCTGTTAACACAAATCTCCCTGATTTCAAGAGGAACTCGAGAACCCTGGCTCAGCATTTGGCAGCAGATCAGTAAAAGCTCACCAGAACTAGTCAGGGAGCAGTTTAACAGCTCCTGTCACCACTCTGCACTGTATTAACACCCTTTGTTTCTCATTTAGATATCAATGAGTGTGACACCGGTTCTCACTGCTGTCAGCAGGACTGTTACAATTACCCTGGGGGCTACGAGTGCTCCTGCCACGCCGGGTACAGGCTCAGCACGGATGGCTGTGGCTGTGATGGTGAGTGCCACCACCTCCCTGGGCTCCAGGCAGAGCCAGGGACACGCAGGGAATTGGTCCCTCTACTTCTATTTCAGTTTGTTTAGTGTTGGGCAGCTCAGTTCTAACCCCTACGCTAAGCCCAGCCCAACTGGAGAGGCTCAATGGGATTTTTGGACACATCAAGGTCAGACTGGGCTGACTCAGAGTGAGCTGGCCCAGGCTTGACCCCATAAATTCACAAAAAACGTTTGATGTTCAACCCCAGAGGGCAACACTGCCCATCACTTTCACCCAAGGGATGAAGACAAATAACAGTGTCTGTATGAAACACAGCCAAGGCAGTGACTAATGAAGCTTTTAATTAGGAGAACAAGAAATTGTCTTACCTGGTTGCAAACAGCCAGGCATTTCTTCCAGTTTCTCCCAGCTCCTGCCAGTTTTCCTGCCAGCTTTCTGATGAGTCACCTTCTCAACACAAAGAATGTGGGGAAAAATCCCCCTAATAATTGTTCTCACTTCCAAAGCTCTCAACAACATTTCCCAGGGGAAGGAGCCAAACACACCCACCTGTTCCTATACAATTAATAATGGATGGGAATTGAAGCCCAGCACATTTTTTTGTTGAAACTCAGGCATCCCTAATCCCTGAGGTGGTTTAACTCCATTTTTAGAGTAGATGGCTTTACATATTTAGCAGAGAGGGTGCCACCAGCCTATGACTGCTGCATGGCCAGGCATGGCTGGGCTCCTGTCCCACTGCTCCTGTCCCACTGGGGTGTCCCATGTTTTGTAGATGTGGATGAGTGCTCTGCAAACAATGGTGGGTGTGAACACACGTGCCAGAACCAGCCAGGGTCGTTCCAGTGTGGCTGTAACATTGGGCACAAGCTGGATGAAGACAGAAGGAGCTGCATCTGTAAGTGCCTCGTCCGAGCTCCCTCCTCTGCCTCCTGTCTGAGCCAGGATCACCCAGACTGCAGCTCCTTAGCCCTGCACCTCAGCTCTTCCAGCCCTTCACAGCAGCTGAGCAGTGGCAGTGCCTCACCCCAGCCCTGGAGAGCTTTCCCAGCCAGGACCAGCCCTGTGTCCTCGTTCACAGCACTGTCCAAAGAAGTGCAGGGAGTTTTGGCACAGCTACAGCTCCAACACAACCTGCAGTGATGGCTCCACATTAACACACGGCCAGAGCCCCTTCCACAGCCACCAGCCTCTACAGCTTCTCCTCATAAGAAGTAATAGATTATTTATTTGTAGCAATAAAGAGATCTTGAGGTCACATACCTGGTCTGGGCCCACTCTGGCCAAAAAATCCCTGAACAACCAACCTGGGAAAGCTTTAGAGGTGTCCCAACAGGGTGAGATCAGCGCTGCAAACCTGACACCCACGGAGAGTTCTGGTTTCCCTTTGCTGTTGCAGAGCTCCTGCCCCACCGTTCACCTCCCAGGCACCTTGTCTCCTTTCCCCCCGTGACCTGTCACCTGTGTCCCTGTCCCCCAGCCACAGAGGACACGGTGGAGGCCCTGGATGGCCGGCGCCCCGTCATCCGCCCCATCCCTCACGTGGCCATCCTGCGAGATGAATTCACACAGCTCTTCAAGGACGACTACGAGGAGGAGGAGGAGGAGATGGAAGCACGAGGGGAGCACACGCTGTCAGAGAAATTCGGTGGGCATTTGGCAGCAGCAGTCAGTGCCACACTCTGCTTGGAACTCTTCAGGAATAACAATGCAGGCTGGGTTTATTTGTTTGGTGAACATTTTCTGTGCTTAGCTCTGCTGCAGCCCCTGCACGGGGATTCTCTTTCTTTCTTTCTTTCTTTCTTTCTTTCTTTCTTTCTTTCTTTCTTTCTTTCTTTCTTTCTTTCTTTCTTTCTTTCTTTCTTTCTTTCTTTCTTTCTTTCTTTCTTTCTTTCTTTCTTTCTTTCTTTCTTTCTTTCTTTCTTTCTTTCTTTCTTTCTTTCTTTCTTTCTTTCTTTCTTTCTTTCTTTCTTTCTTTCTTTCTTTCTTTCTTTCTTTTCTTTCTTTCTCTCTTTCTCTCTCTCTTTCTCTCTTTCTCTCTTTCTCTCTTTCTCTCTCTCTTTCTCTCTTTCTCCCTTTCTCCCTTTCTTCCTTCCTTTCTTCCTTCCTTCCCTCTTTCTCTCTCTCTCCTTCTCCTCCCTTTCCTTTTCCCTTTCTCTTCCTCTTTCCCTTTCTCTGCCCAAACTCCTCAGGATGCTGCAGCAGCCTCAGGGATGATCTCACCTGTGGTTCCTCTCGTTTCAGTGTGCCTGGAGCACACCTTTGGCCCCGACTGCAGCCTGACCTGTGACGACTGCGAGAACGGAGCCACCTGCACGGCCGAGGGCAGCGGCTGCCACTGCCCGCCCGGCTGGACCGGCGTGCTCTGCAACCAGAGTGAGTGGCAGCTCTGTCCCCTGCTCTGGGGGGTGCAATGGATGCAGCCCCGCAAGGCTGAGCCTCCTCTTCCTTCTCCCTCCCCAGCTTGCCCGGCTGGAACCTTCGGCAGCAACTGCAGCCAGAGCTGCCGGTGCCAGAACGGTGGCACCTGTGACCCGGCCAGTGGCTCCTGCCGCTGCCCGCCCGGCGTGGCCGGAGAGCTCTGCCAGGACGGTGAGTCCAGCGTCCCCTCACCCTCTCTGTGGTCTGGGGGCCATCCTCATCCTCCTCCTTCCACTGAGATCTGCCATCACTGGGTACATGGCTGTTCTGGCCGTGGCTGGTGCTGCTCTTGGATGTTCCAGATGTTCTTCTCTGAAGCGTGGAAGCGTTTCCTGTGGGGTTCCCTACACTGGTCCTTTTGTAGCTGCTCACCAACAGCATCTTATAACTCTCTTGTTGAATCATCCCAGTGAGAGCAGCTCGAACACATTCCTGCTCCATCTGAGTCCGTCAGCCACCGAGTCTTGTGTGGAAAAATGTCATTTTAAAAAGCAAAAGGAGTGTTAAATGGCACTCTTCCCCCACAAAGCAGTGCTCCAGGTGTTCTGTCTTGTCTTTGCACTCAAAGACCTTTGCAGTCCCTGTTCACTGCTCATCCACGACTCAGGGCAAAGATCTCTATTTCATGGGGCATTCAGTGCCAGACATAGGAAAGAATGTCAAACCCACAATTTCCATGGCTAATTTCCATGGAAACTGTGGAGGTATTTTCCACCCGAAGCATTGGAGAGCTGTGACAGCAGTAGTTACCCAAAGTACCCAGAGGAGGTGTCACTGCTGATGATGCTCATTTCTTGTTCCCAAGGGGTTAAAATTTGGGGGACATAATTTGAAAACCAGAAAGAGGGAGACAATCAGAGATTCAGACAAAAGGACTTCAGTCACATGTTGGGAGCATATGGGAACTATTAGTGAAGGAGGAGAGTGAAGCAGAATACAAATGAACACAAGAGATACCTCAACCTCTTCTTTCTGTAAGAAGGAGACGATTGAGGGGGACAGAGAGAAAACAGGAAGGTAAAATTAAAATAAACAATGCAGAATTGCTCTGTTGTCCCAAGGTGGCATTTCCTCTGCTCCTCTCTTCGTAGGGACAAGGCACGTACTGCTGGGCAGCTGCTGGCCAGAGCACTCTGCTGACACAGCCTGTCTGCCATGTGCTTCCAATATTGAGATCTTTAGCATAACAGAGAAAAAACAATAATTGTATTCACTTAATAGTGCAAATATCCCCGTGGCTTTTCAACAGGAGCAGCCTCATGGGTTGCTTTCTCACGGAGAACAGCCTTGACCTCTCGGAGCCCTGTGGGTGGGTTATTTCTGTCCCAACCAGCAGAGTTGCTGGTCACAGGGAGTGCAGAGCTAATGGGTGCCCTGGAGCAGCACAAGGAGTGGCAGCAAGTGACATCCCCTGTGACACTGCACAGCTGATTTGGAGCTGGTGCAGGGAATCTCCCCCCGGCTGCCTCCCTTCCCTCGGTGCATCCCTGGCTTCACACAGCTCTGGTTCCTGTTACTAGGATGCCCCAAGGGATTTTTCGGGAAGCACTGCAGGAAAAAGTGCAACTGTGCCAACCGAGGTCACTGCCATCGGATTTACGGAGCGTGTCTGTGCGATCCCGGCTTGTACGGCCGCTTCTGCCACTTGGGTACGCTTGTCCTCGCTGTTACCCTGGGGTTCCAGCCTTCTGGGAAGGTTTCTGCCCCTGTCCCTGGTGCCTGACCAGCTCTTCCCTTTCCCTGCAGCGTGTCCCAAGTGGGTGTTCGGGCCCGGCTGCTCCCAGGAGTGTCAGTGCCTGCAGCACAATTCACGGGACTGCGACCCCAGGGACGGCTCCTGCCACTGCAAACCTGGCTACCATGGCCAGCGCTGTGAGATCAGTGAGTGAGGCACACACCCCCACGTTCAGCTGCCTTGGAAAAGATCTTTGAAGGCATCAAGCTCAACCTATGACTCAACACCTCCTTGTAACCCAGAGCATGGCACTGACTGTCACATCCAGGGACAGTGACTCCACCACCTCCCTGGGCAGCTCATTCCAACACCTGACCACCCTTTGTGCAGAATTCTTCCTAATGTCCAGCCTAAACCTCCCCTGGCACAGCTTAAGGCTCTGTCCTCTGGTTCTGTCGCTGTTCCCTGGGAGCAGAGCCCAACCCTCCCCTGGCTGCACCCTCCTGTCAGGGAGCTGTGGAGAGTGATGAGGTCTCCCTGAGCCTCCTCTTCTCCAGGATAAACATCCTCAGCTCCAGCTTCTCACAGCACTTGTGTTCCAGACCCCTCACCAGCCTTATTCCCTTCTCTGGACATGCTCCAGCCCCTCCATGTCCTTCCCAAATTGGGGACCCAGAACTGGACACAGCACTCGAGGTGCTGCCCAACCAGTGCTGAGCACAGAGGAAGAATCACTGCCCTGCTCCTGCTGGCCACACCATTCCTGATCCAGGCCAGGAGCCATTGGCCTTCTTGGCCACCTGGGCACACTGCTGGCTCATGTCCAGCCTGCTGTCCATCAGTGCCCCCAGGTCCCTTTCTGCCTGGCCACTGTCCAGCCACTCTGTCCCCAGCCTGGAGCACTGCAGGGGTTGTTGTGGCCAAAGTGCAGGACCCAGCACTTGGTCTTGTTAAACCTCATCTCCCTGGATTTGTCCCATCCATCCAGCCTGTCCAGGTCCCTCTGCAGAGCCCTCCCACCCTTCAGCAGATCCACACTCACATTCTGCTTGGTGTCATCTGGTGTCACTCTGTTCCCATGAAGCACCTCCCTTTCTCCTCCCATGGCCTCTTTTCCCCATTCATTTTCTCAGGGGAAAGCTCTGCTTGCTTTCCACCCTCCCGGACTGTCTCACCTCTCGCTCACTCAGGAGCACACCGTGCTCACACTCAGCCCCGTTCTGAGGTCAGCAGGAGCTGTGTGGTGGGTGGGGACAGCTGTGACAGTGGGTGGCACCCAGGACTGGGCTCTGCCAGGGGTAACGAGAAATTTCAGAGCTTCTTTCTCTCTAATTATGGTTGTTCACAGGCTGTGACCCTGGGTATTACGGGGATGGCTGCAAGAAGAAGTGCAGCTGCTCTCCAGGAGTGCCCTGTGACCCTGTCACCGGCGAGTGTCACCAGGAGTGTCCCCCAGGCTATCACGGCCAGCACTGTGACCAAGGTAAGGCAGGGCCCAGCAGGGCAGCTCTGTGTGTGCTGGGAACTCACCAATCCTCACAATTTTGCTTCACAAAATGACACAAAGCATTTCTAGGATCCCCTGAGAGCCCCAGCCCACTGCAGGTGACCTGGTGGGTGGCCAGTAAAGACACAGGAGCTGCCATCCACAGGTCTCTGTGAGACACTGACACCTCTTTAAAGTGGGAGAGTGAATTCCTTGTATAAAACAAGCCTGATTCAGAAAAGAACAAGGTCTCACTTCACCCTGCCTCTGGACATCTCAGTGTTGGTAGATGGAGGTGATTGGGATCTAATTATCCTTCCCTGGCCTTGATGTCTTTTCCCTTCCAGGCAATCCCTGCCCAGCACAACAGTATCACATTTACTGCTCTGTTCTCTATTCCTTATTGAAACTCTGTTTCATCTGCAAGTGCAAAGGAGTATTTTACATTTAATTAACCTTTGGATTCAAACTTCTGCCTCTCTATGAACCTCCTAGAGCAGTTTTGTGCTCTTGCCATGAAGGGTTAGTTGATGAGACAGTGACTGAACTGCCCAGCTCTGTGTCTGTGTCCAACACTCAGGCTCTGAGGGTGCAGATTTCAAGATCCCGGGGGTGGTTTGTGTGCCAGAGAGCTTCACTTTGGGCAGACAAAGGTGCTTTGAGAGAACCTAAAGGCAGTGAGTCATTGGCACGAGGTGATGATTACAAAATATGAGCACGGTGTTGGAAAAGAATGAGTTCTGCCAACCGCTGAGCTGAGTGGCGACTGAAAAATCAACCCACTCTTGCTCTTGTGAGGCTGGGGCCTCCTGAACCCACTGCAGCTGGTTGGGTCCTGCAGAAAATGCAAAAAGTTGCACACCTGAAGACAGACTGCAGCAGCAGAAGACACTGCACGGAAAGGTTGAAAGGGGCCAACATCTGGATTTGGATTGGAGCATCCCAGGAGTTTCTGCACTACAGGAGTGTAGCCAAGCTCTGCTTCACCCCAGCCCAGAAGCTGCAACCATGAACCTCATTGATCTGCCAGCACAGGGTCATGGTGCAGAGCCCCATCTCTGACAGGACTTGGTGGAACAAGAGCTGCAGAAAGCAGCAAAAATCCCAAAGCAAGTGCTACCACGGTGCTGGCAGGAGAGATGGGAGCAGCTCCTGCAGGGCTGTGCTCCCTGGCTGGGTCTGACAGCCCTGAGCCCCCATGGTGGGATGCAGTGGCCCCTGGAGTCCCTGGAGCCTTGTCAGGCTGGGTGCTCCCGCTTGGGATATTTTAAAAAAGGGTAAGAAAGGAGCTGAAGGCTGTAGGGGGGAGTCACAGGAAATAACACAAATATTTGTATAGAAATAGTAGGCTCTTGGCTGTTGTTCGGATCTGGAAATTATTAAAGGGTGAAGACAAACATCTGCCATCAATTAGCGAAGAGGAGGAATAACAAAAACTCCACTGTGTCACTGGAAATGGAGGCGCTGCGTTTCCTCCGCGGTTTGTCAGTGCCGCTGTGTTCGCCTCTGCTGAAGCTTTGCAGAACTTTGGCTTTGCTGAGCGTGGAGCTCTTGTGGGGGACTCAGAGAGGATTTAAGGATCTTTGGTCTGGGGCCCTCAGTTTGCACGTCACCAGCTGGTTGCTAAATTGTGGCACAGGGGTACAAAGATCAAACCGAGCTGGGATCAGCAGAACCACGCTGGCATCCAGAGCAGAGGGAAGGAAAAGCACTTATTCCTCCTCTGCATGAGGATGCTCCTTCTTTCCTGCTTTCCATCTGTGTCCTGCTGCAAACCTGGCTGCTTCTTAAAATCCTGGTGCTCAGATCCTGGAGGCATTCAGCCAGGGAGGTAAAAACCCTCACAGCATCTTGGAAAAGCCAAGGGTAGGTTTGGTGTAGGGCTCTGACCCCAGTGTTCTGCACCCCAGCCCAGAGACCAGGGTGGCTTGGGTAGAGTTCTTGTCCAAAGACTGGACACCAGTTTGGCTTCAGCTTTTGGAGATGTGAGTGGTCACTCTAGCATGAAGAAATATTTGTTGAAAGGATGCACAATAGAGAGAAGTGACAGGCAGACAGACCAGGGTGGCGGTGGCAATGCTGGAGGTGACCAGTGTGGCTCTGAGTGGTCACACCCAGGCTCACAGAATCATTAATGTTGGAAACATTATACAGAATCACAGAATCATGGAAAAGACCACCAGTCCAATCTTTGAGCAAACCCCACCATGCCACTAAACCATGAGCACAGGTGGGAACCTCTCTCAGCTGTTCCCCACAGACCCAGAGGCTCCTTCAGCCTGCAGGGCCAGGTAAAATTGGTAAAATGCTCTTGGGCTCCTTGAGGGGGGAAGTTCTGACCCTGCTGTTCTCCCACAGAGTGCCCTGAGGGGACATTTGGGCCAGGCTGTCAGCATCCCTGTGCCTGTGGAGAAGCATCCTGCGACAGGAGCACGGGGCAGTGCCACTGCCCACCTGGCAGGACAGGACACGACTGTGCCCAAGGTGAGTGTGGGCAGCAAACACTCAGGGATTTCGGTGTACAGGGACGGATTTAGGTGTAGACCTATTACTTTTGTTTTGCTAAAATTCATTTAAAAAACACCCAGTGCAGTTAGAATCACCTTTGTGGAAAGTTAGAAAAAATTACAGCTTTTGATGGTGAGTCTTAAACAGCACAATGAAAAAGATGAAGATGTTTTTGATTGTCACAGTCCTCAATGTAGGAGAGGAACCTTTTTTTATTGATGCATGTTTTTAATTGCCTTCACCAGATTACTCTTTAACTGCTGGAAAACTAGAGAATCTGAAATTGAAAGCTTTTGCATGATTCTGCAGTACTGCAGCAGCTGGAAGGAATTAGTCACATAGAGATGTCCTGCTCTTAAGAGTTTGGCTGAGCAATGGAACTACGTGTGCACAGTGCTTACCATACATTTCAAGCTGCCTTTTTTTCCAGGCCCTGGAGCAGCTTAGGACCAGTTGGAGAAGAATTCTTGCCCTGGTTTTAGCAGTTTAGCCTTTTGCTCCTTCTTTGCAGCTCCCAGCGTGTCCTGGAGCAGTGAGTGATGTGCTGTCCATGGTGTGACAGCAGCTGTGGGGTCCCTGTGCCAGCAGCACCATTTCCCACTGAGGAGCCCTTGGAGCTCCCCACAAGTGGATACAAATCCAGAATTGGCATGGAGATCCTGGAGTGAGCTCAGAATAGCACTTAGAGAGGCTCACATGCTGCCTGTGGAGCAGGCACGGCCATGCTGTGCTCGCTGGTGCTGTGAACAAAAATCCGCGTCTCGCATGAGCGCAGCAATGACGGCGACAGGGAACCCAAAAGGTCACACATTTCCCTCTGCCACCTCGGCTCTGATCCCAGTGCTGTGTGTTCTCTGTCTGCTCACGCTCCAGCTTGCCCTGAGGGTCTCTGGGGACCGGGCTGCCAGGAGATCTGCCCTGACTGTGCCAACAATGCCAGCTGTGACCCTGCCACCGGAGCCTGTCTGTGCCCACCTGGCTACACTGGCCAGCGCTGCCAGGATGGTGAGTGCAGGCTGGGCTGGGTCCCTCAGCTGGGATGTCCATCTCCAGCTGGAATGGGGGTGTTTCAGCTCAGCTGTAGTGACTGGAGCATCCAGTGACCAACCACTCAGCAGGGCAGGCTGAGCACTGTGTACATCTCTGTTTCCTCACTCATTGGGGTACAGGCTGGGCACTTCAAAGTCCCTCTAGCCCCATCTTCACTCTGGTAACTTCTGCAGCAGGAGAAAGGAGGCAAAATGCTGAGCTCCTCGCCCTGTTCAGCACCTGCACTGGGGATGTCAGAGCTGTCAGTGCTCGTAGCTCTGCCAAGCACCTCAGTCCCCAGCGGCTCTGCTGAGGTCCAGGGCTGCAGCAGCCACCTGCAGTCCCTCCCTGTTTCCTTTGGCAGTGTGTCCACCCGGCTGGTTCGGCCCTGAGTGCCAGCTGAGCTGCAGCTGTGGGAACGAGGGACATTGCCATCCGGTGACGGGGACGTGCAGCTGCCCGCCCGGCAGGACAGGGTACCACTGCCAGCGAGGTACAGCACCTGTGCCCTGCCACCCTCACCCCTGGGCCACTCTGACCTGTGCCGAGCTATGCTGCCATTGCTCTATTCTCATCTTCATGCCTTGCCAGGGAAACCTCTCTGAAATCTTTTTGGTTTTTTTGCTCTGTCTGGTGCTGGCAGCGCCACTGGCCTGTCTGCAGCCGTGTTTGTCCCTGTGCCCAAGGGAGCTGTGCCCGCTGGTGAAGGCAGTGCTGTGCCCATGCTGTGCTCTCAGGTACACACCAGTGATGGGCTCCTGCCGTGTTTTTCCAGCCTGTGACCTGGGGCGCTGGGGCCCCGACTGTGCCCACACCTGCAACTGCAGCAACAGCGACGGCAGCTGCAGCGCCGAGACCGGGCAGTGCCAGTGTGAGGCCGGGTACACGGGCACCCACTGCGAGCAGAGTGAGTGCTGCCCCTGCCCTGCCCTGCCCTGCCCTGCCCTGCCCTGCCCTGCCCTGCCCTGCCCTGCCAGGGGCTGCTCCAGGGAAAGGCATCTCTCCAGCCCAGTCCCCTGCCCTGCCTGCGATGCTGATCCTGTCCCCAGGGTGGTTGGGTACTGTGGGTACACACCTGTAAGGGACAGGTTAGAACTTACTGGTTCTTGTAAAAAAAAGCAGCCAGATATTTTTATTCCATTCAGAATCCAAGCTCCTGCCTTAGGATAGCTTCTCTGGGACCCAGGGAAGGACAGAATCCTCATTCTCATTTCTTTCAGAGTGCCCAGAAGGGTGGTTTGGGCTGAGCTGTCGGCACCAGTGTCAGTGTGACAATGGAGCCACCTGTGACCACGTCAGCGGGGCCTGTACCTGCAGCCCAGGCTGGCGAGGAACCTTCTGTGAGCACGGTGAGTACCTGACCCTGGGGACCAGGGCTCCATCCCAGAGGGCTTGTGCTCCCTGTCTGACTTTGTTATCCTGTTACAGCACAGAGAATTCCTCAGGATGGTCATAGGGGGAGCAACAAGTCTGCAAACTGCTGCCTCTGCTTTTATTTCTGGAGGGAAACAGTCTAGGGAAAGAAAAATGTAAATAATAGGTGGTCCAGTGATTGCACAGCTGCTGTGGTCACCCGAGTGTGTACATGTTGCACACAGGGTCTTGGAGCAGCCTCTTGGAGGGGTCCCTGGATGCATGGATCCAGCTCCCCCAGCAGCCTCTCCGTGGTCAGGAACCTCAAGCCATCACTCTCCTGATCCACCACTGCCCTCTCCTGTACCTGGAATGTCCACAGTGGACTCACATCCCGGATCTGCTGCCCTTAGCAGTGACTCTCACACTGGTGCAGCCTCACATTGGCCACAAAGGCCACCAAGGGGCAGGCACCTTTTCCCACTGGGAGGGCTCCAGCTCTGCATTTTGTGTGGATTTCTCTTTTGTTTTCCACAGCCTGCCCTGATGGATTTTATGGACTGGAGTGTCGACAAGCCTGTGACTGCCTGAATGGTGCCCAGTGTGACCCTGTGACGGGACAGTGCCAGTGTCCTCCCGGCTGGACTGGCCCCCGTTGTGCCCAGGGTAGGTGTCTGTGGCCAGGACAGGTGTCTGTGGGAGGTGCCCATCCTCCCCTCCATGGGCACTCTGGAGCCAGGGCTATCTCTGCTGCCAGGTCATAGGAACTGGAGATCTGGGCTGTGTGTTCCCCATTTGTGATTTTCTATGTGTGGAATTTAATTTGGGTTCAGACTGGGGGGGGCTCTGCCTGAGCATGCTGTGACTGGATGCAATGAAGGCTTGGGCATCCAGCAAAGCTGCTCCCAAATAGGTGAAGGATGTAACACAGCTGGTAGCAATGTCTGTGTTCGGATGTCAGGCCTATAGGACACATGATTTCCCTGTAACCCCACAAAACCCCCTCACACAGCAGCCAAGCACCACTGACAGACCCTCTGCCAGCCCTTGGGAGGGTTGGTAGGAGCCTGGCTGCTGTAATTCCCACCCAGTGCCCACCACTCCTGCCTGCTCTGCTCCCCTGCAGCGTGCCAGGAGAACAGGTACGGCCAGAACTGCAGCCAGAGCTGCCACTGCTTCAACAACGCCACGTGCAGCCACATCAGCGGCCTCTGCCTCTGCTCCGAGGGCTGGACAGGACCCTCCTGCCAGCAAGGTAACCCTTCCCAGCCCTGCCAGCACGGGAGGGAATGCCACTGCCATTCCTCGGGGTGGGCGGAACGCTGCTGCCTCTCACCTGAGCAGGTGAAATACCAGAAGTTGTTCTGTGGGCAGCTGAGCAGCCTTGGGGGTGGCATTGGCTCCTCTTGCATCAAAGCTGGTGTTGCTCTGTATCAGACCATCCACCCACAGCGTGGCACAAGCTTCCAGAGCTGTGTCCTGACTGGGATGTTTGTCCTGTTTCTCCCTCAGCCTGCCTAGCGGGTTTTTTTGGGAAGAACTGCCAGCAGCGCTGCCTGTGCCAGAACGGTGGCACCTGTGACCCGGCCACGGGGGCCTGTGCTTGCCCTGCAGGCTGGACAGGGCTGGCCTGCGAGCTGGGTGAGGAAACAGCCAGGGAAACAGCTCTGGGGCAAACACACCCTGGTTTGGGATGGTTTTCCTGTGGAGGTCGGAGGTGACGTGCAGGGGGTTGGGTGCACGGTCCTTGCTGCATGTGTGGGGCAGTGGGAGCTGGGAGGGTGACCCCAGGACAGTGTCTGACCCTGTGTCCCTGCCAGCCTGTGCCCAGGGGCAGCATGGCTTGGACTGCCAGCAGCGCTGTGAGTGCCAGCACGGGGGGCTCTGTGACCACCGGACAGGACACTGCCTCTGCCAGCCCGGATGGACTGGTGACAAGTGCCACAGACGTAAGTGGGGCAGGTGGGGGCTGGTCTGGGCATCGATGGCTCTGTCAACACCTCCTGCTGGGTCTGGGGGCTTAAGCAAAGACACAAAATTCAGATTTCAGCAAGCAGGGAGTTGGCAGTGCCATGGTTTTGGCTGTGCCTCAGTTTTGCCCACTGCTGCCCTTTCTCCTTCCATTGAATCACAGAGGGGTCTGGGTGGGAAGGGACCTTTAAGACCATCCATTTCCACCCCCACCTGGTTTCTGTTGTCTGAGGACTGTCCTGAAAGTGCTGGTGCACACCCAGAGCAGCCTGTGGCAGTGCTGGTGGGGTTCCCAAAGGCACAGACCCCCAGCCATCAGTGCAAAACCACAGGCTCCAAGCAGGGACGAAGGCAGGGCAGCAGCCTTGCATGGTGAAAGCAAAATGCCAAGGGAGGACCTTCCTCTGGCACAGTTATTTTAATGGATTGTCCCCTTTCCATTCTTCCTTCTGTGTGTCCTTGTATCACACCAACCCTCAGGGCCTGGCTTTGGTCCCAAACCCCAGCAAACCATGGCATCTGTCCCTTGGTGGCTCCATGTCTGCTGTACCCATAGTTGTGACACACACCCTGGCAATCTCTTTCCCATGAGGAAGGGTTTGAAAAGGCTCTTGGCCTTTGGAGCAGTGACAGGGACCTCATCAGTATCAGCACACCAAGCAGAGATCCACAAGCTTCTTCCCTTCGAGGGTCATGACATCTCAGCTTGGCACGTCCTTAAATCAGGGTGTAAAGTGCAGTGGCAGCACTTGGCAGCTGACATCTGGCACAAGGGAGCTGCCACCAGAGCCTCAGCTGCCACCAGCCACTCTCAGGTTTCCTGCTGGGAATGTTTTTCCATTCAGGAGGCTGTAAACAGCTCTGCTGGCAGCTGAAGCTTGGCCATACAAATCACCTCACTGGATCCTGCCACACCCTGAGGGACAGTGTCCCCTCCCAGCATTGTCACTTGCTCCCAGAACCTCACACAGCCTCAACAGCACCAGGCTCCAGGCAGTGTTATGCACTTTTATAATTTCTTTCAATATAAATGAGTGAAGAAACACACCCAAAAGGTAGACATTATGTTGGTTTTTTTTTAAAAAAAAGAACTAAGCTAGGGTCCTGTCAGCTCCCCATGGCTGTAATTCAAGCTGCCTGTGTGTGCACAAGAGACAGACTCGGTCAGGTATGGAACTATTGGGAAAAAGCCCCAAAAAGTCACTTTTTTTTTGTGCAACTTGTCCTCTCTGCTGTGTTTTCATCCCTGAAGCTTGTCCAGAGGGGCTGTTTGGGGCACGCTGTGAGGAGCTCTGTGACTGTGGGGACAACGTCTCGTGCCACCACGTCACTGGTGTTTGTGACTGTCCCCATGGCTGGAGGGGCCGGCGCTGTGAGAAAGGTGAGGAGCACTCCTGGGTAAGGGAAACCCAGGGAAACCCCGGCTGCTCCAGAGCCTGGGAAGAGGGAAACTTCATTTTTAATGACAATTACAGGTTGTGGCAAAATATTTTGATGCTGTGACACAAGATGCTGCTGGGCTGGTTCGGCACCGGGGCAGGAGCCCCTCGGGCTCTGATGCCTTCCAGGCTTTAGCAACAACTTAAAATCCAGGCAGGAGACTGACATCCCGCTGTTTGTTTTCCCACAGCCTGCCTGCCAGGTTTCTTTGGGAAGAACTGTGCCAGTGGCTGTGCCTGTCCCCTGGGAGTGCCCTGTCACCATGTCACCGGCCAGTGCGGCTGCCCGCCAGGACTGACCGGCTCTGGATGTGAAAAACGTGAGGAGATGGGAATGATCCTGTTACAGCTCTGCTGACAGGCTCTGGGAACGGCATGGGTCAAGCAATTCCTACAGAAAATAGAAGGGAGAAAAAAAAAAAAAGAAGATAAACAAGGAAAAAACCAGCCCAAGAGCAGAGCTGTGCCAAAGGAGCAACTCCCAGTCTGGCAGCTGGGTGCATGCCTGTGGAATGTTAGTGGGGCAGAGGGAGCCAAGTGGGAAACCAGAGCTGGGTATTTATCCAGAGGATTAGCAATAAATCACTATTAAAATGAGCTCCTGTGGGTATGAGCAAGTCTGGAAGAGACAGAGATGTGTGAGCACATTCCTTACGCGGAGGACAGTGCTGGATTTGCCCTCTGTGTGTGTGTGGAGCTTGCAGAAATGTGAGGGCAGGTAGGGCTGGCACAGCAAAAGGCATATAATGCCTTTAAGTACTTGCCTTTCCTTTCAATCCAAGTATTTCCTGGGGTGAATGAACCTTTTGCACGAGAGTCCCTTTGCTTTTTGGGTGGCAGAGAATTTTACTGCCATAAAAGGCTCTCTAAATCCTTGCTTAAAATAAGATGTTTTTTAAAAAGCCTTGCAGAGAGGGGTGGGATGGCCTCTGATCCACCTTGGTGCCCTGTCTCCTCACAGCCTGCCTGCCAGGGACCTTCGGGGAGGGCTGTGCTCAGATCTGCCAGTGCTCCGGAGCCACCCAGGAATGTCACCCTGTCACCGGGGCGTGTGTCTGCCCCCCCGGCTTCCACGGTCCCTCCTGCCAGCTGGGTGAGTCCTGCTCTGGTCCCACTGCATCCCCTTTGCAGCCTGAACATGCTGAAATCCCGCTGCCACGAGGGATGGTGTATGAGTGGAGTTCTGGGTGCTTTGGGGCTGCTCTGTGTGACAGAATGGGTCAGAACCCCTCTGACGGTGCCAGCCTGGCACAGGCTGCTCCCAGCAGAGCTCTGTGCCTCCTCCTGGGGGGACCATCCATGCAAACCCACCTGCTGGGTTTTCCCGGGCTGTCTGCACCTTGTCCTTGTATTTTTATCCGCTGTTTGTTGTCCCCTCAGAGTGCTCCCCGGGGTGGTACGGCCGTGACTGCGAGAGGCAGTGCCAGTGCAGGAACGGGGGCAGCTGTGACACTGCCACGGGCATGTGCCACTGCCCCGCGGGCTTCATCGGCGCTGACTGCGGCATCGGTGAGTGCTGCCTCAGCCACAGGGGCTGGGCAAGCAGGGCAGCCTCCTCAGGGGCGTGGGAGGGATGGGAGGTGCAGACCCTGCCCACAGAAAGGCTGCTGAGCCTGTGGGGGATGAGCAGCACACCACGGATGACTCCTGAGAAAAGCTCCTCGTGTCCTTGGTCCACCTGTGCTGGCAGCAGTGCCCTCTGTGTCCCAGGGAATGAGCTGCAGATGACTGTGTGACTGTGCTTGCTGTCTGCCTTAGCCACGGGAACATTTTTCTGCTCTGTTTATTTTATGATAAAGTGAATTCTGACACACCGTGGCCTCGCTGTATTGCTGTACAGGGCAGGGCTTGGAGCAGCCTGGCTTAGTGGGAGGTGTCCCTGCCCATGGCAGGGGGGTTGGAAACAGATGATCTTTAAGGTCTCTTCCAACCCAAACCATTCATTCTATGATTCTCTAGCAGGGCTTGAGGATCCTTTTGCCTCCCATCACTCAGCTCCAGTGCTGTACAAAACTTTCCCTCTTCCACTTCCCACCTCCCCAACCCTGCTTTGGCCTGACCGAGGTTTTCCTCCCTCCAGGATGCCCCGCTGGCCGCTACGGCCAGGACTGTGCATTGCTGTGCCCCTGTGGGGCCGGTGTTCCCTGCCACCCTGTCACCGGAGACTGCGTGTGCCCTCCAGGCAGAGCTGGCCCCACGTGTGAGCAAGGCAAGTGCGGGGCGTGCATCAGGACTGCCAGGCAGTGCTGGGAAAGGTCCTGGGCAGGAATTGATTTCCTGGCCCTGAGATCTCTGCTCGTGGTCCCTGTGCCCACCCTGTGCCGCTGTCTCTGGCCCTGCAGGTTGTGAGAAGCATCGCTACGGGCTGGGCTGCCAGCAGCCCTGCTCCTGCCTCAACGGGGGGCTCTGTGACACAGCCGATGGCTCCTGCTCGTGTGCGCCAGGGTGGACCGGGAAATCCTGCGAATTAGGTAACCCTGGCCCGGATTTGTCCCGCGGATTGTGCCGCACCCACCCAGTGACTGTGGAGCTCACACAATGGGTCCAGTTTCTGTTATCCCACCCGTGCCAGCCTTGCCCTTAGCTGAGCCCTCTGAAGGGCAGGTGTGGGGCTGCTGAGCAGCTCTGCCGCTCCTGTCGCCCGCAGAGTGCCCTCCGGGAAGGTTCGGTGCCGCCTGCCAGCTGCGCTGCTCCTGCCTGCACAATGCCACCTGCGACCCGGCCACCGGCACCTGCCGCTGTCCCGCCGGCCACTACGGGCCCCTGTGCGAGCACAGTGAGTGGTGACGGCGGGGACACATCGGTTTGGGGCGTGGGGGGGTCTCTAAAGCTCCTCCGGAGAGCAGGACACCGTGTGACACCGGTGTCACACTCCGGGGGACTCTCCCTGCAGAACACGGGTGTGACACCAGTGTCACACTCCGCGGGACTCTCCCTGCAGAACACGGGTGTGACACCAGTGTCACACTCCGCGGGGCTCTCCCTGCCGGACACGGGTGTGACACCAGTGTCACACTCCGCGGGGCTCTCCCTGCAGGACACGGGTGTGACACGGGTGTCACACTCCGCGGGGCTCTCTCTGCAGGACACGGGTGTGACAGTGTCACACTCCGCGGGGCTCGCTCTGCAGGACACGGGTGTGACAGTGTCACACCCCGCGGGGCTCTCCTTTTCCAAGGGTTCACAGCGAGCTCTTGGCAGGCAGAAGCGGCCGAGAGGAGGTTTTTGATCCCTGCGTGTCCCCAGGGTCACAGCGGTGCCCTCCCAAGGCACACACATCCCCACTGCCCGGAGGTGCCGAGCAGATGCCGCGGAGCTGAGCTTGGAGCGCCTGGGCACACGTCGGGCAGGAAGGCTCTCTGCTTCTCCCTGCTGGGCTGACCGAGGCTCTGCTGCAGAGCTCCGCTCACCCACGCTCTAATGAGCTTTTCCCGTGCCAGGCTGTCCCCCGGGTTTCCATGGACAGGGCTGCCGGGAGCGCTGTGACTGCGAGCACGGGGCTGGCTGTGACCCCGCCACCGGGCGCTGCCGGTGTCCCCCCGGGCTGCGGGGCGAGCGCTGTCACACAGGTACCGCCCATCCTCCTCGCCCTCCCCGGGGGTCCCCGAGGGCCGGGCAGGCAGGGCAGGGGCTCTATTCCGTGTCTCACACAGGCTGCAAGGAAGGGACGTACGGCGAGGGGTGCCAGCATCTCTGTGACTGCCCCAGCGATGTGCCTTGTGACCCGGCCACGGGGCGCTGCCTGTGCCCCCCGGGCAAAACCGGCCCCAAGTGTGCTGCAGGTGAGCTGGGCAGGGGAGGAAGGGGGCTGTGTCACGGGGGTTTTGCTCCAGGAAGCTGGGAGGGGCTTTTTTCTGGTGTGTATCACACAGAGCGATATGTGGTGTTTGTGAGAGGGGCAGTGGCACTCACCTCTCTGGCCCCTGTTCGTCGTCAGAACTGAATGCAAATTCTCCCCCATCCTCCCAGCGTGTGTTCAGATTGACACGGTCAAAAGGCTGAGGATCAAAGGCTGAAGGGACACCCTGGTGGCCTGGGGGTGCTCTGATGTCCTGTGTCACCACAGCAAAAAGCTCTCTTCCCTATCCCGCACCCAGCACAAGCACCCCGGGAAAAAGCTCTGAGCGTTCCTGCTCGGCTGCTGCCACGGGCTGCAGCCTGAGCAGCTCTGTGCCCTCCGCAGACTGCCGGCCCACCCAGTTCGGCCCCGACTGCCGCCTGCCCTGCCAGTGTGCCCCCAGCAGCTCCTACTGCAATGCCCGGAACGGGCAATGCCTCTGCCTGAACGGCCACACCGGACCCACCTGCCGGGAAGGTGAGGGCAGGGAAGGGACACGAGCAGCCAGTGCCACCCGGTGGGGAATCCTGGGGCAGAAGCCGAGGGGAGGCTGTGCCTGTGCTCAGGGTGTGGCTCCTGTCCCGGGTTTGGGTTTGGGAGCAGTAAATCAACTCAATCCAGTCACTTCTGCAGCACCTGCCTCTTCCCAAGTCCCTCGGTTGGTCTGTTTGCTGTCACTGCAGCCACGATGGAGGTTTATGAAGTCTCAGAAACAAAGCTGTTCAGCAGCCTGACCACAAATGTGCCCCTGGAAAAGCCAGGACACAAATCCCACTCTGTGATGAGCATGCTGGAACAATGATCCCGTGCACCAACTGCAGTGGAAACCCCCACACTCCTCAATTCTGCCCAAACCATCACTGAACCTGCTGGCTCAGAGTGACCCCCGTGGGTGCTGGGCAGGGAGGAGTGGGGACAGGAGGGTCTGACCCAAACCCACAGACTGGGACCAGTGCTCCCAGTGGGGAGGGCAATGGGGAGGAGGCTGTGCCCCCAGGCCGGGCAGCAGTGTGGAGGGTCAGGCCTGCAGCAGGGCTGCCCACAGCAAGGACTGATCTGTCCCTTCTTCCCTTCCAGCCATGCAGTCCCTGCCACCCACCAGGCCACCACCACCCCTGGAGGGGCTCTGGCCAGCAGAGATATAGGTCCTGCTCCAGGAGCACTCCCTTGGTTTAACCAAGCAGCCACCTGAAGAAGCCAATGACCTGTAATGAACTCATTCATGAGCCACATGAGCAGCTCTCGTCTCCTGACACCCCCAGCTGCTGCTTTTGGGGCGCTCTGAGCGAGGCTGAAGTGCCCAGTATAACCAGTTCACTGTGCCAGCGCGGGCTGGCCGTGAGGACGTGTGCCCACACCAGTGCATGCCTTTGGCCAGAGACCAGATGACCAGTTCAGAAGGGATCGATTCTGGCCAGGGGACAGTGGACTTTGACAGCTCGTGACACATTGCTGGCCTTCAACTTTTGAGTGCTGGGCTTGGGGAGGGGGCTGAAATCGTGGTCCAAATCAGGTATTTATGCATCAATATTTATGGGAAGCTGCACCACAGTGTTGTCAGGACTGATAGCTGACAGCACCTGGCTCTCCTGAGACTGGGCCTCCTATGGATGCACCACCTAACTTGAATTTTTTTTTTTTTAATTTGAATTTTCCATGGTGTTTTACTGTAAATGGCCATTTGCCAGGGGAAAACACAGAGCTCCAGCACTCACCTGCAGAGCTGGTGCCTCCTTGCTGACAGAACAGGCAAGTGCTGGCCAAGCTTGGCAGGGGCCTGGAGCCTGTTCTTCATGCCAGGAATTTGTCAGCCCATGGTGCTGCCCGTGTCATTTACTCCAAGAAGAAGCAAGCCTAAATCGGGTGTGGCAATCAGAGATACTGCTTGGATGGAGATAAAGTGCTCACACATCTGGTTGGTGCAAATCCAGATGGAATGGCCTTGCCCAGCCCTGAATCCTGAGTTATTTTGCCATTCCAGTCATATCCCGGAGCTGGCCACCTGTAGCAGTGGAGAATGTCATCATTCCAATGTCACCACATTACCCTGGCCAGGGCCCTCTTTGTCTGTTTGCACAAAGCTCCTGGGCAGGTGTAGCCACTGCCAGAACCCCAGATCTGCAGAGAAGAGGGACAGCCCTGTCCCATCCCGTCCCATCCCATCCCATCCCATCCCATCCCATCCCATCCCATCCCATCCCATCCCATCCCATCCCATCCCATCCCATCCCATCCCATCCCATCCCATCCCATCCCCACTCCAGAGCTGCAGCACAGCCCTGCCCAAGGTGCTTGGTCTTTAAATTATTCCCACAGGGACCAACTGAAAATAATAAAAGAATTGTTTCTCTTCCTGATGGAATTTATTCTAATCTGTATATAACTTGTAATTTTGGGCTAATTCCTCTCTTATTTTATTTCTTCCTTAACAGTATTCTTTTTTACATTAGATATCATTCTTGTGAAGAAATCATGTTAATATAATTATGTAGTGAAGGACCAAAATCGTGTTGTTGAGGTTGGCTGTTGGATAAGCAGGGAGCAGGAAGATTTTGTCCATGTGCCAAATGACCCCAGTCAGTGCTGCCAGTGGTGCTGCTGATTCTCCAGACAATCATCCCTCGGCTCCCCTTTGCCTTGGAGCTCCTGGGGCCTTGGAGGAAGGTTCCAGTGATTGGGAACAGCACAGGAGGAGGAGGAGGCCAGTGGAGATGCTGTGCCTCAATGGCTCTGCTCCAGGAGAACATGGAAACAGCCTTAAACATGGGGATAGATCCATCCTGTCCCATTGCAGCTGCAGCTCCGTGACTCCTGGCAGCTGCTCGGAGCACACCACGTGTCTGAGCATGGGACTGCAGCAGCCCTGTACCTGTGTTTTTATATAAAGTTCTTTTCCTGTTCATATTTCTTAATAAAGTTTGTTTGCTTCCTCTTTTGTTGTACTGTCTCCCTTTTTTGCATTTTTAATTTAGTGCTGATGAAAAATGTTGCTTTCTCCACAGTTAAAAGAAATAAACAGAAAGCCTGGCTGAGTTTCTACTTACCTTACGTCTCTGTCAAATACCCCTGACAGCTGCTCCAGGTGACAGCAGGCTGGCAGGGGCTCTGGAGGGGGTTTCAGGAGATGTACATGTTGTGTGAGAACATGTAGAGGCCACAGCAATGCCACCAGCAGAATGAAGCCTCTTTTTAGGGCTCATCGTTGGCATAACCTGGCTCCTTGGAGCTCTCATGCTCAGGGACACTCACCACTAACAGAGAACACACGGTTCATTGGCATCCAAGAATTTATTGTTACCTTAATTTACAGTTGAACAGTTTGATCAGAACAGACCTTACATCAACGCTGCCCCTGTGAATGTGAAGTTGGCAGTGTATGGGGCTGGCTCACCCCAAAATTGTAGCTGCCATGTCCCCTGTACGGACTGTGAGGGGCTGAGCCCTGGGCAGAGCCCCCTCCCAGCTGGGAGGAGGGAAAGGCAGGTGGGAGCTGCAGCACTGCTCCTCATCCTGCCCCTGCTTCCCCCTCTGCCTGGAGCATATCCCATTCCTGGTGCCAGAGCTGACTCCATAGGAACAACTCTGGCATCAAGTATTTTATCAAGTGACCAAAAGGTGTCTGGCATCACCTCACTGTGCAGGGCACAGCTCTGCCCAAAGGGCCTAGGAATTATTGTAGGGGGGAGAGACAGAAAAAAGAGAAACAGGAGCAAAATCTGGGTTGAGAAATAAGCCAAGCACATGGATTTAAGCTCCCAACAATCCCTGACTGGGGTGTGCTCTCCCCACACCAGGTGTGCTGGCCCAGATGTCAGCAGGGACGGAGATGGTGGCACGGGCACCTCAGAGCCCAGAACAGCTCCAGCCTTTCCAAGCCGAGCCCAGCCCTGTGCTGCTCCCGGAGCCTGTTCCGGGTCAGCTGTGCCAGCGCTGCCAGGCGTGCCCGGCGCCAGCTCTCTCAGAAGGAGCTGCTGTGTCACAGCTGCCACACACACCCGTCCTGGCCCGTGACATCTGCCACCTGAGACAAGCACAGCTCAAGAAGAAAGGCTCTGCTGCGGCTGCCTCCTGTCCGTGGGCTCAGTCTGCAGAGGTCTGGAGGTCCCTGAGGCAGAGGGGTCCCCCTGGGCTGTCCCTACACGTCGGTCTCGATTCGCAGCCGCTCCATGCGCCGCACGTTGCCCTCGGCGGCCACGCGGCTCGTGATGGGCCGGGCACAGGCCTGGGGGAACCAGCCCCGCTCCCCATCCCGCAGCCGCTCCCCAAAGCACCAGCCTGGGGGAGAACAAAGCAGTGACAGGGACAAGAATGGCCACGGATCCTGGGGGAACCAGCCCCGCTCCCCCCAGCACCAGCCTGGGAGAGAACAAAGCAGTGACAGGGACAAGAATGGCCATGGATCCTGGGGATGCACCACTCCCCTCCCTTGGAGGCTGGCTAGAGGCATCCAGGGATGGCAGGGGAGGAGGTTTCGGATTTACTGCCTGCTCTGGGGGATGTTTTCTCTCACTTCTGAGGCCTGGTGCCAGCCACAGCCTGCACACAGGAGTCACCCCTAAGGAACACAACAGCTGCCCATGGCAGTGCCACCTCCCTCAGCCCCCCAGGACTCATTGTCACCTGCTGGGACACAGCACCAGCCAGTGCCACGGGTCTCACCAGCAGCCAGGGGTTCCTGGAAGCTGCTGCAATTGCTAAAATCCCAGTCCCTGGGGATCACTGAAGGTTCCCCCTGCCCCAGCTCTGCTGAGGTCAGAGCCTGCTCCAACCCAGGCACTCACCATCCTCTTCCCCCAGCACCAGCACCACGTCTGCCTGCTGCAGGGACAGCTCATCTGCCTCCTTGGCCAGGTAGGCACGGGTGACCTCCACCTGGCTCAGGTCTGCAGGACATGGGACAGCAGGGACAGTGAGCAGGCACAGCCCCCTGCTCAGCCACGACCCCCCCAGCTGCCCACCCAGTGCTCCACAGCACAGCATGCTCCATTCCCTCCTGTTCCTGCCCCTTATCCCTCCCAGCTTGTCAAACCTCCTCTAACAACAGCTGAAGGCATTCCTGGAATTCCTGTGCCTCCCAGGAAATGCATTTAAGGTGAATTGTGACTGAACTTCATGGGAGGCAACTCCTAAGGAGCAAGGCGTGGGGTTTTCCTCTCCATTGGCAGGAGTGGAGGAGAACCAGGTAGAAACCTGGGCCTGCAAATGCTCCAGTGCAACAGGGAATGCCAGCAGAGTCAGGCTGCCCTCAGGCACACGGTACCTCCTTTGGGAGTGGTGTCAGGCTTTTCCTTCTCCCTGTGCATCAGCGCTGCCATCCACCGGGCCCGGTCACTCCTGCCAGGGGGAAACACAAAGAAAGCCTTAGGACAGCATCCCTGTGGCCAGCAGCAACTGGGACATTTCCAGCAGGAGTTGGGAGTCCATTCCCAGGGGAGTCAGATTGGACAAACATTGATCAGACTATACAATATAAGGACACTTCCCAAGTGGCACACATGGCCCAGCTGCTTTGCTTCACTTGGACAGGGGAAGCAGGTATGGGAATTACATGGGAAATATAAGAGAGAGGAAGCAACAGAGCCTGGGAGAAGCCTGTGCACATCCCCAGTGCTGGGAGGAGGAGCGTGGGGGTGAAGGGAGATGTGCAGAAGCCTCAGAGGATTCCCAGGGCACCAGTTCATCCCACGAGCGCAGCACTCACAGGGTCTCTGCTGACAGCAGCACCTCTTCCCGCCGGCCCTCGCTGTCCTTCTCCAGCACCACTCGCAGCAGGTGCCCCCCAGCCTTGCCAGGAGGAGGGGAGGGTGGATCTGAGCTCTCCACCTTCTCCACGGTGACCTGGTCCAGTGTGGCGTAGTTCATGACTGTGTAACTCTCCTCGCTGTGACACAGACGGGATCAGCGCCTCAGCTGTGGGGTCTGGGCCAATTCCCAGCTCCCAGCCCAGCACAAGAGGCTCAGCAGGCATTGCCAGAGCAGCCTGGAGCTGATGCTCAGGGTGGGACATGGATCTGGGGATTTGCTGGCCACCCACCCACCAAGACAAAGCCACTGGTGGGACTGAGAGCTTCTCTTCTGGCTGACAAGAGACACCTCAAAAAGGTAAAAACCAGGGAAATCTCACAGATTTCTCTGGTATGTGCTGCTCGGGAAATTGGGGTTTAATCCCCTAGCTGTTCTGCAGGGAGAGGCAGGGCCCTCCCTCAACCTCACCTCTTCTTCTTGGTGATGATGAGGACATCGTTGAACAAGAAGAGGTGGCAGAGGCGGCCGGCGCCGCGGCGGAAGAGCCCGGCCTCCTCCGAGAGCAGCAGGTACAGCTCCCCGCGCTTCAGCAGCCACCGCGACACCGAGATCAGCGGGAAAGGCTGCAACAGAGCCACGGAAAGGCTGGGTCACTGCCCTCCTCACCAGCAGCAGGCAAAACCAAGGCAAGAAGTGAAGCTGCAGTGGCTCTGGGGTCATTTGGGATGGACACACCACGTATGTTGAAGTGTCTTTTAAAAAGGAATTTCCGGAAGGCAGGTGGAAGGTGCAGTGCACCTCACTCCAGCACAACAGAGATGCAGCCCCTGGGCCCCAAACAGTGGGTGACGCTGTCATGGATTTACCATACCCTTCAGAAACTGCCTGCATCCAATAGCCCAGTCCAGGCTTCCCAGAAGGATTCCCAGCACAGATCTGACCTGCTTAAAAAGGTTCCAAAAGACCTCCCACCACTTCTACAAGACCTCACCTTCTTCTTCCCGAATTCCAGCTGTTTCTGCAAGGTGTACATCTGTTCTGTCCTCTCCATAGCCCGAGCTCCCTCATTGCAGCTCTTGACCAGCTGGGAAGAGAAAAACATCCCAAGGGAAGCAGAGAAGGGTTGGACACTGAGCCAAATCATCTCCCACACCACCCCCAGCATTAGGGGCTGTCCTGCTGCCCTGAGCAGGACAGACAGACAAATCCTGGCACAGGCTTCACACCAGGTTTGGGAAAAGGCAGTGGGATGCTCTCCTGGAGAGAGATGGCACATGGGCTCTGCCTGGAGAAGGACTCAAGTGAGCTTGTACCAAAACTGAGGAGCAACAGGAAGAGGAAGAATGAATCATCTGAGAAAAGCTCAAGGCAGGAGGATGGACACACACAGAGGGGAGGATTCTGCTTGGATGTGAGAGCAGGACAGACTGGGAGCAGCAGGGATGTGCTGCCAAGAGCTGCTCTTCAGGGTGATGAAAGAAGAGTCACCAATGACACGGTGGTGGCCACAATCTCCGTGGCCCTTTGGCCTGTGTGACTGACCAGTGGATGGGAAAATACAGGGAGATGAGATCCAGGAGCAGGGACAGTGCACAGCTCGTGACTCCTGCACACCACACTTCCCTCTCTGCTACACTCGCTGCCCTTTCCCCAAATCCCCAAAAACCATCCTGAGAGTTGTCTCAGGAAGGACAAAGATGGGCCAAAGAGGAAAGAAGAAAAGAGGACAAGAAAAAGGAACAAACCAAGATCAGGTGACAAAGGCGAGAAGGGAAAAGAAGTGTTCATCCAGCAGCTGTTTGGAGCAGAGAAGCCTCAAGTGAACTGATGCTGGGAAGGACATGAGAGGCTGGAATGGCAGCGTTGGATCAGTCTCCAGAGGGCTGAGCTGGCAGGAGGAGAGGTGGAGGGCTGGCAGCTGGGCCTCACCTTGCTGATGGCCTTCACAGCGCGGGTGGCAGCTCCGTACGCTGCAGTGCGGGCGTTTGTTTTTTGCTGGACCGTCTGGAATTCCAACATAAGAAGCTTTAGGGACATTGCACCACACAGAAGGGAGCATCAGCTCCAGGATTTCAGGATGCCACACGTGGATTGAGCTGTTCCCAATGGTCAAAGGAAGGTTTAACAGTGCTGGCAGCTGGGACTATGGGGGTTTAATGTCTGATATGGCCACTCCCTGGCCCTCACCCCTGCAACCCACCACAGACTGGAGCAGTTACTGGAAATCCCACATCCAGCAGCTTGGCCATTTAGAGCAGATTTCCATGAAGAATGCAAGACCTGCTTTCCATTCCTGGGCTGCCTGACCACCCATCAATCAGGACACTTGTGCCACCCCCCACCCTGAGACCCAGATACGTCACAGAAGAAGCTCAGGTTGCTCAGATGGGTGGCACTAAGACATGAAGTGTTATTCACAGAGCTTTAAGCTGCACATCTGACACTCCCCCAGAGAAGGAGATTTCTCTGGATATAAATCACAGAATATGCTGAGTTGGAAGGGACCCATTAGGATCAACTCCTCGTCCTGCACAGGACACTCCAAGAATCCCACCATGTGCCTGAGAGTTATCCAATGCTTCTCCTGAATACAGGAGCATCCAGGCTCAGCATCCAGGGCCCAGCTCCAGAGGGCTGGAAGTCCAAGCAGAGGCTGTCCCAGGCTCAGCAAACAAAGGGAATAGCAGAGTCACCTCTTCAGAGGTGCCAAGCAATGCCACTATGTGACTACTTACATCTAGGAGCAGAGGAAGCCGTGTTACCCTCTGCATGGGCAGAATGAGAAATGAGATCATTGGCAGGCCTCCACACTCTGGTTTCCTTTCAATTTGTTTCAGGGTCTCTTTAAATAAGGGGTTTGTGGTTCTGGAACAGGACAAGAAAGCTCCATTAACTCTGTTCTTCACTTGTCAGGATTTTCCAGCAGCTCTCCACACATGGGAAATGCAGAGCAGTGATGGCACTGCCTGAGTGCTCATTGTCACTCTGCCAGGCTCGGAGTGACCAGCTGGGCAGAAACAGGACTGATCCTACAGCAGGTGCTGGAAAGGCACCCAGAAAGAGAAGGTGAGCCCACCAAAAGGTGGGTAAAGCCACAGATGTACCAACAACAGAGTCAGACTTGGCCTGGAGATGAACAAGGCCCATCCATGTCCGTACATGTTATCGACCTCTGCAACCCCCGGAGCCCAGAGCCCCTCAGAGGAAATTCCTTGGCCAGCCCAAGCCCTGTACTCACAGCAGCTTATCCAGTGTCCTCTGCTGATAGACTTCATTGGAGCAGTAGCTGATGTAGGGGTTGAAGTGTTTCGAGGCGTGTTCCTCCACAATGTCACTGATGTCAGGGATCAGGAGGTGCTCCTGGTGTCGCTTCTCCAAGTCTTCAAAGAAGCTGAGGAGAGAATTTAAACAACCTCACCACATGACTCACTAGGGTCAGACAAACTGAATGTTCCCACTGTGGCTTTTCCCAGAGGAGATGGGGCTGGGATCCCTTCTGGCAGGGCAGCTCCAGCAGCTGAGACACCCACGCCTTCCCCAGAGGCACACGCTTCCTCCATTCCTGCATGGGGTCCCTCCTCCAGCTCAGCTCTCCATGAGGTTGAGTTTCTGTCCCATCGAGAAGCCACAAGCCCTCAACATCTCCACAGCCATTCCCAGAGCTGCTGCATCCTCCTCCTGCTGCTTTCCCACATGGACACAACTTGCCCAGCACCGGCTCCCAAGTCATTTCCTCCCCACCTCCCAGCAAGTACCTTCAACAATCCAAGGGATGGTTGGTTTAGCACTACAAATAAAAAGCTCAGGGTCCCCTCCCAGGCCTGGCTGGTCCCAGCCCCAGGCCCCACTTGCCTCGTGCTGACTGTCAGGATGTCTCCAATGTTGGAGAAGAGGTGGTGGTGCTCTGTCTGAGTCATGGTCTCCTTCAGCTCCTCGGACCTCATGAAGTGGCCCACCAGGATGCTCAGGCTGTGCATGTAGGAGTACTCAGAAGTGATGATCTCAAACATTGCCTGGAGAAAGATGCAACAACATAAACTGACTGGACAAAGCTGGGAATTAATTGTTAAATCTTATTTATACTCTTTTGGCACAAAGCCAATAGAAATTACTTGGCTCCATATTGGTTCTCTGTCAACTCATGCATGACCTGGCCAATACCAATAATCCCAGTGTGCTTTAGGACACTCAGTTGTTGAAAAGCCATGAAGATGTTTTCCCTTCCCATGGAAACTGCCTGTTTCCCCACTGATTTGTGCAGGTGAGCCCTCCCAGCACTGCCCAGTTCTGCAGTCCTGGAAGCAGCAGCACCATGAGCTGAGCTGAGCCCAGCTCCACCTAGAGCCGACCCTGACAGAGCCACGTGTGTCCCACGGCCTTTGGTGCCTGTGCTGTGCTCCTGGGCACATCCCAGGCCTCTCTCACCTCCTGCCGCTTGCGCTCCTCGGGGGAGATCCTCTGCAGGATGCCCGATTCCAGAACCTGAGGATGAGCAGGAATGATGGTCCTTGCACACCCCTGAGTGTGGTCTGGGACTGTGTCAGCTGCCCCATGGCACAGCCCACCACCACACACCATCAGAACCCATCACACACCATCACAAACCATACAAAACATCAGAAACCATTACATACCATCACACGTCATCACACACCATCACTCACCACCACCCCTGCCCATCATCACTCACTCCTGCATCACCCCCCACAGCATCACCCAGCCCCCCAGTCCCCAGCAGCTGGCTGCTGCCACTCCCTGGATGAAGATGACTCTCCCCACAGTCTCCAGGGAAAGCTCAGCAAGGAACACCCACCTTCCCCTCAGCTGTGGGTGAAGCCCAACCACAGCAGCAGCACCTGCACCAACAGCCCTGGGCAGACCCTGCATGTCCCAGCCAGGGCTGGACAGGCCAGAACATCCCAGTGCAAGGACTAATGATGTGGAATTGTCCCCTCACAACTCCCAGACCCTTTGGGCTGCTGGCCCTACCTCTGGGAGCTGGCTCCAGGTCACCTGGGCCGGGCGGTAGCTCTGCACCACGATAGCAGCACCCAGAGGGGACGGCTCCTCTGGCAGAGACTCCTCCAGCAAGTCCTCGTCTGACTCATGGCTGACAGAGTTCAGACCTCTCTCACGGATCTCCTGATAGAGCCGAGGCTCTGCAGAGAAGACTCGAGGTCAACACAGCAGCCTCTCCCAGCCCACGGCTTCCCTTCCCAGTCACGGCTGCCTTGCCCTGTTGGCCACAAGCCACAAGTTACAGTAAGCCCGGGCCAGAAACTCCCTGATGAGGTTGGACTTTGCCCTGTGCTGATTACCCAGCAGCTCCTGCTCCCAACAGCCCCCACTGCTCTCCCATTTTCCTTGGGAACCGCCCATCTGAGCATGGCAGTAACTGGAGCGTTATCAGCCCCAGGAGTGAGAAAGCAGGGCAGCAATGCTCCTGCTGCTTCGAGGAAACAGAGACAAAAGCCATGGCCCCAGGCCACGGACAGGGAGCAGCACAGTGGGGAATGGCTTTGCAGGGATTTGCTGGGCTGAGGCAGAGGGGCCAGGGGCCAGGAGCACTCACGGTCCTTGAACGAGCCACCACGCTTCTGTACCCGCTTCCGCCCGAGGGTTCTCTGCAAGGGCAAGAGGAGACCCTGCTGTGGTTACCACACTTCTGAGGCCTTGGGAAAACTTCCAGGAAAAGGGAGAGTTACGTGTGCCAGTCAACCCACACCACCCTGTTCTTTTCAGCCTGGCTTTTGTCTGAGCTCTGTTTGCCTTACCCAGGTGACTCAGTTTTCACCTCCCGTAACCAGGGTCAGTCTCAGAACCATTCTGTACCTGCACTGCTTCTGTCAAATCTCTCTCGCATTTGGACTTTGCCTGCTCTGGAGTCTCCCTTTCCCCAGATGTGCTTCACCCATGTTTGTGTACGACTGGAGCTGCTCTCCTGGCTAGCCCCACCCTGCAAACATCCCACAGCCTCCTGCCAAGCATCCAGCTCCTCTCCCCATGAAAGCCATGTCAGCTATTCCCAGGCTCTCCAGGGACCTGCAGCATCTGCTGGTGACACGGAACTTCCCAAGGCACCAGTCACGACACCAGGCTCCACAAACCATCTCCAGAACTGACGGGAGCTGTGGGTTCTGCAGCTCCTCTGTCACCAAAAGGAAAGCAGCACCTCATCCCAGCCTGACAGGGGTGGCAACAGCTGCTAAACCCACCTTGCTCCTGCCGGGGCTGCGGTCGGGCAGGGTGCTGCCATCCTCAGAGACGGGTTTCAGCGAGGGAGCAGCCTTGGCTGGCTCCAGCTCGGTGCCCAGCCCCTTCATGGCCGCACGGTACGACATGTTCCTCAGGTTGCGCTTCAGGGCCCCCCCGCCATCGTCCTCATCCTCCGCCTCCAGGGCCAGCATGGGGACGGCCACCCGTGTCGGGTCGGGGCTCAGGGGTTCCCGGCTCACCCCGAAGCTCTGGTGCCGGGAGGGGCTGTTCTTGGGCTTGGAGGAGACAGCCAGGCTTTTGGGGATGAGCTGCTGCGTTCCCACCTTCAGTGCAGCCGGGCTCTCTGTGCTGAGGATGATGCGGCGGGGCTCGGCCGAGGTGGGGGAGGCCAGTGGTGACACTGGCATGGCACTGGGAGCCGTGGTGGAGCTGCGCTTCCCAGGGACATAGGTGGGGCTGGAGGGCTCCTGCCGCGCTGGGTGGCATCGGTACTCCAGGAGCAAGGTCTTGTCATCCACAGATGAACCAGAGGGGCTCCGAGACATGGCGGTGGCCCAGGGGAGCAGCAAGCTGAGGAGGACAGACAGACAGACAGGTGGCTGAACTGACAGACAGACAGGTGCCAGTAAGGCAGCAGGAATCTACACTGAGCCATGGGAACCTTGGGACAGCGCAGGACTCGGCCTCCACCTTCTCAGGGTGCTCCACAGGCAGGGCCTGTATGGACACACTTGGGATGCTGTCACCACCCATATGCCACCCGTGTGCCACGGTCAGGCTGGGGCTCCAGGACGTAGTCAGGCTCTGGGAGCAGCCAGGCACCAGGAGCAGCCAGGCCGTGCCATGGGCACTGGAGCAGCCAGACCATGCCACAGGCTCTGGGAGCAGGCAGGCTGTGCCACAGGCACCAGGAACAGCCAGGCCGTGCCATGGGCACCGGGAGCAGCCAGGCCGTGCCATGGGCACCAGGAGCAGCCAGGCCGTGCCACAGGCACTGGAGCAGCCAGGCCATGCCATGGGCACCAGGAGCAGCCAGGCCGTGCCATGGGCACCAGGAGCAGCCAGGCCGTGCCATGGGCACCGGGAGCAGCCAGGCCGTGCCATGGGCACCAGGAACAGCCAGGCCGTGCCATGGGCACCAGGAACAGCCAGGCCGTGCCACAGGCACTGGAGCAGCCAGGCTGTGCCATAGGCACCAGGAGCAGCCAGGCCGTGCCATGGGCACCAGGAGCAGCCAGGCCGTGCCATGGGCACCAGGAACAGCCAGGCCGTGCCACAGGCACTGGAGCAGCCAGGCTGTGCCACAGGCACTGGAGCAGCCAGGCTGTGCTGCAGACACCGGGCAGGTTCAGACCTGAGCCAGGCAGGCCTGGAGCCTCTCCGATCCCGGCTGCTGCCACACCTCCGTGTCCCCTCATTCCCCTCTGGGGTGCTGCCAGCCACCACAGCCGCTCTGCACCCTCCTGAATCCACCTCCCCCGGGCTGTGGAATCCCCGGCGGTGTCTGGCCATGAACCCTGTGCTCCTCCAAGCTCGAACCTGCCCCAAAACCGCGCTGAAGGGCGGCTCCATGCCGCCCACAAAAACACCTGCCCCAGTCCCTGGGGCTCCTCAACCAGGGTTAAGGTCACTCATCCCCCTCCTGTGCCACCCACAGAGCTGGGCACCCACGGAACTCTGCCCCTACAGAACAGACAGAGCGTTTTATGGCCTCTGCCTATTACACAACTCCAGGAGAAGTTTAGTTGTCCTCCACTGAGATCCCATTGTGTGCCAGTGCCATCTCCAAGCTGTTCCCTTTCAAAGACCAGGAAACAAACCAAGGCTGACCGTGCTTTCCCCTGCATGAATGACTGGCAGGAGGACAGCACAGACCCATCAACAACAGCTCATTTGACAGAGATGCTGCTCATTCCACTGAGCTCGGATGCGGGACACATGCTCTGTGTCTGCCAAGTGTCCCACGGACGAGCAGAGAGCCACATTCTGTTCTTAACCCCATCCTGGCTGAGGATGAAGCTTATTCTAATCCCTGGTAGCAATAAACAGGGTCTGGGGGCCGCAGCATCCACAGCTCTCGGTGCTGGGCTGGAGGGAGGCTCGGCGGCCACACAGGGCATCGATCCCCCCGTGTCACTGCCCGCGGTGGCACACGGGCACCGTAACTCGGTACTTCCATCCCTGCGGTGCAGGGGGTAGGGCTCTAAACGGGCTGGGAGCACGGCGGGATACAGCCCTGGGAAGCACCCAAACCCCTCTGCGATGGATCCAACCCCTCCCGGGCATCGCTGTGCGCTGAGACCCTCGGGGACAGCGGGGACAGAGCCGCGGGGGGACGAGCCCCTAGGGAGGGACGGGACAGCCGGTGCCCGCCGTCCCCTCCCCGGAAGGCGCTCGGCAGCCGCTCCCCCAGAGCCACCGCCCGCATGGCTGCCCGGGAGCCCCGGTGCCGGTGCCGGTACCGGTGCCGGTCCCTCCCCGGGGTCCCCGGTCCCTCCGCAGAGCCCCCACCCCGACCCCACCGAGCCCGCACCTACCCGCGCCCCTCGGAGCCAGCGCGGCGGGGACGGGATGGGAGGGACCCAGAAGGGCTGGGAGGGAGCGGGGCGGGACCGGGGGAGGTGCCGGTCCGGCCCCCGGGGCCGAGCCGGGCTGCAGGTGCCGCTCCTAGCCCGGAACCGGTGTCCCGCACGTCCCGGCTCCCAGCAGCGCTCTGCTGCCGGGGTCACCCCGGCTTGCCAGGAGTGAAAAATTAATTAAGCGCCTCTAGGAATAGTGTTTTGCCACTTCCTGATGGGTGTTAATCAGGTGTTTGCGCGGAGTGTCGCTGCCGGCCCCTGGAATCTCGGCGTTCCCATCTCCTAAAGCCGCCTGTGGTCACTGAAGGCGGGGGAATTATTCGGTGTCGTTCTCCTGTCACGTAAACGGGTGACAAACGAGTGTGCCCCGGCTGTGCTCGGGGTCTGGCCGACACACACTCGGTATTTCAGCAGCGCAGAGACTGTCCCTTACTGCAGACGTGTCTGATGCTCGCTTTAGTTGGGTCTTCAGTGGTCAAAGGTAACCTCGGGCGATCCCTCCGGATGCACAAAACATCAGTTTCGGCTGCTTTTGGACGCTGCAACTACTGGGAAAGGATCTGAGGGTCAGGCTGCTGACAGCTGCCCAGTAAGGCTCAACAGTGCTCTGTGTCTTTACTGGGAACAGACTTTTCCTTGACCTTCTCTTTTGCCCCCCTGTTCTGGTGCTCCCCATCCCCCCAATGGGGCCTTTTTCTAACTTGTTTGTGGTGAATCTCAAGCACTTTGTGCATGACAAAGTCCACTTGTCAGCAATATTCTTTTAAATGCCTCTGTTCCCTGCACTCTGGGGCCTGCCTGACAATCGCCCCATTATCACAGCTTTCGTATCCCATAGATTTTTTTATCCTTTCCCTCCGGGGCTAATAAGGAGAAAGGCTCCAGCGAGAGGAGGGCTCCTACTCAAGGGTTCAGCTCTCACTGAAACTCTCCCGATCTCAGGGAAGGGCTATTATCCCGAATGTGGGACACTATCATTTGATCACCATGAATGACTTTTTGAAGCGAGGCCATTCATCAGTTGTGTAATGGGGTTTT